>NC_090267.1:116555459-117850959 GCF_040414725.1 Anabrus simplex | reverse complement strand
TCAACGATATATATGGGCCGACATTGCCTGGTTCACGAACCACAAGTAGTTCATAGTAATTGACCTTCGCACAAACTACAAGCGAGAGAACTGAGGAAGGTCAGTGTTTCTGTCTGTCACTCTTTCTACATTATTTACCCCCAACGGTATTCCGCAAACATCCCGCAGAATGGCAGCTTGACGTCTCTCTCGCTTTCTACCCAAGGAACAACCACGAGTTTACAGGAATGATGACGAAAATGGAATTACGTTACTTTCCTGCTGGTAAGCCACCAGAGATCTTGCCATGGTAACCGGTAGGTCCGTTGTCGCTCACTCAATACAGAGCATGAAACCCGCAGAAAATAGTAATTTTCTCCGTCATTTGAAGAGTAAGCAAAATTATGTACATAAGAAAAGTTGTTTAAAATGAAGGCACGTTTCACATACATCCACAGATTTTACAGAAAATCAATAGTATTAGAAAAACGAAAGAAAACTGTTCTGGTTTTCCTTTAAACTCCCAGTCTATTTATTGGTTTTTAAAATCATATGCATATCTTTACCTTTCTCTGGAGCAGTATACTCTAAATATGAAGTGTGATCCAGATCTCTATATCCGTTTGGCCGTGATGGTGGAACAAACAGACAAACAGACACGATAGCTAAAAAATACTGATACGATCTTGAGTTGACCTAAAACGGACAAATATCTGAAAAATTGGCAAAACATACGAAATTACTGACAGCGTACCCCTTCTAGCTTTATTTATATAGATAACATACTATAAAAAACACTACTAAAAAGGAATAAAAATACACAATACAAGGCAAAATGAAGTGGAGAAGGATCATAAAGGAAATTACCAACATATCACTATTAATTGTGTGTATTGTTATTCCTATATAATAAAAATATTCCGGGCTATTATGCCGTGGTCCACTCCTCTCGTTTCTCCCAGACGTTTCGACTACTGCTGCTGTAGTCATCTTCTGTATCGACACGACGCCACAGAAGATGACTACCGCAGCAGTAGTCGAAACGTCTGGGAGAAACGAGAGGAGTGGACCACGGCATAATAGCCCGGAAGATTTTTATTATATTGACACCGGCCGTGAAAGCCATCATAATTTAATTGTTATTCCTTCTTTAACCCGCGAACACTCGCGCTATGAGGTTCTATCTAACATTTTTTTTAAATTTGCTACAATTAGTTTGTCGTTAGGATTGAATCAATGTCCATTTTAAAATGCCTCATTCGGTCCTTTGAGCACGCCATGATATAATTGTGTAGTAGCTGTGATATTTTGGAGGGGAGGGAAGAGGGGGCAGAGCGCGTCACGCGTTGTGTTAGTTGCTATCACACAGCGCGAGCGGTCGTGCGTGTGTAACCAGTGAATAACGTTAGGTGAGACTTAACAGCGCGAGTGATTACGTGTGTGTGATTTTCTACAATTTGATTGATATTTATTGTTATAAGTCAAAGACAGCAAATTGTTAGCAGGTTGTTAGATGAAAATTACGTTGATCACGTGAGTTTTCCTGGGAAAAAGTATCTGTTGCTTGTGTGAAAATGCTGAAAATAACAATAATACCATAGGTTGAAGTAACATATCTTTTAAACTGTAAACCAATATACTGTAGACTTCATTAATATTCCAAATTGTATTTGTGAGCTAGTAAGTAAGCTGATACGTTTATAGGCTACTTTTATCAATTGGTGCTGCTTCATTTGAAATAAATGTAATGTTCGACTTTAACTGTATGTGGTATTCAATAAAAATAATAAAACATGTTAAAATTATCAGTACAATAAAAACATTAACATAAAAAATCGAAAAGAAACATACGAAATTAATGATTTTATAAGATAAATACAGATGTTAGGTTCCGAATGATCGCGTGACTTGGCGATGCGCGAGTGATCGCGGGTTAATATTGTGATTTTTACAGGTACGTTATAGTGAAATATTTAAATTGAACTTGTGTGTTCGACAGACTGAAAGAAAGCTTTTAAATTACAAAGTAATGTGTTTATTTAAACTTTTTATAAGCAGTCAGGTAAAGATAAAAAGAAACAAAAGTAAGTAAGTTCCTTAACCAAGTGATCATTTCTTCCACCACCAAACTCTCAAGTCGTTCCTTGCTCAGTTCCTCCTTCCATCTCACTACCAAACCCAGACCTCTCTTAGCAGAGAATTGGTGCTAATCAGTAGGTGTCCCACGCCATCGTTCAGTTGTAGATTGAAATCATGTAGAAGAAGGTGATGATGTATCCGGTCGTTCTACTCTGTAAAAGAAAATCTGACTTAACGCAGAAAGTGCCCAACCAGTGATATATCGGACGGAACGGTTGACCCCAGCTCAGTCCGGTGGTATTTGAAGGTGCCTGCCTGGTTTCGGTAAATTTACTGGAACGTAAAAGAACTGGTACGGGACCAAATTCCTGCACCTCGGCGTGTCCGAACACCATCAAAGTTATTAGTGGTAAGTAAAGCTAATAACATTATTATTAGGAAGGGTAGTCAGAGTAAACAGATTAATGAAATGATTCTGCCGATAAAATTGCACGAATACAAACATGCATTCATGTTCATTAAAGACTGTCAACGCCATTCCAGAGTTCAGAGTTCAGTCTGCGAGCCTCTCAGTGAAATAAGCACTTCCATACTTTTATATTTGTAACCAGTCGCATACCTCTGATCTTTAAAATATTAACAAAGGCTAACCAACATCGCCTTTGTTTCTCTCTGCGCCGGACTGAGTGGCTGAGACGGTTGAGACACTGGTCTTCTGAAACCAACGGTGCTCAAATACATCAGCCTCGTACCGAAAAAAGAACTAAATTTCGGCAGCTCGGTGTCTCCGAAAACCGTAAACGTAGTTAGTGGAACGTAAAACCAATAACACTATTATTCCCTCTGCTTCTCTTAGGCTCTTTGGCTGAGTCCATTATTCTCCTAAGTAATATGTATTTATTTATTTATTTATTTATTTATTTATTTATTTATTTATTTATTTATTTATTTATTTATTTATTTATTTATTTATTTATTTATTATTTTTTATTTTTTATTTTTTTATTTTCTAATCTGTTTACCCTCCAGGGTTGGATTTTTCCTCGGACTCAGTGAGGGATCCCACCTCTGCCGCCTCAAGGACAGTGTCCTGGAGCGTGAGACATTTATCCGGGGGATACAACTCGGGAGAATGACCAATATCTCGCCCAGGTGCCCTCGCTTGCTACGTATGCTGAAGAGAGGCCTTGTGGGGTATGGAAACATTGGAAGGGATAGATAAGGAAGAGGGAAGGAAGTGGCAGTGGCCTTAAATTAGGTACCATCCCGGCATTTGCCTGGGGGGAGAAGTGGGAAACCACGGAAAACCACTTACAGGATGGCTGAGGAGGGAATCGAACGCACCTCTATTCATTTGACCTCCTGAGGCTGAGTGGAGCCCGTTCCAGCCCTCGTACCACTTTTCAAATTTCGTGGCAGAGCCGGGAATCGAACCTGGGACTCCGGGGCTGGCAGCTAATCACACTAACCACTACACCACAGAGGCGGACGGGTATTTATTTATTTATTTATTTATTTATTTATTTATTTATTTATTTATTTATTTATTTATTTATTTATTTATTTATTTATTTATTTATTTATTTATTTATTTATTTATTTATTTTTCAACGGGCATTTCTGCCTACTCAGAGAACATTTCCATTTCTTCTTTCCATTGTTACAAATAAAATACAATAAAAATCAAAGTATTATGAAACCTAGTACCGGCATTTCGTGGTCTATGGGCAATGGTAAGTGTGTTTTTCAAATTAATATTTTAATTTATCTTAAAATATGCATTGTTAATCTGAATCTCAGGACTATAAATATTCATTGTGCACAATTACTTTAATCTATTTATATCTGCTCTCTGTGTGAGTTGCCTTCTGACTGATCTTAAGATGACACTCCCCTTGTGACATATGTCCACACTTGGCATTTTTATTATCTGACTGACTTATGCTGTTTAAAAGTGAATTCATAGGTTGATTTGTACTTGAATTTTGAATAAAGATTACTTCTTTTTCCTTTCTTTCTTTCTTTCTTTCTTTCTTTCTTTCTTTCTTTCTTTCTTTCTTAATCTGTTTACCCGAAAGGGTTGGTTTTCCACCTCGAACTAAGCGAGGGATCCCACCTCTGCCGCCTCAAGGGCAGTGTCCTGGAGCGTGAAACATTGGTTCGAGGGATACAAATAGACAGGAGGACCAGTACCTCGCCCAGGTGGCCTAAATTTTTATGCTGGACAGGAGCCTTGTGGAGGGATAGGAGATCGAAAGGGATATACAATGAAAAGGGAAGGAAGCGGCCGTGGCATTAGTTAGGTTCCATCCCGGCATTTCGTGGTAGAGCCAGGAATCCAGCCTGGGTCCCGGGGTGGCCACTACACCACAGAGGCGGACTAAAAAATATTACACAATAACATACTGTACATCCTACTCCATTCACCAAAAACAAAAGTATACAAAATTTGAAAATTCTCTAGCAGGCATATAGCCCCTACTAAAAACTGCATCGCAATCATGATCAAATGAATTAACGAATATCTCACGAATGTTCGCACAAAGATTTGAATAGGAAGAGGTATTGTAACGGTTTAAATCCCGTTACAAGTTTATATCTGTATTATTATTATTATTATTATTATTATTATTATTATTATTATTATTATTATTATTATTTTATCTGTAAGATTACTATTATTGTATTATTATTATACAATTCAATTCTGCAGTGCTTGTCGCTTGCGTGATTGTAGTTAAATGTATGTATATCGTCTTATAAATAAAGTTGTAGGGGGTCTGCTGTCTATAATTCCTTTTGTTTTGCCAAATTTTCAAATATTTAACCGTTTTAGGTCAACTCAAGACCGAATCGGTGGTTTTTACTTTTCGTGTTTGTTTGTCTGTTTGTCTGTTTGTTTGTCTGTTTGTCTGTTTGTCTGTTCGCTTAAGTGCGGCCAATATCCAGTATTCGGGAGATAGTAGGTACGAACACCACTGTCGGCAGCCCTGAAAATGGTTTTCTGTGGTTTCCCATTTTCACACCAGGCAAATGCTGGGGCTGTACCTTAATTAAGGCCACGGCCGATTCCTTCCAACTCCTAGCCCTTCCCTGTCCCATCGTCGCCATAAGACCTATATGCGTCGGCGCGACGTAAAGCGACCAGCAAAAAAAAAAAATGATGTTTGTCTGTTCCACCATCACGTCGAAACGGCTGGATAGATCTCAACCAAACTTCATATTTAGAGTATACTCATCCCGGGGAAGGTTTCGATATGCATAGCATTTTAAAATCTTTGAAAAGACGGGGGTTTTATAGGAAAACCACAACGGTTTTCCTCCATTTTCTCTTATACTATTGATTTTATGTAAACTCTGTGGACCGTACGTGAAAGGTCTCTTCATTATAAACAACTTTTGTTATGTTCATAATTTACCTTACTCTTCAAATGACGGAGAAATTTACTATTTTCTGACTATACCATGCTCTGCATTGAGTGACCGACAGACCGACAACGAATATATGGGTTACCATGGCAACGTCTCTGACTGCTTGCCAGCAGGGAAGTAACGTATTGCCATTTTCCTCATCATTCCTTTAAATTCGTGGTTGTTCCTTGGGTAGAAAGCAAGAGAGTCGTCAATCGGCCATTCTGCGGGATATTGGCGGAATATCATCGGAGGTTATAACCGTCACCGAATAGCTTAAGTAATAACAAAAATATTCATCTAATTATCTCATTACCTAATAATACCTACGCCTAAATTTATCTCCGATTACCGCTTTCTTATACCCATAACTGACACCGGCATAATTTATTGAGGAGTATTTGATTTTCCAATACATTCACTTGTTATTTACATATATGTCGTCATCCGGATATCCTCAGTTAGAATCCATTTTCTACTAATTTCAACTTACTAAACTGTATTATTTTCTTCCTTAATTACCACGTATGTATGCGAGTGCTAATCCCGAATGCGGACACTATTTTCTTTGAGGAAATATTCTAAGCTATGCTAATGTATAACTTTTGGCCCAGGAAATATCCGAAATATGGATGCAATTTTAACGACGGTGCAGACCTTCATTTCGGGGTAATTGGTGGCTAATCAGTAAGTCGTATCACAAGTCAGAAAGCAAATGGCGTTTCAGTTTGGAGAGATCTACAACTTTTGTCCTATGACTTTTCGTCGTATTTCTATCCCTAATACGTTAAATGCAGCTGTATATCTCGATTTCAAGTTGATTTTGTACTTTTACACGTATACGTTATCATTTGGCATACTTATAGGAAAGGTAGAATCACGACATTCGGCACGCACATTGACATGACCATTGACCATGTTATAGCCAAATTTTATGATTCTAGCTGTCACATGAGTATCAAAAATATAAAGTAGTATGTGAAAACTGTACAAAATTTCACCCCATTCAATGACTCTATCTCAATCTAACCCATAAATATAAAAGA
Source organism: Anabrus simplex (assembly GCF_040414725.1). NCBI lineage: Eukaryota > Metazoa > Arthropoda > Insecta > Orthoptera > Tettigoniidae > Anabrus > Anabrus simplex. Next base: position 117,844,444 of record NC_090267.1, on the reverse strand, counting down.
TGCGAGAAGATACCATAAGACCAACCATGTAGAGCACGGAAAGGGGCGTCTGATGGTGAAGTCCGATTATAGATACGTCGTAGAGTTTCAAAGCAGTAACTATCGAAATAAAGGTCTGCACTTCTAGAGTGTGTCTGTACATTGACAATTTTGGCGAAATTTCCGTACAGTTATCCGTTTCAGGTGTAATAATGACCATCTGCATATATTCAGTTTTGGTGTCTGTCTGCTTGTTTGTTTGTTTGTCTGTTTATCTATAACTTGGAAGCTACCGGATATATTTCCACCAAACTTGATATTTAGAATCCACCTGTCCTTTGGTAGGTTTTAGGGCAAATATTGTTTCTAAAACCCTGATTTGACTGGGGGATTATACGAAACCGAAACCGTGATTTTGCATTCCCACAAAATATACACAACCAAACTTAATGTAAATTTACCTGCCTTAATGGAAATTAATTTCTAAGACTTTTTCCTCATGTGCATCATTTCAATACGAGGATTAATAAGGGAGATATCATTAACGGACCGTTTTCCGGTACAAGTCCCACCGGACTTAACTCAAGAGCGGGTGCGTGTAAAGCGTACTTTTTACAACTTGAAAACTACTGAAGATATTTGAGTCAAACTTTACATTAACATCCACCTGTCCAACGGTAGGTGTTAATCGTCAATAACATTTCATGTTCCCGGAATGGACTGGCGGTTTATAGGGAACCGAAATGATTTTACTCTTACACAATATATACAGTACAAGACCAACCTGACTGGAAATCGACCAAACGTGATGGAATTCCATCTCTAAAACTTTTTTCATGTGCATTTCTTCGACAGGAGGATTAATAACGGAGATATCATAAACGGTCCGTTTTTCAGGTTAATTCCAGCGGAAATAGCCCAAAAGGTGTTGTACGTGGAGCAGGTTCCTTATCTATCTATGTAAATAAAATCGTAACGACTGTGTGCCTGTACATCGAATATTTTGGCGAAATTTTTGTACAACTACACGTTTAAGGGGTAATAATGTCCATCTGCATATTTTTTGGTTTAGTTTTTTGAAAGTCCTAATTTTTACACTCCTCACCGAAAACCCAGATAGCGGCATAATCTGCCAGTCAAAGACGGATATTGAAATTTGGAAAAATTATACCTTTTTGCCTGTAACGGACGGAAAACTTCCTAGATCTTTAAATTTTTCCCTTTTTATCCCGAAGAATATCGAAATATGGAGGAAATTTTAATGATGGTGCAGACCTTCGGGAAGTATTATCACATAACGGATGGCACAATCCCCGTTCAATTTGGAGTGATCTACAACCTTGGTCTTGCGACTTTTTGTCGTATTTCTATCCCTTTTACGTTTGATTTTTCTCTATTTCTCGATGTTAAGTAAATTTGGACTTTTCACATACATAATTCATACCTTCCATCACTTATAGGAAAGATAGAATCATCAAACTCTACACGGAAATTGGTCCACCCAGTAGCCAGATGTGAGCCGAATGCTATGTATGCAGCTGTCACTTAATTATCCGAAAAGCAATGCAATGTGAGATAATCTTACACAAAGTTTACCCTACTTCACATTTCTAACTCAATTTGACCCATGAATAGATGAGATATCATAAGACCAGAAATTTACGCAGCTAAATCCGGCGTCTTATGGTACAATCCTCTCTCGATATGATGTACCGTTTAGCAGCAGTTAATCTGTAAATGAAGGTCTGCAATATTGTAAACAAGTACATACTTTCGTATGTCGAACTATATATATTCACTGATGTCGATTTTGTAGCGATCGAGAAAGGGTATGTCTGCTATTGTAATCAGTACTCCCCACACCGACTTTGACTGGCAGTAGGAATGGGGTCCTTCTCCAATTCCTGTGTAACTGGCATTAATAAGGCAGGCCTACATTTATAATGAACAATTCACTTCTCGATTTGACTTGCAGAAGGCAAGGGAGCATGTAGTTTTGTTCAAAACTCCCCTAATCGATTGTGTTTGGCTGTAGGTAAGCGTTCCCGCAGTTATAAACAGATGTACTCATCTAAAATGTGACTGGCATTTGGCATAGTGGCCTGCTATTTTGATGGAAACTCACCAACTTGGTGTGACTGGCAGTAAGCTGGCTGGCAGTTGGAAAAGGGGCCTGTCATTATAATGATAACTGCACAACTCAATGTTGACTGGTTGTAGGGAAGTTTCCTGCCATTATAATAAAAACTCCTTAATTTGTAATATGTCTGGAAGTAGGAACGCGGGGGCTGTCATTGTAACGGAAACTCCCCAGATCGATTGGGACCGCGCAGTAGGCAATGGGGCCTGCAATTGTAATGTAAACTTCCCAACTCGATTGTGAATGGCAGTAGGCAAGTGAACCTGTCGTTATCATCACAAATACGTAACAAGCACTTTACATTGGAAACAACGTATGGGGACCTCTCCTTGCTGTTTCTTGGATAACGCTAAGAGACATGCTATTTTAAAACAATCTTATTTACTGCATGTACAGTATTTACTTCAATATTCGTATACAATGCAGAATACCGTAGCGAAGCACGGGTACATTTGCTAGTATATATATACGTGTGTGTAGATTAACACTAAAAACATGTACAGTGAGAGTTGCTATATATCAGATATGGTTGTAGTATGTGCTATAACTTGTGACATTGTAACATTGCGGAATACTGCTGGTGTATCTGCCGAGTCATTGCTACGTCATCGTGCGTATTTAGCGGTGAGCTCACGTTCTTGGAGATACCTACTGGGTGCCGCGGGCGATTTCGCCATGGTGTGTAACATTTGTCGCGAGGTTGGAGTAGATCATAGTTATTCCTGGAGATTGCGTAGGTGTGTCAGCCAACGTCTATAAAAGGTGGCTGCATATTGTAGCGTCAGTCATTATTCAATTGGAAGCAGAGGCCACAGTTGGTCAGAGAGTGAACGAGATGGAGAGGCCTCAGTCGGTCATTAGTCATTAATCAAACGGAAGATGAAGAGAGAAGAAGTAAAGTGGAAGGTGAATAGTGATGGAGTCAAGTGGAAGGTGAGACCTCAGTCGGTCAGTTCAGTTAGAGTGATACACTTACCATGAAGTCATACAGGACAGACAAAGGAGTCCTCTCGATGGAGAAGAAGCAGTCACATGGATACAGAGTTGTCAGTGAAACAAAAAGGATACATCACCAAATTAGGCTTGATTCATCTACAATAAACACCGTATTAAAGGAATACGTCGTAATTACACTCAAAGTGTTGAAGGCACAGTCAAGTGAACCAGTGAGGGATAAATTTCATGTATAATTGTTAAATGTCCAGTCAAGAAGAGTTCAAACTCATGCCTAGTTTCTTTCAGTTACAATGTCATAATTTTATATTCTCATCTGTTTAATCGCTGCAGTTCTCACTATTTTATTGAAATTACTTCAAGAATATATTTTGTTTTATCAAATTAATTCATCGTCTTTTTTAAACAGTAAAATTTCTTAACCTCAAATTTAATGGGGAAACCGAACGCCAATCTCCTTTTCCCAGAACTTATATGGTATGTTGTCAAAAGTAAGTTTATTACCCCACACCCTTTTAGTATTAAATAATTCTCAGTTTGTGAGCAAACAAATGCCCAAGAGGACAAATCAAGTATAGCATTGCTAACTTTTCCAACCGAATCTCCCGTATCCTTGCGTAAACTTTGTTTCCCCGAATTACGGAAAATCTTAATTGAACCAGAAAAGTCGTTACTCGTATTAGGTTTCGCTGGCTGATGAGTCAGGGAATCATTAAGTTGCTCATCTACAGTAGTACAGTAGTATGTTCTAGTATGCTTTATTCGGTAAGGATACCCCGAAACCACCTGCTCCGTAATCGTAGCACCTGATGTTGCAGACAGACTCACAATATAAATCCAAATCTTCGAAAGCTTCTCAATATCTCCTTTGTCTTTAGAAACTCGCATCACGTCCCAAACACAGCCGTACAGATTACCCTCTGGCCCTGGGTGAACCTCAACTGTTTAATGAAGGAATCGCAATGTTTAAAGGATATATCATCGAAACTATTTCCTATAAAGATCATTCAGTTATTGCATTTCACTCACCCAGCTCCACATCGGCATGCACTTTCAGCATTAGTTGTTGGTCGCAAAACGCCATTCCAATTTGTTGCTTCATTACGAATTTGCAGGTCATGCATTAATTACCATTTTCACTAGTAACCTCTAACGCTCCTCAAGGCACAATAAATATAGAAGAATAATCAACAAAAATCAAAGGAAAGTTATTTTTTCTTAAAGGGAAGTAATACGAAGTGGGCGATATATTCTAGGGTGATAATCGTAAATAAATACGATAAAGGCACTAGTTAATAATCGCAGCCTAAGACTATTATATAAATCTATTGCCAAAGGCACGATGAATACCTCACACTAAATATAGACCCGTGTCTAGGGCCTTGACTAAGAGGAGCCCGTGGACATACAGAGTGAAAAGATGTTTTACAAAATATATTTGACTTGTATCAAAGGCATCAATAATATCAAGAGTTTCTGACACCAAAATAACACGGATTTAAATGACTAGAATAATTATGCAGCACACTAAAATTTGCTCGTGATAGTAGTTGGCCAAAATGAAAATAAATAACATCCTATGGAGGGTATATAATTTTCACAAAGTCATATGACAAAAAGCAAATATTATAGCTAAACCTTCTATGGTTTTGAAAGATTTCAAATTTACAATGATAAATAGTAGAGAATACTCACAGAATATTTAAAAGTACAGTATATAAAAATATTAAGAAGTAAAAGTACAAATTAATGTACAAATCAGTGAGAGACAGAGAGAGAGAGAGAGAGAGAAAGAGGAATGTTCTCCAATATAGCAGAAGCAGAAAGACGCATAGGCGTAGATAGAGGTGTACAGATCCGGGGAATTAGAAGTGGCGAGTGAAAAAAATGGTGAGGTTAGAAACATGTAGGAAGAAAATTTGTGGCGGAAGGTAAGGGAATGTTGCATGGGAGAGGAGCAGAAAGGATATCACCAACTAATTACACTCTGCAATTAATGTGGCACCCTATTTTGACCTCCACAAAATCAAAACGAAACCCATCTCCAATACAAAAAAGGATAAGGGATCCCTAGTACACTAGGTGATATTCCATAACCACAGAATTTCTTAACAAACGGTACCATAGTCAACTTTAATCCGTTATAAAAGTAGTTTATTTTCAAACATATAGCATCGGCCATCTCCTGGAGTTCTTTCAATTCAAATTCCTCAAGCATGTCAACTCAAGGCCACGAGGAGAGCTCGGATGATAGACGAAGTGGGGGGTGAACTCAATCAGAAGACGAGGAAAATGAATGAGGGAAAGAAGAAGAAGAATCAGAAAGATAAGACAGTATAATAAGGACATAATTAATAATAATAATAATAATAAAGCCATGCCATGCGGTTAGGAGCACACAGCTGTGAGCTTGCATCCGGGAGATAGTGGGTTCGAACTCCACTGTCGGCAACCCTGAAGATGGTTTTCCGTGGTTTCCTATTTTCTCACCAGGCTGTACCTTAATTAAGGCCACGGCCGCTTCCTTCCCTTTCCTATCCCATCGTCGCCATAAGGCTTATCTGTGCCGGTGCGACGTAAAGCAACTAGCAAAGTAAAGCCATGGAATGACAGTTGAACTATGCATGAGACGTAGCTTACGCGGTAAGCTAAGACTCAGTTCAGTTAGTAATTCACCAAAGAAAGAAACAATTAATTAAATCCCGTCCAAAATCCACGTACAAGACATTCAAGACCTTACAGTTTACTCGACAAGTCCGAATACTCTATTATAAATTACGAACTGCACAGAAATCCCTACACCAAAGCTGCAACTGGGGTGAGGAAACGTTATCAGTATGCAAAAGAAAGGAAGGTCCCCCTTTGAAATTAGATACCAAATTGTATTCGTAGGTGTCCTTGAAAAGTCGTATAATGTTGTTTTCTATTTTTGCTAGTTTTTTAACAACACTAACTCAGATAGGTTTTCGATGACAAAGGGATAGGCTAGGATTGGCGAATCTCGTTAAAACATCTTCAGACCTGCCGGGTGGTATTCCAACCTACTCTCTCCTACGTGCAAGCATAAAGTAACACAGTAACACAGCCCGCGTCACGCAGCCAATTCGCTCAGTGAGGGGTTACCATGACAAAGTTTGAACAGGGTGCAAAGTCCAGTCTTGGCGAATGAATTTCCCCGGAGACATAATCGAAATATATACAGTGTGATTCTGCAGCCCCTTCCAATATCGTTTGCTGCAGCCCAACTAACATGCACATGGTTATAGGGGTGGCATTCCCCTGTAGGCGTTCTGTATGGTACTGTACTAATGATCAGTGAGCACATTTTGCGTATCATTCTGAATCCTACCGAAATGTTACATTATCCGTTCGCAAAACATGACGCCTTAAAATCATGTAGCAACATCCTTTTACCATGGAACTATGTTAAAGTGTCGTGCCTCGCGACCAGTTGTAACGAAGAGGAGAATCAGTGCATAAAACTAGGTAATCTTCTTTAGGTTAGATACACCTAACATAAGGATAATCCTCTCGTGGAAACGCTGAATGCAACTTAATTGTTTAATAGTAGGACCACAATTATCAAAGAAAGCTCTGCTCACATGTTTAGGTTAATGCAGACTACTCACCGAGCTTCGTCAAGTTGGTGGCTAACTGCCAGTCCTCCTGATGCTTCATTATGAATTTACAGCTCCACTGTCCGCGAGTAACATGGGGCCGCTATTTTTCTAACACTCCTTTGTAACCTTTCTAACCAAAATATATCAAACACAAAAAATAATAAACAAACATTTTTAAAACGCATAATTCAAAAAAAAATTCAAAATGGATGGGGAGCTGTTGGAAAATCACACACAAAAAACATTTTGACACTAATGTTTCACCTCTTCTTGGCCTCCTCATAGCGGAGACTTAACACACTCCAAAACAGGATAAGGCATAATGACAATTAAGGCTAGGTTTATATTACAGGCGAGAAAGACTACAACATACTGTCTCAGTCCGTGCGTAACCTCGGCCGAGGTAACACGGCAAGCGGCGTGTCGGTACTGTGCGGTTATCGCGTAGTACAGGTGTGTGCTCCTAATACATATTTGTGTAGTCTTTGGAAAATTGTACGTACAGTCATGGCAAGTATCAGGAAGAACACTATAAAATCCATCGTTGGATTAGTCACGAACTAAAACTTAACAGAGACCGAGTGATTGCCATACAGTTAAATAACGGAGAAAATGCTGTCTACATAAATCTAGTATCTGTGACTCTTTGTGGAAACCTTCTAGCACGTCACGAAGGAGTGAAAACTTCTCTATTAGCAAATGGCAGTACCACTAAAGTAACGATTTCGACAGCGGACACTTTAACTAAACGCGTACGTGTGTTCAACCTCCCTCCAGAAATAAGCAACGATCGCCTTGTACGAGTTCTACCTTCATATGGAGTAGTCAAAGACATCCAGGAAGAACGGTGGAATGGAGCCTACGAGTTTGCTGATGTAAGTAACGGCTTATGAATTGTAAAAATATAACTTAAATACCGTATCCCAACTCAGCTTATGCTGAATGATTGTAGAATTCTACTATCGTACGAAGGACAATCAAAACCATGTTTCTATTGTAAAGAAACGACACACCTTCAAATAGACTGCCCCAATAGGAAAGCCCGTCCCGCGCTGAGTAGAAAACAAACATACAGCTCCGCAGTGTCCGAGTCTGATGTGATCAGTACACTAAGCAACACAACAGATGCAGAAGTCGGCGTTCTCTCGCCTGAATATCCAAACGTATTAGAGAGCATTACTCACACTCCGCATAAACAACAACACTACTTTCAAGAAACCTCCCTTCTAGCTGACAGCATAGCAGACACATCTTTACCTCGTAGTACGGAAGAAGCAATCAGGACACTTTGTAGTGACAACCTTGAGAAGGAGGAAAATATTCAGACACTACAGGAGACTGTAGATCAGGCATCAGCTGACGAGAGTCCAGATGGAATTAAACAAATAGTAAATACACCACTAGAAAGACAACTGTGGTCTGAGGATATGGAACTTCAGGAAGACACTCATACACCAACAGGAGACACTCAGTTAATAAAAAAGAATACACCCAGATTTTACAAACTATCAAATTACAGACAAAAAACAAACAACGTCTGCTTCCTTGCGCAGTGAAGACATGGAGTTTACACCAGATTCAGAAAATTCTTCCATTGCTGACCCTGTAATTGATCCTAACACAACAACAGGACCGAGCGTTACTGAAAGTGCAGTGACCTTGCTAGCAGGTGACAATACTACCCCGAATACGACGGGCAGTACCAAGGACTCTCACAACTTACAGATGAAAGTTGTCAACAAATACGTTGCACGTGACGAATCAAAACCGTACAACACCCTAAGGCGTAGTACGTCACGCAGTTGGCTTAAATAATAGAAACTCTAAACCAGTGTATGTGTGACAGTGTATTGACCACAACAGCTTAATCACATCCTTCTACCGGAACGAATTCTACTACAATTACCTTGATTCTTCCCTTGTTTCTGCAGATGACTCTTCTACGTTGTGTCACCACCTTGAATGTAAACGGCGTCAAAAGTCTAACCACGCAAGCTCTCCTTCAGGATTTTCTCATGGTTCATGACATAGATATCCTATTTCTTGAAGTTAATGATCCAAACTTAGACGAATATAAAGAAAAAGGTTGGTCCATCACTTCGAGGTACGGCTATAATACATAGAGCAGGACTGACTGTTTCTGAAGCGGAGTTTCATCCCAATGGTAGAATTGTTGTTGTGCAATGTGAGGACACCATTTTTATTAATGCTTATGCTCCGTCCGGTTCTCAAGGGCGTCTAGACACAGAACGCTTATTTGAAGATGACATCAGTTATTTTGTGCAGGGCACTATTAACAACATAATTTTGGCCGGTGATTTTAACTGTGTATTAAATCCGCGTGATCAAACTGGACATTTCAATAACTGTCGCGGCCTACAAATTCTTGTAAGGATTACACTTACATGACGTTTGGGAACTGAAACATGGAACTGACGTCCAATTTACATTCTACAGGGCCGGGTCAGCTTCTAGAATAGAGAGGGCATATATATCACGAGAGATGATAACTGGGCTACAGAGTTCTGAGGTTATACCGGTATTATTCAGTGACCACCATGCTCTCCTCTTTCGTTACTCAACAACAGTACGACCACCTCTACATGGGCATGGATACTGGAAACTTAATGCTGCGTCCCTCTTGTACGACCAAGATGTCCAAAATGATTTTGGAACACTATGGAGGAAATTGCGTAGTAAACGATCTAAATACCATTACCATGTGACCTGGTGGACGTATACTGTTAAACCAGAAATTAAACGATTTTTTCAAAAGATTTCCAAACAACGGGCAAGGGAAAAGAGAAATACCTTGAATTTTTATTACGAAGTTTTATACCAGCTTCAACGAACGTCTGAAAGGGGCGTTCATCCGTGCAAAAGTACCCTCAGTAGTTGAAGAAGAGCGTGCTTCACTATTTCACATCTTGACTCAAAGCCGTAAAGGGAAGAGAAAAGCAATCACTTAACTCCGGGATGAGCATGGTCACATACAGTCGGATATGAAGGACGTCCTCCAAATTGGTGCAGACTACTTCACAACACTATTCCATGACGACTCACCCATTAATCAGCACTTTTGCAGCATCCTACAGCACGGTCTACCAACACTAAATAAAGAGGATGAGTCCACTTTGATTGCAGATATTACCTCGGAGGAAATACTCTGGGCACTTTCCCAAGCACAGCGTCATCGCTCTCCAGGCCCAGATGGAATAATGTATGAATTCTACAAAATAATGTGGGACATAATAGGGGACGACCTGTTGCAAGTGTACCAAGAAATACTAGAGGGGCCACACATCTTAACGGAAGATTTCACGTCCAGAATTATTATTTTAATTCCCAAAACCACAAGACCTCTAGGAATGGAAGACTTCAGGCCGATCACCTTGCTAAATACAGATTACAAGATCTTCACTAAAATAATAACATCTCGAATAAAACTGCAGTTGCAATAGATCATCGGACAATGGCAATCGTGTGGGACATCAGGTCAAAATATTATCTCCAGTCTGTTAGTGCTGAGAAACATCCCACGACACTCGTAAGTTTGGACTTCCACAAGGCCTTCGACAGAATAAAACATCCGTATCTATGGTCCACAATGCAAACTTTCGCATTTCCACCTAAATTGATTGAGAGCATTAAAGGACTGTATAGAACAGCCACCTCAGGAAACATTATAAATGGACATCTAACTGTGAAAATACCTATACGGAAATCAGTTCGTCAAGGATGTCCCCTCTCTATGCTTCTGTTCATCGTAGCGCTAGAACCATTTCTTCACCGAATAAATCAGTGTATAACTGGCCTGTCTCTCGGTGCAAAATAGTGACAGTACGGGCGTATGCTGATGACGTGTGTATTAACCTCTCAGAACCATCCGACGAAGAGCGCACTCTACATTGCATCCATGAATTTGAGGAAGATTCAGGATCGGACGTAAATAAGGAAAAGACCGGAATGCTGCTTCTTGGCCGACATCAATCACCTGCGCCTAATCGATCACTGCCCATTGCGACTAAGTTGAAGATCTTAGGAATTGTTTTCCAACAAAATTTTTAAACATATGCTAACCGAGAATTGGACGTCGATAATTAATAAAGTTAGAAACACCTTTAATGCAGCAGCATACCAGGTCCCTGAATTTCAACCAAAAGGTATGGCATATTAATGTCTTTGCTTTATCTAAAATATGGTACCTTGCGCAAGTTCTACTTGCACCAAAACAAATAACACAGCTTATAGAACTTTGTCCAGGCCACTATCTTTGGAGAGGTTCCCTTTCCGGTGAGACGCGATCAGCTGTACTTGCCGATTACACATGGAGGACTCAACCTAATCTGTGTAGACCTTAAATGTAAGGCTCTTCTGGGAAGAACAATACTTAAATCACTATCAGGGTTGCACACTCGAACAGAACTGACATTTCTTCATCCTCCGGAGCCTGATGTCAGAAGTGGTCGACATAGGCATATACATCCTGCTTTCCGAACTATCGTTGGTATCCTTGACAGTCTCCCGCAGGACCGCAAAGAAAGAAAAGAATTTCACTCGACAAAGAATTTTTACACTTACCTGCTGAAAGGATTACAGCGACCAGTACCGATAGAACAAAAATTCCCTCAAAGAAAATGGAAAATGGTGTGGTCAAATGCTAACAATCAACAAGTACCCACTCAGTGGTGTAACTGTTCAACCCCTCATCAAAACACCTGGGGAGATGAAAGTTATTATCTTGGGACACATGAATATCAAATAAACTATTTGTGGCTTGCCCGCAAATTGCCACGCAAATAGAAACAATTAACATTCCATGGTTTCCCATTTCTCTATGTGATGTTTGGGCGCCAGGGTTACAGTTTTAAACAAAACTATAAACCAAAATTTATATTTACTAGCATAGAGACTTATACTTAAATCACAGGGGTAGGATTTTAAATAATTAACCATTAAGTATCGCTTAAGAAAGAAAATTAACGCAATATAAAATACAAATGAATTTATTATACAAAAAAATGAGATGAATCGGAAAAGTTTCCTTAAAGCGTGGAGGACTTTAGAATTTACTTTACTGAATTTACTAATTGCTTGCTTTATCTAATTGAAACTCACCAATTGCAGCTTTCGTTGAAGTCATCTGGTTTCCGTGGTTACTCGTTCCCTTCTTCTCGATGTAGAATTTGCTCCATGGACATCCTTCCTTCCTTCTCTGATATGGTACGGGCTATCTGGACTAGCACTCCCTACTTGCCTACTTTAAATTAGACATTGGCCCTATACTTGTAAAAACTGATCAGCGTTGATCGTATGAGGAGAAAATTCAGAGATATGAATTTTTCCATATTAGTAGAAATCTCAATCCAACTGAGCTATACTATTTATACGGTACAGACTTATACGAAATTCCATGGACTTGAACTAAACATAGTTCTTCGTCCAGAATATTTACTGAAAATAACACAAGCCGTAAGCTTGTTTCGTTTCACGTAGATCCAATAACATAACCGCACCTAAGTACTGTATCGAAAAGACAACACATTGTACAAAAATAACTATGTCGCGGAGCGACCACACACTGTTTCAAAAATCACATAACGTTGTTCAAAGTAGTAGTGATGGAGTATCCGTAAGTATCTCGCTCCGCACTTGATAATATCACCGGGCTCCCCCACTCTTGGTAACCGCTTAATCACAGATCTCTATATAACGAAACATCTGATTCGTAGATCGCATTATCATCTCCCCTTCTCTTCTTCCTTGCCGAATCCAGTAGGCGTGGTGATGATGTACTCTGACCAGCTTGCAAGCCTCGCGCGCGGGTCGCTGTTTACTGCCTTCGCTAAACCCATGAGTCACGCAAAATCCCCAGCTTAAAGAATAACCCTCCGTATACACAAATATGAGATGAAATGAAAACAACTATGTCTCAACATATTGACCGTATTTACAACGTAATGAATTCCTATCCTACATAATATAATAATTTAAATAATAAAACGATGTTATCATACATACAATATGATTCCAAAAGGCCTTGATTACAAATGATTGACGTTGAATAAATATGTTATTACAAATAATTGCCGATGGCGGATAAACTTGATATCAAATGATATCGCGTAAAATAATATTATATTAAATTAGTAGGGCTGGAGAAGCCTGGACGGTTACAGTGGAGGTCATCAGTCTACTCGGTAATTAATAACAGCGTTCCAACAGCAACAAAACGCTTTCGTCACAACTTGTCTGAAGATATTAAGTGTGGATATTGCGGTGAGCTCGATACCACAGTGCACCGAGTTACCATGTCGAGAAGCGCGACCTGTTTGGACATGGACTGTCAATACAGTGCGGAAAATACACGGAGGTCTGTCTTCTTTATCGACTGAGCAGTTAATGATTGGCGAATTTCAACTGGAGGAAAAATTAGAAGTGAATGCTGTATCTTGGTTGCTAGCGGCGGCAGTGAATTGTAATTTGACGGCATACAATAAGAGTGGATGGACTTTGGTGGACTTTATCAGATCAATCAAGACTGCTCGTTGGGAAATGGTAAAAGACAGCAATACAGAGAAATTTGCTAAACATCTATTTCATTTTTAAATGTATTTTATTTTATGTTACTCGGTGATGTACTGAGAACTGATAACAGTGAGATGACTTTGTATTTTTTTAAAGAGTGTTATTCTAATTTTGATTTCTTTCTTTAAATTATAACGTGCAGTTTAGTGTTTCTATTAGTCTCAACACTCGTACACAATTCTACGGGTGGGTTTTTGGTTTTCAGCTCACTACCTTTCTTTAAACTGTCATGTTGTTTTCTTTTCTATTTCTTTTTGATTGATTAATTTGCAATGTGATTTGTACTTTGTAATTTTGAAAAGGTGAATACAAAACAAAATTATCTCTTTAAAAATTGTTTTATAACAAAGTAATTACAATAAATATTTGCCTAGACCTGCATCTAAAAATCCCCAACATGTTTCCAGTCATTCGACCGAGTCAGGAATGAAGCCCCCATCTAACGGCGAGGATAAGAATTGTGCCGGTTGCCGAAGCCTGTCGCACTCCTCTGGGGCAATGTTTAATGACTGACAGATGAAATGATATAAGAGAGTGTTCCTGGAATGAAAGATGACAGACAAAACAGGAATACCCATAGAAAAACCTGTCCCGCCTCCGCTTTTTCCAGCACAAATCTCCCATAGAGTGAGCGGGATTTGAACCACGGAACCCAGCGGTGAGAGGCCAGCGCACTGTCACCTGAGCTACGGAGGCTCCTGCAGGCCCGCATCGACTTTCTCTAAAATGGTAGATAATACGGAAATGATTTGACTAAATATACAGGGTGATTCAGCTAAGTTGCCCACCTCAAATATCTTCTGATTCGTCAAAGACATTCTGTTTTCAACTTCTTAAATTGCATTAAGAGACTCGCAAAATACTGTCCTGTTCCTCTCGATCACATACATATTTACCAAGAAAGAGGCAGCAACTTTGTTTCTTTGAATGGAACTATACTAATTTCACCTAATAGAACAATTAAGAATCGAGTGACAGATTCAGTCATGTCCTTGTTTTGAAAATCGAACGAGTATACATTTGGAGATATTAAAGTGTTTCACAGAAAGAGATTCGCCACTCCCCTCGATGTCTCGTGCTTGACTCACGCCCTGTTGTTAAACATACAGTACATACCTCGCCATTATCTCGAGAGGGGCCGGAGAAGGAAAACAGTATGATGTTGGCCTACAGCATTTCGGAGTTAAAAAACTTTTGATTCATTTCCATTGAATCAGAAAAAAAACCAGTAACACAGTTAAATTGTAATAATTTAAGTGCGTTATTTTCCTAACCATGAGTAGGCCTACAATGTGCATGGGATGAAATCAACAACTTTAAAATCCAATAAATGACATGGTCATTGGAAAGAATAGATGCAAACATAACGGACAACATTATTGTTCGGCTCTCGCTAAAACCAACATGTAAGATCGATGTACGTTAGCAATAGGCAGTCGTCGAGTTGTAATAATAAGTACGGTACTCTTCCAGTATTGGCTAACCTGAGAAAATTGAATTAAGTTACTCATGGAAACTTAAAATGAAACAGAACTCGCCCATTTAGTTTCTTTTGAACGTCTCTTCTAATGTTATTCTTACGAGTGTGGCTCACCATTGAACCATGCTTCCTTAGCATGTTTCTTTAATTCGAATGATTTGTGTTGCTAATGTTATGTTTTGATATGCATATGAGTTCTTTCTACCTCAATTCAAACTACTTACCTACTTACCTACTTACCTACTGTTCGTAATATGTAACAAAGATCGGTCCTTTTACGAGAAAAAGGTGTTTCATCTTCTTAGAGTCTTATCTTTGCTTTTGTTGGCATAAGACTTATTAGAAATGGAGCCCATACGGACCGGAACTGCATTCCTGTGTTTAAAATGGTTATTTCAGCTACTTGAAACCTATTCTTACCACTTTCTTTTGGTAAGATGAGTATAAATACTACAGGTATGTTGGTCTTAGTTCGTCTTAGTTTTTAACCTTGATTTTAAGAATGTTTTCAGTATTTTGTACTCGGTCATTGAGAACTGATCGATGTGTCCCTTTCCGCTTCGCTGCGTGAAACGATCTGTGTGGGTGCGTATGATTGCTTTATGGTCATGATATCTTGGTAACCTGGGTCTCCTACTGATTACATATTTCGTGCACTGCGGTTATTACACCTCGCCATCAATGATTGTACGTCCTTCGAGTCGGCTAAAAGTTTCCATTTGGGTCGTTCGAAGCGCGGACCTGATGGGTTTTTGGTATGTGATTCTCTCTGATTTCCCGGCGTGTAATGTTTGAGCAGTGTGCACGCTACTACTTGATATATGTGAGACCTATCTGTGTGACAAGGTAAGTCATATTATTATCATCGGAATTCGTGTTTGACCTTCGACTCGAGCGGCCGCTCGTATCATTACTTCCCGATACCGACATAGTGTGAAAGTTTGGAATGAGTGTTGGTGATTGGGCGAAGTGAAAATATGACCATTCGATTAGTTTTATTTTCATTTTAATCCTTGTTCTGTACCTTATCTTTGTTTGCGGTGCAACTTTATTTTTTTTTGGCCGGGTCTTTAACTTGATTTTTCTTGTCCGCGTGGCGGCCATGTTTATCTTCGTATATTTGAATCGCGCGCATGCCCGTGGTCCCCTGTGTTTGTTATTATCTCTGTGGTCCAGAGATCTTCCTCTCCTTTTTGTGTCGTCCTTGGACGTGTGGGCTTTGTCTGGTGGTAACAGTGTGCTATTGTTGCGTTGATAGAGAAGCGAAAAGTAGTCTAATATGAATGAAGTTATTCTCGTAAAATGATCGATTTTAATTCAGCCGTGTGCGCGGCAGAAGTATTAATACTTGATGAAACGAGATCATTACTAAAACTGTGAGCCCTCTATAATGCTTGTTGGGTGTTTGAAAATTAATATGTTATGCTCACACCACAGCTTCGAGTTGATCATTTGTAAAGGTAAGTTATGTTATATTCCGTCCGTTTTGGCTTGACTACTGGCTTCCAGTCCCTTTATGTTTCATATTTACTTTCTCAATAAACCGTTATTTTAACTTCATCTTATTTTCACTGAGAGTAGGACTTGGTATATATCCTTGTTCATTAATTACGAGGGACATCTCCAGTTCGGGGCTGTTTTCCGCCTTTCCTGTTCGGAGAACACGCCTCGAATCTCCCGTCTTGCGTGTTTTTTACGGGTCAATTACCAACGGTAAGGGAGGGGTTCGGTACACCATCAAACATTTTGACAGCACCATCACAATATGCTTTGTACGGAATATGTTCGGTACGTATGTTTATCAACAAAGCATGAGTCATGCAGGAGGTCAGTACACTGAACATCACAAGCGGTGCATCACTTTCTAATGCCCACACATTTGAAACCCTTTAATATCTCCAAAAGTACTCGTATGATTTGCAAAGTAAGCACGTCACTGAATTTTTCCCTTGATTCTAAATTGTTCTACTTTGTGAAATTAGTATAGTTCCATTTAAAGAAAAGCGTTGATACCTGTTACTCTGTATTGCCTACACATAAGAAACCCTTTAATATCTCCAAAAGTGTCCATCTTATTTGCAAAGTAAGCAGATCACTTAATTTGTTGCTCGATTCTCAATTGTTCTGTTTGGTGAAATGAGTACAGTCCCATTTAAAAAACAACGTTGCTACCTGTTTCACGGTAATGACGTATGTGATCGAGAGGTCTGGTTAGTAATTTATGATCCCCTTAATACAAAAATTTTATAACAGAATATCTATATATTTAACGGATTAGAAGATATTTGATATGGACAACTTATCTAAATCACCCTGTATAAACAATCAACAAGGAACAGGAAAGGTATCTAAAAGCGAACAAACCCGAATATATGCCCCACGTACATTTCACAGAGGACCTTAAATGAAATAATCATGACGCAGAAATTATACATGATGCATCCGATAATAAGGAAGATGCAAAACTCGCCAAATGAAATCCCCAAACCTCATATTTATGCAAAACCCGGCTGGAAAACAATCAAACGATCCAAATCCTAGCCTCCCAATCAAACATTTTAAGATGCTTGCACATCTTCCCTTACACGTTAGCCTCTGTCAACAGCGAACACAATTTATTTTAAATAAGCCCTATCCAAACGCCGTTTCCTCGGTAAAAGCCGCATTGAAAGAAACAAAGAGAGTTTTTAAAACTCACCGAGCAGCGGGCACAAAATTAATCCACGCACATACGCACAAGAGGCATTAAATTCGTCTCTCAGACACACAGACTTACAACAGGCCATACTACTGGAGTTCCTTTCATTGCTCATGAAGATCGTCTCACTGTTTACACTCGTACGATTGAGAGGAAAACTCGGTTCGTGGATGAAGTGAGAGGGAACCCAATGAGAAAACGAGGAAATTGAGGGAGGAGAGAGAAGGAGAAGGGGAAAAAGAGATGAGAAGTGCCAGAATAAGGAAAGATATAATAATACCATTGGATGATGCAAATGAAAACTACGTGAAGTGTAGCTTGCAAGGTAAGCAAAGACTGAACTCAGTTCATCAAAGGAACAGTTATTTCAGTCAGTCAAAGCTCCTCATGCAAGACAGAATGTAACTAGGCATCCCGCAATCAATCTCCGAGCCCTAAAGTGAATGGCCGTGAGCACATACGCATAGTGAGTGAATCCCATTGACATGCTGGATGGTTGTTAAGGAGTAAATGAAATGAACGAATAGATTTGATCTTCTTACTTCACTTAAGTATGCTGTACTCGGACACTGGTTGCCATGTTAACAAGGATTCTTATTCTAGTGTATTAACGCCGCCTAACACATCGAAGATTTTCGGGAGAGCAGGGATGGAAGAAGGCTAAAATCGGGAAGACAGCGATCATTGCCTTAATTAAGGTACAGGCCAGTGAAAATGGCGAACCTCGCAGAACTATCTTCAGGGCTGCGGACGGTGAAATTCGAACACACCACCTCCAAAATGCAAGCTCACAGCTACGCGATCCGCACCACGCTAACAGCTCACTAAGCAAGGATTATTATTATTATTATTATTATTATTATTATTATTATTATTATTATTATTATTATTATTACGTGTTGTTTCACAGCTGGCTTTGCGTCACAGCGAAAAGGGAAAACCATGGAATAATACATTCAGACAGCCAAGAGTAGGGTTCGAACCCACTGTCTCCCGAATACAAGTACACAGTTGTATTCCCCTAACAGCACGGCCAATTCGCTTGGTTTATTATGCGTTACTTGTACTTGTAATCATATACAGGTTCATATTGTACAGTAGTTAAATGTAAGAGAGAGCCTTGAGTATTAACTTCGCCACATAAAAAGGCATAAGACAAATAAATAAAATGTAATGGCATTATGGCGCCTCCATCGCTCAGCTGGCAGCGCGCCGGCCTTTCACCGTTGGGTTCAGTGGTTCAAATCCCGGTCACTCCATGTGAGATTTGTGCTGGACAACGCGGAGGCGGGACAGGTTTTTCTCCGGGTACTCCGGTTTTCTCTGTCATCATTCATTCCAGGAACACTCTCCAATAACATTTCATCTGTCAGCCATTAATCATTGCCCCAGAGGAGCGTGATAGGCTTCGGCAACCGGCACAATTCCTATCCTAGCCGTAGACGTGGGCTTCATTCATGCCATTCCTGACTTGGTCGAATGACTGGAAAAAGGCTGTGGATTTTCATTAATGGCTATATCTATCTATCTATCTATCTATCTATCTATCTATCTATCTATCTATCTATCTATCTATCTATCTATCTATCTATCTACTTTATATTCTAAAATTGTGCGCGAAAAATGTTATATTAATGGTGGACAAACACTTATTTGTGTTATTCTCATTGACCTGTCTCCTCCTTGGCTTTGATAATAATATGAAAGTGACTGTGGTATGAGCAATGCCGGTAATGCCAGTACAGTCAATCCCTGTTATGAATGGTGTGAAAACGTCATGCATACGGCTGGTTGGTACGAACGTTTCGGTGTGGTCTACAGATTGATATGTAATACCAAGTTCTGGCTCGGTGAGGAAAGCAACGGGGAACTACCTCATTGTTGATTTCCTTAGTATGCCTCTTAAGTGGCGCCAAGGGCATCTATGACAGTGATGGCGGAACTGTGGAGGACCAAACCAGCCTTCGGACTGAATAATCAACACATACATACAAGTTGCCAGTTGCTTTACGTCGCACCGACACAGAGAGGTTTTGTGGCGACGATGGGACAGGAATGGCCAAGGAATGGGAAGAAAGCGGCCGTGGCCTTAATTAAGGTACAGCTCCAGAATTTTCCTGGTGTGAAAATGGAAAACCACGGAAAACCATATTTAGGGCTGCCGACAGTGGGATTCGAACCCACTATCTCCCGAATGCGAGCTCACAGCTGCGCGCTCCTAACCTCACGGCCAACAAGCCCGGTCATACATACAGGTACGTATTTGCCATCACCCTATTAAGTGGTGTCATTCTGCTACTATTTTGTAATGTTTTTATTCAGACCGGAACGTCGACCTTAATTGTTTGAAAATATAACTTTTTCTCGTGTTGTTATCAATTTCACTGGTCGTGAAAGTTAACATTGAAATATAACCTCGTCTGTACGTAGCCTTATCTATAGACACTCATTGACAAACATCCAAGTTGTAGCACCAGTTGTGAGGAAGCATTAGAACAGAGTAGTGAATAACCCGTCCGCCTCTGTGGTGTAGTGGTTAATATGATTAGCTGCCACCCCCGGAGGCCCGGGTTCGATTCCTGGCTCTGCCACGAAATGTGAAAAGTGGTACGAGGGCTGGAATGGGGTACACTCAGCCTCGGGAGGTCAACTGAGTAGGGGATGGTTCGATTTCCACCTCGGCCATCCTGGAAGTGGTTGTCCGTAGTTTCCCACTTCTCCTCCAGGCAAATGCCGGGATGGTACCTAACTTAAGACCACAGCCGTTTCCTTCCCTATCCCATCCAATCTTCCCATCCCCCCGCAAGGCCCCTGTTCAGCATAGCAAGAGAAGCCGCGTGGGCGAGGTACTGGTCATCCTCCCCAGTTGTATCACCGACCCAGAGTCTGAAGCTCCAGGACACTGCCTTTGAGGCGATAGAGGTGGGATCCCTCACTGTGTCCGAGGGAAATATCCGACCCTGGAGGGTAAACAGATAAATAAGAAGAAGAATAGTCCGCGATGACAAGACGGACAATGCCAGTTTTCATAATCACTGTACATCAAGAACTGTTAACAAGGAAAGTTGCTTGACAATTGCGAATAAACCAGAGTGATGTGGTTCGGACATGGTATCGTTTCAGAACTAGGGGTATGTTGAGTTGGGCACACGGTCAGTGACGTCCATAAAAAAGGACGGTTGAGTTTGGCCCATGGTCAGCTAGGAGTGAGTGTAGAATTGCCCCCAGTAGTCACAACGTTTTAAATCAGTTAAAATATACAGTTAAAATCAGTTTTAAATGCGGTTTAGAGTCCGTATTCAAAACTAGGTTAGTTTAGGTTAGGTTCAGTTTAGCGGTTATGTAATGCTTTATTCATAAATGAACTTTTAACCTTATTTCACGTTTGTTAAAAAAATGACGTTCTAATCATTAAATGGAGATCTAATCATTTCAACCTTCTTTTCCTTATTCTTCTACCGCTCTTCGCTCATCTGTAGGGTCACGGGTGCGAACTATGTCGCACATGTGGATTTGGCCCTGCTTTACGGCTATATGCCATTATTGACGCCAACCCTATATCGAGGGATGTTATTAACATTTCGTGTTTCTCTGGTGGTTGGTAGTGTAGTATGTTGTCTGAATATAAAGATAAAAGTGTTGGGACAAATAAAAACACCCAGTTCCCGAGCAAGAATAATTAATCGGACGCGATTAAAATCCACGACCCGGTCGGGAATGGAACCCGGGGCCCTCTGAGCCGAAGGCTAAAACGCTGACCATTCAGCCTATGAACCTCCCTGAACCATTCGTCAGAAACTTTAGGTCTACTGTCAAGTGTTTTAAAAATATGTTTTGTCAGCCTCTTCCCGTCCATTCTAAACAGATGTCCATAAAATTTGAGTCTTCTTTCCTTCAATGACTCAATCAATCTTTCACTTTCTTGGCATATTTCTCCCCTCCCTCGTAACCTATACTGGCCATCCACGAGTTTTGAACCCATTATCTTGCGTAGGATCTTCCTATCAAATTTTTCGGCTTCTGATATCATTATAATTGCCAAGCCTGGTGTAAAAACAAAAACGTAATCTGTTTTCGTTCGTAATCTGTTTTCCCTCCAGGGTCGGTTTTTCCTCGAACTCAGCGAGGGATCCCACCTCCACTCCCTCAAGGGCAGTGTCCTGGAGCTTCAGAAACTGGGTCTGGGAATACAACTGGGAAGATGACCAGTACCTCGCCCAGGCGGCCTCACCTGCTATGCTGAACAGGGGCCTTGTCGGGGGATGGGAAGTTTGGAAGGGATAGACAAGGAAGAGGGAAGGAAGCGGCCGTGGCCTTAAGTTAGGTACCATCCCGGCATTTGCCTGGAGGAGAAGTGGGGAAACCACGTAAAAACACTTCCAGGATGGCTGAGGAGGGAATCGACCACCCCTCTACTCAGTTGACCTCCCGAGGCTGAGTGGACCCCGTTCCAGCCGTCGTACCACTTTTCAAATTTCGTGGCAGAGCCTGGAACCGAACCCGTGCCTCTGGGGGTGGCAGCTAATCACACTAACCACTACACCACACAGGCGGGCGTAAAAAAACACCAAATGATAAACCGTTTATGTGGTCTGGGACAGAATTTTTTTAATCGCAGAAATTGCTCTGGTCGACTAGAATTTAAGACAATGTTCTGTCGATAACTGTAGAAAAATACACAATGATGATGATGGTAATGATGGCATCTTATTTTAAAGCCCAAAATGTTCAGTTGCATTAAAGGTTTCTGGTTGGTTGGTTGGTTGGTTGGTTGGTTGGTTGGTTGGTTGGTTGGTTGGTTGGTTGGTTGGTTGGTTGGTTGGTTGGTTGGTTGGTTGGTTGGTCGGTCGGTCGGTCGGTCGGTCGGTCGGTCGGTCGGTCGGTCGGTCGGTCGGTCGGTCGGTCGGTCGGTCGGTCGGTCGGTCGGTCGGTCGGTCGGTTGGTTGGTTGGTTGGTTGGTTGGTTGGTTGGTTGGTTGGTTGGTTGGTTGGTTGGTTGGTTGGTTGGTTGGTTGGTTGGTTGGTTGGTCGGTCGGTCGGTCGGTCGGTTGGTCGGTCGGTCGGTCGGTCGGTCGGTCGGTCGGTCGGTCGGTTGGTTGGTTGGTTGGTTGGTTGGTTGGTTGGTTGGTTGGTTGGTTGGTTGGTTGGTTGGTTGGTTGGTTGGTTGGTTGGTTGGTTGGTTGGTTGGTTGGTTGGTTGGTTGGTTGGTTGGTTGGTTGGTTGGTTGGTTGGTTGGTTGGTTGGTTGGTTGGTTGGTTGGTTGGTTGGTTGGTTGGTTGGTTGGTTGGTTGGTTGGTTGGTTGGTTGGTTGGTTGGTTGGTTGGTTGGTTGGTTGGTTGGTTGGTTGGTTGGTTGGTTGGTTGGTTGGTTGGTTGGTTGGTTGGTTGGTTGGTTGGTTGGTTGGTTGGTTGGTTGGTTGGTTGGTTGGTTGGTTGGTTGGTTGGTTGGTTGGTTGGTTGGTTGGTTGGTTGGTTGGTTGGTTGGTTGGTTGGTTGGTTGGTTGGTTGGTTGGTTGGTTGGTTGGTTGGTTGGTTGGTTGGTTGGTTGGTTGGTTGGTTGGTTGGTTGGTTGGTTGGTTGGTTGGTTGGTTGGTTGGTTGGTTGGTTGGTTGGTTGGTTGGTTGGTTGGTTGGTTGGTTGGTTGGTTGGTTGGTTGGTTGGTTGGTTGGTTGGTTGGTTGGTTGGTTGGTTGGTTGGTTGGTTGGTTGGTTGGTTGGTTGGTTGGTTGGTTGGTTGGTTGGTTGGTTGGTTGGTTGGTTGGTTGGTTGGTTGGTTGGTTGGTTGGTTGGTTGGTTGGTTGGTTGGTTGGTTGGTTGGTTGGTTGGTTGGTTGGTTGGTTGGTTGGTTGGTTGGTTGGTTGGTTGGTTGGTTGGTTGGTTGGTTGGTTGGTTGGTTGGTTGGTTGGTTGGTTGGTTGGTTGGTTGGTTGGTTGGTTGGTTGGTTGGTTGGTTGGTTGGTTGGTTGGTTGGTTGGTTGGTTGGTTGGTTGGTTGGTTGGTTGGTTGGTTGGTTGGTTGGTTGGTTGGTTGGTTGGTTGGTTGGTTGGTTGGTTGGTTGGTTGGTTGGTTGGTTGGTTGGTTGGTTGGTTGGTTGGTTGGTTGGTTGGTTGGTTGGTTGGTTGGTTGGTTGGTTGGTTGGTTGGTTGGTTGGTTGGTTGGTTGGTTGGTTGGTTGGTTGGTTGGTTGGTTGGTTGGTTGGTTGGTTGGTTGGTTGGTTGGTTGGTTGGTTGGTTGGTTGGTTGGTTGGTTGGTTGGTTGGTTGGTTGGTTGGTTGGTTGGTTGGTTGGTTGGTTGGTTGGTTGGTTGGTTGGTTGGTTGGTTGGTTGGTTGGTTGGTTGGTTGGTTGGTTGGTTGGTTGGTTGGTTGGTTGGTTGGTTGGTTGGTTGGTTGGTTGGTTGGTTGGTTGGTTGGTTGGTTGGTTGGTTGGTTGGTTGGTTGGTTGGTTGGTTGGTTGGTTGGTTGGTTGGTTGGTTGGTTGGTTGGTTGGTTGGTTGGTTGGTTGGTTGGTTGGTTGGTTGGTTGGTTGGTTGGTTGGTTGGTTGGTTGGTTGGTTGGTTGGTGCGTGCAAGGCTCGCGAGTAGATCAACACTTTGCCCGAATGAAGTGAGGTATACACGGGCGAGAGTGACATCATGACCAGTGGGGGTGAGGGCTAGCTGCACGTGATTACAGATGGCTTCAGAACAAAGTGCATTACTGAGTGATTCGAGTATTTGCGCTGCAGTTTCACAGAGCAAATAAGTAAGTTCGTTGTGTGATACACAGTAGCAGCGGATATGTAGAAAATACAGAGCTCCAAACGTTCTCGATAGGACTAATTTGTATTGGATTTCGACAAGGAATATATTATTTTGCAAAGTTTGCCGAAAACATTAAGGACAGATAGAGCTCTACTCTTTACGAAACATTGTAATAGCAAATGGCACACAGAAAATATTAAATTACTCTCAACTTCAAAGTGAGATACAGATAATCAAAAGGAATTTTAACGAAATTATGTTGGTGCATGTCAACATTCCTTTCAACAACGTCAAAAATAAACATTTTAGATTATTTCTTGTAAAATACAAGGGTGAGGAAGTTCTTCGATAGGCCACTTTAGTAATAATATAATTTCGTGTTGCTATTTCTAGCCGAGTTCAGCCCTTGTAAGGCAGACCGTCCGATGAGGGTGGGCGGCATCTGCCATGTGTAGGTAACTGCGTATTATTGTGGTGGAAGATAGTGTTATGTGTGGTGTGTGAATTTCAGGGATGTTGAGGACAGCACAAATACTTAGCCCCCGAGCTACTGGAATTAACCAATGAAGGTTAAATTCCCAGACCCGGCCGGGAATCGAATCCGGGACCCTCTGAACCGAAGGCCATCACGTTGACCATTCAACTAAGGAGTCGGACACTTTAGTAATAGTATCCAAGATCTTGCACTCATAAAACTCTAAACCGGATAGGGGACACAGTACAAAACCAGAAAATATCGTTGCCACTGGAAAAAACGGCAGATGTTTGTGGTACATTCTTAGCAAACTTTATTGTGAGTATTGTGTTGCCTGATCGTGTTGAAAAGGAAACGTTGTTGAAAGAATATGTTAGCCATAATATGACTAAAAACCTGTTTGAAAATTCGATCCATATGTGTTTTTTGTCTCACTGTACTTGAACGGCGATATTTTTTACAAATTTTATTAAGTTAAAGCAAAAAATGTCCGTCTCTGTGGTGTAGTGGTTAGTGTGATTAGGTGCCACCCTACCTGGCTCTGCCACGAAATTTGAAATGTGTTACGAGGACTGGAACTGGGTCCACTCAGCCCCAGGAGGTCAAATGAGTAGAGATGGGTTCGATTCCCACCGCATCCATCCTAGAAGTTGTTTTCTGTGGTTTCCCACTTCTCCTCCATGCAAATACCGGGATGTTACCTAATTTAAGGCCACGCCCGCTTCCTTCCGTCTTCCTTGTCTATCCCTTCCAATTTTCTCATCCCCCCACAAGGCCCATGTTCAGCATAGCGGGTGCGGCCACCTGGGCGAGGTAGTGGTCATTCTCCCCACTTGTATCCCCCGTCCCAATGTCTCCCGCTCCATGACACTGCCCTTGAGGTGGCAGAGGTGGGATTCCTCGCTGAGTCTGAGGAAAAACCAACCCTGGAGGATAAAGAGATTAAGTAAGTAAAGCAAAAAAGTACCTTATTCTTAAAATGTACAAGCTTAAAAAAATAATTTTCACTGAGATTGCAAAAGTAAAATCATGAATATTCTATGAAATGGATTTTGTTTAAAATGCAATATAATATCTAAATTAAGTCAGATGATGGGTCTCCTGAGAAAAATAACCGATGGCACACTAGACAGTAAAAAAGTAATAAACAAGACCTTAATTGACACGTTAGTCGGTAAATGATTGCCATCCCTGCCCTAGTCTGTTGTAAGAGGTCACCAAAATGGGTAACCGTACAGGCTTTCAAGTTGCGAGTTCGGTGTGGTGTCCATGGATATTTGTGCTTGGCTACTCACTTCCACATTTCCTATTTGACCCCTCTTGGTCAACATTTGTTCTCTTCCGACTCTGACAGTGTTAGGTTTGCAAGACATAGGATGTATTTTATTTTTACTCCCTTCGTTTTCCTTACCTATTTCACTCCACTGGTCTGTGTGACATTTTAATTTTCCCCAAACTTGACCCACATGTCCCCCCTCATATTTTGATCCTCTATCCCGCGGGTCAGACAAAAATAAATACTGGGCATTGGAACGGAACTGTGAAATATGCGTGTAGAGTAATTTGCGAAAAGGCAGTAAGCTCTCTGAAATGTTGAACAAATGCATTAACAGTAATAATCAGCCGAAATGTAATATACAGTACTGTGAAGGCGAATTAATGAAATATTTAATTTGTATTTATAAAACAAATATTTTTTAAATATTAAGAAACTAAACTGTTAATTTCCTAAAAAAATCAATCTTATCATGAGTTGTGCAAAACGTACACATGTGCAAAATTTCAACCTTCGCTGGCAAAGATCTAAATGGAGAAACAAAGATTGTCTTATGCATACGAGTATGTGGTACTCTTCCTATCAAGCCACGTTACTCAGAATTTCATTAAAATGAGGTAAGTAGTAAATAAACAGGTTTATATTTTAAATACATTATATTTTAAAGTGTGCCCTTTTTCAAACGACCAATTCAATTAATATTAAGAGCAAGTCAGTCAACTGTTCACAAGATAACGAATGCATAAATAACGAATGGGAGGTCGATTTGCTCGTGTTCTCATCATCTCCTAAGCTACAAATTCCTCCTGAGAGGAGAGGGGACAGCGTGTTAAGTGAACAAAATGATGCAGGTAGTCAATCTATCCCTAGGATCATTTTCCTCCTCGAGGTTTGTTGTCATTGCTTCAATCGATTTTCGGTCAGATTGGTCGTGTGGGAGAGTAAAATCACTGTTTTGGTACCCTATAAACCCCCAGTCCATTCCGGGAATTTCACATGGTATGGACCTAAAACTTACCTTTGAAAAGGTGGATGCCAAATATGAAGTTTGGTTGAAATATCTCTAGTAGTTCTCGAGTTATAAGAAATAGGATTTGCACCGCACCCGCTCTTGAGTTTAGTCCAGTGGGACTTGTACCGAAGAAGGGTCGGTTAATGTAATCTCCCTTATTAATCCTCGTATCGAAATGATGCATAAGAGAAAAAAGGTTTAGAAATTGATTTCCATTAAAGCATGTAGATTTCCATTAAGTATGGTTGTGCATATGCTGTGGGAGTGCAAAATCACGGTTTTAGTTTCGTATAAACCCCCCAATGAGTTCAGTTATTTAGAAACAATATTGGCCCTAAAACCTACCCAAGGACGGGTAGATTCTATATATGAAGTTTGGTAGAAATATATCCAGTAGTTTTCAAGTCATAGACAAACGGACAACAAATAGACAGACACCTATGCTAAGAAATATGCGGATGGTCATTATTACATCTGAAACGTGTAACTGTACGTAAATTTCACCAAAATAGTCAATGTCCAGACATACGGTCGTTACGATTTTATCTATATATGATTCTTGCGCTGGAGGTCTGCAGTATCTTTAATTATTGTTATCAATTTCCCAACACCATTACAACCGTGGTAACGAGTGTTAGTCTACGTGTACCAGGTCAGCAGCACCATCTTCTTACCTTGAGCTTTCTTCCTGTAACTAAGAGCTTGAGAACATTTCATATAAAATTAACCCTATTCTACTCCTCATTTCAGAACTAAAATTCTCGAACTGACTAGTAAACGAATCCAGGGCCCAGCTTCTACATCACAGGGCTGGTTAACAATAATAATTATATTAGTATTATATTTACGAGTTCTAGAATGTTTTTCTAGAATGTTATCACAAGTGGCCTAAAGGGTAAACTTTGGAATGTATAGAAAAAATTCTAGAGGGGGAGAAGTCAGCTAAGTTGGCGGCAGATTATGGAATAGGAGTAGAACCGCAGTGGAGGATTTTCTGCAAAACAGTGATAATGGTGAAGAACCTTCGAGACGTAGAAATTGAAGAAAGAGTCCACACATGAAGAATTAGAGATGTCGCACTTTTACAGTGGTTCAATCAAAAACGGGTGGAAGTAGTATTCAACACTACTACAATGTGAGCAGAGACAATCGAATTCTTGCACTAATTTTCACAAAAATTGTTTAAACGTGTTCGTCGATCTTCGTGCATGGTCTCCTCTTCATTAGCCCGGATAACCTGAATTTGCTGTATTATTTGTCAGAGATTCGAACTCCCAACATTAAATGCAGAATGCTACCTGGACGGCCTCTAATCTGTTCTAAATAATTTCATTCACAGCTTCAGTCAAAACAATCCTGTCAGAGATTAGTTGTTTATGACTTGCGAAGGTATTTCAGATAGTTCGTGGATGAAGTCCTGTCAACAATGGGCAGAAGATAAGCGAGGACATAGGCATGCTACTGTAAAGTGACGTACTGGGGGACAGTGCATGCTGATATTGCCCTAACATACCTCCTCACAATACCGTGTCACATCCTACGTTAAAGACAAGACAAACACATAACTCACGGTTGACGAATGGAGCTAAATTCCACAACAGCCATGAAGCATCAAGGAATTCTCCCATGCGGTACATAACCAAGACAAGATAATTATACAGCAATAATTAAAATATAGAACTAATGTACCACCTAGTCAGGCTAAGTATTTTCTCATAACTACAGTTGAAAGAGGTTATAACGAATCCGAAAGACCAATTATTAAAGGCCGTTATATGTAAAAGTCGCACAAACCGGTCGTTTCTTTGTTATTGCTAAAAATGTCATATCTGTAAGATTTAGGATGCTTACTTACATACTTAATTAACAGAATAAAATTACAACTTCAAAAACATCAGTAAAGTAAGTTCTGTTTTTGAAATAGAGCATTTCTGGTTTGTGACTGAGAGGAAATTTCTTAATGTTTACGCAGTAGGCCTATGTACAGCAATAGTATGTCAGCAAAAATGAAATGAAATGTGAGGAAAGAAGTAGCAAAAATGTAAATTGATCATTAATGTCAAACACGGTCCTGGCTAATAAATGAGATATGTTCTTTGTCCAAATTGTAGAAATCGTCGAGTCTGATACACCCATTTCATTGGCGACGTTAGTTTCTCCTAATCACCATATTATTTGTGAGTTTCCTTCAGTATAAAACACTTTCCCTTCTCTTGCGACATCTTCACAAATATTCTTGCCGTGACTGATTTCAAATCTCCAATCAACTTTTTAAAATGGGAGTTTGAAAATAACCTTCACATTGTTCTCAGCAACACCCAAACGGGAAACAAACAAAAATCAACATTAGACATTATAATTGATTACTTTCTCCGAAAATGTGTTAAAAAGTACGCCGTTTTATACGATATGTCGTACTAAGCGATTTTTGAATACATTGTTTATATAGAATTTAGGCGGGACCGTTAGATTTCACCGTTACCTATATAAAGAAAATCGTAACGACCGAGTGTCTGTACATTGACTACTTTGGCGAAATTTCCGTTTCGTGTGTAATAATGACCATCTGCATAATGTTTAGCTTTGGTGTATCTCTATCTGTTTGTTTGTCTGTTTGTCTGACTTCTTAACTTCCCGCAACCGAGACAAATATTGGACCTTCAAGACATTCTCCACTCTACTTTGGCGTTCGAGACCACAGCGCATGACCTTGAATGTGCCGCGCAGATCACCGGGAACTGGCGGTTTGCTTCTACAAATCTATTCGTCTGCGACTTCAAGTTTATTTATAATCTTCATATATTATTTGATAGTGTTGTGACTTTGTGCCTGACAGAGTGTGAAACTGACCCATTTCTCCAATATTCATAAACATTGTGTGATTTCGCCTACTTGTTTTTACGGCTGACGATGACCTGGACTAGGGTCGAAACCGGTCCCATTTAAATAAGAATGTAATTACTACATTTCTTTCTTTTATGTATTGAATTGGTTGAACTTCAATTATTTAATTTTTAATGACTTCTTACAACTTGAAAACCACTGGATATATTTCTACCAAAATTGATATTTAGAATCCACCTGCCCTTCAGTAGGTTTTTGGACCTATATTATTTCTGAATACCTAAATTTATTGGGGGTTTGTCCGAAACCGAAACCATGATTTTACACTCCCGCAAAATATGCACATCCAAAATTAATGGAAATAAATTTCTAAAACTTTTTCTCATGTGCATCATTTCGATGGCGGGATTAATAAGGGAAATATCATTAACGGGCGGTTTGTCAGCACAAGTCCTAACGGACTTAAGTCAATAGCAGGTGAGTGTAAAGTTTATTTCTTAAAACTTGAAAACTACTGAAGATATCCCAACTAAACGTCATATTTAGCATCCAACTGTCCAAAGGCAGGTTTCAGTATCCACACCATTTCAAATTACCGGAATGGACTGGAGGTTTACAGGGAACCAAAACAGTGATTTTACTCTCCCACAATAAATACAAGACCAATCTAACTGTAAATCGACTAACCTTGATGGAAATCCGTTTCTAAAACATTCTTCTCATGTGCAGTTTTTCGACAGGAGGATTAATAAGGGAGATGTCATGAACGGTCGGTTCTGCAAACTAAGTCCAGCGGACATAGCCCAGGATTACTTATCTATCTATATAAATAAAATTGTAACGACCGTGTGTCTGTACACTGACTGGTTTGGCGAAATTTTCGTACAGCTATCAGTTTAAGGGGTAATGATGATCATCTGCATATTTTTAGCTTTATTTTTCTGAAAGTACTAATATTTATCCCCATCCTCTTCAATCAAGATTGCGGCACAATCTTCCAGTCTAGCTATAAAATTTAAATTTGGCAAAATAATATGTTCTATCTTATAACCGACGGAAAACTTCCAAGATCTTTCAATTTTTCACTTTTATCCCCGAAGAATATCGAAATATGGAGGCAATTTTAATGACGGTGCAGACCTTCGTTTCGAGGTATTTCGTGGCTAAACAGTAAGTCATGGCACGTTCGCCGTTCAATTTGGAGTGATGTACAGCTTTGGTCCTATGACTTTTTGTCGTATCTCTATCCCTTATAATATAAATTGGTCTCTATTGCTCAACTGTTAGTAAATTTTGTACTTCTTACATGCATAATTCATATATTGAATCACTTATAGGAAATAGAATCATCAAATTCTACGCGAACATTGGCCCACCCAGTAGCCATATGTGAGCCAAATGCTATATTTGTAACTGTCACATAATTATCCGAAAAATAATGCACTGTGAGACAAACTTCCCCAAATTTCACTCTATTCAACATTTCTAATTCAATCTGACCCATGAATGCATGAGATACGCGAAAATATCATAGGAAAAGCCATTTATACTGTTAAATACGGCGTCTTATGGTACAATACGTTTAGCGACATGACGTACCATTTAGCAGCCGTTAATCTGTGAATGAAGGTCTGCAATATTTTAAATATGCATATACTGTCGTATGTGGATCTATATACGTTCATCGATGTCGATATGTAGCGATCCAGAAAGGATGTGTCTGCTATTGTAATCAGTACCACCACATCGACTTTTACTGGCAGTAGACATGGGGTCCTTCTCCAACACCTGTGTAAGTGGCATTAGTAAGGAGGGACTACCATTATACTGAATAATTCCCGTCTCGATTTGACTTGCAGAAGACAAGAGATTATGAGATTTTTGTTCAATACTCCCCTACCTGGTTGTGTTTGACTGTAGGCAAGGGTGTCCGCCATTATAAACAAACGTACCCATCTAAAATGTTACTGGCATTAGACATATTGGCCTGCTGCTTTAATGGAAATTCACCAACTCTGTGTGACTGGCAATAAGCTGGCTGGCAATAGGAAAAGAGACTTGTCATTATAATGATAACAGCACAGCTCAATTTTGACTGGCAGTAGGGAAGTTTCCTGTCATGGTAATAAAATCTCCTCAACTGTAATCTGTGTGGAAGTAGGAACGGGGGCCTGCCATTGTAATGAAAACTTCCCACATCGGTTGTGACCGCGCATTAGGCAGTGGGGCCTGCCATTGTAATGTAAACTTCCCGATTCGATTGTGAATGGCAGTAGGTAAGTGAGTCTGCCGTTAAATCACAACTCCGCAACTCACAATTTACATTGGAAACAACGTATGGGGACCTTCCCATGCTGTTTCTCGGATAACGCTAAGAGACATGCAATTTACAACTCAGATAATTCCACAAGATACGTAGTACGGGCATGCCACTTAATAACAAATGGAACGTTCAAGATAAACTAAGTCCATGTAGTTTTTTTTTTTTTTTTTTTTTTTTTTGCTAGTTGCTTTACGTCGCACTGACACAGATAGGTCTTATGGCGACGATGGGACAGGAAAGGGCTAGGAGTGGGAAGGAAGCGGCTGTGGCCTTAATTAAGGTACAGCCCCAGCATTGGCTTGGTGTGAAAATGGGAAACCACGGAAAACCATTTTCAGGGCTGCCGACAGTGGGGTTCGAACCTACTATCTCCCGAATACTGGATACTGGCCGCACTTAAGCGACTGCAGCTATCGAGCTCGGTAGTCCATGTAGTTATTTATTCTGCTCTTTATGACGTACACTATATTAAGTAATAAATGAATATTCAAAACAGAATCAATGAAAAATAATGAACTACGAATATTTCGTTATTATCAGATCCCACATTTTAAAAGAGTAACTCGGTGTCCTAAGGCCAGCTCAGCGAGGACAGAAACCTCGCGTGGAGTAAACGGGCAAAAGCTGGCTTGATCCCGATGTTTCGTAGGCATAGGGACTGCAAAAGCACGGCCTATCTATCCTTTTGGCTTGGAGAGTTTCCAGCAAGAGGTGTCAGAAAAGTTATCACAGGGATGACTGGCTTGTGGCGGCCAAGCGTTCATAGCGACGTCGCTTTTTGATCCTTCGATGTCGGTTCTTCCTATCATTGCGAAGCGTAATTCGCCAAACATTAGATTGTTCACCCACTAACAAGGAACGTGAGCTGGGATTAGACCGTCGTGTGACAGGTTAGTTTTACCCTACTGATGACTGGTCGTTGCGATAGTAATCCTGCTCAGTACGAGAGGAACCGCAGGTTCGGACATTTGGTTCACGCACTCGGTCGAGCGGCCGAAGCTACCATCCGTGGGATTAAGCCTGAACGCCTCTAAGGCCGAATCCCTTCTAGCCAATGTTGGCAACGATATCTCTCGGAAGTCCTGTGAGTAGAAAAGCTCCAAACAATGTGACTTTACTAGGCGCGCCTCGTCAGTGGGGCGCGCCGTACAGGCCCTGTGACTTTGCCGAATGGAGCAACTCGGGCGGTCGTGTCGGGATTTATCCCATCCGTCCACCTGCCCTTAGCGGTCGAACCTTTGCTATAGTCTATAATTTTATGCAGTTAAAATCAACAAATCAGTCATCAATGATCTACATTTAGGGCTGACGCCCAGGTGGCAGATTCCCTATTAATTGTTTATCTAGAATTTTCTTAAAAGTTTTCAAATTATTTGGAAATTTATCGAACATTTCCCTTTATAAATTATTCCAGTCCGCTATTCCTCGTTCTATAAATTAATATTTGCCCCAATTTGTCCTCTTGAATTCAGACTTTTATCTTCATATTATGATCTTTCCTACTTTTAAAAGCTACTCAAGCTTATTCGTCTACTAATATCACTCCACGCAATCCCTCCGCTGAAAGCTCGGAACACACCACTCAGTCGAGCAGCTCGTCTCCTTACTTCCAATTCTTCTCAGCCCAAAGTTTGCAATATTTTCGTAACGCTACTCGTTTTTCGGAGATCTCCAAGAATAAATAGTGCTACTTTCCTTTGGATATATTCCATTCCTCATATCAAATAATCCTCATATGTTAACCCTCTGCAAATGTGATTTATGTTTAAGCACGAATAACCATAAATGTCTCTCAATGTATTACCTAGATGCTCTATTGTAACTTGGGAGGAATTTTGCCTTCTTTTGTTTATTTGTCTTTCATACTAACTAGACACTCTAGTGCATGTTTATTCTAAATTACCCTGTTACAACCACTTTCCACGCTGTCTCTCCATTACTCAACGAGTGAATTATGGACTGTAATAGTGGTCGCCAGGCTTGAAAATGGATTTCTATGGTTTCTTGCTTTCACACCAGGTAAACGTACCTTAAATAAATCCAGAGCCTCTATCTCCCTATTCCTATCCCTTTCGTATGCCACCATCGCCGAAAATCTACAAGAGTTAATGTGACCTTAAAAACTGCTTCTGTTTTATCACAATACGCTTTTTTTTAATTCTGAATCACTTAAAGCCAGCATAGGACTCAACGGTAGCAACTAGACTTAGTACAGACATTCAGAACTCATTGGAAATAGCCTCAAAGCGACATTTGAGAAGGCATATGAAACTCATGTGAGAATTTCTCGGCTTAGCTTCTCATATACGCATCAAAATCTATTGTTTTCAAAATACGGTATTTGCCACTTTGGAATTTCAGGTCTCCACATATGATGTGTATTCATTCACTTGACTGCTATTAGATGTAGCAAGTTACGTAAGACTTGAAGGAAGGTGTTGATCTGTTATATTATTATCTGGGGTTTTGTCCAGTGTTCGTAATAATGCTGTACGTCGCTTCAGTCGCAGTGCCATTATCATGACAGAATAACACGAAAAAATTTTCATATGACAACATGTTATTGTACATAATTTTCGATCTATCAATTCGTAAGAACTGGATTCAGACGAAAGACCTTTTGCAGTACAGAGTAATAAATAAGTTACAAGATTGTAAGCAATTGCAAAATCAAGTCGATAATGTTGTGAGATGGACAGAAGGCGATAAACGGGGTTAAAAGTCAGGTTGTGAATTTCACAAATAGGAAAAGTCTTCCCAGATTAAATTACTGGCTTGATGGCGTGAAAGTTCCGTTTGGGGATCATTGTAAATATCTAGGAGTTAATATAAGGAAAGATCTTCATTGGGATAATCACATAAATGTGATTGTAAATAAAGGGTACATATCTCTGCACATGGTTATGAGGGTATTTAGGGGTTGTAGTAAAATGTAAAGGAGAGGGCATATAAATCTCTGGTAAGACCCCAACTAGAGTGTGGATCCAGTGTATGGGACCCTCGCCAGGATTACTTGATTTAAGAACTGGAAAAAATCCAAAGAAAAGCAGCTCGATTTGTTCTGGGTGATTTCAGACAAAAGTGTAGCGTTACAAAAATGTTGCAAAGTTTGGGCTGGGAAGACTTGGGGGAAAGGAGACGAGCAGCTCGACTAAGTGTTATGTTCCGATCTGTCAGTGGAGAGATGGCGTGGAATGACACCAGTAGACGAATAAATTTGAGTGGCGTCTTTAAAAGTAGGAAAGATCACAATATGAAGATAAATCTTGAATTAAAGAGGACAAATTGGGGCAAATATTCGTTTATAGGAAGGGGAGTTAGA
The DNA here is from genome assembly GCF_040414725.1 of Anabrus simplex. Classification (NCBI taxonomy): domain Eukaryota; kingdom Metazoa; phylum Arthropoda; class Insecta; order Orthoptera; family Tettigoniidae; genus Anabrus; species Anabrus simplex. The sequence goes on along the minus strand of NC_090267.1, from coordinate 117,808,997 downwards.
GACTGGAATAACTTACCAAGGAAGATGTTCAATAAATTCCCAATGTCATTGAAATCATTTCAGAAAAGGCTAGGAAAACAACAGATAGAGAATCTGCCACCTAGGCCACTGCCCTAAATGCAGATCAGTATTGATTGATTGATTGATTGATTGATTGATTGATTGATTGATTGATTGATTGATTGATTGATTGATTGATTGATTGATTGATTGATTGATTGATTGATTGATTGATTGATTGATTGATTGATTGATTGATTGATTAATTGATTGATTGATTGATTGATTGATTGATTGATTGATTGATTGATTGATTGATTGATTGATTGATTGATTGATTGATTGATTGATTGATTGATTGATTGATTGATTGATTGATTGATTGATTGATTGATTGATTGATTGATTGATTGATTGATTGATTGATTGATTGATTGATTGATTGATTGATTGATTGATTGATTGATTGATTGATTGATTGATTGATTGATTGATTGATTGATTGATTGATTGATTGATTGATTGATTGATTGATTGATTGATTGATTGATTGATTGATTCAAAGATAAGAGAACAAAATGCACTCAATGTATTGATGTAAGGAAAATCGAAATATTTTAGTCAGTTTCCAAACAGTGTTATTCTAAACAGAAGAATAAGCCTGAAGCCGCAGGTAAAATTTGACATGTGTAGGCCAGCACCAGCACTTAATTTTTAGAAACTGGCTAATTTATCATACATAAGAAATTTCTCGTGCTACTGATTACTAGGGCTTTCAACAAGCTCTGAGTGAAACTATTAAGACGCTTCTCCAAAATTCATCAAGTTACTTGAAAATGCCTTATGTGTTCTATTTTTATCACTATGAATATCAGCCAAATCTATCATTAAATGACGTGGCCTCTTTAAGTCATATATCCAAATAGGCTTCTAACAGTCTTCTCCAAGTGGTACGGTTTTGTGCGGTTCACTGCCAGGTGATATCAGCAATCTTCCTGATATCTCTGTCCCATCTGTCTGGTGGTCTTCCTCTAGGTCCTTGGTGTTCTTTCGGACTCCATTCTAGCACTAGCTTCGTCCATCTTTCAACATTATGTCGCGCAACATGGCCATCCCACTTCCATTTTAAAGAGCATACTGTCTCCAAGGTGCCCTTAACCTTATTGATCGATCGGATGTCAACTGTTTTTTTCCTATCTTCCCTTGTATAGCCCATCGTTGTCCTTTCCAAGGCTCTCTAAGCTGTCCTAAGTTTTCCTTCCATAAACTTGTTTAGTGTCCAAGTCTCACAGTGATACGTTAAAACAGAAAGAATGCATTGATTAAAAACTGATTTCTGATCGACATTTTTTATCTAAAAACTAATGAATTCCTTCGAAAAACTTGCATGGTTAAATTTCAATATTTTTTTCTGCTTTTGTTGATTGCACTATTACGATTAGAGCTTGGTGTAAATAGGTGTACAGTCTCAGAAGTCAATAGGCCGACATATGCACATAAAGTGACTTGAATTAACCTCATATGTCGCTTTCTAAATGTACTGAAATTAAGCTAAAGGGATCGTGATGGAATTGAGGTTTTGGGGAAAGCATTTTATATCAAAAGCAGTTACTCAGAGTACATCGTGATATATTTATGCAAATATGAACATTACAGTCACAAAATCCTTTTCAAGACAACAATGAATAGAGGACGATCACAACTTATCACCTTCTCTCAAATTTTGTGCAAACGGAAAGGTTATTCTTAGCATCATATCTTCCACGTACTGTATATCATCAAATTCTACAGCATAGTATCAGTGTCATCGTCCTCTAACTTCATTTTTGCACACAGTAGTTCATCATCACCTTCCGTTAAAACACAACACTTAAACATTACGTTCACTCACAACATCAAAATACTTAAGATGACGAGACGCAATTGGAAAATAATTTCATTTTTAGCTTACAAATCTACTCATTAAAAATAATTTGTATCTATGCGTAGGGAAGACAGTCAACACTTTCATCTTTAAGAGATAAGGGGGCAATAGAACTACTGCAATACCTTTTGTGTGAAAACTTTGAGCTCAGTTTCTCACTATGTAGTGTTCATGTACGACACTTTACAATATCTCCACTTAGGATATGCACCAGTCGTTACACAGTTCAGAGATGCTTAAGGCCGTATTTTATATAACTGTAAATATCCTGTGCGCAATAATGGAAATAAAGAAAGACGAACGATGAAATACCGTAATATATTTCACAATTAAACAAGTATTCAATAGATAAAACTATTCGTAAAATATTTTTAATTTACAAAACTTCAAAAAATAACGTATCTTACATTTGTCACATAAAATTACTAAATGTTTTTCAATATAACCAAGATTTAAAATATGACTTGAGTGAAAAATTAGGCAACTATATAAAAGGATACATTATCTTTAATGTATTTTCAATAGTCTTACGCCACTTATTGTATCATTCATTACATCAAAGGCTGTAATATTGATGTTCATAATGTTGTTAGTATACAAAAATTCAGACTCTTTTGGAAAACCCAGGGAAAATAAGGAATAATCAGATTGCATTGAAAGGATTCATTGTGGAACGGCATTTAAATTAAATAAAATCGTCATTTGAGAGATTAATCCATTATCTTTCTCTGGTGATAACAGTTTATTTCCTTTACAAAAAATAAGTATGCACATAAATACATAAATTCCTACTAAAGAATCTCATTCTGTAGGCCATTAACATGGTAAGCAGCTGGAAGAAGCGGTGTATTTACTCTGTTCCCTTGAATTCGTATCATTCTGTGAATATGTATACTGTACATGTATGTATGATGTGGTAGCGCTTGATGAATGAAGCCATATCTCCAAAATTTACTTTTAAATGTTCACGTCTATAATATGTCGAAGTTCTCTGTATTTTGAATATTGGATTATTGATTTATCTATCATTTATTTGAGAGACTACTTCAAATGAAAGATTTATATCTCACTCTTTGTCAAGTACATCACAGTATAATAATAATAATAATAATAATAATAATAATAATAATAATAATAATAATAATAATAATAATAATAATAATCTTCCTAGCATTTATAGCTTGGGATCTGCACATTCCGTTGATTTAGCCGCTTTGTGGTCGGATGGCCTTCCTGATGCCAACCCTATGTGGAGAGATGCAATCGCTATTACGTGTTTCTGTGGTGGTTAGTAGTGTGGTGTCTTGTATTATATGTAGAGGCGTATATGTATATTTATAGTAAAAAAACACCCAGTCGCCGATCCAGAGAATTAAGGATACACAGTTAAAATCTCCGATTTGGTCGGAAATCGAATGCAATATCGTCCGAACCGAAGGCCACTACATAATATTTTCAGGATAAATCAAGATAATTATTATTCTAAGGGTACAGTGTTTGTAGTGTAAATATGTAAATTTAAAATTGTCTACACAAGTTTGTATGTAAATATTCAGTAGAGTTTATGTACACATGTGGAGATGGAGGCACTTCCGTGTATGTGGGGCTTGCCCTTTCTCCATCTACCACTCCTAAATTGTAGATGTACAATTTAAGGAAAATAAGAATAAGAATAAGAATAAGAATAAGAATAAGAATAAGAATAAGAATAAGAATAAGAATAAGAATAAGAATAAGAATAAGAATAAGAATAAGAATAAGAATAAGAATAAGAATAAGAATAAGAATAAGAATAAGAATAAGAATAAGAATTGTATGCCTTCAGCTCCGGTGCAGATGTATTTCAATTTTATGGCATTTAAACTGCCTGAGAGTTAAGTCTAACATTACGTTTTCCACTACAGGATGGTAGAGAAAATTGTCAGCCAGCCTATTGCTGAAATTTAATTAATTTTGTTGAGTAAAGACTGAATTTCTTTATCAGTCGGAATCTTAGTCTTTTTCGTCGTGTTCCGATGCTATATTGTAGGATTTTCTCTGTTCTCTATGATTTCGAAAGCTGAGCGCTCATTTTATCGCTGCAAAGCCGAATCGGAGCTTTCAATATGAAATTGTTCAGAAGAATGTTTCGAATAGCCTATCTTAGTTAGAGAAGATAACTAACGGGGAAGTCATTAAATAGATGAGTTTTGCTAGTTTTCTAACGTCGCACTAACAGATCGGAGGTTTTCGGCGGCGCAAGAATGGGACAGGACTAGGATTGGGATGGCAGCGTCCGTGGCCTTAAAGTAAGCCCCAGCATTTTCCTGGTTTAAAAATGGGAAACCACGGAAAACCATCTTCAGGGTTGCTGACGGTAGGATTCGAACCCACCATCTCCCAAAATTCAAGCCCACAGTTACGCAACCTAAACTGCAAGGCTGACGCGCTCGGTTTAGATAGCCGAGCAGAGGTAAAGGGCTTCAGCAGAACATAAAAAACTGGAAGGTCCGGGACATTCAACACATCTTGAGAGGCGAACGATATGAACATCTCCAATTCACAACAGGGAAAAACTCAAAGGAAAAAAGTTTTTAAAAGTCGCAAAAATTCGTGGACAGTTATTGTTTGGGTCATCAGTTCATAGATCAGCTTGATAACCCTTTCAGACCTGAAAGAAAACTGGAGGTGTGAATTTTTGTCTGTACGTCAAGAACTGACTAAAATGCTCCTCAATACACATATTAATAGTTTATTTTACAAAATAAAAACTAACATCCGAAAAACAGGACCCACACAATTGTGCGTATCAAAATTCAAAACCTCGTTGTATCACGTACGATGGTGTAGCTTCAAAATTTACGTTCACTAACCAATGTACACACTTCATTGAATATATTCCGGTATTCAGTAAAGCTTCTAGATTAATATAAATGCAGTAAATAAATACTTACTTTCGGCACTACTGCTTCCTGCCATCTCGCCGATCAACTGTGCTTTTTAAACTCTTCTTCCTTCGCCCTGGCGGTCAAGCGCATACTAAAATCAATTGAAATACACGCCACGTGTCCTGCACAATCACTGCAGTCCGGTGTAGCGCCGAAAAAACATCAAATACGGTCAGGGATAACTAAAATACGAACCCGCACAATTGTGCGTACTCGGTCGGAAAGGGATAAGACTCCCCATGGCCACGCTATCCCGAGATAAACTTCCCATTTCTACGTAACTATGACATCTAGCTTAATCAGTTAATCATATTCATGGCATGGTCTACCCCTAGCGTTCATATTGCTAACACTTCCCTCAAAAACCAACTGAACAAGTCCTGGGGGTCTTAAGATGTGTCCTATCATTCTATCTCTTCTTCTCTTCAAATTTAGCAAAATCGTTCTCCTCTCGCCAATTACATTCAGTATCTCTTCATTTATGATTTGGTCTATCAATTTCACCATCAGTATTCTTGTGTGACATCACATTTCACAAACTTCTATTCTCCTTTTTTATGAGCTAGATTTTGTCTATGTTTCTCTTCTATACAGTACCACGATCCAGATGAAAGTCTTGAAAAACATCTTTCTAATTCCTATATCAATGTTCGAAGTGAGCAAATTTCATCCTTCCTTCTGCCATTGTTAGTAATTTTACTACCAATGCAACAATATTAATCTACTTCGTTTAAAACTTCATTTCCAAATCTAATATTTCCTACACCACCTGACCGTTCGACTGCACCACTACATTGACCATTAATTCAAGGATCTGGTAATACTACTAAGAATAAGAATTGTATGCCTTCAGCTCCGGTGCAGATGTATTTCAATTTTATGGCATTTAAACTGCCTAAGAGTTAAGTCTAACATTCCGTTTTCCACTACAGGATGGTAGAGAAAATTGTCAGCCAGCCTATTGCTGAAATTTAATTAATTTTGTTGAGTAAAGACTGAATCTCTTTATCAGTCGGAATCTTAGTCTTTTTCGTCGTGTTCTTAAACCTCGCAAAACGCAAGAAACCAGCCCGTTTCGATCACGCCTTCAGAAATGACAGAAACAGCTTGATCGTAGAAGGCAAGAAAGAAGGGAAAGTGGATGCAGGCGGTGAAGATGATCCTGAACGCGGAACCTCCAACAGTAGTTTGACATCCGAAGTAATATCTGAATAGGCCACGAAGATACTTGGATAGAAGGAAGGTAGATGCTTCCACTATCCGTAATCTCGGCACTTGGTGGAGAAGAGTGGTTAGCTCTATGCCCGACCTCCTTTGTTCCTAGGAGTTAACCTGGTACTCATTTTTTGTGTAGGCTGAGTAAACCTCAGGGCCATGTGCACCTCCGGAAGCCGAATTCTGTTCTCTTCATTTTTGGCCTTCCTGACGGGGAATCGAACCCACGTCCTTCCGGATGAACCGAACACGCCTTTACTACCTCGACCAGGTAGCCTCTGGTTTGAAGTCCACGAAGAAAAATTATTAAAGAATTATTGTCAGTGTCATTGTATGTCAGTGTCATCATAGATAAGTGTGTGTGTGTGTGTGTGTGTGTGTGTGTGTGTGTGTGTGTGTGTGTGTGTGTGTGTGTGTGTGTGTGTGTGTGTGTGTGTGTGTGTTTGTGTGTGTGTGTGCGTGTGTGTGTGTCCAAGACTTGCTCCTCTCAGCGAGATTTTATGACTGGATGTCTTCATATCCTTATGTCCTTCCTGACGTCAGCATCATCAGAGAAGTTCATGAGATGAAATGAATGTCGTGATAGGCTATATGATTGTAGGAAGGGAGAGGGTGAAACCCGGTTCCAGCACATAGCCCACCCACGTCGAATAGCTGCAATGTGTTTGTTCAAGGCTTAATGTCTCCATCCGACAAAAGAACCATCGTCAACAGTGTCATATGACCTCAAGCCATACAAACCCTGAACAGAGATTTAGAGTTTAATCCAGGCTTTTGGCACGCCATCTAGTGATTAGAAATTGTATAACACCATCTCTCCTACTCGGCTGGCCAACATTCTGATGGAGAAAGTTTTTTCGACAAACGGGACTCGAACCGGATAACCATCGTGCCAGACCATAGAGACTTGACACCGTAACGATCTTGACCACCAGATAGACTTTAAATAAAAAAATAAGTAAATAACGTAATGGCCTCAGCTACCAAGTGCAGGCATTTTGACTTGACGTTATCCATGCTGCCTGCAGATGAATTTCGACGTTCCAGTAAATTTAATCTCTCTCGTACGATCTATGACCGGGTTTTAATTAGTATTGTCGGGTAACACTAAATGTGTCACCAAAGACATTTTACATGCTGTATCGTATGGCACAGAATTTCGAATGGACTTTTTTCACCATCCAAAAATCCGATTACCTCTGTCCGGTTTAAACCCATGATCTTGTGATTCGGAGTCCGACACTCTACCACTACACTCTACCACTTAATAAATTAAATTTTACAAAACACACACTTCCCTGAATTATTTTCTCTGAGAGTAGGCCTATCTCTGCATGAATCAACAATATCTGCAGTAAATGCTGTTTGAGAAAACGAAGCAATTGGAAGTGTTTACATGACAACCCTCCATTTATTATGTGAATTCGCATTAATCGCATTCCGTTTTCAAGTTACTTCCTCGCCCTCTGTGTGTCCCCACCTCTCTGCACCACCCGCCACCCAGTTTAACGCATCCTCTCCTTGGCTGTGTGTGTTGGTTTCAACAAGCACTAGCATCTAATCCCCTTACAGTCTGCAATTAAATTGCTTCAACGTTCCGCTCCAGTCAGATGCAGACCTGCTTAAGCCGGTCATCCCTAGATTAGCTTATCGAATCCTAGAAACTAAACTAATCCGTTCAACTCATCGTATTATGACACGCCGGGAGAGATTAAGTAAGTTTTAACTTATTTACATTACGTGTTAAATAAGCAAATCTTCTTTACCTACCACCCAGATAACTTCAGAAGTGTGCTCAGTTTCATTAGCTGTAGAACTTGTCTAATATAATGGGAAAATGTTTCTGGAAACTGCACGACAGTAGCGAACTCCTCAACATTATACAAGAGGAAGCGTGTTTCTACCCGTGGCTAAACGTGATGCTACTTCAACAATTTGAGTGGCACATAATTCTTGACTGCTTGTTCCGAGCTGTCAGCGGAGAGATGGCGTGGAATGACATTAGTAGACGAATAGGTTTGAATGGCGTCTATAAAAGTAGGAAAGATCACAATATGAAGATAAAGTTGGAATTCAAGAGGACAAACTGGGGAAAATATTCATTTATAGGAAGGGGAGTTAGGGATTGGAATAACTTACCAAGGGAGATGTTCAATAAATTTCCAATTTCTTTGAAATCATTTCGGAAAAGGCTAGGAAAGCAACAGATAGGGAATCTGCCACCTGGGCGACTGCCCTAAATGCAGATCAGTATTGATTGATTGATTGATTGATTGATTGATTGATTGATAAATGGCTAAGTCCAAATCCTTTTTCCTAGAACAAATATTTTTCACATTCAAATACATCTTTGCTCTTTGCTGATGACATCGTACATCCTTCCAGTTGTTGAAATTATCTTGAAGCGCATCCATACTGTTGGCTGATGTCAGGAAAAAGTGGCAACGAAAGAAGTACATAATAAGTACTCGTTTTGTGGTTACTTAAGATCGTCATTGAATATCTTTGACGCTCTATAAAAGTGTGCACCGAGAGAGTTGGCCGTGTGGGCTTGCATTCGTGATATAGTGCGTTCTAACACAACTGTTGGTAGCCCTGAATATTGTTTTCCGTGGTTTCCCATTTCAAACCAGGCAAATCCTGGAGCTGTACCTTAATTAAGGCCAAGGGCGCTTCCTTCCCACTCCTAGCCTTTTACTATATCATCTTTTAAATCTGTTCTTGTAGACATTAATGTAGAGAACATCGAATGTGTCTGTGTTAAATTTATTTTAGGTGAAAAGGTATATCTCGTGGTAACTGTTTACTTTCCACCAAACTCTGATTTAGAAACTTATAATAATTTTTTTGCTGTACTTGAAAACATTGAATTTATACAACATTATAATGTTATTATAACGGGTGATTTTAACTTACCGTTGATCAATGATAGTAACTGTAATTTACTTAACTGTGGACCAAAATGTCTTGCTCTGGCTAATTTTATTGCTTTACTCAATCTGAATTCGTTTAATAACGTAAAAAATGCCAATGGTAAAACACTTGATTTAGTTCTGTCCAACTATGTAGGAAATATTAATGTATTCAGAAGAGATTACCCCATTGTGCCTGAAGATTCTAATCATCCTGCTTTATATTTTGAACTGGTTGCTAACATTGAGCGAGTCAAAATATTACCTGTCAGCATCTACAATTTCAAGAAGGCCGATTTTTACGAGTTGTATGCATCGTTACAAAAATATGACTGGAATCAGTTACTATTGAGTAAAGACCCCAACAATGCAGTAAGCTATTTTTATGAAGTCCTTAATAACTTTTCACAAAATACGTTCCTAAAAACATTGAATAAGAAAAGAATGTACCCTTGTTGCTTTACATTAGATATAATTAAAATGTTGAAATTAAAGGAGATTCACAGGAATCATATGAAGCATTCTGAATACAGTGTTCACATGTACAAAAAATTAAGAAAACAGTCTAAGACACTTATTGCAAGGGCATATAAATTGTATATATTACAGTCACAGGATAATATAAAAAATGATCCGAAAACGTTTTGGGGTTTCATGAAAAGTAAACGAAATAATAGTTTGTTCAAGCAGTGTATGACATATGGTGGAAACCAATTTGTAACTGCGCAAGGAATAGCCAACGCGTTTGCATGTTATTTTCAAACTGTTTATGCACCCCAGCCTTCTTTATATATAGCCTCTGAGTCAGTGACAATGATTACTGCTCATAGTTTGCAGATGGGTCCTATACGCGAAGACGAGTACAAAGATGCAGTAACAAAACTTAAGGCTTCTAAATCGGCGGGAATTGATCACATACCTCCTTACATTATTAAAGGATGTGCAGAGGTGCTAATGGTTCCACTATGTACCATATATAATTTAATTTTAAAGACGCAAATATTTCCTGAAATTTGGAAAATAAGTAAAATAACTCCGATCCTTAAATCTGGTGATAGTTCGAAAATTGAGAACTACAGAGCTATCTCAATAATATGTGCTCCGGCGAAGCTCTTTGAACAAATACTCTATGTTAGAATATTTAATCATATCAAACCATACGTATCAGAATTTCAGCATGGGTTTTATCCCAAGCGCTCTACTACGACTAATCTTATGAACTTTATTCAGGATATTTCTGATTCAATGAATGAAGGGCTTCCTATCGATGCAGTTTATACTGATTTTGCAAAAGCTTTTGATAAAATTGATCATGGTATTCTTTTGAGAAAATTATCATTATTTGGTCTATCTTCTGAGTTTCTGAACTTAATTTCTTCATATATATTAGACAGAAAACAGTTTGTATCTTACACACAAAATACTTCATTCAAGTTCAAAGTTAATTCTGGAGTCCCTCAGGGCTCAAACCTTGGTCCATTGTTCTTTTTATTATTTGTAAATGACTTACCGAATGTAATAAAATATTCAAAATGCTTACTCTTTGCTGACGACTTAAAGATTTATAAGCAAATTACCGCGTATGATGATGCTATGGAAATGCAAGCCGATCTGAACAACTGTTACAAATGGTGTGTTGCAAACAGGCTTTTTTTCAATATTAAAAAGTGTTTTGTGATCACATTTTCTCGTAATAAGAATGTGACTGTGAATAACTACAGTATAAATGGTGAAACCTTGCAGAGGTGTAATTTAGTAAATGATCTGGGTGTTATGCTTGATTCAAAACTTTCATTCAACAGTCACATTCACAAAATTACAAATGATGGATTTAGACAATTAGGGTTTATTATTAGAAATACTCGGGAACTTAGCGATGAATATACTTTAAAAATCTTATTCAGTCATCTTGTTAGAAGTAAACTTGAATATGCATGTGTAGTGTGGTCTCCTCAGTACATGTGTACAGTTAACGAAATAGAAAAAATACAAAACAAATTTTTGCGATATTTATATTTTTAAAAATATAACCGATCATCATATCATCAAAGAGTTTCTTATAGAACTCTATTAAATGAATTTGGTTTAATGCAGCTCAGTACACGTAGAATATTAGCTCAACAGATATTTCTTTACAAGACAGTTAATGGAATATTAGATAACCAAGAGTTTCTTAAAAGAATCAACTTCAATACCAAGGGGGTAACTCTTCGTTTGAGACAAACATTTTACTGCCCCTTCTCAAGCACCTCACATCATAAAAATTCACCTGTTGTAAAAATGTGTGAAGTATATAACGAAATATCTTCATACAGCAGACAAATAGATTTTGCTTTATCACTTCCTTTATTTTCAAAAATGTTAAAACAATATTTACGTTTTATTGGAGAAAATTCAGCACTGAAATATGATGTATGTAATGCCACTATTATTTTTCAAATGTATATGTGTTCGTGTATTTGATGTTCTTATGAATATTATTCTTTTCTTTTTTTCTTTTTTCTCTGCTTATTTGTTTTATCTTCCTTAACTTTAATACTTTACATGTTTGTATGTTTTATTGAAAATGTGTTTAAATTATTCTTAATTTAGTCAAGGCAATCTTGGTTCTTGGTTTTTTAATTGTTATATATTATTTTGTACATATAGGTGCCATTTATATATTGAATGTATTTTGCACCATCCATTGTAATTGGGGATATTCCCTGTTATGGATGTATTAATAAATAAATAAATCTTCGTCATAAGACTTATCTGTGTCGGTGCGATGTAAAGCAACTTCTAAAAAGAAAAAGTGTGTACTCAGGGAAAGTGAACGTAAGATATACAACAGTCTCAACAATGGTCACTATGTCACAGTTACATAAAAATTGTTGTGTTTAAGTGAATTGTGAGCATATTGTCGTTCCATTTCTCCCGTAGAATCTATCATACTAATCATCGTTCTTCTTCTTCTTCTTCTTCTTCTTCTTCTTCTTAATCTGCTTACCCTCCAGAGTCGGTTTTTCCCTCGGACTCAGCGAGGGATCCCACCTCTACCACCTCAAGGGCAGTGTCCTGGAGCTTCAGACATCGGGTCGGGGATACAACTGGGGAGGATGACCAGTGTCTCGCCCAGGCGGCCTCCCCTACTATGCTGAACAGGGGCCTTGCGGGGGTTGGAAAGATTGGAAGGGATGGACAAGGAAGAGGGAAGGAAGCGGCCGTGGCCTTAAGTTAGGTTCCATCTCGGCATTCGCCTGGAGGAGAAGTGGGAAACCACGGAATACCACTTCCAGGATGGCTGAGGTGGGAATCGAACCCACCTCTACTCAGTTGACCTCCCGAGGCTGAGTGGACCCCGTTCCAGCCCCCGTCCCACTTTTCAAATTTTATGGCAGAGCCGGGAATCGAACCCGGGCCACCGGGGGTGGCAGATAATCACACAAATCACTACACCACAGAGGCGGACTCTGATTATCGTTGATCACCATAAATGGCATAACTTCCTGACCAGATCAGTTGAATGCGGCTTTCCTAGGGTAATGGACTCTGAATTAATAGAGAACTCCATAGCTAAATATTCTGTTCGATGTTATGAGTTGCTATAGATTATCTCATCGTCTAGCAATTATGTGATAATCATCACTGAAAATATGTGACATCCGGTAAATCAAAGAAGAATATCAAAGAACATTACAATATGCACCATTTATTCATATCCCTAAAGTGCGCAAGAGAAAGTTTTGGGGATTGCTTATTCAAAAATAATGAAACGGTAGTTAATATTATATGAAATACATTTAAGGGCTTTTTACTTAAAGAATACGTGAGGCGATCATAGAAGTGGTGTCATATCAAAATGTCGTCACTCTGTAGTTGAGGCCACATTATTATTATTATTATTATTATTATTATTATTATTATTATTATTATTATTATTATTATTATTATTATTATTATTATTATTATTATTATTATTATTATTATTATTATTTGCTAGTGGTTCGACGTCGCACCAAGTCAGACAGGTTCCTTTTGACGATGGAATAGGAAAGGGCTACGACTGGGAAGGCATCGAACGTAGCCTCAATTCAGGTACAGCATCGGAATTTTCTCAAGTGTGGTGTGAAAATGGGAAACCACATAAAACCATCTTCAGCACTGCTGATTGTGGGATTTACCGGGCGAGTTAACCGTGCGGTTAGCGGCGCGCGGCTGTGAGCTTGCATCCGGGAGATAGTGGGTTCAAATCCCACTGTCGATAGTCCTGAAGATGGTTTTCCGTGGTTTCCCATTTCACATCACGTAAATGCTGGGGATGTACCTTAATTAAGGCCACGACCGCTTCCTTCCAACTCCTAGGCCTTTTCTATCCCATCGTCGCCATAAAACCTATCTGTGTCGGTGCGACGTAAAGCCAATAGCAAAAAAAAGAAAGATAGTGGGATTCGAACTCGTCATCTCCCGAATATAAATAAAAACAGGTACATGGCCCGGATCGCGCAACGAAAACTCGGTACTATTATTATTAGTAGTACAGGTAGTATTGTAATTAATTAATAGTAATAACGGGTGAAATAACTTCGTTTTAATACGCTAATGATAGATATCTATTGTTTCAAATTTATTACCATCGATAGTAGGCAAGAGAAATTTAGAAAAATTATCATTGCTACGCCCAGAGTGATACGAATTCAAGTGTTCTAGTAGCCAATTGAAAGTAATTATTCTCAAACTTGCTTTGTATCGTCAGTATAACCAAACCTCAAAAAGGGCATAAACAGGTACAAACTCAACATGTTTTCATCTTGACTCCTTCCAGGAAAACTGCTTGAATAGAATATGTTTGTTCATTATTCTCGAAAAATTTGTGAAATGAAATACATATCTAAAACTTTAAAACGAAAGTAGGAATTCATCTCCCATATTACACTATATACACTTAACAAAGAACATGTGCTTCATCAGTTTGCAAATATCATGCTGAAATGTGAATTTAAAATATCTCAGCTCACTTAATGATAAACAGAGTGTCGACCTGAAAACTTGCCGCAGTTATTCTATATTATCAGCGCCGCTCTGTGAAGGATCCCGGAAAGTTGATTCTCCCTTCCGAGTGCGCAGACTCGTTTTGCTTGGAGACATAGACATCCAGCTACAGTGCAATCCAGTCCTCTTTTTAAAATATATTTTTATACTTTCCTTTCTTTAATTACATTTTTCTAATTCTTTCTTTGTTTTTCTTGCATTTCTTATGGACGACACACACACACCCAGTCCCCGGACCAGTGGAAATAACCAATTAAGGTTTAATCCCCGACCCAACCGGGAGTCGAACCCGGCGCTCCTTGAACCAGAGGCCAGCACCCTAACCATTTAGCCATGGAGCCGGACTCTCAGGAGACCGCAGTGTGCCAGATTACTGGAAAATCCGGATTACTGAGATTTATAGAAAACACAATATACTGTGCATATACCTGGAGAAACCGAGTAAGAGGCGGTTGGTACGCAGTTTTGTACTCTCGAAGAAATTTTCAGGAAAGTACTTCTGGAAATACATTTCTGGGAATGTTAAGCTTTTGCAGCTAATTATCAATGTTTCCTCCACAAGGAAGATCTTTGTATTTTGAGCAGAAAAGAAAACGGATCATATTTAAATGTTATCCAGCGAAAAGTACCCAAACTTAAGGCAATTTGGACTAAAAATGACCTCAGTGTTTGGGAGCATATACGAGTATGAACGTGTTTTCTCGTCTATGAAATTCATTAAAATTCATTAAAATTCAGTACACAAGTCGACTAACAGATCTTCCTTGCTGTATCTTATGAGATTAGAAGCAACGGAGCTGGAGGTGGACATTCGCTCATTGGTAGATGCAGCTGATCCACCACTAAATTCTCCTTGTTTTTGTTTTAACTTCATTAATGATTTCAGTTTTCTTTAAGTTATTTTTTCTTTCTGCTCTTCTTCAAAATTCAATTGATCTAGGTATAACAAGTTTTATTTAAATTTCACTCTTTTATCCAATAGTAAATTAATTCTTCGTTTCAATTGAACTATGCAAAGTATTTCATGCTGGTACCTCTGCTCTATTTCCAGAATTGTATTAATATCGGCCTATTACTAAGAGCACCCCGCGATCACGCCTGAAGTTCCCAATGTTGCACATGAGCCCCTATAAGTTGGGAAGCCCCCGTCTAAATGAAGTGTTTGATATGTCAGTAAATTCAGAATAGGATACTCATTTAAATGTATCATTTCACGGTCCGTAATATAGACATAACGACCTTTATTGGGATTTTGCCGTGTCAAGGAAAACAATAAACTCTTGCTTCTGTTCGTTTTTCTTTGACATGCAAAATCCCAAAAGACTGTCAAGTCTAGCACACGCCTACCAAAACAGCACCAAAACATACAAATATTATTCGATAAGATATAAACTGATTGAGACCTTTATATTCATTAAATCGTATTAAAGTCCTGTCTTCATAATAAGACTTCGGACTTCAGTGAAGAGCGACGTAATAAAATCTGTATCGTAAGGATGAAGTGTGACGAAATGAACCGCAGTGACTCAGTGGGGCATGTTTTCAGATGATACCCTGTACAAATCATTTTCCTGTAAACTATGAATAAAAAAGAAATTTCATTTATCGTAAATCAGCCTTCTTTCATTGTATTCCTTATTGCAGTCAAACATTTTGATCTGTATTGCATTGCTTTCATAGTCCTAAAGTACGGTGTTTATATTGATATACACTTCAACGTTTCCTGTAGTTGTACGTTTCATTTTATATACTGAATAATCTATTGAGATGTCCATCCCAAAGGTACCAGATTTCCTTCCAACTTTTATCACTACACACCTTTATTACCTTTTCTCTTGGACAACAATTAGTGGTATTTCTGGTGAGCAATGGAACAGATACTGCCAGGGACACTGATTGAGACAGGATCACGAGATTTCTTGAACTTCCTCAGCGTGCATTACCTCTGTTTCCTACGAGCCATCTTCTTCAGAGGATCCTTGTGGTACCTCGCAAACACTTCTCTCTTGAAGACCTCAAACTGTCGGCCGTTGATACTGTTTTGTCTCTCCCTCCACGAAGGTCTTCCTTTCTTTGTCTGCAGACCCCAGTGACAAGTGAAGACCGGCGACAGGACTTGGAACTGGTAGCCCGCCACAAACATCTCGTACACCTAGAACACAAACTCCAGAGTGACTATTTTCATACTGAAAGTAAAAAAGAATACCTTTTCTATCTAACATCATGTAAATAATGCTTCACATCAAGGTACAAGTGAATATTTTCAATTTTCGAAATAAACTTTCAGTTTTGTGAAGTACAAAATAAAAATGCCGAACCGGACATCAGTGGGATCCGAATCCGCACTCTTCAAATGTCACCTCGTATGCTCTTACCAACTGTGCTATGGTGGTCTAGGTCATATTTGTTCCGTTGAAATGGATCTAAATTGCAGATCTGTCACTATTGTCATCACAACTGTATAGTCCGCGCAAGTCGCCCACAGTGCCCCAGTTAAATTGCAATGTTAATACATGAAAGCTGTCCAGATCATGATGTCACTAGTTTAGATATTTTCTGCTGATTAAGAGGAAACTACATGTAAGCGTGTCATGTTGCCGTATAAAAAATACCAGTATCGGAATAGTGAATTTTAAAAGCGATGGGACCAGAATATGGGTTTGAATGGTGGGTGAAAGAGTTAGGAACAAAGTGGTGTAATTTCTCTCGAATTATAAAAGAAGAAGAAGTAGGAGGAGGAGGTCCAGCTCCATGGCAAAATGGTTAGCGTGCTGGCCTTTGGTCCAGAGCACGAACGCCAAACCTTTCAAGTCGAAAGCCCAGTGCCCGTGCTAGAAATACTTGTACACGAGGACACAAGTCCCTTCCCGTCAGTCGCCTTGTACTTCCCCACGTTGCTGACTCAGGACTGTGTACGCCTACCGGTGATAGGCTCCAGTTACCTGTTTTGGTCTAAAAGTAATGATTGAAACATCCAGTTTCATAAGCTGTAGCATAACGATTGAAACAATAATTTGTTAGTATGTAATTTTGTTTTCTGTATTAAAACGGTTTCTTGAAGAGATGTGACTTTTATCGTAGCCTATTTTATATTGTTTAAGTTTATAAAAGCATAACGTTTGCTACAGAAGCGATACGGGTTGCGACATAGTATTCGGTATTATTCTGCTCTATAAATGTTCATAGGAGAGTTTTCTCTCTCTCTCTTTCTTTTTACTTCATTGCTTATGGCAACCTTTAAAGTAATTAAGTAATTACGTGCAGCCCTTGTAAGGCAGATGCTCCGAGAAGTGTGGGCGGCATCTGCCATGTGTAGGTAACTGCGTGTTATTGTGGTGGAGGATAGTGTTATGAGTGCTGTGTGAGTTGCAGGGATGGTGGGGACAGCACAAACACCCAGCCCCCGAGCCATTGGAATTAACCAATGAAGGTTAAAATCCCTGACCCGGACAGAAATAGAACCCAGGACCCTGTGAACCGAAGGCTGGTTCGCTGACTATTCAGCCAACGAGTTGGACATGTATTGCACTGAGCACCGCGGTTATGCTTGCGCTATCTGATAACGCCCTGGTCTAGTGCTCGTAACAGCTGTTTCTCGTCAGTCAGTCAGCTCGTGACTTTGACAAACCTGGTACAGAGGGCCCCTGGCCTTTTGTACTACTGGCTAAATGATCAACGTCATGGATTTGATTCCCAGCTGGCGTAGGGACTGAGTGTAGGTGTATTTTTAACACTCGCAACAGTTCACACTTGCGACCCCTCCAAGGTGTGTGAAAAGCGGCGGAAGAAGAAGATACACATGTGATGGTTTGATATACACTTTGAGAAAATTTTGTTTGAGTTGCAAACGAAACTGGAACGACTAACGTGAATGAATAGAATATTCTAGATCATTCGAAAAATTTCTGAATATGGCGAGCCGAACCTGTCCTCGGACACTCCCGGCACTAAAAGCCATTCGGTATTTCATTATCTGTACATTCTTATTTATTCTTTTATATTTATTTTAATTTCCGCAGCACCGTCACAGAGAACTTATTTGCATTCTTCGGCATCGCTGACAACTTCAATAATTACATTTTGGAAAATATGATCGATTATTCTGTTAATTTTAAGGTTACTTTGGAGAAGAACATGCTATAGATAAGGCTTGTTAGGTGATTAGTACGTTGAAGCCAACAGTAGGAAAATAATACCGGATCCATGAATGAATCAAGCTGCGGTTTCTTCCGGGTAACGAGAAAAGTTTTCAATAAATTCGTGCGGTTAGGGCTTTGGAGCCAGAACAGGACGGGATAGCCCAAACTTTTGAGTGGAAACCACTATGTTTAGCTAGTTCCTTAACCGTGTTCGATCAGTAGAGTCAAACTGGTGTTGCTTTACGAAACAACTCTACCACACTATCGCTCTCATTAAAACATGTTCGCCGAGTGAGAACTGAATAAGATCATTGACAATGTTGTTACTTCCGAGAAGTGATGGTCAAGCAATTCAGGCTTCAGGGCAACTTCTCATATCAGAAATTACTAGTTATAGACATGTAGACTAATAACGAAGACCTGTTAACAGCAAACAATATAAAATTAATATGGTTTACCTAAAATTTAAATATTCAAAAAGCATAATTATAATGGCGAAAGTTACTGCCTTCGCCCTAAAGTTAATTTGCGTAAAAATGGACTGATGTGAACTCATCTAAAACTTCATATTTCCGGGCGAGTTGGTCGTGTGCTTAGGGGCGCGCAGGTGTGAGCTCGCATTCGGGAGATAGTGGGTTTGAACCCCACTGTCGGCAGCCTTGAAGATGGTTTTCCGTGGTTTCCCATTTTCACACCAGGCAAATGTTGGGGCTGTACCTTAATTAAGGCCACGGCCGCTTCCTTCCCATTCCTAGGCCTTTCCTGTCCCATCGTCGCCATAAGACCTATCTGTTTCGGTGCGACGTAAAACAAAAATTGTTAAAAAAGCAAGGCGCACACACTTGCTTTTCAAACAAACAAACACACCACACATTATAATTTTAGACCCTCCTGATGGTGAAAGAGAAAAATCTGCCAACAGCAGAATGAAACTAAGTTCTACTAACCCTAGGAGACCTTCAGCAGATGCTGTACATTAAGGTCACCATTGGTGACATTTCAACTATGACGAAGCGAAGGGAAAAGATATGTACTTGAATTACAACTTAAAATAATGTTAATATTAATATTGTTAATTTTCAATATAGCTATACATTCCATCAACTGTCCTTTTTTTATATCCCAATAACCTCCCAGTATCTTGATTTCCACTTCACTGCTATTTCTACAGTGAGTAGTAGCGTGCACAATGTCTTATGTACTGTAAGTTCCACCTTTACAACTTCTAATATTGCGTTAACAACCAAAGAAAATTATATAATGTGTAACATCATTCTGCATTTTATTCATGACAATACGGGAAAACCTGCGAGTACAGATTTCAAATTAAATTCTAGACTGTAAGCTGTCTGCATCAGCAGATAACGTGGTCATAGACAACATACTGCTATAGTTCCAAGTTTAGCCGCTTGATTTATACGGTATGTCCGAACTTTCGAAATAAGACCTATAGACCCATATACTACTACTACTACTACTACTAATAATAATAATAATAATAATAATAATAATGATAATAATAATAATAATAATAATAATAATAATAATAATAAACCTCGTTGCCCGTGTTCGATTCCCGGCAGGGTAGTGGGATCTTAATCTTAAATGGTCAATTCCTGTGACAGCGTACTAGATGGTCGTACTATACACAGGCGTACCACACACTAAGCATAAAACACTACCGTCCTCCAAACCACCACACACAATTTTCTATACAAAATAGGTGCTACTGACACATATCGGAACGTCTGTATAACAAGAGTTACACCAGGCTGGAAATAACAGCATGAATATTTAATATTATTAATAATAATAATAATAATAATAATAATAATAATAATAATAATAATAATAATAATAATAATAATAATAATGGCACTGGACCTAAAGCCAGGACAAATTTAATATCCCCCGTCTTCCAATGATAGCTCCACTACTAGCGATTTTCTTTGTTTGTAAAATTGTTGTCACTGTGCCAACACTGTTGTCAAAACTTGGTTTATGTATTCTACAACCAATGGAGAGACTTAAATGAAACGGCTGCAGTCGTCGCTTACATTTTAAAATATACAAAGAAAATACATTGTTCTGCGATTAATTTATATGCCAAAGACTCAATTTTATAATTATTATTATTACTAGTAGTCACTTTCTCATATTCTGTCATCTTTCGTCAGTATTCTTCCATTCTCTGGTTAGCTCTTGCTCGTTCTTCTTCCAAGGATACCCTATTTGTTTTCAACGATTTGTCTTCGGACAGAACCTTTATCGCCACCATTTTCCTTCTAAGCACTTCTCTCTCAGTCCGGTGGTATTTGAATGTGCTCAAAAACGTCAGCCTCCTGTCGGCAGATTTATCAGCACGTAAAAGAACTCCTGCGGGCCAAAATTCCGATACCTCAGCGTCTGCGAAAACCTTCAAACGTAGTTAGTGGGACGTAAAACAATTATCATTGTTAAGCACTTCTCCACTTTTCCATCGGGCTGAGTGACTCAGATGGTTTGGGCGCTGGCGTTCTGAGCCCAAATGGCATATTCGATCCTAGCTCAGCCCGGTGGTATGTGAAGGTGCTCAAATACGCCAGCCTCGTGTCAGTAGATTTACTGGCAAGTAAAAAAACACCTGCAGAAAAACTTTCGGCTCCTCGACGTCTCCGAAAGTTGTAAAACTAGTTAAAGCGATGTAAATACATTATTATTATTATTATTATTATTATTATTATTATTATTATTATTATTATTATTATTATTATTATTATTAATTTCTCCATTTGCCATGTCTTCCGCATTGATCTCACATATTTATAGATCTTGTTGGACTTCCATCACTCTTGGAACTTGTTTCTTTCTGTTCTCCTGGAAGGCCAAGATCTTGTTCGTTTTCCCTTCCGACTGCATTCTTTTGACGTGTTCATAGAAATTCATTTTCCTCGCCTTCATTGTAATTGAGATCTTTTCACATTTTTCATTTAACTCTTGGTTAGGTCTCACGCGGAATATAAATTCGTTGGCTGTTACCTTTTTGGGTCCCAGTATCTTCCTTAGAAACTTCCTTTCCGTTCTTTCCTTGCAATTGTTTCTGCTGCGTACGGGCATTACTGTTTGATTACTGTGCTGTAATGTCTGAATTTGATTTGATGACAAAAGGATTACATTTTTATATATTTTTGGATATCCTGAATGCTGACAGCGTTTATCTTGTCCTTTCTTCAACGGGCTGCCATTTCACTGATACTGTATTTTGGGTCAGACTCAGACTTCCAAATCCTTTTCAGCCTTATGCATGTCCCATGTCAGATTTTTCTGGATGTTTCGACAATAGTATAAATAGGCTAAAAATAACGTGTATTTACACAGCTAACGAACAGTCATGAAACGACAACATTAGCAATAGTTTTCTCGTCGCTCTTTTACCAGAACTTGACAATGACGTGATAAATGTCTACGGCTTCTTTCACTGCAAACCTATCTTCACTATACTCGTAAAAGTCAGGCTTATCGTCGTTCCCTAAAATTTCTAAAATATAATCTTCCTTCTTGATTTCTTTACTCTTTTGCGCACCCATCTCAGAAGATAGGTGTGAAATAAAAACACCAGGCATAAAATTATCGCCAAATACGGTAAGGCGATTTACGAATAGTCGGTCGTCTAAGCGAAACATTTGTGATGAACAACAAAATTAAGCGTCGGACTGATTCGGAAGTGGAGACGAGCACATTGCTTGAAATCCGAGATATCTCGTGTTTGAGACAGCGGGAAACATGTTGACATCCGAGTTAACTCGGGCATGGGATGAAAAAAGTTAATACTTTCACATTCTTTCCTCATTGTCCAAGTTGGATCCTTGGCATCTATGTTCATGTAATCTGTCTTTTCAAAGGATCTTCTTCTTTTGATACCGCTTTTTCCCACACCTATGGGATTGCGGGTGCGAACTGTATCGCACATGTGGATTTGGCTATGTTTTACGGCCAGATGCCCTTCATGACGCCAACCCTATATGGAGGGATATAATCACTATTGCGTGTTTCTGTGGTGGTTGGTAGTGTGGTATGTTGTCTGAATATGATGAGGAGAGTATTGGGACGGACACATACGCCCAGTCCCCGAACCAGAAGAATTAATCAGAAGCGATTAAAATCCCAGACCCGGCCGGGAAACGAACCCGGCACCCTCTGAACCGAAGGCCAGTACGCTGACCATTCAGCCAACGAGTCGGACAATCTGTCTTTTCAATCTTTTCTGCTACTTCCTTCATAACTTGCTTGGTTGCAATTTCTAGATCTTTTGCAAAGAACACAATATCGTCTGCAAAGACGAGGCATTCAAATTTAACGTGATTTCGTTCGGAAATTTGTCTTTCTTTCCGCTATTCCCCGAAAACTTTCTCTGAAACACAATCGAACAGAATTGGAGATAGTCTGTCTCCTTGTCTCACCCCTGGCTTGATGCCTAAGGGATCTAACGGTTCTCCTAAGATGATCTACAAAACCGGGAGAGTTGGCCGTGCGGTTAGGGACGAGCACCTGTGAGCTTGCAACTGGGAGATAGTGGGTTCAGACCCCACTGTCGGCAGAACTGAAGGTGGTTTTCCGTGGTTTCTCATTTTCACACAAGGTACATGCTGGGACTATACCTTAATTAAGGCCACGGCCGCTTCCTTCCCACTCCTAGGCCTTTCCCATCCACTCGTCACTATAAGACCTATCTGTGTCGGTGTGACGTAAAACAAATCGTAAAAAAAACCACAAAAATCATTATCACCTTTCTACCTGCTACTCGCGATTTCGTAGCAGTCACCGCCAACCGTTACTGCTGAAAGTCACGGCCAATCGCTAAGGCAAGCAGTTCCAGCGAAATATTATCTAAAGGCCCCACAGCCCTTAAGCGAGAGGAATTAGCCGGATGCAGCTAAAATACCCGACCCGGCCAGGAGTCGACAGGCCCACTGTCGATAGCCCTGAAGTTGGTTTTCCGTGGTTTCCCATTTTCACACCAGGCAAATGCTGGAGCTGTACCTTTTAAGGCCACGGCCGCTTCCTTCCCATTCCTAGGCCTTTCCTACCCCATCGTCGCCGTAAGACCTATCTGAGTCGGTGCGACGTAAAGCCAGAAAAAAGAAAAAAAAATACCAGGGTCCCTTCAAAGGAAGGCCTCAATGCTGAATATTTAGCCAAGGAGCCGTATTAAAATCCACATGGATATCCTTCTGGTTGTTTCTGGAGCACCCTTGTATGTGGATCCCGCTAATCGCCGCTGCATTATTACCCTCCCTCGCCCATTCACACACACACACAGCGTCAGGAAATTAACATGGTCGTGTTTGGTCAGCCAGTGTCAATATGCTTAGGTGGGCTTAGCATCCCATTGTAATTACGATAGAGTGTAGCCATTTAAATCGAATACCACACGCTCCTTTTGTGCTCGAGAACATTTGTTTGTCCGTACATAGCCATGGGGGCAAGTCAAACGCAAATAAACACATTCTTTAAATTTATAATCAAGAGGAAAAGAAAACATTCCACCACTCTGCAGTCATAACAGAATCACTGAACTGGACAAACATTTTTTGACGGAAACATATTAGGATAACACTTCAATTAGAGTGTCGGGATGAGAGACAGTAAAATTTTTCTATTATTAGCACAATCGAACTGTACTTTAATTCTGTTCAAGTTTTGGCTTTAGACACAATTGGCTCGACCTTTAGGTAATAACTGGATATGTGTAAATAAACGAATGATTTAAGATTCAGGCCAATGAGACTGGTTTTAAGAAAAAAACGAACATAATAATATTCACAATAATAATAATAATAATAATAATAATAATAATAATAATAATAATAATAATAATAATAATAATAATAATAATAATAATACGTCCCACTAAATATCTTTTCACTTTTCGGATACGCCGAGGAATCGGATTTTTCCCGCAGGTGTTGTTTTACGAGCTCGTTAATCTATCGCCATGAGACTGACGAACGCACCTTCAAATAACACCGGACTGAGCTAGGATCAAACCCGATAACTTGGGCTCAGAAAGGTTTGTGCTCTACTTTCTGAGCCACTTAACCCGGCTAGTCTGAAATAATAATAATAATAATAATAATAATAATAATAATAATAATAATAATAATAATAATAATAATAATAATTGTACCGGGCGGTACACGTCCACGCCGCAAATTCAAATATTTCGCCAGTTGAAACCTCTCTACAGGAGAAACTCTGAACTTTAAAAAAAGTATTAAATCAAAGGTTTCTCGGAAGATGTCTCTACTGTAAATTTTGAAGAGTTCTGAACGATGTCTATTTCGATTTGTATTTGTTTACTCTGTAGCAAGAAGTGTGGACATTCTCTTCTAGATGGCACTACTTAAGAACTATAATTGTGCACCCTAGTGCGAAGTGAAGGAATTTTTTTTTGAAGAAATTTGGTATTCATAAGTTTGTCTTTGTTAAATTTCTTTCAGTCATTTTTTGGGTTGGCAGTATAACCCTTCTCTTTCCGCTTGTTTTGAATTTAGCCAATCCCGAATTTCTCTAATTAATTTTTGACCAATAACGTATGTCTTCTCCGATATGGAGATGTTGCTTTAAGCTATCCAATAAAGTTGAGGGGGGTGTGGGTACTCATTCTTGAAAGGTCTCGAATGTTCCACGAGGGTATTTAAACTGCTGATTTATCTTGTCTCGGTGCCACTTCATCGACATCTTGCTTAGTGTGTGATTATGTAGCAGGGGGCGGGAAGCGCCTCTTTCTTCGGGCAGCAGTTCATCCACAAGGTAATGGCCGTTTAATAACTTTATTTCTTGCTAGCTCAGCAGTTTAACCCTCGGGGCAGGTTCGAAACTTCTCTCATGTAACCTATCTTTAAAATGTAATAGATATTTGGTAAAAATTCCGCCTCTTTAACTATAAATTGGGATAGAGAGTGCATAACCCTCTCGAGCTCCCACTCATATTGTTTTGAGGTGACTACGTTTCATAACCGTTTTTCTTCTCTTCGTAATGTAATAAAGTTTTCTTATCGTGTCACCTCCTTAGTATGGGTTTAGCCCTTGCGTAAGCGGCCTAGTGCCAAGTAGGTTTCAAGAGTGTATTTGGAGTGCAAGCTTCGCTTCCATTCTATTTTGTATTATGGGCCAGTAACTTAACCTGATGCTTTATTTTCCTCATGTAAAGGCCCTTAGGTTGGGTATCAAATACCCCTGTTTCTTGGTGTGCCTTAAGGGCAGATAGAAATGAAGTTTGTTGTAGCCTCTGATAGGCTTGTCAAATTGAGAGAGGGTCTGTTTTTTTTTCTTAACGTTGTAATTAGGAGCAAGTGCTCATGTACTTAGGGGTTTTCTGCCCTTTAGCTATTGTGGTGGTGAGCTGAGAGCTCAGAAATTAATTTTGGGGCTCGAAGCCCAAGTCTTGTAACTATTGTAATTTCTTAAATTGTTTTCCTGCTACTTGGTACCTGTTACTCTGTTGTTGTTATCTGTTAATTTTGAATAGAAAATCTAACCTTTGTTAAAGTTTTAAATTAACTTTAATTTCGTAAGTTGAGACCTATTCCACCCAGCACCTTCTTTCACCTCTGCAAATCCACAAAACATCGTAACAATAATAATAATAATAATAATAATAATAATAATAATAATAATAATAATAATAATAATAATAATAATAATAATAATAATAATAATAATAATAATAATAATTGTTCCAAGGTATCTGTGGAACAGCAGAGGTGAAAGAAGGTGCGGGGGTGAACAGGTCTCACAATACGAAATTAAAGTTAAGATAAAATTTTACAAGGTTATATTTTCTTTTAAAGATTAAGAAATAACAAATAGAACAGGTACTTAGTAGCCGAGCCAAAATTCGAAAATGTACAATTACAATGATTACAGGATTTGGGCTCCGAGAGCCAGACACACAATTCTTGAGCTGTAAGCCCACCTTTACAATATACACAATTCAACAAAGTGCCCAGGAGCACTTGCTCCCAATTACACCGTAAAGCCTCCTCGAGGCGCGCAGAAACAAAATTTAGAAAGAGCTACCTGCTCTTGAGTTTCAGCCTATCAAAGGCCACACCAAACTCCACGTTCAAGCTGTCCTCCAAGGACATACACACAGGGGTAAAATTACCCAACCTACTGAGGCATATTAAGTGAAGAAACAGCAATATTACATGGCCTCGACAACACCAACTTGAGAGGAGGCACAACTGCACTCCTAGTATATTTTACTAAAACCTACTTGGCACTAGGCCGCTTATGCGAGGGCTAATCCCATACTAAAGAGGTGACTTATATAAGAAAACGATTTACATTACATTAGAAGGGAAGAAACGGTTGTGAAAATAAGTTCACCTCAAAGCAATATGAGTGGGAGCTCGAGAGGGTTAAGCACTCTCTATCCCGATTTGTAGTTTAAAAAGATAGAATAGATACCAAGTGTTTTTACATTTTAGGGGAAAGTTACATGGTAAAACGCTTCGGACCTGCCCCGAGAGTTAAACTGCTGAGCTAGCAAGAAAAGAAGTTATTAAACGGCCATTACCTGGTGGTTGAACTGCTGCCCGAAGAAAGAGGCGCTACCCGCCCCCTGCTACATACTTTACACACTGATGGCTGTTACTGAAGTGGCGCGGAGACCCGAAAATCAGCAGTTTATATACTCTCGCGGAAAGTTCGAGGCGTTTCAGGAATGAGAACACCCTGCCACAAGAATTTTATTGGCTAGGGTTAAGCAACATATCCAAGTTGATGAAGATACACCTGATTGGTCATAAATTAATTAAAGAAATTCGGGATTGGCTAAATTCAAATCAAGGGGAAAGAAAGGGTTAATACTGCCAATTTAAACAATGACTGAAAGATATTTAACAAAGAACAAACTTATGAATTCAAAAATTCTCCAAAAACATACTTCTTTCAATTCGCACTAGGGTGCACCATTGTAGTTCTTCAGTAGTGTCCTCTAGAAGAGAATGTTAACACTTCTTACTACAGGCAAAACAAAAATACATCGAAAATGACACTGTTCAGAACACTTCAAAATTTACAAGTAGTGACATCTTCTGAAAAACTTGAGAATTAGCACAGTAGTTAAAGTTCAGGCTTCCTCCAGTAGGAGAGTTTCAACTGGCGCAAATTTTAAATTAGCGGCGCGGAGGTGTACCGCCCGGTACAATAATAATAATAATAATAATAATAATAATAATAATAATAATAATAATAATAATAATAATAATAATAATAATAATAATAATAATAATAACTAGCCGCAACCCATTAAAACATGGCGGTCAATGGGGTGAATAATTGGTAGAGAATTTATACTATGCCTTTGCTGGCGGGACCTAGTGTTTACAGCGCACTATGTCTTCTGGTATGGGCTAGAGCAATTTTGTTACTTTCATTGATCTGTATCAGCTTTATCCTTGGCTTTGACAAAATGAAAGTGACTGAGGTATGAGTGATGCTAGTAATGCCATTCCTTCTGCAGCCAGTTCCTGCTATGAATGGTTTGAAAATATTGCTCATAGGGTCAGTTGGTGCATGCATTTCAGTGGGCTTGGCAGACTGATATGTAATAGCAACTTCTGGCTCGGTGAGGAAAGCAACGGGAAACTGCCTCACTCCTCATTTCCCTAGTACACCTCTTCACTGATGCCTAGGCCATCTATGACAGCTGATGGTGGAACTGTTGAGGATCCAACCAGCCTTCGGGCTGAGGACTAAACATACGCATACATGTAAGAAAATATCTGTACAGTTACTTTTTGGCAGTATTACAAATTTACTGAATCAAAAGTTCACAGTTGACACTGCAACATATGCCATGGCTAAAACCTGCACGTTCTGGTATTTCCTCTTGAGGCTTATTGATCGTGATACAAAATGCCAAGCTAATTGTACATTGGTGCCACTTAAAAGAAAATGGAAGTGTTTTACCTACAGGAGTTGAATCATCTCGAGGGATTGTATATCTCTGCCTATTTTGGATGTACAGTACACTGATCGTCCGTTGGAAAGCAAAATTGTGGCTATTCTTGTCCATGCTACTAATATATAGCCTATATTTTGCAATTTACTTTACGACGCACCGAAACAGATAGGTCTTATGGCGACGATGGGAGAGGAAAGGGCTAGGAGTGGGAAGGGAATGGCCGTGGCCTTAAATTAACGTTCATCCCCTTGCAACCTCATGGTTCACAACGTCCGCAATGGCCTCTCTTGTCCCAAGTCGTCTCTCATACATCGGTTCTTTCCCATTGGAGATGAGGTCAAAATCGCACGGAGATAAGTCCAGCGAATATGGCTGGCATTCCAATACTTCCCAGCGCTGAATTGCCTCCGTAGCGCCTTTGCAGCATGCAGTCACGTTACTGTCACCATTGTGCCATGTGGAACGTAGTGACACGCAAACACGCCTCTGACGCCGTAAGTCACAGATACAATCAGCTTCAGGGGGAAGGGTTTTGCCATCTGTCTTCGAAGTGATACTGCATGTCACCACCCTTCAGACTGGCATTTGAGCTCTGGTCCATATGTCCTGGCCCAAAATTCATCCACGGTCACTATTCTCTCCAGAATTGTCTCACATTCCTGCTGAGACCATACCAAGTGGACAAAGCCGTGCTTGCGCTTGACTCTGAAAAACACAATATTCATTCTTTGAAAACCGTTTTACGCATAAAATTGTAATTTTACCTGAAGTTCGGACTTATAACCTAGATATTAATTAAGAAATATTTTTAAAACATTCTACCCCTACTCCTAAAACAAAACAAACATTCCTCCTTTACTTTTTGACGTACAAACGTCAAATTTCACGGAATGGTCGCTTCTACGTCCTAGATGTTAAGTAAGATGTGGCTTTAAAACATTCCAATTTTACCGTATGAGTGTTAGATCCAAAAATAATAACCATTCCTCCAAATCCGTTTGACGTACTATTTTAGGGTATACTTTAAAGGTTCAGTCGACAGTGGATTCTCCAAAATGTAAAACTTTGGAATATAATGTTCAGTTTAGAACCGTAGTAAAGCATGTGTATCTTGCTAGTTATACACTAAAAGAAACAAGTGATAAAACAACGGTGCAAAAAAAGAATCTCAACAAAATCTAAGACACCCAGCCCCCGGGCCATTGGAATTAACCAATGAAGGTTAAAATCCCCGACCCGGCCGGGCATCGAACCCGGGACCCTCTGAACCGAAGGCCAGTACGCTGATCATTCAGCCAACGAGTCGGACGTTATGAGATAATACACTTGCGGAAATAATATACAAACACCATGAAATAAGAAGAGTAGGATAGGGAAATTTAGGCAATGTATTTTTCGATGTAACATATTTAATTGATAAAAGGTACAAAACTAGAGGTTAATAGTCGTACGAGAAAAGCCATTCCAAATGTGCCATGCTAGTTTATCAATAACTGGTTTAATCGCCTGACTGTTGAATGCAGCTTGCAAACGTGCATGCATTGTGTCGTACAGATGCCGGATGCCAGCTTCTGGGATGGAGTTCCATGCCTATTGCACTTGGTCGGTCAATACAGGGACGGTTAATGCCGGTTGTGGATGGCGCTGGAGTTGTCGTCCAATGATGGCCCATACGTGCTCTGTTGGGGACAGATCTGGGGATCGAGCAGGCTAAGGCAATATATCGACACTCTGTAACAACAGTGACATGGGGGCGTGCAGTATCCTGTTGTTGGAAAACACCCCCAGAAATGCTGTTCATGAATGGCAACACAACAGATCGAATCACCAGACGGACGTACACATTTGCAGTCAGAGTACGTGGGATAACCACGAGAGTGCTCCTGCTATCATAGGAAATTGTTCTCCAGACCAGAACTCCCGGTGTAGGTCCAGTGTGTCGACGCCGCAAATAAGTGGAATGCAGGCGCTCACCTGGCCTCATTCTAACCAACACACTGCCATCACAGGCACCAAGGTAGAACTGGCTTTCATCGGAAAATACAACGGACCTCCACTCCATCCTCCAATGTGCTCTCGCTTGACACCAGTGAAGTCGCAGACGGCGATGGTTTGGGGTGAGTGGAATGCACGCCGCAGGGCGTCTGGATCGTAGTTGTCCTTCAAGTAACCGATTTCGAACAGTTCGTTGCGTCACTGGAGTGCCAACTGCCGCTCGAATTGCAGTTGCAGACGCAGTCCGCTGCGCCATAGCCATACGCGTAATACGGCAATCCTCCATCTCGGTGGTGCCACGGGGACGTCCGGAGCCCGGTCTTCTTACGAGCTTACCTTTCCGTGACCACTGCTGCCAGCACGCATGCACAGTGGAGACATTTCTGCCAAGTCGTTCTGCAATAGAACAATCCACCTTCACGTAGGCCTATTATACGGCCTCGTTCAACCGCAGTGAGCTGTGGATACTGGCCTCTTCGTCGTCGTAAAGGCATTCTTGACCCACTCAGAGTCACTCCGTCCAATCTCACAGGTAACTAACGCTCTCGCACAGTACAGCCCGTATTTAAAGCAAACCTCATGTGCAATGTCATGGGGTCGCTACTAGCGCCATGCTAATGTGATTTGTGGGAAATTTGAATCAACGTCTTCTTTCAGATGTATTAACACACCTACCAACATTCGTTAATCTAGCACAACTCCTTCTTGGTGTTTGGATATTATTTTATGCCAGTCTAGTTAAACAAAAAAAATACTTGTACGGTTTTGGTACCCTTCTTTAGAAGATTAATCGAGAAGAAGCTGGCTCTCCTTTACAGAATACTTGATCACAGCTCACTTAGCTGACATTTCCATTACATGAATAAGAAATGCGCTCCGGCAGAACAGGTTTTTGGTAGGAATATTTGGCAACCTCTATCATCTGACGTAATTTTGGCACCTCCGGCTCCATGGATAAATAGACACCTTTCTGGCCTTTGGTCCAGAGAGTCCCGAGTTCGATTTCCGGCCAGGTCGGGGATTTTAACCTTCATTAGTTACTTCCGATGGCTCGGGGGCTGGGTGTGTGTGCCGTATTCATAATTAGAATTCATGATAGGTAGGGCCCCATCATCACAGACGCGAAGGTCGACTATACGGCAAAAAATAGACAAAGTCACCTCCGTACAGGCCATGAAGGCCCTTGGAGGAGTGGAAGGTAAAGGCTTCCACCGTTGTTAACCGCGGCACGTGATGGGGTAGAGTAGTTGGCTCTACGCCCGGCCACCTTTGCCCCCAGGAATTAACCTGGTACTCATTTTGGTGTAGGCTAAGTGAACCTCAGGGCCATATGCACCTCCGGAAGTGGAAATCTCGTTTCTTAAATTTTATGACTTCCTGACGGGGATTCGAACTCACGTCCTTCCGGGCGAACCGAGCACGCCTTTACCGCCTCAGCCCCTCGACTATACGGCGTCAACTCAAAAGACCTGCAACAGGCCTCTTCGGCGGTCATATGTCATGAAAAAACCTTGGTACTGTAACCTTTCGTGGTATCAGTACATCAATAGACCATAATATTCCCGCAACATGACGTTAAAAATGGAACACCTTGGATGAGGCCTTCGACCGGGTGCGGCGCCGAAGACCCCTTCTCCCCTACTAGCGTTACAAGGCACTAGCTGAGCCGGTAGAGACATACGGGTCGCAGTCTGTCCTTACTGGGCAGTAATCTAATAATTTACAGTAGGGGAATCATAATAATGAGAGGAATACTATTTACCTATGAAATGAGAAGAATGAATTACGTTTCTTTTTTAAAAAAAAAATTAATGCCTGAGAAAACACGTAGATAATTTATACATGGATATGCCACCATATTAAACATATAAATTAGACACCGTAAATTTTCTTGAGTGTGTAACTGTCCTCTCTAGTCCTTTCCCTAGAATTGCAATTCACTCTGAAGATATTCAAACACATTATGCACTAGTACCGTTGTACACAGAAATAATTGGATGATGGCGTATCTTGTATTATTTATTTATTTATTAATGTCTTTCTGTACATGGCGGGGCTCAGGCTATGAAGCCTGCTATTATGCCAAACCATATAATTATGCACCTGTATAAACATAATATACTGAACATTATAACTACTTAAAAAATAAGTTAATTATAATTTAAAGTTAATGTGAAATGTAATTTGTATGAAATGTAAAGCATCATAAAAATCATTTTAACATTTTAAAATTAATTTATAATAATTACTATTATTAGAGCTATATCTCGAAAAATATAAACTATAATGTTTCTAACCTTACATTGACATTTTATTCATTTAACTTAATAATCTAAAATTTAAGGGTACTTCTAAGAGTAAATCAATCTGAGTGTAGGTAAAATTTCCAGCACATTCTTCTGAATAGCTTTAGGTTGCTTATGTCTCTAATTTCAGCCGGGAGAGAATTCCAGGAACGTATGGTCCCCGGTACAAATGACTTGTTAAACGTACTACTGTGATGAGTGGGGATGGACAGCAGGGTTTGTACTGATGACCTTGAGGGTGTTCTGCTTGAGGGAGAGAGGTAGTTGAAATCTGTTCTCAGATAATGTGGTTTACCTGTTCGCAGTATTTTGTGAAGAAGAGAAACAGCATGGTATTTACGTCTATCACATAATCTTAACCAGGACAGCTGATGGAGGAATGGGCTGATGTGGGAATGGAGCGGAACATTTAGAATGAATCGAATACAGGCATTATGCGCCCGTTGAAGTTTAGAACCAAGTGAACAACTTATGTTATTATAGACTATATCACCATAATCAAATATTGGTAGTATTAATCCTTGAATGAGCAGTTTCCTGGTTTTGACAGGTAGAAAATCTCTCAGTTTGTATAGTGAGTGTAATGAACCGAATACACGTTGACAAATTTTTGTTACGTGCTCTGACCAACTTAAATACTTATCAAAAATTATTCCAAGGTTCTTAACGGAGTCTTTCAGTGCTATAGGTGTTTCATTGATCTTGACAACCGGTACGTTGATGCTTTCTAACTTGGCATGCGCTTTTCTAGATCCTATTATGATGGCTTGCGATTTTAATGGGTTTACTTTCAGGCAGTGGCTACTAGTCCATTCGTTAATGTTAAATAAGTCTTCGTTTAATTTCATGGTTGCTTCTTGTATGTCATTCGGCTTGGTATGAATAAACAATTGGATATCGTCAGCGTATAAGTGATATTTACAGTTCGTCAGTTGTTCTGATAGGTCATTCATGTATAGGGAGAACAGAAGTGGTGATAACACCCCACCCTGTGCTACCCCCATCTCAGTATTTCGCCACCTAGACACATTGTCTCCCACTGACACACATTGTTTACGTCCACTGAGATAGGAACATACCCAGCATAATACATTATTAGAAAATTTCATCATTTCTAATTTAGCTAGTAAAATGTCTTTATCTACACAATCAAATGCCTTTGTAAGGTCGAGAAGAGTAAGAATTGTCATTTGTCCGTTATCCATTGCTAGCTGAATGTCGTTAGTTACTTTTACTAATGCTGTGCTGGTACTGTAGTTCGATCTAAACCCTGATTGATATCTGTCGAGTAAGTTATGATGTAAGAGATAGGCTGTCATTTGTTTGTGTACTAGTTTCTCCAGTACTTTTCCTAGTACAGGGAGAATACTAATAGGGCGGTAATCGTCAAGGGTTGTGGGGGTACTGTTTTTCTGCGAGGGTCGGATGATGGCATTTTTCCAGTTCCCAGGAAAGATTCCCGTCATAAGAGAGGTGTTAATAATATGCGTTATTGTAGGAAGAATGATGTCTAGAATTCTTCTTAAAAGGGACAGGTTTATTCCATCGTGTCCAGTAGACTTTGATTTTATGTCATTAAGGGCGCTCTTTACATCACCTGGAGTCACGTGAGAGAAGTAGAATGTTTCACCACCATGCTTTCCCTTTGAAAATATTCTGTCAATAGTGGCTCTCTTGGTATTTCCGTTCGTCTGGACGTTTCTTGAGCTAAAATACTCATTCAGATCATCCAAAGGTACATTACAGTTACTGTCCTTTGTCCTCGTTTTACTTAGACCCATATCTCGGAGAGTCTTCCATGCAACAGCAGAGTCATGTGTATTTAAAATTTCGTACGAGTAGCGTATTTTAGCGTTTCTTATCATCTGCGTGGTTTTATTTCGAAGTTTTTTATAATTCTCAAAATTTTCCTGCGCTGGATGTTTCACGTAGTAGCTATAGGCTGAGTCCCTATCTTTCATTTTATCACGAATTTCTTGATTGAGCCACGGGTTAGAGGGTCGCTTTACTCGAGCAGTACGTAATGGGGCATGTCTGTCGTATAAAGTTAAGAAAAGTTCGTTAAAATGAGATACTTTGTCGTCAATGTCCTTTATATACTGAATTGTGTGCCATGGTGTGCTCAGAGCGTCCTCAATGAGAGCTTCTTCGTTCAAATTTTTGAAATCCCTGTATTTGATTATCTTAGGCCTGTATTTTGGACATTTTAAAGAGTATGCAGCGTAAATCATGTCATGGCGGGAAAGGCCTGGCACAGGCATCTGTCCATGTGTCAATATACGGTCATTATTGTTTGCAATGATTAGGTCGAGGAGTGTGTGCGAGCTTGCAACATGGTGTGTGGGTTGCAAGGGCAGAATTGTCATATTAATTGATTCAAACATGCATGTCAGTCTCCTAGTCTCAGTGGTTTCATTTTTCAGGTCAGTGTTGAAGTCTCCCATTAAAATCATATGTTCATACCTGAATATTAAATCCTGTAGCGCTTCTTCTAAATCTGTCATGTTTCCAGTCTTCGGTGGGCGGTACACTACACCGAGTAAACACTTCGTACCACGAATTTCAATTTCTACAAACAAGAACTCCGCTCTGTGAGAGTATTCACTTGGCGATTTAAATATTACCTTGTATTTCAAATCATCGCGTATAAATATTCCGACTCCGCCTCCAGGCTTTCCCTCTCTGTCATTCCTAATTAAAGTGTATCCACTCATTTTAACCAGCGCTGAAGGTATAGATTGACGCAGCCATGACTCTGAAATCATTATAGCATGCAGATTACAGGTTGAAAATATTTCGGAGAATTCTGAGAAATGTGGGACAATGCTCTGTGTATTGACATGTGCTATTTGTAGAGAAGTAGGGTAGGGCGCAAGAATGTCTTTGAGACGGTTAGCGGTATTCTGCGAGGGGGCTGGCACGACGGGGTAATGACCTGCCTGGGACAGTGGTGAAAGGAGGCTGAAATTAGAGACATTTGTTTCCTGGTTGCTAAATGTTGCCAACTTGAAAGTTAAATGATGACAACTGATAGTAAGAAGTACCTACTACAACTATAAGATTATCACCTAATCAAAACTACAACTATGTGGAAAATTAACTTAAGTGAATTAAAATAACTATGGCGGTCCTTATATTACACAGAGTCTGCTCGTGACTAGCGAATACTGTTCAAATCTGAACGATTAGTTATGGCTATTTTACGGTTCCCTTGTTTTACGTATACGATCCCATCTCTAGACCATACGTTCTGGACGGTAAATTTTGCGACAGCGTCCTGAAGAAGTCGGAGTCTTGCTGGAGTTAGGTCCTCGCGGATGGTTTTATTCGTGCCCTTAAGTTTCTTTTTGTTCGTGAACATAGCGTTCCTCTTACGGTATGACACAAACTTGACGATTATAGGTCGCGGACGCCCATTCTGGTTTTTCCCAACCCTGTGAGACCTATCAATGTCATCCACAGAAAGACTGACCCCGATTTCTTTCGCAATGTCAAGAACTAAATTGTCAGTGTTCTCGTCCGCAGTTTCCGGTATACCGAACACACGTAGGCACTGCCTTCTCTGATACTGTTCTAAACAGTCAGTTTTATCCTGCAGTTCAGTTTTTAAATCACTGATTGTTTTGTCCCGCTCCTCTAGAGCCCTCCTAAGTTCTTCAATTACACTCGTATTAAAATTGATAGTTTCTTTTAATTGGTCAACAACTGACTTTGTTACCTGGTCCTGGATAAGGTTGGCAAGCGTGCCAAGTGTCTCCTTGCTGCTCAGCGCTTCCTGTACGGCCTGCTTAACTATGGCTTCCATTGGCACTTGCTTCACCTTGCGTGGCATTATTAATTTATTGGATTTCTTGCCTTTTACTTTCACCAATCACTTCACTAACACTCACTCAGAACCACTGCACTAGTAGAGATAATGTTATACACTCTGAGCTGCCACACTACGAATATTCACCTGCTAAATCCACGTTCGCCACGAGCCTCGTATTCTGCGTCTATGCACTGTCCGCCATTTGCAAACTCGCCTTATTTACATTATTACACTATATATTCAAATACCAAGTCGTAGTCCTATTGGCGAGAATTAACCTTAGCTATCGAATGAACCAGGTGAGGCGTATTTGATATATGAGCATGTCTAAAATATCTGAAAGTCGTCTCACTTATTAGAAAGAAAAACACCTATCTCGCTATCTCATGAGATAAACAAATAATACACATCGTATGTTCCAATGGGATGTCACTTAAATATATACACGAATTCGACACTTGTACAACGATGATCCTTAAATGAATTATATTTAGCGAAACAGAAAACAATACAGTGTTCAAATACATATCACACCTGTGGATAGAAGACAATAAATACACTCGACATTTACAATATAAATCACGGACCGGGGCATCCGCCCGTAGCTGGTGGCAGCAGCATAACTGCCTCTGGTGCTGATGAGACATGAACTCATGTCCCATGACAATTGTGAAGTGTGACTTCCACTCTGAAAATCCCTAGTCGTTTTAATTAACATAAAGAAATGGGGGAATTCTCTCATTTATTGGAA
Source organism: Anabrus simplex (assembly GCF_040414725.1). NCBI lineage: Eukaryota > Metazoa > Arthropoda > Insecta > Orthoptera > Tettigoniidae > Anabrus > Anabrus simplex. Next base: position 117,772,031 of record NC_090267.1, on the reverse strand, counting down.
TTGTAGGTCTAACCAACGGTGTTTATTTCTGACTGGTTGCATGTAATATCGATGCCGGAGAGAAAGAGAACGAGCCCTCTAACACTAAGTTCCTCTCACAGCGGTGATAGTATTTCACATCCCTCCTTACCTGGCCGGACTTTAAATCTCACCGGCCAGCTGTTTACACTGTCCTCACCCTGCACTTTCACTTTCAACACAAGGGAACTCGGTCCCGTTATCTAGCCACCTCGGCATTTCGCTTCAAAATATCATTATTCATTGGATGCCACACGCATCAATTAAACACATCGGCTTGCATCTAGCCTACTTTATACCATTAGCACGGGATAAACAACCTTGCGCATACTTTGCTTATATTTCATCAACACCGCATTCGATCTATTCCTTATCAGCTGGAGTAGCTCGATCTCACTTCTCGGCATAACCAATACACGCATATTATGGAAGAAAGAAAGGCCCTAGCATTCGGGACAAAGTATGCTAACACTCGCGTTCTAAATAAATTCACACATTATCACACTTCACTTGTCATATCGAGGTTTCTTCTTCGCCATACTTAATTTATACAGGGGATGACCTAACATATTACGTGAAGCATCTACTACAGAAAACCTTGAAATTTCCAGATGACTCATATTACTCGTATCTTTTTATCGATGGTACATGGAATGATTTTCAAGAATATTAAATAATCCCTTTTAATTCCCATAGTGCTCCACGGTAAATCAAATCTAGGGTCTTAAATTATCATGCATGAATTCCCATATTAAATAAAGAAATACGGTCCCCGACCGTGAAGAAACATAAACACTAGCCCTATCAATAACTACTGCCATCCCTTTGAGAACAACGAAATCCTACCCTACATTTCTAAAGAATCTGCATGCATTAAATATTTACATTTTTACAGGAAATAGACTTTCAAATATTTTCACAATACTCATCTGCCTGGATCACCCCACAGCTCACCCAAGAAGGCACATCTAGTCGTTTAGTCGTCCATTACGACAGTATCAGCAACCTGGAGTCCGGTGTTCGGCTGCCGCTGGGTGGATGGCATGATGTCTTGGGTCCCCGTACACTGTAGGCAGTCCTTGAGGTTCCACGGCGTCTTGGTTATGTACGGGCCTCCCGTCGATTCTCTTCTTCCTCGGAGACTGACGTCACTGGCACACAACACAATGAGGGGATCTGACTTAATTATAATCGTGATAACTGGCAACACATTATAATTTCTATGATCAGAGAGACTCATAGGCTCGAGTCCTCTAACCAAGCACCGGTAATGTTTGTAGCCCGTTGCTTTCCCTATTGGCTGTCTATCCCACTGTCGGCAGTTTAGGCCCTAATTATCACGTTCGCACTTTCACTGTTATTAGAAGTCCCAAAGCTACCCTTACGAACGTGGTTTGACCTTGCCTAATTCAGCACTAGTTTATATGGGAGTACAGATTAGCTACTACGTCTGGGATTTTTTTCTTTACCGATATCGCCCTGAGTTTACGCGTCGCCACTGAGCCGCACTTTCTCCTACACCTGATCATTCATCATTATATGGTTACTGGATCTCCCATGTTATTTCTTCGGCAGTTAATACACTCGTGAATTTACTTACACGATTTCACAGCCTACTAGCGTTTGATTTGCGTTCTCTTTACTCATATATTCGTACACATAAGCACTCTGCATATCATATGACCGTCATGGTTAGGGTTAAATACCGCACTCTGTTAGTATCAATAAACCTTCACTCCACTGTCACATAATCATATCACTGATAGAACTTCAGCTACATAAACACTATTCAAATGATTATTGACTGGTCACACTTTGTAGCACTGAAGCGAAGAATACTGAAGAATCACTCGCATTAGGTACCACCTCACTATGCCACTGGCAGAATAGAACAAGATGCTTGCCTCAGTTCGCACCCCCTTTTATCATGAAACGTGTCAGACTCGAAAGAGAGGGTAAGACTCCTCCTACCTGCAGAAATCGGTCCGGTGGCACGTGGTTTCCAGGATCGATCAATGCATCAAATTAAAGCTCAATTGCGCGAGTTTCTACTGATCACTTATCATTTTGATCACTTCACGCGTTTTGCTTTAATCTCGAAAGCGTCCTTTGATATCCCAGTGAGGGAGGGGCTTGTGGTTTGGCGGTTCTTTGGCTTCGGTCCCCCGACAGCTTTCTCCAGATGGCGAACACCTGTGGGATGTCCACAAACTGCGTAGATTATTCCATTAGAATCATGTAAAGGACTTCTTGGTGTCAAAATTTTCTATAAAATTCGCCGCTTTTAATGAACCTTGAGTCATGAAAATCTGCCTTGTAGTATGCGAGTTATGTTAATTTCTCTCCTGAAAACAGTTGAAGACAGGTTTCTGGCAGTGGTGTTTCCGCGGGAAAAGGAGCGAAAAAGTGATATTTGCCAACGCTGGGCACGACCTCCGTGACCTACTTGCTGTGGGAGTGTTTCTTTCTCTGTCGCGCCTGAGTGAGAGCGCTTCTGGCCGGAGGCGAAAATATGTCTCGGTACAGTACTTACGCGCAAAGAGAGTTTGGTGCGTGGGGCTGACAGCTCGCCACTCGCACCCCGTGGAGGGTGAACGTGCGCTGACTTGGCCGCTAATTAACGTATGAAAGCGCGGAAAACGGCATATTTGAGCGGCGGAATGCCACAATATAGTCTTGATGATGTGATGAACGGTCACAGTACAAATCGGAAATTGCTGTAAGCCAGACAAATCCACACACTCAAGAAGAGGTCCAATGTTATATCAGTCATGAAATTGCGAACATGGCTCAGTCGGTGGATGCAGAGTAGGTCTCGGCTCACAAGTGGCCACGGCTGATCCGTGGTCCGACAGCTCTGCACTCCGACCGATCAACCGAGCAGATGAGGGGTGACCACAGCTCTATCGTGGTTCTACACCTCTGAATTCGGGAGACGAATAGGGGCTGGTCCCCACCGTCGGCTGTCATGAGAATGGTTTTCCGTGGTTTTCCATTCTCTTGCACTAAGGCGAATGCCAGGACAGTTCCTAGTATAGGCCACGGCCGCCAACCCTCTCACCTTCTCCGTACGTTTCCTCCGATACTAATATCCTAGCCTGAGAGGCGATGTCACCATCTAGGAGGCCCTCCTACCCCTTCAGGGGAGGAATACAAACATTTAGTAATAGTAGTGGTAACATTTCTCAACACGAACTGCAGCACCTGATGACTGGTTTCATAAAGGAAATGTCAATACTGTAATATAACGAGATATTTGGCAATTATCATCTCCCTCTTTCATGATAGTAAAAAGGTATTTTCTTTTAAAAGGAATATACCGTCTCATGAATATTTAATGTTCACGAACGCAATTTACTCGAAGTAATCTTTCAACGTATTACGTCATGTAGAGTACATATAGTATATCGAGGTGATGCGAAGTACAGAGCAAAAATGCCCAACCGACACCAGTGGTATCCGAACCACAAAAGCTGCTGGTAGTATTATAACGAGGTGTACTAGACGTGATAAAGAGTGAGATGGTTTACCGTTGATATCCTCACTGAGGCAGAATGTGTTATTGCAGCAAGACTGGCCCTCCCAGTAGCTCCTTATATAGCATCTAGACGCACTAGTCGTGGTTTATATGCCATTATTAAGCACCACCCACACAGTACTTCAGCAGCTTCCATCATGTCACAGACATAAATCAGACTGAGACTTCAGTACAAGCTATATTTTGTTCTGGCCTGTGTCTAGAGACAGGTGTAAAAATACTACATATATCAAGAAATAGTAGCAGGGGCCGTCACTGTACGAAATCCGCAAATGACAAGTGACTTTCCTGTGTCGGATGAATACACCTGTACAAATACAGGGCTGCATTGCTGAACGAATACTCGGAAAACGAGAACATCACTGACCTAGATTGATCATGCCATTCCCATAATCTCGACCTAATACTGCGAGGCGTTGAGTACTTTCGCGGAATATCCAGGAGTTTGAAGTGGAACTCCAAACTCTAAACCTTAAGCATAGGTGAATAATGCTGTTCTGAGAACAAAAGCCCGTTGTAATGCATGAGTCTGTGGTAGTGTACGACGTAAAGTTGTAAATCATCTGTCAGTCTTGTGGGCTATTGCGTGTTATAGAAGTTCTCTATTTTGCTGTAGTACTATACCGGTACAGGTTATTTGTTTTGTGCTAATCCATCTCACTCGCAACACAGTTTGCTGCACATTAAAGTCGTTAAAACTACTGCATACTATCCTTAAACTTTGCACATGAATATTTACGAAGCTATCGGGCGCAATATTTACATATGCACTGAAGCACAATTACAGATCAAGATGGCAGTGATTTACATGGTGTTCGCATTTGCCTGGTGTGAAAATGGGAAACCACGGAAAACCATCTACAGGGCTGCCGACAGCGGGGTTCGAATCCACTATCTCCCGAATACTGGGTACCGGCCGCACTTAAGCGACTGCAGCTATCGAGCTCGGTGATCAGTAATTCTAAGCTACACTTGACTGTCTGAAGCACCAGAGTGAAGCTGCTAAGTACATTTGTAAGTGAGTGTGGTTTAAAATCCGCGTTCTATAGGTTAGTGTACATTAAAGGATCAATTTCATAACTACTCGCCTGAAGGGGGAGGAGGGCCTCCTAGACGGTGACGCCGTCTCTCAGGCCGGGAGATTTGTTACGGTGAAGGAGATACGCGGAGAAAGTGAGGAAGTTGGCAACCGTGGCCTATACTAAGAACTGTCCAGGCATTCTTCGCCTTAGTGCAGAAGAATGGAAAACCACGGAAAAACATTCTCAGGGCAGCCGACGGTTGGGGCCAGCCGTGAGGTCTAGCCCTGTCTCGTCTCTCGAATGCAGAGGAGTAGAGCCACGGTAGAGCCGTGGCCACCCTTCCTCTGTTCGGTTGGCCGGTCAGAGTACAGAGCTGTTGGACGACGGACCAGCCGTGGTCACTTATGGGCTGAGACCCACTTTGCATCTGCCGACCTTTCATAACTACCCTCATCCTGGTAGTTAACCGATAATGGCCGCTTCTGTTGATGGAGGTCGGCAAGATCTTTCTAACCCACTGAATCTAAATAATGAAAATCAGCAAGTCTCAAGTAACCCCATGAATCAACAGGATAAAGAAAACATCATTTCCACCCATACCGGTGAACCAGGTAACCTCATGACAACCTCCGTTACTGTTCCTAAAATACCTAATCTATCTCCTAACAATCCAAGGTTAAGTTACGCTGCAGCAATGCAATCCTATCCTACCAAAGATCCAGCTATTGTTATTGAATCTTGTGATGGTATAAGTATCCGAGATTATATACTAACAATTGGAAAACTGAGTAGCCCTAGTAACATCCGATTTGTTTCACGGATATCTATCTAATGGAAGAATATGTATATTTCTTGTAAGTCAAAAGTGCGTTGAAGAATTAATTTCAAAACACCCCAAGATTCTCATAAATAGTGTTTCCTTGGCAGTAAGACCTACCCTAACTAAAAACAAACGAGTTATTATATCTAGTGTTTGCCCTGTGATTCCTAATATTGTTATTAAAGAAGAATTTCTCAAATTCAGAATTAAACCAATTTTAAACATCTCTCTTATTAGAGTAAACAATACCTGGATTTTCTCACATTCTCAGTTTTCGGAGACAGATTTATGTTCAAAATGAAGGCTTTAACAACTACCAGACTCGCTCCAAATCGAATATGAGGCTTACCAATTACTGGATTTATGTATCTTCCGACACACCCACTTGCTACCTTTGTAAAACTGAGGGGCACTTGGCTAGAAACTGTCCTGATAATGACGAAATAATAAATGAAGACTCCTCACTAAATCAAAACAGGCAAATGCCGGGATGGTACCTAACTTAAGGCTGCTCTCTTCCCCTTCCCTCTTCCTTGTCTATCCCTTCCAATCTTCCCATCCTCCCGCAAGGCCCCTGTTCAGCATAGTAGGTGAGGCCGCCTTGGCGAGGTACTGGTATTCCTCCCCAGTTGTATCCCCGACCCAGAGTCTGAAGCTCCAGGACACTGCCATTGAGGCGGTAGAGGTCGGATCTCTCGCTGAGTCCGAGGAAAAAACCGACCGTGGAGGGTAAACTGATAAAGAAGAAGAAGAAAACATTCATCAATGAAATCCATTATTGCCTTAAAACACCCAACAATTAGGCCAGTTATTTCCTCAAAACACCCCAATATTTGGCCAAAGTCAATTATTCCCCTAAAACACCTCAAATTCAGGTGTTTCCTCAACGCATCCAAAACTAGGTCAGTTGTTTCCTCATAATACTCAGTAACTTCCTCAAACCATTCTGCAATGATATTGGTTATTTCTTCAAATCACTCAGCAATAAAATCAGTTAATTACTCATGTCATTTTACAATCACTAAACAATGGAAACCCACCAATATTAAAACTTAACAATTGAATCAGATGTGTTCTTGAATTATTCAGTAAAAAGTTGTATATCTTCTCAAAACATTAGACAGTGGTATAGTTATCTCCAAAACAAACTCAGCTACGAAGTCACATATTTCCAGCAAACATTCATCAATGAATCAGTTATCCGATGCCACCCTATATGTACACAGTAATTTCCTCAAAATATTCTATAAAGACCTTAGTAATTTTCTCAAACACAGTCGACAATGAATTTATTTATTCCCAGCAAATATCCAGAAATAAAGTCGGTTTCTTTTTCAACAAGCCTCCTTGAAGTAAATGAAATGAAATGGCATATGGCTTTTGTGCCGGGAGTGTCCAAGGACATGTTCGGCTCGCCAGGTGAAGGTCCTTCAATTTGACGCCCGTAAGCGTCCTGCGCGTCGTGGTGGTGGTGGTGGTGATGATGATGATGATGATGATGAAGAAGAAAACACATACACTCAGCAGCCGTGCCAGTGAAATTAACCAATGATGGTTAAAATTCCCGACCCTGCCGGGAATCGAACCCGGGACCCCTGTAACCAAAGGCCAACACGCTAAACATTTAGCCATGGAGTCGGAATCCTTGAAGAGAACCTAGTTCTTTCAAAGAACTACTCTACTATAAAATTCGTTATTCCCAGACGACAATTCCCGAATTAAGTTCCGTTATATCAAAATACCTTGCACTGAATGCGGTTATTTTCTCAAAATAACCCACGATGAATTCAGTAATTCCAGTAAAACCGCCCTCAAAAATTTGTATAATTCACTAAAATTCGCAACACAGATAATATTTTCGTATTTACGATATAGAATGCGAAATTATCTCCAAGTATTCACTAGTGTTACACATGGGAAACTGTTTCACGCAGTATGGATCATTACTCTTTCGCCAGGGTCTCCTTTACCATTCATCGTTGGAAAAGTTAAAAACTTGTTCTTTTAGTTCGTTGCCAGCGAGATCACTGATCCTGTCATGCCTTGTTAACACAAGTTCATAAACTCGCCGTAACTTGTGAGAGCGTAACGATCGCTATTCACGAAGGCTTCCATGGCCTCTAGGGAAAAGGAAGGGTGAAGTTTTCCTCAAGTAGACGTATCTCTTAATGACTGTTGAGGCGGTGTATAACGCGTGTGTCTTCAGTTAGGGTTTGTAAAATATAGTTATAAACTTCTATTACTATTTTATATCTCCTTTTACTGGCAGATCCACGACCATAAGCATGAATGCGAGGGCGTCAGATACGAGTATTTCCATTACTGTAAACATCCAGAAGTTTCCGGTGGTTTGAGAGTACAAGATGGACTACATAACCCGGATATAGTTTTCGCTTGGAATATCACTTCATTCTTAATCAACAATGGGTGGTAGAAATAGTAATAATAATAATAATAATAATAATAACAATAATAATAATAGCCATCAAAATAATAGTTGACTCTGTGGATCAATGGTACATTTATGGCCTCCTAATCCCAAAATCGACGTTTTAAACCCGATAAGAATAAGAAGAAGAATTTCTCCCTCTGTGTAAAAGTAGTAAAGTGATAGTCTACACATCCAAAGATCCCAGTTTCAAACCCAGTACTGGTAGTCGGAATTTTTGGAAAAAAAATTGTTTCCGACCCTTCACATCGTAGGACGTTGACATGTCTTAACGTTGTCTTTTACCAGACAATTCTTTTTCTTTTAAACTCGGTCACAGACCACCCAACAGAGTTTAGAGACGCCGGAAAGTACACCAGAAACTTCCATATTACGGTGCTAATAAAGCTACAGATTCATTTTTCTCGCATTTTACCACTTTCCAAGGCTAATCGACGTTGTCGATATATAGAGGCACTACACAGCCTGTATGTAATAATGTATGAAGAGAAACTTCCGTCGAATCAACCACAACAGTGACAGATCAGAAGACTTATATCGCCGACGATCTTCGATCGAAGAAGCTTTGCGCATAAACCAGCTTCTTTAGAGATCATGAGTCCGCCTCCGTTGCGTAACGGTTAGTGTTATTAGCTGCCGTCCTCGGAGGCCCGGGATCGATTCCCGGTACTGACAGAAATTTAAGAATGGCAGGAGGGTTGGTATGTGGTTAAAATGGTACATGCAGCTCACCTGTATCTGAAAAGAGCTGCACCACCTCGGGACGAGGACACGAATTTATATAATATGGATCACGATGGGTGAACGGAGGAGGATGAGATACTTAGGAGAGTAATGGTCTAGGCTATGGAGGGTAACAGGAACAGGGAGAGTAAGTTAATGATGGTTAGACTCTATTTGTAATTATTTCAAGGTAAGAGATGTAGGCCTACAGCGAGTCTTACCTAAGCAGCGGACGGAAGCAGACGTTAGGAGCGGACAGTGCCGGTAGAGCGGGAGCGCAGTGTGTGCGGCGAGTGGGAAGAAAGACGGGAGGGAAGAGGAAGATGATTGGTGTGGACCAATATCGGGTGGTTATTGGAAGATGGCAGGGAAGACGTAAGATGGAATCAGCCTGGAGTGAAGGAGGTAAAGTAGAAACGAGAATGATGGGTGAGATAATACAGGTGGCAGCAGTGATTATGGTACTGTTAATTATAGGGGGCGTGGAAGCAAATCCCGGTCCGACTCACAGTGGCAACATGAACTGGGAAGACGTGGAGGTCATAAGAAAAGTGGTCAAAGAAGTTGTAGAAGAAATTTGCCCGTTTGAACAGATTAAAAATGTGATGAAGGAACAAGTGAAAGAACTTGAAAATATAAGGCGATGGATACAGGGAAAAATGGAGGAAACAATGACCAAAGTGAAAACTAACGAGAGAGAAATGACATCACTCAAGACGAAAATAAGGAAGATGGAGGAAGGTATGGTAAAGTTGAAGTCAGTAGTAGAAGATGGTAACCAAGAACGCAGGAATAAATGCTTATTCATATATGGGGTCCCCCTCGTGTGTGCTTCTACAATTGTAGGGGGCTAACCCTGGTTACCCTCTTCAATTGAAGATCCTCTTCGCGGTGAGGGGGACTAGTAGCTCCTTTCTTGCGATGCCGAATGGAGCCCTATTGGGTAACCATTCGGCATACAAGGAGGAGGAAGCTAAAGCACCGCCCAACCCTAAGGTGTAACGCGACCCGTGCCGATGGGGTGCATGGCACATGGGAGATGTGTCTTGAACGGAGCCTTCGAGATACTTGGCGACCTCTCGAAGTAAGTAGCCTTACCCAGGTATGCGGGGCTCTGCCTGGGCGGACATATATTTCCCTAGCTACTCGTGGGACCTACATGAGTTCCGTAGCCACCCATAAACCGGAGAGCTCTTCTGGGGCCTCCGAGAGAAATACCAGCACAACAACAACCGAAGGGGACTCTTCGGAGATACCCTCGGACAGTTCGACTTCAACAATTAGAGGGCTCACTCAAGAGGTGGGCAATCTGCAGGTGAAGAAGAAGAAGAAACAGCGCTCTGGCGCTGAAAAGAGGAGATACAAGAAGGCCTTAAAGGCCCGGGAGCAGGCCAAAGAAGGCCTAACTCCTGGGGCTGAGGGGACTTCTACTACCACAACAGCGACAACAGTGGAGGGATCCAATGGGCACAAGAGGCGGGACCCTGAAAAGGGCTCTGCTTCTAGGGCACAGAGGACCCCACCCACTAAGATGCCAGCGGGGAAACGACTTCTGTCGGGGGCAACCCCAGAAGAAGATCGGCAGACCAGCAAGAGACCCAAAGTGGAGTACGCCAGGATAGCTAAAGCTGGGATCAGGATGGCCATAGTACCTGTGGGATATCCTGACCAGCAGCTATCCGAGAAACAGGTGGAAGCTGTGGAAGAGGCTATCACCAATCTGATAGACGAGCTTCCGGAGCAGGGGCCCATTAAGCCTCAGTTCCTGGACTGCTATCTGTCAAGGGGTGCGGCCGTCATCATAGCGGAGAACAATGAAACTGTAGCATGGCTTTCTAGCCTTGTTACAGGTATACAACCGTGGGAAGGAGCCAGGCTCACAATTGTGGGCATGGACAAACTCCTTTCCTACAAGAGAGTCATGGTCTGGATACCAGGACAACCAAAGGACAATAACGTCCTTTTGGGAAGAATGGCACGCCAGAACCATGGCTTAAATCCCGCCAGCTGGAGGGTCTACGACCGCAAGGAGGAGAAGAGAGGCGTCCGCCTTGTGGTCAGCATGGACTCCAGGGATGTGTAGAAAGTGGTGGGGAAGAAGATCTTCTGCGGGGTGCATGTGGCTACCTTCACATTAGTGGAGGGCAAGCGTGACAAGCAGAGGACCAACCCCACCACAGATAAAACCGAGACCAGCAGGGGCGAAGAGCTGGAGCCCGGACAGGAACTGGGGCCAGCCAAACCCCAGGATCCATCGCGGGAGACGGAGCTGCAAGTTCCGGAGACCGCATAAGGTAAAGTATTCTATGAAAGTAAAGAATGATTACTTTCATACAAGCAAATATACAACATTGTATAGCGGCCTCTAGGGTACTTAATAGAAGTATCCAGAAAGGCGGGTTTTCGGTCGCCCTGATACAAGAACCCTGGCTTAGACAGGGACATATCATGGGACTAAATTGTGCAGGTTTCACTCTATTCAGTAGAATAGCAGAGGAGAAGCCTAGAGCATGTATACTAGTTAAGGATCATAACGCTTGGGCTATACCGGGTTTCATTACTAGAGACCTAGTAGCAGTCCTAATGAGATATGAAGAGGGCGGACAGCCAAGAGACTTGGTTGTCTGTTCTGCTTATTTCCCAGGAGACTCTGAATCTCCACCCCCGCCGGAGGAGTTCAAGAGACTGGTGATATACTGTAGGAAACAAGGATTAAACCTCGTAGTAGGATGTGATGCCAATGCTCATCATAGCATTTGGGGAAGTAAAAATACAAACCGAAGGGGAGAGCACCTCATAGAATTTCTATGTACAACTGATCTTGAGATCATGAATATTGGTGATACCCCTACCTTCATTAATAATAGGAGCGAAGGGATCATAGATCTTACACTGGGTTCCATGGGAATCATGCAGGAATTTAAAGACTGGAAGGTCTCTCTGGAGCCTTCCTTGTCAGATCATAGACACATTGTGTTTTATATGGAGGGCTCCATCGAGATCCCGTCTTACAGAAACCCTAGACGAACCGATTGGATATCTTTTAGGGAGGGCGTGAGGAGGGGACTGGAGGGAGGACCCTCAAATATAATTAAAAACAAAGAGGAGCTGGAGCTCAGTGTGAGTTTTCTCACACGGACACTGGTTACCTCTTATGAATTAAACTGCCCTATTGTTAAGGCAAAAAGAGTAACAGGAAGCTTCAAGTGGAATAGTTATCTTGAACACCTGAGGAGAAATACACGAAGGCTCTGGAATAAATACAGGGAACTTCAGGATCAAGAAAGCCTAGATTCTTACAAAGAATCACAAAGAAGGTATAAGTCAGAAGTCAAGAAGGCTTCTAGGAAATCTTGGAGACAATTTTGTGACTCCATTGAAAGCCAACATGAAGCGGCAAGGCTTCATAAAATTTTAACCTTGGATAGAAGGGCAAGGCTGGGCTCATTGGAGACTCCTTCTGGTGGATACACATCCACAGAGGGGGAGACCCTGAGCTTACTGCTTGATGCCCACTTTCCAGGTTCGGTAATCACGAATAGTGAGGTAGAATCGAGCGGATCCTTCAGACCCGATAAAAGTGGCTGGAGGGAAGCCGCAGAGATTGTTACCCCAAGAAGGGTTAAGTGGGCATTAGAATCCTTTGCCCCTTACAAAAGCCCAGGTGTGGATGGGATCTTCCCGGCGCTTCTTCAGGAGGCGGGGGGGGGTCCTTATACCATACCTGGTCAGAATCTTTAGAGCCTGTCTCACTATGGGGTACGTGTACTCCTTGTGGCGTCAGGCGAAGGTGGTATTTATACCTAAACCCGGAAGGTCTTCATATACTAGACCTAAGGATTATAGACCCATTAGTCTAACGTCTTTTCTACTTAAGACCTTGGAAAGACTGGTGGATAGACATATCAGGGAGAAAGTATTAAGGGACTTTCCCCTGCATTCTCATCAACATGCATATCAACCAGGGAAGTCGGTTGAGACGGCACTACACCAGCTGGTTTCTAGGCTGGAGAGTGCCTTGGATCAGCAACAACTTGCTATGGTTGTATTCCTAGATATAGAAGGGGCCTTTAATTATACATCTTTGGGCTCCATAGAACGTAGTCTAGAGAGAAGAGGAGTGAACAGTATGCTCATAAAATGGATTATGGCCTCACTGCAGGGCCGTCAAGTTCTGTTTACTCTCAACGCTGTAATGTTGAGAGCTAATATAGACAGGGGGTGTCCACAGGGAGGAGTATTATCACCAACATTATGGTGTCTGGTAGTGGACGAACTACTTACCAGGTTAAATGTTGGAGGAATATACGCCCAAGGCTATGCAGACGACATAAGCCTGATGGCGGTAGGAAATTTCCCCAGTACGGTTTCCGAACTCGTACAGAACTCTCTACGTAGGGTGGAAAGATGGTGTCACGAGACAGACTTGTCGGTTAATCCCGATAAGACGGAGCTCGTGGTATTTACCAGGAGGAGGAGGCTAGACGGACTGTCAGAGCCTTTCCTATTCGGAAAAAAATTAGTTAAGACAACCTCGGTTAAGTACCTAGGGGTAATCCTTGAGGCAAGACTGAGTTGGAAGAAACATATAGATCATAAGGTGGATAAGGCTCGCAAGATTATGTGGGCCTGTCGCAGGGCCGTCGGGAAGACTTGGGGCCTAAGGCCTAGGGTGGTCCAGTGGCTCTATATCTCCATTGTACGGCCCACGATCACCTATGCATCTATAGTCTGGTGGCCAGGCTCAGAGAGTAAAACTGTGAGCACCAAGTTAAACAGTGTCCAAAGACTTGCGTGTCTAGGAATAACAGGGGCACTGGATACTACACCATTATGTGCAATGGAGGCCATCCTAGGTTTTCCCCCCTTACATTTATATGTCAAGGTAATAGCGGGAATGAGTGCCTATCGCCTTTGGTCACTCGGAGGATGGTCCTTCAAAAACCCGAATAGAGGTCATGCCTCTATTCTTACAAGGCTTCACCAGACTTGCCCTATGACAATGATGATCGGGGATCTGATGAAGCCTAGCTTTAATTTGAATTATAAATTCACAGTGGTGATACCCACAAGGGAGGAGTGGGCCGCGGACGCTGGGGCCCGTCTTAAGTCTGGGGGCTGTACATGGTACACAGATGGCTCGCGGACGGAGGCGGGCACAGGCGCCGGGGTCTGGGGGCCTAAGACAAGGCTCTCCCTTCCTATGGGTAAATATGCTACTGTTTTCCAGGCTGAAGTATACGCAATACTAGCCTGTGCTTTAAATATATGGAAAATGCCTGGACACAGAAGACACATCACTATATGTAGTGATAGCCAGGCAGCGTTAAAAGCACTATGTGCAGTTAAAACAACATCAAAACTGGTATGGGAATGCCAAAGGATGTTAGATCAGCTGTGTGAGTTTAGCTCAGTTACCTTATTATGGGTTCCTGGGCACACAGGAATCAGTGGAAATGAAGAAGCTGACAAACTAGCGAAACAGGGCTCAATGGGTTCCTTCACAGGACCAGAGCCCTTCCTGGGAGTGTCACTCCGAAGTGTGAGACTGGCAATATCCCAATGGATAAACCAGTCCCACCTAGATATTTGGAAGAGGTTAACCATAGCAAGACAGGCACGTGAACTTATCAAAGGGCCTAGTCAAAGCTATAAAAAGGTCCTAATGAATTTGAATAGGACCAGAATGAGAATGGTAGTTGGACTGTTAACAGGCCACAATACCTTACAGAGACACCTACACATCATGAAAATCACCCAGGATCCGCTGTGTAGAAGATGCGGCAAGGAGGAGGAGACCTCCGCGCATGTGTTATGTCAGTGCGAGGCTTTTGCAAGCACTAGACATCGATACCTGGGCTCACATTTTGTGAGCCTGGAGGACATCAGGAACGCCAAAATCCGGACACTAGTATCCTTTATAGGAGCACTAGGTCTGGACTAGGCAAACCCGTTCAAGGGGCACAAAGGGTCGTCATAGACCTAGTGTGGAGCTCTGCAAAAACAGGGCTCACCCATTTCTTATCTATCTATCTATATATGGGGTCCCGGAGGAAAAAGGTGAGGACAAAGCGCTGACTATATACAAAGTAGTGGAAGTCGTCCAAAAAATGATGAAAATCAATTTTAGCGAAGCTGATATTGACGATGTGGGAAGGGTAGGTAAAGCATGGGGAAATAGACCGATAAAAATGAAGTTGTTTTCCACCCTGATGACGGAAATAGTGATAAGAGGAGCGGATAATATACAGGGAGCAAAAATTTGGATTAAAAGAGATATGGGAAGAGATGGGATCAAGAATATAAACACCCTGAAAAGACATTTGGTCCAGGCGCGATTGCAAGGGTTAAGAGCCTACATCAACGGTCAATTATTAGTGGTAACCAATGGTCAATGGACCAAATATTGGACAGTAACGCAATTACGTGAAATGGAGCAGAATGAGAAGGAAGTGGTAACGGGGAATAGGGTAGAAGAAATGCGAACTACAGATAGTATAGTTGGTGAAGACGGGCACGGAAATAAAGGAAAAACCAAGGAAAATAGGGCATTAGAAAAGAGCTCGCAACGAGAAGGAGACGCCACGGTAGAGGAGATCATACAGGTTATCAGTGAAGAGATGAGGAGGGAGTCCCAAGACGAGGATTGAGAAGCTGAGGTCGGAGTTCGGTGCCAGAGACGAAAGGAAGGAACACGGAGTGAATGGGGGGGAGGAACCACAAGACGTGACGAGTGCACATAAACCGAGTGAAAGGGAGAAGACAGAAGCACGAGGTGGCTTGGTAAAAGGGAGGAGCTTGAGCCTGAAAGAAATGTGGGAGAAGACGAGTAACCTGGACATAGGTGTAATGGCAAGAAGTACAAAAACAAGCAGTAGCAGCAAGTAAATTGTTTAAACTAAAGGGAACAGTGGAGGATGTGTGTTATTTGCAGTTGAAATAAGAGTGATCAAGTATTAAATTAGTAGGAGGTGAACTGTGTGTGGACAAAAGAAAACAAGTGTAGCGAGGCAGTGGAATTCAAGAACAGACAATAGTAATGAAACGTAAGGAGAAAAGTGCACAGCAACACGGCAGTGGAGGTAACAATGAAACGGGAGGAGAAAGAGTGCTCAAGGACACGGCAATGGAGGCAACAAGATAGCTGGGTTTGCAACGTAAGTAGAAATACAGGAAGGTCAGTGTTCAGAAAAGATTGTGCTGAGTAACGTACCAGGCCGGAAGAGACATGCCGCGTGTTTAAAGAACAGACACCGTCTGCTTACACTATTACATCCTACATAGCAATATGTTATTGTGTAGACACTCTACACAGCAATGTATCATGGGTTTAGTTCGCACTCTACATAGCAATATGTTATTGTTTAATATCTATATGCAGCAATGCGTTATTGTTTTAGTTTCTGATTATTATACTCACAGACTAAATTTCTGCCACGGCCAACAGACTACCAATAAGGGTGGATCTCGGGTCAGGCGACAGTGTTTATTCTGCCTATTGCTTTTTTTTCCATGATTATTATTATTATTATTTATGATTTGTTCATGGGTCTGTTGTTTATCAGGTGACAGTATTTTCCTTTTCCTTTGTGAGCTGGTTTAGGTAAGATTTGTTATTTTTTCTCCACATAAATGGATCATATACACATTATGTAGATCTGGAGAAAGAATAAATAAAGAATATAAAGAATATATGTAGGCCTACAGCGAGACAGAGGTGCTCACGCTGGAACGTTTCCTCCCGCGGGCACACAGCACTGTAAGCGAGTGAGCATACGATTTGCGTATGCTATTCAGACACAGTGACGTTGTGGTTACGTCACAGGCCGTGAAGGTTGGGTGGAGCTCCCCCAGTCACTCTCGATCATGTCCGACTCGTTGGCTGAACAGTCAGCGTACTGACCTTCGGTTCAGAGGGATCCAGGTTCGATTCACGGCCGGATCGAGTATTTTAACCTTAATTGGTTAATTCCTACGGCACGGGGGCTGGGTGTGTGTGTTGTCTTCGTCATCATTTCATCCTCATCACGACGCGCAGGTAGCCTACGGACGTCAAATAGAATGACCTCCACCTGGCGAGCCGAACCCGTCCTGGGATATCCCGGCACTAAAAGCCATACGACATTTCATTTACTGCGGCGATACTCGTGTTTGAAATGGAGGTAGAAAATAATGGAAGAAAGGCAGAAATCTGCGTCATTTTCAATTTACGATGTAGGTAATAAATTATTTATGTTAATTTCAGTTTATGTGTTTTGAGCGAAGATTTATGCCAATAACCTCAAATATTTTTGTACTATACATAATGAATTACAATGTTCAATCTTATATTCTAAGAGGTCTTACGGCGACGATAGGATAGCAAAGGGCTAGAAGTGGGAAGGAAGCGGCCGTGGCCTTAATTAAGGTACAACCCCAGTGTTTGCGTGGTGTGAAAATGGGAAAGCATGGAAAACCATCATCAGGGTTGTCGACAGTGGGACGCGAATCTACTATCTCCCGGATGCAAGCTCACAGCTGCGCGCCGCTAACCGCACGGCCAACTCGCACGGTAAGAAGTGCTTTAAAAACATCTCTAATATAATACGAAATTAAGGTGGATAAGCTGTGGCTTGTGGTTGCTTGGGTTTAAATTATCTGATAAACTCAACAACAACCTCCCGATTTCACGTCGGTTGCTCTACCAATTGAGCTACGGTGGCCTAGGCCATCTTTGTTCTGTTGGAAAGGATCTAAGCTACAGGTCTGCAATGCGGTCGTGAAAATTCATTATTCATTGACTTGGCCCTCAACGGAAAGTTTCCAAAATCGACATTATAATATGTGGAAGAATTCTGGGAAAGAATTATCAGTTGTATTAGTCGGTTTGGACAGTCCTTGTAAGGGCCGGAAAGTGGGCAATAGATCATGCCCAAAGAACAGACGACTTGCCTGAATCAAAGCATTTGTCAGCTCTTTGTCCTATCAACCCCGAAGACACAACGGACTTCGAACAGCAGATCTCAACTAACTACTAACACTTCCCTCCACCACCACCACCACCATCAACCACCAAGATGATAGCGTTGTCCATTGAGCTGGTAAGCCGCACCGTAACGCGGTATTTCCAGCCTCTGTTTCAGGCTGAGTGAATCTCAGAAATGGAAATTACGTTTCCAAGATTTTTACCTCCCTGACGAATAATTAAACCCATGTCTCCTAGCACACATTTACCATCTCGGCTAAGCAAAGAATGTTAACGACGATAGTAAATTAAATGAGCATATTTCGAGTCTTTGTGGAAGAACATTTTCAAATCATGATGCTCGGAAACCAAACGTAATCCATTTTCCCTTCAGTGCTAAGGCAGATTGCATTTAGACTATAAAATATGGCCGTGAATTTTAACGGTATTTTACTAGAAAGAGGATTTTCACCCATTGCAATTCAAAGCTTTTCATATGTGATGTTATTATATTCTGTAGGAATAAATTGTAACCCATTACCTCATGCTGTCACATTTTAAGTGCGAGATACGAATTGTACCGCCTAAAAAGTGCCATTCGCTAAGGATTAATATCGATACTGAGGTATTTACAAAATTCCAATAAACCTGATTTGATTGGATGGGCTATTAATATTCATAAGTGTATAAGATCCACTATGAAACTTAATGCTAGATAATGCTCTGTGTGTGTGTAAGCCGTCCACCTCTTTCAGCAGCGCCCCAATCCTCATAGCTTAGTCAACAAAAGCGCCGGAATTACCGAGACCGTTGTAGACCGAAGAACTTTGGATTTATACAAAATACATGCCACCAATTATTTGTTATGATATTTGGTAGATTCCCTCCATGGATTTGTACACAGAATAATAACAAAGGGCACTATCAATTTGTTTATTTAAGGGGAATACGGAAGGCGTATACCGGCAACGTTAACTAAAAAATTGCATACGCTTTTCTCTGGTACTATTGAAGATATATAAGGAACATTTTTCGAGATATAGGCCCTATATAATCCTTTCCAGTTCAGTGTTTGGTCTGTTTTCTTGACTATATCATTAGTACAATGCAAAATACAATATTATTTTTTTTTATCACAAAATCTCTTTGTTTTTCCATTCAATTTTTATTTTTTCTGTTGACATTATTTTACATACCTCCACCATTGTCGATACAAATTACCACAATAATGCTGTGACTATGTTGTAAAAATGTCGAAGTTCTATATGAACTATTTCCTGAGGAAATAAAAACTCTTTCCAAAAGTGTAGTTTTCCAGAAACAGCAGTCAAATTACGATGCTATTTACAAACCGTAATTCCCTCCATGAGTTTCCACTAAGCTGAATGAAAAAATGGGAAGTTATTATACATGCAGTCAAGCTATGTAATGCTAGGCCCACGGTAATTCAAGGCAATTCACATTCTTTTTGAACAAATGGTCCCAAAGTTATTGCAGTTTAACTGGAAAATTGCTCGCGAATAACAGAGAATGGCTAGTACGGTAACATAATTAGCAAATTATTAACAATTCTTAATAGTCAGCCAACATTAATGAAACGATCACCAAATTAAACAGAAAACTACAATTGTTAATGTGTCATATAAATATAAAATATATCCTTTACCAACAATACTTATCATCAGGGGGGCTCATTCCCGACTCCCGCGCTTTGCTTCCATCGTAGTATCGCCTCATGCTGACGTCACTTGGAGGTCTCCTGTCGGCAGCTGTTGCGGTGAACGATAAGGAACTCGCTTTCAGTATAGATCTATTTTGCGATACGCAGTCTTGTAACATTTTTCGTGTTGTGTTAAAGATGAGTAAGGTTTCTAAATATATAGTTAATTGTGCTATGGCAAAATGTACTAATTTGGGATCGGAAACAGCTGGTGTCTTGTACCACAGATTAGGCGAGTGTAGGTGTTGCGCTGTAAGCGAAGCGACAAATTTAATCCTGATAATGCCAGAGAATGTTCCATACATTTTCGTCAAGAGGATTATGAACGAGATTTGAGAAATGAACTACTGTGATTACCGCAGAGATGCTGTTCCGTCTGTGTCCATTGCAAATTGGCATGGATTTAGAGCTTCGTGTTCAACAACTAGCACCGTTCCCAGCGAAACAGCAGAGCAGGCAGGCCTATCTGTCTACTACTTTTTATACAATATTTAGTAAATCGTAATAAATTTGACCAGCTACGTGGAAGTATGAATAAACTAATTCTGCCGTGCTACGGTATGGTATACTGGCTAGGGTAGCTGACTTTCGTTTAGAAGGCTTGGGTTCGATTCCTGGTACTGGAACAATTTTTTGAATCTTTTTACTTTGTTCTGTTGTTTGCCAGCAGAATGTTTTATGTGAGAACACCGAGTTACGACAGTATATTAAACAACTATCCATATACTTCGAACGTTAAGTAATTAGGCTTATTTTACTTAACGATCGTAGTTTCGATTTTATGTATGTTTAAAACGTGATCGCTCATAAAGTTTTATCTTCATTTTACAGATTTCCAGTGATAGAGATTTGCGTCATGAAGTTAGGAGCGTGAAGAAGCGGGCGCTGTTAACATTAGAGAGTTTGTCAACTTTGACCAGGCGACTAGCACTGAATCGCTTCAAAATGAAATCTTAAAAGTCCGTAAGCGGGTGGAGATTTTGGAAAACGAAAACGTGATTTTAAGACGAAGCGAGGCTGCTCTAAAGAAGCTCAAGGGGCCTAGGTATCTAGTCTCAAAAAGATGACAACAACAGTCTCCGCTGAAAGTGAAGGAGAGTGCACACAGAGAGGAAGTAGTTGAGATTCTGTCAAAATGTTTTATCCAAGGCAGATGCGATGTCTCTTAAGAGGCAATAAACGAGTGAAATGCTCCTCGGAGGACATAGCAAATGCTTTGTCTTTGAGATCGCTTTCCAGAAAAGCATATGATTATTTGAGGAACCGGAACATTCCTTTACCATGTCGGTCAACCTTATAAAAATGGATTCGGCGCTTTAAATGCAGACTCGGAATTTTAACAGAGGTGCTATATCTATTGGAAGCCAGCGCAGTAAATTACAAGGAGTCTAAAAAGATCGCGGTTTTTACATTTGATGAAATGAATATAGACGGACGTATTTCATACGATTCATCTGATGACCGCATGCTGGGGCCTTACAGCAATGTCCAGGTAGCGATGGTTCGAGGGCTCTTTGCTGCATGGAAGCAACCCATTTTTTATGATTTCGACGTGACAATGATGTCAGAGTTGTTAAGGAACATAATTAGTAAACTTGAGGCTTGTGACATACATATTGTCGCAGTAACTTGTGACATGGGGGGCAAAAATGCCAAAGTGTGGAAGGAACTAAACGTACTGTACACAAGAACAAGAGCTTTTTTACCAATCCAGTGGATGACAAAAGGCAGGTGTGGGTGTTCTGTGATGTACCCCACCTCTTGAAATTATTGAGATACCACTTTTTATATGAAGGTTTGACGTTAGTTGATGGTTCAGAATTTCAGAAGAAGACAACAGAACACCTATTACAAACTCAAACAGGGGACCTATCAACTACACATCATATTAATGAGGTTCATCTGAGTGTAAAGGCAGATCCCGTCAGAATGTGAAAATGGCTGCGCAGTTATTTTTCAGGCGCACAGCTCTGGCAGTGCGGTATTCTTTAAACAAGGACGCTGAAAGCAACTTCATCGAGCTAGTCAATGACACCTTCGACGTGTTGAACTCCAGGGCGCCTAAAGATGAAAAGACTCCTCTTAGGAGTGGATACGGCTTAAACTTAAGGAGCCAGGAAAATACTCTGAAGCGCTTTCTGGAGGTGATTATACAAGTGAGATTTGGTAAACGGAAAACTTTACTTCCGTTTCAGAAGGGGTTCATAATATCTATAAACTCTCTCTTAGGACTTTTTGAAGACATGAAACATGAAAATTAGTCTTATATTTTAACTGCCAGATTAAACCAAGACGCTTGGAGAATTTTTTTAACGTGTCCGTGGCCTAGGAGTTTTTTTATAGCAATCAGTTCCCTTTTGAAGTTCGTAACAGAATTCGACTTCTATTACTCACAGGGAGTAATGAAATTCCTCTCTCCTGTAGTGTGTCAGTGGAAGCTGAAAATAATTCATCGCCGAGTGATACGGATATTTTTCATCCTGATGCTGGTAATGAGGAAGATTTCTTGAGCTTCGTAAGCAATGAAATATGTATAGATGTTTTTGAGGGGCCGTTAACACCTGTACCCGTTGATGAACAGGAAAAAACGTTGGAGTTGTTAAGGATGGAAGACTTGAGCCAGGACTTCGAAACTGAAGACGTAAACCAGGATGCAATTAAATACCTCGCAGGCTACTTGGTATTTAAATGTCGCTCTGTTGATGACAGCTTGGGTGATAAAAGTGAAATATTTGCCTTGCCACAGGAAGTGCCTCACGACTGGTTATCAATCATTTCAAACCGAAGAATGGTATCAAAAAGTTATGCAGTTTGAGGTACTGTTTGGAAGTTTTAACGGGATTTATATGTCTAAGTGTGAAAGAGTAATGCAGACTTTGATATCTATAGTTAAATCAAAATTTCCAGAACTTGACGATAATATTACGTATATCACTGTACGTCAGAACTAGGACTTTTATTAGAATACGTCACCTCAACAAAAAATATCATATAGATGCTATGAAGAAGTATTCAGCGAAAAAGAGTCGACTGTGGGCAGCTTCAGCTTCTTCAACAACTTCCTAAGTCATCAGAACGTGAGTTTTAAATATGATTAAACCTATAACTATTCCAATGTGTCTATGTATGTATTGTTCTTAAGCCGGCTTTCTAGATGTAATTGCTCAGAGTTTCTTCTATTTTTCTATTAACAGTATTATATCACTGATCTAAGGTGGTATGTTAAGTGCCACTTTATTATAATAATGCCAACCTTTTAATTATTTATAAGAAATTGAACTTATTTTACCTAATTATCGAGGTTTATGCTGCATGCAGGCAATGCAGGCGCGCGCTTCTAGCCCTCCCGCCTACGTCACGCGCGATCAACCAATGAGAGCGCTGTGAGCGGGAATGGCCTACCTAATATACTCTACCTACCTTGACTTATCATACTTCCCTACGTTTTAGGGTGTAAAGTCCAGGGACTTCTCCTAGCCCTGCATTCAGGAATGACAGTTACTTTTGCTGTTATCTTAGATTTCCAGAACTTGGATAATGTCATTATCTCGGATAACGCTCACTTTGAAATTCAGCACAGAATTTATTATCTCGGTTTACCAAAAACATTTTATTTATTTAGAATTTGCTTTACGTCGTACCGACACAGAGAGGTCTTATGGCGACGATAGGATAGGAAAGGCCTAGGGGTGGGAAGTGGCCGTGGCCTTTATTAAGGTGCAGCCCCAGCATTTGCCTGGTGTGAAAATGGGAAACCACGGAAAACCATCTTCAGGGCTGCCGACAGTGGGGTTCGAACCCACTATCTCCCGGATGCAAGCTCATAGCTGCGCGCCCCTAACCGCAGGGCCAACTAAGTTTTCGTTTCAATATGAATTTAAACCGTAATTGTTTCGAACTGACACACGGAAAACAAATGACTACGTGCTGCTAGTACTATCGAAATGTAAACAAGTTTTTGATTGCATTCGGGGTTTGCAAATAATTTACATAAATTATGTCCACTATTGAGCAAAAAGGAAGAAAGAAGCCTAATATGACTTTGTTATTTTTATTGTTATTGACTTTGTGGCAGAAAGCATTAAAAACATCAAGAATAAGAAAACAAATTATAGCCTACACATCGTATACTTCAGTGAAAAAATAAGACAGTATTCCTTAATTCGTCATTAAAGTCACCCATTCGTGTATCCTACAAGATATAACGTATAATCGAGAATTCATTTTAGACCTACCTATGAGTTGGGAATTCCAGGTTAGGTTCAATCATGGATAACACTGACAGTGTCGAAGGTTTAGATAACCTAAAAACCGGGTGAGTTGGCCGTGCGGTTAGCGGCGCGCGGCTGTAAGATTGCATTCGGGAGATAGTGGGTTCGAATCCCACTGTCGGCAGCCCCGAAGACGGTTTTCCGTGATTTCTCATTTTTACACAAGGCAAATGCTGGGGATGTACCTTAATTAAGGCCATGGCCGCTTCCTTCCCACTCCCTAGCCTTTCCCTTCTCCTAACGTCGCCATATGACCTATCTGTGTAGGTGCGACATAAAGCAACTTGTAAAAAAAACATAACTGTTATCTCGGTTTATGTAGCTTTAAACTAAGATTAAAACTTTTACTCGCGTTGATGAATACGGGCCTCAGAGTAAGAATGATAACTGTCCAACGAAATAAGAGTACAGATCGAAGATTTAGGGGATGAACATTTGTCAAGGCTTACGCTTCGTAGAGCAAGTGAAGACTTATGATATGGCTCCAAGAGAAAAATATATCGGGAATACTGAGAGAGGTAGATATTCAGAGGTATATTATTACTGGCAATCAAAGGCATTCGTGTTAAAACTGGAAAACAGTGAGAATGACTTCTGGATTCAAGGTAGTTACTGAGGTTAGACAAGGCTGCAAAATTTCCCCTTTGTAGTTCGTAGCCATAGTATACACCGCATTGATAATTTACTGAAAGATATAAAGTAATAAGTAAGGAATCAGACGATACCAGATTTGTAGTAGTAGTAGTAGTAGTGGCAGTCTCTTTTTTAATGTGAAAAATATGACACACGGATTTCTGCAAATATATCACGAACGACACGTCCAACCAGAAAATGAACTGAAGGAAACTTGTTAGGCTAGGTACAGTAAGTACTTTTCGAAAAATTAACCGGTACAGAAATATATTTTTAGCTTCCAAAGAAACATCCCGATTTTCACACCACCCAAAGATGACCGTTATATTCTTCCCCTGTAGGTAACGTGCGCATACCAACTGGATGTAATGTGACACTTTCAGCATTATCAACATTATGCTTTCCCAACCTTGAAGTGGGATGGGCAGCGATTGGCAAAACATTCTAGAATCGAATAGAAACTTGTATTCGAAACCATGCTTTCGAATGCTTCACTGTCTCAAACAAAGAAACGCGTAAAATTCTTCTTCTTCTTTATCTGTTTACCCCCCAGGGTCGGTTTTTCCTCGGACTCAGCGAGGGATCCTACCTCTACCTCCTCAAGGGCAGTGTCCTGGGACGTGAGGCTTTGGGTTGGGGATACAACTGGGCAGGAAGACCAGTACCTCACCCAGGCGGCCTCACCTGCTATGCCGAACAGGGGCCTTCAGGGGAATGGGAAGATTGGAAGGGATAGGCAAGGACGAGGAAAGGAAGCGGCCGTGGCCTTAAGTATCATCCCGACATATGCCTGGAGGAGAAGTGGGAAACCACGCAAAAACCACTTCGAAATGGCTGAGGTGGGAATCGAAACCATCTCTACGAGCCTGAGTTGACCCCGATCCAGCCCTCCTATTACTTCGCAAATTTCGTGGCAGAGCCAGGAATCGAACTCGGGCCTCCGGGGGTGGCAGCTAATCACACTAACCACTACACCACACCACACCACTACACCACAGAGGCGGTACTAAATTTATATTTTATGATAGTCTTTGTCGGTTTGGCAGCCTCAGTCGTTTGAGAAAGAATAAATAACATTAATATCCAAGAATACAAACATTCCGGAAATAAGAGATTGATGTGCTTTGTAAAAGTATTCGTGATATTGGTATACAGCCTGTAGTACCGGAGAACGGGAAAAGACTTTATCTTACATTTGGAAAGTAATTACTCAAAACATACTGTGTATTCTGAAGATACCATTCAGAGTGACGGGATAATGAATGTGTTGTCCAAGTCCGCGACCACAATGGACTTGTCTCTACGCCAACCGAGCGGAACAATGTGTGAAGCACGCAGAACGGAAGGACATGACTCGAGAACAACGTGCATTCCCATTATTGAACTCCATTTAGGTGATTACATGAAACATGCAGCATTCCTGGCTATTGGACGGATATAATTTCTTGGAAAATAATTATAGCTGGGAGGCTACAAGTGCTTCCGGTACACATCCTTATCGACGCGAGTACAACAAGGGAAAAGAAGCCGACTACCTGCTTCGGTGATGCGTAGCAATATTGACGGTAAACACATCGGTTTTTAACCCAGATTATCTTATAAATAAAATTCTAGGGGATCCGCTGTATGTATTGGTTTTTTATTTCGCCAAATTTTGGTATATTTATCCGTTTTAGGACAACCTGAGATCATATCAGTAGTTTTTATCTTTCGATTCTCTTTGTTTGTAGGTTCGTCTGTTTGTCTGTTCCACCATTGCGGGTAAACGGCTGAATAGATCTCAAGAATACTTCATATTTAGAATCTGCTCATCCAGGAACAGGTTTCGACATGCATATCATTTAAAAATCACTAAATAGAATGGGATTTATAGGAAGACTCGAAGAGTTTTTTTTTTTTTCGTTTTCTGCTACAATATTGAGTATATGTCGACAAAACTTCATATTTAGAGTCTACTCATTCAGGAGCAAGTTCTGATATGCATATTATTTAAAAATCACTGAACAGGCTGAGGTTTTATAGGAAGACCAGAAGAGATTTTTCAATTTACTTTTATACTATGGATTATATTTCGACCAAACGTTGTATTTAGAATCTATTCATTCAGGACCAGTATTTGATATGCATATCATTTAAAATCACCGAACAGACTGGGGGTTTACAGGAAGACCAGAAGACGTTTCCCATTTTCTGTAACACTATTGATTATATTTCGACCAAATGTCATATTTAGTCTACTTATCCAGGAGCAGGTATAAATATACATAATATTTAAAAATCACTGAACAGACTGGGGGTTTGTAGGAATAAAAGAATGTTTTCAATTTTTTTCCCACTATCGGTATTGATTATATCTCGACCAAACTTCATATTTAGAGTCTAATCGTCCAGGAGCACGTTTTGATATGCATATCATGTAAAAATTACAAAATAGACTGGGGATTTTTAAGAAGACAAGAAGAGGTTTCTTTTCAATTTTCTCTTACGATATTGGTTAAATGTAAAATCTGTGGACCATATGCGAAACGTCACTTCATTTTAAGTACTTTTGTTGTGTACATAATTTCGCTTACTCTTCAAATGACGGAGAAAAATATTATTTTCTACGGGCCTCATGCTCTGCAGCCAGTGATGGACACCCTCGCACACCTACAGTTATTTGAAGGATCCATAACAGGAGAATATTAGAGGATGCGTAATATTTCTCTCGGTTTGAAAATTAACCCCACCTAATGTATCTGAACACCTAGGAAACATGAGGTAGAACCTTTCCTTGTCTGTCTGTCTGTCTGTCTGTCTGTCTGTCTGTCTGTCTGTCTGTCTGTCTGTCTGTCTGTCTGTCTGTCTGTCTGTCTGTCTGTCTGTCTGTCTGTCTGTCTGTCTGTCTGTCTGTCTGTCTGTCTGTCTGTCTGTCTGTCTATTCCTAAAAGTGGAGAACTCTGGACTTATTTCAACCAAATTATTTATTTGGAATCTACTCACTCAGGATTGTGTTATCAGGTGCATATGATGCCGTGGTAATCACATGGAGTTGATATTTATAGGAAGATTATTCTTAAATATTTTCGTTGACATTAGGTCTATCAAAAGACCGTATATCAAAAAGGTTTAAGAATATGTTATTTCAATTCCTTTATACATGTTTATGGTTACGAAAAATTGGAGTTAGTCCAAGCCCCGTCACTTCAAGTCACTTCAAGGTGCGTAACGGGAAAACCTAAAGTGCCTTTTTAACTCTTTTCTATACGGCAGATATTAAGAGAGGTATCATCAACGTCAGAGCGCCACGCAAGTGGTCAGAGATACAATATGCAACCTGAGAACCACGGAGAATGTCACACAACTTCGGACCACGAACTGTACCATACAATAAATTCGGAAATCGTCCTCGTTCTCTCTCGAAGTGTCCAGCTTCATTATATTTTCGTTACTTTCCCGAGCTGTCGTAGGAAAATATAATATTAACATGACGCATTAAACGTGTGAATAGAGCCATGTTACTTCGCATACATTCCTGAAGGAAACACGTGATCCTCTGCAAATTCCCGTGAGAAGAACCGGTACAAATGCTAGTTTTGAAATAAGTAACGAGGAGTGGTTATTCGTAATCTATACCAAAGTACAGAGAGAAAGTCTGCAAGTTTGTTGGTACTTGAAGGCTAATATCAGCAACGACTCGACGGATTTTGGTGGGTTTTCACTGGTGTACCAAGCTGTGTGCTATTGGTTTAACGCCGCATTAACAAATACAAAGGTTTTCACCGATGTAAGAATGGAAAAGTGCTGCGTTTGGGATGGTATCAGCCGTGGCCCTAATTAAGGTACAGCGCGAGTATTTGGCTGGAGTGAAAATGGGAGACAACAGAAAACCATCCTTAGAGCTGCTGACGGTGGTATTCGAACCCACCATCTCCGAAATGCAAGCTCACAGTTACGCGACCCGAACAACGCGACCTATTCACTCGGTTGTCGCATAGAGCATTTATAAAGAAGGGTCTAACAATGACGACTTAAATAATAATAATAATAATAATAATAATAATAATAATAATAATAATAATAATAATAATAATTTCACAATAATAGCACAAGCAACTTCTACCAGACCTTCAAATCACAGTTAAAAGGGTATCAGCCACCAGTACTCTGTTTCAGAGATGAAGAAGGGAAATTAGGGAAGAACAACATGGAAAACTGTGAAATGCCCGCCAGATACTTCAAAACACTACTTCTACTGCCTCACTGTATACTCGTTTAAAAATATGAGCAAATGGTATTGTATTTTCCTCGCATTTATTTCTTTTTTTCTTCAATCACATTCTTCTCTGACCCCATGATTTCCCTGATTTAGTGTTTCTTACTTTATCAAGTTTAGATGTTCTAGTTACTTTCCTTCAAAATTTCATTTATGTGGTTAATAATGTGTTTGCACATTGTCTTTGCATAGCCTATGTTTCTGCTCCTTACAGTAAAATACTTTTCACCACATATTTGTAGATGAATTTCTTTGTTTTGCTAAACATATTTTTCCTCTATAATGCTGGATTTAGTGTCCCAATTGTTCTCCTGCCCTCACTTACACGTCTTTCAATGTCAGAGGAACTTCTGCTATCAGCCCCAATTATTGATCCTAAATATTTGAATTTACTGTCTTTATTTCCTCGTTTCCAATCCATAACATTTTGTCAGAATTTTCCTCCAAGGAGATATATTCTGTTTTACTCCAATTTACATTCAGCCACACTTTTGTATCTCTCGATTAATTTCTCATCATATAAGAAGCGTCGTCACTGCCTTAAGTCTCTCTATCACTTGATCGTCAGCAAATAGTAAGTGATGTAAGAAGTAATTGTGGTTCATCAAAATTCCCATTGGACCACACTTCCTGGACCATTTTCGTAAACATGAGCCTAAATAAATTTTAGATAATAGTGGCGATGTGTAATAGTCCGACTTTTTCGCTGAATGGTCAGCGTTGAAACCTTCGATTCAGAAGATCCCGGGTTCGATCACCGGCCTGGTCGGGAATTTTAATCGCATGTGATTAATTCTTATGGTTCGAAGACTGGATATTTGTCTTTGTCCTAGCACTATCCTCTTCATATTCAGACAACACACCACAGTACAAATCAACATACAAACACGCAATAGTGGCTAGATCCCTTTACGTAGGGTTGGTGTCAAGAAGGGTATCCGGTCGTAAAACAGTGCCAAATCCACATGTGATACGTAGTTCACACTCGCGACCCCACAGTGTGGGAAAAGCGGTAGAATAAGAAGCACAAGAGTGGCGATATGCAACAACCCTGTAGTAAACGTGCGGTTGTGTCAAATTCTCTGCATAGGTAACTTCCAACTTTAATGCGGCATTTATTATTTTGAATACATAAAGTAGATCGTAGGATATTAACTGTATCTTCTCTCACTCATTCTATAGAGATCATTTGATAGATCTTGGTCTTTGGTGATGTACATGTGGTAGTTCCGCTTGGTCTTGTACGGCCATTATGATTCCTTCTGTTTCACCGAATATGTAATTCACTTGGAACGAACGACATGAATCAATATCAATAGTTGGCAGGTTCAAGTAGGCCGGATATCTGCCACGGAGCTGTTTACCTTTCCACCTTTCATGTTTAGACGTGTCGTCGTCGATTTTGCTGTATAGGGACAGCTCTTGGGCTACTAAGTCTGAGGAGGTGGTGCACGGCACACACAGTTACTATGTCATAGTACATTATCCAGCACACTGTTCCCACTTCTTTCATAAATAATTCTTCTGTAAAGTTATTTGACTACGGTGGAGGTTGGTAATATCAACCCCTCTCCTTCTTCTCCCCTTCCTTCATGGCAGGTGAAATACTTCAGTCGAGCTCTTTAGGTGATGAATCCGGTGCCATGTAACTAAAACGAGACTTAACGATTAATTCTGCCAAATTCAGTATAAATCCACTAAAAGATTCCAAACTAGTAACTAAGCACTGGTATGTCACAGGTGTTGATTTCCTTTACCTTGTTTCTTGCCGAGAGTTGTGACTTCAGGACTTTCTTGACACGACTCTCAAAGACACATTCGATATCTTCTTTGCATATTTTGGGCTCTATTTTGTGGGTACGTATCTATCCAAGATAATTGTAGCATAGCATTCTCCTTTCTCATATTCCGATCAATGAACAACATCTGTTACAGAAAATCTACACTCCAGATTCCCATACATCGTACTGAAAAATACAATAGATCTTTCCTCTGCACAACAACACGGCTTTTTAATACTTTTAATCTTCACTTATTTATAAATTTTGCCAACATTACGTCTCTCAAAACGACCTGCTTCCTGGATGAATACACCAAAAGGCATTAATTAATGAAGACTTCATTTGCATAGTATGTTTGCTAAATCATCCCATGCCGGGCTGAGTGGCTCAGACGGTTAAGGCGCTGGCCTTCTAACCCCAACTTGGCAGGTTCGATCCTGGCTCAGTCCGGTGGTATTTGAAGGTGCTCAAATACGACAGCCCCGTGTCGGTAGATTTACTGGCACGTTAAAGAACTCCTGCGGGACTAAATTCCGGCACCTCGGCGTCTCCGAAGACCTTAAAAAGTAGTTAGTGGGACGTAAAGCAAATAACATTATTATTATTATTATTATTATTATTATTATTATTATTATTATTAAATCATCCCATTTTCCATAAGCCATTCTTATTATTATTTTATTTTGTTTTAATCTTAGTGATTTCATCATCATCATCATCATCTGTTTACCCTCCAGGTTCGGCTTTTCCCTCGGACTGAGCGAGGGATCCCACCTCTACCGCCTCAAGGGCAGTGTCCTGGAGCTTCAGACTCTTGGTCGTGGGATACAACTGGGGAGTATGACCAGTACCTCGCCCAGGCGGCCTCACCTGCTGTAGTGAACAGGGGCCTAGTAGGGGGATGGGAGGATTAAGGGATAGGCAAGGATGAGGGAAGGAAGCGGCCGTGGCCTTAAGATAGGTTCCATCCCGGCATTTGCCTGGAGGTGAAGTGGGAAACCACGGAAAACCACTTCGAGGATGGCTGAGGTGGGAATCGAACCCGCCTCTACTCAGTTGACCTCCCGAGGCTGAGTGGACCCCGTTCCAGCCCTCGTACCACTTTTTTTTAAAAAATTTCGTGGCAGAGCCGGGAATCGAACCCGGACCTCCGGGGGTGGCAGCTAATCACGCTAACCACTACACCACAGAGGCGGCGTGATTTCATTACCCTGTAAACTGATTCCTTTCTTTGGCAGCATTTCAGATAATTACACTAACTCCTTGTTAATGATCAGCATAGCTCCTTATTGTAACCAAATTAACCAATATCTTGTAGTAATTAAGGTTAATCGTTATTACTCCTATGTAGTTTATGTTTTTCACCCGGAAGGAAGTGGGTTCGAATCCCCGTCAGGAAGTCGTTAAATTTAAGAAACGATATTTCCACTTCCGGAAGTGCATATGGCCCTGAGGTTCACTCAGCCTACACCAAAAATGAGTACCAGGTTAATTCCTGGGGGCAAAGGCGGCCGGGCGTAGAGCTAACCATTTTACCCCATCACGTGCCGAGGTTAACAATGGTGGAAGCCTTTACCTTCCACTCCTCCAAAGGCCTTCATGGCCTGTACGGAGGTAACTTTGTCTTTGTAGTTTATGTTTATAACGTTTAAGTGTGTGTTATTCAGTTCTCGAGCTCCAGATTTTAGTTTAATTCTCTCTCTCCTTTTCTATAATAATTGTTTTGTGTATTGTTTTCTAAGTATACAGTATGCTACATAAAGGGGCTCATTAGCCTCAGTGGCAAATTCTAGACAAAAAATTCAAATTTAAAAATTCAAATTCTCCATGGTCTCAATTTTCTCAGTTGTTCTGGTGGGTTTGTGACAAGTATTTACGTCCTAGTGTCCCTTCGTCCAAGGCGTTTATACGACATTTATGTAACTACAGTAATCGTTCATCCGGCTGGATATCGAAAACTCTTCTGTGCAACTCAATTATGCTTTGAAGACTTTATCTGTGTTGGCAAACAGCTTCAAGTCCCCCATATTTTACGTGCAATACAATTGTTTCTGAAGTAAGCTCATGCACCTAATTGTAGAACTTTCTGCACTATCCACATATAGTCGTGCTCCATGGCTAAATGGTTAACGTGCTGGCCTTCGGTCACAGGGGTCCCGGGTTCGATTCCCGGCAGGGTCCTGAATTTGAACTATCATTGGTTAATTTCGCTGGCATGGGGGCTGGGTGTATGTGTCGTCTTCATCATTATTTCATCCTCATCACGACGCGTAGGTCACCTACGGGAGTCAAATCCAAAGACCTGCACCTGGCGAGCCAAACATGTTCCCGGACACTCCCGGCACTAATCAATCAATCATCAATCAATCAATCAATCAATCAGTCACTACTGATCTGCATTTAGGGCAGTCGCCCAGGTGGCATATTCCCTATCTGTTGCTTTTCTAGCCTTTTCTTAAATGATCGCAAAGAAATTGGAAATTTATTGAACATCTCCCTTGGTAAGTTATTCCAATCCCTAACTCCCCTCCCTATAAACGAATATTTGCCCCAATTTTCCCCCTTGAATTCCAGCTTTATCTTCATATTGTGATCTTTCCTACTTTTAAAGGCATCACTCAAACATATTCGTCTACTGACGTCATTCCACGCCATCTCTCCACTGACAGCTCGGAACATACCACTTAGTTGAGCAGCTAGTCTCCTTTCTCCCAAGTCTTCCCAGCCCAAACTTTGCAACTTCTTTTTTTTTTTTTTTTTTTTTTTGTAAGGCTACTCTCTTGTCGGAAATCACCCAGAACAAATCGAGCTGCTTTTCTTTGGATTTTTTCCATGACATATGCCATTTCATTTTCTTATCTACATATACTGTATATTACTACATGCATCGAATGGCACTGTAGTAAGAAACAATTTTAAGGAAATGGACGAGGGGCAACAAGTAGTTTTACATGACTATTGACCTAGTTTTTATAGCTACGAAGTCTGTGGAATCCAAACCATAGCAACGTGACTTTTCACTTTAAAAATACCGCATCAACGATAAATTTGCTGCATTTTGCTGGTAGAGGGTGACAGATGAAGGGGAAAGCAAAAAAAATGATGGTTTGGTGTACAAATAACTAAGACACTGGTGCGCCGGAAGTCGAGATTGTAGGCCTAAATGGTATAGCCCTTCTTGTGCCTTTGTTAGTGCCAGTGCGGAGCGATGTAATCATTTTTAATCAAGGAGAGAGAATCTCTAAACGGACAGTAGAAATAAAACAAGGCAATATAGAATTTCTTGTCCGGGACACCGTTTCACAGCTCACTCCAGGGCACTATCTCGAGCGAGAAATGGGGACACAGCATTAACATATGTAGCCTTTTCCCTGGCTCTTCTGGGATCTTCACAAGCTGATAAGGGAGTTTCCGTTATTTGCTGGTCTCCAGTGGTCTTACATGTCACCCACTAGAAATGATACTCAGCAACCTCCGCCTCAAGTTAATGGATCTGCAGGCATCTGTTTTATGTTGTTAATTACTGAACTATTATTCCGGAGACCAAAGGAAAACATCTGTACCATACTAAATACAGCATTCTAGACCTGTTTTGTTCCTTCGCAGAGAGCTAGAAAACCGTCGTTAGTTAAAACGTTTGCCGGTAAGTTCTGTCACCTAAGGTCCAATATTGTGTGAACACTGTCAAGGAATTTTCGCTCTTTATAATATATGTGCTGCGGGTCAGTATTTCTCCAAAATTTGATCACATAGCGGTTTTCGCAGGCGCAACGACGATATGCTCAGCTTGTCAGGGAGTGAGCGGTAAAGACATAGATCAGGACGAATATTCGAACTTCCAGTGGTTTCATCTAATGCAGGGCCTCTCAAACGCCCAAAATCTCACGCGTACAAACCGAGGCGCAGAGGTACTGTGCACCGTGCACCAGTCCGACTCTGCTCGGCTCGGACCAGCGTTTTGTCTCGGGGCGACTCGACTAACCTCGGCTCAACTCTGCTCGGATGGTGCAGTGCTGCTGAGTAGATGAGCGAGAGGGAGACAGGCGGAGCGAGCAAGACAGGCGTAGGGAAAGAGAGAGACAGCGCTATTGTTCAAAAGCGTAGAGTGGAGGTCTGCACTCTGGTTAAACTACCGAAATCGTCTTTTGCACCTTGCGTCTTGCAATGCACCGGTGCATGCGCTCTGAGAGGTCCTGATCTAATGTCTTGAGAGTTACGTAGGATATCAACAAGCGCATAAACATTCCTCCCCTGTACAATTGAATGACATTAAGAGGCTTTTTTTTTTTTTTTTATTTTTTTTTTTTTTTTTGCTACTTGCTTTACGTCGCACCGACACAGATATGTCTTATGGCGACGATGGGATAGGAAAGGCCTAGGAAGTGGAAGGAAGCGGCCGTGGCCTTAATTAAGGTACAGCCCCGGCATTTGCCTGGTGTGAAAATGGGAAACCACGGAAAACCATCTTCAGGGCTGCCGACAGTGGGGCTCGAACCCACGATCTCCCGATTACTGGATACTGGCCGCACTTAAGCGACTGCAGCTATCGAGCTCGGTGACATTAAGAGGAAATTCATGTTTCGACTGTGGGGGTAACACACACTAGCATCCCTAACGGTTGGGTGTTGGGAGGAAGTGACGTTTTAGGGTCGCTGAGATGAATAGGGACACTCCGGATGCCTTTCAAGTTCCCATCGGAATGGGGGCGTAAATTGATGAAAAGGAAAATGCCCAAAATGACCGAGATTATTTGGCGTATGTGTGTACGTTTCAGAATAGCTTTCAACCAAAAACATGGTACACATATGACTTACTATCTGGAGAAAATTACTGTGGGGGTAAGACAAGCCTAGCACTCCCACGGTTGAGGGTTGGAAATGAGTGACATGGAAGAATCTTCGAAAACGACCAATATTAGTGTCGAATCCATACTTCTTGGGATCGCTGAGATAAACAGTGACACTCCGGATGCCATTCAAGTCCCCATCGGCATTGGGGATTAAAAGGGGTGAAGAAGAAAATACCCAAAATGACCGCGATTATTGGCGTATGTGCGTATGTTTCAGTATAGCTCTCATTTAAACTTGGTATACGTATGACTTGGAGAAAATTACTGTGGGGATACGACAAGACTAGCACTCCTACGGTTGGAGGTTGGGAAGGACTGGCAAGTAAAAATAATCGAAAACGACCAATTATTTTTAGCATATGGCTTATACCGACATAATCAGTCATATATATGCATATTTACAGTTGAGAAACAAAGTAATTTGTGCTTGACTATTGAATATCAAGTTTTTCAATCCAACATACAGCATCTGGAGATACCAGCAGGAAGTCATCTTCATCATCGTGATAGGCTCGAATATTACATTCCTTGACGATATGACGAATAGTCTGGTGTGGAGCTCTGTAGTCAAAGTCTGGATTAGGTAGCTTCTTCCACTTATGGAGAGCGGCTCTGCACCGGCCATGTCCTTTTCTGATTCTATTCAGGGCAGTCCAGGTTTTGCGTGGTAGGTGGGATCCACTTGGAAGTCTGGGACCTGAGAAGAAGGTAAGAAGGCGCACATCCGTTGCTGCTTACCCATCTACTTTTCCACTCATCAAGAGATTTAAAATCCTTAGCATCCATGTTAGCAGCATCACGCAGAGTTGGATGGCGTGGTTTTAGTCTATTAAGATTCAGAAGTGGCAGGTCACTATTCACGGGTAGACTAGGATTTCTTGAGATCTTGTGGAATTCCTTCATAAGGGCATTAGATCGGCGTAGATCAGGTGGCATTATACCAGTTAGCAGTGGAAGGCAATGAACTGGAGTAGATGGGCATTGTGGTATTAAGCTGGGTGTCAACAAGCCTTGTATGATGACTGTTCATCCAAACAGGTGCACAATACTCAGCACTTGAATACACCAAACCCAGGGCTGAATATCACAAAGTGGTTGCTGAAGATCCCCAGGTAGTTCCACGCAGTTTATAAAGGATGTTATTTCGAGACTTCAACTTTTGTGCTAAGTTCAGGAGGTGTTGTTTGAAGGATAGTGTACGGTCCAAGATGACACCAAGGTATCTTGGGTTTCAGTTATGACGAAGAATTCTCCCTCTGAAACTAACATTCAGTTTCACGTTCGCCAAACGATTATTTAAATGAAGGCAAGACACTTGTGTTTTACTCACACTGGGTTGAAGTCTCCAGATTTTGAAGTAATTTTCCAGTAAAGACAGGTCTTTGGTCAGAATCTCTTCAGTCGTCTCCATTACCTGATCTTGTACAGCTAGAGCCAAGCCGTCGGCATAGCAGAATTTTCTGGATGAAGTGTCAGGAAGCCCAGAGAGATATATGTTGAACAATAATGGTGAGAGAACTGATCCTTGGGGCAATCCGTTGTTTAGCTTCCTCTCCTTGCTTATCTTGCTTCCAGTGATTACTTGGAACTTCCGATCACTTAGCATATTGTTACTCAGTTGAGCTATCGTTCTGCATGGTATGATACGAAGAAATTTGTAGACAAGGCCTTCCCTCCATACAGAGTCAAAGGCAGCAGTAAGATCAACAAATGCTACAGATGTTTTTAGCTTCATTTGATATCCTGCCTCAATGAAGGATGTAAGAGACAATACTTGGTCACAGCAGCTACGTCCTGGTCTGAAGCCTGCCTGTTCAACTGGAATATGCTCTAGGATTTCACTACTTATTCTGTTATATATAAACTTTTCAAAAAGTTTGTAGCAGTAGCTAAGAAGGGTGATGGGTCGATAGCTTTCTACCTTGTTGCTGGGTTTGCCAGGTTTCTGAATAGAAATTATCTTTGCCTTCTTGAACTCCAATGGAAGTTGACCAGTCAGCAGGATGTCAGTAAAGGACTCCGCCAACCATTTCTTAGCATATCTTCCCAAATGAATCAGAAATTCTGGATGTATGCCATAGAAACCAGGTGACTTAAACGGTTTGAGGTCCTTCAGTCCCATGTCAATGTCTAAAACTGTGAAGGGACGTGTATATTCAGATGAGTGAGATGTTGTCTTTTTCAAGTCACGAAGCTGTCGTCTAATATGTTTGGTATGTTTCTTGTCGGGAGGCACTCTTGATGTGGTAATGATGTGGGAAGCAATTTGGTCAGGTGTTACTCCTGAAGGTTTTCTGCATACTGATCCACTCCCTCCCAATCTCCTCAGAAAGCACCATGCTTCCCTGCTTGAGTGGGTAAAGTCCATACTTTCAACTGTGTCTGTCCATGTATGCCTTCGAGATAAGTCTAAGCTGGTCAAAAGTTCTGTAGCTCTCTCTTGGTCACTACTTTGCTGGAATTGTTGGTACAGTGTTTCACTTTCATCACTCCATCCTGGCATATATTCTTTTCGATATCCTCTTGTCATACACTTTTTAACTGTTGTTACTGCACCGATGAACCGATAGTAATTCTTATGTTATGGAAGGATCCAGCGAATGCACTTATCCAGTTCCCTTGAAAACTTTGCCCAGTCAGATTTCTGGAAGTTCCATCGAGCATGTGTAGTTGATCGTATAACAGGGACCGTGCAACCAATTTGTATTATTACAGGTCTGTGCTGGCTGTGGGGGAAGGCATCTCTCACTTTTCGTGTGGCATTGATCGGGAAACTTCTTTCATTGCCGGTAAAAAAACATAAGTCAGGATTAGAATCCTTGCCCCAAGCAGTTGACCTGAAATTACCTTGATCTTTGGCATCGAACACTAGATGAAGATTGTTCACTTCAGCCCATTCTGCAAGCATACTTCCATTTTCATCATTATCAGAGTATTTCCAAACTTCATTGTGACTATTGAAGTCCCCTATACAAAATTGCAGGATTTTCTGCAGTTTGTAAGACAAAATCGGGCCAGGGTATCTTAGGTGGCTTATAAACATTTGTTATAGTGATATCATGCACTTGAATGACAACCGTATGTATATCTTCCTTCACATTAACAGAAATTAGTGCAGCCTCGTTTAGGTTGCTCCGAACAAACGTAGTAATACCATATACTTTGTGATAAGTTGCACCAAGAGCAGTACATCCAGGAATTCGACCTCTGCTTCGGAATGTTTCTTCGTTGGAAACATGAGTTTCCTGAATGGCGACAATGTCGATATTATTGTCCAATAGGAATTTCGACAAATAGTCACACTTTGCCTTGCTAATGCTCGCGACATTCAGTTGTAGGAGTCTGATAGATGGACCAATGTTTCTCGTTAATGAGTTCTGAGAAGAACTGTTTCTATTATTTCGTCGAAAGTATGTTATTGCCAGGAGATCCTGTGGATAGTCTGGCTGCCTGTTTTCACTGTTGCTCGGTTAGCACCACCCAGGAGGCACGTGTAGGGCAGTTAGAGGTTAAACATACGGACGTGAGCAACGCTACCTCCCGACCAATATTAGTGTCGAATCCATACTTTTCGGGGTTGTCAAAATCTAGATGCCGTTGAATTTCAAGTTCAGCCTCCATCGGCATGAGAGTCAGAATGGTTAAAATCTTAAGTGTCCAAATTGACTGAGATTAGCGTCAAATCCACAGTTTTCTGGTTCGCAAGGCTAATATGGTCACCGTGTACATCAGATCCATAGCGTGATATAAAATACATATAATTATCACTTATTTTTATTTATTGGAAAAGGTGAACTGCTTCCCTGAGAGTATGAATTGCAACTAGAAAAAATTCAACAAAATAATCTACAACTTCAAATTAAACATACAATAATAACTCTAAAACTAGAAAAATGTTCTTAAAGTATGAAATTCGTAATAAAGAAATCTACAAAAATTCACCTGACACTGACAGGTCATGAAATCCTAAAAGTAAACATTAGAAAAAGTACCCAGGCAACGCATGGAGCAAATCCGTATCAAGAAATGTTAACTGACCAATTTATAAGGAACGGTGCGGTGCAGCACGTGTCCAATTATTATTATTGATTATTATTATTATTATTATTATTATTATTATTATTATTATTATTATTATTATTATTATACACTCATGCTCATAAATTAAGGATAATGCTGATACATGGTGAAACAACGCTGTGGTGGGCGGTTTGCGGCTTTAAATCATCTCAGGGTATGACCATGTGGTGCATTTGACCTGCGGTCGTCTCACGGTGGCGCTGGCACCAGTGCAAATACGCAGAGGTGTGTTGGTGCATGTCAGAGTACGGTGCAGCGAGTAAGTGTGCAGATGTTTTCAGACGTGCTAATGGGGACTGTGTGGCGAAAATGGCTCAACGAACACATCGATGACGTTATGAGGGGTAGAATAATAGGGCGACTGGAGGCTGCTCAAACACAGGAAGTCGTAGCACGGGCCCTCCGTGTTCCACAAAGTGTGATCTCAAGATTATGGCAATGATTCCAGCAGACAGGAAACGTGTCCAGGCACTACAGTACGAGACGTCCGCAGTGTACAACACCACAAGAAGACCAATATCTCACCATCAGTGCCCGCAGATGGCCACGGAGTACTGCAGGTAGCCTTGCTCGGGACCTTGCCACAGCCACTGGGACACTTGTCTCCAGACACACAGTCTACAGACGACTGAACAGACATGGTTTATTCGTCCGGAGATCTGAAAGGTGCATTCCACTGACCCCTGTTCACAGGAGAGCCCTTAAAGCCTGGTGTCAAGAACGCAGTATGTGGTCATTGGAACAGTGGTCCCAAGTTATGTTCACGGACGAGTCCAGGTATAGTCTGAACAGTGATTCTCGCTGGGTTCTCATCTGGCGTGAACCAGAAACCAGATACCAACCCCGTAATGTCCTTGAATGGGACCTGTATGGAGGTAGTGGTTTGATGGTGTGGGGTGGGATTATGATTGGTGCACGTACACCCCTGCAGGTCTTTGACAGAGGAACTGTAACAGGTTAGGTGTATCGGGACGTCATTTTGCACCAGTATTTCCTCCTTTTCAGGGATGCAGTGGGTCCCACCTTCCTCCTGATGGATGATAACGCACGGCCCCACCGAACTGCCATCGTGGAGGAGTACTGTGAAACAGAAGATATCCGGCGAATGGAGTGGCCTGCCTGTTCTCCAGACCTAAACCCCATCGAGCACGTCTGGGATGCTCTCGGTCAACGTATCGCTGCACGTATTCAAGCCCCTAGGACACTTCAGGAGCTCCGACAGGCACTGGTGCAAGAATGGGAGGCTATAACCCAGCTGCTGCTCGACCACCTGATCCAGAGTATGCCAACTCGTTGTGCGGCCTGTGTACGTGTGCATGGTGATCATATCCCATATTGATGTCGGGGTACATGGCCTTTTGTAGCACATGTGTTTTGGGACGGTTTTCTCAACTTATCACCAATACCGTGAACTTACAGATATGTTTCGTTTGTGTTCACTATATGCCGATGCTATTAGTGCCAGTTTTGTGTAGTGCCACGTTGTATGGCACCACAATATGCAATTATCCTTCATTTATGAGCATGAGTGTACATTTGCCATATTTGGTATTTGGTATATCCATGCTCTATAGAGATGAGAACTCTGCGATAGTAAACACTCGTTATGTCCTTCAGTGTCCGCCTCTGTGGTGTAGTGGTTAGTGTGATTAGCTGCCACCCACGGAGGCCCGCGTTCGATTCCTGGCTCTGTCACAAAATTTGAAACGTTGTACGAGGACTGGAACAGATACCACTCAGTCTCGGGAGCTCAACTGAGTAGAGTGGGGTCAGATTCCCACCTCATCCATCCTCGAAGTGGTTTCCCGCTTCTGCTCGAGGCAAATAACGGGATAGTACATAACTTAAAGCCACGACCGCTTCCTTCCCTCTTCCTTGTCTATCCCTTCCAATCATCCTATCCCCCGACAAGGCCCTGTTCAGCATAGCAGATGAGGTCCTCCTCCTCAGTTGTATCCCCGACCCATAGTCTCACGCTTCAGGACACTGTCCTTGAGGCAGCAGAGGTGTGATCCCTCGTTGAGTCCGAGGGAGAAACTAACCCTTGACGGTAAACAGATTAACAAAGAATGTCCTTCAGTTCATTACCATATTTAATATTGAATTCTTCTCTAATTCACGATTACGTACTTGGATAACCAGAACTTTAATATCTTTATCTCCGGTTTCTTTACTCATCTCTT
Source organism: Anabrus simplex (assembly GCF_040414725.1). Taxonomy (NCBI): domain Eukaryota; kingdom Metazoa; phylum Arthropoda; class Insecta; order Orthoptera; family Tettigoniidae; genus Anabrus; species Anabrus simplex. Next base: position 117,730,745 of record NC_090267.1, on the reverse strand, counting down.
TTCTCCCTCTAGCCCTTATGGTAGCCATGATCGTTTATGCGTCAAATCTATATGGTCTGACACCGCGATTAGCCAGTTCGAGTCCCGTTGGTCGAAAAAATTTCACCCTCAGAAGTTTGGTCGGCAGGGTAGGAGAGGTGGTGGTATATCATTTCTAATCACTACATTAAGTGACAAAATTCTGGATGGAATTCCAAACCTCTCAGCACTGTTCATATGGAGTGAAGGCATATGACGTTCTTGATAGTTATTCACTTATCGGATGGGGACGTTAAGCCTTGAGCAGACCCCGTTGTGCTATTCGACAGGAGTAGGCTATACACCGGCTCCGGGTTCCATCCTCTCCCTTCCTACTACCATATGTCACGTCATTCATAACGTTAACACCTATACTGATGCTGACGTCGGGAAGGGCATCTGGTCGTAGAAACGGTACAAGGGTTGCACAGACAGACAGACAGACGGACACTCTTGTTCATAAAAAACAGAACACTTTGAAAGACTAGAGATATAAAGTTCATATTCACAGGACATGTACTGTACATTAGTATGTTCTGAAGAAACGATTAGCATTTGAACCATGTCGGCCATCGATATCTCGGCGCACCACCACCGACTGGTAAAATGTGCCTGTGGCTCTCGTTGTCGCTATAAACCGAAGGTAATGGATCAGTGTGACTTGAGCTGACGTGCAGGATGCCTCGCAGATGTATGCGAGAAGCGTACCGTCGAAAGAGTGAGTTTAAGAGAGGGGGCGTTATTGGCATGAGAGAACGTAATGCATCCATCCGGGAAATTGCTGCGTGTCTGGGACGAAGAGTGTCATCAGTACAACAGGTGTGTACAGAATGGTTCAAAGAAGGCCATTGAACACGGCGAGATGGGTCTGGTCGCACCACCCAGACCACCCCCCGAGAAGATCGACACCTCATCCGAATAGCATTGCAGGACAGATCTGCGTCCTCCTGGGCTCTGGCGCAACAGTGGAACAGTGTAACACATCGTACATTATCAGGAGTGGCAGTCCATCGCCGTTTATTGCCGTCTGGGTTACCGGCGCGTCGTCCACTCATCCGCCTACCTTTGACTAATGTGCATAAACATTCTAGACTGCAATGGTGTATGAAACGACGACACTGGGGACAGGAATAGCAGCAGATAGCGTTTTCGGAAGAATCCAGGTTCTGTTCGTTTGAAAATGATGGCCGCATTTTGGTTCGCCGCAGACAGGGGGAAAGGCATCACGTTGACTGCATTCACACAAGACATTGTGCCATTTCACTGTTCTATAGTTGCTGTATTTGGAACAAAAATGGCGCTTCGGCTATTAACGGATCAGAATAAAAGTAATTAACAGCGGTACGAGCTAAAGAGACAATAAATTCAACCGGCAATCACGGAAAGAACCACTTTTAGAAGGCGGTGCGAAAGAATGACGAGAGCAGATTATTTAAATTGATTATTGAAAAAAAAAGTCTTCCATTAGAAAAAATATCAATTGAGTACTGCATCGTAGAAAGACGGAATCGCGTAAAGAAACCAACTATTTAATCGGAGTCTTTAATCAACTGTTGGAGATAAGATAAAATTTACGATAACCCGCAAGACATCAGCTGTGATTGACATATACGTGAGATTAAAGACCAGCTGATAAGAAACGTCAAGTTGGAGCTGTATTACGTCACGGTTGGGCTCGGAACATTTTATTTGCCCGATACTGCACAACGTCAAGAGAGCTGAATTAAACGGAAAATAGAGTGCAATTCTAAAAGCACGTAAATTTCACAACGTTTCGGCGAGCAAGGCAGTTTGAAATAAGACAATATTTAGAGTTTTGTAGGCAAATTAGACGGACCAGAAAACAAATATATTGATCACATTAACATTACTAAGCAGATTACCATGTATAAATCAACTAATGCCTTGTGTTATTCTGTCCTTGACGCAATGAAGACCAACATGATGTTCTAAGAAGCTGAGGCAAGGACTACTCTGGCTATGGTGACGCTTGACGAGATGGATGATCCAGGAGGACTGTAGTCAGCTGTGATGACGAGATGAACTCTTATTACTTAAGCCGAACCATGGAGCGAGGCCTACCATCCCATGACGATCAACAGCGAGATGGAAGTCAAAAATCCAATAAGCAAAGATAAGTCCCCATTTGAGTCGTGTCGTAAGTAGAAAACCTTATTCTTTTGGTTAATATATTGTACCCGGATGAGATAGGCCCTAGTTTCATGATTTGATTTTGATATGAGAAATACAGATATATTGGAATATTAACTAAATACAGTGTCAGTTTTGTGTGGACGGGAGAATTTCCACATGATCGCGACAGTCCGGCGCCACCGTAAGCTTGTCATTAAGGGGAAGAAGGTTTCCTGGTCAAAAGATAAGAGGATTAAAATCTAGAGCTCACAACAACAGAATAATGACTACAAGGAAGTGAAAGAGTATATATTTCGGACCAAGGCCGAGCAAGATGCATCGCCAATACCGAGAATATGACGTACGGGTTTCGTCCACGCCCGAGGCATTTGGTGTGGCCACGTTTCACAGGGACAGATTTCAAACTAACCAAAGCGGTCCTGACCAATGAGAAAATGTATCGTAGGCCCGCAGATAAACCAACATAAGAAAAACTCAGAGTGAACTCCAGTTAGCTTCTCCGATAACAATAATTAAATTATTCCAACCACATAATTGAATAGAGGGGATTTTTGTGATATCGTTCCCATGTTGAATAATGGTAATCGTAATAAATTAAAGTAATGAATTCGTGGAAATGACCCACGCTATCTCGCCATTGGTCGAGATGAGCACGCCATCAGGGACGCCGAGTTAGCGCGCGAAAGGTGGAGGACAGAAATTAAGTGATATTTCCATGATCACCGAACGATAGGAGTTCAGAATACGACACATGAATGTGTATCACCAGTGTATTAAGTAGGATAAAGCAGGAGATCCAAATCCACCTGCATATGCCAATTTAGGAAACCAACCCCCCTCTCCAGGAAGTGACCGCGGATGACCCCGGCGGGAAATCAGATCGTCCATAAAAGTCCAGTAGAGAAGCTTCACTCACTCAGTCGTTTGAAGTCATCAGTTGTGACCGGGCGGACCTCACAGCACTCAGTTCTTACCAGTCACCAGTCGTTATCGGTCACCAGTCGTGTCAGTCGTAATGAAGTAGTTGAGACTCTGACACGTTGACTCTGTAAGTCAGTACCTCGGGACGTATTCGAAGTCAGTTAGAGCTGAAAGTACGTGAATTATTAGGAGAATGAATACGAACAGTGAAATTATCCATAGTACCGAGTGTGTATAATCAGTACAATTGTATGTTGAAATTAATGAATGTCCTGTGTTTAAATAATAACTAACTAACGGAACGCCGATAGTACCTTTGGAAGGCAGTGTGCGGAGCCTGAAGTAAACACCTCAAGATAGACGGTGAATAACTATCCGAGCAGGGAATTATAGGAGCTAGGCGATGATCAAGACGGCTTGAAAATAAACTAGGAAGTGCCGATTGAAGACGCGATACGCGCCGGTTCAAATGAACGACATTTCGTCGTAATGTGTCACGACGTGTGTTTCGGGCGTATATGAAGAGTATATTGTGCGAGTGTCAGGGGTCTAGGAGCACCTATAAGTGTTTTTTTTTGTTATTAGTATTCTTGTGTAAATTAGTGTAATAAGGTATTAATCATGGGTAGTCACCCAGAAGTGTTTTATTGTGTAAAATTTGTATTGTGCGACATGATGGACGTGTAAATCACCATGGGGCCGTAAAGCCTATATCTCCTCCGCTACGAGACAATGGAATTCTACATAGGAATGAGTACACAATTTTGATATTTAGGGGATGTTATCGCGACTAAACGGGGTTCAGTGTAAATTAATTATGGTTACTTAACATGGTCCGCTTCCCGAGTCCATGATTTTTATTTTTTTGTTAGACGGACGAACTAATTTATATTAACGTAATAATGGGTTAGATTAATTAATTTGAGTAATTGTTTGTTGTATATAATGTAAATATGGGATATATTTCTTTCAATTAATGCATGCTGTTTATAATACTTTGAATTAAGTTCATTTCAAGTGTTAAATTCTTTTTTTTTGTGCTAACCCATTTATTTGAATTTCATTCACTGCGGTGATCATTTGTAATTTAATTAGGAATAATTTCTATTAGACAGCCAGATTATGAAAGAGCCAGAGTATGGAAGATTTGTGTTGCGTACGGAAGGTCATTAAAATACTAATAATAATCATGTTTGAGAGTCGACGAAGGAAAGTAAAATAATAATAATAATAATAATATTTGGGCGTGTAGAAGTTAAAGCATATTAATAATAATGACAGTGCTTCGTGAGTTATCCAGTGCAGATATAATAATCAAAGTGGAGATGACATGTAGCGTTAAAGACTTTCATTCGCGTAGTCAGTTTGATTTTACGTAAAATTTTGATGTTACGTTTTTTTTTTTTTGGACTTTAATTTAACCATTAAAAATTTGTTTAAGAGCGATATAGGCACGTGAATTAGAATGGTCACGATATGTTAAAAGCCCAGAATGATTTGAGCCCATATTTAGAGTTGGAAGTCATGAGGGACGAATATCCGGCGTGAAATAAATTGAGCCGTATTGTTTGTAATGATGAAATAGATGAATCTCAAGGCCTAAGATGATATAAATGCATATGCCGGTGTTATTAGTGGTAGAATCCACGCACCGAGGATTATTTTATGAATTAAATGTTTGAAGAGTTCCGATGAAAGGAAATGGACTTCAAATTGGAAGGAATAGTTTAGCAATCGCCGGCATTGGAGGTATTTGCCCAGCCGCGATGTGCCATAGGTTGTGAGATGTGTCTTGGGAGGACGTGTGTCCCCATATAAAATTAACGGCAGTACGAAACTGAAGGTACGGTCCCGAATACCGTGTTGTCCCGACCGATATAAAGCAGATCTTAGTGGTTCATAACGGGATTAACATATGTGACTAAATTCTAAAGAGTGGATATTAAAATATCATCTTTCCATTTTTAATAATAATAATAACAATAGTCATACTCCAAGTGAATCTTGTCTTAAATCGAGTGCTTAGTGCCAAGATAAATCGGAATTGTAAAAGGGGTTATGCGTTAAACATATTAAGAGTGAACTACCGTGTAACAGGCGAATTTAAGTTTTTTTTATAATAATAATAATAATAAATATTAAGAAAAGTACTTTTTTTTGAAGAATAATTTGTTTTATATTTGGACATAATAATGATGTTGGGAGATGAAATGAAAGATTTGAGATTTTTAACTAATAATAATAATAAATAAAATATTTGAAGAAGGAGAAGAAGAATAACCAATGAAGGTACTTTTTTTTAAACTTATTTTTTTTGATGAAATTAATAAGAGCGAGACGTTGAAGTATTATAGCGAGGTTGATTACGGGTTACGATAATCACGATTTCCACTATTAATAATAATACTAATAATAATAATAATAATAATAATAATAATAATAATAATAATAATAAAATATTTATGAGGAAGCTGATCATTATATTGTGCGGATAATTTAGGAGGAATAACTAACCTTCGTTTGAAACGTCGGCAAGGGTTGGCATATAATCATCCCGGATGACAAATGATAATAATCAAATACCGGATTATAATTGAAATTAATGATAATAATAAAATTAATTGATGGTAGTCAAAGTATATGCTAATGATCAGACAGAGAATGGTAATGATATTATTTGATAATCATAGGAGGATATGCTAGGGACAGTCATCCTGTGTCGAACTGCTCCGAACCACATGTTGGGTTTTCACGGGGAGATAGCGGTAGATACGTAAATAACCCACGGACGGCACATGTTTGCAGGGTCAGAGCAGAGTAATGAACCTTTCCGTACGTCTTGTCGTATTGACAAGTGTAAATATTAAAGTAGCTTTTGAGTTAATGAACTCTACCTGGTGTGTTTGTGAATCTGGAAATAATAGGCTAGAGTTTGTCCGTATTATAAATTCCCGTTTTTTCGAGGCGATAACATTTCCTACGGTGGGTGTCCGGCTCACCAGAATGTACATACCGGAAGTGTCTCATGTCCAAACGGAACGAGGAGACGACAGTAAAAAGTTACTGTCGTGCCTTCGTCGCCGAAAGAAGATCTCCAGCGGTGAAACGTCCAATCATACGGATGTGAATTCGATCCCCAGTAGCCAATTGGGACGAATTCACCAGATGTTTTACACTACCAGAGTAGTGAGGTAAAATCCAAGTATTATGTCATTTATTTTTCAGGATTAAAGTGTCACAATGTAAATTTGTCATCATGTGTAGTATGCAAAATAAGTGAATAAATTGCTCCTCATTGCAATTTCAATAGGAAACAGCTTCCATATCTTTTCACTGTAGTTAGTCCAGTATGCCCATGGAATTTAAGTTGTCACTTCCCAGTCCTATTGTGGAGTCAGAATGTTGTATCCATGAATGAGTCGCCCCCCGTAACCTTAAATTTTCATGCCCCGTTCATCCCTGTGTTCATTTGATGCGCCGATAGATATATATTTTTTGATATAAATTTTTTTTATTCGTTTTCGAACTGATCACCCCTGAGATAAATGCTAGTCTGGGACTCAGGAGGTGGGCGGGTGCATAATGGCGCCCAACGTAAAAGGGCCTATTGCATCAGGTTTGAGCAACGGGTGACTTTATAATTTTTTTCGCAAAAAAAAAAAACATCTGAATTTTTTTGTTGTATTAGCGACGATATCATTAGCGAGCAGCTCAGTGCCCGATTTCATTATAAATAGGCCCAGTTGTTTAACTTCAATGTAAACCCAATCGGGATATTTAATTAAATTTTGACCGCATCACGGTTAAGTTAAATAGTGGTTTTAGATATGTCAAGTAGTATTTCATGTTAAAGTAAGGTTAGTTTCGAACGGGGCTAGACTTGATAATTATACAAGAGTATTTTATTGCTGTAAAGACTCATTAAATTAATCATTCCCTATTCTATAAAATTAAAATTCATTGTGATTTAGTGAGACTCCACATAAATGTAACTATCCATGGGCAGGAATTTTGTATAGGCAAAATTTATTAGGAATACTGTATTTGGTAAAAATATGACTGAGAACCAGATTCAAGTATTAATAAAAAGATAATGGAACTGTGTAAGTTAAATTTAAATTATTTCAAGACAGGTGACTTCAAGGTTTTCGTCATGGTATTATCGATTGTTGTTGTTGTTGTCATATTCGGGAATGACTGATGATATATAATTCAGGCATAATAAGCACGTGATGGCAATTAATATGCAAATTTGAATTACGTTATATAAATTATTCGCTATGTGAAAGCGAAAAATATTGTTTGGTTTTGAATTTGGAAATTTAAAAATTCTAGAAAATATTAACGAGGATATAACCGTATGATAGGGCCTAGACCCAAAATTGTCGTAATCGTGTGCGATAGGATGAGAGGCTGATCGGCCCTCTTTTCTCATTTGATATAATGTCAGACGAAGGTGGGGAGCGTCCCCAAGGTGAACAGTTAGAAGGACAGGGAGAGGTGAAAGCTCTCACTTTGGAAGACTTAATGCGAGTTATGGTTCTAAATAGACAGGAACTGACGGAACAAATACAGGCCGCTAATAGTTCGTTAGAAATTAAAGTGGACAAGGTGCAGGCCGCTAGTGTTTCTACTAAACAGGAACTGACATCTATAGTTCAGGCCGCGAGTGTTTCACTAGAGCGTAAAATTGAGACTAATAGACAGGAACTGACGGAACAAATACATGCCGCTAATGTTTCATTAGAAAATAAAGTCGATATGGTACAGGCCGCGTGTGAATTTAATAAAATAAAACTCACAGAACAAATAGCTGAGGTTCATGCCGCCAGTATATCACTAGGACAGGAATTACGGGACCGAATGACCCAAGTCCAGGAGGCGTGTCATTTCGCTAAGGACGAATTGAAAGGGCATATCGACTCTTGTATTATTATTGTCAATGAAAAGGTTGACCGATTCAGGGATGAGGCGTTACTAGAACGTAATGAAATTAAGGAGAAATTAAAGGCCAGTATTCAGGAAATTTCAGCTCAGAGGTTGGTCGACCGCGAAGATTTAAAGGCGCACATCGAAGAGGTGAGGGGTGAAGGTCGCAAGGAAAACGATATCATCCGAAGCCACGTGGAAAGTAAAGGTGCATATACTGCAAATACTTTGGACAGGCACGAAAAGGGAATCGATGAGTTACGAGGTGAAACTGTTCGTACCCTAGTACTAGTAGCCGGTCTCAGAAATGAAATTCAGGATATAAAGACGAATTCGGAAGATCGTAGCCGTAGACTCACACAGTGTGAGGAGGCAAATATAGCATTGTTCAGAAAGACTGATGGGTTAGCGGAACAAAGCCAGACGATCGCTGACACAGAGGTCAGAATAGTGGAACAATTTAAGGTCCACACGGGGCAGAATTCAGTGTCCAAGCAAATGCCCGACAGTAATACCGAAAGGCTGGAAGAAATTAGAAAGGATCTGGAACAGGTCAAGGCCAGGTTAGAACAGCCAGGGTCACTTCAGGACTTCCATCTCCAGTACCGAGAGTTCGAGACCCCAGACAATCAGGGCTTTCATAAAAAGGAAGGCATGTCACAAGCCGATACGACCGGACTTAAGTTTGAAGTAGGAGACGGATCGTCATCATCATCAAATGCCCTTCCGACGTCTGTGGTCCACGTCATCAAAATGTCAGACGACAAACCACCTAGATACGACGCTCGAGGACATATAACCCCTAAAGGCTTCATCCGCGAGATCACTAACTATATTAGTGAAAATAAAATTCCGGCGGAGCGGCAATTACGAACTGTAGAGAAGTTTTTGGACGGAGCACCTGCAATGTGGTTCAGGGCCTTCTTATACACATTCGAGGATTTCATAGGATTCCGACAGGCGTTTTTGCAAAAATTCTGGAGTATCCAAGAACAGCAAGATCTTAGGTTGGAGTTGTATTCTAGACGTTATTCAACATCGTCCCCAACTAAATATTCAGAGTATTTCGTATCCCAATTTCATAAGATGCGGGAATTAGACAATCCGGTCAGTGAGACAGAACTCATTAGCGCTATCGGGAAGCAGTTACCATTTGAGGTCCAGCGGATGATGATTGCGTCGAATATTCAGACTGCAGTGCAAGCGGAAGCTTTGTTACGTCAATTAGATCAGACCACGTATCACTCTAACCAGAGGCAACCCAGGCCTAGAGAGCAACAGATAAATAACGCCGAGAGGCAGACGGAAACTAGAACCATCAGTACTAGAAGCCAAGGAACGAGTACCGATCCAGAACCCAAGAGGATGTATGATCCAGGATGGAGACCCCGACAATGGAATCACGGAGGAGGATTTGCGGAAGGCAACTGGCAAACGAAGCATGTTAAATTCCATGACGAAAGGGGATACCGTGGATATCGGAATGGAAGGAGCGAAACTCAGCCATATCACGGAAGAAATCAGAATAACCGAGGGCATTACACGGAGGAATACCGTAGAAATGGGGATGATCGACACCCAGAAACCCAGCAGTACCTCGATGAGCTGAAGAAGAGGAAATGGAAGGAGGCAATCCAAAATCATGACCGAAAGGATGACAAGCCATGTAGTGTTTGGGACCGAGACGATGGGAAACCATACATAGAGGCGACGATACAAACTATGGAGGAGCTACATCAGGAGACCAAGCAATATTTAGAAGACAAATGGAAGAAGGAGGCAAATGGTGGTCGCAACGGGGAAAGGAACGCGCCGTTGTCACATTCTCAATATAGTAGCCAGCTAAATCCAAACGCCCCTAGATTCGAGGACGAACGACAACTCGGAGCTAGGAGAAAAACGAGAGAATTTGAATAAGGCAGAGGACGACCAAGAAGAAGATGAGGACGAAGGAGAGGATGATGAAGAAGAAGATGGAAGAGAAGAAGAAGTCCAACTGATCCATAGGCAAATAGAAGCAAGACCATGCCCAGAATGCGGAGAGATCGACAGTGATGTCCAAGATTTCGTTAACAGGATCCACATGATTCAACGAGAGAATGAAGAATTGAGACTCAATAACCAGAATCTGCGGGACGAGATCAGTCACCATCGAAAAGGAACGAAAGCAGTAATCAAATCATGATGAAAGTATGATGCGGATATATAAAAAAATCTCATGATTATCACAAGATTTTTTTTACCGAGCAACAGGAAAATGTACCCGGATGAGATAGGCCCTAGTTTCATGATTTGATTTTGATATGAGAAATACAGATATATTGGAATATTAACTAAATACAGTGTCAGTTTTGTGTGGACGGGAGAATTTCCACATGATCGCGACAGTCCGGCGCCACCGTAAGCTTGTCATTAAGGGGAAGAAGGTTTCCTGGTCAAAAGATAAGAGGATTAAAATCTAGAGCTCACAACAACAGAATAATGACTACAAGGAAGTGAAAGAGTATATATTTCGGACCAAGGCCGAGCAAGATGCATCGCCAATACCGAGAATATGACGTACGGGTTTCGTCCACGCCCGAGGCATTTGGTGTGGCCACGTTTCACAGGGACAGATTTCAAACTAACCAAAGCGGTCCTGACCAATGAGAAAATGTATCGTAGGCCCGCAGATAAACCAACATAAGAAAAACTCAGAGTGAACTCCAGTTAGCTTCTCCGATAACAATAATTAAATTATTCCAACCACATAATTGAATAGAGGGGATTTTTGTGATATCGTTCCCATGTTGAATAATGGTAATCGTAATAAATTAAAGTAATGAATTCGTGGAAATGACCCACGCTATCTCGCCATTGGTCGAGATGAGCACGCCATCAGGGACGTCGAGTTAGCGCGCGAAAGGTGGAGGACAGAACGATAGGAGTTCAGAATACGACACATGAATGTGTATCACCAGTGTATTAAGTAGGATAAAGCAGGAGATCCAAATCCACCTGCATATGCCAATTTAGGAAACCAACCCCCCTCTCCAGGAAGTGACCGCGGATGACCCCGGCGGGAAATCAGATCGTCCATAAAAGTCCAGTAGAGAAGCTTCACTCACTCAGTCGTTTGAAGTCATCAGTTGTGACCGGGCGGACCTCACAGCACTCAGTTCTTACCAGTCACCAGTCGTTATCGGTCACCAGTCGTGTCAGTCGTAATGAAGTAGTTGAGACTCTGACACGTTGACTCTGTAAGTCAGTACCTCGGGACGTATTCGAAGTCAGTTAGAGCTGAAAGTACGTGAATTATTAGGAGAATGAATACGAACAGTGAAATTATCCATAGTACCGAGTGTGTATAATCAGTACAATTGTATGTTGAAATTAATGAATGTCCTGTGTTTAAATAATAACTAACTAACGGAACGCCGATAGTACCTTTGGAAGGCAGTGTGCGGAGCCTGAAGTAAACACCTCAAGATAGACGGTGAATAACTATCCGAGCAGGGAATTATAGGAGCTAGGCGATGATCAAGACGGCTTGAAAATAAACTAGGAAGTGCCGATTGAAGACGCGATACGCGCCGGTTCAAATGAACGACATTTCGTCGTAATGTGTCACGACGTGTGTTTCGGGCGTATATGAAGAGTATATTGTGCGAGTGTCAGGGGTCTAGGAGCACCTATAAGTGTTTTTTTTTGTTATTAGTATTCTTGTGTAAATTAGTGTAATAAGGTATTAATCATGGGTAGTCACCCAGAAGTGTTTTATTGTGTAAAATTTGTATTGTGCGACATGATGGACGTGTAAATCACCATGGGGCCGTAAAGCCTATATCTCCTCCGCTACGAGACAATGGAATTCTACATAGGAATGAGTACACAATTTTGATATTTAGGGGATGTTATCGCGACTAAACGTGGTTCAATATAGTGTGCGTAGTTAATATACGAGTGTGCTCTCAAGGAGATAGGTATTCATCCAAAGTTACCGTAAATTCCAAACATAGGCGTTAAAATACCAGTGAATGCCGTTCGTAAGTTTGTCAATATGATAGTGGAGAAGTGATTGATATTTTTCATAATTCGATGTCAGTGAAGTGTTAGAGTATTAAGAGGAAGCTAACATTTATATGCGTGATGGTTTTAACAAATAGCAAGCGTAAAGATCGTATTTAGGGAGTGTTACAATGAAATATAGTGGCACAATTTAAAGTTACGATGTGCTGTTTCTTTGATACTATGACAGTAATGATAATGATTTATATGTGTGTAGGTTATGGCACATATGTTGCGTATTTTGATGAAACGAGTGCTTCGATTATAAATGCTACGCGATAATGGAAGTGTTAAATGGTGAATGTAGTTAGCATATGAGTTGCTAGTGTATTTTGATGGTGATAGTTACTGTTATTTAGGAAGTTGGTCATAGTATTTCTTCGAGAGATGGTAGTATGTGTAGGTTGCACATACTAAGGTATAGGTATTGAAACGTACTGTTTCTGATTGCTATTTTATTCCCTAATATATATATGATACAGATTAGGATACGATCTTAATGCCATCACTATAGAATTAATTGAGTAAGTAGGATCTTCAGAAGAGCCGAGAGGTCACTTACGTCAATATTTAGGCCTTCACTGACATATCTACGACTGTTTTCATATATTTTCACTTACGGCAATTCAACTTATGATTTTATGGGAGCAATATAAGACATCACTGGTAACTTAGACTTTCATATGTGGATTTTAGATGAGGATAGAGTCTTCCTATGTATCAATTTTTCCACCCATGGTATTATTCGTTGGAATATTAATTGTAATACACTTGGTAATGTTATGTTAAGTCATATACGCACTTTAACTGAATTTTAACCATGAATTAAAATAATAATTGAATGATTTAGCCATATAAGCCTTACGATGGAATTAATTTGAGAATGCTTACGACTTAAAGTGGACTTAGATTTGCTTATATGGAGGCCAACTAGCACGAAATATGAAACGTTGAATAATTTGGAAACTCAAATAGAGAAAATCCTTAATGATCAGACATTAATCTTTTCACACGATTTTTCTACTGTGCGTGGACATTGATGTGAAGTGTTTCAACCGAGTGATATGCATTTCTGTAATTGCATGTGAATTTAGGTTCAGACGAATGAATTTTGATAATTTTGAGAAGCAACTTAGCTTAATATTGAGAGATTCCAAATCTTAATTAATTAATTAATTAATTAATTGATTGAATAATTATTGATCATTTTCTTTGCGTTTTCCGCATTTTTAATTGCAATTTGAACATTGTATATAGTAGGGATATAGCTTATTTTACTTAAATCTTTTGGATGCATCCAATCATTACAATCATTCTAATTATTACAATTATTACAATTATCCAAGTTTCACAATTATGTTGAATAATTTTACTTGATTATATAATTTATTTATTTTTCTTTTCATTTGAATCCCTTGGATACTACTTAATTATAATACAAGTCTTTGACAGGCCAGAACTAGGATACAGATGAATGAGGCCTAATTTCATTTATTGTTGGAGATTTTCCTAAACCTATTTTCTTCAAGGCAACGTCATTACAATATTTAGAAGCTGATTGCATAGGAAACCAGCCGTAATGTAAATGATTTTTTCAAGATAATCTACGTTTATTTCAACTCATACTTAGACAAATTTATGAATAAAAACTGAGTTGTGGAAACATTAAATTCTTTCAATGTCTACTTAGAATAAGTACTAGATACAAGCTTATAATGACTAATTTGATTGCGATTATGATGGTAACATGTACTGAATTCTTGACAAGCCACGGGAGTCTGAATTTTACGATAAATTCTGGTATCATACATGTACGGTAACCGACTAATAGCGAGTTGAAGACGTTCATCTACGTAGGTTGGGATTTACCGTAGGCCACCGGTGTTCTTTCTCACGCGGAACTCACAACCCAGGAATATTTGGCAGATGAAATTATTATTAAGAGCTAGTCTGGATACTCGTGTATCCCACCTGGACGCGGGTTGGTGCATGTAGTAAATTGTCGCCCATACGTGTGGCAAAAAGAGAAAGACACCGTGGGAGCAAAGCGTCGCCAAAACATGTAGTAATTGATGCCGCAACAGTGGAGTAATTCAAGAGAAAAACACCGGGGGAGAGAGACGTTGGTCATCAGACCATGTACATGTGATGCTACGTCGTATTCATAATCAAGAGAAAGGCATTAAGGTCAAGAAATGGAGTTGTCGAGTCTTGTAGAATTACGCAAACATGTGGCAGTTTTAAAAATTTTACTGAGAGAGCCTTGATAACAAGGAAAGGTATCTTAGGAATTGATTCGACAGAGGATTTTGAATGTATGGACCAGGTGATGGAGTAAAAATGGAGGTATCGTGCAAAATTTAGTTATATCTGGTAAAAGAAGTTGTCGTTTGACCAGATAAATTTTTATATTGGGATCGAAGAAAACACAGGAGGACAATGGACTGTGAAGTCGAGTAGATGCCCAATAATAATAATAATCAGAAATAAGAGAGAAGAGAGACGGATGGATGAGAGGAAGAAAACATCGAATTTCTGTCTAGAGGAAGCTGAGGTAGAATATGAAGACATTATAATTGTAAATATAAACATTGCAAGTGAATCTAAGGGATGTTGCTAATATGTTAGTCACAATTTATTATGAAATAACTTAGATATAGGAAGTAGATGGTAAGAAATTGAGTTATTTGAACCTTTTTAATTATTTATGCCAGAATTAAGATTTGGAATCTTCATCGTTAGGGTAAATGTTTCATATTTCATGGAGTAATTGGGTCATCCTCGTAAGCAAAGCCTAGTCAGAGTAGTTAAGCCTATATTTAAGCATTGTATCAGTACAGTTGAGTGAGTAAGAGTAAGAATATTTGTGAATATTGAACTATAGAGAAATTAGGGCAGAAATAGAGTATTATCTGAAATAATAGAGAACTCGAAAATAATACGTAAAGTAAAGATGTCAACATTGAGCCAATTAAAAACACAATTTGAAGAGTACCAGAAGGTACAGGAGGAGAAGCAAGAAAAATATCGGAAAGAACAGAAAGAAGAACAACAGGGAATATTGCAAGCCATAAAACAAATGATGGAAAAAATAGATAAGCAGCAGGAATTAATGGTAGAAAACCAAAAACAACAGGAAGAGAAGGAGAGAAAACAGAAGGAAGAACAGGAAGAAAAACAGAAGCAAATGATGGAAGAGATGAAGCGGATGAAGGAAGAAATCATCAGTAAACAAGAAGAGAAACAGAAGCAAATGAAGGAAGAAATCATCAGTAAACAAGAAGAGAAACAGAAGCAAATGAAGGAAGAAATCATTAGTACACAGGAAGAGAAACAGAAGCGAATGATGGAGGAGATGAAGCAGGAGATGAAGGAGGAAATGAAGAAAGGTCATCAGGAGCAGAAGGAAGAATTGAGCAAATATCAGGAAAGGATGGAAAAGGTAACTAGGGAGCAAGAAGAAAGACACGGAATAATAATGACGGAGATGAAAGAAGAGATCTTGAAAATAGGATCAGAAATGGGCAAGATCAAGAACCACATGGAGGAGTGGAAAGCAGAAATTAGCGGAAATGTGGAAGAGAAGAACCAGAAGATACAAGAAGAAATAAATGACATCAAGAAAGAGATGATAGGGAACAATAATTATCTACAATCTCTAAAGGAGAATGAGATAAAGAACCTGACAGACAATATGGAGAAGTTGCATATGGATTCCCAAGAGAAATGGAAACAATGTGAGGAGAAGATTGGGAAGTTAAGCGGCGAAATACAGACAACGAATGCTGATTTGGAAAAGAAATACGAGCAAGCTGCAGACCAGATCGGAAGTAAAATAACGGAAATAAGAGACGAGATCGAGCACAACAAAGAAGAACTAAATCAGAGGATGAGTAAATCTGAGGAAGGACTTTGGCAGATACAAGCTCAAATGCGAGAGATTCGAGATGAAGAACATGGAAGGACCGTTACGATATCCAACGAAGAATGTCGTAAGAACGTGGAATTTCAGATAAATGAGAGAGAAGGTATAAGTATACCGGTTACGCGTTCGAATCACAGTATTGTGGAAAGGAGTACAGAGAATGGAAGCAGTGGGAGTCCCACTATAATAAACGTAATAAAGACATTCGACGATAGGCCTAAACACTTTAATAACACCACGAGTATGTCACCAAAACGTTTTCTTCGGGAAATGGATGATTATTTTAGAGAGCATGGTATTCCAGAGGAGAAGAAACTGAAAATAGTAGAAAAACACTTGGACGCAAATCCTAGTTTGTGGTTCCAAGCATTCAAATATACTTTTCACGAGTACAGCGATTTTAAAACAGCATTCTTGCAGCGCTTCTGGAATCCAGACATTCAGCACAACCTACGCTTAGAACTCTATTCCCGTAAATATGCTTCAAATGGTCAAACAGGGTTCAGCGATTTCTTTGCCCACCAATTTTACCGTTTTCAGGACCTGGATTCACCACCCAGCGAACTCGAAGCAATTAAGACTATACAACGTCAATTTCCGTTAGACGTTCAACGATTATTAGCTACTGCTAACCCGGTAACCGCTGTACAAATGGAGACAACGCTAAGGCAGATTGACATGACTACGGTACCACATCCTCACAGGATAGCTAGGAACGGTTACAGTGAAGAAACTGTTAACATACTTACGCAAGATGACACGAGTAGAAATACTCCGGAAGAACGCAGAAATATAAATAGAAAAAGACAATGGGGTAATCCAGAAAATGGAAGAAAGGAGGAAGAAAAATGTCATTGCAGGAGAGGAGCCTATGGTCAAGGGACATATATGGGAAATAGAAGGTATAAGCCCAATATGCGACTGAGGAACCAGTATCGAGATGGCAGAGGAAGAAACAATTTCAGAGAGAGACCCCGATATGAAAGAAGGAATGTTCGGGATAGTCAAGAAAAGGAAAGTTACAACCGAAGATACATTCAGGAACTGAATGAGGCCAGAAATGATAAAATTAAATGGGAAAAGGCTATCAGAGATCAAGACGTAAATACTGACGTGGAAGGAGCCGAGAGTCTTGAACTACAAAGATTCAAGAAGCGAAGACAGGAAGAACAGGCGCTCAATCCCAACACAAAGGAATTTGAGTATAGGGGAGAGAGCGAAAGGCCAGCAAGCAAAAAAAACGCCAATTTCAGATTAGAAGGCGAAATTGAAAATGTAGAAAACGCAGGGAATTTCAAAATTAACAGTTATTTTATAACGCAAGTAGATTCGTGGGAGATTGATTCTGAAGAATTGGTTAAGGACTTAACACAGCATCATATAAAGAAAAGGTATAATTTACCTATTATAGTAGCAAGAGTAGGAGAGCTTAAAGTACATTGCCTTGTGGATTCTGGAGCCAGTATTAGTGTGTTATCCAAAGAGCTTTTCCATGACATGAATAAAAGAATGAAGCTACTAACAATACCAGTATCAAAGATTAAGATACGGGGTATTGTACCTGACAAGACAGTGGAGTGTAATGTACAAACATATCTGGAGATTAATATAGGAAACAGAAATTTTGAACACCCATTCGTAGTCATGAACCGAATCAAGTATAACATCATACTAGGAATAGATTTTATGACAGTCACAGGAATGACCATTGACATGGAGAAACAAGAGATAAGATTTCCTATTTGCGATGAGAATACCGAAGAAAAACAGGAAAGAATTAAGATCAATGAGGACGATGGTGTAGTTAATAGTGTGAAAGTCGAGGAAGAAGGAGAGGACTCACACTCAGAAAGAGATTCGAAATTGCAGATAGAAGGGAATGAAATGTCAATGTCATGTGAGAATATACTAGAAAGTATTGAGAAGGTCATGATTACAGTGGAGGAGGAGAATATACCAAACATCTCAGAAGCAGTTGCAAATGCCAAAATTTCACCTGTTGAAAAATCCAAACTTCACGGGATCTTGCAGGAATACTCAGATCTATTCAGGAACAAGCCAGGACAGATTCCCAATTTTAGGTATAAGTTGTTGGTGAATGATTGGACACCTTTTAAAGGGAAATTATATGGGGTACCAGAGAAATATTTCTCAGAAGTAAAGGAAATTATAAAAGGCATAGAAGATGATGGAATTATCATGAAAACATCTAGTCCATATTTGAACCCGTTAGTAATAGTTGTGAAAAGCAACGGGAAGCTGAGAATTTGCCTAGACGCGCGATCCTTAAATACCCGATTAATTCCTGAATATAATACTGTACCGAAGATTAAGGATATTATACAAAAATTCAGAGACATGAGGTATTTTTCGACGATGGACTTCACGTCTTCCTATCATCATATTGTCCTTGAAGAAAAGTCTCGACTGCTAACGGGATTCATGTTTGACAGTCAGACTTATGTCTACTGTCGATTGCCTTTCGGACTGAAAAACAGTTGTGCTGTTTGGGTGAGAGCCCTGGATAGGAATTTAACTCCACAGGTGAAGGAATTTCTAACTTGTTATGTAGACGACCTCATCTTGGCAACCAAGACATTCGATGATCATTGTGATAAGCTGGAGAAGTTATTTCAGAATCTAAGGACAGCTGGATTCAAAATCAACATAGCCAAGTCCAAGTTTTGTCAGGAAGAAGTATTATTTGTCGGTCACATGATAGATGGCACAGGGGTACGACCAAACCCAGTAAAAATCCAGGCGATATGCGACTTTCCTCGACCAAAACGCATTAAACATGTACGACAATTCCTCGGAATGGCCCAGTTCTTTTCTAACCACTGTAAAGGTTACACTCAAACTGCAGCACCTCTACAGGATCTGTTGAAGACAAATAACAGATGGAAGTGGGATGAAAAAGCGGAAAGGGCATTCCAAGAATTGAAAACTTTGCTGACCAGAAGTATAAAGCTAGGCTATCCTAATTACGAAAAGGAATTTATTATCCAGTCAGATGCCTCGAATGTCGGTATAGGCGCGTGTTTATACCAAGAGGAAGAAGGAACACCTCCTAAAAGAATATATTTAGCCTTCACCAGTCGAAAGTTGAGGAGTCATGAAATTCATTACACTACTACAGAACAAGAGCTACTGGCGATAGTCTATGCTTTACAGCAGTGGAAAAAGACCATCTATGGATATCCGATAACTGTCAGATCGGATCACAAAGCGTTGACTTTCGGACTTAAAGCAGCAATGACGAACGAAAGGATAACAAGATGGATGTTGTTCACTCAACAATTCCAGATAAAGATAGAATATTGTAGTGGAAAAGAAAATATTCTAGCCGATGCTCTAAGTCGAAATCCCGTGGACAACATGGAGGAAGTCCATAAAATAGAGCTAATTCCAGAAGATGAGGATATTCTAGAAAAACTACGGAATATTGTACAGTTGCAACGTCAGGATGAGAAGTTGAAGAATATCATAGACAAGTTAGAAAATAGAGATTGTGATCCTGGGACAAGGTCGAAAATATCAAGAGTCTACAGCATCGAACGAGGTATGCTCATGGCTAAGACAGGCAAAGATCAAGAGAAAGTACGCATCGTATTACCTTCAGTATTATATAGAGAAGTGATCTGGCACGTACATCGAATCACAGGACATGGCGGTATGGAGAAAGTGACTCAAGTTATCCTAGAAAAGTTCACTTGGAAAGGAAACAGGAGGACTATAAGGAATATAGTACGAACATGTGATATCTGCCAGAAAGTTAAACAAGGTAATTGTCTAATAAGGCATGAACCAAGGGCCATACTACCGCACAAAACCAGAGAGCTATATGCCATCGATATATTTGGTAAACTTCCTACGGCTAAGAAAGGAAATAAATTCATCGTGGTAGTTATGGACGTTTTCTCAAAGTACGTATCACTTCAACCAATACAGCGTGCTAATTCGAAACAAGTAATACGGCGTCTAGTTAAACATATATTGCCTAACATGGGAAAACCCGAGAGATTGTTGTCCGACAGAGGAACTCAGTTTACATCACTTCAATTTAAAGAGGCTATGGAAGAGATGGGAATTAAACATGTTCTATGTTCAATAAGACACCCAGCATCCAACCCAGTCGAAAGATATATGAAAGAAATTGCTAAATTTTGCCGGATATACTGTTCCAAGCAACACTGGAAGTGGATAGATGTACTTGAGAAAATTGAAGAAAGTATTAATAACACTGTCCATGAATCCAGCGGCCAAATCCCAAAGGTTATCCACTACAACATTAGACCTGAGAGACCATGGGATAAAATAATTCAGCTACCTACCGAACCAAGCATAGACCAAGATAAGCTGAACCAACTAGTTCGAGAGAGGCTGTATAAACAATCCCAGAGGAGACTGAGGAGGATACAACACAAGAAATTCCATCCTGAATTGAAGAAGGGCGACCTTATATTAGTAAAGAAGCCAGCAATCTCGAATGTATCCGCTAAAGTATTTGCAAAGTTCATACATTTATTCGATGGACCATTTGTTATACATCGGTCATTTGGGAACAATGCGTACGAAGTCCACGATCTGAATGGTAGAAGTAAAGGAATACACAATGCGGCAAATATTAAGTTATACTTCAAGGAACAAAGGGATTAGAGTCCATCAAATGACGCAGTTAAATAAGGAATGAGAAGTGGAATGGCTTATGACAAGAACGAACCAATTCATCTAAAAACTTACAGTAATGCTCTCAAAATTCTAACTATGAACAGTGAAAAGTCCCATTATGATATTAGAAATATATAAGATAAATATATAGCAAGCCATATATTTAAATCAACGTGGGAGGAGTAAATGTGCCATTTCACTGTTCTATAGTTGCTGTATTTGGAACAAAAATGGCGCTTCGGCTATTAACGGATCAGAATAAAAGTAATTAACAGCGGTACGAGCTAAAGAGACAATAAATTCAACCGGCAATCACGGAAAGAACCACTTTTAGAAGGCGGTGCGAAAGAATGACGAGAGCGGATTATTTAAATTGATTATTGAAAAAAAAGTCTTCCATTAGAAAAAATATCAATTGAGTACTGCATCGTAGAAAGACGGAATCGCGTAAAGAAACCAACTATTTAATCGGAGTCTTTAATCAACTGTTGGAGATAAGATAAAATTTACGATAACCCGCAAGACATCAGCTGTGATTGACATATACGTGAGATTAAAGACCAGCTGATAAGAAACGTCAAGTTGGAGCTGTATTACGTCACGGTTGGGCTCGGAACATTTTATTTGCCCGATACTGCACAACGTCAAGAGAGCTGAATTAAACGGAAAATAGAGTGCAATTCTAAAAGCACGTAAATTTCACAACGTTTCGGCGAGCAAGGCAGTTTGAAATAAGACAATATTTAGAGTCTTGTAGGCAAATTAGACGGACCAGAAAACAAATATATTGATCACATTAACATTACTAAGCAGATTACCATGTATAAATCAACCAATGCCTTGTGTTATTCTGTCCTTGACGCAATGAAGACCAACATGATGTTCTAAGAAGCTGAGGCAAGGACTACTCTGGCTATGGTGACGCTTGACGAGATGGATGATCCAGGAGGACTGTAGTCAGCTGTGATGACGAGATGAACTCTTATTACTTAAGCCGAACCATGGAGCGAGGCCTACCATCCCATGACGATCAACAGCGAGATGGAAGTCAAAAATCCAATAAGCAAAGATAAGTCCCCATTTGAGTCGTGTCGTAAGTAGAAAACCTTATTCTTTTGGTTAATATATAGTGTGCGTAGTTAATATACGAGTGTGCTCTCAAGGAGATAGGTATTCATCCAAAGTTACCGTAAATTCCAAACATAGGCGTTAAAATACCAGTGAATGCCGTTCGTAAGTTTGTCAATATGATAGTGGAGAAGTGATTGATATTTTTCATAATTCGATGTCAGTGAAGTGTTAGAGTATTAAGAGGAAGCTAATATTTATATGCGTGATGGTTTTAACAAATAGCAAGCGTAAAGATCGTATTTAGGGAGTGTTACAATGAAATATAGTGGCACAATTTAAAGTTACGATGTGCTGTTTCTTTGATACTATGACAGTAATGATAATGATTTATATGTGTGTAGGTTATGGCACATATGTTGCGTATTTTGATGAAACGAGTGCTTCGATTATAAATGCTACGCGATAATGGAAGTGTTAAATGGTGAATGTAGTTAGCATATGAGTTGCTAGTGTATTTTGATGGTGATAGTTACTGTTATTTAGGAAGTTGGTCATAGTATTTCTTCGAGAGATGGTAGTATGTGTAGGTTGCACATACTAAGGTATAGGTATTGAAACGTACTGTTTCTGATTGCTATTTTATTCCCTAATATATATATGATACAGATTAGGATACGATCTTAATGCCATCACTATAGAATTAATTGAGTAAGTAGGATCTTCAGAAGAGCCGAGAGGTCACTTACGTCAATATTTAGGCCTTCACTGACATATCTACGACTGTTTTCATATATTTTCACTTACGGCAATTCAACTTATGATTTTATGGGAGCAATATAAGACATCACTGGTAACTTAGACTTTCATATGTGGATTTTAGATGAGGATAGAGTCTTCCTATGTATCAATTTTTCCACCCATGGTATTATTCGTTGGAATATTAATTGTAATACACTTGGTAATGTTATGTTAAGTCATATACGCACTTTAACTGAATTTTAACCATGAATTAAAATAATAATTGAATGATTTAGCCATATAAGCCTTACGATGGAATTAATTTGAGAATGCTTACGACTTAAAGTGGACTTAGATTTGCTTATATGGAGGCCAACTAGCACGAAATATGAAACGTTGAATAATTTGGAAACTCAAATAGAGAAAATCCTTAATGATCAGACATTAATCTTTTCACACGATTTTTCTACTGTGCGTGGACATTGATGTGAAGTGTTTCAACCGAGTGATATGCATTTCTGTAATTGCATGTGAATTTAGGTTCAGACGAATGAATTTTGATAATTTTGAGAAGCAACTTAGCTTAATATTGAGAGATTCCAAATCTTAATTAATTAATTAATTAATTAATTAATTGAATAATTATTGATCATTTTCTTTGCGTTTTCCGCATTTTTAATTGCAATTTGAACATTGTATATAGTAGGGATATAGCTTATTTTACTTAAATCTTTTGGATGCATCCAATCATTACAATCATTCTAATTATTACAATTATTACAATTATCCAAGTTTCACAATTATGTTGAATAATTTTACTTGATTATATAATTTATTTATTTTTCTTTTCATTTGAATCCCTTGGATACTACTTAATTATAATACAAGTCTTTGACAGGCCAGAACTAGGATACAGATGAATGAGGCCTAATTTCATTTATTGTTGGAGATTTTCCTAAACCTATTTTCTTCAAGGCAACGTCATTACAATATTTAGAAGCTGATTGCATAGGAAACCAGCCGTAATGTAAATGATTTTTTCAAGATAATCTACGTTTATTTCAACTCATACTTAGACAAATTTATGAATAAAAACTGAGTTGTGGAAACATTAAATTCTTTCAATGTCTACTTAGAATAAGTACTAGATACAAGCTTATAATGACTAATTTGATTGCGATTATGATGGTAACATGTACTGAATTCTTGACAAGCCACGGGAGTCTGAATTTTACGATAAATTCTGGTATCATACATGTACGGTAACCGACTAATAGCGAGTTGAAGACGTTCATCTACGTAGGTTGGGATTTACCGTAGGCCACCGGTGTTCTTTCTCACGCGGAACTCACAACCCAGGAATATTTGGCAGATGAAATTATTATTAAGAGCTAGTCTGGATACTCGTGTATCCCACCTGGACGCGGGTTGGTGCAACATACAGCGCCAACTCAAGGCTTTATGGTGTGGGGTACCATTGGGTACAACCACAAATCACAGTTGGTGCGTGTCCAGGGCAGGGCACTGTGAGCAGTTTGACCGGAGTGAATGACATCCTGCGGCCCGTAGCCATACCCTTTATGCACGACAACGCAGACGCCATACTTCAGCAGGACAATGCGCGACCACACGTTGCTGCACGAACACGTGCCTTCTTGTTGTCACAGGATGTCAGACTGTTGCCCTGGTCCACCCAATCACCGGACTTGTCGCCAATCGAAAGTGTGTGGGATATGGTGAAACGATGGGTGCTGTGCTGTGACTCATTGCCAACCACCTGAGACGAACTGTGGAACCAGGTGAATGCAGCATATATGACTATAACCCAGGACGCCATTCGCACCTAATACGCGTCGATGCCATCACGCATGGAACAAGTTTTTTCTGCGCATGGAGGACCCAGTGCCTACTTGGCAACAGGACACATGATGAACCTAGGTGACTGAATTGCTAATCGTTTCTGCAGAACATACTAATGAAGGTGTCATGTGAATATGAACTTCATATCTCTAGTCTTTCAAGGTTTTCTGTTTTTTATGTACATGAGTGTACACGCATCTCTCTTATCCATCCCCACCTCTTGCTTCACACGTGCCTTGATATTCTCTTCACTGATTCTCATTCTCGATACTTCAAACTTCTCGTTCACTGTACAGGCTGTTCTTGAGCTCGTCTGTCATCCTTTCCTCACTAAGCGAGTTGGACGTACGGATAAGGTCGGGAATCTGTGAGGTTGCCTGTCACCCCACTGTCAGCAACTCCGAAGATGATTTTCCTTGGTTTCTCATTATCACACCAGGCAAATGCTGGGATTGTGCCTTAATTAAGACCACGGCCGCTTCCTTCCCACACCTACTCCTTTACTACCCCATCGTCGCCATGAGACCTATCGTCAAAATTGCAGACCGTATAACCCAAATTTTGTAACGTTATAAGGGAGTAAAGATTAATGAAATCTTACTTCGAATGAGTGTCAGAGGAGAGATGTGTTTATCGCGATACCCAGGAACCTACCCTCCCAACCCCACGAAAAACATTTACTTTCATAATCTAATGAAGAGCATTACACGCCATTTTCCATTGTTGCACTAGCTACTTGCATTCCTATCAGCCAACGTAAAGTTGCACCTGACGACGTTCCCGTCAATCTTGATAATCAGATTCCGTTACCCACCCCGGCAGAATAAAAGCACAGAAGCAAACAAACGACAGTACGTGTATGTGTTGAATGTTTTTTTACGAGAGAAATAGTATTGACAAAAGACCAATAGTCTTGTCCAGGCTCTACCCTAACCAGTCCAGACCAATGTTGTTTCCACAGGAAACTAGAGGCCTGCTTCGCGGTTCTAACCTGGAGGCTTACGCCCCCCAAACCCCGACGTTCTTGTCCCCATATCATTGGTATTGTCCAGGCCCTACCGTAATGTATCCAGACCAGTGATCTTCTCCAGCCCCTACCTAACCAATCCATACCAATGGTCTTGTTCAGGCCCTACACTAACATATCCAGATCAATGGTCTTCTCCAGCCCCTACCTAACCAATCTCTACCAATGGTCTTCTCCAGCCCCTACCTAACCAATCAATACCAATGGACTTGTCCAGCTCGTACATAACCAATCTATACCAATCGTCTTGTCCAGCCCCTACCTAACCAATCTCTACCAATGGTCTTCTCCAGCCCCTACCTAACCAATCAATACCAATGGACTTGTCCAGCTCGTACATAACCAATCTAGACCAATGGTCTTGTCCAGCCCCTACCTAACCAATCTCTACCAATGGTCTTCTCCAGCCCCTACCTAACCAATCAATACCAATCGTCTTGTCCAGCCCCTACCTAACCAATCCATACCAATGGTCTTGTCCAGCCCCTACCTAACCAATCTATACCAATGGACTTGTCCAGCTCGTACATAACCAATCTCTACCAATGGTCTTCTCCAGCCCCTACCTAACCAATCAATACGAATCGTCTTGTCCAGCCCCTACCTAACCAATCCATACCAATAGTCTTCTCCAGCCCCTACCTAACCAATCAATACCAATCGTCTTGTCCAGCCCGTACCTAACCAATCCATACCAATCTTCTTGTCCAGCCCCTACCTAACCAATCTATACCAATCGTCTTGTCCAGCCCCTACTTAACTAATCCATACCAATGGTCTTGTCCAGCCCCTACCTAACCAATCTATACCAATGGTCTTGTCCAGCCTCTACCTAACCAATCTATACCAATCGTCTTGTCCAGCCCCTACTTAACTAATCCATACCAATGGTCTTGTCCAGCCCCTACCTAACCAATCTATACCAATCGTCTTGTCCAGCCCCTACCTAACCAATCTATACCAATGGTCTTGTCCAGCCTCTACCTAACCAATCTATACCAATGGTCTTGTCCAGCCCCTACCTAACCAATCTATACCAATCGTCTTGTCCAGCCCCTACCTAACCAATCTATACCAATGGACTTGTCCAGCTCGTACATAACCAATCTATACCAATGGTCTTGTCCAGCCCCTACCTAACCAATCTATACCAATCGTCTTGTCCAGCCCCTACCTAACCAATCTATACCAATGGACTTGTCCAGCCCTACTTAACCAATCTATACCAATGGACTTGTCCAGCTCGTACATAACCAATCTATACCAATCGTCTTGTCCAGCCCCTACTTAACTAATCCATACCAATGGTCTTGTCCAGCCCCTACCTAACCAATCCATACCAATGGTCTTGTCCAGCCCCTACCTAACCAATCAATACCAATGGTCTTCTCCAGCCCCTGCCCAACCAATCTATACCAATGGTCTTGTCCATCCCCTACCTAACCAATCTATACCAATGGTCTTGTCCAGCCCCTACTTAACCAATCCATACCAATGGTCTTGTCCAGCCCCTACCTAACCAATCTATACCAATGGTCTTGTCCAGCCCCTACCTAACCAATCAATACCAATGGTCTTCTCCAGCCCCTGCCCAACCAATCTATACCAATGGTCTTGTCCATCCAATACCTAACCAATCTATACCAATGGTCTTGTCCAGCCCCTACTTAACCAATCCATACCAATGGTCTTGTCCAGCCCCTACCTAACCAATCCATACCAATGGCCTTGTCCAGCCCCTACCTAACCAATCAATACCAATGGTCTTCTCCAGCCCCTGCCCAACCAATCTATACCAATGGTCTTGTCCATCCCGTACCTAACCAATCTATACCAATGGGCTTGTCCAGCCCCTACTTAACCAATCTATACCAATCGTCTTGTCCAGCCCCTACCTAACATATCCATACCAATGGTCTTGTCCACCCCTACCTAACCAACCAATACCAATGGTCTTGCCAGGTCCTCCCCTAACAAGTACAGACCAATGGGGTTGTTCTAAGTAGGTCCAGCATTCGCGGTTCCAAACTGCAGGGTTAGTTCCTAAATAAACAGGTTGACAGCCTTGTGCACCGCCAGACTACGTCATCCGCGAAAAGGCAGCGAGAAGTAAACAAACGATATCATTCCGCGCGTACGCGAATGTGTTGAAAGTTGGGTGACCAGGACTATAGTAATTATGACCTAGTTATGCCGGTACGACGTAAAACAAATCTTAAATGGCATCCTTTTCTCAAATTACAATTCCATCTGTAAGCAATAGTGTTCATCCTTTCACCGTTATCAATTTTTTGTGCTGCCTTTCTAGAGATCATCCATAACAATTATAAACAGTAAAGAAGACAATCCATTCAGTAGCTTCGAGGCAATTCAATAATGTGTGGACCATACCTGTCAGTTCAATTCAAATGGCGTGTGGTCTCCGATGAAATCTGATACAGATCATTCGAGTTCATGTCCATAGGCGACCTTCGCGTTTGTGACGATTCTCCCTAGGATGAATACTGATGTTGAAGAAGGTACATATGCACACACACACACAGTCCCCGAGCATTGAAATCAGTGAAGGGTAATATCCCCGACCGTCCGGATATCGAACCCAGAACCCGTTAGACCAAAGGCCAGCATGAACATCAGTTAGCTACGGAGCTGGACATAGTTTAATATAATTATTTATTGATATTTATAGGCCATTAAGACTCTCAGGAGAGGCCAACGAGAAAAGAGATTACAAAAATAGATGTCAATTAGACGGGAGGTTAAAGCGTCCTAGTTACAGATATCTATTGTAGATGTTGACCCATCGCTGTCTGTCTTTCGCATCTTCTGAAGCCGTCGGCTCCACCTGCTTCAAAAGCTGCCATCACGCGATCTTTCCGCCGCGTCCTTCGGCGTCTTGTTGGGCGTTTCCCATCCGGTTGAGAGTACAGTACTCGATTTGGGAGGGATTTGTCTGCCCTAATGACATATCCGAACCACAGCATTATCAACATACAGTAGAGTAGGAAATAAATGTATACTTTTATTTTACTGTGGGGTCGACTTTCCCAGTTACAACTGTATGCTGCTTAACAACAATAAATTTGTTATACGATTTGTCTAGTCTTCTACTTAATAAGAAAAATGTTACTGGCTTCCCGGTAACTACTTTTACGGTTTTTGAAGACGCCGAGGTGCCGGAATTTAGTTCCGCAGGAGTTCTTTTGCGTGCCATTAAATCTACTGACACGAGACTGACGTATTAGAGCACCTTCAAATACCACCGGACTGAGCCAGGATCGAACCTGCCAAGTTGGGTCAGAATGCCAGCGCTTCAACCGTCTGAGCCACTCAGCCCGGCAATTCTTCTACTTAACGGTCAGTGAAGACAAGATAGAAAGGAAACGTGGATGTGGGAGGAGAAGATTATCCCGTACGTGGGACCATTCATAGTTGTTCAACATCCATGATACGGCAACTCTGATACGAGAAACACAAAATAACAGAACTTACTCTATGATGTTCGCCAACCTTCTTGTGACGAAACGACACCAGAAGAAGAAGAAGAAGAAGAAGAAGAAGAAGATGATGATGATGATGATGATGATGATGATGATGATGATGATGATGATGATGATGATGATGAAGCGATCGGTATACAGGGTGGTCGGAAGCAAAGTGAACCAAGTATATGAGCATTAGAGTGTTAGTCATGCTGATAAATAATTTGTAATAAATAATTCGATACCTCGCACCGGTTGTCATTTTATCAACTGTTCAAGTTGGCCAATCAGATCACTTCGCGGGCGAATTCAAATGGGCTTTGCGAGGCAGTGTTGCTAAACCTGTACGTGGCTTAAAACCAGCATCAGAGCACCAGTCGAATAATAAGGCTTCACTAGGAAAGGTTTTCGAATACAGATCTCCGAGCTGACAATATCGGGCCAAGCAAGTACGCTACGGTGACAGTAACTGAAACCCGCAGTGTGTTTGTGTTTGATGCTGATTTCTCGGCGTGGCTCTCAAGCCGTTCTTAAGTCACGTGCAGATTTAGCAACACTGCAGAGCAAAGCCCATTTGAATTCGCCTGATTGGTTAACTTCAGCAGCTGATAAAATTATAACGGTGTGAGATATCGAATTATTTCTTTCAAATTATTGATCAGCATGACCAACCTTCCAAAGCTCATATATCTGGTTCACGTTGTTTCCAACCATCCTATCTAGCGCCTTATTTTGTTGCCTCTTCTTGAAACAAGTATCTAGATATAAATTTAAAGATGCGAAATAAATTGGTCCATAAAGTGTTCAGAAGTTCCATTTTTCTCATTTGGGATTTTGAAGAAAGAATTGAAGGAGCACTCTACACCCTATGACATGGTTAGATCAGGAAGTGAGCTAAGCGGGCCATATATCATTTGTTCCCTGAGGCTGCCCTAATTGATCCATCGGCCGTGAGCATGGACTCAGGTGATGGAATTAACAGCAGTCGCCCAATTTAGCATAAATTATAACGTTTATGGCTGGAGCAGACAGTTAGCATAGATCGCGCCAGCGTGTTCAGCACAATGTGTCACTATCGGGGCTAACGGACTAAAGAGATTGGCTGAGTCTGCAAGCAGCGTTCAAAGAAGTGCTCTAAATTTACGACTTTTCAGATACTCTGCCTGATTCTCGCGTCTGGAACCCGAGAATGCGATCCGACATAATATCACCTTTAGCCTTGATAGAAAATATTTTATTTTTACAAATAATGTTAATGTTTAGGATTCTGGATCTCTATGATACTGCACATGATTTAATAATAAGTTCTTTAAACTAGCCATTGTACCCATCATTGGCAGGTTACATTTTAGCGGAGATAAATGACAGAAGAAGAGCAAGAACATGAGACAATTATTAACAGATTTTAGGGGCTTGGGTCATTGTAAACCAGTTTGTAGACTAATTAGGCTGTCCAACGATAGCTATATTTAATATCAGAAATCTGGCCTGGAAGATTGTCACTGTATGAATTCCATCAGAGAATTCTCGTTCTTAACGACATTAAGCTGCGGCCCATTACCTCGTCGACAAAATCGTCACATAGCGGTCTTTCCAGGCGCAACGACAATACTATATTACAAGTAAATTGGATCGTCTTACATTATGACCTGGACTGACACGCGATGGAGGAGTGAGAAAAATTGGGAGGAATTTAATTTGCAATAAACTGATATTAAGAGGAAATTATTATTATTATTATTATTATTATTATTATTATTATTATTATTATTATTATTATTATTATTATTATTATTATTATTCACAAATTGTTTTACGCCACACCGATACAGATAGATCTTATGACGTCGATGGCACAGGAAAGAGCTATGAGTTGGAAAGAAGTAGCCGAGGCTTTAATTTTTATTTTACAAGATGCTTTAAGTCGCACCGACACAGATAGGTATTAGGGTGACGATGGGATAGGAAAGGGTTATTTATGTGAAAGAGACGGCCGTGGCCTTAATTAAGGTACAATCCCAGCATTTACCTGCTGTGATAATGAGAAACCATGGAAAGCCTTCAGGGCTGCCGACAGTGGGATTCGAATTCACTATCTCCCGGATGTAAGCTCACAGCTGCGCACCCCTAACCGTACGGCCAACTCGCCCGGTAAGGCCTTAATTAAGGTACAGCCCAAGCATTTGCCTAGTGAGAAAATAGGAAACCACGGAAAATCATCTTCATGGCTGCCGACAGTGGAGCTCGAACCCACTATCTCCCGAATACTGGATACTGGCCGCACTTAAGCAACTGCAGCCATCGATCTCGGCATTATTATTATTATTATTATTATTATTATTATTATTATTATTATTATTATTATTATTATTTTACATCGTTATGCCCTACTCAGGAGCACGGTTGAACTTGCTTAGCTGATGTGTTGGCCTTCTTTTCCTCCCCAAATCTCTTCATCCTCTCGCTGAGCTTATTATTATTATTATTATTATTATTATTATTATTATTATTATTATTATTATTATTATTATTATTATTATTATTATTATTATTATTATTATTATTATTGTGATGATGATGGTGGTGACGATGACATTGTTGATCAAGACAAAGTTACATGTTTGCATTTCTTTCCGACAGAACGCCAATCACCAATTGTTCCTAAAATTAAGATAAGTGGCATATATCGCTATCAGACAGTCTTTTAGACGCTTTTAAACAATTTTAATGGTCGTTTTGTCTAATTCCTAAGGAAACATCTAATTTAAAAGTTTTAAATAAAGATTTTCCTGTACGTCCGATATAATGTACTTCTCCGTTTACTGATAAATTTGGGAGATTTTCTTCAGTGGAAAGTATACAGTGAGAAACGTAAAAAGTGTCATTGTTCCTAGTTCGAAGAAGGTGGAACAACTTGATTTATATATACAGGTTGGTCGGTAAAAACGTGAACCGGGTATATGAGGATTAGAGGATTGGTCACACTGGTGAATAATTTTAAAAAATCGGTATCTCGCGCCGTTGTCATTGTATTAGCTGCTGTAGTTAGCCAATCGCATCGGTTCGCGGGCGAATTCAAATGGGCTTTGCGAGGCGATGGTGCTAAATCTGCGCGTGGCTTAAGACCAGCTTGAGAGCTCCGATCAAAGAAAAATCTCCTCCAGGTGAGGGATTTAACACTGACCCCCGAGCTGATTGGACCACGCCATAGCAAGTACGCTACGGTGACTCTGGTTTGTATTTAATGCTGATATCTCGGTATGGCTCTTAAGCTGGTCTTAAGCCACGTGCAGATTTTTCAGCACTTCTTCTTCTTCTCCTTCTTCTTCTTGTACCACATCTTGTTCTTGTTCTCAGCAAATCGAAAAAAAGTGAGGGTACTGAGCCCGTACCATTCTCGTAGAAACCGTAGCCAAGATATTTTCCTTCTTCCCCTATTTCTTCTTCCTTTGTAAGAAAAACTGAAGGAGTCTATATTTATCATTTCGAATGATATGGCTAAAGTACTAAAGTTTCTTCTTTTTGATGTTATGCACGACCTCTAGCTCTTTGTTCAGGCGTTGTAGTACTTCAGTGTTACGTATTCTGTCAACCCATGATGTTCTCAGCAGGCGCCGGTAGCACCACATCTCAAAAGTCGAAGTTTTTTTGGTGATGTTCTCTGTTAGGATCCAAGTGTCAGCACTATAAAATAAGACAGAAAATACACAACACCGAAGTAAACGGAGACGGAGATTGATATTAAAGTTCCTGTTGCAGAGAAGTTTGCTCATTCTCTTGAATGAAATCCTTACCTGTTCAATCCGGGATCTAATGTCAACAGCATTGTTCCAGCTGTGATCAAGTACGCTGCCGAGATATTGAACTTGCTCCACCTAGCCTCCGTGGCAGCGCGTTGGCCTCTCACCGCCGGGTTTCGTGGTTCAAATCCCGGTCACTCCATGTGAGACTTGCACTGGACAAAGCGGAGGCGGGACAGGATTTTCTCTAGGTACTCCGGTTTTCACTGTCATCTTTCGTTCCAGCAATACGCTCCAATATCATTTCATCTGTCAGTCATCAATCATTGCCCCAGAGGAGTGAGACAGGCTTCGTCAGCCGGCACAATTCCTATCCTCGCCGCAAGATTGGGGCTTCATTCATTCCATCCCTGACCCGGTCAGTGGCTGGAAAATACGTTGTAGGTTTTCATTCATTTGCTCCACGTCGCAAAACTCATTTGAATTCGGCCGCGAAACGATCTGGTTGGCTACCTTCAGCAGCTGATGAAATGACATCCGCGCGAAATGTTGAATCATTATTTCAAATTATTTATCACCATGACCAACCCTCTAAAATTCATAAACCCGGTTCGCGTTGTTTCCGACCGCCTTGCACAATCCCCTTTATGCACTGCTTTCTTTTACTCTTTCAAGAACCTCATCTGCTCCTGTAGAATTACTCGATAACGACCCATACAAATATATTAATGGAAGAAAGCATAGTATACTGAAACGAACTGAGTTTCAGAAACAAATTTAGTTTGTTTATGTAGAATGAATACACTCTATAATATTTATACATTGTCGTTGCGCCTCGAAATACTGTGTGACAGTGTTCACGGGAGAAATAACAGAACGAAAATTCGTTGATCTACTTCATGCAATACTGAACCTTAGATGACAGAACCTTTCTGGTCAGAGTTCAAAGCTGAAATATTATCACATAGCGGTTTATCTAGGCGCAACAACGATATACTATTATAGTCGAACCAAACTGCCGTCCGTAACCGAGTGAATAAATCCATTCTCAGACAGGACCGGAAAACTGCACCATCTGAAGATCAAAGATTCAATTCCTGTCACTGACAGTTTCATTAACACCTGATCAGCTCCTCCAGACAAATAATAATAATAATAATAATAATAATAATAATAATAATAATAATAATAATAATAATAATAATAATAATAATAATAATAATAATAATAATAATAATAATAATAATAATAATCCAAGTATCACAAACAAAATACTTAAAAGAGTTAACAAATTCAAATACTCAGGTGAACTAATAACAGTAACAATAGTAGAAAAGGAGAACTTGAGGTTACGAATTCACAAAATGGAAAAAGCTTATCACATCAAATATTGCCAAATTTTAATTTTCTATCCCGTCGGGAAGATTGTGCCGCCATCTTAACTTTGGGGAGAGGAGTAGAAATGTGGACCTGCAGGAAACGAAATAAAGTATATGCAGATGGTCATTATTACACCTGAAACGGATAACTGTACGAAAATGTCACCAAAATGGTAAATGTACAGACACACGATCGTTGCGATTTTATTTATATAAATAATAATATTAATAATAATAATAATAATAATAATAATAATAATAATAATAATAATAATAATAATAATAATAATAATATCAAGTTCATTATTTTAATAAAATAGACCTTTAGCCGGTTCGAGTACCGTTGATCGAAAAAAATCCGCCATCAGAATGTTGGGCGGTAAGGTAGGGGAGGTGGTGGTATACAATTTCTAAACTCTAGATCACGCGCCAAAAGCCTGGATTCAATTCCAAACCGCTCCGGAGTGCTGGTATGGTGTGAGAGCATATGGCACTGTTAAAGGTGATTCGTCCTTCGGATGAGGACGTAAAGCCTTCAGCAGACCCTTTGGTGCTCTTCAACGGGAGTAGGCTATATGCCGACATCGAATTTCACACCCTCCCTTCATTTTATCATATATGCCGTCAGTCATTTCATCTCATTTTCTCCTCTCATGAGGTTGACTCATGAAGGCGACCACCAGGTCATAAAAAATCGACACGAAGATTCATCTCACTTCATACCCCACTTCGTAGAGAAACGGGACAAGGGCTATAGCAACAACAACAACAACAACAACAACAACAACAACAACAACCGATTAACGAAGAAAACCGAAAATACTGTGTCCTGTCCTTCGCTGGCGCGCTTGAACGACCTCAATTAATGAACTTCGGTTGTTCAATTTCTGAGTAAACTAAAAGACCCATTAAACAATATTTCAGGCAAAGATTTAATTACCGACCTCGATAGCTGCAGTCACTTAAGTGCGGCCAGTATCCAGTATTCGGAAGATGGTGGGTTCGAGTTCCATTGTCCGCAGCCCTGAAGATGGTTTCCCGTGGTTTTCTATTTTCACACCAGGTAGATGCTGGGGCTCTACCTTAATTAAGTCCAAGGCTACCTCCTTTCCTCTTTTTGCCTTTTCCTATCCCATTGTCGCCATGAGACCTAACTGTGTCAGTACGATGCAAAGCAACTTGAAAAAATTTATTTCAGACGATTTCCGATATTTTTCACAGACTTCTTTTCTGGCGAGAAAAGCGAACCTTACTGAAAATGTCTATATAGTTCATAATTTCCTGATTTCTATAACGATCTTCTTACCTTCTTCTTCCTGCAATTTCCTCAATTTATTGGGGTCGCCACTTGATGTGTACTTGGTCCAGTTTTACAGCCGGACGCCCTTCCTGACGCCAAACGTATGAGGAGAAATGTATTCACTATTACGTGTTTCTGTAATGGTTGGTAGTGTCGTGTGAATATGAAGACGAAGACTGTTTCCGAGCCATAGGTGTGTATATCTAAAAGATATGTAAAATTATCTATATAAAATAATTACATCACCGAGTGAGTTAGCTGTGCGGTTTAGGGACGCGCATCTGTGAGTTTTCATCCCGGAGATAGTGGGTTCGAACCCCACTGTCGGTAGCCCTGAATATGATTTCCCATTGTTTTCCATTTTACACCATGCGAATGCTGGTGATGTACCTTAATTGAGGCCACGGCCGCTTCCTTCCCACTCCCAGGCCTTTCTTATCCCATCGTCACCATAAAACCTATCTGTGTTGGTGCGACGTAAAGCAAATTGTAAAAATAAAAATAAATTACAGAGGGCAATGAACTCATGCATTAGGTTTATATTTTCATTTAAATTTTCAACTCATATCTCCCCCTATTACGAAATTCTCTCCGGGTTAAAATTCTATAAACTACGATATTTTCACATTGCAACTCTCGTATTTCGTCTGTTGAATTAATCTAAACCCCAGTATTTATCCTCAAAGTTTAATTTACTCTCCTCCTCTTATGAGCATAACACACACTCGACTACTACACTCTCAATTCCTGTACATCGCTCATCATCATTTAACAGTTCCTTTGAAGTGTCTGGTGCAACGCTATGGAATTATCTTCCAGTCAGTGTCAGGAATTGCACTTCTTTAGCTTCTTTCAAGTGGTCTTGCCGAGAAATAATATTAAATGTATAACCAGCTTGTATGAATGGCAGTATGAATGGAAGAATGAATGAGGTTACGTTTTATATTTTGTTATATTGCTTCAGTATTCTGTTTTATGAAGTTTATTTTAGATCATACGCGGTTAAGTGTAAGATAGGTCCTTGAGCCTTAACTTCGCCACAAATGAAGGTATGGAATAAATAAATAAATAAATAAATAAATAAATAAATAAATAAATAAATAAACAAATAAGTAAATAAATAATTACATCGTTGAAATCAGCATCCTTTCCTAAAGCGAGTGGTGTATGTTTTGGTAAAAATGTTACAAATAACATAAGGATCTTGATAAAGACCCCTGTGTCTCAGGCTCCGATTAGTGTGTTCAATCGGATGCTTCTAGGAGTGGGGTGGGAAAAGCGCAACTGATGGGGTCTATAATTGTGTCGAATTTCCACTTCCCCACGCACCTGCTCTCTTGAACGGATAGCAAGTGCAGCCCAGCGCTCTTATTTACAACTTGACAAAAGGAACATCAGCCATCTCCAAGAAGTTGCGCTTCACATGACCGGGGCAGCGTTGTGTAACAGCTCTTCTTTGTTACTTCGGAGCGATATCGTACGCATAACGGAATAGCACACAATAGCGAACTGCTCCTGCTCCGGACACACAAGCAGCTGTCGTTTCCTCCAGGGACTCCAGCAGCAACACCATTCAAATTTAATCAGCATATATGTCGTCTATGGCCTTCTACAACCATACTAGAGGGCACTGCAGTAAGGAAACAAACCCAAACTGATTGCATGGGTGGGTGTGGGAAACACTTTATGTTTAATGGCCAAACATACTAACGCTGTACATGGTACTGTTTAACTAGAACGGAGACCATTTACGACACTCAAGATGCATACACTATTCCTGACATTAAGTAATCATCATAACCACCTTCAAAATTACATGTTAGACAGATGTGATAATTAAGGGAGGAATTTGTTTTAAAGCCCAAAATACTTTTCTACAATCTAATATTAGTACTAATGGCTTCGTGCGTAGTAAGTCAGAATTAGAAATAGAATTTCAATATCCTTGGTAACAATAGAAGAAGATCTGTCATGTTCCACCTCTCCTTTTATTTAATAAATCAGAGGTTCTCAAACTATTATGAGATTCTACCACGCACTCATGACTAAAACTTCAATGTATCCCCACGAAAAAAAATCCCTAAAACATAGGTTTAAAAATATTAGTAACCTGACTAATTATCGAGGCATTTCAATTGATTATAAACCATTGTTTTAAATACAATTCGTAAATAAGACGAGATTGTGAAATTAAATGCAATTTTATACCACATTACCAAAACAGGATACCCTGTTTGTATGAATGTTTCTAAAAACACTCGATATCAAATTAATAAATAAGGATGAAAATGTTTCAATGTGAATTCTGGAATTCAGTCATTGCGAACCATCAAAATTTCAATGTAATAGGTGTGCCTGAATGAGTGACGAAGCTTCCTTATTTGTTGCAGTGCAGGTGAAACTTTTAAGTGAAGCGTGGCTCCATATTTAACTTTCTTCTTATTTACTTCCATATTTCAATTTTCCTTCATGCTTTCCCTGGAGGCTGCTCGCGCACACCATTAAAAGTCTCAGGCGTTCCCCTAGGGGTACGCACCCCACAGTTTAATAACCACTACTCTACATAAATTAAAGGGTCAATTCCCGTAGCCAGAGAACATTACGTGTACGGCCGTCGATCATTTCCGCACATTATGAATCGTTTGGGCACACTTTAATTTATTATGTCAAATGGGCAATAATTATATTTCGCAACACTACACTGAACTGCGCTTTGTAGCTGAATCTATATAAATAAAGTTGCAGCAGGTCCGCTGTGTGCAATTCCCTTTATTTTGTCAATTTTTCAGATATGTAACCGTTTTAGGTTAACTGAAGACAGTATATGTTGTTTTTAGCTTTTGCGTCGACCGTCTTCGTAGCGTAACGGCTGGAGCTATTACCTGCCGTCCTCAGGGGCCCGAATTCGATTCCCGGTACTGACAGAAATTTAGATCTGGCAGCTTTGCTGGCACTTTGGAAGGTGGTATGAAGGATCCGGTTTACAGTCCTGATACCAGTGACAGAAGTAGGGCCTTTCACAGGGTGCAATAGTAAACGCAAACAGAAGCATTCTGGATTCTTTGGATGCATTGCATACGCTCGTCCAATAACATGTTTCTTCTTAAGGTTGGTTATGGATATTTTTTGTGAGATTAAAATCTCGATAAACTCCAATCCATTTTGAGATTTTTAAATAGTACAAAACCTCGTAACTACCTGTGTATAGGCGGATTCTAAATACGAAGTTCAGTTCAAGTAAGTCCAGTAGTTTTCCGATTGTAAGAAATCAGCCCCCGTTTGTGGGCTACGTCCACTAAGACTTAGACTTTAACACGTTCCGTTATTAATATGTCCTATATTTGCCCTCCTATCGTAAACTGCACATGAGAAAAATGTTTTAAAAATAGATTTCCATTAAATTTGATATATTTCAATAGGGGTTGATCATGAACAGTTTGTGGGAGAGTAAAATCATTGTTACGGTCATCCTATAAACCCCCAGTCCGCTCAGTGATTGTTAAATGGTATGCAACCTAAAACTACCTTTCGATAAGTGGATCTAACTATGAAGAATAGTTAAAATACGAGTATATCCAGTATTTTTCAGTTATAAGAAATCAAACAGAGAGAGACACTAAAACAATAAGTCTGTAGATGGACATTTTTAGAGCTGACGGATAACTACGAAAAAAAATCGCCAAATAATCAATGTACAGACATAAAATAATCAATGTACAGACATACGACCGTTATGATTTTAATTGTATTTATTTATTTATTTATTTATTTATTTATTTATTTATTTATTTATTTATTTATTTATTTATTTATTTATTTATTTATTTATTTATTTATTTATTTATTTATTTATTTATTTTCATGACAATCACCTACTACAATGGCATTCAATCTCTTACTATAGCTATCATAGGGCACAAATTGTATTGAATTGACTACTGTATTTAACGTGTCGTTCATTTCACCGGCCATCAGTCTTGCGCTGGGCGACGCGACGTTGTCACGAAAACCCAGCAGGATAGTACCTCACCTGTCCCCAGCTGTACCAAGGAAAGACAGTATCAGTGTTTTGCTAATACAATGTAGTGAGTTCTTATCTACTCCCATCAGTAGACAGTTCCTACGTGAAACCAGTGCATTCTGCCATAGCTTTGTGAATTCAAGATAGTATTCACCGTCACCACCCCCCTCCTTGAATCAAGATATACTATTCACACGCCATAGATAAAGAAAAGAAATGTAGAGGGTGTGAATGTTGGTAAGTATGAGGATGACCTGGTTCAGAAGGTGGAACCATGTGACGATAAACCACGAAGAGAATAATAGTGATAATAATGGGATACTGGAATGCAGGGGTAGGCCAAGTAAGAGAAGATAATGACAGCAGGTGAACTCGGATTAAGACAAAGGAATGAAAGAGGAAGTCGACTGGTTGAATTTTGCACCGATCATAATTTAGTCCTTGCAAATACTTGGTTCAAACACCACAAACGACGACTGTGTACGTGGACGAGACCTGGAGACACTGAAAGGTATCAAATAGACTTCATTATGATTAGACAGAGATTCAAAAACCAGGTGTTGGATTGCAAAACATTCCCAGGAGCAGATGTGGACTCTGAAATGCCGTCTGAAACTGAAGAAATTGAAGAAAATAAGGAATGCAATGAGATGGAATCTAGACAAGTTGAAAGAAAGGAGTATGAGAGACTATATCAAGGAACACATTGAATAAGGACTAAATTAAAAGGCGAGGAATGGACAGTCGTGATGAATGAGGTATCTAGGGCTGCTGAAGAAATGTTAGGAAGAAAGGAAAGCTCAACTAGGAAACAATGGATAACTCAGGAGATACTAGA
The DNA here is from genome assembly GCF_040414725.1 of Anabrus simplex. NCBI lineage: Eukaryota > Metazoa > Arthropoda > Insecta > Orthoptera > Tettigoniidae > Anabrus > Anabrus simplex. The sequence goes on along the minus strand of NC_090267.1, from coordinate 117,690,624 downwards.
CCTGATTGATGAACGACGAAAATACAAGAAAGCAAAAAATGAAGAGGGCAGAAAGGAATACAGGCGATTAAAGAATGAAGCGGATAGAAAGTACAGGACAGTTAAGGAAGAATGGCTGAAGGAGAAGTGCAAGGATGTTGAAGATTGTATGGTCACAGGAAAGATAGATGCTGCATACAGGAAAATAGAGAAAACCCTTGAAGAAAGGAAAACTAGGCGTATGAATATTAAACGTACAGGTGGAAAACCGCTTCTATGGAAAGAGACAAGGAAGAAAGATGGCAGGAACATATCCAACAGTTGTATCAAGGTAAAGAGGTAGATGATATGGTTTTGTAACAAGAAAAGGCTGTTGATGCCGATGAAATGGGAGACCCAGTTTTGAGGTCAGAATTTGACAGAGCTTTGAGAGACCTAAATAGGAACACGGCACCTGGAATAGATGACATTCCCTATGAATTACTGACTGACTTAGGAGGAACCAGCGTGGCGAGGTTATTCCGTTTAGTGTGTAAGATATATGAGACAGGGGAAGTGCCATCCGATTTTTGGTAGAAGGTTGTTATAGCTGCCGGTGGTGACAGGTGTGAAAACTACCTCACCATTAGTTTAGTGTCTGAATACTTCTAACATGTATTATTTACAGAAGAATGGAAAGACAAGCTGAAACTGAGTTAGGAGAAGATCAATTTGGCTTGAGGAGAAATGTAGGAAAAACCTTAAGCAATCCTGATTTACGTCTGATTTTAGAGGATCGAAAAAAGGACAATCCCACATACATGACGATCGTAGATCTTGAAAAACCACTTGATAATGTTGATTGGACCAAGCTATTTGAGATTCTGAAGGTTATCGGGATCAGATGCCGAGAACGCAGCATTATCTACAATCTGTATAAAAATCAGTCTGCAGTGATAAGAATCGAGGGCTTTGAAAAAAGAAGCAGCAGTCCAGAAAGGAATGAGGTTAAGTTGCAGTTTGTCCCCCGTCCTTTTCAATGCTTGTATAGAACAGGCAGTAAAGGAAATCAAAGAGGAATTTGGGAAGGGAATCACAATCCAAGGAGAGGAAATCAAAACCCTGAGATTTTCTGATGCTATTGTTATTTTATCTGAGACTGCAGAAGATCTGGAGAAATTCCTGAATGGTATGGACAGAGTCTTGGGTAAGAAATACAAGATGAAAATAAATAAGTCCAAAACAAAGTAATGGAGTGCAGTCGAACAAAGTCAAGTGATGCAGGAAATATTAGATTAGCAAATGAAGTTTTAAAGGAAGTAGATGAATATTGTTACTTGGGTAGTAAAATAACTAACAATGGCAGAAGTAAGGAAGACATAAAATTCAGATTAACACAAGCAAAGAAGGCCTTTCTTAAAAAAAAATTTGCTCACTTCGAACATTGATATAGGAATTAGAAAGATGTCTTGGAAGACTTTCGTCTGGAGTGTGGCATTGTATGGAAGCGAAACATGCACGATAATTAGCTCAGAAAGGAAGAGGATAGAAGCTTTTGATATGTGGTTTTACAGCAGAATGCTGAACGTGAGATAGCTAGATCGAATCACTAATGAAGAGATACTGAATCGAATTTGTGAGAGGAGATCGTTTTGGCTAAATTTGACCCGAAGAAGAGATAGAATGATAGGACACATCTTAAGACACCCGGGACTTGTACAGTTGGTGTTTGAGGGAAGTGTAGGTGGTAAGAACGGTAGGGGTATACTAAGGTATCCATATGGCAAGCTGATTAGAGCAGATGTAGGATGTGTTAGTTATGTAGAAATTAAAAGGTTAGCATAAGATGGGGTGGCGTGGAGGCTGCATCAAACCAGTCTATGTACTGAAGACTCAAATAATAATAATAATAATAATAATAATAATAATAATAATAATAATAATAATAATAATAATACACGTAAGAAAATGGAAATTGCAACACCATGAAAGCATTGGTTGTTTGTGTTAATTTTCAAGATATGGAACGATGCCATGTAGGTATGTAAACGATCAAAGTTTTAGACCCATTGAATTGTTGCTACAGGTCTCCCCACGTAATTGGTCGCGGAGGAATCAACTCCAGTATACGGACTCTGGTGTAGCGTAGTTGACTTGCAGTCTGTGCAGTGAAGTGTTCCCCGTCAAACATGCCTCGACGACAGTGAAGAGCACGCTATCAACAACTGTCGCCGTTTGAGAGGGCTTGGATAATTGGGCTGTGTGAGTCTGGATTATCGCTAAGGATTGTCGCTGCACGTGTTGGCCGACAGGCATCTACGGTATAACGTGTATGGCAGCAGTGGTCAAATGAAGGTACCCACATTCGTAGACCTGACACAGGCCCAGTGCGACGGACAACTGTGAGAGAGGATCGCCGTATCATTCCGATGGCTCGGATGGAACCCCATGCAACAGCAGCGCAAATTCGAGCAGCTGTGGCAACCCACGTTACACAACAAACATTTGGTAATCGCCTGCGTGCTGCTGGCTTACGAGCCCGTGTCCCTGCAGAAGGTGTTCTAGTGACCCCACAACAGCGACGTGTAAAGCTGGCCTGGTGTCGAGAAAGATCGACGTGGGTCGGCGAATGGCATACGGTCGTCTTTAGTGATGAATCGGGCTTCTGTCTTGCCCGCAGTGATCACCGGAATCGTGTGCGCCGACGTATCGGGGATAGGGGCCGCCCAGATCTTATTGTCGAGAGGCACACAGGGCCAACACCAAGCATTATGGTCTGGGGAGCTATTGGCTTTTATGTAAAATCACAATTAGCGCTTGTTGAGGGCACTGTGACTGCTCGACAGTACGTTGATAGGGTACTCAATCCAGTGGCTGTCCCTATGATGGCGAACATTGCTAATGGGATGTTTCAGCAGGACAATGCCCGGCTTCACACTGCACGCATCTCCAGAGAAGCCCTCCACGACATCACAACCTTAGAATGGCCCGCCAGATCCCCGGACCTCAGTCCTATTGAACATGTGTGGGACATGATGGGTCGACAACTGGCCAACCGTCTTCAGCCACCCACAACTCTGGAACAACTGACCCGTGCAGTGCAGCAAGCATGGGCCACAATTCCTCAGGAAGCGATCCAGGACCTTATTGACTCCATGCCTCGACGAATTCGTCAATGTGTTGCAGCTCGTGGTGGGCACATCCTGTATTTATTGTCATCCAAACTTGCGGTCAGAGGGACCTGAAAGTGTAATAATCGAATCACAACCGAACACTCGTCCTGCACGTTCAATTTCAGCAAAGTATCACCACACCTTCTGGGTGTTGGAATTTCCATTTTCTTCAGTGTAATAATAATAATTATAATAATAATAATAATAATAATAATAAACAATAATGGTTGGAAACGGCTAACACTAGCATGTGACGTAGGCGGCTGAAGTTTTACGGGCACCTTCTAAGAATGGACAACGGAAAGCTCACGAAGACACGAAGAAGATCGTCTCACTCATCAAAAGCTACAAGACTGGAAACATGTGGTTCAATGAAATAAGGGCCGATGCCCTTCGATGTTAGGCCCCTTAAAACAACAAGCATCATCATCAGTGAAGTAAAAAGGACTTCGTTTCCGCTGGAATTTTTGATACTGATGTCTCAGACCGCCCTAAATTTTGTAAATTGGTAAATTCGTGATCTCCTCTACCAAAAGTTGTTAAATCTCGCAAAAGAAAGGAAAAACTAATAACAGGACTCAAGAGGTATTGGGAACGAAAATGAGCATCCAAAAAGAACTGGTCATAAGCACTCCTTAGTGTGCTTAAATCACTAATAAATAACATACATACATACATTATCATTTTAGACTGTTATGCCTTTCAGCGTTCAGTCTGCAAGCCTCTGAGAATAAACGTCGCCACAATCCTCGATTTGCAACTAGTGTTGTGGCTTCATTTACTTCTATACCTCTTATCTTTAAATTGTTAGAAACCGAGTCTAACCATCGTCGTCTTGGTCTCCCTCTACTTCTCTCACCCTCCATAGCAGAGTCCATTATTCTCCTAGGCAACCTATCCTCCTCCATTCGCCTCACATGACCCCACCACCGAAGTCGGTTAATGCGTACAGCTTCATCCATCGAGTTCATTCTTAAATTAGCCTTTATCTCCTCATTCCGAGTACACTCCTGCCATTGTTCCCACCTGTTTGTACCGGCAATCATTCTTGCTACTTTCATGTCTGTTACTTCTAACTTATGAATAAGATATCCTGAGTCCACCCAGCTTTCGCTCCCGTAAAGCAAAGTTTGTCTGAAAACAGACTGATGTAAAGATAGTTTCGTCTGGGAGCTGACTTCCTTCTTACAGAATACTGTTGATCGCAACTGCGAGCTCACTGCATTAGCTTTATTACACCTTGCTTCAATCTCACTTACAATATTACCATCCTGGGAGAACACACAACCTAAATACTTTAAATTATCGACCGGTTCTAGCTTTGTATCACCAATCTGACATTCAATTCTGTTGAATTTCTTACCTACTGACATCAATTTAGTCTTCGAGAGGCTAATTTTCATACCATACTCATTGCACCTATTTTCAAGTTCCAAGATATTAGACTGCAGGCTTTCGGTACAGTCTGCCATTAAGACCAAGTCGTCAGCATAGGCCAAACTGCTTACTACATTTCCACCTAACTGAATCCCTCCCTGCCATTTTATACCTTTCAGCAGATTATCCACGTAAACTACGAACAGCAAAGGTGAAAGATTACAGCCTTGTCTAACCCCTGTAAGTACCCTGAACCAAGAACTCATTCCACCATCAATTCTCACTGAAGCCCAATTGTCAACATAAATGCCTTTGATTGATTTTAATAATCTACCTTTAATTCCATAGTCCCCCAGTATAGTGAACATCTTTTCCCTCGGTACCCTGTCATATGCTTTCTCTAGATCTACGAAACATAAACACAACTGCCTATTCCTCTCGTAGCACTTTTCAATTACCTGGCGCATACTGAAAATCTGATCCTGACAGCTTCTCTGTGGTCTGAAACGACACTGGTTTTCATCCAACTTCCTCTCAACGACTGATCGCACCCTCCCTTCCAAGATGCCAGTGAATACTTTGCCTGGTATACTAATATGAGATACCTCGATAGTTGTTGCAATCCTTCCTGTTCCCTTGCTTATAGATAGGTGCAATTACTGCTTTTGTCCAATCTGAAGGTACCTTACCAACACTCCACGCTAATGTTACTACTCTATGAAGCCATTTTATCCCTGCCTTCCCACTATATTTCACCATTTCAGGTCTAATTTCATCTATTCCTGCCGCTTTATGACAATGGAGTTTATTTACTATCCTTTCCACCAACCTCATTTTCCTCATCCCCATGAGCTTGGCTGTTTGCAACACCACCAGGATGATTTCCTATTACATTGAGAAGATGTTCAAAATATTCCCTCCACCTCTCCAGTGATTCCCTGGGATCTATTATGAGTTCACCTGAATTACTCAAAAACTCTGTTCATTTCCTTTTTCCCTCCCTTCCTAAGATTATTTATTACTGTCCATAAAGGTTTCCCTGCTGCTTGATCTATCCTTTCCAGATTATTACCAAAATATTCCCATGACTTCTTTTTGGATTCAACAACTATTTGTTTCGCGCTGTTTCTTTCATCTAAGTACAAATCCCTGTCTGCCTCGGCCTTTGTTTGGAGCCATTTTTGATAATCCTTCTTTTTACGTTTACAGGCTGCTCTCACTTCATCATTCCACAAAGACGTTCGCCTTTTCCCATCTTTACACACAGTTGTTCCTAGGCATTCCCTTGCTGTTTCTACTACAGCATCCCAGTATGCCACCCATTCACTTTCTATATCCTGAACCTGCTTACTGTCTACTGTTCGAAACTTCTCACTAATCATATCCATGTACTTCTGTCTAATTTCCTCGTCCTGGAGATTTTCTACCTTTATTCGTTTGCAGACAGATATCACCTTCTCTACCCTAGGCCTAGAGATACTTAGTTCACTACAGATCAGAAAGTGGTCTGTATCATCGAAAAATCCGCGAAAAACTCGTACATTCCTAACAGATTTCCTGAATTCAAAGTCTGTTAAGATATAGTCTATTATGGATCTGGTACCTCTAGCCTCCCATGTGTAGCGGCGAATAGCCTTATGCTTCAAGAATGTATTCGTAACTGCTAAACCCATACTAGCACAGAAGTCCAGCAAACGCTTCCCATTCCCATTAGCTTCCATATCTTCCCCACATTTACCAATCACCCTTTCGTATCCTTCAGTTCTATTCCCAACTCTCGCATTGAAATCGCCTATTAGCACTATTCTATCCTTGCTGTTGACCCTGACCACGATGTCACTCAATGCTTCATAAAACTTGTCAACTTCATCCTCATCTGCACCCTCACATGGTGAATACACAGACACAATTCTTGTCCTAATTCCTCCAACTGACAAATCCACCCACATCATTCGCTCATTTACGTGCCTAACAGAAACTATGTTGCGTGCAATGGTATTCCTCTACTCCAGACTCTACCCTTCCCTTTCTAACACCCGTCAAGTACACTTTATAATCTCCTATCTCTTCCTCATTATCTCCCCTTGCCCGAATATCACTTACTCCTAGCACATCCAGATGCATCCTCTTTGCTGACTCAGCCAGTTCTGCCTTCTTTCTTCCATAAGCCCCATTAATATTGATAGCTCCCCATCGAATTCCATTTCGTTCGCCAAGTTGTTTCCAAGGAGTCTCTCGCCTGTCAAATGGGAGTGGGACTCCATTACTCCCATAGGTCCGAGGCTTGCTTAAAATGTTCTGAGCTCGGTAAATTCATGAAGCAGGATGCTACCCTACTTGCACATAGTCCAAGTGAGGATCTCTCCTCTAACGAGTTATGGACCACCGGTGAATTGCATAGTCCTAGCAGCCTGAGCACAAGGAGGGCCAGGACTCAGAATATGTCCGAGATGCCCACTCCCATTCCATAGCAACTGGTATCCCGACTCTCAGGACCACTTACTAGGCCACTCAGCCGTTGCCCATGGTTCACGAACTAGGACGTGACTACAGTAACCCACAAACATGAACCATCTAATAAATAATAATAATAATAATAATAATAATAATAATAATAATAATAATAATAATAATGCCAACGACCGTAGCCATGTTGAAACATCGGATCCCGTGAGATCTCCCAAGTTAAGCAACATTGGGCGTGGTCAAGGTCTGGATGGGTTGTCACGCGCTGTTGGTGGGGGCTAAGGGAATGGAGGAGCGGAAAGGAACTGGCCACACTACCGTACGTAAACTCCGGCTCAGGCACACCTCTGCGGATGTTAGGGCCTGCCTTGGGGCAGAATACACCCCTACTTACCTTATAATATCTATGTTTTTATGGCCCATTAACTACGTTTACGATATAAAAAACACCAAGCTTTCAGAATTTTTCCCCGAAGTAGTTCTTTTATATGCAGATAAATCTATCGACTCGAGGCTGATATATAGCATTGGACTGAGTGGGATCAAACCCGCCGTCTAGGGCTCAGAAAACCGCGCTCTACCTTATGAGGAGGATGGTTGCCCTGTTGTACTTTCTCATAAAACAGTAATCACTATCAACAATCTACCATCTGAGGCTACCTAGAAGAATAGGAATGGTGGTGGTGATACTGATGGTGGAGATTTAACATTTATACTCTTGCGATCTCCATATTACTGAGTTTGCAAGATCTAGGGAATCTCATTTCGTTTTTTGCCTTTCGTTGTAATATTCTTTAACAACTTTTGTATATGTTTAATTAACACATTACTTTCATTGAATAAATCAATTAATTTCAGTTATAAATAGAGAAACTATATAATCAATATATCTGCCTGTCAGCTTCAGAGACAAAATGAATTACAGATATCAAATACATTTCATCAGAGGTTCTGTACTCCCCAATTTTTACCTGTCATACTCATATGATCGATCACATTTTTATAGGAGTGATCGGATGAAATACAGTGTACTGAAATTGGTTGAAATATTGCCCCATTCCCCTGAGACCAGTCACGATGTAGAAGACAGGGAGTATCTCAGCTTTCCAAGATAGTTCAGTGTGTTTAAGCACTAATCTAGATAGTTTATACTCGTACCTATGGCTTCTGACTTAAATTTCTTTGTCTGCAATGTTCCAAATTATTTTTCTTAATTTCCCATTTCAGTACTAGGAAAATAAAAATGATCTTATTGCTTTTTACGTCCCACTGACTACTTTTTGACGGTTTTCGGAGACGCCGAGGTGCCTAAATGTTCTCCCGCAGGATTTCTTTTACGTGTCAGTAAATATACTGACACGAGGCTGGCGTACTTGAACAGCTTCAAATACCACCGGACTGAGCCAGGATCGAACCTGCCAAGTTGGGGTCAGAAGGCTAGTGCCTCAACCATCTGAGCCACTCAGCCTAGCACTAGGAAAATGCTGCAGCAGTTCGTTTCTTAGGAAGTGAAATTCCATGGTGCAACTGCAATGGTGAAAAGTTTCTCTAAGTGACAAGGTGTGGGTTTCGGAGGTATACTAAATTAAGTGCTTAAATATACCATTTTGACGAAGACAGTCAATAGAAATTATTATTCGGTTTTTATTCTACTTTAATTCATTTCGATGTTTTACTTGTTGCTTGTTGTTTAAAGTGGCCTAACATCTAAGATCATCGGCCCATCGATGTTTCATTCTTGCTGAAATAGAATACTTTACGTTTTTAAATTGGTTTTATGTACCAGATACTTTGTTTACAGTTTTCAGATATGCCGACGAGCAAAAAATCTTATCCTGCATAAGTTATTTTATGTGTCACTAGCTGTGACCACTAAAGGAAGATTTGAGGAAAAAACTTGGTGTTATATTTGGAGCATAGCGCTGTATGGCGCAGAGACTTTGACATTTCGAAAGGAAGACGAGAAAAGATTGGAGGAACTAGAAATGTGGGTTAAGAGGAGAATAGCACATGTGAAATGGGAAGACCGAGTAAGTAATGAGGAGGTATTACGAAGAGTTCGAGAATAACGAAGTATGTTGGAAATCATTAGAAGGAGAAAAATGAACTGGATCGGACACCTTTTGAAGAGGGACTGTTTACCGGAAGAAAGAATAGAAGGAATGGTCAAAGGCAAACGAGGAATAGGAAGGAAAACATAGCAAATGTTGGACAATATCAAAGGAAAGAAATATTTGGACATGAAAAACTTGGCGCAGGACAGGCAAAAGTGGAAGAGGTTCATTTCATGACAAGACCTGGAATAAGATAGAATACCTGAATGATGATAAGCTTTGCCCACCCCTCTTGTGTTCATCAGAATTGTGGCACAGTTACACTAAGGCGAATATTCTAAAAGGGAATTGTAGTTTTGTGTTGCACACTGTAGAGACTGAAGGCAACATGGTCATCACCCATTATTATTTGCACGTCAATGCCCGAAACAATGTAACTAGATAATGATGCACACAAAGGATACGTAAATTCTTCGTTGCTTACATACTGAATTTTTGGCTCTTATATGTGAGGCTAATTCTAAATTCAACATACTTGAATCCAGGCATTTAATGTAATGCTTCTTTGTACACCACACCTATTGTTGTTACGCTGAGCACAAAGGAAGAGTGATTCACTGCTGCTGAAAGCGACTCTCAGTGTCTGACCCTGTGACTTGTTGATAGTAATCGCGAAGCAAGGACTGGTGGGGAACTGCAAACGGCAACTGGTATGCAACCTTATTGTCTTATGTGTGGAAGTGTGTGCTGCCATAATTATCTGGTTGTAAGGCTAGGGTAGGTGTTTCGGTGCTTTGATACTCGAAAAGATGTAGTACCTAAGCATTTCTCTGGAATATCGTGGGAACTACGTGTAATTACCACACTGACAACGGCCGATGTAGGTGTCCCAGTCATCCTCCTCGTGTGAAAATGGGTAACCACGGATAACCATATTCAGGGCTGCCGACGGTGGAATTCGAATCCACAATATCCTGAATGGAAGCTCAAAGCTACGCGACCCTAACCACACAGCCAAATTGCTCGATAATGACAGAAAAATATGGAGATACTCATAATAATATAAACTTAGTACTGACATGAAATGTCCATTGTTATTAAATATTACGAAAGATAGGTACAGAACAAATTTTGCGTAAATGACTTATTTCCATAGACAACTTCTAAATGGTATTCAAAATCACATCAGGACGCAGAATATAGGTAATCATAATTAATAATGTTCAGTTCTTCATTCAGTGTCGAGGTGTGCAATGTTCTTTTTTATTTCAGACAATGAATTGCTATGTAGTAATTATGTGGTACAATTCATTCATGGCAATGTGTAAGACATTTCCTATAATTGGGCCAACAGTTGCCAATGTTCTCACCTCTCCTTGTACCTGGATGCCTGCCTTCAGGAACTAAACTTTATTTCATTTACTTTTTGCTGTAAACCACTCGTATTAACTATGTAAAACAGCACACTGCATTGCACATTCTAATTTAACTTGTTCATAACGGCGACTTAGCGCACACTGCGCACACCAGTGACGTCATCACGTGCATGCAACATAAAGTGCGGGCACAAAATCACAAGAACCGATTATCGCGGTTTCAAGAGTTATTCGTGCAAACCACTAGTAATAATAAGATCATTTTCGGCTAACTCTGACAGTGACACGATCGGCTGAAATCTGGTGCACAAATGTTAGTGGCAGACGGCTTTTGCCACTATAGACATTGTAGGCTAGTGCAGGCCGATATAGTACTTCATCAATAAATGTTCATTAGCTCACTGTTGCGCTAATAGCCTCAATTTATTACAGTATTTTAATGTTCAGTCAATAAAAATTATTTCTCTTTTACAAAGATGCTTTAAATCTGATGGAGTATTTGTATTTGTATTTGTATTTATTCTTGAACATAACAGGCGTTCAGCCCAAATACATGTTCACAATGAAAACTACTTACAAAAGAAAAGGAAAAAGGGAAAAACACGAGACTCCTTGTGCATGCCCTGAGGTCCATCAGATACTCCGGAAACGTGACACCCCCTAGGGAGGATCACCACAGCAGTCATCCTCAGTCCCTACATGCCACGTCCATCTACCCCGCTGGATATTAAAATAAATAAAATAAAATAAAATAAAATAAAATAAAATAAAATAAAATAAAATAAAATAAAATAAAATAAAATAAAATTAAATTAAATTAAATTAAATTAAATTAAATTAAAACAAAAAATAAACTACCGTCCTACTACTACTACTGCTATCTGGCCATGTCATCATCCCTGGTGAGAAAAAGACCGCCCTCCCATTGATGGCACGACCGGCCCTATCCGTAGGGCTCGTAAGAAGCCTCCAACCACCCCTACCAGAGGACAGGGCAGCTTTCTCACCATTCCATTAGCGGCCAACCTTGTGAGGCTGAAACCGCTCTCGTTCTGTACCCCGCCTCTCCCCTCCTCGTTCAGCATATATATCTCTTTTATTTATATGGGGTAGGCCCGTCCTACCCCATTCTCTTACTGGTATGTCCTGCTCTCCCTTACCAACTACTCCTTCCTATAACTTACAGTACACAAACCGTGAGAAAACTCTGATGCAGTAGAAAACGTGATATTTCGTTTACAAGAGGCATATTCTCCTTCTGGTTGTATCTTAAGTCTATAATCACCAGAGCATCCTGAATTTCCTACGCATTTTTAGTTACAAATGGCCAGTTTCTTCGTTGATCGGCCATAATGTTTCGTTTTATTCTGCGTACATCATTACTCAAGTAAACTACCAGAAGTCTGTTTAGGAACTGCTAGTATTTCCTTTCGTACCACCTTCGAAGGAAGTTCACATATTTCGTCACACGTTTTCTCTTGACACTCTAACATATAAATTATCTGTGAATCATAGTGATTGAGCTATGATTATGAGGCCCGCATAACAGAAAGTTATTCTCATTACTCGTAAATAAACGTGCAGCACAAGTCTTATTTGTGCACCTACACTTTTGACCAATCTGTCTTAGCTCACATTTACGAAATTTATAGTTGACAACAGCTCTGTCCCCTTCTCACTGTACATGGATAACGCACTTCCCGATTATACCACTGCACCGAAAGTCACAGTCACACATCCACATGTGGCATACGGCACTGATGAGAACACCGAACTTGTTCTCAGGAGAAGGTAACTTCTTGCTCAGGCGAACCCCATCCCTCTCCTAAGCTCATTAGTGAGGGCGGGAAACCTTTCAAGGAATAACCCAATGAGCGCAACTCGACCCGTCACATCAAACGCAATCGCAGCCAACCTGAACAAGACACTGATGGCGACCTGAGAACATTTTCAAAAAATACTGTAACTAATGAAGTGATCAGAACTGAAGCAGGCACGGGATAGAATGGTGTAAGGAATGGATTTTTAAAAGCTACAGGCAATAGGTTTGGAGGAAGGGATCTGCAGCCAAAGAATCCATGGATAACTCAGGAAATAATAAAACTCTTTAATACATAAAACAGAAAAATTGAAGGAAACACTGAAGACTATAAACGAGTCGAAAATGAGATCTCAGCCAAATGCTGGGCAGACAAATAAAAATGGAGGAAGAAATTTAGAGAAAAATTGAACGGGATAAAACAAATGGAAGAGCAGACAAGACATATGCCAAGCATAGGACATTACAGTATGCACCAAGGATAAAAAGTACTATGGTGAAGGGTACGGATGTTAACGAATATAATGTATAAAGTAAAGTTTCATATCCATACGTTTATTTTCTATATTTGTTGTTTGTCAAAGTTAAGATATACATATGTCATAAAATTCTGTTCGATGTAAAGACGAAATTCATGTAAGTGTAATCCGTGCTTATTCAGTTCGAGCTGAGGTAAAGGCACACCGTTGTATTAGGCGATGTAAATTTTAATCAAGGGAAATTCCGAGATCGATAAAATTTTGTCACAGGGATTGCTGTTCCAAAGTCTGTTGAAATCTGTGTAGAGTTGATGAGAGGAAAATAACAGTAAAATTTTTTGTAAGTCAAGATTGTGAATTTCGGTTTTTGGAAACAGTTAGCTCAGATATGCGGAGAGAGATGGTTAGTTGTCACAGAGTGTTTGTGTAACAGCATTGTAGGCCACCATAATGTTTCGTTTAATTCTGCATACATCATTACTCAAGTAAACTACCAGAAGTCTGTTTAGGAATCTCCAGTATTTCCTTTCGTACCACCTTCGAAGGTCGTTCACATATTTCGTCACACGTTTTTCTCTTTTTTACTCTAACATATAAATTATCTATGAATCATGGTGCTTGGGCCATGATTATGAGGCCCGCGAAACAGAAAGTTATTCTCATTACCCGTAAATAAACGCGCAGCACAAGTCTTATTTGTACACCTACACTTTTGACCGATCTGTCTTAGCTCACATTTACGAAGTTTATAGTTGGCAGATCCCTTGGCTGTGTGTTGTTATCATTTTTGAATTTGATTTGTTGAGCATCAGGTGTGCTGGGGATTTATTAATGTAGAATCAATGGTCATCAACTACTGTAACTTAATTGTGTTCAGCCTTCAGCTTAGAAATTTGGATGGTCATGGGGTCATCAACCTCAGTGACTTACATTAGGGCCATTTGCATTATAGCATCATTTTCCTTGCGGTCATCATCCACAATGACTTTAACGTAAATTACAAAGTTAGATGTCGATCCATGACATAGTCGCAGGTCACATCGATTCAATTAAGGGTCCATGCCGTACAACCACTGTGTGGCACATACAGATTGGGCAGCCTTAATTATACAAAGAGTCCAGAGCTCGTGCTACAGGGGCTGGATCATCACGAATCATTATAATGGTACATGCAATCTCACATGAAAGCCGATCTTAGGGATCTCCAGACTTTCTTTATTTCACTCTTAAATTAAGACAGTGGTTTCTAGTAAGGATGCCCCTCAGGCATTTGAGTTAAGGGCTCCAGAGCCAGTATCTCTCATCAGCGTTATGATTGTTATTATTATTTTTATTACAGACAAGACTGAGTTCGTTGTTAAAATGCCATGTGTCTCTTCGACCTCTATTTAAATTACTTAAATAAACAATTTTTCTTTGACTCTATTCCTCTCATTTAGCAGATAGTTTAAGTTACTGAAACACGCCTCTTACCTAAGCAAGTGACGAAGAACCCGTAAAAGACCCAAGAGAAAAATCTCATGCCAATTTGCTAATAGGTAAGGAAGGTAGGTATCCTGCGAAGGGCCTTAAGGGTTAAGTAAATAGATCGACATAAGAAATTATATGCATGTTTACAATATTTCAGACCTTCATTTACAGATTAACTACTGCTAAACGGTACGTCATATCGACAAACGTATTGTATCATAGGACTCCGCATTTAGCGGTCTAAATGGCTGGTCCTATGATATTTCCTCGTATGTCATCTATTCTGGGTCAGATTGAGTTAGCAACGTTGAATAGGGTTAAATTTGGGTAAGATTGTCTCACAGTGCATTACTTTCCGGATAATTATGTGAGAGCTACAAACATACCATTTGGCTCACATATGGCTACTGGGTGAGCCAATGTTCGTGTAGAATTTTGTAATTCTATATTTCTTATAAGTGATTTAAAGTATGAATTATTCGTATAAAATGTGCGATATTTACTTACAATCGAGAAATAGAAACAAACCAAACGTATAAGGGATAGAGATACGACAAAAGGCATAGGACCAAAGTTGTAGATCACTCCAGATTGAAATGAGATTGCGCCATCCGGATAGGACTTACGTTTAGCCACGAAATACCTTGAAACGAAGGTCTGCGCCGTCATTAAAATTGCCTCTGTATTTCGATGTTTTTCGGAGATAAAAAGTGAAAAATGTAAAGATCTTCAAATTTTTCCGTCGGTTACAGGCTAAAATGTATCTTTTTTTTTCAAATTTCAATTTTCTAGCTCGTCTGGCAGATTGTGCCACAATCTTGATTTTGGGGGAGGGGGTAAAAATGAGGACGTTCAGGAAACTAAAGCTAAAACATATGCAGATGGTAATTATTAACCCTTAAACGGATAGCTGTACGAAAATTTCGCCAAAATAATCAATGTACAGACACACGGTCCTTAAGATTTTATTTATATAGATAGATATGGAATCTGCTATGTCTTTCCCGGCGAGATGTAGTGTTAACAGTGCACTATGTCTTCTGGTATAGCATAGAACAAAGTTTTTACTTTCATTGACCTGTGTCAGTATCATCCTTGGCTGTGACAATATGAACGTGACCGAGGTACCAGCGATGCTAGTAATACAATTCGGTACGCAGCCAGACCTTGACATGAATGATAGAAAAATACCTCTCATAGGGTCGGTTGGTGCATGCATTTCAGTGGGCTTGGCAGACTGGTATGTAATAGCAACTTCTGGTCCAGTGAGGAAAGCAACGGAAACTACCCCAGTCCTCATTTCCCCAGTACGCCTCTTCAGTGATGCCTACTATCTATAACAGCTGTTGGCGGAGCTGTGGAGGATCAAACCAGCCTTCGGGCTGAATACCCAACATACATACATACATACATACATACATACATACATACATACATACATACATACATACAAGGAATCTGCTCCACATCTTGGGCTATGTCCACTGGACTTAGCCTGCAAAACCAACCGTTCATGTTATCTCACTTATTAATCCTCCTGTCGAAAAAATGCGCATGAGAAAAAGTTTTAGAAATGGATTTCCACCAAGGTTCCAGTCAGATTGGTCTTGTAGATACTGTGGGAGAGTAAAATCACTGTTTTAGTTCCCTATAAACCCCCAGTCCATTTCGAAATGGCATGGGCCTTACAACCTACCTTTGGACAGGTCGATACTAAGTATAAAGTTCGGTTTAAATATCCTCGGTAGTTATCAAGTTATAAGAAATAACGCTGAACACGCACGCGCTTTTGAGTTAAGTCCGTTGGAACTTGTCTTGAAAAACCGCCCGTTAATGATATCTCCCTTATTAATCCTGATAGCGAAATTATGCACATGAGAAAAAGGGTTTAGAAATTCATTTCCATTAAGGATGGTAGATTTCTATTAATTTTGGTTGCAGATATTTTGTGGGAGTGCAAAATCATGGTTTTGTTTTCGGATAAACCACCAGTAAATATAGGTATTCAGAAATAATATAGGCCCTAGAACCTACCCAAGGACAGGTGGATTCTAAATATCAAGTTTGGTACAAATATATCCAGCAGTTTTTAAGTTATAAGAACTGAGACAGACAAACAAACGGTCAAACAGTCAGACACTAAAGCTAAAACATTTGCAGATGGTCATTATTACACCTGAAACGAATAACTGTATGGAAATTTAGCCAAAATAGCCAATGTACAGAAACACGATCGTTACGATTTTATTTACATGGTTAAGGAATCTACTCCACGTACACCTTTTGGGCTATGTCCACTGGACTTGGCTTATAAAACCGTCCGTTAATAATAACTCCCTTATTAATCATCCTATCGAAAAAGTGCACATGAGGAAAGTTTTAGAAATGGGTTTCCATCATGGATGGTTGATTTCCATCCATGTTAGTCTGGTATATTTTGTGGGAGAGTAAAATCACTGTTTCTGTTTTCTAAAAAAAAAACAGTCCACTCCTGGTATTTGAGATACTATGGACCATAAAAGCTACTTGTATGCAGCGGGATGATAAATATGAAGTTTGGTTAAAATATTTCCAGTAGTTTTGCAGTTGTAAGAAATATGCTTTACACGGACCCGCTTTTGGGCTGTCCCCTCGAAGCTAGACTGAAAAACGGCCCTTTAACGATATCTGCCTTATAAATCCTCGTATCGAAATTATGCACTTTAGAAAAAGATTTCCATTAAGGCACGTAGATTTCGATTAAGTTTGGTTGTGTATATTTTGTGGGAGTGCAAAATGAAAGTTTCGGTTTCGTATAAACCCCCAGTGAATTCAGAGATTTAGAAACAATATTGCTCTAAAACCTACAGAAGGACAGGTGGATTCTGAATATGAAGTTTAGTAGAAATATATCCAGCAGACAAACAAACAGACACCAAAGCAAAAAAGTATAAAGATGGTCATTATTACACCTGAAACGGATAACTGAATGCAAATTTTGCCAAAATAGTCAATCTACAGACACACGGTCGTTACGATTTTATTTATATAGATATTGCTTAGTACGACATCACTTATTACGGCATATTTTTATAACATTTTTGGCGAATGTATTGACTATAAGGTCTAATGTTAATTTTTGTTTGTTTCGCGTTTCGGGATTACTGATGACAATGCAAAGCTTATTTTCAAACTCTTCTTTTCAGTAGATTATAGATTTCAAATCTGTCTGTCAAATAAGTAGTCAAGGCAAGCACCGCTGTGAAGGCGTCGAAAAGTCACAAATAATAATTATGGCGATTACAAAATTGGGTAATAAACATTGGCATCACGAAGGAATTGGCTGTATTACACTCAAAGAGTTTTACGATGTGGAAGGACAGAGGGAACATCTCATTTATTAGCCAAGACCGTGTGCGACATTACTGACCAATTTACATGGTTGCTACTGCTTTAGAAGAAACATTTCTCTCAGTCCCACATCACAAATACTGTAATGCAAATACAGTGCTTATTTCATTTAGGTTTCTTGAAGTTTTAACGTTATCCTGTCAATTAACCATGTAAATCCGCAGGCTAAAAACTTATAGGTATGACATTTTCAGCAGCAACAAAATACCGGTTTGTGCGACTATCGCCTATAACGAGCGTTATTTAACGGTCCCTTCGGAATCGTTAAAACCGGTTTCGACTATATATATAAAATATTTTGAAAAAAAGCAAGAAGAAAAACACACATATGTGGTCCCAGGATCAGATTGCAGAGGACCGAGAGCTGACCACTTCAAGAGTACTAATACTAAAATGTTTTCATTCCTCCCCTGAAGGGGGAGGCGGGCCTCTTAGACGGTGACGCCGTCTCTCAGGCCAGGAGATTTGTTACGGCGAGGGAGATGTACGGAGAAGGTGAGAGGACTGGTGGCCGTGGCCTATACTAGGAACTGTCCCGGCATTTGCCTTAGTGTAGAATAATGGAAAACCACGGAAAACCATTCTCAGGACAGCCGACAGTAGGGACCAGCCCCTCTTCGTCTCCCAAATGCAGAGGCGTAGAGCCACATCAGAACCGCGGCCACCACTCCTCTCCTCGGTTGGGCGGTCGGAGTCAGAGCCGTCGGACCAGCAACCGCCGACATACTACTAGCATTTTGTATTGCGTAAATGAGTAGCGGGCTACTGGACATTAGTGAGAATGTTTGTAGTTATCAGCTGTAATTTATACAAACACACCCGTCACAACAGACACTGCACTAAATTCAAGTGCGAAGTTCTCAAGTTTCTGAAATAAACAGATCCAACAATCAAAATTTGACTTTAGAAGATGATCTTCAAATAACTGTCTCTGGAGGCATCTGCCAAGCAAAGACCTAGAATCATCTCGTGCGCTCTATAGTCAAGCCAGAAAGTGACCAAAAATTGCCGTTGTAAGCTTGGACATAGGACAGGTAATTATTCAAATAAGAAAATTTGAATATGAGTATCACGTGTGTCGACAGTCCAATTGGAATCTGTTAACGTATCCAGAGCAAATGATTGGGTTTGAGAGCTGATGGCGATCACACATCAGCTCATTCACTTTACGTAATAACTCTTTCGTCACTGTATATTATTTGATACTGCGCTGCATTCACGTCCTTCTTTCATCGAAAATTCTATTCTTTGAAGGGACTGACCTTTTCTCTTTACCCCTTCAATGGCCGTGGTGAGTGGCTTAGATAGTAGAGTGCTGGCATTCTGAGCCCAACATGGCAGGTTCGATCCTGACTCAGTCCGGTGGTATTTGAAGAAGCTCATATACGCCAACCTCGTGTTGGTAAATATACCGTCACGTAAAAGAACAAATCTGGGACAAAATTCCGCCATCTCTGCGTATCTAAATGCCCTTAAAAATAGTAGTTAGTTGGACGTATCTGATAAAATTAGTAGTAGTAGTATTAATTCTTTTAATAGTTTAGAGTTCTGTCGATGCACGTCCTCTTACTCTCATATCCAATACGGACACCATCTTCCTTCCTTCCTTCCTTCCTTCCTTCCTTCCTTCCTTCCTTCCTTCCTTCCTTCCTTTATTTTTCCCTTTCATTTCTTTCTTCCTTTCTTTCCACATTTCTCTATTTCCTTCTTCTCTCTTTCTCTGTCCCCCTCCACGATTACTTTCTTGCTCACTTCTTTCCTGCTTTAATCCTTCGCTCCCTCCTCAATTCTTTCTTCCTGCCCTACCTACCTCCCGTCCTCCTTCCCCTCCCTTTCCTTCCTCCTACCCTAATATATTTCTCCCTATCTTCGGCCACCATCCCCTTCCTCTCTTCCGTCTCTTGATCCATTCCTCCAGACGTCAGTGCTCCTCCTTCAGAGGCTTATAGTCTCATTGTTTATCCTCTTCAAAACGAACATCACCAAAGTAGATTTCGTTGTATTTGCGCATTTCGTAAAAAGGGACTGCAGACCTTAAAAAAAAATCCTATTCACGAATCCACAGCGTAAAACATCTTTTGTCTGGGGCGGAGAGTATATAGAGCTTAAACCCTCATAAAATTTCACTGACTGATTTTAAAGTGCGCAGATCCCTACCAAATTCATGAGTGCCGTTATGAATGCACCCAGAAAAAAGACTAGTATGAAACTCCATCAAGTCTCATATATTACTCAGTAGTAGTATATAACATCGTATTTCTTCATGGTATAGAATTTATGGAGGCATGCAATCAGTTGTAAGCGACTTCCCCCATCAATTAACAGAATGAATGTCCATGCCCCGAGGTTCGAAGGCCAGTCCTCAGCCTGTCCTGTTGATGTTATGAATTGATAATCGCAGTTCATCATCTCAGTGTCAGAGCGAATCCACAACAAAGGCTTGAATAAATGAAAGCAATCACTGTGGAGTAGACCAAATGTCACGGCGGTCAAATGACAGGCTGACAGCGAAGTACAGTGAGTTGTGTACTAGCTATCACTGGCTATCCGGTGAAGAGGTTCATAAAACTTCCCAACTTTAGATACTATAGGTAGTTACCAGCTAAAAACGGGCAATGGAAAATCCAGCTATAAACATAGAAAGAAGAGCAGCCGTATGACTTTGTCTAATTGGCAACGCATTGTGCTATACTAACGTCTTTCAGTAGATCAACATGAGTAGTACTAAATATTCAGGAACGAGATTCGGTAGATTATCGACATAAAAATCACATTTACTAGAAAAACAAAAATTAACACCGATAAACACCTTCACAAAAAATGCATCCTCTGAGGGTAGCTCTAAAATTTTAAAATCTTTCAGAGAACTTCTATGAAAACAAAAAGTTATGGTTGTAAATAAATAAATTTATTTATTTATTTATTTATTCACTTTGTAAAGCAAGGTTTTTTTGTTTGTTTTTTTTTTTGTTTTTTTTGTTTGTTTGTTTTTTTTTTGTTTTTTTTTTTTTTTGCTAGTCGCTTTTCCTCGTACCCACACAGACAGGTCTTATAGCGGAGATGGGAAAGGAAAGGACTAGGAGTGGGAAGGAAGCGGCAGTGGCCTTAATTAAAGTACAGCCCCAGGATTTGCCCCGTGTGAAAAAGGGAAACCACTGAAAACCATCTTCAGGGCTGCCAATAGTGGGATTCGAACCCACTAGCCTATCTCCCGGATGCAAGCTCACAGCTGTGCGTCCCTAACAGCATTGCCAACTCGCCCAGTGGAGAGAGAGTAGTTTTATATTTCTTCTCACATGAACTATTTCAAATTTCACCTACGGTAAACTTACTTTGCATAATTAGAATGGTGCTGTAAAATCCGTGTGCCCTCGTGTTACTTATGGGAATTCTCCCGTGTATTTATCCTTAGTATTCCGTTTCAAAACCGTTAGAAAACATGAATATTAATATTTTACACGATTCTAGCAATAACAGGAAGTAGAATTTCTGCAGTTTACTAAATTCAACTACCACTATGCTCAACAATATGTGACTACATCACTGAAATAAAAGGGGGAACTGAGGCGAAAAGTGGTTTCTTGTTAGTTTTTTGTTTCTTTTACAATTGGCTTTACGTCGCACCGACACAGATAGATTTTATGGCGACGATGGGACAGGAAAGAACAAGGAGTGGGAAGGAAATGACCATGGTCTTAATTAAGTACAGGCCCCGTATTTAGGCCTAACTGGTGTGAAAATTGGAAACCCACTATCTCCCGGATGCAAGCTCATAGCTGTGCGCACCTAACCGCACGGCCAACTCGCCCGGTAAAAGAAAATTTAAAATACAAGCATATATTATTAAGATACATCCCCACACAATATCTGGAGCTGATTAGTTAATTGGTTGCAAAATTATTGACAAATTTTTTATATGTTGAATGGTAAATGCTCCATATGGCACAGTTTTCATTTTGGGGACTTTAATTTGTCAATCTTGTCAAAAATACTCATATATTTAAGAACAACTCCGGGTTTCGCAGTCACATCTAAACTTTTGGAGAAATCACATATTCAATGTTCATTATTCATTTACTAGGCAAAAAACCATTTCGTGCTATTTTAGGAGCAAAAAATATGAAGGTAATACTCAACTGATAATATAATGCAGAACTACTTTTAATTCCTGTACATATTAAAACATTCTCTGAAAATTTCAGGTGAATCTGATAAGTACTCTGTCGCAAGAAGCATTTTATGCATGGCAAAGAGTTGAAAAAGTTTTAAAGTAGAAAAAAGCATTTGTAAGATTTTACTTGCTTTAAAACTGTCCTGGACTGAAAATTACTCCCTTAGATGTATTTCACCTCTTGCACACATCGTAGGCCTACTACAAGGTAAATACCATATATTCCAGCGGTATTATTGAAATGGTGGTCCGAAAGAAATTTGAAGCTGATATTGTCTGACAGCGTGAGCTTGCTCTACATAAATGCCGTACCAAAATACTAGCCCCATGGCAATACAGCCCTGAAGTGGCTTGGCCTACGAAAAGACCGCTGCTAAGCCCGAAGGCCTGCAGATTACGAGGTGTCGTGTGGTCAGCACAACGAATCCTCACGGCCATTATTCTTGGCTGTCTAGACCGGGATAAAATTACTTTACGATGCTCTACAGTAGGTAACAAATGAAGCTGGACCGAGCACGTTGACCGCGTGGTTAGGGGTGCGCAGCTGTGAGCTTGCATTCGGGAGATAGTGGATTCGAACCCCACTGCCGCAGCCCTAAATTTGGTTTTCTGTGGTTTACGATTTTCACACCAGGCAAATACTGGGGCTGTACCTTAATATTAAGGCCACGGCCTCTTCCTTCCAACTCCCAGCCCTTTCCTGTCCCATCGTCGCTGTAATACCTACCTGTGTCGGTGCGACGTGAAGGTAAATGTAAAAAGAAAATATGAAACTGGAACTGCTTCTACCTATTTTTATTATTTTCTATTATTCTGTATTATTTAATGCATAAATCTCACGTTAATATTGTTCTCGATTATATTTACGAAACTGAGTTAGCCTAAGCTAAGTTACTACTCCTCAATAATTTATGTTACAAATAGCGTGTGCTTCATCTTAATTTTGAATTCAGTATGTTTCCATTACAATTACCTGCGTGTTTCTGGTGTAGCCATATCCCATAAACCGCTCGTCGTGGGCTGGCGCTGTGTCTGGGGCGACGTAGAACGGCTCGTACAGGAACTCGAAGTTCGTCACGTTGTGGCTGATATGCACAGCGCTGCTCTCGCTACCTGCGCTCTGCTGCCATCTGTTGACAACAAGAACAAACTATCTTCAGTTAACCTACAGTCGCTATTTCTCATCCTCACTTAAAGATCATTGCTTGGATGAAGAATATTTCAAGCTATTACATTATATTATACAGCATTTAATTCAAAAGGCTTTGAACACTCATTTCGTAATATGATCTCCGTAAGCCGCTTTATGTTTAAAATTATAGAAAAGGAAGCAGGGGGGTGGGGGTGGTAACGAGTGTGTTACTGGCCGCTTGCCACAATAACAATACCAGCCCTCTCAAATACAATGCAAAACCTATGAATAGCTAAATGGTTAGCGTGCTGGCCTTTGGTCACAGGGGTCCCGGTTTCGATTCCCGGCAGGGTCGGGAATTTTAACCATAATTGGTTAATTCCGCTGGCACTGGGGCTGGGTGTATGTGTCGTCTTCATCATTTCAGCCTCATCACGACGCGCAGGTCGCCTACGGGAGTCAAATCAAAAGACCTGCACCTGGCGAGCCGAACTTGTCCTCGGACACTCCTGGCACTAAAAGCCATACGCCATTTCATTTCAACTAAATATAAATCGAATTACAGAAGGTATAGTAATGAAATATATTGTAGATTTACACAAACAAAGAAATTATTCATTATTGTAAGATTATTTTAAAAATTTTAAAAACATTTAATAGGATTTATTTGACTGCCTCCGTGGTTTAACAGCTAAGCTGCTGAGCTGCCGAGCTGCCAACCGTGAACAACCTAGACATTCTTCTTCTTCTTCTTCTTCTTCTTCTTCTTCTTCTTCTTCTTCTTCTTCTTAATACGTTTACCCCCCAGGGTTATTTTTTCCTCATACTCAGCAAGGGATCCCACCTCTACCGCCTCAAGGGCAGTGTCCTGGAGCGTGAGACATACACCTGGGGAGGCGGACCAGTACCTCGTCCGGGCAGCCTCACCTGCTATGCTGAACAGGGTCCTTGCGGGGGGATGAGAAGTTTGGAAGGGATAGACAAGGGAGAGGGAAGGAAGAGGCCGTGGCCTGAAGTTAGGTACCATCCCGACATTTGCTTGGAGGATAAGTGGAAAACAACAGAAAACCATTTCCAGGATGGCTGAGGTGGGAATCGACCGCACCTCTACTCAGTTGACCTCTCGAGGCTGAGTGGACCCCGTTCCAGCCCTCGTACCACATTTCAAATTTCGTGGCAGAGCCGGGAATCGAACCCGGGCCTTCAGGTGTGGCAGCTAATCACACTAACCACTACACCACAGAGGCGGACCTTGATATTCATACTTAAATTCAAGTGTTTTC
This sequence comes from Anabrus simplex, assembly GCF_040414725.1. Lineage (NCBI taxonomy): Eukaryota > Metazoa > Arthropoda > Insecta > Orthoptera > Tettigoniidae > Anabrus > Anabrus simplex. Next base: position 117,666,476 of record NC_090267.1, on the reverse strand, counting down.
ATTTTTCATTAACTACTGAACTATACTCTGTAACCAATACCGAAGTCTTCGTTATAATATTTTGTTCGATTACAACAAAGAAAGTCCCCAGATGTATCCCCCGACCCAATGTCTGGCGCTCTAGGACACTGCCCTTGAGGTGGTAGAGGTAGGACCCTCGCTGATTCCGAGGAAAAACTGAACCTGGAGGATAAACAGATTAAGATGAAAGAAGAAGAATACAACAGAGAAAAATATACGAACAAAACTAAATCAAAAAATTGTTCAAATAAAGTTTGAAAAACATAAAACCGCACAACTGATAAGCGTAGTCTATTATTAATTTCGTGCAAGGAGAGCTCGTTCGACTGTCACTACAACTTCTTATTGGCAATGTACACTGTTGACGAATAAATGTGTGACATGTTCCGCAAAATGTGTACAGAATACGATCCCAGGTGCACTACACATCAAGAAAGTGTAATTTCCTAACTAAAATATAATATGTTGCTATCAATTTTCATTGCTGTAATTTTATATATATATATATATATATATATATATATATATATATATAATTTGTTGCAGGTCGTTTCTGTGGAGCGTATCGTGGTGTTGCCAGAGACGGCAAACGCAGGTTTCTATTTTTTTTTTTTCTTACAGCTGTGGTGTATTACACTCAACACAATGAACTGCTGCTAGATGCCACCAAGTGGCAAGTCCTCTAGGTACAAATTGTAAATTAAAAAAAGCTACAATGTTTCGACTGATTCTACAAAACCCCCCAGACCATTTCCGTGCAGAGTGGCATTATTTTATTTACTTTTTACGAAGAGTTTGGGCGGTCCCTTAAAGATCCGGACCCGTCTGTACAGCAAGCCCTGCAGGACCTAACGTTACGCCCCTGAGATAGGCGTAACGAACAAGATACACTCCCACCTGCAGGAAAAATATTTGTACCCCTTAATGAAATTGTATAAAATCTATCAGTAACACTTATAAATTTAACTACAGCAGATAATTTGATGCAGTTTAGGCCTATATCCATTTAATACATAGAAATGACTTACTATAAGAGTACAAAACTAATTAATTTATTAAGAGATTTTATTTTGAAACTTCAATAGTTTGTGGGGATTGAAATACAACTTAAATAAATATGTCTCTATCTTTGGTCTTTACATTTTTGTAACTTTGCTCTAATCACATTTTACTCTAAAAACTGGACCATACATTTACGGTAATTTGGATTTAAGTTTATTAAAAAATGTAAATGTATTTAATGTTATATTTTACTTGGTTTTGATCTTGGCCTTTTTGGTAAATATTCCAATATTTCTTGTTCATCTATGACTACCGAAAGCACATGTGGATGAACTTCCTGGGGTGCAAAGATATTGACAATTTCAGCGATGTCCATGGATGACATATTCGATGGTGAGGAGGCTGAGTTCGCAGAGTCTGTCTTGGGTCATAACATTTCGCAGACCGGGAGATACGGCCGTGCAGTTAGGGGCGCGCGGCAGTGAGCTTGCATCCGGGAGATAGTTGGTTCAAACCGCACTGTCGGCAGCCCTGAAGAGGGTTTTCCGTGGTTTACCACTTTTACGTCAGGCAAATGCTGGGGCTGTGCCTTAATTAAGGCTAGGGCTGCTTCCTTCCCTCTCCTAGGCCTTTCCTATCCCATCGTCGCCATAAGACCTCAAGAGCTCTATGTGTCGGTGCGACGTAAAGCAATTGTAAAAAACAAAACAAACAATATTTCGTAGGTAATTCTTTATGTTTCATTTCTGAAAGTGGTCGTTTTGCGGAAGAAACAGCAACAGAAATAATACGTACAACATTTGATATTCTGGAATCAGTTTTCACTGCCTCTTTCATAATGAGACGGCTCAGGCATTTGTGAGAGAGTGTACTGCTCATGTTACAAGCTGCAGCTCACTTAGACTCAACACAGTTTGTGTGTCCAACCCTTGTTCCGTTTCTCTACGGGGTCGGGGATGAGGTGAGATGAATCTGTCGTGGCTGGTTTTTATAATCGGATGTCCGTCCTGGCCTCAACCTCATCAGAGGAGTTAATGAGATGAAATGAATGACGTGATATAGGATAATAGGAATGGAGAGGGTGAAACCCGGGACCGGCGCATAGCCTACTCCTGTTGAATAGCACCAAGGGGTCTGCTCAAGGCTTAACGTCGCCCTACGACGGACGAATCACTATCAAAAGCGTCTTATTCACTCACTCCATATGAGCACTGAGGACAGATTTGGAATTTAATCCAGGCTTTTGACACGCAATCTAATGATTAGAAATTGTATACCACCACCTTCCCTACGCTGCCGGCCAACATTCTGATGGTGAAAATATTTTTGACCAACGGGATTCGAACCGACTAACCACGGTGTCAGACCGTTTAGACTTCAACGCCTTAACAAGCATGGCCACCAGGTGGTCACATAGCCTCCACACAACAAAAAATTCAATTTAGTTTTGTTCCATGATTATTAGGCACCAAGTTAGGTGTGTTGTTTAATGTTTTTGAGCCAAATAGTTCAAGATATTAGTAACGTAAGATGTACTGCCCTCTAAATCTCCACGTTCTCTTCAAACCTCACAATAATAACTAAACTAGTCCCGTAATGTTCCACCTTCTCAATACTACACAGTTCAAAAATGTTAGGGGAATATGTTTTTGAACGTATGCCATGCTGCACAAAACAATACCACACACCCAGGTATATTACCAACTAAACTTTTATTCCTTACCGTTGAAGTATACGAAAGAACATCGATGGATTCGTGTTCATTTTCAGAACACAAACGGAAATGTCCAAATAGGGGCAAAAACAAAGTGATAACAGTCCCCCAGGGTGTATTGTTATCACAGCTGGAGAGCTTCAGTATGGTGTGTGTCCTCCACGAACATTTATCACAGCTTTACCCCTACGTGGGGTGTTCCGATGTTCCGAATAAGTCGACGGAGGTCACGTTGCGGTATCAGTCCCATTCTTCAATGAGAGCCTGTTCGAAGTCTTGGCGAGTCTGTGGTGGAACAGGACGCTCACGAACTCTTCTGTCAAGCCTATCGCATACTTGTTCGATGGGATTAAGTTCGGGACTCACTGCTGGCCATTCCATCTCTTGAATGTCCAGTTCTCGCAAGACAGCTCTGGTGATGCACGCTACATGAGCCCTGGCATTGTCGTGCATGAGTACGAATTCTGTGCCGACATCATATGCAGTAACCAACACATGCTGTAGCAGTATCTGCTGGATGTATTCCGCAGCGGTAAGATTACCACGGACGATAACATGATCCGTACGGCCATCAATACTGATTCCACCCCACACATCACGGAACCTTGTTAGAATCGGTCGCCCTTCTGGGCAACATTTGGCATGTACTGCTCACCACGGCGTCCCCATACACGTTGACGTCCATCACACTGTGTCAATGGAAATCTGGACTCGTCTGTGAACAACACAGGTCTCCATTGGCGAAGTTGCCAGTTGACGTGAGTACGGGCAAACAGAAGGCGTGCTACGCGATGTTGCTGCGTTAAACGGGGCACTCGAACAGGACGTCTGGGTCGTAAGGACACTTCTCTTAACCTGTTCCTTACTGTCTGGTCAGACACCGTGACTCTAGTGACCCTCCTGATGTCTGGTTGCAGTTCTCTGGCAGTTGACAAACGACGTCGCAACGCACAGATGGTCAGATATCGGTCATCCTGTGTGGTTGTCATGCGTCCACGACCTTGTCCTACCCTCCTGTGAACTGGCCTGTCTCATTGTAGCGATTCCACAAGCGTTGATTAACTGATTGGGAGACATTGAGATCCACAGCAACACGACGAAAAGTCCATCCTTCCTGGATCAAAGTGACGGCCCTTGCGACTTGAACCTCGTTAAGATGTCTCATGTGATGTGTTGGTTTACGTACAACGTGCTCGAATGACCGCAGTAGTCTGTGTACCTCACAACGACACACGTACGCACTGCTATTCACTTTGTTTTGAGGGGTTACCTGATATTTTAATGCATGGCTACGCCTACAGATGGAGTATAACTTCGATTTGACATACCCTGAGTAGTCAATGTCTCAAGGTATGCAGTACGACCATTGGAATCCCATCTACCTAATTAACGTTTACATACCAGACGTTACAAAACATGTTCCCCTATTTTTTTTTTGAACTGTGTATATTATGCAATGTTTACATTACATTTTTAATCTAGGAAGTAGTTTCGATCATGACTGGCCATCATCAGCCGTAAACCGAGCTCGATAGCTGAAGTCGCTTAAGTGCGGCCAGTATCCAGTATTCGGGAGATAGTAGGTTCGAACCCTACTGTCGGCAGCCCTGAAAATGGTTTCCCGTGGTTTCCCATTTTCACACCAGGCAAATGCTGGGGCTGTACCTTAATGAAGGCCACGGCCGCTTCCTTCCAACTCCTAGCCCTTCCTTGTCCCATCGTCGCCATAAGACCTAACTGTGTCGGTGCGACGTAAAGCAATAAAAAAAACATCAACCGTAATACAAATCTGTACAAACACATCTAATGACTAAAACAATTGTACTCATCGCCATAAGACCTATCTGTGTCGGTGCGACGTAAAGCCCCTAGCAAAAAAAACATTGTATAAACATACACAAATGGCGTTAAAAGGTATTAAAAGCATGTGGGATGAACTATGTGCACAACACGTAAAATATATCATGAAATTAAATTTAGGCTCTAAAATCCTTAGATGCCATGCATCATGTGAAAATGTTTCATTAGTACTTCCTTTTAAAGTACTTTGAAAAACGTTGAAAAGTTCGTCTGATGGAAATTGTCAGTGGTTGAGTCAAGGATGGCACACAAGTACATGATTAAATATCTGGCACGTTCTTAGATTGCAGGTGGTAGAGATTCGCAATTCAGTGCGGTATCCATGAAATTAACCTTTCGTTGCGGCATGTGGTGCGTTGGCTATGACTCTTCAGCCCTGTTTTACGTTTATCTCCAGGACTTCAAGACTTCAATTACACGGTGATTACCATTTCTCTGTACACCGAACGACTTAGCTCAGTGCGTTGCAGCACGATTTTTGTACGGCTTATTAAAAAAGTCTTCGAGTTGAAAGAAAGGGCCGCGTCACGGCGGCACTGGCGCTGAAGTTGCCACGGCCCCGTCTAGTATGGTACTGTCTGTAGCTTCAAAAAATCTCCGCTTGTAGATATCTAGTATCTAGTATGGTTTCAAGACAAGAAATTAGTCGTCACGAATACCTGGTTCTAGGTATCACCTCGCCGTCTGTACACATAGAACTTACACTTGATAGTCCGCAAGCAACTGTCAGAAATGAGATTGGCTAAAATATGATAATAAGTCGATCCGAAAATTTTGTAAAACGTGGGGGGAAACATATTCAGGAGCTGGCATTATTGCGACTGAAAATACAGTTAACAAAATCAATCACTCAGTTAATTGATCATCAGTGATCTGCATTTAAGGCTGTCGCCTAAGTGGCAGATTCCCTATCAATTGTTTGCCTCATATTTACACTTGTTTATAATTGTTTACCTAAATGTTTCTTAACTATTTTCAACGCACTTGGAAATCGAACATTTCCCTTGATAATTTATTCCAGTCCCTCACTCCTCGTCCTATAAATGACTATTTGCCCCAATCTGTCCTCTTGAATTCCAACTTTATATTCATATTATAATTTTTCCTGTTTTTAAAAACTCTACTTAAGCTTATTCTTCTACTTATGCCATTCCACGCCAACTCACCATTGACAGCTCGAAACATACCACATAGTCGAGCATCTCGTCTCCTTACTCCCAAGTTTTTCCAGCCCAAAGTTTGTAACATTTTAGTAACACTATTCCTTTGTCGGAAATCACCCAGAACAACTCGTGCTGCTTGCGTTTGATTTTTTTTCCAGTTCTCGTATGAAGTAGTCCTGGTAACGGTCCCATGTACTTGAGCCATACTCTAAATGTGGTCTTACCAGATATTTATACACCCCCTCCTTTATTTCCCTACTGCGACCCCTAAATACTTTCATAACCATGTGAAGAGATCCGTAACCTTTCTTAACTGCCTCATTAATATGATTGCCCTAATGAAGATCATTCCTTATATTAACACCTAGGTACTGACATTGTTCCCCGTGTGGTAATATCAACCCATCAACACAATAATTAAAAATGAGAGGACTTTTCCTCTAGGTGAAATTTACAACTTGACGTTTCAACCCATTTACATTCATACCATTGTTTGCTGTCAGTCTCATTAAATTGTTTAAGCCCCCCTGTAGCCACTCACAATCCTGCAACTCATTTACAGTATAACGTCATCCTCATATATCCTTATCTGTGATTCCAGATTTTGACCCATATCATTTAAACATAAAGGTCCAATAATATGCCCTGCGGGAGCCCCTCCTAATCAATACAGGATCACTTATCGCTTCATCAACTCTAATTCTCTGAGTTCTGTTTTCTAGAAATGTTGCCACCCATTCAATCACTCTTTTGTCTAATCCATCTGCCTTCACATTCGTCAGTAATCTCCCATGATCTACTCTATCAAGTGGTTGGATAGGTCAACAGCGATACAGTCCATTTGACCTCCTGAATCTAAAATATTTGCTATAGCTTTCTGGAATCATCAGACTGGTGGTACTGACATACAAAATTTGAAAGATCTGGAGGTCCAAAATCGACTTTTAGACACTTTCAACAAGAGAATTTCAAATCTGTACATCAGATTTGAATTCAAAGCAAAATGAAACATGCCATAGCTAAAGAAGACAATTCAAGCCATTGATCAATTAAGCATTTTAACTTCAGAAGATTAAAACGATATTGGATGAACAACGAGGTTTATGAGTAAAAAGAACAACGGAAAATTTACAAAAACAAAGAGGTAGCTTAGTAGAAGGATAAGAGAAGAAAGAGTGTGAATTAACTGACACTGTAAAGAAATTGAAGATCTTGAAAACAACAATAACAGTTTTAATCTGCATAAGCGAGCAAAAGAGATAACGTTCACTACACAGAAACGAATGGCCAAGAGAATCTGGCAAAGCCACTGGACCAGGTCAAATTAATAATAATTTCTTCCTTTTGAAGCTGTTCGACCACATCTGCAATACTAGCAACGGTACCACAAGAAGAAGGCATAAAAGCGATGATTTACACCATCTGTCCGAGGTTGCCATCAGTCGAGGGAAGTTATACTTAATTATAGATGGTGTAGCTTTTAAATAAAGCTAACTTGTAGTTGTTCTGTATGTGACTGTAGATATCATAATCATAGCAGCGGTACCTCTGATTTTATGAGAAATAAGGACCATTCAAATAGACATACAGCGATACAATGTAGTAAATCAATGTTAGAGATAAAATGTAAAACGACGAATTGATGGAACGAGTAAATAGGCACACAACCTTTCCATGTTAATGTGAGATCATTATTACCTTCTCAATGTAAACAAAGAAGACCCCGCTAATAATTCAACAGAAGGGTTGAATATATTGGACACGTACTTCACCACGAAGATTTGTTGAATTTCATTCTGGAGTAGGTTGTCAGATATGTAGATTTTGGCGGAATTTCACGATATTTCGATGTTTAATTGTGTAATTTTCAGCTTCCCTCTTTGTAAATCAAATTTCCTAATAATTTATCTCGCTGCTTTAATTTTCTTTTAAGCTGTTTTCTATTCCAGTTTCCCATCGCTATTTCATGAAAGAAATTATTATTTCACGCACACTTTCCTTTTGATCATCTCTGGAGCTTAAGTTATCGATTATTAGCTCAGTAATAGATAATATTAGACAACACTAGAAATCAAAAATATAAGCGAATGAATCTAGCTTTTTTCTAATACAAATGTAGAGCGTGTTTCTATTGATGAAACTGAAGTGATCGCATAGCAGAAACAGATGTTCTACCATTTCGATGAAGTTAGAACTTCAAGTATATGGGAAGTTCAAACATTTAGCTGTAAAGGCTTTTATAATGCCATCAGAAGTGAGCAGAAATTATTGAAGAACGGTATATCTTCAGAAAAATATGGACGATAGTGGAATTTCTGATTCAGAACTAGGACTGGTAGACCACTCCATAACAAAGGAGGAAAATAAGACTAAAATGGCCGAAAAAGAGACTTGTAACAAAGTTTACAGATGCTCAATATGGTCAAATCCTCACGCTTTTCGCATCAAACATTTGGATTAATTATAATTATATGTATACCGTGTGATTCAACCGCCACTTCCAATGTAGTTTTATGCAACCCAACTAACATGCGACATGCTTATAAGGTTATAAGGTGGATACTCCCCTGCAGGCGTACCTTATGGTACTTGTACCGGGCGGTACACCTCCACTCCGCTAATTTAAAATGTGCGCCAGTTGAAACTCCTCTGCTGGAGGAAGTCTGAACTTTATCTACGCTATTAATTCTCTACTTTCTCAGAAGATGTCACCACGTGGAAAATTTTGAGTTTTTGAACTGTGTCATTTTTGATGTGGTTTTGTTTCACTTGAAGTAAGAAGTGTGAACTTTCTCTTCTAGAGGACACTACTGAAGATCAACAATAGTGCAACCTAGTGCGGAGTCAAAGAACTATTTTGTTGGAGAAATTTTTATTTCAAATGTTTGTCTTTGCTAAAAAAAATTTCAGTTATTGTTTAAGTTGGCTGTATACCCCTCTCTTTCCCCTTGTTTTGCATTTAACCAATCCTGAATTTCTTTGAGTTATTTCCGACCAATCCGATGTATCTTCCCCCAACTTGGATATGTTTCTGTACCCGAGCCAATAAAAAGTTTGTGGGAGGGTGTTTTCATTCCCCTAACGCCTAGAACCTTCCGCGAGAGGATATAAACTGCTGATTTTAGGGTCTCCGGGCCACTTCTGTTCCATCTTTCAGTGTATAAAGTACATAGCAGGAGGCGGGAAGCGCCTCTTTCCTCGGCAGCGGTCACCAATAAGGTAATGGCCGATTAATAAATTCTTTCTTTGCTAGCTCAGCAGTTTAACTCTCGGGGCGGGTGCGAAGCGTTCCTCCATGTAACCTTTTCCTAAAATGTAACGATCTTTTCTTCTATTCTCTTTTTAGCTGCATATTGGGATAGAGAGTGCTAACCCTCTCGAGCTCCCACTCACATTGTCTTGAGGTTAACTTATTTTCTCAACCTATTCTTCGTTAATGTAAAACAAATTGCTCTTTTCTAAAGTCACCTCGGTAGTATGGGATTAGCCCTTGCATTAGTGGCCTAGAGCCAGATTAGGTTTTTTAAACAAGTGTATTAGGAGTGCAAGTTCGCCTCCTCTCAAATTGTTATTTTAGAGGTCATGTAATTGCCCATTTTTATTTAATAGACCTCAGTAGGTTGGGTATTTTACCCCTGTGTCTATGTCCAGTGAGGACAACTTGAAGGTGGAGTTTGGTTTAAATTTTGAGAGCGAGTGGCTCTTTTGAAAATTGAATGTTGTATGCCTCGTGGAGGCTTTTCTGTGTAATTTGGAGCAAGGGCTCCTAGGTATGAATGGGGTTTTCTGCCCCTCTGTTAAAACTCGTGTTTGGGGTAAAACTGAGCTAATTGCCCAAGCAGTGTAAAATCTGGGCGCGAAGCCCAATCCCTGTAAATATTGTAACTACCCTTTTTGATTTGCTACTTTGTACCTGCCATGCTTGTTATTTCTTTGTTTTTGAAAAGAAAATATAACCTTGTTAAATTTTAAATTAATTTTGCTTTCGTAGCTGGAGACCTATTCACACCCGCACCTTCTTTCACCTCTACCTACCACGGAAAAATCCGTAACAAGTGGTAGCAGAGCGTGGTTGAATGGGTCTCAATTTAGCCCCTTTTGACGGCTAAATATTGTTTGTTCCGAACTCTAACTATTTTCCCAGTTGCTGGAATTTTTTGAGTTTTTCAAAATTGTTCTGTCACCATGCCCGTTCCTCGCGATGTTCTCCATCTTAACTATTTGCGCAAGGAGGAGTTGATCTATGAATTGACTATTAGAAATGTACAATCTGGAGGCACGGTTGCAGTAGACACAAACAAGCTTAGAGAGTCCCTAGATTTGCCCATTTCCATCCCCAATTTGGGAGAGAAAGAAATTGACGACTCTCTTTCCACGATCACGGAGAATATTACTGGGCTAGCTTCTGTAGTTAGTTTTTTTGATGAAAATGATCCTTCTCCTAATCAAATTAAGCGTGTGCAAGCTAGGCTATATCATTTTTTGAATAGGGTTAACGATCTGTTGTCTCTAAAGTTGAATGACGTTCAGAAGAAGGAAGCTAGTACGCTGCTTGAAAATATGTCTGAATTATCTAGCAAAGTCACTCAATTGTTAACAGGGGAGGTTCCTCCCAAAAGCGATCTACCCACCACAGTGAATGCAGGTAGTGAGGAAGCGCCTCCCAAGGGAGAAGTGAATAGGATAACCGTTGCTGCTCAAACTATCCCTGCCCCATTGGACAACGAATCTGAACGTCGTGCATCATTGAGTAACATCCGTTCTGAATTAACTTCTTTGCCATTGAAACCTTTACCTACTATGTCACCCGGGTTTAGCAGCTTGCCTCATCCATTGGCAATGTTGCTCAGAGGTATCTCTAAGTTTTCCGTTAATACCACCAGTGATGTAATTTCTTTTTTAAGATTTCTAGTTGAATTTCAGGATCATGCCCTTGTGTTTTCTCTTTCTCCATGTCAAATTTTGCAAATTATCTATCCGTATGCTATTGGTATTCTCTCAGATAAAATCGTAAGAGCCATTGCCGAGCAATCATCTATTGAGGATTTCCATGCCCATTTGCTAGCTAACTTCATCCCGGCTAGGGCCAGGTCCTCCCTTATTCAGAAGTACTATTACCGTGTACAACGCTTGGATGAAAACTTGGCTGATTTCATTCAGGACATTAAGTTTTATACTAGGGTGTTTGCTCTTCATTTCCCTGAGGATCAGATTGTACAAGCTATTGTGGAAGAGATTTCACCACCCTACAGGTCATATTTGTGTTTCGCGGCGTGCCCGCAAACTTTCTCTGAACTTGAAGCATTGGCCGTCTCAGCGGAAGGAGTTAGATACGCCGATTCTTTGCGTGTCGCGAAAGAACCCCCGCCTTCCTTTAGTAATACTCGGCCTCCACCTCGCCGACCAGTCAATCCCCGTAAATGTTATGCTTGCGGGTCGCCTGACCATCTGCGCAACAAGTGTCCACTGATCAAGTCAAGTGGGACAAGGAATGGAGCCGGGTCATCACAAGGCTGTTTTAAATGTGGGGCTTTCTCACATATCGCCAAGAATTGTCCCAATTCGAATAGCACCCCCTCCTGCTCAACTTCTGGTGCAAATTCCACCTATGCCAATAACAAAAAGTGACTAGTGGCTTCGGCTGAGTCGACTAATCCATCTTCCCGAGACTCAGCCCCGGGTAAACAGGTTGTAAATTCAGGGAACGAGCAATTTTCAAATTCATCTTTTGAAGGTCCCAAAGAGTGTCTTAGGATTGCGGCGGATTCCCCCGCACCGGTCCCCTTTCTCAAAATTGAATTAAATAACGAGCCTATAACAGCTCTCTTAGATTCAGGTAGTGTTTGTTCTATTATTTCGGCTGATTGGTATTCAAAATTGAAATCTGTTTGCAAGCTTCCTAACTATTGTTTGTCGGCGATCCAATACGTTGCGGCTAATTCCTCTCCATTAGAAATTCTCGGTTCCTTATATGTCAAAATTCGTATTTTTCAATTCACATGGAAAGTTAAATTGTTTGTGGCCAAGCATTTGTCTTGCCCCATTATATTGGGAGCGGACTTTATTTCCCACACTGGTCTTGTGCTCGATCTTCAGAGTAGGTCTTGCACTTTCAAATTTGCCTCTAATTGTAATATCCCTCTATTAAAGTGTAATTCTGCATCATGTTCTTCTATTTCGCCTACCCAGGATGAGATGTTGTTAGACCTTAGACATCTACCTGAGGAGCAGGCTGATAGTATTCGCAAATTGTGTCAGTCGTTTCCCGAGGTGTTCTCTGATACTCTTGGTGTTACTGACCTTATTGAATACAAAATTGAGGTCACGGATTCGATTCCTGTCCGTTTTCCACCTTATAGGCTATCTCCACCTAAAATGAAGGCTCTAAAAGAAATCATCGATCAGATGTTGAAGGACGGTATTATTAGGCCCTCTAAGTCAGCGTATTCTTCGCCTATTTTTTTAGTCCCGAAGCCCCAAGGAGGCTTCAGGCCTGTCATTGATTACAGGGCTCTCAATCGGAAGGTGGTGTTACAATCTGTGCCCCTTCCCGACCTTCATTCTTGTTTTTCATGGTTTCGTAAGGCCAAGTTCTTTACTATCTTGGACTTGAATCAGGCCTATAATCAAATTCCCCTTGCCGAAGAGTCTAAACATCTTACAGCGTTTGCCACGGACTGGAATTTATACGAATACAACCGCGTGCCTTTCGGGCTCCCCACCGGAGCAGCTGTACTCACTAGGCTACTAGATAGGGTCTTCTCCGACATCAAATTTGAGTACTTATATCACTACTTGGATGATGTCGTCGTATTTTCAGAGACTTTTGAAGAACATCTAGATCATCTGCGAGAGGTTCTCGATCGCCTTCGTAAGGCTGGGTTAACTGTTAAGTTGTCCAAGGTTGCCTTTGCTAAGCCCTCTATGTCTTTCCTAGGGCATATTGTGTCACCTGATGGTGTAGCAGTCGATCATTCTAGAACACAGGCCATCCGTGATTTCAAACCTCCCAAGGACATTAAAGGTATCGCCAGGTTCATTGGCATGGAGAATTTCTTCAGGAAGTTTATTCCTAACTTCGCTAATAGAGCGGCGCCCTTAAACCTTCTTCGTAGGAAAGGCATCAAATTCGAGTGGGGACCTTCGCAACAAGCCGCTTTTGAAGACCTTAAATTAGCACTTTGTAATGCCCCTGTACTTGCTATGCCTGATTTCTCGAAGAAATTCATCGTCCAAACCGACGCGTCGTCGTCAGCGGTAGCTGCAGTCCTTCTTCAAGAGACTGAACTAGGGAGGCGCCCCATCGCCTATGCGTCTAGGACATTGTCGGCTCAAGAAGCCAAGTATTCCATCTATGAGCTCGAAGGTTTGGCAGTTTATTCGCCTTAGAGAAGTTCCGTCTCTATCTGGAACATGTTAAATTCGACCTGGAGACAGATAATCAAGCCTTAAGCTGGGTCTTAGGTAGGCCGCGTCGTACTGGTCGTATAGCCCGTTGGGCCATCCGTATTTCTGCCTTCCAGTTTGATGTTAGACATATCAGAGGTACCGAAAATGTTGTTGCTGATGGACTCAGCCGTATGTTTTCTAACGACGTCGAGACCCACGAACCGGTCGACAGTTCATCACCTTCCGAGTCCATACTATCTAAGGTTAATGCCATCCTAACAGATGCTCCCATGCTCTTTAGGGATATCGGGAAATACCAACGTGAAGATCCGACGCTGGCTCCGATAATGGAAACCCTTTCTTCTGGGGAACATGTTGTCCCTTATGTTCTGAGGAATGGTGTTCTATGTTGCCCTTCGAGGCATGATAAGATGATGAAGGTTGTTGTTCCAGCGGTTCTTGTACCTATGATCTTCAAGTATTATCATGAGACCCCATTAGGAGGGCATCTTGGTATCTTTAAAACTCGTGAAAAGATTCGTGAAATGTTCATCTGGAAAGGTATGGACGGTGAAATCCGTGAACTAGTAAAGGCTTGTAAATCCTGTTTGCTTAGTAAACCGACCATGTCCACCAAGGTAGGCCTCTTGTCTTCCCAGCAAGCGTCGCGCCCCATGGAACGCCTGTATATTGATTATGTAGGACCATTCCCCCAGTCAAAGGGTAATGCCACAAGTTCATCCTTGTGTGTGTAGATGGTTTTACCAGATTTTCTTGGTTATTTCCGACTAAGCTGGCTACCGCTCAGTCTACCATTACTTGCTTAAATTCTATTTTTGCTTCTTTTGGTCCGTGCCAATATATTGTATCTGATAATGCTAAGGCTTTTACATCTAACTTATTTCGTAAATTCTGTTTTGACTTATCCATCTCTCATGTAACTACTTCTGCTTATTACCCTCAACCATCTCTGGCTGAACGGGTTAATCGTAATCTCAGGTCCGCACTTATTGCCTATCATCATGAAGATCATTCCAGGTGGGACACGTCCCTGCATTGGTTAGCTTTTGCTTTGAATTCGGCGGTTCATGAATCTCATAAGTTCACTCCTGCTTCCTTGATGTTCAAGTTTGTTCCCAACACGCCGCTCTCTAACCTTTGGTCTCTGAGTGACATTCTACCCGAGACAATAGATCCGGATAATATTAAAGATCTTTGGAAGAAGGCTAAAGCCAATCTTAAGGTATCTCATGAAAAGGTTAGAGAAAAGTATGATCGTGGACGGAGACCCACCACTTTGAAGGTAGGTGACCAGGTGATGGTCAAGAATTTTGTTCCCGCGGGCAAGCTTGCCCCCAGATTTCATGGGCCATGCATCATTCTCGATTTTCTTACTCCGGTTACATTGTTAGTAAGCAATCCAGCCACCGAGAGGATATTTAGGGTTCACCTGTCCCAGGTGAAACCGGTGTAAATCTTGTGTCAACTTGCTTCATATAATTTGATAGGAATATGAAGGTTATATTTTTTTTTGAGTTCCACTCTTAAGGCATTCTGCTCCTTCTATTTTATTTTATATGTAAGCATTTCTGTGAAACCTCCCCCGATTTGTTAAACTGCCATCCTGTCCTTGCCACGGCCATTACCACGCTCCCGTCTCCTGCTCCACTACACACAGTGGCTGGCTTAGTTGAAATGCCATGGATATCTGCACGCCGCTGGCCCCTCAATCTCTCTACATGCCTGTGCCCTCAAAAGAAACATGATGGTCCAACACAATTCTGCCGCCTAGCTTTAATGTTTCAGTGCCCCCGCAGCCGCGCGGCGCCGCGCCGCAACTGGGTTTGAGGAAGGGCCCCCTCGGCCCCAGCGAGGACGACATGTGCACGGCGAGCCGGAGCTCTCCTCCCGGCCAAGGCTGATGTGCGGCGCACGATCAGCTACTTGCCCGCAGCCTGTATATGTTCACCGCGGGCGCGGCGTGTTTCAACACCTCTGCTCCCCCCATAGTGCGGGCGAGCGGTATCTCAGGGTACTTGAGGGGTCCGAGCGGCCTCCTTTGGACGC
The DNA here is from genome assembly GCF_040414725.1 of Anabrus simplex. Lineage (NCBI taxonomy): Eukaryota > Metazoa > Arthropoda > Insecta > Orthoptera > Tettigoniidae > Anabrus > Anabrus simplex. The sequence continues at coordinate 117,651,260 of NC_090267.1, read as the reverse complement.
AAGCTGCAACGGCCGGTCTGGCCATCCAACTTCATCAACATCAACTACATGGACAGTTACGATAAGCAATGACTACACTTGGGAATTCAACAGCAATATTTGGTGGACATTGCAAAATTTTTCATCACTTTTAAGTATTAAAAGTTTATCCTCAGAATTCTACTTCTACAAACTTAAAAACTATTCTTCATCTGCAACAACAAAATTTTGAAACAAAATCAAACCAAATTAAGAAAACCTTATAAATTTTTTTGGCAATTAATCTCCATATCTACATCAAAACCTGGACCTTGTTTTCAAACAATTTCATGTGTCACCCCGGGAGGAACTTTTGGGGGGGGAGGTCTGTACCGGGCGGTACACCTCCACTCCGCTAATTTAAAATGTGCGCCAGTTGAAACTCCTCTGCTGGAGGAAGTCTGAACTTTATCTACGCTATTAATTCTCTACTTTCTCAGAAGATGTCACCACGTGGAAAATTTTGAGTTTTTGAACTGTGTCATTTTTGATGTGGTTTTGTTTCACTTGAAGTAAGAAGTGTGAACTTTCTCTTCTAGAGGACACTACTGAAGATCAACAATAGTGCAACCTAGTGCGGAGTCAAAGAACTATTTTGTTGGAGAAATTTTTATTTCAAATGATTGTCTTTGCTAAAAAAATTTTCAGTTATTGTTTAAGTTGGCTGTATACCCCTCTCTTTCCCCTTGTTTTGCATTTAACCAATCCTGAATTTCTTTGAGTTATTTCCGACCAATCCGATGTATCTTCCCCCAACTTGGATATGTTTCTGTACCCGAGCCAATAAAAAGTTTGTGGGAGGGTGTTTTCATTCCCCTAACGCCTAGAACCTTCCGCGAGAGGATATAAACTGCTGATTTTAGGGTCTCCGGGCCACTTCTGTTCCATCTTTCAGTGTATAAAGTACATAGCAGGAGGCGGGAAGCGCCTCTTTCCTCGGCAGCGGTCATCAATAAGGTAATGGCCGATTAATAAATTCTTTCTTTGCTAGCTCAGCAGTTTAACTCTCGGGGCGGGTGCGAAGCGTTCCTCCATGTAACCTTTTCCTAAAATGTAACGATCTTTTCTTCTATTCTCTTTTAAGCTGCATATTGGGATAGAGAGTGCTAACCCTCTCGAGCTCCCACTCACATTGTCTTGAGGTGAACTTATTTTCTCAACCTATTCTTCGTTAATGTAAAACAAATTGCTCTTTTCTAAAGTCACCTCGGTAGTATGGGATTAGCCCTTGCATTAGTGGCCTAGAGCCAGATTAGGTTTTTTAAACAAGTGTATTAGGAGTGCAAGTTCGCCTCCTCTCAAATTGTTATTTTAGAGGTCATGTAATTGCCCATTTTTATTTAATAGACCTCAGTAGGTTGGGTATTTTACCCCTGTGTCTATGTCCAGTGAGGACAACTTGAAGGTGGAGTTTGGTTTAAAGTTTGAGAGCGAGTGGCTCTTTTGAAAATTGAATGTTGTATGCCTCGTGGAGGCTTTTCTGTGTAATTTGGAGCAAGGGCTCCTAGGTATGAATGGGGTTTTCTGCCCCTCTGTTAAAACTCGTGTTTGGGGTAAAACTGAGCTGATTGCCCAAGCAGTGTAAAATCTGGGCGCGAAGCCCAATCCCTGTAAATATTGTAACTACCCTTTTTGATTTGCTACTTTGTACCTGCCATGCTTGTTATTTCTTTGTTTTTGAAAAGAAAATATAACCTTGTTAAATTTTAAATTAATTTTGCTTTCGTAGCTGGAGACCTATTCACACCCGCACCTTCTTTCACCTCTACCTACCACGGAAAAATCCGTAACAGTACTAATGCCCAGTGACCACATTTTTCACACGATTATGAATCCTACTGACAGGTTATATCTTCCGCCCGGAAATCATGATGCCTTGAAATCAAGTAGCGACGTCCTTTGACCATGTAACTATGTTAATGTGCCGTGTCTCATGACCGGGTGTAGCGAAGAGGGGAATCAATGTATAAAACTAGGTACCGGTAACAGTGCAGTAATAACGTCCTATAACACCGAACCGGATAGCATGTGTAACTTTTCTCGTCGTACTACCTGCATCCTTCCAGCAGTGTAGCGAATGTGGTTAGGCGTCAGCCTAGCAATCGACGGAATGTGCCAGCGGTGGTTAGAATACTGCAACATTCAAATATTTTTGCATCTGTGTGATGTTTGAATACGTAAACACAGGCCGACGTTTGCCACATTCAACAAGCAGAACGACGTTGTTATTCATCTTCTGCCCTTCGCAAACTCACCTGGTTAGGGGCTAAATGTAATCCCTGCAGTCATTCGGCATGTTTCCCACAAAGAAATACGTTGATATGTTCCTCATTTATGGGGAAGCAAGTCAAAACGCATGCGAGGCATTACGTCGGTACCATGAACGGTATCCCGACAGGCGACACCCGGCTGCTACGACATTCCACCGTATTGAAAGACGCCTAACGACAACAGGCGTGATTTTCAACCAGCCACCAGTCCGCGATAGACCCGTTACATGGGTTAAAACAGAAAAGGCCGTTCTGGAGGCAGCTCGTAATAATCCACACATCAGTACAAGGGCGACTGCAGCACAGGTAAACACCAGCCAGACGTCCGTCTTGCGAATACTGCATGTACATAAATTTCACCCATACCATCTTGAGCTACACCAAGAGCTCCGTAGGCGGGATTTCGAAGCTCGAATGGAGTTCTGTGGGTGGCTATTAGACAGGCTGGACAATTATGCAGCATTCGTTTCGCACATCTTGTTCTCGGACGAATCGCGGTTCCACAATAATGGGAAAGTCAATCGCCACAACATGCACTATTGGAGTCCGGGCAATCCTCACTGGGCGTGACAGGTAGCCCATCAAGTACGATGGGGAGTGAATGTGTGGTGTGGAATCTTGGGGGGTCGCCTGACTGGACCTTATTTCTTTGAGGGCCATTGCATTGGCCCACGCTACCTGCATTTTCTGCGTCAGGAACTCCCACTGCTGCTGAAGGATGTACCCTTGCACGATCGTTTGACGATGTGGTTGCAACAGGACTGAGCTCCGCCACATTCGACTTTAACCGTTCGTAACCATCTGAACGAGGAACTGCCAGGGAAATGGATAAGATAAGGAGGCCACGTTTCTCGGCCCGCCAGATCACCGGTTTTAACGCCATTAGACTTTTTCTTGTGGGGCTATTGAAGAACGTCGTTTACAAGCATGCGCCGGAAAGTTCCAAACAGCTCCGGCAACTCCTCACGGACGCCTGCCGAACAACTAGACATGGAATGCTTAGGCGCGCGAAACGATCTATTGGACACCGGGCCCGAACTTGCATAAACCAAAACGGTCATCACAGCGAGTATTTCCTGCGATAAAGCATTGTCAGGGGAGTTGTGTTCCCATTATTTCTGGTCCTATGTGTCCGGCCTGCTAACTAATCGGCCCTTCTTAGGGCCACAAACACATTTATTCACACACAATATGTATGAAGGTGGGTACTGAACTTACACTACGTGCGGTACGTATTAAACAAATGTTTCGAAAATATGGGGTCTTCGCCTCCGCCTCGAACCTCCCATCTTACTCGTCAGCCCTCTCCGCCGCGCCTTTACCAACTACGCTACGGATCAACACGGCGTTGCAGGTAGCTTATAGCATAGGCTTACTGGAGTCACAATACCCAATCATCCCATCCCTCCTACAAGGCTGCTGTTCAGCATAGCAGGTGAGGCCACTTGGACCAGGTACCGGTACTCCTCCCCAGTTTGATACCCGACCTGAAGGCTCACGCTCCAGGACACTGCTCTTGAGGCGGTAGAGGTGTGATCCCTCGTTGAGTCCGAGGGAAAACCCAACCCTAGAGGGTAAACGGATTAAGAAAGAAAGAAAGAAGTCAGGTTCATATGATCTAGAAGGCACACGCATGCCTTCCAGTGTTTAATACGAGTTATTACGGCGTCCTATCATGGTGAAGCGGTAAACAGCAAGATATCCGGTTGTGTTGTGTGAGAATACCGGCAGGACAGATGTTTTCAGGACGGAAATAACATTGCAGTACGCCTCTGAGGTGTAGTGGTTAGTGTGATTGGCTGCCACCCCCAGAGGCCCGGGTTCTATTCCAGGCTCAGCCACGAAATTTGAAAAGTAGTCCGAGGGCTGGAAAACTACTTCCTTTTTGCTATTTTCCGTGGCCTTAATTATGGTACAGCCCCAGCATTTGCCTGGTGTAAAAATGGGAAACCACGGAAAACCATCTTCAGGGCTGTTCAACAAACTGGAAAGGTTTAAGTTACCTTTTGAACAAACACTCCTCAAATATAAATAAACGATTCGTGTGTTTTTGTCAAGGAAAGCATTGATCACACGATTTTTTTCTTTTCTCTGCAGTTTTTTGAAGAGTTTATATTTTTTTCAGCTTTTACTTCTCAGTTTCACACAAAGTTTCATCGCCCTCCAAAAATACCCTGTGCAACACTAACTTCCTTCAAATTTATATTCTGTATTGGTCTCTTCAATCTTCCATTGGCTTCTTTGAACAGAGGATCAGACATTTCACAACTTGCCACATGGCCCTGTTTTGTCTGTGATATCTTACTTTCTATTTCATAATTTTTCTTCCTGGACTCTTTAACTTGTTTTACCTTTCCTTCTGTCGCTATAGCTAAACGAATCTCCTACTCTTTATCTTTTCTTTCTCCTTTTTCAATCCGCTTTGCTTTGCTTCTTTAGGTGCATTGTGTAACGCTTAGAGCAATACGTTCTGAAGTCAGAGGAAACAGTTCAGGTTTATTGTCTGACGCTGTTGATGTATCGCTAATCATCAAAATAGCATTTAATGATTGTTCACGAGTGGAAGTCTTGTCCACAGTTAAATTCCGTCCCGAAAGAGAGAAAAAAAACGCTTTTCATTGTCTGCATCCCCATGTGGCACAATGCAGCCTTGATGTTGTCTGAGTCATCAGTCCATAGACTGGTTTGATGCAGCTCTCCATGCCACTCTATCCTGCGCTAACCTTTTCATTTCTACGTAACTATTGCATCCTACATCTGCTCTAATCTGCTTGTCATATTCATACCTTGGTCTACTCCTACCGTTCTTACCACCTACACTTCCTTCAAAAACCAACTGAACAAGTCCTGGGTGTCTTAAGATGTGTCCTATCATTCTATCTCTTCTTTTCGTCAAATTTCGCCAAATCGATCTCCTCTCTCCAATTCGATTCAGTATCTCTTCATTCGTGATTCGATCTATCCATCTCACCTTCAGCATTCTTCTGTAACACCACATTTCAAAAGCTTCTATTCTCTTTCTTTCTGAGCTAGTTATCGTCCATGTTTCACTTCCATACAATGCCACGCTCCACACGAAAGTCTTCAAAAACATCTTTCTAATTCCGATATCAATGTTGGAAGTGAGCAAATTTCTTTTCTTAAGAAAGCTCTTCCTTGCTTGTGCAGCCTTGATAACTTACGCCAATTACTGATATTGTTTTTTTGGCATGCTACATTAGTTTTGTTAAAATTTTTATCCGAATAACTATCAATTCTTCCTTCGAAAGATGGTCCTGTCTCCATCTGCAACATCATCGATTCGTCAACGAGCACGCCTGCTTTTATACTGAAATTTAGTTCTCTGGTAGCTAAAACTATCTTATATCCTTTTTTCGATTTTTCACGTGAGAGTAGTTGAAACGTCAAAGCTTTAATCGAATCACAATCTTTCATCGACTTTGCAATAAAATATTTTCACCCGACAACCTAATGGTCCCTAGCACTGTTCATGAAAACCAAGGATTATTTTTCTGAACACCGGGCGAGTTGGCCGTGCGCGTAGAGGCGCGCGACTGTGAGCTTGCATCCGGGAGATAGTAGGTTCGAATCCCACTATCGGCAGCCCTGAAAATGGTTTTCCGTGGTTTCCCATTTTCACACCAGGCAAATGCTGGGGCTGTACCTTAATTAAGGCCACGGCCGCTTCCTTCCAACTCCTAGGCCTTTCCTATCCCATCGTCGCCATAAGACCTATCTGTGTCGGTGCGACGTAAAGCCCCTAGCAAAAAAAAAAAAAATTTCTGAACGATGTGAAAGTTCATTTTTAATTTTATTGCTGGCGGGATGTAGTGTTTACAGTGCACTATGTCTTCTGATGTGGGCCAGAATAAATTTGTTACTTTCATTGACCTGTCTCAGTCTCATCCTTGGCTTTGACAATATGAAAGTGACCGAGGTATGAGCGATGCCAGTAATGCCATTCCTTATGCAGCCAGTCCCTGTTATGAATGGTGTGAAAATATCGCTCACAGGGTCGGTTGGTGCATGCATTTCAATGGGCTTGGCAGACTGATATGCAATAGCAACTTCTGGCTCAGTGAGGAAAGCAACGGGAAACTACCTCACTCCCCACTTCCCTAGTATGCCTCTTCAGTGACACTTAGGCTATCTATGACAGATGTTGGTGGAGCTGTAGAGGATCAAACCAGCCTTCGGGCTGAATACCCAACATACACATACATGAAGCAACAATGTTTTAAAAGTACTTCACACCTACTCTCTGGCCAACATCTCACTGATATCTGAAGCTCTTTTCTGTCTTCAACAGACTGAATCTAAGGAAGTTTCTGCATCATCTGAGATAATCTGCTGAAAATATGGTCCCAGTGTACTAATTATTATTTCTTAGTGCTTAAAGAAAAAAATCAGTTGGAACAACCCCGATAAATATTGCATTAAATGTTTCAGCCATTCCGCTGCAAGAGGATACGGAAAAGTTGCAGCACACATACTTCGTAACCCAAATTAGTTCAGATACTGTTGCCACATTCTTCGAATTATACAGTTTAATAACAGGCACTGAAGAACTACGGCTTGACCCAGTATTTTCCCTTTGGATTATATCAGAAGAATCACCGGGATTTTCTGCGACTAAAACAATCTGCTTATACCCTAAAACATCAAAGACCATGTTCTTTTCACGTTTAGAATAGTCCGAGTGCTGAAGAGCATGACACCCTTTGTTTTGAAAATCTATTTTACACACACAAAGTTTACAAAATACTTCAGTTTTACTGTATCTTGATGCCCATGCTGACAACAAATGTGTATTCCTGTTAATTTTAAGTAGCCAGTCAGTTCTAAAGTTGCACATCCCCATTTATGACTTCATTTCACAGATCAGTAGCCAACCATTCTAATATGAATTCCGAAAGAAAAAGAAAAACTAACAGAAAATGACAAAAAGTACATTACAGAAAAACTATGTTTCAAATCGTTCTCCTGAAAAATGTTACTCAAGGTTATCACGAAGAAAACACACAACAATTTCTGTGTTCATTACACGGATGTTCTCATCATAAAACACTTTAGAAGGAAGATAAATATTGATCATACCTTTAACATAATAAATAGGGGTTGCCTGGCCGAGGCGGTAAAGGCGTGCGTGGTTCGCCCGGAAAGACCTGCGTTCGAATACCCGTCAGAGAGTCGTAAAATGTAAGAAACGAGATTTCCACTTCCGGAGGTGCATATGGCTCTGAGGTTCACTCAGCCTACACCAAAAATGAGTAACAGATTAATTCCTGGGGGCAAAGGTGGCCGGGTGTAGAACTAATCATTCTGCCCCATCACGTGCTGAGGTTAACAATGGTGAAAGCCTTTACCTTCCACTCCTCCAAGGGCGTTCATGGCCTGTACGGAGGTGACTTTGCTTTTTTAACATAATAAGACAAATTGCATACCTTTATTATATTCAACTCCATAATTTTTAAATTATTCGCCTGTTGAAGACAAGAACAGGTTTATTCTGTAAAAAGAAAAGAGACTATGAGAGACTAACCAAAAGCAAACGAGAGACTGAGAGCTAGCCCTGCTGATTCTACACAATTTTATGTTAGTGCCAAATATTTTTCTCTCTATTAACATCGAACGTTAATTCAGACAAGTTACACAAATTAGCACAAGCTGGCAGGTTCGATCCTGGCTCAGTGCGGTGTCATTTGAAGCTTCTCGTGTCGGTAAGGAATTCCTATGGACAAAATTCCGACACCGCGGTGACTCCGGAAAACAAAAGCAATTAGTGAGACGTGAAACCACTAACATTATTTCCATCTTATTATTTTATAAGGAAAATACAGATACAGTACATTAGACAGTAGTAGTTACGTTTGTCAATTTTCCTACTTTTTGCAAAATCTACTTGGCAAAAACATGTAAACATTCTTTTTTGTTATTAGTTAGGCTATAGTTCGCCTCTGTGGTGTAGTGGTTAGTATGATTAGCTGCCACCCCTGGAGACCCGGGTTCGATTCCCGGCTCTGCCACGAAATTTGAAAAAAGTGGTATGGGGGCTGGAACGGGGTCCACTCAGCGTCGGGAGGTCAACTGAATAGAGGTGGGTTCTATTCCCACCTCAGCCATCCTGAAAGTGGTTTCCCGTGGTTTCCCACTTCTCCTCCAGGCAAATGCCGGGATGGTACCTAACTTAAGGCCACGGCCGCTTCCTTCCCTCTTCCGTGTCTATCCCTTCCAATCTTCCCATTCCCCCGCAAGGGCTCAGTTCAGAATAGCAGGTGAGGCCGCCTGGGCGAGGTACTGGTCATCCTCCCCAGTTTTATCCCCCGACCCAGAGTCTGAAGTTCCAGGATACTCCCCTTGAGGTGGTAGAGGTGGGATCCGTCGTTGAGTCCGAGGGAAAATCCAACCCTGGAGGGTAAACATATAAAGAAGAGGAAGAGAAAGTGAAGCCATAATTTTGTTTATTTCAATTTTATTTAAATTACTTTTTGTATTATCGCAGCATTTCAATTTTAAATTTCATTGTACCTTCCTGATCTGTCACACATCTTGAATAAATTCAAATTTTATCTTTTTAATATTATGCATAAGTCCTATGTATACAGCTCCTTAAAGTGAACTTTGCTCGCTGGGGCCTTTCATGATTAAATAAAATAAAATAAAATTTAATTTAATTTAAAAATAAAATAAACATAAGCCTATTCTAGAGGAAAGAGTTGAAAACAAGGAACATTGCGGAGACCAAAATTACAGAACATTTGTCATATCGTAGATGATGCTTAATGTATGACGTATGAGAAAAGTAAGAGAAAAGTTCAGGAGCTATCAGAGTGGCTTAGGTGGTACAAACGCTGGCTTTTTCAGCCCAAGCTGACAGGTTCGTTCCTGGCTCAGTGCAGTAGTATTTGAAGCTGCTGACAACATTCCGGCACCTCGACAGACGGTAGCTGAGGCTATATGCTTACTTCTTTTCATCTATTAACACTAACCAGAGAAAATCCGGTTCCTTGGCTGAACGGCCAGCGTAGTAGCCTTAACTTCATAGAGTCATGGGTTCGATCTCCAGCCGCACCGATGATTTTAACCACGTCTGGTTAGTTTCTCTAGCTCGTAGATTGTGTTTGTGCTTACCTTAATACACATCTTCATTTACGTACAACACATCACAACACACGCCACCACAGAAATATGCAATAGTGAATACATAAGGTTGGCGTCAGAAAAGGCATCCGGCCGTGAAAATGGACTTACTCCACGCCTAAAAAATGTAGTTGAGGAAAGGCCAAGAAGAACACTAATCAAAGGAAAAAATATAAGAGGCCTTCTCCTTCGAAAAATGAGGGTGTCGGCAACATAAGGGAAGGCCCACAAAGTGTGTGACAGGAGACACTCTCGACCTCACAAACTTCATACTGTTGGGTTCGGAGGAGAACAAGATTTGACTGTTGAAGGTCGGATAGGAAAGAAGAAGAAAGTGAAGAGCCTTGCACAAGTGAAACAAAATCGGAATCAGCTGGGGACCCGAGATCAACAATCCACTCTGCCAATTTGAGAGTTACCCCCTTTTAGGCGTTTCTCGCGACAGGTAGAGAATACCGTGAATATTATCTACCACCTCCATTCACGGGGGAGAATCTGTGGATTGACAACGTAAGAAGAAGACAGCTGGGTTGTTTATGGCCAACAAAGCAAGGCATAAAGGTATAGCTTTCCTTTAGGCGTACTTGTTAAAATTTACATATTGGCCAATGATGTTTAGCCTCTGGTGAATGGCAAAAAGCCCATTTTAACATTAATGCACGTTACAGAACAATAAATCTCCGAGTTGAAGAATGGCATTCATTACCCATCGAATACTAATAAAGAAGATGTCCCTGGTGAGCTGTCGGATTTTACAGTAAGATTTGATGCCTATGTCTTGTCAGTTTAAAGATCAATAACACTTGACAATAGGTAGTTTGCAAGGATGTGTACGGAAGAGAATGGCCTTTCTAATCTTCAGAAGTACGAACTGCCTTCTTTGAAATATCGTTCAGACATTTGTATATTTCAGACCCATTCTTAATACCTATACCAGCTCAGTGGGATCCCAAAGTAGTATCCCGTGTTCAGATCTGCACTTGTCTGAGGATTCAGACTTTTTTAAGTGACAACTGACGATTGTCTGATTTAGGAGGCAGAGAACCAATTTCACTTGGGAGTCATCTCCCAGATCACGAGTTATTATTATTATTATTATTATTATTATTATTATTATTATTATTATTATTATTATTATTATTATTATTATTATTATTATTATTATTATTATTATTATTATTATTATTATTAGCTGAAATTGGTCAAGACATGACGACCAATGTGGTAAATATTTATTGAAGGATTTCCTTATATAAGTTTATGGCACTCCTAGTACTTTATTTAATTTACACACCGAGCTCGATAGCTGCAGTCGCTTAATTGCGGCCAGTATCCAGTATTCGGGAGATAGTAGGTTCGAATCCCACTGTCGACAGCCCTGAAGATGGTTTTCCGTGGTTTTCCATTTTCACACCAGGCAAATGCTGGGGCTGTACCTTAATTAAGGCCACGGCCGCTTCCTTCCAACTCCTAGCCCTTTCCTGTCCATCGTCGCCGTAAGACCTATCTGTGTCGGTGCGACGTAAAGCAACTTGCAAAAAAATTTAATTTACAATCTGCTTTACGTCGTGCCGACACAGATAGGTCTTATGGCGACGATGGGGTAGGAAATGGCTAGAAGTGGGTAGGAAGCGACCATGGTCTTAATTAAAGAACAGCCCCAGCTATGGGTGCCCGCAGGATCTTTTCCAGGGGGGGGGGGCACACTAACAATTTTCTTGAATATAAAAACCAATATAACGTCAGCAACATTAAATTGTTTACAGAAACTTCCAGTTATAACATACGCTAGCTGACTGTCAGTAATTTCAGTTTATGAAATAATCTAGTATGATATTAAACAATTGAACATCAACATCTTTAGAATTCCAGGGGGGGGCAAGTGCCCCCCTTGCCCCCCCCCTTTGTGGGCGCCCATGGCCCCAGCATTTGCCTGGTGTGATAATGGGAAACCACCAAAAAGCGTCCTCAGGGTTGCCGACAGTCGGATTTGAACCCACAATCTCCCGAATACAAATTAACAGCTACATGACCCAAACCACGCAGCCACTTGCTCGGTACATTCCTTGTGCTGTTACCTTTTTCACTGTTCCAACTTTAAAATATGGCTCTCTTGACATTGCAATATTTAACTGGCACTGGTCAGCAAAAACAGTGGCTATTCCAGTCCATGAAATACAGCTGACCAGAAAACGTCTGACTGCGCTTGAATGCTTGTCCCTTCCTCCTCCCTTATCGTGCCACATGCCTCAGCACTCTTGATGTTTATTGATTGTGTTACAAATGCCAAGCTAATTGACATTGATGCCTCTTGATAGAAAATGAAGTGTTTAATCGGATGTTTTTAAGCCAATTCGAGGGATTAGAGAATAAACTAGGCAATTTTCTACTCTACTTTTCTAAAAGGCCCAATATTAACAGCGAAGAAGCTACGGATATCCAGACTGTATCTCTTCCCTTATACAAGTGTCGCCGAAAAAAGTGATAGTGATTCAACTTTCACAATGTTGAAGTTACTTAATCTTCTGTTCTGTAAAAGGAAGTGAACGTAAAGACAACAAAACATCTCATGTTCAAAGGAAATGGAATATTACTAGGTCTTTGCTGGAAAGATGTAGTGTTTACAGTGCACTGTGTCTTCTGGTATGGGCTAGACTAAATTTGTTACTTTCATTGACCTGTCTCAGTCTTATCCTTGGCTTTGACAATATGAAAGTGGCTGAGGTATGAGTGATGCTAGTAATGCCATTCTTTATGCAGCCAGTCCCTGCTACGGATGGTGTGAAATTGTCGCTCATAGGGTCGGTTGGTGCACGCATTTCAGTGGGCTTGGCAGACTGATGTGCAAGAGCAACTTTTGGCTCAGTGAGGAAAGCAACGGGAAACTACCTCACTCCAAATTTCCCTAGTATGCCTCTTCAGTGACACCTAGGCCATCTATGACAGCTAATGGTGGACCTGTTGAGGATCCAACCAGCCTTCGGGCTGAATACCCAACATACATACATTTAGTATTGACTTGGTGGATATTTAATAGCATATATAGTCATGTGATATATATTCCGCTATTTGATTTTCTAAATAAAAATTTTGAAAACCGTATTTTTTCACTTTTAGCCTTTTTCGGTAATTTGTAATATTTGAAGCAATGACTTTTCGATTTCGACACAGTTAATTTTCTGTTCTTCAGTCTGCCGAAACTTTTGGCTCAGTGAGGAAAGCAACGGGAAACTACCTCACTCCAAATTTCCCTAGTATGCCTCTTCAGTGACACCTAGGCCATCTATGACAGCTAATGGTGGACCTGTTGAGGATCCAACCAGCCTTCGGGCTGAATACCCAACATACATACATACATACATACATACATTTAGTATTGACTTGGTGGATATTTAATAGCATATACTCATGTGATATACAGTATATTCCGCTATTTGATTTTCTAAATAAAAATTTTGAAAACCGTATTTTTTTCACTTTTAGCCTTTTTCGGTAATTTGTAATATTTGAAGCAATGACTTTTCGATTTCGACACAGTTAATTTTCTGTTCTTCAGTCTGCCGAAACTAATTTTGATTAATAAATTAACGAACTATCTGAAAACGAAAATATATGGCAATAGTACTGTACCCGAAAAAACAAACAACTTAATTAAAATTGAATGACATATTTTGTTCGTAAAAGAACATCATCAGATTCTATCAAACCACACTCAAGCAGTTCTGCATAACTACTTATAAACTTGAAATTTGGAATTTATCTTAATGAAATCCTGAAGGAAAAGCAGGACTTCATTAAGATAAGTTCTAGATAAATTTCAGAAGCGAGTTATTTAAATATGGGGGGAAGAGGGCGTCCCGTACTATGTTTAAAAGAGACAGTATTTCAGATCTTCAAATACGCGAAATCGCTTATAAAACGGGACACCTAGCAATTCTAGCGGTTTCTCTTCAAATGATTTTAGACTGTCGATTTTTCTTCTAAACTCTCTTCTATTGTGGATCATTTCCTAGCATTTTCATTACGTAATGATAGCCCAGTTATACGCCATTAGAGCCTTCTGTTCCCTTCTCAGGCAACGCAGCAAGCCTTCATTAGACAGGTGGACAAACGTGGTTTTCTCGTGAGTGGAATTACGAGATGTTCTTTGCCTAACAATGATTGGTGTCATTTCTATAAAACATTTAATGTGTACTGAATAAGTGTGTATAAAATACTGTAAAGAGTGCTCTGACCTTTGCTGGCAGGATCTAGTGTTTACAGTGCACTAGGTCTTCTGGTATAGGCAAGAACTTTTTTTTCACTTATCTGTCTCTGTCTTATCCTTGGCTTTGGCAATATGAAAGTGACTGAGGTATGAGTGATGCTAGTAATGCCATTCCTAATGCAGCCAGTCTCTGAGATGAATGGTGTGAAAATGTTGCTCATAGGGTCGGTTGTTGCATGCAATTCAGTGGGCTTGGCAGACTGATATGTAATAGCAACTTCTGGCTCGATGAGGAAAGCAACGCTAAACTACCTCACTCCTCATTCCCCCAGTACGCCACTTCAGTGATGCCTAGGCCGTCTATGACAACTGATGGTGGAACTGTTGAGCATCCAACCAGCCTTAGGGCTGAAGACTGAACATACATACATACATACATACATACATACATACATACATACATACATACATACATACATACATACATACATACATACATACATACATACACAGTGCACTGTGAGCAGGTTCTAAGCAAGAATAGGTTTGTGTTAGAGCTGATGAATTAGTGTATATAAGTGTTTGATTAGTAGCCTCCGTGGCTCAGGTGGCAGCGCGCAGGCCTCTCACCGCTGGATACAATGGTTCAAATCCCGGTCACTCCATGTGAGACCGGGTGAGTTGGCCGTGCGGTTAGGAGCGCGCAGCTATGAGCTTGCATCCGGGAGATAGTGGGTTCGAACCCCACTGTCGGCAGCCCTGAAGATGGTTTTCCGTAGTTTCCCATTTTCACATCAGGCAAATGCTGGGGCTGTTCCTTAATTAAGTCCACGGCCGCTTCCTTCCCATTCCTGGGCCTTTCCTATCCCATCGTCGCCATAAGAACTATCTGTGTCGGTGCGACGTAAAACAAATAGCAAAAAAGAACTCCATGTAAGATTTGTGCTGGACAAAGTGGAGGCAGGATAGGTTTCTCTCGGGGTAATCCGGTTTTTCCTGTCATCTTTCATTCCAGCAACACTCACCATTAACATTTCATTTCATCTGTCAGTCATTTATTATTGCTCCGGAGGACTGGGACAGGCTTCGGCAGCTGTCACATTTCCTATCCTCGCCGCTAGATAAGGGCTTCATTCATTCCATTCCTGACTCGGTCAAATGACTGGAAACAGGCTGTGGATTTTCATGTGTGTGATTAGAGTCATTATTGAATCTACTAACTCACAAAATCATGTAAATATACTGCTGGATTATATAACGGAGGGATGTACTTCTGATTTGTATGGTATTTTTTAACCTCCTTTATGGACCGGAATCCTGTAAAGAGCGGAAAAATTTTCCGGTCCCTTGGGTTTCTGCTGCTGCTGCTGCTGATGATGATGATGATGATGATGACGATGATGATGCTTGTTGTTTAAAGGGGCCTAACATCTAAGGTCATCGGTCCCTGGGTTTCTACTGAGGACAGGTTTTACTGTACTTCTGTTCAAATGTTAACTTCCATCAAAGCCCGTCTCTACAACCACGTCGTAAGCAAAGACCAAACTACCTGTATACACATTACAGAATTCCCCGTCCGTCATATCAACGCCAATGACGTGAAGTCCTAAGTGTATATGAACCTCTTACAGTACCTTTTCCTGTTTGAATTAACTCTTCCTCTTGTATCCATTCATCGTCCTTAGCGACTAGTAGTGAAATGATCTGCTGGAGATGTTAACAACAATTCCGGTCCTCAAACGACACAATTGTCTGTGGCTGTATTGGACCCGTGAGTGGTGCTAATTAACGATGTCACACGGAGACACAGCATTTGCCTTCTGGTCTCGTTACCCTTTGTGGGTGAGTGGGCTACGTCCGTGAGGAAATCAAATCGAAACAGTACAGCACAGAGTGGTTAATTGCCTAGCAGAGAAAGTAGCTCAACACTAGTTCACTACATGAAAGAATACTTTTAAAGTAGCGGCGTATAACAGCCATTTTTAACTGCCATTGAATGTGTACTAAATGTTTTAAGATATTAATAATAATAATAATAATAATAATAATAATAATAATAATAATAATAATAATAATAGTTTTTTAGAATTTGATTTACTTCGCGCCGACACAAATAGGTCTTATGCCTGCGATAGGGTAGGAAAGGTTAAGGAGCGGAAAGGGAGCGGCCGTGGCCTTAATTAAGGTACATATTAGTGTGAAAATGGAAAACCACGGAAAAACAACTTCACGGCTGCCGACAGTGGGATCCGAAACCACTATCTCCCGAATGCAAGCTGACAGCTACGTGCCGCAAACCACGTGGCCACTCGCTCGGTAATAATAATAATAATAATAATAATAATAATAATAATAATAATAATAATAATAATAATAACGTACATACTGTTTGTATGTTGGGTATTCAGCCCGAAGGCTGGTTGGATTCTCAACAGGTGCACCATTAGCTGTCATAGATGGCCTACGTGCAACTGAAGAGGCGTACTAGGGAAATGAGGAGTGAAGTAGTTTCCCGTTGCTTTCCTCACTGAGTCTGCCAAGCCCACTGAAATGCGTGCACCAACCAACCCTATGAGCGACAATTTCACACCATCCATAGTAGGGACTGGCTGCATAAAGAATGGCATTACTAGCATCACTCATACCTCAGCCACTTTCGTATTGTCAAAGCCAAGACTGAGACAGGTCAATGAAAGTAACAAATTTAGTCTAGCCCATACCAGAAGACACAGTGCACTGTAAACACTACATCTTTCCAGCAAAGACCTAGTAATAATTCATTTCCTTTGGACATGAGATGTTTTGTTGTCTTTGCGTTCACTTCCTTTTACAGAACAGGAAGATTAAGTAAGTAACTTCAACATTGTGAAAGTTGAATCACTATCACTTCTTTCGGCGACACCTGTATAAGGGAAGGGATTCAGCCTGGATATCCGTAGCTTCTTCGCTGTTAATATTGGGCCTTTTAGAAAAGTAGAGTAGAAAATTGCCTAGTTTTTTTCTGTATGGCAGTTACTTATAACACTTATAACAACTGTCGATTTTCCTCAACAGTGACCTTGCCAAAAGTACCCACTAACTAAAGATCAAAGACTTTTAAATGATAATATCACTTCTAATACCATAACGCTGGATAAGAAAGTTAATTCAATAAGAAATCACACTCGTCTGCTACTGTTTATCTCCATTATAAATGCTTATGCCTTTCAGCATTCATTATCCAGAATTCTATGAAGCCCACTGTATTTATTTATTTATTTATTTATTTATTTATTTATTTATTTATTTATTTATTTATTTATTTATTTATTTATTTATTTATTTATTTATTTATTTATTTATTTATGCTAGTGGTTTATCGTCGTGCCAACACATTGAAGATATTCGGCGACGCGATGTTGGGAAAGGGCTAGGATTGGGAAGGTACCAGCCGTGGCCTTAATTCAGGAGGTTAAAAGGGGGTGCAGCGAATATGATTCTGATATTAGCATTTCTAAGACTAGGAGTGTTATCAGTTGGGAAGGAATCTGAATATCATATTGGGAATCCGAAAATGGCAATGGCTTTTAGGATGTGTGCACTCCCAGGATGGTAGCATACGATTTACTGGAAATCGAATCAAGGAGTAGCAAGCTAATAGCTAATGCAGTGAGCCCGTAGCTACGGTCGAGGGATTTATAAGAAAGAAATGAGCTCTCGGATTTCTTTTACATAATGTAGGTCTGTTTAAATACTGACTTCTCTGTATGATAACGAAAGCTGGTTGGTATTGAGAAAATCGTTCTTGTTAATTGGAAGTAACGCCCGGAGACTCCAGGTTCGATTCCCGACCAGGTCAAGGATTTTTACCTCGATCTGAGGGCTGGTTCGAGGTCCACTCAGCCTACGTGATTACAACTGAGCAGTGATATACACTGATATACAGCAGCTGCTCCGGTCTAGAAAACTAAGAATAACAGCCGACAGGATTCGCCATGCCGGCCACATGACACCTCGTAATCTGCAGGCCTTCGAGCTGAGCAGCGGTCGCTTGGTGGGCCATGGAACTTCGGGGCTGCTGTGCCATGGAGTTTGGTTTGGTTTGGCTTGGTTTCAAAGTTACTCTCACGAATGCAGCTAGAAATAATCATTGTTTCTTTCATAGAAGGTTTCAGACTGAACGTTTAAAGGCTTGAAGGTCTATGTAGATATAATAATAATAATATTAATAATAATAATAATAATAATAATAATAATAACAATAATTTTGTAGGAAGTTTCTACTGTAGGAAATTTTAACGTGACGGAAGACAACACGGAGTTGTTACATCTAATTACCCTTCGTTACCAACCCATCAACTAGCTTTATGATTTTTGCAGATGCCGAGATTCCTGAAATTTTGTCCGACAGCAGCTCTCTTACGAGCTGGTAGATTTGTCGAAACGAAACTGGAGTATTTAAACACTTTTACATACAACTAGATGAGTTTAGAGGAATGCGTCAAAATTCTTTTGCCATTTTTACAATTGATCACACTTAATTCGTAACAGAATCATGTTCACTACAGGTTGATTTACGGATCACAATTCGAATTCCCAACTGAATTAATTTAAAGTAGTTATATAGTAAATTTCCTTCGCTTGACAGTCTGCAAATTATTCTGAAGAATGGAGAAAATTGGTTCTCTGGAAGTGCTTGCAGTTTTACAGACACTCTTCGCTTCGACTCTTCCCGGATCAGTACAATTGTTGGAATGATATGAAGGTCTCTTTATGATTCTCCTTCTCCTCCCATCATGCGTTCCTGTTAGTAAGGTGTTAGATGCACTCGCCCGTGAATCACAGCGCCAAACTACCCCATTTTTGACAGTTCTATGCTTGATAAACATAACATAACACTACGTCTTTTTTCTGTGTGTGTATCTCATGTAATCATTCATTGTGAAAATCTTTGAAATTTAAGCAGATAAAGCCCTGAAAATATTTATTAATACCTTTAGAAACTATAGGAAAATGTTATATTATTGTAGAAATAAAAATATATAAATACATCTTAAAAGACAAATGAGCTTATACTCTTCGGTATACGACGAAATTTTGACGAATTCCAGTAAACTGTGACGAAGTATAATTGTGTGACGAATCGTAACTGTTACGAATTGTATTTGTATGACAAAACGTGGCTGTTAGGACTCGTAATTCTGTGTCGAAGTGTAAGTTCGACAAATAAACTGTGGCTAGTTCCCTGGATCCCAGACGGGATCGAGGCCCTAATCTCGGACTCATGAAAGGCAGTAGTCTACCATTCCAGCATTCACATCGGCACTCCTGTTGAAGTTCCACTCGTGGTACAGTATTTGTAACACGTAGTGACAAACGAGTTCCTGTTTAGTGGTAATTTGAATACGCAGTGACGAGTTCCTGTTCAAGTTCTATGAACCGTCAATCTTGAATCCAATATATGTCAATTTATCAGTCCGTATATGGAGGAACTGTCGATTATTCCACTTGTTTACGAAACAGATATAACGAGATGGTACTGTAAATATGGAGCAATTCGTGACTTATGGTCAAGAAATCACACGTTATGTCGGTTATCTCAGATTTAGCACCAAGCAATCAATGAACAGATATACTGCACATTATCTTTGAAATGGGTTTCGAGTTGAGATGGAATAGACAGATCACGTGCTCAGTTTATAATGATGATAAAGATGGGGAGTATAAAATAGGACACTAAATCGCATTAAACAGTTACTTCATGAACGAGTACATATTCGACATCAGCATGCTGAAACTGGTGAGACTATTTTTTTTATCCCATCTTAAGTGCAGTGAAACTTCTAGTCCGGCTCCTTACCTTCGATTCTGAGGGTCACGGGCTCGATTCTAGGCCAGGTTGTGGATTTGAATCGAATCTGGTTAGTTCCTCTCGCTTGGAAATTACGTTACCAACCACTGCAGAAAAAAGCAATAGTAAATATAACCCCCGAAAAGAGGAGGCCGGCCCTGCATTCCTGCCTCTCACCCGAAGGTTCCCCTGCGGGTGAGGGTGGTAGAATAACACTCGCGGTATCCCCTGCCTGTCGTAAGGAGTGTCTAAAATAGGCCCCAGGAGCTCTCAACTTAGGAGTGTGTGTTAGCGACCACAGGGCCCTGAACTGAGTCCTGACATTGCTTCCATTTACCCGTGCCAGGCTCCTCACTCTTATCTATCATATCCGGCCTCCCTTGGTCAACTCTTGTTCTTTTCCGACCCCGACGGTATTAGAACACTCGAGGCCTAGGGGGTCTTTCATTTTCACACGCTTCGTGGTCCTTGTCTTTCTTTGGCCGATACCTTCATTTTTCGAAGTGTCAGACCCCTTCCATTTTTCTCTCTGATTAGTGTTAATAATTAATGTTATTGACTTTACGTCCCACTAATTACTGTTACGGTTTTCAGATACGCCGAAGTGCCGGAATTTAGTCCCGCAGGAGTTATTTTACGTAAATCTACCGACACGAGGCTGACGTATTTGAGCACCTTTAAATACCACTGAACTGAGCCAGGATCGAACCTGCCAAGTTGGGGTCAGAAGGCCAGTGCTTCAACCGTCTCAGTCACTCAGCCCGGCTTGATTAGTGTTATACAGAGGATGGTTGCCTAATTGTACTTCCTCTTAAAACAATAATCATACCACCACCACCACCACCACCCTCACCCGAAGGCCCCGGGTTCGATTTTTGGCCAGGTGAGGGATTTTAATGTTGACCTGTGGACTGGTTCGAGGTCCACTCAGCCTATATGATTACAGTTGAGGAGCTCTTTGACGGAGATATGGCGACTCCTGTCTAGAAAACCAAAAATAACGGCCGAGAGGATTCGTCCTACTGACCATGCATCACCTCATATTTTGTAGGCCTCCGGGCTGAACAGCGGTCGCTTGATAGGCCAAGGCCAGTCAGAGGTGTAGTGACAATGGGGAGAGGAGTTGCGTCAATAAGGACATCCCACAGTAAAACAGGGACAAGTCCACATTTTCACCACAGGTCGTACCCACAACCCCGGCAGTGTGAAAAAACGGCAGCAGCAGTAGAAGAAGAAGAAGAAGAAGAAGAAGAAGAAGAAGAAGTGCAATGAACTATCTCAATAGCACCTTTGGGTATTTACGAAATGTCTCTTATTAAGAAGTGTCCGCCACTCGGGAAAAGTAAAACAGACTTGTGAATACATTTTCGATATGAATGCTCACAGCTCTAGTCCAAGAATAAATAATGTTCCATCAATAAAAGTAGGTTTAATAGTATATCTAATACAGAGCCTCCGTGGCTCAGACGGCAGTGCGTCGGCCTCTCACCGCTCGATACCCTGGTTCAAATCCCGGTCACTCCATCTGAGATTTGTGTTGGACAAAGCGGAGGCGAGACGGGATTTTCTCCGGGTATTCCGGTTTACCCTGTCATCTTTCATTCCAGCAATACTCATTTCCTAGCATCTATCAGTCATTAATAAATCACTTTGGGAGTGGTGACCCCATCGTTCTAATAGCCTATATGAGCATAACATCCCTGACCCGGTTAAAGACTGGAAAACAGGTTTTCATTTTCATTTTCAGGACATCTAATACAGTGTAGCGAAAATTAATAGAGTGCAGTAATATAGCACAGTTACACTTCTCCTTACTGCAAACAAATCTGAGGTGGTAGTTTGTATGACGGAGGAACTTCGAACTTCAAAAAATAACAGTTATAGACTGGGTTACTATGGTGTGGGGGGGGGGGGGATCTTCTACTTCTACGCTACTTTAGAACGTCTAACATTACGCCTAGTTAGAAAATAAAGACAAGGTTTTCCAAACTTGTAGGACCAAACAGTCTCTCTAGTGCTGGAGCCATCCTTTTAAACAAATAATATCTTCGAAGTGTTCAAAAAAACAGGCTGCCCAGGTCTCAGTTTTATGCTGCGCTAAGTAATCTCTACTTAGTGTAAAATTAAGTCCTCGATCCTGTCTTCTGTTTGTCCGTTCGTGAGGGCTAATCTCAAGAATCACTGTATGGATCTTGATGCGGTTTTCACCATTCTATTAAGCATTTCTCGAGAAAGACTTATATATTCATATAGAAACATTCAACTATGATCAAAGGAAGCCGAGCAGTAACGATTTAAGTAAAGCAAGTCGCAGATTAAACGGTCTTCCGTGCGCCTCTTAAGCTTACGCTGGCCAAATCGTTACAGGTACATCTATAATTATAAGGGTAAGAATTGTTCGGTGTTCAGCATAAAAAGTTCTACAAACATGTCCGAGATGCTTGTACCTATCTTTAACCCATAACCCACTATAAGTGTTGTTTATGTTACGGTAACGATTTAAGTGAAGCAGGTCGAAGATAAAACGGTCATCCGAGCGCCTTTTTAGCTTACGCTGGCTAAACCGTTAAGATACATCTATACTATGACGGTAAGAAATGTTTAACATAATATGTTCTACAAAAAAAGTCAATGACAGCATATCCTATCTTTAACACATTTCCCACTATAACCGTTTTGCAGTAAAAAAAACGTTAAATTTAAAAACATCTTTTAAATTAATTAGTTAATCATTATCAAAATAAATTATTTATTCCCCTCATGTAACTAAGACAACGGCCGTAGCCGTGTTGAAACACAGGATCCCGTGAGATCTCCGAAGTTAAGCAACATTTGGCGTGGTCAGGAGTTGGATGGGTTGCCACGCGCTGTTGGTGGGGGGTAAGGGAATGGAGGAGCAGAAAGGAACCGGCCATCCTACCGCACGTAAACTCCGGCTCAGGAACACCTCTGCGGAGGTTCGGACCTGCCTTCTGGCAGAACGCACCCTTACCTTACTATGTAACTAATGCAGAATACATTTTAATTAAAGAATGTTATTCTGAAATACGAAAATGTTTCAGAGCGCGCGAGTAGATTGCGAGCCAGCGCACGAACTATCACAGACTTCGACCAGCATTCTTTGAACATGCTACGATACAATAATTAATAGTTTTCCGGTGAATTTTCGTTATCTATATGAAATCTGCGATAACCCACCCTGCCGAGAAGGAAAGCAAATATAGGTCGCAATACATTGCATTCGAGAAAGTGCGTTTATAAGTAACAATGAAACTAATCAACAAAGCGATCCTCGAATGTCACAGGACAGAGAAAGAATGACTTAACAAAGACCAAAGGAGTCATTTTTGTCCAAATTCACTGCTCAGATTCAGTATACACAGCAGTAAATAGTAAAGAAGCTGTTCATTGCCTACAGAATTTCTAAGTTCTTTACATCTTTCCGGCTCACCGCACCTGCTGATTTTGAAAGTAGGGGATGCCTATTATATTCTTACGTAATCTACACTAGTTAAAGTTATGCACTGGTACGCGAGTGATAGTGAATATTTTCAAAGCTGTTTCATTGAAGCTACTAATGTAATTGGCTGTGGCACCAACAATTCCTATGATTCCTTGAGATTTGCCTTTTGATTTCAAACGAGTCCAATTCTTGGTAAGAGACTGCGTTGGCATGACAAAAAATAAAGCACAGTGTCAGACACTTAGCGTGGCTGTTAGAGTTGATCTCAGTGGAGAATGTTTTTTCTAATTAATAGCTTTACATGTCCCTTTCGCGTGTTACATCGAAAAAAAATTTTTTCGTGTTGATTACTGCAGAAAAAACGGTTAGTCATATACAATGAAATCCTATAAGTCCTCAGATAAAAGTAAGTTATTGCCTTAAAATGATAATTGCTCCCGTGATGAGCAAGAGTGGGTAGCTAGTGAGCAAATAGATAATAATAATAATAATAATAATAATAATAATAATAATAATAATAATAATAATAAATAATAATAATGTTATTTGTTTTACGTGCCACTAACTACTCTTTTACGGTTTTCGGAGACGCCGAGGTGCCGGAATTTAGTCCCGCAGGAGTTCTTTTACGTGCCAGTAAATCTACCGACACGAGGCTGACGTATTTGAGCACCTTCAAATACCACCGGACTGAGCCAGGATCGAACCTGCCAGGTTGGGGTCAGAAGGCCAGCGCCTTAACCGTCTGAGCCACTCAGCCCGGCGAGCAAATATATGGATCAACTTGTGAACGCCACTCGTGTTATTGAAGTACCATATCCAAAGGGTCATAAAAACATGACGGGTTACAGCACACATTACTGTTAGCAAAAATCTATGCTTATTTGTGTCTTAAATAGATCATAACGGGTTTAAGCTGAAACAAGAGTAAATTTGGTGAACCATTAGTAAATATTGTTAAAAATACGTATACAATGCACAAGACTTTCTTCACTAGAACACTGCGTTTTATCGTGTTTTGTAACATGCGATATAGCCGCAAATTTGTTTCTCGTATTATTGGTCCAGGGTGAGTTGTTGTTGTTTTTGTTATTGCTTGGGTCATCCGTCTTTAGACTGGTTTGATGCAGCTCTTCATGCTACCCTATTCTGTGCTAAACTTTTCATATGTAACTACCGCATCTGCTCTAATCTGCGTGTCATATCCATACCGTGATCTGCCCCTGCCGTTCTCACCAGCTACACTCCCCTCAAATACCAACTGCACAAGTCTTACACAAGATGTTTCCTGTCATTATACCTCGTCCTCTCGTCAAATTTAGCCAAATCGATCTCCTCTCACCAGTTCGAATCAGTATCTCTTCATTCGTGATTCGATCCCACCTTCAGCATTATTCTGTAACACCACATTTGAAAAGCTTCTATCCGCTTTCTTTCTTAGCCAGTTATCGTCCATGTTTCACTTCCGTACAACGCCACTCTCTAAACGGAAGTCTTCAAAAGTATCTTTCTAATTCCAATATCAATGTTCGAAGTGAGCAAATGCCTTTTCTTAAGAAAGCTCTTCCTTGCTTATGTTAATCTGCATTTTATGTCTTCCTTACTTCTGTCATCGTTAGTTACTTTACTACCCAAGTAATAAGATTAATGTACGGATAGCTATAATTTGTTAATTATTCATAGTGTTATAATTTAATAATTACTCGTACCATCGGTCCAGGACTATCCATGGTTTGTTAATTAAGCCTACCCGTACTATTAGTCCAAGGCTCATGCTTTCTTTAATGAAGAATTTTCAGTAAATGTAATGAGATGCACGATATATAAACAACTGTGTCATTTACGATATATCTCTGAAATCTGCATCACTAAGTTTTCGAAGTCCTTTTTCGTAGTTTTTACGAGTAATTAGAGCCACATTATTTCGTCGACGTGTTCAGGGAGCAATTTAGAGTTTATTACTCCCATCCCCCTCGCTAAGAGTTTAAACCCTTAACCAGTAGCCTTCCACTTGGTTGGTGCTGGCACCAGTAATCGGATCGATAACATTTCTACTGTGGTTTGCGGTTTTGTGTGTGAATGGTGAAAACTATCCTACCCCCAAAGTAGACAGTTTTGTATAACCCCGGCGACCATCGGGGATTATGTAAAGCTAGGAGATCACAATCGTTTAAAGCTAAAATACAAGTAACTGGATCAAGATATTCAGACTTCACAGACATAATGCTCCACATCTTTTGTATCAGCCCTGGACCTGCCAGTCTTTCGATCGGGTCAGGAATGGAATTAATGAAGTCCCCATCTAGCGGCTAGGATAGGAATTGTGCCGGCTGCCAAAGCCTGTCGCACTCCTCTGGGGCTATGATTAATGACTGACAGGTGAAATGAACATAATGGAGGTTGTTGCTGGAATGAAAGATGACAGAAAAAACCGGAATACCCAGAGAAAAGCGTGTTCCACCTCCGCTTTGTCCAGCACAAATCTCACACGGAGTGACCGGGATTTGAACCACGGAACCCAGTGATGAGAGGCGGGCGTGCTACCGCCTGAGGCATGGACGCTCTACAACAACAACAACAATAATAATAATAATAATAATAATAATAATAATAATAATAATAATAATAATAATAATAATCACAAATTATTCCCCAAATTTACTCTTTCCTTTCAGCTTAAAATCATCATGATCTCCTATTTTAAGACACAAAAAATAAACATGAAATTTAACTAACACTAATGTGTTAGGCTTCTTTTTTTTTTTTTTTTTTTTTTTTTTTCAGAGTTCACTGAACAGGCTACAGAACGTCAGAGTCAGTGAAATAACGAAGACAAGCATTGAGGACACGTTATAAATTAAATTGTCCGGAAATTCGAATTACAGTTGACGTAGCAGAGAATAAAATGTACTTGTCCTCATATAGACATTGAGCTTGGAGAGAATATGAAGAAGTGTCAAATTGACATCAGCAACAGCGAGGATGCCGCGTCTGATTGGACGATGTGACAAAGTATTAACGACTATGGCCACAATATTTTGAATAACAATGGTCCGACAAGAAATCGTGGGAAAGAACGAGAAAATCAGAGAATCTATCTATAAAAGTTTTCATTCCCCACCCTGAAGGGGTGGGACGGGCCAACTAGAGGGTTACGCCCACTCTCTGGCCAAGAGATGCGGACGGGTTGAAGAGGAAGTGAAGGATTGAGGAGAGGGGTTAAGGATGTGAAGTAAGAAGAAGATGGGGGGGATTGTTTCGGCCTATGGGCGACTTGCTTTATTACATCAAGGGGTTTACAATAGTAAGTATATAAACAGAAATTCTTACAACAGTGGTATTTCTTGACCAACCTAACTTTTTATGGACATGTTGTTAAACTTAAAAGACTATTTGCGTTTCTTTCATACCTTTGTTTTCATACTGACACTATAAGATGTATACAGTTACAGGGGTGACATTATTATGTACGATGGAAATCGAGGTTTGGAAATACATCATTTATTCAGCATTTGATTTTTTCTGGAGTTGCTAGCTTCTATATCAGTGGAGTCACACAGTTATAGTATTGCAAATTTCTTGGATTAATACAGGTGACCCTTCGCCTAAGTTGACCAGTACGTAATTGAGTATCGAAGAGGAGTGTGAAGGTGGACTGAATGTACATTGTTATAAGATTTGAACACCACAATGGCATGTAATCTAAAATGAAATTGTTCACTGTTGGTAGGAGTGATGTATCCAAGGGACAGATTGTGTCACAGTAGTTGAATTATCTTGGGTTACTGCCAAGCTAGGTGGGTACGGAAGTTAGGAAAGTGTGTCCCGTCCAGATATATAGGTCGTCATCCTAGAGTGGAAGTGGGGGCGAGTGGGCAGGAGAGTAAAAGGGCCGCCTATTATGGGGAACTAAACAAGGTCTCGAGAGGGGTGAAGGTGAAGTGTGTGTTCAGACCTGAGTGGGAGGTTTGGTAATGAAAGTTTAAAATTTGATTGGCAGCTGCTTGGAGGTGTTCGAGGACGAAAGAATGTTGAAAGGGGGTGGATATTGAATAGGGATATGGTAAGGAAGCGGATTAGGTTCTCTATGGTAAGTGGTGGAATGAGAGAGCGGTTGGGGCCATTGGGGGAATCTATCGTACGGATGGGGGCTACGAGATCCGGTCTGTTGGCGGGAGGGGAGGGGCTGGCCTTACATTTGCGAGAATATGTTGGATGAGTTTCCCCGCAGGTATGACATTTGGGGGAAAGTTGAAGATGAGGGCATTTGTAGATGTGATGAGATTGGGAACAGTGAGCACAAGCTGGTTGTTCAGTAGTGCATCGCGCCGTGGGGTGCTGATTGTGAGCGAGACACCTGTCACAATGAATGGGCTGAGGAGGGAGGGCTTTAGAGGATTCCACCCCATGATGACGCCGGAAAATAGAAACTCTACGGATCACGCAGCTGACTAAACTGTGGCGAGGGATGTGGACAGTGGTTGAAAGGTTGGGGTTGGGAGGGGTTTAAAAGGTACTGATGACCCTAAGTGAGCTGCACCTATCATTTGAGTGAGTCTCTGAGCGGCGACTTCTCCGTTGAGTTTGCTGAACATCCCTGTAGAAATGTAGGTCGAATGTCAGCAATCTCTTCACGTCCCATGTTAAAGCGGAGTAAGGTTTTGAATATGTGAGCTGGGGAACGGAAATCTGGGGTGGGATTGAGCAGGAGAAACATATGAGTGCGAGTAGGGGGTGGCTGAAGGGAGCGAAGGTTGGTGATGGGTCGGCGAGTTCTAGAGGTGGGGAGGTCGGATGGGGCAGGATGGTCCTGGAGAGTAAGTCTATTTTCACTGTTCATACAAGTTGGTTGCACCTCGGTCATGGGGTCAGAAGGTAGTGATGATGGAGCCACAGCATTATGGCGCGGGGGCTGGTTCCCCTTCAGCAGAGAGTGGTGAAGCTGTTCGTTTAGACAGTGTTCGAGCGTCGTCCCACTGGTGAGCCGGGTTCACACGTAGGAACCGGGTCTGATAGTTTGGAGCAGCGTGTGAAGATAAGATAACCGTGTGATATGGAATGGTAGCTAGCTCTGCAGCTGAATGGATGGCGCCTAAAGTGGTGGTAGTCAGTGTGGTAGTTGTGGAGGTTACGGTGGGGTACATGATGTTGCTATAAGTTCACTGCACTGTACCGCTGAGTTTGCCCCAAAGATAAAGATGGTATTCAGCTGGAGGAAATGAGTACTGGTCTGTCGGTATGAAAGTCCGGAGAAACACTGTAAAGCGCCGAGCCACAACTCGATACTGCTGCAGGAGATCAAAGTCCAGGGGTGAAACCCCACGAATACCACTCCGTTCACCTGTTACGAACACGTTTCCAAGCATCTAATAAAAGCCGTGTCGGATTTCAGTGTATGGGTTTCGTCGGACTGTACGACGAAGGACGGAGACTGTACAACAACTAAGAGCTTTGGTAGATTTGATATGCCAGCACTACGACAGAGCTTGTGGTTCTAGAATAGTTCTCTTCAGCCATCGAAGACCCCATAATCGGGAAAAGTGATACACTCCGTCAATAGCAATATTCAGCAGCAAGTGGCTACCTATGTAAGTCCCGAGCTCGGTTGGGAGCGCAGTGCGGCAAGTGTTCGCGTCTAGTGCTCACTTCTTGAAATTTAATACTGGCGCATAGGATGGGCATTAACGTTCGCTTAAATGTGATTGTATATTCGTAAGGGAAGATTTACTGATTCATTAAAGAAACCCCTTGTAAAACAAAGAACTTCACTGTCCTTGAAGGTCGGTAGTTGTAGGAGGGTCGTTCAATGCTTCATCATCGTCATCATCATCCTTCTTCTTCTTCAACATTATTATTCTTCATCACCATTCAAATACGCCTACTTGGGATCACTCTTATTCAACTGTTGGGCTTTGATCTTTGCCCAGATCTTCTCCCGGTGTAGGTCATTTCTTTCCTCCGGCTAGGAGGTACTTTCCTTCTTCAATGGTTTTTCCTGAAAACTACGGACTTTCTTTAGGATCTGTCTCACAGTCTGGAATGGCAGCCCACTGAGAACGGTGAAAGGAACTACGAAGGTATGAAAGACTTCCCTTCCGGTTTTTTCGAGAAAAGCAGTGGTATTACGTCACCTTCGGATAGGCCATGGTATAGCAACGCATTCCTACTTAGTGAAGGCAGAACCCATCCAGTGTGTATTTGCGGCGATCACCTGGCCGATCTTTTGATGTTCTCCTCAGTTGAGTCAGCCATGTGTACGAACTACTTTGTTCTGCCAGGTGAACAGGCAGTTTGTCGGTCTGTTGGTAGACACTGTTGCCACATGACCATAAAAGCTGCCCTCCTTTTTTCAGGTAGTCAAAGAGTCTTTGGGAGTAAAGCTCTGAATTGTGACGTCTCCGGTAACCCCCATCTTCCAGTACCGAGCCTAGGCTGGATTATGAATTAAAACATGTAGCACCAAAAACTTTCGAGTACCATCTCCCTCATTGTACGAGATGGCGAGCAGTAAGCAGATCTCGTCATCCGTTTTATGAGG
Source organism: Anabrus simplex (assembly GCF_040414725.1). NCBI lineage: Eukaryota > Metazoa > Arthropoda > Insecta > Orthoptera > Tettigoniidae > Anabrus > Anabrus simplex. The sequence continues at coordinate 117,621,794 of NC_090267.1, read as the reverse complement.
GATTGTGGCCTGTTTTATCGTGTTTAAAAGTTAACTTTAGTTGTCATTTTATTAACTACGTTTTATTCTGTTGCCTCTGATTTAGTCTGCCTCTGTGTATTTTTAATGTGCTTTGTAAACTTTCAATTTGCCTGAAACATATGATTTCAGTTCGTTCAAAGTCAATGCCTTATTTCAGTTTATGTCTGCCTCCGTAGCGTAACGGTTATTGTTATTAGCTGCCGTCCTCGGGGGCCCAATTCGATTCCCGGTACTGCCAGAAATTTAAAACTGACAAGGGGGCTGGTATGTGGTTGAAATGGTACATGCAGTTCACCTCCAATGGGGGTGTGCCTCAAAAGAGTTGCACTATCTCGGGATGAGGACACGAGTTTACTTACTTACTGTTTCATTTTAGTACATTTTAATCTATTTTAAATCAATTTTATAAGAAAACAAAACATTGTGAATGAGATCCAAATTCATATTCATTTTTCATCATCATTTTTTAAATTCTAAACAGTGGATACATTTTCAAATTTTAATTATCATTACATTTCGTTTCATCTAGTATCATGACATAGATGTTAGGCCCATTTAAGCAAGAAGCATCATCTCACATTCTGTCTTATTTCTAAGCCTGTTAGCCCCAGTTCTTTTGATGTTCTTCTCAATTTGAGTCAGCCATTTGGCAGGAACTATTTTGTTCTGCCAGAAGGTGAACAGGCAGTTTTTCGGTCTGTTGGGAGACACTCTTGCCACTTGACCATAGAAAGCTACCCTCCTTCTTTCAGGTAGTCAGAGAGTCTTTGTATCTATCTGGAAGTAAAGCTCTGAATTGTGACGTCTCCGGTAATCCCCATCTTCCAGTATCGAGCCTAGGCTGGATGATGAATTAAAACACGTAGCAGCAACTCTTTGCATTCTTTATTGCAGCCTTTTTTGCTTAATCTCACAGGTACAAAAAAAGTCAATGGAAAGGATCACAAGTCTTCGTGCCGTACATGTATTTTCTTTATTTATCAGATTGTATATTTTTCTGTCTTCTTTTTGAGGGCCCTTCCCCCCCCCCCCCCCCAGTTTGGGAACTGTTGCTTTAGATTATTCTACCATGTTAAACAATGTCATGTCTTATGGTATACAGAGACCTTGCCAAAATAGCATATGTTCGCTAGATTGAGAAATTACCAAATATTTTGACATGTCAGGATTCTTCAGAGGAAAGATCGTCCTCAGTACCCTTCCTTCAAGAGCATCTTACACTAAACCAGTTATTATACATTAGAATTAGAATGTATTAATACCGGTACTAGATAAAATGCAATAAAACACAATCAAAATATATTATAACTGAAATAAAATTCCACCCCAGTGGAACATACATACTAATAATAATAATAATAATAATAATAATAATAATAATAATAATAATAATAATAATAATAATAGATCATAATAATAATAGGTAATAATATTGTAGTAATACGTTCAATGAAGTATCAGAAATGCACAGTTCACTCGTATCCTGCTGTACCTCTTAACACTTTTGAATGACACTGCGGTTGCTTTTCCTCTGACGTTATTCCTAGACGAATAATTATATTTCCGAAGATACAGAACTTGAAATAGGATTATTTGCAGTTTATTAATATTAGCTTTTGTCCACATCTCCACTTGCGTTGAAATAATGATTCTGACCTATCACTGTTTTTAAAAAAAGTACGCAAGCTAATTTGGTTCACATAGGCGAGGACGTAAAAGGAAGCCTAGTTATTTAATTGAAGGCTTCTTTATACACATGTGGTCTCGCGGCATTCTTCATAGAAGTTTTAAATTCTTGCGAGTGGTTTAACGTCATCCAACTCAGACACGTTTATCAATCAATCAATCAATCAATCAATCAATCAATCAATCAATCAATCAATCAATCAGTCACCACTGGTCTGCATTTAAGGCAGTCGCCCAGGTAGTAGATTCCCTGTCTGTTCTTTATCTAGTCTTTCCTTAAACAATTGCAAAGAACTTAAGAACTTTTACAGGCGATAATTCTTACACGCATAATCTGAAGATATCTTTAACGGATTAGGCACCGTTAAGCCGAGTCTCAGAAATGCTCTTGCTGTACGTAGCGTACGGTATCGGCTACTAACAAATACAAAATTGTTATTGTGGCGGAACCTTTGAAGATCGGTGTGTGGTCCCACGGATTTTCTGTAGAAAATGGTGTGCTCTTCGGTTCTTACACATAGAGCTTGTAGATTTTCTCAGCGGTTAGGCAGCGTAAGTCGAGAAAGTGTCCACGTGCTGTCACTTTCTTCGAGCTGTTTCGCAGAAACCGTTACTGCTCGGCTTTTTTCATCAGAGTTCAGTATTTAATGTACGGAAATTTTCCGGAAGATCCTCTACAATAGACCAGTAGTATTCAAAGTGTGATACGCGTACCACTAGGGGTACGCGGCGTCGTAGAATGCTCATCTATATAAATAAAGTTGTAGAGGGTTCGCTGTCTGTAATTTCGTTCCTTTCTTGATAATATTTCAGATATTTACCCGTTTTGGGTCAACTCAAGACCGTATCCTGGTCTTTATTTTTCGAGTCTGTTTGTTTGTTCGTTGCACCATCACGGTGAAATGGCTGGATAGATCTCGACCAAGCTTCATTTAGAGTATACTAGCTAATGTACCCGTGCTTCGCTAGGGAAATTTACATTGTACACAGCATTCTAGTTTAGGTAGGGTACACGTTGTGAGCAAGATTGTATTATATTGCATAGCTCTTAACATTGCCCTAGAAACGCGACGGGCTAGTCACCAAACGTCTTTTCTCATATTAAGACTGGGTTAGGGAATTTTCATGGTAATGGTAGGCCACTTGCCTACCATGTCACAATCAGGTCGGGGAGTTTTTATTATAATGGCAAACACTCACTCTTCACCTGCCTTTTTAGATCCTCAGAAAGACTCTCTTAGTGGTTTTCCCAACTGAAATGAACATAGGTCATTACAATGATGTCAATAGGAATGGCGCGATTAAAAGCAATGCTTTAATATGAAATACTTGATCAAATGAAAAACCACACGTTTTCTCACTCTTAACGAGCAGTACTACTAACAGTCCAAAGTTCCAGGGCTGGAATGACCTGGCCGCAGACATCCGTAATACATGAACACTTCGTTTTTTATCGGTGGAAGGGTTCGAATAGTGGAGAGTTCCAGGGCAAAAACTATGACCGTTTACTTATCTGTGCAGGACTGAGTGGTTCAGATGGTTGAGGCGCTGGCCTTCTGACCCCAAACTGACAGGTTCGATCCTGGCTCAGTCCGGTGGTATTTGAAGGTGCTCAAATACGTTAGCCTCGTGCCGGTAGATTTACTGGCACGTAAAAGAACTCCTGCGGGACTAAATTCCGGCACCTCGGCGTCTCCGAATACCGGTACCGTGAAAGTAGTTAACGGGACATAAAGCCAATGACATTATTACTTATCTGTTTCCTAGGAGTACCCGATGAGTCGTAAAATCTCAATTCACTACACTGGCGGGGGGGGGACCACCTGACATGGAGGCAAATTTTTCTTCCAAGCCAGAGGGAAACCCCCATCTTCGTTGCTAATTTGGAGCAAAATGAATGGCTATTAAAAAAAATTAAGAGGAAGAAGCTTTTCTTAAGAAACGACCCTTTTCAGGGATGAATTTTGAGTTATTTAGTGAATTATTGTGCTAAAATTTGGAATCGACGGTAAATTGTAATTCTAGACCAGTTCATATTACTTCTAAGAGAGCCTCTGCCTTAAGTGTGCACACTGCTCATTCCAATCAGCGCCTCAGAGTAGGGATCAAATAGTTGGAATCCTATGATGAACCAGTGTGTTACGTACCAGCAGTATCAGAAAATGTATGAACCAGAGGAATGGCATGCTAAAGAAGAAAGTTATCTAACTCCCCAGCTATTTCCAGCCAATATTCATTCAGGCTTTTATACTCGGTACGCAGCAGTAATCTATCGGAGTTGAGTGTCAGCATAAGAGACAAGGAACATCACAATCAACTATGTTCATTGTAATGTTACTGTTGATCAATGTTATGCGCTTTCGATATTGTAGGCCTTCACATTTAATTTTCTTCTGACTCTGAAATACCACTCTTATCATAGTCAGCACGTTAAAGCTTAATAAACAATAAATTATCGGAAATTGTATTCTCTATAACTGTTGTTATGTTGTTGTGTTTTCGATAGGACCAATAATATACTTATTTAAAAATTAAATTTTAGTCGTCTCCCCCTAAACTATAATTTCATCCAGGGTGAATAAAATTGTTTATAGCTTAGACTGTACCATTCCCCGACTCTACCGATTTTCAATCTATTATGTTTACCCATTTTCCCGCAGCTCAGCGTTAATATGGACTTAGCAACAAACATACAAATTCATGAATATCTGTGTTATCATAGCCAGTAATGTAAAAAAGGATACGACATAAATGATCGAAAATTTAATTTTATACAACTTAAGTTATTTAGTATTTATCGACAGGACGACCAATAACAAATGTTTGAAATTAAATTTTAGGCCTTCCCCTAAACTACCATTTCACTCCGCGTGAATAAAATTATTTATAGCCTAGATTGAAGTGGCTTATCCCCCGACTTTACGTACCGATTTTCATTAAATTTTCTTCAGCCGTTTTCTCGTGATGTGTGTACAGACAGACAGACAGACAGACAGACAGACAGACAGACAGACAGACAGACAGACAGACAGACAGACAGACAGACAGACAGACAGACAGACAGAAATTACTGAAAAGTAAAAAGTACACTTCCATGTCACTGCGGACATGACCGATACAAAAATACCATTCGTTTCAAATTCTGAGCAATGTAGAGACAAAACTCTTATTTTATATATATAGACATCCCAAGGAAGGTTTTGCTATGCATGTGAACAAAAATCTCTGAATAGGCGGGGGGAGGGGGAGAGGAGAGGATAGGATAACCACAACAGTTTTCTTCCATTTTCTCCTATACTATTGATTTTCTGTCAAATCCGCGGACTGTATTTGAAACTTTCCTTCATTTTAAACAATTTTTGTTATGTACATAATTTCGCTTACTCTTCAAATGACGGAGAAAATTGCTATCTTCTGCGGGTCTCATGCTCTGCATTGCATTGAGTGACCGACAGAGCGACGACGAACCCACAAGCTACCATGGTAACGTCTCTGTCTGCATGCCAGTAGGGACGTAACGTATTAACATTTCAGTAATCACTCCAGCTGCCTCTGTGGATCAGTGGTAGAATGTCCACCTCCGTGTCCCAAGATAGCAGGTTCGAACGCGGCAGAGGTAGTCGGATTTTTGAAGGGCGAAAAGAAGTCCATTCGACACTCCATGTCGTACGATGTCGGCATGTAAAAAATTCTCTGGCGACACATTTGGTGTTTGCCCGAAAAAATTCATTAAATTCAGCCATAGACACCCAAGAGAGTTTCAGTTTACTCGGGTTGCTATCTAGTAGGCCTAAAGTAAAACAGAACGTCGAAATTGACGAGCAGACAGCCAGATGGCGTCAAATTTAAGTGTCTGCACACGGTAGCTGAGGCCATACGATTATTATTATTATTATTATTATTATTATTATTATTATTATTATTATTATTATTATTATTATTATTACTCACTCCTGTAAACTCGTGGTTGTTCCATGGGTAGAAAGCAAGAGAGACGTCAATCGGCCATTGTGTGGGATATTGGCGGAATACCGTTCGAGGTTACAGGTAGCACTAAGAGGCGCTGTTATTATTTGAGCAGTACCCCGGAGTGTAGCCTACGATTCCACACCGTAAGGTGTTTTCTGTCATTTGCTATAATTTATACTGCATTTCTATTCTACTTCTGTTTTCCGCTTTAATTTCTTTCCTCTGCCTTCCCTCTTTAGATTTAAGTAATAACACCACAAGTCATCTTCTTATCTGTTTACCTAAGAATCTCTTCGCCTAAAGTTATTCTCTGTTACTGCCTTCTTATATCCGTAACTCATACCAACACAATATATTAAGGGGGCATTTTATTTTCCAATACATCCATTTGGTAGTTACGTATTTGTCCTATCCGGCTGTCCTCAGTTATAATCCTATTTTCTATTAATTTCAACTTCCTTAACTGTATCACTTTCTTATTTATTTACTCTGTATGTATGCGAATTCTAATCCCGAAACCTGGACACTCTTACTTTGAGGGAAAATTCCAACCTGTTGAAATGTATAACTTTTGGCCCCGGAAAATATCGAAATATGGGTGCAATTCTAATGAGGGCGTAGACCTTAATTTCGGGGTAATTGGTGGCTAAACGGTAAGTAGTATCACAAAAGAGATAGCACAATCGCTGCTCAATTTGAAGAGATCAACAACTTTGGTCCTATGACTTTTTGTCGTACCTCTATCCCTTATACGCGAATACAACTGCATTTCTCGATTTCAAGTTAATTTTGTACTTTTTACACGTGTATCCCTTTCAGACCGAGTACGCACAATTGTGCGGGTTCGTATTTTAGTTATCCCTGACCGTATTTGATGTTTTTTCGGCGCTACACCGGACTGCAGTGATTGTGCAGGACACGTGGCGTGTATTTCAATTGATTTTAGTATGCACTTGACCGCCAGGGCGAAGGAAGAAGAGTTTAAAAAGCACAGTTGATCGGCGAGATGGCAGGAAGCAGTAGTGCCGAAAGTAAGTATTTATTTACTGCGTTTATATTAATCTAGAAGCTTTACTGAATACCGGAATATATTCAATGAAGTGTGTACATTGGTTAGTGAACGTAAATTTTGAAGCTACACCATCGTACGTGATACAACGAGGTTTTGAATTTTGATACGCACAATTGTGTGGGTCCTGTTTTTCGGATGTTAGTTTTTATTTTGTAAAATAAACTATTAATATGTGTATTGAGGAGCATTTTAGTCAGTTCTTGACGTACAAACAAAAATTCACACCTCCAGTTTTCTTTCAGGTCTGAAAGGGGTATGTTAACATTTGATACCACGCACATTGACACGACCAGTGTCCATATGATAGCCAAATGTTATGATTCCAGCTGTCACATGATTATCAAACAAATAAAGTGATGTGTGAAAGCTTTACCCTAATTTCACACTATTCAATGCTTCTAACTCAATCTAAGCCATAAATAGAGGAGATACGAGAAAATTCCATAGGACCAACCATGTAGAACACTAAAAGAGGCGTCCGATGGTGAAATCCATTTGTCGATATGCCGTAAAGTTTCAAAGCAGTAACTCTGGAAATAAAGTCTGCAGTTATAAACGTGCCCATGCTTATCTATATAAATAAAGTCGTAGGAGGTTCGCTGTCTGTAATTTCGTTTGTTTTTTGACAATTTTTCAGATATTTATCCGTTTTAGATCAGCTTAAGACCGTATCAGCGGTTTTTATTTTTCGTGTCTCTTTCTCTGTTCCACTATCACCGCGAAATGGCTGGATACATCTCGACTAAACTTCATATTTCGAGTATACTCATCCCGGAGAAGGTTTCGATACGCATATGAATAAAAAATCTCTAAACAGGCGGGGAGTTTATAGGAAAACCGGGACAGTTTTCTTCCATTTTTTCTTTTACCATTGATTTTCTGTAAAATCCATGGATTATATGTGAAACGTCCCTTCATTATAAACAACTTCTGTTAGGTACATAATTTCTTCACTTGACGGAGAAAATTACTATTTTCTGCGGGTCTCATGCTCTGCATTGAGTGACCGACAGGCCGACAACAAACCTACAAGTTATCATGGCAACGTCTCTGACTGCTTCCCAGCAGGGAAGTAACTTATTGCCATTTTCATTATTATCCCTGTAAAATCGTGGTTGTTCCTTGGGTAGAGAGAGACGTCAATCGGCCATTTTGAAGGATATTGCCGGAATACTGTTGGAGGTTGTTTTTTAAAATAATGCTATCTGTTCGGACGTCGACCTACAAAGATCTCTTGCCCCTATTTGCACCATATGTGAGAAACCTCCGTGTATATTTTTGTAAATGGCGGAAGTGTAAAGTGTTGAATGTGAGGAAAGGAACGTTAAGGACGACACAAACACCCAATCCCCAAGCCACGGATATTAATCATTTAATATTTAAAAAAACCTGGCCCGGCCGGGAATCGAACCCGAGGACGCCGGGTGACAGGCAGACGCGTTTCCCCCAACACCGCGGTACCAGATACCAGTGGAGGTTACAATCGTCCTCGAATAGCACTAAGGGGCGTTGTCAATATTTGAACACTACCGCGGAGTGTTGCCCATTATTTCACACCGTAAGGTGTTTTCTGTCACTTGCTATAATTGGGAACATGCATCATTTTGAAGAATTTTTTTTTTGAAAAGTACACCAATGAAATAGTACGTAAACGTATTACATTGTGGTATGTTGCCTTGTTTTCTACCATTAAAAAAATATTTAATAGTGCCTTTCCGCAAGGCGAGTGAAACGGCCTCTGACGTAAGCGGCGCGCTGTGACGTCACGATCCAGTACCGCATGGAGCTCTACCAGTCGTTGTGCATCTACCGTTGCTAAAAGCCGATTGTTTATTATTCATGATCGCGAATAACTTCGAAATGGCAGAAGAAAGGTTCAAAACAGCACAATCAGACTATCATGTGTAAATGTCATCATTCTTGAAAAATAGTGACTTTTGTGGCCGCAGAAATTCGCGGATAACAAGCAAGTTTGTAAGTGGCGTCTTTTATATACGTGCAATGTACTGTAACCCATAGTATTAGGATAACAACGAACCTGGATAGATATCACATCACTTTCAACATTTCCTTCTAGACTGATTCCCCTACTAAAGAATAACATTACATTTTCGGGCTTTCAGCATTAGTAAAGTAAGAAATCGGATTTCAGCACTAACATAAACATATAGGTTGCATTATAGAACTTGTCCGCTTCTGTGGTGTAGTGGTTAATGTGTGCCACTCCCAGAGGACCGGTTTCGATTCCCGGCTCTACCATGAAAGTTGAAAACAAATAGTACGAGGGCTGGAACGGGGTCTACTCAGCCTCGGGAGGTCAACTGAGTAGAAGGGTTTCGAATCCCACCTCAGCCATCCTCGAAGTGGTTTTTCGTATTTTCCTACTTCTCCTCCAGGCACCTAAGGCCACGGCCGTTTCCTTCCCTCTTCCTTGTCTATCCCTTCCGATCCTCCCATCCTCCAACAAGGCCCCTGTTGAGCATAACAGGTGAGGCCGCCTGGGCGAGGTAATGGCCCTCCTCACCAGTTTCATCACCATACTCAAAGTCTCACGTTCCAGGAGACTGCCCTTGAAGTGGTAGAGGTGAAATCCCTCGCTGAGTCCGAGAGAAAACCAACCCTGAAGGATAAACTGATTAAGAAAGAAAGAAAGAAAGAAAGAAAGAAGGAAAGAAAGAAAGAAAGATTATAGTACTATAGGGCTATAATCTATCATTCCCAAAAAAATATATATTTATGGTTGGGACAACTGGCCTACCCTCTTCCGGGGCCCATGAAAGAGAATTAAATATCTTTGTGGAGGGAAAAAGTTAAACATGATAAAGATAAATATGACTTCATCTAGTTTTCACAAGTCGGGCTGAGTGGTTCAGACTGTTGAGGTGCTGGCCTTCTGACCCCAACTTGGCAGGTTCGATCCTGGTTCAGTCCGGTGGTAGTTGAAGGTGCTCAAATACGTCAGCCTCGTGTCGGTAGATTTACTGGCACGTAAAATAACTCCTGCAGGACTAAATTCCTGCACATCGGCGTCTCCGAAAATCGTAGAAGTAGTTAGCGGGGCGTGAAGCCAATAACATTAATTACATTTGGCTTTTAACAAGCTGAGCATATCAGGAAAAAAAAGTGTCCTGGTGACATTTTAGTCGCTCAATACAGGAATGTCTTTGGGTACTGTGACTTTTACTTTTTTTTTGCTGTTTGCTTTACGTCACACCGTCATATATAGGTCTTATGGCGACGATGGGACAGGAAAGGCCTAGGAATGGGAACAAAGCGGCCGTGGCCTTAGGTACAGCCTCAGCATTTGCCTGGTGTGAGAATGGGAAACCACGGAAAACCATCTTCAGGGCTGCCGGCAGTGGGGTTCAAAACCCACTATCTTCCGGATGCGAGCTCACAGCTGCGCGCTCCTAACCGCACGGCCAACTCGCGCGGTATTTTTATCCTTCGGTTTATTGACTTGGCTTGTATAACCTAAAACTTAGGCTAAGTTGGATAATATTTTAAACACCTACATCACTATTTTCACCTGTGTGCAATTATGTTATTTATTTCATTAATATTATGATAATTATTATAATTGAGCAGTTAACTTATAAGACTCCAACAGACAAGCATTGGTTTTGTGTAGAGTTATACATTTGTTAAATTCACGTTGTTTCCTTTCATGATGTACACGCCTATTCTTTGTTACATTATAGAGTATTTAGATATAGCCTAAATTTCTTTACCAATTAAGCTCTTCAATAAAGACATACATAACTGTCCCATGCAAGATATATTGGTAGAATTAGAGCTGTCAAATGGTTCATAACCCCTTTGATTTATTATCTTGATATGGATCACCCAAAACATAGGTTAGGTTTGGAGAATACTTTAATAATCAGCATTATTTAGTGCACTGTTTATTACTTTCATATTCCAAGATGTAATTGAAGCATTTAAATAAAGCATCATACATTAAAATTTAAAGTTTTACCACTAGAAAAGCTGACATGAAAAAGTGATTTGAAAATTCAAACAAATTCATCTTACGTTAAAATCTAAAAAAAAAAAAAAAAAAAAAATGTAGACTTTTCCGATATATCACCAGCATTTCTCCAGCTCGCCAAAATCCATTTCTCCCTAGTTTTAGCGTCTTTGGAACGTTTATAAACAATTTGTTTATGGTATGCGATGTGCTATTGCACATCGGAAGTCTACACCATTTATAAGTTTTCTGCCTCACTGTCTGCGCAGGATTCATTTTAAGTCTAAAATATACCACTCAGATTATTATCCAATGTATAGACCTCGAATTTAACTATACCAGACACTAACATAAAGTAGAAATACGCGAAGTGTATCCTGCTTCTCACAGCACACTATGTGTTATTTCGTCTGCTAATTCAGTCAACCTGTACGATGACGTCAGGCCAATGAGATCGCGTACTTGCGTGACGTGACATTTTCGTAGATTTTTATCATGTTTGGAGTTATTATTTGTACATTCTGATCACATTTTTGAATTCTGTATGCAATTTTGAATCAGATTAGCATATTTTTAATTAAAACCCCGGATCATGCATGTTCCCTATTGTTACTGTATTTCTATTCTACTTCTGTTTTCCGCTTTAATGTCTTTCCTCTGCCTTTCCTCTTTAGGCTTAACTAATAACACCGTAAGTCATCTTCTTATCTATTTACTTAAGAATTCCTGCACCTAAATTTCTTCTCTGTTACCGCCTTCTTATATCCGTAACTCATACCATCGCAATTTATTGAGGGGCATTTGATTTTCCATTACATCCACTTGGTATTTACTTATTTGCCCTTTACGGCTGTGCTCAGTTATAATCCTATTTTCTATGAATTTCAACTTCCTTAACTTTATTACCTTCTTCCTTAATTACCCCGTATGTATGGGAGTGATAATCCCAAAACCTGGACACTCTTTTCTTTAAGGAAAACTTTCAAGCTGTTGAAATGTATACAGTAACTTTTGGCCCCGGAAAATATCGAAAAATGCATGCATTTTAATGACGGTGCAGACTTTCGTTTCGGGGTAGCTAGTGGCCAAACGGTAAGTCGTATTATAAAACAGATAGTACAATCGCCGTTCAATTTGTAGAGATCTACAACTTTGTTCGTATGACTTATTGTCGTGTCTCGATTGTTGATACGTTAGATAGCACTGCATTTCTCAATTATAATCAAATCTCTCCAACTCTGTTGTGAATGGCAGTTGCCAAGTGAGCGTGCCGTTATAGTAGAAACTCCCGAACTCGATTTTGATTTACAGTAGGAAATGTGGCCTGCCATTATCAACAAACCTTCCCCAATACCCACCTTACTATGTAAACAACGTATGGCGTCCTAGCTGTTTTGTTTCTCGAATAACGCTAAGAGACATGGAATTTAATATAATCATAATCACTGCCTTTACAGTAACTTACGGAGAAATCCGTATACAGTGTAGAATACCGTAGCGAATCATGGGTACATTTGCTAGTTTTCAATATAATCTTGTTTCGGGAATATGCCGTTTTCCGCGTGATTCTATGACAAATAGTGTCCAAACTAGCACTTATCACCTGTTCCGGGACACGAGTGGCTCTGTATTGGCTCGCGCGACTGAAGTCTCTTCGCACGTAATTAGAGGGAAAGCGAGTACACGCGCCTGTACTTGGAAAGCTCTCTCTTTTCGAGCGAGAGAGCTCGGACTAGGCACGCCTCACGTGACTATGAATCTAGGTCACCAAGCGGGACTCAAGAAGTCATCTCAACATATGAAAGAGTATAACCCCGTAAATTCCCCTGCATATTCACTGGTACCAACTCACAGTCTTCAGCTGTTTTTAATAATAATAATAATAATAATAATAACAATAATAATAATAATAATAATAATAATAATAATAATAATTGTACCGGCTGGTACGCCTCTATGCCGCACATTTGAATTTTCCGCCGTAAAGTACTCCTCTACAGGAGAAACTCTGAACTTTAACAACTGTATCAATTTATAAGTTTTCTCAGAAGATGTCACTACCGGAAATTTTGTGATTACGAAGTTGTCAGTACTGTGTGGATTTCAAGGTATTTTGTTTTCTATTAATCAAGAAGTGTGGACATTCTCTCATAGATGTCTCTACTGTAAAACTGGGATCATGCACCCTGGTGCGAAGTGAATGAACTTTCTTGAAGAAATTTTGTATTCAGAAGTTTTTGTCTTTACTAAATTTTGTTCTTTCATTTGTGGTTTGGCAATATTAATCTGTCTTTCCGCCAGTTTTGAACTTAGCCAATCAGTAATTTCTGCAATTAATTTCCAACCAATCATAGGTTTCTTCTTCGAGTTTGATGTGTAAATTTAAGCGACAAATAAAATGTAATGAGTGTGTCTTAATTATTCATGAAAGGTCTCGAATCTTCCCTGAGTGTTTAAAAAATGCTGATTTTCACGGCAACTCGCCACTTCTTCAACCTCTAGCTTAGTGTATGGACGTGTAGCAGGGGGAGGGTAGCGCCTCTTCCTTCGGGCAGCAGCTCTTGAACAAGATAATGGCCGTTTAACATCTTTATTTCTTGCTAGCTCAGCAGTATAACCCTCGGGGAAGGTCCTAAACTTTTTCAATGTAACCTACCTGTCTAAAAATGTAACTCAGTGCAGGCTTGTGTAAAATTTTCTTATTACTTTAACTGTAAATCGGGGATAGAGAGTGCTTTACCCTCTCGAGCTCCTCTTAATTTTTGATTTGAGGTGAACACGTTTTCATAACCGATTTTCTTCTCTTCTTAATGTGTTAAAAAAATTCTTATACGAGTCACCTCACTAGTTTGGGAATAGCCCCTGTGCCATCGGCCTAGTGCCTCTTAGGTTTTAATATGTGTATTTAGGAGTGCAAAGTCTCGCCTCTTTTCATTTTGTTGTCGGGCCATTTATTTAACCTATTATTTTTCGGCTAAGGCCCTGTAGGCTGGGTACGAGATACCCCTGTTTAATTCTTGTAAGTTGTGTCTGGATGGCAAGTGATTGCGATGTATGGCATTACCTTTAGTAGGCTTGAAAAATTTAGAGCGGGTCAGCTCTTTATGATGTGGTAAAAGTGCCTCTAGGAGGCCCCTTATGATTTTTGTAGTTAATGCTCTTTGAATGAAGGGGTTTTCTGCCCTTTGATCAAGTGTGTACCTTGGTAAGGTTGGGCTAGTAGCTCAAGGGTTGTGTAATTGGGGGCTCGAAGCCCAGAACTTGTAAAGACCCCGAAACTCGGTTTTTCGTTTGTAAAATTATACCTTGTACCTGATTAGTGGCTAGTGGTTGAGTTGTTGTTATCTGTTTAAATTCTATGTGAAATTTGTTAAGTTTTTCTACTTGTAAAAATATAACCTTTTATTGAAATTTTAATTCATCTTTCGGCCTTGTAGTTAGACCCATTCCAGCCCGCACCTTCTTTCACCTCTGCCTTCCACGGTTAACTCCGTAACAATAATAATAATAATAATAATAATAATAATAATAATAATAATAATAATAACTGAAGTTGCGAAGTATATGATGGATGTTTACGAATTAATATTCCTATGAATCATGGAATTTTATACCAAATTATAAGTCCAAGAAATGTTTTACATAATTGAATTACCAATAAATATGCAGTAAACAAGGGTGCGACCTAATGAGGAACAGATGTCGAGCTCTAACAACGCGAGCAAGCTCTAGGATTCCCACTGCCTTAGCGCCGCCCACTGGAAAATATCAGATGACGCTATGAAGATTGCAGACAAACCCACGATGCGATCGTAATGAAATTTGATCGGTAAGAAGAGGAGCACATGAGCTTTAATTTGATACCTCAATCAATGTCAATGGTGACATATTAGCGGACCAAAGTTTGGTAAAGTGTCGTGGTCTTCCCTCTCTTCCAGCACCAGGGCGGTTTGTCTATAAAAGAAAGAGCCTTAAGGCAGATATCATCCACTTACTACTTGTTGCGTGCTTTTGCTACAGTTGACCGTGTTCTTTGTCAAGTTGTGATTCTGATTGTATACAGTGCAAAATGCTGATCTAATAATTATCTGTGATTTACTCTGACATTGATCGCTGTATAATGAAGTGATTTGAATGTACGGTGCATATAAAGTTTGCCGCTAGAAAATTTAAAAAAACGGCACGAAATTGTAAGTATATTTGTCCGTGTGATGTGGAGGTTGTGTGTTAAACCACGTGAATGACTGAAGCGAGTGCGGCTTGATTATAATAAATTATACACATCGTGTAATCAAGTTCATAGACCAATACGGCGAGGGATTGATTTAGGAAGTTAATAACTGTGTGTCAGGTTAATCAGGGAGCAGACCTGGAGAAAGAAGGAAGGACTTGCCGTCAATATTATTAAATTGGGCAGCGTCTGCCAGGTATTCTCAAATACAGTGAACAGCTTGTCTTACCTCTAGCTAGTGCTGTGAAGTAGGCCAAGTTATAATTATTAACACATAAAGTGCTGAGAGAGTCGACATTGTGTATCCAGTGACGTTAACCATACGACGAGTGTAGCTTCAGGGCCTAAATTTGATGTGAATGAAGGAGATAAGCAAATGAGTAAGATTAGTAACGGGCTACTGGACAATACCGTTGCTACATTAGGATACTCTAGTCAAAGAGTAGCTCTAATTGTAGTGATTCATAATGTGAAATATAAACTAACGCATTTACACCAAGTCAATTCTTCTCATTTGCATAACTGAACCAGCGAGGACGTCATGTACTCAACGAGTCGTCGAGCGGCTTGCCTGTTATTCATCTTACTGAGCAGATAACTTCTAGATTGTCCAACGCCGAACGAGGATCCAGCCACCATGCAGGCGACTCACCAGCAGGTGAACTAGGACTCCACGCCGCTGAAGCCTGAGGAGCCGTTCGTAATGCTGAAGTGATGAGTACACTTTCAAGTCTTTCTCTGCATGAAGTCGTTATCACGAACGTAAATATTAAATAAGTAATTTGCATGTAAATATTTCAGAACGTAGATGGTTGATACGTTGTTTCAAAGGGATGATAGTATTTTATTTAACGGGTTTTTCATAGGAAATTTTCTTCATGGTTGGATAACCATTTTATTTCCATTAAATACGGGAATTGTAGTGCATGGCGTATTATTAAGGTCTTAGAGTTAACTACGTGTGAAGTGCTGTAATGTAAAAGGGTTTTAAATATTCATTAAAATGACTCTAATCATCACCGTTTAATAAACTAGCATGAGTCATCAATACGTTCTCAAATTGTTTATTTTTGCACTTCGCACATGAGATAGGAATTTCCTCCCACCTGTAATTTAAGACTGCCGGACAAATGGATGAAGATACGGTATTGGCGTATATATGTGTGTTATTTGGTTCGTGAGTGTATGGTATATTTTGTCCCGAAGGGCAGGATTTCATATTTTTTAAACGCATGTGTTCGGAGTACCGAGGGGGTAGGCGAAGCTTATTATGCAGGCTGTGATCCTGACGTAATGAGAGATGAAATGTGAATTTTACGCAAGGAGTGATTGACCAGCGCGAGGTGAAATACCGTGCCATAAATGTGATGATTAAGGCTAGATTAGAGCCGACATGCGATATTGATACTGATAGCATCCGGAGAACTAAAGAGATAAAATAATTTGCTGCGAGAATGTGAATAATAAGAGAGGCGGCGATGTTCCGCTATGCCTGTGAAGTGAGAGTTGAGAACGGCTGTCAGCTGGTCCGAGTGATTTATGGCCTCCCGGCATGGCAGGGCCTGGACGAAATTTTTGCTTTACCGTATTGGGGACCAGAATACCGACAGCTCACTTTTCTCTTCTCGGTATAACGATTGCATGCAACAATTTAGAGATTACTACCGTAGTATAGATTTCAGTGTTCATTAGATGAAGAATCCCACCATTTTCTGTTCATAATTATTTAAGTCGGATAGGGAAGATCCGGAAGATCTTGCGTTCATTCCCAGGAGACAGTGAAGGTTAATGCTCACTTTTGCCAACGGCAGATGAATTATGCCATCTGTGATTCATCTTGTGAATGTGAAGTGTATCTTCCCTTGTCTTTTTCTTCCAGAGAGTGCTAAGTGTATGTTACATGATGTATTGGATATTGTGTCGCTATATGTGTTGTTCAAAGAAGACAACGTTGTGTAAATCATGTCTTTTTATTTGTGTTCAGTAAGTTCCCGATGAAACAAGCGCCATGTATGATATAGTAGATTCATAGGTGATTAAATAAGTTTGCTAAGTAAATGCCGTTATACGACCTTCATGTGTTTGAAAATGCACTCATGATAACTTTATTAGTTACCCCAGTTCACATGATATTAGGGCATCATAACTTTTTATTTTGAATGTGTTAATTAACGACATAATAGAATGAACCGTCGCAGGATATGCTCATATTTAATTATGTTCGTGTGTAGTGCTATAGTGCATAGTGTGACAAGTGTTTTTAATAGTTAAATAATCAGAGAGGGGACGCCTTCTCGAGATTTCAAGGCTACAGAGTGAAAAATGCAATTTAGGAAAGGACAAACGGACATTGAGTCACTCAAGATAAATTTGAATCTATATATTTTGTACTTTAAAGTGAAGTGGCATATCCGTGCATATATTAGACATGTGTTTTCTTCGTTATTAAACTTGTGTTTAAAAAGACAGAATCATTTCGTATTCCTCTAATAATTAAGGTTCCCCTACTATAGAGATGATTAATGTATTGCCCTTTTACCGAACGCACCATTGACCCGTAATGTTCTCCGACTCAGCCGCGGGCGTTAGTCTAGCAAGGGAGATGGGACTTCGACGCCGGGCTTATGTTCGAAGGTCTCATCAAAGGTATTCCAGTCTGATATTATATTTAAGAGCCACGACAATTTATTTATGTTCTGAAGCCTTGTACAGGTACAATATATACGTATATATCGTTGCTAGGCAATAAAAACCTCGTAATTCCACTCACGAGAAAATCACGTTTCTCCACCTGCCTTGTGAAGGCTTGCCGTGTTGTCTGAGAGGGGAACAGAAGACTCCATTGGTCAAATAATTGGGCTATCATTAAGCAATGAAAATGCCAGGAACAGTTCTTCGGCCATTGCTGACAGCTCAGTTTTGGACTTCTTCTGTAATTTTTACTTCGAAGAATTACGAGGTTTCCTTTGCGCAGCGACGATTTTATACAATATTGTTATTGGAACAGGGTGGTGCAGCAGCTTAGCTGCTTACCTGTCATCCCAGCGACCGTGGTTTGGTTCCTGGTGTTGCTGAGGTGGAATTTTCAGTTGAAAATCCCGTGGTGTCAGGAAGGACACGAGACCTTAAATCTCCGGGCACAACTCGTTTCTATTTCATGTCTCAGTACGTGCAGGGATCCTGAGCAAGTGGGATCAGCATGGAAGATGATAATAATGATGAATATAACTATAGTATCATTATTTGTCATCCAGCAACAATCATTTGTTATTTCTGGTATATTCGCAATATAATTCGGGGGTAAGAAGGTAAAATAATTTGTTTTGGGGGGGGTACTCCTACCGAAAAGTTTAAATACACTGATCTAGACAACAGTGAATACCTCACAAAAGTCTAATAGTTTTCGATTTATAATCGAACACCAATACGAACACCATTACACATACAGACAGACGTTGAGTTATATATATGTATAGATTTCAGTGCCCTGTTCGGAAACAACGAGCGGCAACGGTACCTACTGACTAATGAGGGAAATATGGAAAGAAATCTGAGATAAAGTCGAGCATTTTCGCTTTGTCATCTCTCTTCTTTCTAACGCCGCTCCTTGCTCCGACTCATGTTCCAAAGACAGTGAGTTATAGCCCGGTCGGTGAAGTCCATTATTGAACGTTGAGCAAATTTCTGAGCACTGCATGTCCTAATTCCAGGGCCCGGTGCAGAAATATACATTTCTAAATTATAAAAGTTTACAGGGCACATAAGATGTGATGTGCTTGAGCTCGGCTCGAGGTGCTCGAACAGATGACGTCAGATTTCGAACAAGTTCGAGCTTTGCTCGAGCTTTTGTGAGCACCGCAACCTAGCGGCTTGCTCTTACTAAAACACAGAAAGCTAGAGACGAACGTGTAGCAGCATTATGCTGGACAGTACGGGTTCGTCCTACTTCCGTATCTTTTGTACATAATATTTCGACGCATATCTGTATATTATAGACAGTCGGAATTTGTGTTTGTGCGATGATTCCTTACAAATGCCTCCGTCAGAATAGGCTAAACCTATTGTCTACTAAATGTGTTTTTTGGGCCGTATAAATACAGAAAAGGAAAACAAAGTATATTGTCTGAACATTAGACCTACACGTGTCAAAATAGTTACATATTTGAATAGTTATAAGACTAAAAAATTATATTTTGTTTTCACTTGTTGACACATTTTTCATCAGTTCATGCGAATCGTCAATACTATTACTAAAAATGAGGTGTTGTCTGATTTTTTTGTTCAGGATAGGCTGGAAAATTACCCTACCGATTGATCAGAAATTTGGTAAGGATATAGCTTGTCATCCCGAGGGATACTTTTGATTTTGTATATTTCAGATTATCAGATAGTTAACATTGCTCCATAATTCTATTTATGCATTTATTTGTCCACACGATTGATGAGATATCAATCCCTTCGTACTCAAATTATTCTATACCAGCAAAAATTTGTAATTCTTTCTCAAGGAAGGCATTCCAACCCCACAACATTAAGGGCAGAAGGAGCACCTCGCCTGCCACGCTACACAGCTGTCTTACAGGACCAATGCATGACAACGTAAGAATGAAATGAAATAGCCTATGGTTTTCAGTGCCGGGTGTATCCGAGGACATGTTCGGCTCGCCAGGTGCAGGTCTTTTGATTTGACTCCCGTAGCTGACCTGCGCGTCGTGATGAGGATGAAATGATGATGAATACGACACATGCACCCAGCCCCCGTGCCAGCAAAATTAACCAATGATGGTTAAAATACCCGACTCTGCCGAGAATCGAATCCGGGACCCCCTATGACCAAAGGCCAGCACGCTAACCCTTTAGCCATGGAGCCGGACACAACGTAAGAATAATGTTACCATATTCATAATGTTGCGTAAACGTACGGTTGTTACAAGGTACACAAGTACTGCCTTGGGAGGAAATACTTCCGTTAATACGCGGGGAATATTGCGGATACATGCTTTGTCCTTTTCATAGCAAATCTTCATAACCCTTCTCATTTTATGGGCAGTCTTTATTCCCCACATGATACATGTCAATGACTGAATGCAGTAATATACGACAGCACGCACCCTCGTTATCAATATCATACACACAACTGCGTGAACGGTGCTTCATTTCATATGCTATTTGCTTATCTGCACGTTCGTGCTGTAGCGCGAGCCAGAATCCGCTTTCGGTCACGCGACTGCTCGAGCTTGCTTCGAACAGGCTCGAACCTCGGCGCGTATCGGGTCAGCTCGATCCCGCTCGAGCACGGGTACCGTTTGCCCATCACTACTTAATACAATTTATTACATTTCGAAGAGGAGTGCCGGGCTGAGTAACTGGCCTTCTGAGCCCAACTTGGCAGGTTCAATCCTGGCTCAGTCCGGTGGTATTTGAAGGTGCTCAAATACGTCAGCCTCATGTCGGTAGATTTACTGACACGAAAAAGAACTCCTGCGGGACAAAATCAAAACTTACCAATGCTGTTGAGCAGTCAATTTCGGCTAGTGCAAGTACTGTCCAGGAGCCAATACGCCGGCGCAAACAAACAAACAAACAAACAAACAAACAAACAAACCCGGACGTTCCTTTCCGTTACTACTATGCACCAAATCAGTGGAGACGTTTGCTTCTTGCACCTGCAGATAAGAATAGGCATATATATTCATCTTAGCTTACGTTAAAAAAAGTGCGCCGAAAATGAAGGTGTCTGATTCTTACGCCAGGGTTTTTTAATTGAAGACACGTTAGATACCTCTGGTGTCACGATTAGTTCCTACCTGAAAAAGTTAACTGCCAAGCTAAAAAACTCTCTAGAAGTGTTTAGTATTCGCTGCTAGATGGCAGTGTAATTGGAATTGGCATGTCCTACGGTACTGTCGGGTTTTCTATTATGGACATCCGTGTTTAGGCTTTAATTACTAAGGAACCGAGAGGCCTATTTCAAAATGAGTTACAGGCTACCTATATATTCCATTTTAAATTCTGCATTAGAATGTATAAGACAATTTATTTTTGTAGTTCATTGATTATTTTTTATGTGATTATAGTAAATATTGTCCGGGATTTTTACTTCTTTATGAACCGCTCACTTAAAACTATATACATTGAAAACTACGTATCTGATGTTAATAAAATATTTATATGTTATAGCCACATGTATTTGTAGTATAACACTCAAGTTACAATTTATTTCACCAAGCCTAAAGAAAGTTGTTGTCAAGGATAAACGTACAATAGGATACTTGGGCTTGTTTTGAAGCACTCTGCCGTGGTTACCAGAAACTACATCCACTGTAACCGTGCAGGTGTGAAACTTAATTTATGAAGTGTACTATTTATGGGAAGTTGTGTGTGCGCTGGACGATGCGATTAACAGCAGAACTGTCGTTTCATTTACAATTAATACCTAAACTCGAGTGTCCAGAATAAAAAGAATCCGGCAGCAGAGGCATCACTCCAAAAAATGTTACAACACGGTAGCTGAGTATATTATTCTTTTGAATTATTTTAGATATTACACATTATTACAGCACTGATAGCCAGAAAAGTTATTATGACCTTAGCTATCCTGTGCACGCATTTTGATTCGATATCTAGGCTGCCTGCGAGACAATTTGAAAGTTCCTGTTTTCTCTACGAGATGGCACAAGCACGGGCCCCTGTTGGGAGATCTATGGTCGATGTTTAATGAATTTTTTCGAGAAAACACCAAATTGTGTCACCATAGACCTTTTACATGCCGATATCGTACGACATCGAGTGGAAATGGACTTATCTCCGCCCATCGAAAATTCGACTACCTCCGCCGAGGAAGAACCCGTGATTCTGGGATCTGGAGGCCGACACCCTATCACTGATCCACGGAGAGAGCTTATTATTTATTTATTTCTTTCTTTCTTTCTTTCTTTCTTTCTTAATCTGTTTACCCTCCAGGGTTGGTTTCTCCCTCGGACTCAGCGAGGGTTCCCACTTCTACCGCCTCAAGGGCAGTGTTCTGGAGGGTGAGACATTGGGTCGAGGGATACAACTGGGGAGTATGACCAGTACCTCGCCCAGGCGGCCTCACCGGCTATGCTGAACAGGGACCTTGGTGGGGGATGGGAAGATTGTAAATGATAGACAAAGAAGAGTGAATGAATCGGCCGTGGCCTTAAGTTAGGTACCATCCCGCCATTTGCCTGGACGAGAAGTGGGAAACCATGGAAAACCACTTCCAGGATGGCTGAGGTGGGAACCGAACCCACCTCTGCTCACTTGACCTCCCGAGGCTGAGTGGACCCCGTTCCAGCCCTCGTACCAGTTTCCAAATTTCGTGGCAGAGCCGGGAATCGAACCCGGGCCTCGGGGGTGGCAGCTAATCACACTAACCACTACACCACAGAGGCGGACGATTATTATTTCACTAATAAAAACATTACTGTTGGAATTTTGTAGACAATGTAGGATTTCTCTCCAACAAATGTGGGACACTAGTATCATCGAAACACCTGAAAAATATGTACAGACTGCAAAAACAAAAGTGAGATTTTCAACTACACAGGAACATTCAGTTTATGATATTTTGTCCACTTTCCTTTCTATCTTCCATAACAATAATAGTAACAATGTTGTATGCCCTCCAAGAAAACAAGCCCTATGGGAATACAGGCCAGAAGGGCCTTGGCCTACCAAGCGATCACTGCTCTACCTGAGGGCCTGCAGATCACTAGGTGACATTGTGGTCAGCGCTGCCTTACCGTCAGGCAAAATTGCTGTCACATACGCTGAGCGGACCTCGAAGTAGGCCTCAGATCCAGGTAAAAATCGCTGACCTGGCCGGGAATCGAACCCGCGGCCTCCATATAAGTGTTAGAAATCGCTGTTTTAAAGGAATGTTAAAACCAAGTGTGTAAGAAATATATTCTATACGAGGTGTAATTCGCCAATTATTTTACCACAGTCTGAAAATTAAAAGAGCTGACACATTTAATTTTTTTCAAATAATCGCCAGATATGCACAGAATTGTCACGTTCTTCACATAATATGTGAAATATGTTGTATTATTAAGAATATGTAGTAAAATGAAACACAGGTATAACCATACCAGAACCAAAATTCGGCGACATTCTTCATTTTCAGTTATATATAAGTAAATTAATGGAATGTGTAATTACCCTACATAAGAATGAGGGCCCTATTGACGAGCAATCATTAACGATGAATTTTTAGAGAACTGCATTTTTTCAAAGATTCCGTTCAGTGTGTCATGTCTTCTTTAACGGACACGATTCCAAGATGATAAAGTAAAGCAATAACTGACGACCCATAAAGAATTGCAATCCATTTTTATACATATGAAACCCAATGCACCTTGTGAAGGTGACCCAGATCGCGAGTGGCAGTGACGAATGTAGGGACACATAAATGATTACGACTTGGGCTATTAAAGCATTAACTGCTAATCAATTGCAGCACGCGTATTCTTAACTTACCGTAATAAAAGAAGACATTGGATAACTTTTATGACCGGTCCAAGTGGCATTCTTTAGCCCCACAACGTTGTTGATTCATGACACGGTTATTATAACGATCTATGACAGCAGTAATTCCATTCCAAAATGCTTCTAATAAGATATTCACTCATTGCCTTTCTGTATCAAATGACATTTAATACAGTGTGAATCAAAGGGATGTAGTAGTAGTAGTGCGTCTATCCATCTGGAAAGAATAGGGCATTGATGAAATTAAATGTCGTATGGCTTTTAGTGCCGGGATATCCCAGAACGGGTTCGGCTCGCCAGGTGCAGGACTTTCTATTTGACCCCCGTAGGCGACCTGCGGGTCGTGATGAGGATGAAATGATGAAGACAACACATACACCCAGCCCCGTGCCATTGGAATTAACCAATTAAGGTTAAAATCCCCGGCTCGGCCGGGAATCGAACCCTGGACCCTCTGAACCGAAGGCCAGTACGCTGACCGTTCAGCCAACGAGTCGGACAGGGCATTGATGAAAGCTTGCCAACAAACTCAGTTCTTTGCCAGCGCCTTGAACTCCTTTCAGTTTATTAATGTTGAAGGCATCTCTTAGCTGGCAAAGTAGGGTCCCTCGTACTAGGAGAAACGAAAATTAAGCTATTTCTCAATTGTGCCGTAAGTTGAAAGAGTAAAGGGCCCGTAAAAGTTCCAAATTATAAGCCTCGGATAGCTCTATCGAACTAAAAAAATCAAATTTCGAAAATCTCTCTTTCTTTCTCTCTTTCTCAATCGGTTTACCCACCAGGGTTGGTTCTTCCCTCGGTCTCAGCGAGGAATCCCACCTCTACCGCCTCAAGGGCAGTGTCCTGGAGCGTGAGACATTGGGTCGGGGAATAAAACTGGGGAGAATGACCAGTACCTCGCCCAGGCGGCCTCACTTGCTATGCTGAACAGGGGCCTTGGTGGGGGATGGAGGGATTGGAAAGGATAGGCAAGGAAGAGGGAAGGAAGTGGCTGTAGCCTTAAGTTAGGTACCAACCCGGCATTTGCCTGGAGGAGAAGTGGGAAACCACGGAAAACCACATCGAGAATGGCTGAGGTGGGAATCGAACCCACCTCTACTCAGTTGACCTCCCGAGGCTGAGTGGACCCCGTTCCAGCCCTCGTACCACTTTTCAAATTTTGTGGCAAAGCCGGGAATCGAACCCAGGCCTCCAGGGGTGGCAGCTAATCACACTAACCACTACACCACAGAGGCGGACTCGAAAATCTCTTCCGGCCTAAATGCAGTTCCGGAAAAGAACAGCGTAAAATCGCTTGTTTCTTTATTCGCTTCCTTTTTTATTCAAATCCTAGCCAAATTATTTCTGTAACGCTTTTCTTGGCTCAATATCCTCAGGCATTTTTGACTTTTTAAAAATGTCCACAACGAATGATGTTATAAGGGCTTAAGTGAAACTCTGTCTTGACTCATATTAGAGCTCGTAGTGGTGCTTAAGTGAAACAATGCATTCACTCACATTAGCGCTCGTAGTGGTAGAAATAGGCGAAATTCTAATCTAATCGACCGGATAACGATGATTAAGAAAAGGGTTGTAATTTTTAGGAATAGATAAAGAATATATTTTCATACTTCATTATATTTTATGTCCGCCTTCGCAGCGTAACGGTTAGTGTTATTAGCTACCGTCCTCAGGGGCCCGGGTTCGATTCCCGGTACTGCCAGTAATTTAAAACTGTGGTTGAAATGGTACATGCAGCTAACCTCCATTGGGGGGTGTGCCTAAAAAGAGCTGCACCACCTCGGGATGACGACACGAGTTTACTTCGTCCGGCTCTATGGCTAAATTGTTAGCGTGCTGGCCTCAACATCCGGCCGTAAGAATTGACTGAATCATCACCCAGATGATGATAAAAGGTCAGGAATTGTTTATTAATAGCAATAGTATTTTTTTAATAATTGGCTTTACGTCGCACCGATACAGGTAGGTCTTATGGCGACGATGGAATAGGAAAGTGAGAAGGAAGCGGCCGTGGGCTTATATTAAGGTACAGTCCCAGCATTTTCCTGGTGTGAAAATGGGAAAGGACGGAAAGCCATTTTCAGCGTTGCCGACAGTGGGGTTCGAACCCACTATCTCCCGAATGCAAGTTCACAGCTTCTTTCTACAAATGTAAATTAACCACATCTTGATTTCAAATTCCCAGAAAACGATAGTTTACAGATTACACACAGGCAATCAACTCTATTAAAGCTCTCTCAAGAAAAACTAGCAATTTCTTCTCAGCATCATCCTGTTACCACAATTTGTGGGTTTCAACCGATAGCACTCGAGTGGCATTCAAGATTATAATGAGTGTTGAAATTCTCATAGACGTACAGTACTTTCCACAGACTCAACTAATCAAATGGGATGAATTTGACATTCATCAGAATATTATTTTATTCAATTTGAATGTCTTCTTCTTTCTTCGATTTTGGCCATCTAAGGACCACGGAATGTAACCCTGTGCATTCATCTTAATCCTTCTTTTCTTGACTTCCAATAGTTCTTCATCCTTCCACTTTGCTTTATTCCTTCTATGTCTAAACTCTCCTTCCTTTGTTTTCAATGATCCCCAAATTTTCCTCAATATTATTATAATATATATATATATATATATAGCCTATTTTTGCTAGTTGTTTTACGTCGCACCGACACAGATACGTCTTATGGCGACGATGGGACAGAGAAGGGCTAGGAGTGGGAAGGAAGCGGCCGTGGCCTTACTTAAGGTACAGCCCCAGAATTTGCCTGGTGTGAAAATGGGAAACCACGGAAAACGATTTTCAGGGCTGCCGACAGTGGGGTTCGAACCTACTATCTCCCGAATACTGGATACTGGCCGCACTTAAGCGACTGCAGCTATCGAGCTCGGTCCTCAATATCATTCTTTTTTTTTTTCTCTGTCTCTTCTAATTCACCAGTTTTCATAGAGAACATGCATTCTGTGACATGCAAACTCTCTGCTTTGATTACTGTGTTGTAGTGTTTGATGTTAGTTTTCCTTGAGAAATTCTTCTTATTGCAGGTATCTTTAGTGGGTTGATATGCTAGTTCCAATTTGCTTCCTTATCGAGTCCATTAATCTGAATTATTCACCTCGGTATTTAAATTTATTAACGTTGTTGATTTTTCCGTACTCTTTTTTAGCGCTGTGGGTGAATCCCTAATATTTGACATGAATTTAGTCTTTTCAAAAGATATCTGAAGTCCAACTTTTCTAGCTATTTCTTTCAGGAGGTTGATTTGCTCTAAGGCAGTCTCTATACTTCCATTAGAAGTAATTTTAATTTCAAGAATGTATATCTGGTGTGACGTCACCAGATGCAAAATTTTACTTTTTAGGACACATCCAACTTCATAACACAACTCAGAGAGCACTTCACCCAATTCAAAGTATAAGTTTCGTCATTGTTGTATGTATATATACTGAGTCCAATGTTTCGTCAATTTTTGTTTTTACTGTAAGTGGCTAAAGATGGTCATTATATGGTTGAAACTTGTCCCACATAATAAACATGTATTGATTAGGTCGGATGTCCGGCTCTGTGGCTAAATGGTTAGCATGCTGGCCTTTGGTCACAGGGGTCCCGGGTTTTAACCATAATTGGTTAATTCCCCTGGCACGGAGACTGAGTGCATGTGTCGTCTTCATCATCATTTCATCCTCATCCCGACGCGCAGGTCACCTACGGCCGTCAAATCAAAAGACCTGCACCTGGCGAACCGAAGTCCTCGGACACATCCCGGCACTAAAAGTCATACGCCAATATTATAATTAGGTGGGATCCTTATTTCAACTCATTATAATAGACTTACGTCCTGCCTGGTTACTACTGTGGTTGCAGTAGACTAAGTTCTCCCTGTTATTTTAATATTTCTCCATTTGTTTCAGATGCTCCTCTTGGTCCTGGTGCTCATGGCTTACACGTCAGCACAATATGTATATCCCGCATACGCCTACTCAAATTATGTTGTTCCAGCAGCAGCAGTACACACATTGCCCTATTATCCCGGTTATGTAGTGGGGAAATAAAACTGGTCTTCTCGTGAAAAATGTACAGAAGTCAGTAATAAAATGATTTTCAATCTCTAGAAATGTTATTCATCATTCCAGATATAAGTGAGTACTGATTTAAGAGTAAATATAATGTGGTAATCATCAACCATCGGTGAAAAATCAAGAGGTTCAACACTTTGAAGAAAGAATACAACAGCAAAAGGAAGGAAAGTGCCAAGTGTGACGTGAAAATGAAAGATTCCCTGGGCCTCGCAGACGTAATAACGTTAATGGTAAATTGTGGCAAATAAATAATACTAAAAAAAGTACGGGAGAGGACAGGGCGATAGACTATCCCGTTGGACTATCTTGGCAACGTCGCGTCGCCCGGTGCAAATTAGATTTTGAGTGAAATGATAAGGCACGTTCAATCCAATGTTATTTCTAAGTGTCCAATAATAACCACAGTAAGAGACATATGGCATCGCACTGTGCAATTGTCTCGTCAATAAAGAAAGAAAGAAAGAAAGAAAGAAAGAAAGAAAGAAAGAAAGAAATATTTTTTCAAGTTACTTTACGTCGCACCGACACAGATATGTCTTATGATGACGGTGGGAAAGGAAAGGGCTAGGAGTGGGAAGGAAGCAACCGAAGCCTTAATTAAGGTGCAGCCCCAGCATTTAACTGGTGTGAATATGGGAAACCACGGAAAACCATCTTCAGGGCTACCGACACTAGGGTTCGAACCCATTATCTCCTGAATGCAAGCTCACAGCTGCGCGTCCCTAACCGCATGGCCAACTCGCTCGGTAAATAAATATATAATTAATAAATAAATAAATAAATAAATAAATAAATAAATAAATAAATAAATGTCCATCCCTTATCCCGTTTCTTTATGGGCACGGGTATGAAGTGAGATGAAACTTCGTAGCGAGCTTTTACAACTGGTTGTCCTTCCTGCCGGCAAACCTCATCAGAGGAGTTAATGAGATGAATGACGTGATTTATGATAGTAGGAAGGGAGACTGTGAAATTTGGTACCGGCACATAGCCTACTCATGTCGAATAGCATCAAGAGGTTTGCTCAAGGCTTAACATCTACATGCGACGGATGTCATATGCCCTCTCTGCATTTGAAAACGGCGGAGAGGTTTGGAATTAAATCCAGGTTTTTGTCACGCAATCCAGTGATTAGAAATTATATATCACCACCTCTACTCTCCTGCCACCCAACATTCGGATCGTGAAATTGTTTTAGACCTACGGGTCTCGAACCGGCTAACCACGGTGTGAGACGACACAGACTCGACGCCTTAACGGTCATGGCCACCAGGTGGGTTTCTCAAATAAATAAATAAATAAATAAATAAATAAATAAATAAATAAATAAATAAATAAATAAATAAATAAATACTTTAAGTGATTTTATCCTTACGATGTTATTTATTGCGAACCAACTTAATCGGGCTCGTCGCTTAGTGGATAGCCCAATATATAGCCCGAATACATGTCTGAATGCATTTGAAAGTTTGTACACCATGTAACTTCTTCCCCAATTGGTCTAAGTGTACCGAAACGGTGCAATTATACGAGGGTTGTAAATAAAGTAGCAGCAACACAGTCCAGACACTCCCAGGAGATCGGGCATGCGCAAACAGGATATGGGAGCGATCAGCTGGCGCTGTTGTCGATGTGTAGTGTGCATTTGACGGGCATCCAGTTGGGAGTGTTGCTGTGTGGCTCTGAAGTGAAACGTGTCGATTTCACCACTCTAAAACTTGTTTTCAAAAGGTGATCAGTGTTCGTGGATTAAAATCGAGGTTTCCGGTGGCAAAAGGGCATCAGAATGTTATCGAGGATTACTCTAAGCCTGTGGCGAGAATGCATTACCGTATAGGACGGTTGCACGATGGTTCATGGCGTCAAGCTATTATTGGAACGGTGGCATTGAGAGGTCTTCGAACATCCTCCGTACTCACCAGACATGAGTCCTTTGACCTGTTTCCGAAGATGAAGGAACCCCTCCGAAGCCACCAAATTCCTGACTTGGCACCTGTACTCCGCGCAGCAGGGGGCTCCGTTGCTGTCATCAACAGAGAATCAATGCCTTGCCAGCCCTCCCTTATGGCTTCCCGACATTTGGAAAAAGATAATATAGACTTTGCAGGTGATTGCATTGAAGGAATGTGATGCAATTGTACTTGTTATTTCTCTAAAATTGCGTTTTATCAATATTTCTACTACTTTATTCACAGCCCTCGTATTGCAGCGTAAAAGTTTTTATTCAATGATACACATATCATACATATGAATTTACATTCAATAATCGATGTGAAGCAAATTGCAAAATTATCACATTCTCTACCCCCGTATAGCTTTGTGCTTAAGCTCTGTAATTAAATCGATGTATTACCTCCGTGTTGAGTTCAGATTTGACTTACTGCATGCATTTTGGTTATAATATCCCTATGTGTGTTTGCTATTTATGTTTCTTGGGCAATAGACAGTCTGTTTACGCACAAATTGGCACCAGAATTTCTCCAATCAGATGAGCAATTCGCTTGCTGCTGCAGTTCGAAGGGTACTGAATTATTCGAAATCAAAGGTTCACGGCGAATCTTCCCTCGCGCCTTGACGGCGTCAGCGCGAGAACGTTGAAACATGTAGTGCAGGCATGTCAAGGTTACGAGCTGGCTGACAGATCTGTGTGTACGAGAAACAGCTGTTACGAGCGCTAGCCCAGGACTATATCAAAGAGTGCAAGCCTGGAGAAAACTTCAGCTTCCGCTTCGAATGCTAGCGCTGTGCCACGTCCTGGGAGCCATCCGGTGGCGAATGAACGTAACATTTCCACTTCTATTATAACGTCTAAATTTAATTAATCATTGTTTAAGAAGCCTTTTTCGTGGACAGTCGAGATTTCTTCTGATGACGCAGAGCACAGTTCTCTGCGAAACGTAAAGGATTTCATCTTATTTACTTGACACGGCATAAGCCCAAAAGCCTATACTTGAAAAAAATAATTTGCTAACTCACGCCGTTGTCATTTTATCAGCAGCTGAAGTTAGCCAATCAGATTGCTTCACGGGCGAATTGAAATGGGCTTCGCGGTGTTGCTAAATCTATACGTGGCTTGAGAGTACCGATCGAAGTAAAGTACTTCTTCAGTAGAGGGATTTGAACACGAACCTCCCAGATGACACGATCGCGCCATAGCAAGTATGCTACGGCGACACCGGCTGAACGTCACGGTATGTTTGTATTCGTTGCTGATTTCTCGGCATGGCTCTCAAGCCGGGCTTAAACCAGGTGCAGATTTAGCAGCACTTTTGTATATAACCACAGGAGGGGGTCGGCATATGCTAATGAAAGTTTTTCCGAAGAGCTGATAGAGGAAATTAGTGGGGTCAGTGAGAAGTATGAGGAGGATGGGGCGATATTGATGGGAGACTGAAATGCAAGAATAGGCAGTTTAAGTCCAGTATATAACAAAGAGGGGAAGGAAGTAATCAGGGGAGAGAGAGACGCAGCGAATATATATAGGGAGAAATTGTTATTGGCAGAAATTGCTGGAACTATGTCCGGCAGGTAATATGTACATTCTGAATGGATGGTGGATAGGGTATAGGGAAGGGAAGTTAACTTACATTACGAGGCAAGGAGATAGTGAAATTGATTTGGTATCAGCATCAGAGGACATGTTGGCAAGAATAAGTAACATTGAGGTTGTTGACTGGGTTGAATTTCACCATGCCCCGGTATTTATAAACCTGAGGAGAATGGCGTATTGGGAAGGGGAGGGACTAGGAAGGAGGGGTAGAGAAAAGGGTATGGGACTTACTAAATAAAAATTGACAAAGGACGTAAAATTGAAATTAGATATTTATTTAGAAGATAATTTCCAAATTACTAAAGTAGGATGCGAAGTAGCCTTGTGATGTAATAATGTGGATAGAGCTGTAGAGCTACTAGAATATCCCATTAAGAGGGTATCAAAGGTAAAAAGAAACATAGCGGAAAAGGAAGAAGAGTCAGAGGGGTAGTAGCCTATAATAGGGAGTGCAAGTAATTGAGGAAAGTAGTCATGAGGGCTCTAAGAGAGTACAGAAAGCATTGGGAGAGTGGAGAGATGGAGGAGTTTTGTAGGTTAAGGAGAGAGTACAAAGGGGAAAATAACAGAAAGGAAAAGTTATGGAAGAAGGAACAAGCACAGATGATTAACAGGGATTATATAAAACCTAAAATTGATTACGAAACATAGGTAGAATATTTTCGTAAACTATTAGGAGGGAAGGATGGGTGGAAGGAAGAGAAATGGGCTAAGGAGATCGGTCGTGAGATAGTGATTGGGAGCTATGAGTTGGATAAATGACAGGGGAAGAGTCTTTCGAAGTGTTAGGAAAAGCGAAAAGTAGGACATCAAGGGTGGGTGTGGAATAACTAATGAGTTTTGGGAAGAAGCAGTAAAAAATAACCTGATAAGGGTGAGTATAGTCAAGTTATTTAACAAGGTATTCGAAGGTGTCAAATTTCCGAAGGAGTGGAAAAGAGGTATCTTAGGTCCTATTTATAAAAATAAAGGATTAATGAAAAATCCAAGTAATTACAGGGGCATAACTTTATTAGACGCCTTGAGCAAGGTGTATACGGGCATATTAGCGAACAGGTTGAGAAACTGGGTGGAAGAGTTTCCCATACTATCGATTTACCAGAGTGGTTATGGGAAGTGACGGAGGACAATGGATAATGTAATGACAGTTAAGACAATAATAGATAAACATGTGAGGAAGGAAGGAAGAAATGTGTATATAGCTGTGGTGGATTTTGTCTTTGATACAGTGAGTAGGAGGGCGCTGTTTGAGAGATTGGGGAGGATCGGAATTTCAAAGAAGATAAGACCTGCGATTGAGGTCATATACGGGGAAGTGTATTGTAGCATTAGAATAGAGGAAGGAGTTGTAAGTGGTTTAATTGAGTCAAATATAGAATTGAAACATGGTTGTAAATTATCTCTAATTCTATTTTTCATGTTTATAAATGACATATTAGGTGGGCATGGAGAGGAGAAATGGGCTTGTCCTGTATTAAGAGAACAAGAAACCCCAGGCTTGATATTTGCAGATGATGTCTTATGAATGATGCTGATAGGAGGGGGTTTACAAGAAAGTGTAAGTGAGGTATCAGAGTATGCTAGTAAATGGTCGGCGAGAATAAAAAGCAATAAGACAAAGGTGATTGTATTCAGAAAAAGTAGGAAAAGCAAGACAAAGAGAAAATGGGTTATAAATGGAGAGGAAATAGAGGAGACTGATAAACTAGAGTATTTGGGTGTTTTTATAAGTAGAAATGGTAAATGGTCCGAACAAATTAAGCAAGCAAAGTGGAGGGAGTTAGCAGCACTTTCAGGTATAAGGAAATTGGAAAATAAATTACCGGGTATTGACTATAATTTTCAGAGAATGGTGTTTAAAACAGTGGTACTGAGTAAGGTGTTATATGGAACAGAAATCTGTGGGGGTTGGAAGAGACCATGAACCACTAAATCAGATAGCAGATTTAGTACAATTTCAATGTCCCTTGCCAATTTCACGACTAATGCAGCTGCTAGAGTTATGTGTAATGAGTACTTAGAGCTCGATATTGTAAAGAGAGTATTTACTGGAGAAGATTTTTAAAAAAGGTGGCGGTGGCCTACTCCTGCAGACGGCTTACCAGCACCAAAATAAAAGTAAGTGCGAGGAATACTAGATAGATAAGGTTGGGCTTAGGAAACTATTAGTAGAGGGAGTGCGAAAGTAGGAAAGAATTGTGTTGGAGGAACACTATAAAAAGGGTGAAAGATATTCAAGTACAGGAGTTGATAGCCGACTGCAGGAAGAGAGCAACCCTAACCAAGTTTAATAGAATAAGTCAAGTAATTAATAGAAGGGTAGGAAATGTGAGTAGGATTGAGTAAAGAGGACTAATTTGGTGTATGATTGGCATATATAAGAATAAGGGATGGAAAATAATGAAAGACACTACGATATGAATACATTGTACGGAGAAACAAGAGAAGATTTTCAATTGTTAAAAGTGTGCAAGGAAACTCGAATGGAGAGGTTGAAACACACGAGTGAAAAACAGTTGATATTTATGAATCAGCCAGGTAACGACCAGAATATCATAGGATGGGTAGTGGAAGAATGGAAAAGCACCAGGAATATAAGTAACTTTTTAGACGTAGTTAGGAAACGATGTAGATTAAAGGAAGCTGAATTTAAAGGTAGGAGCTAGCGTGTAGAAATAAGGTAGTAAGTGTGATACTTTTGTTTTAGATTCTGGCTGATGTAAATAGGAAGTAAACATGGAGAGGCACTCATATCAGCAGCAGATTGCCAAGATCTCCCCGCACTGTTGGTTCGCCGAGTGGGGGAAGGGAGTGTGTCAGAGTGTGTGTCTTAGGTCAGTGAGAGCTGCTTGGCTCAACGGAATAAAAGTTGGGGCAGGTGGAGAGCAGTTGGAATAAGTGAAGCTTAGAGGAGATATCAGAGCTCCTCGCTACTGGTTATCCGGGGTGAAGGGGAAGTGGAAGCCCGAGTAAGCACAAGATGGTCACGTACAGAATAGTGACTAAGGATGAAATAAGAGTAAATGCCCGAGGTTGCAGGTCATCCGCGACGTAGGGTAGGAGGTAACACCCACGCTGACACACACCTAGAGTAAGAAGACATTTCAGCTAACCTTTTATTTGTAAGTTTTTCTATTGTTATTTTTACCTTCTCCAAATAGATCCATAGATTTTTACTGTACAGATCTGGAGAAAATAAAGGCTATTCATTCATTCATTCATTTAGCAGCACTGCTTCGCAAAGCCCATTTGAATTCACCCGCGATGCGATCTCATTGGCTAACTTCATCAGCTGATAAAATGATAACGTCAAGAGATTTCTAATTATTTTGTTCGAATTATTTATCAGTATGACCAACCCTCTAGCGCTTATATACCCGGTTCACGTTGTGTCCGACCTCCCTGGATATTCTTTTAAATAAACGCATACATAATGAAATGTTTTCAACACGATGTTTGCAAACAATGCACGAAACACCATGCTTTGTAATTACCGTGTACTAGGAATATAAATATATTTTTTAAAGCTTGCCATAAAGTATGAAGAACAACATAAAAGGCATTTGTTTTATTTTACTTCATTTCATTTTATTTTATTTTATTTTATTTTATTTTATTTTATTTTATTTTATTTTATTTTATTTTATTTTATTACAATTGCTTTACGTCACACCGACACAGATAGATCTCATGGCGACGATGGGACAGGAAAGGGCTAGGAGTGGGTAGAAAGCGTCGGGTAGGAAGCATCCGCGGCCTTAATTAAGGTACAGCCACAGTATTTGCCTAGTGTGAAAATGGGGAACTACGGAAAACCATCTTCAGGGCAATCGACAGTGGGGCTCAAACATACCATCTCCCGAATGCAAGCTTACAGCTGTATAATTTTTATTTTTTATTTTTAGGCGATTAACATGCTCAACGCTCCTATGAACAATTATGAAGCAGAATAATGCTGAATACTTCACGTTACAAAAATGAACATTGAAATCAAACTTAACGTAATTACAGTAAAGAACCAACTCATAGCGTTCATCCCTTCAGAACTGAACAAAGTTAAATGATACATGCATTGTTACGTGGTCATGCGACTGCCAACCCTCTGAATTCACCTTCCGGTATTTCCTGGAAGGGATGAGTGAATCAGGCTGGGGAACTCCCAGCCGGCTTGATGGCATGTGACGGCGTTATAGTTTGCTTTCGTGACTGCCTCCGTAGATTTTCTTGAGAGTAAAACTGGAACGCTTCTATTCTGGCAGTACCCCACAGATAATAGAACTTCATCACCCGGTGTATAAAAGCAGGCTAAACGCGAACAAGGGGTAGTGCTGAGTAGTATTTAGTTGAGCTGGTGTTATATTATTGTCTTGTCGAGTGATATGCGGCTAGTAGTTCAGTGTATGGAACGATCACGTGAACTGATTGTGTGAGTTAATGGTCTTGTCTGGAGTCGAGTCAAGGGTACAGTTGTCGTGCTTCATGATAACCAACGTTCGTTCGTGTATTCGAACCTGACTAAATGGAGCTGCTGTTGATTAGTGCGTGCGAAGCCGAGTGAAAATTGAAACCAGTCAGTCAAAATTACGAAGGGATCGTCCATTCCAGGTAAATACTACCAACCGACGATCCACTGTGAGGACAAAAGCCTTCCGTAAAAAGCCGGTAATTGGTGAAGTGTTGTCGTTCATTGCCAAATATAATCGCGCGCGCGTGTGTGTGTGTGTACTAACTGGATCTTCCACAATCAAATTAGGTCAATAATCAGTGTTTTTTATTCAAAACAGTATCTATACGACTATGATCATGTTTAACATCACTGGTAGTGATTTCACTGCTGCCAACGTTACTTACAATGAAATGAAATGAAATGGCGTATGGCTTTTAGTGCCGGGAGTGTCCGAGGACATGTTCGACTCGCCAGATGCAGGTCCTTTGATTTGACTCCCGTAGGCGACCTGTGCATCGTGATGAGGATGAAATGATGATGAAAACGACACATACACCCAGCCCCCGTGCCAGCGAAATTAACCAATTATGGTTTAAATTCAACGACCCTGCCGGGAATCGAACCCGGGACCCCTGTGACCAAAGGCCAGCACGCTAACTATTTAGCCATGGAGCCGCAGTTACAATAATTTGTGTTTTAAGTACTGTAAATCATATGAACATATTATGTAGGTCGTTTACACTACAAGACAGTAAAGATTATAAGCTAATCGAGTTATAACGAGATACCTCATTTGACCATATTTTACCCAAAGGGGACCTACAAATCATAGATATTTTTGCATGACATTTTATGGATATAAATTTAAAAAGATATCTCTCACTAAGTTTATTTAGCACATTTTTTTTTTAAGTCTTTAGCTAAAACTGACGTCTCTTCATTTAATTCATATAAAGGTGTAATTCTCTAAGCTGAATTGTTTCTAAAACTTCGGGTTATCCGACCTAAATCGGGACAAGTAGCTCCTTAGAAGTTCGTCATTCGTCAGTCAAACGGGATCTGTAATTCGTTGCTCTCACAAATAAGTAAACGCAAACATAGCCAAAGTACTTTGTCTCCTTTGGGAACGCAAACATACCGTTGTTCCGATTCGTCATGAAATTTGCGTTTAGGGTCTGATTTCATTGGCTTTGAACATGCCATGACGATTTTCCAACCGGAACAGCGTCTCTGTCCGCCACTGACTCTTATTTAGGTTTACGATACGAAAGACTAAGGCTGATGACACACGGAGCGGTTTTTGCCGAGTCGGCCGCCGCCTGTGATTGATACACAGAGCGGTTTTTGCCGACTGTGACGAAACCACTGCCTGCTCGAACTGCATCTAAAATGACTGCTTATAAGCAGTCATCGGGTGCGTATCGAGCAGGCAGTGGACAAAACACATTAGTGAGCGTGACGTTAGGTGAGGAAGCTAGCTAAAATTACCGAAAAATAAAGGATTGTTCTTATTCTTATTCCAAAAGACTACTTACTCTATATGTCCTTTTACGTGTATATTATTGAATTTCAAAGATACTTCATGATATCTAATACAAGAATACCTACCAATGATGCAATCGCCGCGTAAATTCAGCCACGCCCGACTAGAGCGAAGCATCAAGTCAGCCGTGATTCAGCTGAATGTAATAAATCTATGGCGCTAGAGCGCGCACAAAGTCTTCAAACCGCTCGCTGCACCGCCAGCTACACGACAGGCCGAGTCGGCAAATCTGCCGCCTGTCGGCGAGCACCGCTGTGTCTGTTTCATCCCATCTGATACAATAGAAACATGCGCCGACTCGGCTGCCGACTCGGCTGCCGACTCGGCGAAAACCGCTCCGTGTGTCATCAGCCTAACAGACGAATAAACACTGACCTCTCGTACTGCCTTCTCTTTTGGTCTGTGTTAAGGTCAAGAACCAATAAACATGCATACATGCAGTATTATGAAACGACGGAAGTGTAACTTCTCTGCGGTGGCATCATGAATAATATACCTATGTACCCCTTCTGCATTATTAAAAAATTGAATCATGGATAATAACATCAAAATTTTGTTGCCATTTTTGATTGAAGTCTTTTTTTTTTACATCTGCTCCTTGCACAGAACGAAAAAACATTAAGAAATAGTGTTCACTCATATTTCAGTCACATGTGTGATAGTGATAGTATGGCGCTGAAGGGGTATGGATTGCGACACTGAAGCCTATGGGTGGTGCAGTAGCACTCCGCGTCATTGGCTTCCTACACGTTGGAGAACTCACATGGGACAATATTCCAACGCCTCGGCGTCATCAATAAAGTCTAGAACAACTAAAGACGTTGAACCAATATTATTATTATTATTATTATTATTATTATTATTATTATTATTATTATTATTATTATTATTATTACCTACATATTTAAAACACCAGACTGATATTTTAACTGCGAGTTTGAGAGAACGGCTGAACTGATTGACAGTGTGAAGCATTCGGACGAGAGCTCTTCGGAGTGTCTTTAAAAGTATAAAATTTTCTTGCCGTATACTTTTAAATTATTAAATAAAAATTTAGCATTTTGATTGGCGAATGAGGTAGCCAGTACCTCAGGACCGCCTGAAGCGTGAGAGAGCTGAGCAGGTGGCACGATAGTGGAGGTGAAAGGGGATAGTCACGCATGCGCAGTCAGAAGACGTCCTGCTCTGCTGTACTTCATGGACAGGAACAGCCGCTGTTTTGTTACCCAAAAATTGAACATTCAAAATTCCTCTAAATTGGTAACGACATTCCATTTCTTCAGGTGGGAGAAAATTTTTGTTCTTGCGAGAGACTTCATAAAGATGTTGCCTGTTTTGTTACATGCATATCGCCAAACAATTATTTATTTATAGTTGTATTTAATACTCCCCTGTTTGACCCTTCTTCAAAATATGCCGCGTACATTGAAATATGCGGGCAAAACAAAATCGCTGATTGTTTGCAAGAAATCGACGATGGCTACCACTCTGTAGATGGTGACGGATCATGTTATTGAACTACCAGCCGTAATTTTAGCACATGATGATATCGTGATTGAAATTTATTGCAAAACATTCATTTCTGCGAAAGATGACATCATTTTCCCGAGTTCGGTTGATCTAGGGGGCGATAAATTTATACTAATTATCCGGTCATCAAACACTGGACGTAAAGTGCCTATAAATTAAGTGCGGTATGGTCTGTAACACCGTCGTATTGAAAACATTCATAATCCTTTATTTCCTGTGTCAGTTCAGTAAAAAATGGACGTAAAATCGTTTTCACATAGACATCTGAATTCACACGGTCATCAAAAAATATAAGTCCAATCATCCGCCGCGCGCTTACTGCACACCATGCCCGCATTTTAATGAGAAACAATGATACTTCCTGAACAATATGCATGTTCTGAACTCCACAATCGCACATTCTGTGAATTTATATGTCAGGATAAATGGAACCATGCCTCGTCAGACATAAACATTAGTGTGGATCCAAATTGTAAACACCTCCACGAAACCAATTACAGAACCTTATACCGAGCGAGTGCCTGTGCGGTTTGGGTCACGTAGAAGTCAGGTTTCATTCGGGAGATAGTGGGTTTAAACCCCACTGTCGGCAGCGCTGAAAATTGTTTTCAATGGTTTCCCATTTTCACAGCAGGCTTGCTTGCTGTATCATAATTAAGGCCACGGTTGATTCCTTCCCGCTCCTAGCCCTTTTCTATTCCATCGTCGCCGTAAAACTTATTTGTGTCGGTGCGACGTAAATCAAATGGTAAAAGATAAAAGAAAAACAGAACCTTGTTTTTGCGGTGAAATGTGTCTGGTGAAGGTCATGCGCAAACATTGTTTAACACAGTCGAAATTTCAGCACACTGGTTGCTTTGTGGTCCGACTCCATGGACATGTTCGTTACCTGTGATTTTCTGGGACTTGCTTCTAACCACACCCGAATATCACCAAGCTTATCTTCAGTTAAAAAGTGCCTTTTCCGCTTCCCCTGTACATCACGAACTGAACGCCACTTTTTTATCAACTTCGAAAAGCAAAATTGTGTAGGAATGCTGGCTAGAGTCAGGATATTTTACGAGCAAATCTCGGAACGCATCGTCTATAGCCATAGTTTATCAAGTAACAATCCATCAAATAACTTCTCTGTTCAGCAGAATACATTTTCCAATAAGTTACTCAATGTATAAGCAATTTACACAATAATGTACAAGCAACAATCGCACACATGTTCTGCTACAGTTCTCAGAAGCAGCTAACTGCTGGGATGTTTCGTACTTCGGAGAAGCTGAACACGGTAGTCGGCTGACTGATGTGGAAGTTCCCTCGTAAAATGAGAGAACTGTACTAACCTGGCACTTCATTTTTATATCGAACTGAGCTAGTAATGGCCAATGCCGTGTTCGGTTTTAATATTTTTGTTTGTTTGTTTGCTTGCTTGCTTGCTTGCTTGTTTCTTAGGTCATCACGAGAACGGTAGGGTGAAATTTCATGGAACTTTGTATTTGAGTTAAGGGTACGGATTCGTACTAAAGGAAAGGGGATTTAGCATGAAGGTCGGAAAATAAAGAGAATGAAATAATCGCTAATAATCCCTAAATACACCGTTCTACAAAAAGAAAAGTCCTATTCCTGGAGGAAAAATATTTAATTCTTATAGATATTTTAACGCTTAATTTAAATCTGCTTTTAGAGTTCATACATCAGGGGTAGTTCAAGATTAATGGAATTTGTAATTTCTTTTAATATGTTTATATCATTACACTGCAGATTTAAGTTAGATGCATAGACATACTGACATAAATAGAAGTAAGCGGACCTATTAACATTAGGAGAGTAACAGAATCAACCAATTAATCAATTACTACTGATCTGCATTTAGGGCAGTTGCCCAGGTGGCAGATTCCCTATCTCTTGTTTTCCAAGTATTTTCGTAAATGATTGCAAAGAAATTGGAAATTTATTGAACAACTCCCTTGGTAAGTTATTCCAACCCCGAACTCCCCTTCCCATAAACAAATATTTGCCCCAATTTGTCCTCTTGAATTCCAACTTTATCTTCATATTGTGATCTTTCCTACTTTTAAAGACACCACTCAAACTTATTCGTCTACTGATGCCCTCCCACGCCATTTCTCCACTGACAGCTCGGAACATACCACTTAGTCGAGCAACTCGTCTCCTTTCTCCCAAGTCTTCCCAGCCCAACTTTGCAACATTTTTGTAACGCTACTCTTTTGTCGGAAATCATCCAGAACAAATCGAGCTACTTTTCTTTGGTTTTTTTCCAGTTCTTGAATCAGGTAATCCTGGTGAGGGTCCCATACACTGGAACCATACTCTAGTTCGGGTCTTACCAGAGACTTATATGCCCTCTCCTTTACATCCTTACTACAACCCCTAAATACCCTTATAACCATGTGTGGAGATCTGTACTCTTTATTTAGAAGGTGATAGCTGAAGTGCTCACATAATGTTCTCACTTTTCAACAGTAAATAAATAATGGCATGTGGCCTCCGAAGAGTCCTTTGATGAAAATGGAAAATAATCAGAAATAGTAACGTTAATGCTGCCAACTATTTTATGAAAACGTAATAAATGTACCAATTTGCCGCAAATAATGATAGGCCTACCACTTATGATGTATGTTCAGATTGCTGGAAAACTATCCCTGATAGCTCAATTCTGATTTCAGATTTGAATTTAGCAATGTACAAATTCATTTAGAATTACATATTTTCATCCCAGAAATAGAACCTTTGTAGAACAATGATATTAGTCCATTGGAAATCATTCCTAGCGTCATCATAATCTTCCTTGAATATCATCTATCTCCTACATATTTATTTCATTCGATCAATAACGAAACGGCCTGTCATTAGTGCTGGATGAGACGAAATGGAAAAAGAAGGGAAGATAGGGGTGTCGGCTGACGCACCTACCTGTTGGAGTCATCGGACTTCCTGCCTGAGTCATTCCGATCTTAGAGTTCGTCGTGCATGATCGCAATCAGCTGAGCAAGCCTTGCGTTACTAAGTGTTTATGTCTATTGAACTGACCCGAAGAGTTCACTGGCCTTCGCATTTCGGTTAATACTGTTCCTAACAGATGTGAGGCTGTGGTAAGTGAAGCTGGAAGTTTGCCGCCGTCTAATCTCAGTTCACTTATACTTCTAGATAAAGATAGCTTATATTACGTATAAAATATTCTGAATTCGGATTTGGAGACGGGTACTCCATCCGACATATCTATTGATAAAAATGAAACCTCTAAAAGTTAAGACAATAAACCAATATCCAAATATCCTGAAGTCCCAACTCCGGGTAAAATACTCTGAAAATCTCTCTACACTGTATATAAAAATGAAATGACGTCTGCCTGCCTGCCTGCCTGCCTGCCTGCCTGCCTGCCTGCCTGCCTGGCTTCGAAAATGACAGTAGGTCTAAACCGCAGCGTACAATTTCATGAAATTTAGCATAAACATTCTCAGAGATAGTAACATTCACATGGCGGCCTTTTATTTCAAACTCTTAACCAAAGAATATATTATTTGCCAACTGTTTACGAAAAACCGTGTAATAGCTTAAAATTAGATAACGCCCGTTTCTTTCTCACTGAATCACGCCAAACCTACCCGACTAATTCAGTTGAAATTCGGTAGGTATATACTTCATTTACAGTACTCAGTTAAAACACAAGCATATTCACTTTTTTCAATAATGAACCACTCATGTCTACCCAT
Organism: Anabrus simplex; assembly: GCF_040414725.1. Classification (NCBI taxonomy): domain Eukaryota; kingdom Metazoa; phylum Arthropoda; class Insecta; order Orthoptera; family Tettigoniidae; genus Anabrus; species Anabrus simplex. Next base: position 117,579,455 of record NC_090267.1, on the reverse strand, counting down.
TTCAAAGCACTCCGCAACAAAAAGGAAACATGGGAATCACCAAACCCCTTGCTAGGCGAATTTCAACTGGACCATGTAGCGGTATCCCAGGACAATTACAAGGAAATTCATAACGTCAAAGTTAGAAAAGCGGTTAATATAACATCAGACCATTACTTATCACAGATTAAGATGAATTTCATACCCGGACGAAAAACACATACCTGTGGCAATAGAGTGCCAACAATTGACCGTGAATTACTCGTCCAAGGAAAGAGGGAAGAATATAGGAAAAAGCTACAGGTGCCAAAAAATCTGCAGGAGCCAGCAATTGAATTAACATCTACGAAACGTCAAAGCAAGCATGCATGGTGGAACGCAGAATGCAAAAATGCTATCAAAGAAAGATCTGAGGCGTGGAAATCATGGAACTAGAAAAAGACTGCGACAAATTTGGAAAAATCACGAGAAATAAGGAAACAAACACACCAAACACTGAGAAGAATCAGAAGAGAACACTTTAGGGCAGAAGTCACAGAAATGGATGAAAACTTCAAGAAAAATAATACCAGATTATTCCATAGAGCCTTTAAAAATAGAATCAAAAGATATATAGCACCGAGCCTGCATTTCAAGACAACGGACGGAACTCTTGCCCTGAACAATAAAGATTACTGTGAGATGAATATTGCATTTTCACGACCGCATTGTAATCGAAACAGACTTTCAACGTATTAGGTCGTGTTACGTACATGTAGTACATGTTGAAGAGATGTTAAGTCATCATCATCATCATCTGTTTACCCTCCAGGTTCGGCTCTTTCCCTCGGACTCAGCGAGGGATCCCACCTCTACCGCCTCAAGGGCAGTGTCCTGGAGCTTCAGACTCTTGGTCGGGGGATACAACTGGGGAGAATGACCAGTACCTCGCCCAGGCGGCCTCACCTGCTATGCTGAACAGGGGCCTTGTGGAAGGATGGGAAGATTGGAAGGGATAGACAAGGAAGAGGGAAGGAAGCGGCCGTGGCCTTAAGTTAGGTACCATCCCGGCATTCGCCTGAAGGAGAAGTGGGAAACCACTGAAAACCACTTCGAGGATGGCTGAGGTGGGAATCGAACCCATCTCTACTCAGTTGACGTCCCGAGGCTGAGTGGACCCCGTTCCAGCCCTCGTACCACTTTTCAAATTTTCGTGGCAGAGCCGGGAATCGAACCCGGACCTCCGGGGGTGGCAGCTAATCACGCTAACCACTACACCACAGAGGCGGACGAAGAGATGTTAAGTACAGAACAAAAATGGCCAGCCGGACACCAGTGGGATCCGAACCCACAACCTCCCACTGGTGTCCGGCTGGCCATTTTTCTTTCTTTCTTTTTAAGTGCTTCTTTTATGCTGCCTAATAGTTCTACTGCCATTAGTGCCAATCTATTGTTTCTGAATGCAAATTGAGTTTCAGGGAGTATCTCATCATTTTGTCTCTTTATTCGTTCCGTTATTAATGTTGTGATTATTTTAAAGGAGGCATTTTCTAGTGCAATGTCTCTATATGTGTTGGGATCTTCCGAGTCTCCCTTGCCTTTGAATATAACTTTAATTATGAAGTTCCTTCATTGTTCTGGTATTGTCTCGGTCTCTATGCATTTATTAAATAGCTTGGTCCATATAGGGATTCTATGGATGATTTTTATGCTCATTGTAGATGTTGTCTGGACCTGCAGTTTTCTTGTTCGTTGTTCTGTTTATTGTCTTCCAGACTTCTTCTGCTGTAAAGGGTATCCAGTCAGTTGAGTTTGTTCTGTTGCCTTCTTCCGTTCTGTAATTACGTAAATCTATTTCTTCCTTTTTGTTCAATATGCAAAGGAAGTGGTCTTCCCAAACTCTCCTGTTTATGTACTGTATTGGTGGGTGAAGTGCAATGTATGGATTCGGTTTTGCTTCTTCAGCCAGTTAATGAGCTTCTTCTTCACTGTATGCTCCTTTCTTTTCCTGTATCAATGTTTTGTATTGTTTTCCTTCTACGATATATCAGACCTTAATTCAGCTATCGATATTAGCTAAATAGCACCGCGTTCGGTTTGTCCAAATTCAAACACGGGCATGTGCGAAGCATCAGTTTAGTTCTTTCTGTTGGTTTGGTGTGATTAAGAAACGTTAGTGTAGTGATGTATGTACTGAGATTTGTTTTTAAAACTATTTTGATATTAGGACGTGTCAATCGTATTGTTTGCCTGGATGTAATTCATATTAAAGCAGATGGACTCACATTCAGAGTATTTCACGTGTTACAACACACATTGCAAAGATGACGGCTACTAATATCATCAACGATAACATTACACTGACTGACTGTTGTTAGCTGAAGTGTGCTCTGTCTCTTCTGTTCCCAATCATCTCCGCTACATGTCAGTACTGCTGCAACTGTACAAAAACTAATCCGTCAACGACGGGTACAATCAATACTGATCTGCATTTAGGGCAGTCGCCCAGGTGGCAGAATCCCCATCTCTTGTTTTCCTAGCCATTTCTTAAATGATTGCAAAGAAATTGGAAATTTATTGAACATCTCCCTTGGTAAGTTATTCCAATCCCTAACTCCCCTTCCTATAAATGAATATTTGCCCCAACTTGTCCTCTTGAATTCCAACATTATCTTCATATTGCGACCTTTCGTACTTTTAAAGACGCCACTCAAACTTATTCGTCTACTAATGTCATTTCACACCATCTCTCCGCTGACAGCTCAGAACATACCACTTAGTCGAGCAGCTCATCTTCTTTCTCTCAGTTCTTCCAGGCCCAAACTTTGCAACATTTTTGTACCGCTACTCCTTTATCGGAAATCAGCTAGAACAAATCGAGCTGCTTTTGTTTGGATTTTCTTCCAGTTCTTGAATCAAGTAATCCTGGTGAGGGTCCCATACACTGGAACCATACTCTAGTTGGGGTCTTACCAGAGACTTATATGTCCTCTACTTTACATCCTTACTACAACCCCTAAACACCCTCATAACCATGTGCAGAGATCTGTACCCTTTACTTACAATCCCATTTATGTGATTACCCCAATGAAGATCTTTCCTTATATTAACATCTACAATAGCTATTTGTTGCTAAAAGTGTAGCCATACACCCTTTGAAGAGATTTCCCGCCATCGACGGGTAGAACAGCTGATAGTTAATAGAATAATACGGTATGCAGCAAAACAAACGGCACTGAACTTATTGCTCATCTGCTGTCCTCGTTTGCCTAGCAGTGAACTATTTATTTCTTGTATATACTAGTCTGAAATATTGTGAATTCAGTGCACTGTTCATTTCTGGAATTATGGTTCTCACAGCAGAGGAGAAGGTGTTTATCCTGGAACATTATTTCCCGTCATACGGAGTGGGGCGTCAAAATGGGCCGAAGTTGATTCACGTTAAAAATCAGTACGGAAAGTGATTAATAATGACGTATCAAATAATAGCTGTCGTTGACAAGTTCCGTTATACGGGATTAGTATAATGTCAACGAAAGGGGACAACAGGGCGCATAGACCAAAAGTGAGAATCATGGCGAGTTGGCCGTGCGCTTAGAGGCTGTAAGCTTGCATCCGGAAGACAGGTGTGTTCGAATCCCACTGTCGGCCGCCCTGAAGATGGTTTTCCGTGGTTTCCCATTTTCACATCAGGCAAATGCTGGGGCTGTACCTTAATTAAGGCCACAGCCGCTTTCTTCCAACTCCTAGACCTATCCTATCCCATCGTCGCCATAAGACCCATCTGTGTCCGTGCAACGTAAAGCCCCTAGCAATAAAAAAAAGAGGTGTTACGGGTCCGCTCATGGAATACTGGGTCCTTATTTCCTCGACGATGCTGTACAGACTCGGAGAACAACCAGATAGCCTACATAGAACGGATTATTACCCCATTCGTGCGGGATTTGCTCGTCTTTTTTTCGCACCGGAAACTTGCCACTTCAACGAAATGGATGCAGCCAGATGCAGCTACACCTCACACCGCGGAGGAGTCACTTACCCTTCTGCAACGACACTTTGTAGATCATCTAGTTTCTCGTGGATGTACCCTTCCTGCTCCCCGGATCCCACAGTCCCAGATGCCTTCATAAGGGACATGTTGAAAGAATCAGTTTACAATATAGATGACCCAGCTAAAAATACTTCCAAATTAAGCGAGAAGTTAACGCCATTTTTCGTTTCCTTACAGCAACCCTTGTTCATCTACATGTTGAACAATGTTCAGAAACGTTATGAACAATGTGTGGCACGTAATGATATACATTTTAATAAACACTCTACCAAAAAAATCAAATAACACTTCATTGTTCGTTGTTTTGACGCATACGGTAATATGCTTTATAGTTCTGTGATATGAAGCTAATAGAATAGAGAAGGGTGAAAGTAAAATAGCTCACCTGGAAAAATTTGTAGCAAACTGGTTGTATATGAACACTTTCTGGTGAAATGGCCTGGCTAGGCCTTTTTTGGCGAGACGTATTAGGTCGGTCTTGTTTCTTGGAAACCGAACTCTCTCGTCCAACTCGTAAGTAGGTATCACATAAGCACACAACCCGTGGCATCTCGCTTCACGGAGGAAAACGTCTAGGCCTTCGGCAAGTTTCGCACTGGGAATAATATCAACGTCTGTTAAAAACACGAAATCACTTTGACAGTTTCTTCGAGCAAGATTGCGCAGGTGATTTTGAGGATATGCAGTTTTCAGTCTCCACTTCACGGTCTCTGGCTTACGAAGTCGCACCAGTTCTGCTAGCACTCCCTCAGGCCTCAAGCAGTCCAAACCTGATTTGAGAGGCAATTCTGTTTGATGAGCTGTAGGCGGACGGTCTTTAGGATATGCTAAATGAAAGCTGACCCGTTCTCTAACAGGTGCGTAACAGCGTCTCAGGTACGAAATGTAATACTGGAGTAGCTTATACTCATCATCTCCTGCTACAAACATTGCGGCGGAAATTGGTCCCGACCAGTGATGAGCTACTTGAACTAAAGATTGCAACTTTTCTATTGAGCTTTGAGTTGCTAAACATACAGAGAATTTTTCGGAAAGTTCGGAAAAACGTTCACCGACGACCACAAAATCGAACATTTTGTAGAGATGTCTTGAGTCCCAACGACCGAGCCGTAGGTCCACATGGAATATTGTGCTAGCTGTGCTGTTGATAACTTGAGGTGCGAGAGTGGCAGGGCATGGTGGCGGCGTCTCTTCCTCCTGGTGTTGGAAGCGGGGCGGTGGTGGTGGGGGTGGCGGTTCCGGCAGGATCTGGCGTGTGCAATCGCTGGAGTGTAACAAACGGACTGTCAGGAGAATGTTGGAGAAAGTGAGAATAAGTACGCTGACAATACTCAGGTTCCACAGCCGGCATCCGATCTGGAATGGAAAAACTCAGTGATAGTAAAGAAAACTCATGTAACCATAACATATTGATTCAATTTCACGAAAGACTATATGATATTTTAAACTTTGAACTTGATTAGAATTTATTTAACACTTTATTATTACTATTATTTTAATTATTATTAGTATTGTAACATCAATGCGACCTTTCCCAAGTGGTAGGCAACACTTCTAACGCCTGAAGGCAGTGTAGTCTCGCGGAGACAGGCAGAACTTTCAGTTCAAGCTATAGTATTGTAAGCCGTAGTGTTAAGCACTGGAAATACTTAAGTTGTGTGTGAAATTGTATATGATGATGCTAGATTTAGAATTTTTTTCTTTTCTTTTTTTTTCTTTACGTCGCACCGACACAAATAGGTCTTATGGCGACGATGGGACAGGGAAGGGCTAGGAGTGGGAAGGAAGCGGCCGTGGTCTATTTAGAATGTTAAACTAGTAGATCTAGTAGGGAGATAGTGAATTCGAACCCCACTGTCGGCAGCCCTGAAGATGGTTTTCCGTGGTTTCCTATTTTCACACCAAACAAATGCCGGCGCTGTACCTTAATTAAGGCCACGGCCGCTTCCTTCCCAGTCTTAGCCCTTTCCTGTCCCATCGTCGCCGTAAGACATATCAGTGTCGGTGCGACGTAAAGCCAATAGCAAACAAAAAGTTTTTTAATATTTTCTGTCCATGGAATTGCTTGTACTTCTGTTATTGTAGCTTTGTTGTTGTTGTTTTTGTTTTATTGTTGTTGTTGTTGTTGTTGTTGTTGTTATTAGATAACATTACTTTATTATCACACCACTGTAAGTAACCGTTGTCATCGGGATATTTCCCAATTGCGATGTATTTGTTAATAATAATAATAATAATAATAATAATAATAATAATAATAATAATAATAATTTTCTACTTGGTTAATAGATATCACTACCTTTGATTTTTGAGTACCAACTTTCTTGAAATATATGAGCATTAGTAGAATATTGTACCTATTTTTGGGATGGCACCCGTTTACTTATGTCATCTGTTTCTAAACTGTCGCTACTGTCAGTTCTATTCAAACCAACCAATCATCGCCCAGCTCGTCCCTATACATACTGGTAATCGTGTACAGTATGGAGCTATCTGGATCTTGTACTGTGTGGCGATAAGTGAGGTTCTCCTTCCAGGAGACTATGGACGAGCTGAGGAAGCATGGAAGATAGGCGGCAATATTGCAATATTTTGATCTAGCTTGTGAACTTATTTGCGCGTTGCGACGGGAAAATAAGCAGCGCTCTCCTCTAGCATGTAACAGTTAGGGTGTGCCGCGTTTGTCTTGGTTTTAGTGTAGGGCTTCCTAATATTCTCTTAGCTTGTAATATGTAGGATTCTAGTCTATCTACGGATGGAGTTTAATCCCCGTAGTGAGTATCATGAAATGTCATAAGGACGTACCAGCGTAGACCCTCGTTTCTTTGTTCACTTTGCTTTTGGTCACCAAGTTCCTCTAACTTCTTTTTTTCTGTCTCGCATTTCGGTCTTAAAATTTTAATTATTGTCTTAGTCTTCAACGTAGCTTATCCTCTGTGACACCGGGCCTTCTGCCTCATTAGGTTTTATGGCAAATCATGTCACGGGATTGTATGAGTGGGTTCAGTAACCCAATACATTTTGTTCTTTGCCTTTTCTATTTAATCTTTTGTCATTTTTTCACTTTTTTACCGGGTAGTTTGAGCTTTTACCCGGAGGCCCCGGGTTCGATTTCCGGCCAGGTCCTGGATTTTTACCTGGGCCTGCGGGCTGGTTTGAGGTCCACTCAGCCTACGTGATTAGAATTGAGGAGCTATCTGACGGTGAGATAGCGGCCCCAGTCTAGAAAGCCAAGAGTAACGGCCGAGAGGATTCGTCGTGCTGACCACACGACACCTCGTAATCTGCAGGTCTTCGGGCTGAGCAGCGGTCGCTTGGCAGGCCAAGGCCCCTCAAGGGCTGTAGTACCATGGTGTTTGGTTTTTTTAGTTTGAGCTTCTGCTCCTGCATTTCTGGATCCTTCCGATCCTAATTTTGGTGCTGTGCTTCTCCCCTGAATTAAGGACGGGTGGAATAAAAGCTCTTAATATTTTAAGAATAATAAAAGGTATCTGGTGTGGATTCTTGGCCCGTTTGGCCATCAAAAGTTAATGTTTAGGGTTTTGGGCCCCTCTAATATGTAACAATTGATATTGGAAGCTCTAGCTTCATGTTTGCTGATAAAGGTAAAGTATTTTATGAAACCAAAGATAATCTAAAACTAGTAAGTTTTGTCTTGTAAAATGGGAGCTACATCTCCCCTGTTACCTATTGTTGATTAAGCTCTAAAGCTATAATATTGTTTATATCTCTCTCTAAATAGTTATTTTCGTTTGTTATTAACTTGTTTAATTGTTGTTGTTTACTGAAAAGAATGGAAAAATAGAGAAAGAAAAGAAAAAATCATTTAGGAAACACCTTAAAAATTTTTAAAAATTGTGGTCTCTTTCTTTCGCTGCCTAGGCCCTGCCATTGTTGGTGTACCAATTATTATTATTATTATTATTATTATTATTATTATTATTATTATTATTATTATTATTATTACTATTATTATTATTGGGCGTGGTGAGTCCAGTGGCTTAGCTGATGGTTTCCCATTCAGAAAGCTGAGGTTCGAATCCAGGCTGATCCTCTATTGATATCTTCATCTCAAATATCACGTCATCCATCACTACTACTGATCTGCATTTAGGGCAGTCGCCCAGGTGGCAGATTCCCTATCTGTTGTTTTCCTAGCCTTTTCTTAAATGATTGCAAAGAAATTGAAAATTTATTGAACATCTCCCTTGGTAAGTTATTCCAATCCCTAACTCCCCTTCCTATAAAAGAATATTTGCCCCAATTTGTCCTCTTGAATTCCAACTTTATCTTCATATTGTGATCTTTCCTATTTTTAAAGACATCATCCAAACTTATTCGTCTACTGATGTCCTCCCACGCCATCTCTCCCCTGACAGCTCGGAACATACCACTTAGTCGAGCAGCTCGTCTCCTTTCTCCCAAGTCTTCCCAGCCCAAACTTTGTAACATCTTTGTAACGCTACTCTTTTATCGTAAATCGCCCAGAACAAATCGAGCTGCTTTTCTTTGGATTTTTTACAGTTCCTGAATCAAGTAATCCTGGTTAGGGTCCCATACACTGGAACCATACTCAAGTTGAGGTCTCACCAGATACAAATATGCTCTCTCCTTTACATCCTTACTACAACCCCTAAATACTCTCATAACCATGTGCAGAGATCTGTACTCTTTATTTACAATCATATTTATGTGATTACCCCAATGAAGATCTTTCCTTATATTTATACCTAGGTATTTACAATGATCCCCAAAGGGATTGCAGCAGGGAGGGCAAAGAGGCTTAAACCGCCGGCCTAAACCAAAATGAATCTCGGTGATGCAAGCGGCTCCAGAAGTGGCTGGAATTGGCATGGCGCAACAGCCCCGAAGGGCCATGGCTTACCAAGCGACCGCTGCTCATCCCGAAGGCCTGCAGATTATGAGGTGACGTGTGGGCAGCACAAGGAATTCTCTATGCCGTTATTCGTGGTTCCCTAGACCAGGATGGCTCTAATATGGAAGAAAAATTATTATTATTATTATTATTATTATTATTATTATTATTATTATTATTATTATTATTATTATTATTATTATTACTATTATTATTATTATTATTATTCCGCCTCTTATTCCACAATCTACAAACATAAGACTCATTTCATATACGCTATGAACCACCTTTCAAAACTGGAAGACTTGTTTCTAAATTTTTCAACTTCCCGATGAGAATTAGTCCATATCATTCCGGGTGTACTGAACGCTCAAATCAAATAATATTTGCTGCATTTAATGCCTTATCAATTGCTATAGACTTTCATAGAGACCGGAGTTTCAGTATTTTTCTCTACAAAGGTTTGGTGATGTTGGTGGCAATTATTGTTTGGACGAGAATACAACTACCAGTAATCAACTATCCCCTCTCAATACTAATCAGAGGTATAGCGAAAGAAGTTATATCTTTCGTAGAATGAAGAGCCACGAACAAGCGTGAGAATGAAATACTCCCTAAGCCTCCCAAATTCACACCGTCGGAAGGAAACAAGAGTTGGTCAACGGAGGTCGAACAGGGAAGAAGTAAATCTCGTTAAGAAATTACTTAATATCGTAAGGGACTACATCAAAAATCAGATTAAATTTCTTATACCCTTCAGATGTAGATTAAGTGAGCAGAAACTGTGTCAAACCCAGCTAGGAGCACCGTGGTCACCTAATCACACTCCCGAGTTGAATAATAATATTAATAATAATAATACTGACCTCGATAGCTGCAGTCGCTTAAGTGCGGCCAGTATCCAGTATTCGGGAGATAGTAGGTTCCAACCCCACTGTCGGCAGCCCTGAAAATGGTTTTCCGTGGTTTCCCATTTTCACACCAAGCAAATGCTGGGGCTGTACCTTAATCAAGGCCACGGCCGCTTCCTTCCCACTCCTAGCCCTTTCCTGTTCCATCGTCGCCATAAGACCTACCGTGTCGGTGCGACGTAAAGCAACTAACAAATAATAATAATAATAATAATAATAATAATAATAATAATAATAATAATAATAATAATAATAATAATAATAATAACTACTTTTACGGTTCTCGGAGACGCAAAGGTGCCTGAATTTTGCCCCACAGGAGTTGTTTTAGGCGCCAATCAATCTGCTGACACGAGGCTTGACTACCTTCCAATACCACTGGATTAATCCTGGATTAAACTCGTCAGCCTGAGCTCAACACCCTACCGTCTGAGCTATGCAGCTCGGCTTCTAAGTTGAGATCCCTGATGCTTACGTATTTTAGTCGCCTCTTACGACAGGCAAGAGATACCATGAATGTATTCTAAAACACACACACATCAATAGCGGATTCTAGAAAGTTTAACTCTACCGACAAAGATCTCTCATATTTTAGCAGTATTTTGTTTTCCGCTGGCCTTTTGATATCGCTCTAACGCAGGGAGATTTTATTCGGTGACGATAGGAGAAGGAAGTGACCCAGTACAGGTATTTGCCAAGTGTTAAAATGGAAAACAACGAAAATCCGTATTCAGGGCTGTTGACCTTGTGTTTCGAACCCGCCATCTCCCGAATACAAGTTACACCTACACAGCCGCTTATAGCACAGCCAACTCGCTCAGTACATTTAAGAACTCTTAAACACTAACCGACTTCACCGAGATTCAATCCCATAACCTACAACATAGAAGGGCCGGACTCAGTAGAGCACTGGCCTTCTGAGCTCAAGTTGACGAGTTCGATCCCTGGCTTAGTCCTGTGCTATTTCAAGGTGGTATAATATGCCAGCCTTGTGTCGGAAAATTTACTGGCACGTAAAGGAACGCTTGCGGGGCAAAATTCCGGTACCTCAGCGACTCCGAAAATGTAAAATTAGTTAGTTTGTAGTAAAATAAATAAAAACTAGCAAATGTACCCGTGCTTCGCTACGGTATTCTGCACTGTATACGAATATTGAAGTAAATACTGTACATGCAGTAAATAAGATTGTTTTAAAATAGCATGTCTCTTAAGCGTTATCCGAGAAACAGCATGGAGAGGTCCCGATACGTTGTTTCCAATGTAAAGTGCTTGTTACGGATTTGTGATGATAACGACAGGCTCACTTGCCTATTGCCATTCACAATCGAGTTGGGAAGTTTACATTATAATTGCAGGCCCTATTGCCTACTGCGCGGTACTAATCGATTTGGGGAGTTTCCGTTACAATGGCAGTCCCCCTTTCCTACTTCCAAACATATTACAAATTGAGGGGTTTTTATTATAATGGCAGGAAACTTCCCTACAACCAATCAAAATTGAATTTTGCAGTTATCATTATAATGAGAGGTCCATTTTCTAACTGCCAGCCAGCTTACTGCCAGTCACACGAAGTTGGTGAGTTTCCATCAAAATAGCAGGCCAGTATGCCTAATGCCAGTCACATTTTAGATGGGTACATCTGTTTATAACTGCGGGAACGCTTGCCTACAGCCAAACACAATCGGGTAAGGGGAGTTTTGAACAAAACTACATGCTCCCTTGCCTTCTGCAAGTCAAATCGAGAAGTGAATTATTCATTACAATGGTAGGCCTGCCTTATTAATGCCAGTTACACAGGAATTGGAGAAGGACCCCGTTCCTACTGCCAGTCAAAGTCGGTGTGGGGAGTACTGATTACAATAGCAGAACACCCCTTCTCGATCGCTACAAGACGACATCAGTGAATATTTATAGATCGACATACGAAAGTATATGCATGCTTAAAATATTGCAGACCTTCATTTACAGATTGACTGCTGCAAAACGGACGTCATATCGACAAAGGATTGTACCATAAGACGTCAAATTTTGCGGCCTAAATGGCTGGTCGTATGATATCTGATCTATTCATGGGTCCGATTGAGTTAGAAACGTTGAATAGGGTAAAATTTTTGTAAGATTATCTCACATCTCACTTTTCAGATAATTATGTGACAGCTACATACATAGCATTTGGCTCACATATGGCTACTTTTTTTTTAATTTGCTTTACGTCGCACCGACACGGATAGGTCTTATGGCGACGGATATGGCTACTGGGTGGGCCAATTTTCGTGCAGGGTTTGATGATTCTATCTTTCTTATAAGTGATTGAAAGTATGACTTATGCATGTGAAAAGTCCAAATTTACTTAACGTCGAGAAATAGACAAAAATCAAACGTAAAGGATACAGATACAACAAAAAGTCATAAGACCAACGTTGTAGATCACTCCAAATTGAATGGAGATTGTGCATTCCCTTATGTGATAGGACTTCGCGAAGATCTGCACCATCATTAAAATTGCCTCCATATTTCGATATTCTTCGGGGAAAAAGTGAAAATTTTGAAGCTCTTGGAAATGTTCTGTCCGTTACAGGCTAAAACATATAATTTTGCCAAATTTCTGTTTTCTTGTTCGTCTGGCAGATTATGCTGCAATGTGGATTTAGGGCGAGGAGGTTAAAACTAGGACTTTCAGGAAACTAAACCAAAAAATTATGCATATGGTTGTTATTATTACCCCTTAAACTCGTAGCTGTGCGAACATTTCACCAAAATAGTCAATGTACAGGCACACAGTCGTTAAGATTTTACTTATATAGATAGATAAGGAATCTGCTCCACGTACACCTTTTGGTCTATGTCTGCTGGACTTACCCTGCAAAACCAACCATTCATGATATCTCCCTTTTTAATCTTTCTGTCGAAAAAATACACATGAAAAAAGTTTTAGAAATGGATTTCCAACAAATTTGGTCGATTTCCAGTCAGGTTGGTCATGTATTCTATATATTGTGGAAGAGTAAATTCACCATTCCGGTTCCCTATAAACCGCCAGTCCATTACAGGAACAGGAAATGTTATTGACCTTTAAAATCTACCTTTGGAAAGGTGGATGCTAAATATAAAGTTTGGTTCAAATATCTTCAACAGTTTTCAAGTTGTAAGAAATACGCTCAACACGCACCCGTTCTTAAGTTAAGTCCGGTTAATGATATCTCCCTTATAAATCCTCTTACCGAAATGATGCACATGAAAAAAAAAGGTTTAAAAATTAATTTCCATTAAGGCAGGTAGATTTCTATTAAGTTTGGTTGTGTATATTTTGTGGGAGTGCAAAATCACGATTTCGGTTTCGTATAAACCCCCCAGTCATTTCACGGATTTAGAAACAATATTTGCCCTGAAACCTATCCAAGGACAGGTGGATTCTAAATATCAAGTTTGGTGGAAATATATCCAGTAGTTTCCAAGTTATAGACAAACAGAAAAACAGACACCAAAGCTAAAAATATGCAGATGGTCATTATTACACCTGAAAAGGGATAACTGTACAGAAATGTCGCCAAAATAGTCAATGTACAGACACACTCTAGAAGTGCAGACCTTTATTTCGAGAGTTACTGCTTTGAAACTCTGCGACATATCTGCAAACGGACCTCACCATCAGACGCCTCCTTCAGTGTTCTACATGGCTGGTCATGACATCTTCTCGAATCTCCTATATTTATGGGTTAGATTGAGTTAGAATCATTGGGTGTGAAATTTTGTACAGTTTTCGCATACTACTTTATATTTGTGATACTCATGTGACAGATAGAATCATAAAATTTAGCTGTCACATTGCCACTGGTCATGCCAATGTGCGTGCCGAATGTCATGATTCTATCTTTCCTATAAGTGTGCCAAATTAATGTCAACATACACGTGTGAAAATACAAAATTAACTTGAAATCGAGAAATACAGCTCTATTTAACGTATAAGGAATAGAAATCCGATAAAAAGTCATAGGACCAAAGTTATAGATCTCTCCAAAATGAAAGGCGATTGTGCTTTCTGATTTGTGATAAGACTTACAGATTAGCCACCAATTATCCCGAAACGAAGGTGTGCACCGTCGTTAAAATTACATCCATATTTGGATATTTTCCGGGGCCGAAAGTTATATATTTGCATAGCTTAGAATATTTCCTCAAAGGAAAGAGTGTCAAGCTTTCGGGATTAGCACTCGCATACATACGGTGTAATTAAGGAAGAAAATAATTCAGTAAAGAAAGTTGAAATTAATAGAAAATGGATTAAAAACTGAGGACAGCCGGATGACGACAAATATGTAAATACCAAGTAAATGTATTAGAAAATCAAATGCCCCTCAATAAATTATGCTGGTGTGAGTTATGGATATAAGAAAGAGGTAACAGAGGAGAAATTTAGGCGCAGCCATTTTTAGGTCAACAGATAAGATGGCCTATGGTGTTATTACTTTAGCTATTCGAGGACAGTTATAAACTCCAACGATATTCCGCCAATATCCCGCAGAATGGCCGATTCACGCCCTCTCTTGCCTTCTACCCAAGGAACAACCATGAATTTAAAGGTATGATGAGGAAAATGGCAATACGTTACTTCTCTGCTGGCAAGCAGTCAGAGACGTTGCCATGGTAACCTGTAGGTTCGTTGTCGGTCTGTCGGTCACACACGCACACCATGATACCCGCAGAAAATAGTAAATTTCTCCCTCATTTGAATAGTAAGGTAAATTATGAACATAACCAAAGTTGTTTATAATGAAGAGACGTTTCACATACGGTCCAAGGAGTTTACAGGAAATCAATAGTATAAGAGAAAATGGAGGAAAACCGTTCTGGTTTTCTTATAAACCCCCGTCTAATCAAAGATTTTAAAATGAAATGCATATAGGAACCTTCCTCGGGGTGAGTATACTCCAAATATGAAGTTTGTTTGAAATCTATCCAGCCGTTTTGCCGTGATGGTGGAACAAACAAACAAATAGACAAACAGACACGAAAAGTAAAAACCACCGATTCGGTCTTGAGTTGACCTAAAACGGATAAATATCTGAAAAATTGGCAAAACAAACGAAATTACAGACAGCGGACCCCCTACAACTTTATTTATAAGATACAATAGAACGTAGAAAACAAACACAACTGCGTTATATAGCCTATCTTTCCGCTAATGTAACCAGTAAACACTAACACAGTCTCGTGAAGAAATTATCTAATATCGTAACGGGACTACTTCAAAAACCACATTAAAATTATTATACCCTTGAGATGTAGCTTAAGTTTAGCAATAATATCGTGAAAGAAGAAAGCCTTCACCGTTTCAACCCCATATTCCATCTCCTTGTTTAAACTTGTACCAATTACCTTGTCAAAGTATAGGCAATGCCCAAGGGATTCCAAACTTCTACTGCCTGCAGATCTTTCCCAATGTTGTAGAATTTCATAATAGGATTTCTTGTAGTTCTAAAGTAAAGTTTAAATCGCGAAATGAAACAGTTCTAATGAACTGGGAAACTCAAAGTCTGGATGTTGTAATTAGAAGGCTAGAAATAGTTGGTATGAGTAAGGGAATATTGACCTTCCTTTCTAAAGAGAAGGAAGTTCTCCGTAAATAGAGATTATCAAACATTATTTCATTCTCGGACCTTAATTTGGGAAATCAATTTAGGGGAAGTCAAGAACTTTTGCTCTATAATTAATTCGCTGGGGTCGGGCTGAGTAGCTCGGATGGTGGGCGGTCTGTGCTCAAGATGGCGGGTTCGATCCAAGCTCAGTCCGGCGGAATTTAAGATGATAACATATCCCAGCCTCGTGTCGATAAATGGACCTATACTGGCGCGTGGGTAATTTATTTACAAGAATGCCCCGCAGGAAAAATTCCCGGCACCTCGGCGTCTTAGAAAACCGTAAAGTAGTTAGTTGAATGTTTGTTATTATTATTATTATTATTATTATTATTATTATTATTATTATTATTATTATTATTATTATTGTATCCTCCGTGGCTCTTGTGGCAGCGCGCCGGCCTCTCACCTCTGGGTTCCGTGGTTCAAATCCCGGTCACTCCATGTCAGATTTGTGCTGAACAAAGCGGAAGCGGGACAGTTTTTCCTCCAGGTACTCCGGTTTTCCCTGTCATATTTCATTCCAGCAACACTCTCCAATATCATTTCATCTATTAAACATTAATCATTGCCCCCAGAGGAGTGCGACAGGCTTCGGCAGCCGGCACAATTCCAATCCTTGCCGCTAGATGGCTTCATTCATTCCATTCCTGACTCGGTTGAATGACTGGAAACAGGTTGTGGATTTTCATTTCCATTATTATTATTATTATTATTATTATTATTATTATTATTATTATTATTATTATTATTATTATTATTATCTTGGAGATAATTTCATGGTCCATAACAGAGTAATTCCCCAAAATCATATTTTATAGCTTCAACCACCAACGAATTTTGGCAGCACGTATCTTTTCCAATTGTATGTAGAAGATTTATGAAAACAAAGCCCGTGATGTAGGGGGTTAGCCTTTCGGTTTCTCTCTCATAATAGTTCCTGCACTGAACAAGGATTTTAATCCTGGACTAAGTGTTAAAACAGGGTGTATCTGATACCAAGTGTAACAGATGTAACAAAATTCATTACTCAAAAGTGACTAAAACAAATACTTTTTTTATTAACCCATAGGATGAAAACTGATAACCGAGACACTTTTAAACTTAGTTGAGAACGAAACTACAGTAGAGGCTCGAGTTAACGTGGTTGTAGGGGAGTAAATAGAAAATGGCCAATAGAGCAACAGAAGATTGGAGGGAAAGAAGAAGGCTCAAAGAGAACACAATTTCATGAAAGACGCTGTACCTAAAATACACACATTCGACTTACCGTATCATTCTTCATACGATCGATTATGTTCAGTTTATCCGTTCATGGAGTACGCTTTTCTTTTTTGTGACATCACATTGTCTGACAAAAACTAAAATCCAGCTTGGCTGGGGCGTAGTCAAGGGAGTGGACTACTGGGGGGTTTAGAGTCCCCCTCCCCTATGGAAATGTTACAAAAAGAATATAAATCGAAACTGACAGTAAAAAATAAACTAAATAAGTATTCTGTAGAACCAGCAGATCTGCTGAATATATTTTCTAAGAAGCCTCAAAAGTTGTATTTTAGATCGTAAACAGAACATCCATTCGCTGTAAAATTGTTGGCCTTGATCGTACTACTCTTGTTCCGTATTTTAATGTAAGATTTTGTACTGTAGTTAAATCTGAATATCAACATAATTTACTTGTATTAGCCCTTAACACACTCGTGCATGCGCGCCCCACACACGCACAAGCACCTTCATTGTGTTCTATCAGCATTTTTTTTAGTATAACCCCCCTCCCCATCGGTCGATCCTGGCTACTCTACTGCGAGGATGGTCAATAATTCTTTTGAAAGCCTGGGTGCAGGGAAACAATTTTACATTTTTGAGGGGAATGGGGAAGGCCATCTTAAATTTCCCCTCAGTACACAAAAGCTTGGCCAATTTTCCACGCCCCGTTGTTTTTGTGAATAATACGGCACGCATAATCCAAAACCCCATCCAGACATCCCTTGATGTTTCGTTTAGCGCGGAGTCGGTAACAGTTATAGATTATAATGCAAATTGTTCTATGCAGTTCGTTACTACATTTTTAAAATAAGAATTTTATTGACGATTTTCTTCGGAGATATAAACCCACTGGATAAAAAATTAGTCATCCCTGGAGAAATTATTACAAGCATAATTTAATATCGTGTAACTCCGCCTCTGGACTTGATAACCGCCTGGATTCAGCTACGAAGCGAGTCCAAAGGTTGTGCAGGTGTGTCACATCCAGGTTAAGTTACTCACTGAGGATTTGATCACGCAATTACACCAAATTGCATGGATCTGATGTCGGCGTTTTATCCGCTGTTCCAGCATGTCCCACAGATTTTCCATGCGGTTCAAGTCAAGTGATTTTGTAGGTCAATCGAGAGAGATGTTATAGGGTGGGGGGAATGTTCATAAAACCAGTCACAAATGTTTCCAGCCCGATGAACTTTGCTGTTGAAATCTTGAAAAATCGGGGTATCGATAGCATACTCATCATCCAGACGTTGACTGAAAGGCAACACCTGATCATCCAGAATGTTTAAATAAGCATGCTGGTCACCTCAGTGAGCGGGCCCAACCCATGATGCGAAAAACACCCAGCTTAAAAATCACAGACCCACCTCCGTTTTAAACCTGACCTTGCTCACATCCAGGATGAAATGCCTCATTTGGCCTTCGGTGCATTCGACGACGTGCGTTATTGTAATACAGGCAAAAAAGTGATTCGCCAGACCACATTACGTTCCGCAGATCAGCTACTGTCCACGTTCGATGATTTCTAGCCCATTGAAGACGCGGAGCTTCATGCGCCTGTGTGAGCAATGGCCTCTTGCGAAGTGACCGAGGTCACGATGGCTCTTCATCCACTGTCTGCAGCACTTCCTGTCGGGTCATGCACACAAGGCAGAGGCACGGCATCTCCTCTACAAATGGACTCCAATCTTCCCACAGCAACGTCTCTTCTTTTCTTGTTGGTCGGGTGACGCCACAACTATACCTACGCACCCTTCCTATGGCAATCAAGCATATAGGCTGGCACCAAGCCGGAAGTCGGCCTCCCCAACATGTACACCCTTATCGTCCATGATGTTAATCCTGCTCTCTCCCATGACGACATCTGCACGGAACTCCCCTCAACAGGCATCCATATCGCCTCCAGACTCTACGCCGGACCAGACCCATCGCCTAATGTACTCCTGTATGTTCGTTCTTCCGACGACTACTTCAAACTTCTAGATAATGTAGCATGCATTCATCGCCGCCTCCATCGAGTCGAAGCTACTCCTCCGAACATCATGGCTCAACTACTCCTCGACGCACCTGATACGCCTGCCACAGCCGATTCGTCTGTAGCAACCGTGCCACCTCCATCTACAACACTGTTCCATCCTTCGTCGTCTAGCTGCACCACCACCACCACAACCACCACCACCACTTCTGCTCACACCTCCTCCAACATTCCTATAACTACCTCAGTTTTGTCCCATCCTTTCCCCCTTATGACGTCTCCTCTCCCCATCTCTCCCACCACTGACCAACTTCGTCCCGAGTGCACCTTACTTCAGCCACCTGCCGAGGGAACTGCCACCGAAGCGCCTGTAGATACGGCCCGTCTACCGTCGTCTTCGTCGCCGTCCGACAGCCCTACCACCTACAGTTGCGTCGTTCGCGGTGTGGATTCTAACATATCATCTAAAGATATCGTCCATGAACTCCGTCAAGCAGGATTACCAGTGCGCCGAGCGTTCCGGATCTTCAACGCAGATGGACCCACGTATTTAATGAGACTCCACCTTCCTACACTCGACGACGCTCAACGAGTTATCCACCATGGTATACAGCTCCACGGCCGCCACCACCGGGTTGAACAGTCCCGTTCTCCTCCTCAACCTTTAACCCGTCCTGCCACACCTCGTCGCCGTCCCCGACTTACACCTCCTCCTCAACCACCCAGTACACATATCCGACCTTATCCACACCCACCACGTTACTTTTCGCTACCATCGCCAACCTCTCACCTCCTCAGCCTCCTACTCACTTCTCTTGTAAATTTCTCCTCCTATCACATCATTGCACTTCACCTATTCCCTTGCAACCTTGGTTGAATCTTCCCTTATTTACATCTCTGTTATACATGTCTTTGTATTTGTAAAACTGTCAATAAAGCGCTGGATACCCTACACGTCCTTATTCTCATCTCCTTTACTTATTCAAACCGCTTTTACCCATCTCCCTCTTCTCTCAATTCTTCCCAACCCCGTCTAATCTCCTGGCCAGAGAGAGGGCGTTACCCTTTAGGTGGCCCGCCCCACCCCTTCAGGGTGGGGAATGAAAACGAGAAAACGTAACCTGTCGGGTTTGGAAGCGATTTTGATTGACAATCCGTGAAACGCTTCACCGGTCCCTCTCAGTCAGGTTCTTTTTCCGACCATAAATCTGACGTCATGTTCCGTAGCCACGTGCAGTAAACCGCTGCTTGTAGACACGCTGAATAGTTCGCTGTGAAACACCAACAAATGCAGTAACTTCCCGCATCGTATGGCCATGTGAACAGCCAAAAATGGTTGACCCTTGATGACACTCTGTCACATCCTTACATCTACTCATGTTGATGTACACTGCCCGCTTGACACATCAATGTCTCACTGATAGCTACTCCCTTCTGCTCACGTTGAGACAGTGTGCTTGCTATTGAACACGAGACTTGTTCGCTGCGCCATCTATACAGGCTTATCGATCAATCTGTGCGTGCACACTAGGGTGACTTTTGTCCGGTGAGCTTATTTTGTACCGCGTTCAAGCCGAATCCGCAGTGAATCGGGCTAAGTTTAACCAGCCTTTCACTATGCTTTTACTACTACTAATAATAATAGACCTAATGTTAATTGGCAAAGATGAATTTAAAGTACGCCTCAATGTTAATTTTTCGGAAGTACAGAGATGAACTATTGACCAGCCAGAAAGCCTGCAAATCTTGGAGTTGAACGTGATCAGCCTAACAAGGTCTACTGCCTCCTACATCACAAAACTCATCAGTCTCACGAGGCTGAATGAACTACATCCAAGCCCTCAGTTTAGAATTAGAATCACTGGATCGAACTCGGAGCTACGGGTAAGAAGCAGGCTTCAAGGGTACTTAAAAGCTGTGTATGGAGAATACATCGTACCCACGGTAGGACTGATATGTCTTTTCGTCGCTCATTTAACTCTTTCCTAGAATTCGAACAACACCATATTCGATATGGAATCGCATCCTAGCAGATGTCTTCCTGCTTTAGAAATCCACAATGAGTATAATAACTAATGATGGGTTATCTACGCTTGTTCTATGTTCCCAAGATTATGGCTGAGGCCGGTGGC
The DNA here is from genome assembly GCF_040414725.1 of Anabrus simplex. Classification (NCBI taxonomy): domain Eukaryota; kingdom Metazoa; phylum Arthropoda; class Insecta; order Orthoptera; family Tettigoniidae; genus Anabrus; species Anabrus simplex. Next base: position 117,558,653 of record NC_090267.1, on the reverse strand, counting down.
ATTTCAGAGAGTTTAATTACAATTCCGTTTCGTTGACTCCTGCGGGACGCAGTTCCGGCACCCTCATGACTAGAGATGGGCAAACAATAACACAACAGTTATTATGGAACTGTTCCGAACCCGGAACTATAAGCAATACGCCGCAACATCCTGTTCCGAAATAACAGTGTTCCGTTTCACCTGCAGTCCAATAGGACTGGTCTAGCAACATCCTGTTCCGAAATAACAGTGTTCCGTTTCACCTCCAGTCCAATGGGATTGGTCTAGCAACATCCTGTCCCGAAATAACAGTGTTCCGTATCTCCTTCACTCCAGCGGGATTGATCTAGCAACGCCACGGTCTAGGTGTTAGGGAATCTCGCAAGCACCGCTGGTTGGCTGATTTTCCCGACTCCGGGAGAATGTAAGCTAGGATTTGGCTAGAATTTGAGCTTAATATTCAAAATACACCACTACTTAAAAATTGAACTTCTGAGTATTACCAACATCACATAACAATGCGTCGGCTCCTTACCACTGCACCACTGACATTTATTAATCGACCTACCGAGTAAGTGACTGCGCGGTTTGGGCCACGTAGGCTACTTATCAGCTTGCATTCGGGAGATAGAGCGTTCGAACCCCACTGTCGGCAGCCCTGAAGATCGTTTCCCCTTACCAGGCAAATCATCATCATCAAAAACGTTTTCATTCCCCACCCTGAGGGATAGGGGCGGGCCGCCTACCTCTCTCTGGCCAGAAGATTCGGGCATGGTCTGAAAGGGTGAGGGATTTGGGAGGTGGGTAATTTGATGTGTGTATATAGGAGGTGAAAGGCTATTAGGCCTCTTGGGTGAGTGTTAGGCGTTTATTAAATTTGAACAGCTTCTATTTATTTAGTTTTATTTTTTATACAGTGTTACTCAATGGGTGATGCGGAACGAGAATGCATAAGTGGGAAGTGTTCATAATGATGGTTGACGGATTGATGATAATACTATAGATGACATAGGGATTATAGGCGGTTGAATTATCTAGCGCGACAGGGCGGGTGATGTTTAGTTAGACTAATGTTTCCAGAGAGCTGAAAGTGAAATGCGTGTTCAGTCCGCTGTGTGAAGCATACTGCTCGCATGGACTCAGAAACTACTAGACCGATTTCGCTGAAAATTTCATGATTTCATCTCATCACTACTGAGGTGGTTTAGGAAGTGGTTTGAACGAAATCCGATGGGCAATTTTTACGAGTACTTTTATGTAATTAATTTAATTCCAAAGCCGCACTAAGATTGGATCGACTTGATAGACAGATTGTCGCTAGGCGACAGCAACTTTCGCTGTATCATGATAGTTCGGCAAGAAATGTTGTACGTGGGAGGATGGGAACACGCCGCCATGTTTTATAAAGTTTCATGACCGTGCCTGTTATTTGGAAATAGCGATTCAACATGCCGTGATCGAAATGTACTTTCATGTCATAGGACCAACATTGATAGGTCTGCCAAGTTTAAAGAATGTAGCTGTGCATTAGACGTGATGAAATATCTATGGAACTGAGAAAAATGTTGAATATCAACAGTGGAATGACACGAGTAATCACTCACTCTTAACGAAGAGCAAAAAGGGGTTTGGGGGCGGAACCCCCTACGGACAAAGGCGAGTGTACATAATACGTCTATATATAAAAATGGATGTATGTGTGTGTGTGTGTGTGTGTGTGTGTGTGTGTGTGTGTGTGTGTGTGTGTGTGTGTGTGTATGTAAATGACAGGTCTCCTCCTAAACCACTGGAACAATTTCTACCAAACTTGGTACACTTATGACTTACTATCTGGAGACGAGCACTGTGGGAGTAAAGGGGGTGAAGGGTGGTCAGATATCAAAAGAATCAAAAATAGTGTCGAATCCATAGTTTTCTGGGCCCATGAGATGAATACTGATACTCCGAATTTTTTAAAGTCCAAGTTCAGCCCCGTTTGGCATAGGGGGTGAGAAAGTGTAAAAATGACAATGTCCAAAATGGCCGACATAATGGGCGTATGTGTGTATGATCCTGCACAGCTATAAACCAAAATTGATTCAAGTATGACACTATCTGGAAAAATATTGTGGGTTTAAGACACGCCTAGAACTCCTAGGGCAGAGGGTGAAATTTAAATATAACTAAAAACGACCAATAGTAGTGTCTAATCCATAGTTTTCGGGACTACTGGAGCGATTTCAACCTAGTTTGGTACACGTATCACTTATTATCAGGAGACAAACCGCGAGGTGATATGACAAACCTAGTGTCCCCAGGGATGGGGGTAGGAGGGGTGAGATATAAAAATAATAGAAAATAGTGTTGAATCCACATTTTCGGGGTCGCTGAGATGAATAATGACATTCCGGATATCGTTTAAGTCCAATTTGAGCCCCATGGGGGTGAGAAGGGGTGAAAAAAGAAAATGCGCAAAGCGAACGTGATTATGGATGTATGTGTGTATGTTCCAGCATAGCTGTCAATTAAACTTGGTACCAATATTACTTACTATCTGGAAAAAATACGAGGCAAGACACCCCTAGAACCCCTAGAGGAGGGGGAATATAAATATAACTAAAAAAAGTGTCTAATCCATAGTTTTCGGGGTCACTGAGATGAACTGTGCCACATTGGATGCCTTTTAAGTCAAAGTTCATCCCCAATCGGAATGGGGATTAGTAGGGGTGGAAAGAAATGTCCAAAATGACCGAGATTATGGACGTATGTGTGCATGTTCTACCATGCCTTCAACCAAGCTTGGTACACATATGACTTATTATCTGGAAAGAATTACTATGGAGGTAGTATTGTTACAAAAGATTTAATCACAGTTAAAACTCACTGCTACTTCAAAATGGCAATCATAGTTTGACCTGTGCGTGTAAAATCACTGCTAGTCACACCGCTAGTTTAGACTAATGTTTCCAGAGAGCTGAAAGTGAAATGTGTGTTCAGTCCGCTGTGTGAAGCATACTGCTCGCATGGACTCTGAAACTACTAGACCGATTTCCCTTCCCATAGGGAAGGGGATGAAATATAAAAATGTACCTAAACGACTGATATTAATGTCGAATCCATTGTTTACGAGGTCAATGAATTGAACTGTGACACTCTGGATGCCGATTCCCTAATCAGTACAGAGGTTGAGAAGGCAGTTAAAATTAATGTAAAAATAACCGAGATTATGGATGTATGTGGGTATGTTCCAGACAAAGACTTTAATATTACTTCCAGAATAGCTCTCGGCGAAACTTGGTGCACATATGACTTACCATCTGGAAAAAAACACTATGAAAATGGAACATACAAACCCTCGCTAGGGGTGGTAAATGAAAAGGGATGACATGTAAAAATAATGGAAAAATGACCGATATTAATGTCGAATATATTGTTTGTGTGTCGCTGAGATGTACTGTGGCGCTCTGGATACCGTTTAAGTACACGTTCGGCCTGCATTGGAACGGGGGCTGAGATGGAGTTAAAAGTACCGGTACATATCAATCAATGAAGACTGATCTGCATTTAGGCCAGTCGTCCAGGTGGCAGATTCCCTATCTGTTGTTTTCCTCGTCTTTTCTTAAATGATTTCAAAGAAATTGGAAATTTATTGAACATCTCCCTTGGTAAGTTATTCCAATCCCTAACTCCCCTTCCTATAAATGAATATTTGCCCCAATTTGTCCTCTTTAATTCCAACTTTATCTTAATATTGTGATCTTTCCTAATTTTCTTGCTATTTGCTTTACGTCGCACCGACACAGATATGTCTTATGGCGACGATGGGATAGGAAAGGCCTAGGAAGTGGAAGGAAGCGGCCGTGGCCTTAATTAAGGTACAGCCCCGGCATTTGCCTGGTATGAAAATGGGAAACCACGGAAAACCATCTTCAGGGCTGTCGACAGTGGAGCTCGAGCCCACTATCTCCCGATTACTGGATACTGGCCGAACATAAGCGACTGCAGCTATCGAGCTCGGTATTTCCTACTTTTAAAGATGCCACTCATATTCGTCTACTAATGTCATTCCACGCCATCTCTCCACTGACAGCTCGGAACATACCACTCAGTCGAGCAGCTCCTCTTCTTTCTCTCAGTTCCTCCCAGCCCAAACTTTGCAACATTTTTGTAACACTGCTCTTTTGTCGGAAATCACTCAGAACAAATCGAACTGCTTCTCTTTGGATTTCTCCAGTTCTTGAATCAAGTAATCCTGGTGAGCGTCCCATACACTGGAACCATACTCTAGTTGGGGTCTTACCAGATACTTATATGCCCTCTCTTTTGCATCCTTACTACAACCCCTAAACACCCTCATAACCATGTGCAGAGATCTGTACCCTTTATTTACAATCCCATTTATGTGATTACCCCAATGAAGATCTTTCCTTATATTAACACCTAGATGATCCCCAAAAGGAACTTTCACCCCATCAACGCAGTAATTAAAACTGAGAGGAATTTTCCTATTTGTGAAACTCACAACCTGACATTTAACCCCGTTTATCAACATACCATTGCCTGCTGTCCATCTCACAACATTATCGAGGTCACGTTGCAGTTGCTCACAATCTTGTAACTTATTTATTACTCTATACAAAATAACATCATCCGCAAAAAGCCTTACCTCTGATTCCATTTGTTCACTCATATCATTTATATATATATAAGAAAACATAAAGGTCCGATAATACGGCCTTGAGGAATTCCCCTCTTAATTATTACAGGGTGAAATAAAGCTTCGCCTACTCTAATTCTCCGAAATCCCATTCAGTTTCTCTTTCGTCTAGTCCAATTGCACTCATTTTCTTTCCAGTAGTCTCCCATGATCCACCCTATCAAAGTCTAAAATGACCGAGGTTAGTGTTGAATCCACTGCTTTTGGGGTCGCAAGGCTGATTGGCGACAGGCTCAATGTCAGCTGGAATCGTGTACATCATACCTATACCGCGACGGGTAATACGTATAGTTATCACTCTATTTTTTTTTTTTTTTAAGGAACTAAAACTTCTCAGGCAATTCAAGCTTTAACAAGGGCAAAGCTTTACTCGAAAATTAAATAAACTTGAAATCATACATATCTGAACTCTAAAACAACATAGTAGGTCGAAAAATATCAATCAGCATCTCAACAAGTTATTTTATAACATTCACTCTACACCTAATTAACAGGTAATATAAATATTAAAGGTAAACATTAAATGATGATGATGTTGATGCTTGTTGTTTAAAGGGGCCTAACATCGAGGTCATCGGCCCCTCATGGTACGAAATGAAATAACAAAAAGTTCAAATTCATCCACTGACCAAAATAAAATAAAAAATGTCATGAAGAATGAATGGATGGATTTGAACTCAACAAAAACAAAAAACAAACAAACAAAGAAACAAAAACCAGTGGATCGGACTCAAAAAAACATCGTAAATAATATTATTACTGACCAAGGGACCATTTATAAAGCACAATGATGCTTGATGTCTAAAGGGGTGCAAAATCCACGTCTAAGGCCCCACAGAGTGGTACATGTCGCGAGTAAAGTAGAACCATGGCATTTGTCATGTTGGGGTACTAATCAAATGTAGCGAAGACTTACGATGTTCCACAGCAGATGGTACTACTCACGAGGATTGCACTTCGTACTGGGAACGCAGACCTATGGTGTTTCTCACACAATGGCGCCACTCAGAGCCAACGCAAACCGGTAAGGTTCCTCACCTAGGTGTACTAATCACGGGCGCCGGTATTCCCGTGGTGTTCCTCACATAGTGGGTACTTATCTCAGGCAACGCAGACCCACGGTGCCGCTCCTATAGCGGTACAACTCACAGACTACGCCCAGACCCGCGGTGTTGCTCACATGGGTACGACGCACGGGTACTGGAAACCCCCAGGCGAGCCTCTTTATTGCTACTAATCACAAACCTATTTCGTACCAATTTAGTGGTACTACTCGCAAGTACAGGCAACCCATGGTGTTCTCCGCTTGATGGTACGATTCAAGAGTAGTTTCATGGTTCTAATTCAACCATCCCTTGGTCGCCCCTTGTAGTCGCCTCTTACGACAGGCAGGGGATACCGCGGGTGTATTCTACATGTGCGTCCCCCACCCACTATCTGGGCAACGCCGGGTACTATAGCTAGTATTAAATAAAGAACAGTTAAACACAATATATTTCATAACAGAAATAGCATTCCACCCGAGTGAGACATACATATGTAAAATAAGAAGAAGAAGAAGAATAGAAGTAGTAATAATAATAATAATAATAATAATAATAATAATAATAATAATAATAATAATAATAATAGTATCTAGTAACAATAATGTAATAGCACAATCAATGAAAGACCAGAAATGCACAGTTCGCTCGTATCCTCTTAACGCTATTTTAAATGACCCTGCGTTTGGTATTCCTCTGACGTCATCCGATAAACGGTTCCATTCTCGTTCGACAAATACTGAAAATGAGTTGCTCACCATGAGTGTTACAAAGGGGTGGCTGGGAAGTATTTGGACACCTGGCGGTAGAATGGTTTTCTGCACAGTGGCCGCATTTAGATGATTCGACTTTGAAGTACAGTAGGATGTAGTGTGATGATTGTACGTGAGACATCTCTCACGTCGAATGGACTGCGGCGGGGGAACTCTTGATACCTCAGCCTTATGATGATGGCGATTTATTTCTTTCTACCACTTCAGCCAAAATTTGGTCGACGTCTTCTGAAGTGGAGAGCAGAATTCTAACCAGTTGTATTTTTAATGCGAAAGGCTTTCCGGGCTGGAATTCCTTCTGCACTGAGCTCTGAGAGGATGGTAGTCTCTGAAATGGAAGGGTCGACTCCCCGATTACACAACTTAATAGAATGTGTTTAGGAGGTGGAGGTGTTGTCTTGATTTGCGGTGGAGCAAGTGGTTGAAAACGGGTGGAAGATCCACACAGGCCTGACCCAATGGAGTGGGTTAATTTCTGGGCTGCGACTTCACCGTTAATTCCAGTGGGAGTAGATAGTAGAAAACGGGGATTGTTGATCGGATGACGTACACGCGAGGCTGGTAGAGGGTCGCTGATGGAGGTAGCACTAACAGAGGGATTAAGCTGCATTTCTTCTTCTTATTCTTCTTCTTCTTCTTCTACTTCTTCTTCTAATGTTCTTTAAGGTGTACCAGGCTGTTGGCCAAGTTGTGGATCAACCGTCAGTCGCCTTCAAGGTTGGGCCTCTTCCGGTGAAGACTGGGATGCTGGATCCCCCCTGTGGGTGGGAGCGGAAGAATGACATCCGCGGTATCCCCTGTCTGTTGTAAGAGGCGACTACAGGGGGCCCGAGGGGCTCTGAGTACGAGATCAGGGGTTGGCAACCACAGGACAGTTAGCTGAGTCCTGGCATTGCTTCCACTTACTTGCGCCTGGATCCTCACTTTCATCTATATTATCCAACCTTCCTTGGTCAACTCTTGTTCTTTTCTGACCTCGGCGGTATTAGGTTTGCGAATCCTAGGAACATTTTCATTTTCACACCTTTTGTGACCCTTGTCTTCCTTTGACCGATACGTTCATTTTTCGAAGTGCGGACCCCTTCCATTTTTCTCTCTGAAGAGTGATATAGAGGATGGTTGCCTAGTTGTACATCCTATTAAAACAATAGTTACCACCACCACCTGGGATGCTGGAAGTTTTGACTGAATCCGTGTCCCATCCCAGTGCAGGGCCGGATGCACGGGGGGAGAGGGTGGGACTGTGTGGTGGGTGGGGGGCGTGATGAGATGAGTTCGGAGTAGAAGGTGACCCCAGGAGGAGAAAGTCCCCACACTGCCTGAGCAAGAAGAAACGCACAGGCAGACCCACCAAAAATACCCAAAGAGATGATGGTGTTGAAACCCTGAAACGAAGAATTTGACCTCGATCGTGCATCGATCTGTCCACCTGTCTGAACACTTTTCAAACGGAATAAACCGACGTGTCAGATTGCGGAGTAAGAACGATGATGTAAGGCTGCGTATACGGAGGTAGTACCTGATAAAGCCACAGGTAGCGTACTGTCGTCGACGAAGGATGTGACAGGCAAATGCTGGGGCTGTACCTTAATTAAGGCCACGGTCGCTTCCTTCCCACTCCTAGCCCTTTTCCATCCTTTCGTCGCCATAAGACCTAACTGTGTCGGTGCAGCGTAAAACAAATATAATAATAATAATAATAATAATAATAATAATAATAATAATAATAATAATAATAATAATAATAATAATAATAATAATAATAATAATTTTACGGATAGGCTGGATGCCTGTACACCTTCTCCGTCCAGTTAAACTGCGCGCCTTCTATACGGCCATCTGTGTAATTGAACTTGAACTAATGTTATGCAAGATACTTGGGTTTGCAACTATTAGATGTCTCTACCATAGCTGATATGCCCCTATATTCTATAGCACCGCCGTCTATAGTCTATGGCGCAGCAAATGGTAACGGGAGAGAAGCCGCACTGATTTATGGCGTCCAAAACCCTAATCGCCGCCAACCTCACCATTCAACCTTCGTGTCCATTGGCAGGCGACTGCGTGGAGGAAGGCGGGGAAAAAACCTCATGTGACAGTAGTGCGCACATTTCAGCATCGGTTTAGTGTCAATATCTGAGTTCATTATCGTCTAAAATTCTTGTGTCAAGGTTGTCAACGCTTCTGCCCCACTTAATCTCGTGTATCCATCAACCAATTAGAAATTTTAGGAATATTTTCTCTAGCCAATTAAAAATTGGGGATGTGTACAGGCATCCAGCCTATCTGTAAATAATTCTGGAAACTTCCCCTTGAAATATTATAAAAGCTAGGCGCTTTGTGGCCATATTGTCATCTTCATCGCTCCGATTTACTGTGTGCAGCATGTACTAAGGGAGCAGGGGCCGAAGGTCGGCGTTCGGAAGGCCCAGCAACTCAAGGTAATGGCAGAATTTCCTTAGCATGTGATAACTCGGGCAGATAGCTTGAGAGGAAGGTTTCAAAGCTCATTTATTTCATGTAAATTTCTAAACCTGGCGGTTCAAATGTAAAATTATCGGTCAGTCTAAAGACTTTGTTTTGTTCCCTACTGGGAAATATGTAATGTAAGGGTACAAAGAGTGACTTTTTTCGCTAGTTGTTTTACGTCGCACCGACACAGATAGGTCTTACGGCGTCGATGAGACAGGAAAGGGCTAGGAGTGGGAAGGAAGCGGCCGTGGCCTTACAAAGAGTGATTACCAAATGTTGATTCCCACTCAACTTGGTATGGGGTGACTAAAGTTTCTTATCCTCTAAAATTCTTAATACTCTTTTGGTATTTAATGTTTCGTAATTTAGTCACCCCGGTGTAGAATAGGCTTAGCCATGTATCTTTGGGCCATAAGCCAACTTAGGGTTTTAAGACTTTTCTAGAAGGAGTGCAGGTTTTTCACCTCCCTGCATTTTGTTTTTGGGCGATCATTATCAACCTTTTTCTCTTTACATTTAGTATGGGCACTCATTGCCCCTGGTTATGTTTCTGGAAGAGAAAATGAAAAACTGTTGACCTGAAGTGACTATAAATACCTCATTTGAAGATTGTCAGATATATCCTTGTGCGCTGAAGAAATTTATGGCTCTGAGAGGCTAGACTGTATTAATTTTGGAGCTATGGAAGGCTATGGAAGTTAGGGGAGCAAATATGCTTTTATAAAATTGTATACCTGTTTCAGAGCTATAATGCTCATCCTCGTATATTAACATGTAGATAATTCTCTCTAGTTTTGTACCTGATTTTTTGTCTTTAAGTCATTGTTGTTGGAGCTGACGAGCTCATTATTATATATTGTTGTTGTTTATTCAGATTTTCTATCTATTAAATTTTAAGAAAAAAGGAAGGAAGGAAGGAAGGAAGGAAGGAAGGAAGGAAGGAAGGAAGGAAGGAAGGAAGGAAGGAAGGAAATAACATTTCAAAATTCAGTCCTTTAACTTATGCTTTGGTCATTTCCTTGCCCGCTCATCACCCTGGCATGGTCGGGAATTTTAACCATAATTGGTTAATTTCGCTACATGGGAGCTGGGTGTATGTGCCATCTTCATCATCATTTCATCCTCATCACGACGCGCAGGTCGCCTACGGGAGTCAAATCAAAAGACCTGCACCTGGCGAGCCGAACTCGTCCTCGGACACACCCGGCACTAAAAGCCATATGCCATTTCATTTCATTTCTCCATTAATATCTCATTTCATCTGTCAGTCATTTATCATTGCCCCAGAGGAGTGCGACAGGCTTCGGCAGCCGGCACATTTCCTATCCTCGTTGCTAGATGGGGACTTCATTCATTCCATTCCTGACCCGGTCGAATGACTGGAAACGGCTGTGGATTTTCATTTCATTTCAATCGAGTCCAAAGTGCCTGAAATGGATCTCAATAAATAAAAGTTTGAGGGAAATCAGCAAGGCGCTAGTAGTTAGGTAGCAAGCTCAACAGATGGCAATTGGATGCGTTGCGTTGTTGGTTAGGTGCTCACATTCCATGTTCAGGTTGAAGGAATCGAATCGGGGCCCACTAACACGGGATTTAAGACAGATAATCGTATCAGAAATTTACTGACACGTTAACGAACCCCCTTCCAAAGCAAAGTTCCAGCATTTCGGTGTCTCCTAAAATCTTTAGCAAGAGAAGAAACGTTAAACACATATAATTCATTACTTCGATGGCTAAATAATTTAGTCCATTCGCTTTATGTTTTCTTTTCTTTTCGTCGTCTTTCTCAGCTTTCATACAATTTCGATGTACCATCTCCAGATAATGCCCACGGTTGCCAACTTTGATGGTAACATGTCCCTTTCTTTTTTCATTAAATTATCTCGCTCGAGTCCGTGGAGCAAGTTAACATAACAGTAGCAAGGATAATAGAAAATAGATAGAGGGTCTGACAGAGGACAACTACGCATGTTAATTACGTTCGCGTGACTCTAGTGGCAATGGATTTTAGTATTCCCTACACCTTCCTAGGTTAAGTTTTGTAGCACCGTTTATTGGCCATGATTCAATGATGACTGCTTCGACTGTACACTATCACTGAACAAAGGCAGAAAGCTGCTCTCGTTATGTGGTCATAAGTCATGTGTCACAAGACGAATAGATTGACAGGAAGATAAGTGCCTTTATCGGTGCAGAGAATCTATTCTGCCTCTCTACACCCAAAGTTGGCACTGGGGATATTCCCTCTCACCGAACACGTTCCATAGAAGAGGTGACTAAAATTCAATCAATCAGTCACTACTAATCTGCATTTAGGGCAGTCGCCCAGGTGGCAGATTCAGTATCTGTTGAGTTCTTAGCCTTTTCTTAAATGCTTGCAAAGAAATTGGAAATTTATTAAAAATGTCCCTTGGTAAGTTATTCCAATCCCTAACTCCCCTTCCTATAAACGAATATTTTCCCCTATTTGTCCTCATGAATTCCAATTTTATCTTCATATTGTGATCTTTCCTACTTTTAAAGACACCACTCAAACGTATTCGTCTACTGATATCATTCCACGCCATCACTCCACTGACAGCTCAGAACATAAAACTTAGTCGAGCAGCTCGTCTCCTTTCTCTCAATTCTTCCCAGCCCAAACTTTGTAACATTTTTGAAACGCTACTCTTTCGTCGGAAATCAGCCAGAACGAATCGAGCTGCTTTTTGGATTTTTTCCAGTTCTTGAATCAAGTAATCCTGGTGAAGGTCCCTTACACTGGAACCATACTCTAGTTAGGGTCTTACCAGAGACTTTTATGCCCTCTCTTTTACATCCTTACTAGAACCCCTAAATACCTTCATAGCCATGTGCATAGATCTGTACCCTTTATTTACAATCATATTTATGTGATTACCCCAATGAAGATCTTTCCTTATATTAAGACCTAGGTACTTACAATGATCCCCAAAGGGGTCAGTCACCAGTGATCTGCATTAAGGGTTCAATTATTATCGATCAATCATCAATGATCTGCATTTAGGGCTATCACTCAGGTGGCAGATTCCCTATCGATTGTTTACCTAGCCTTTTCTTAAATATTTTCAAAGAACTTCGACATTTATCGAACATTTCACTTGATAAATGATTCCAATTCCTTGCTCCTCGTCCTATAAGTGAATATTTGGCCCAATTTGTCCTCTTGAATTTCAACTTTTCCTACGTTTAAAAACTTCGTTCAAGCTTACTCGTCTACTGATATCATTCCACGCCAACTCTCCATGACAGTTCGGAACATATCACTTACTCTTACACCCAAGTCTTTCCAGCCCGAAGTTTGCAACATGTTCGTCGAACATCACCCAGAACAAATCGTGGTGCTTTCCTTTGGATCTTTTTCAGTCCGGGGTTCGCCCAGATGACATATTCCCTATCGAATATCTAACTATTTTCGTAAATGATTACAAATAAGTTGGTAATCTATTGAACATCCCCATTGGTAAATTAATTAGTTTTGATTATTTCCAGTTCTCGAATAAAGTAAACCTAGTGAGGATCTCATACAATGGAACCATACTCTAATTGGGGTCTTACCAGCGACCTACACACCCTCTCTTTCACATCCTTATTACAGCCTTAATTATCCTCATAACAATACGAAGAGATCTGTAACCTTTATTTGCAGCAGTTCAAATACATACCTACTGTAGGTAAACGTAACCTGCACAGAGAACAAAACTTTCAGCTCTAAAATATACGGTTCTATTTTTGCAATGAAAGTATTCGGAGTACACTTTTTCAATAGGTCAGCTTAATTAGAATAACACAGTTACGTCCTTTTGGTTGTGCTATCTGTGGTCACATGTTTATTTATTTATTTATTTATTTATTTATTTATTTATTTATTTATTTATTTATTTATTTATTTATTTATTTATTTATTTATTACAATTTGCTTTACGTTGCACAGACACAGATAGGTCTTATGGCGACGATGGGATAGGAAAGGCCGAAGAGTGGGAAGTAAGCGGCCGTGGCCTTAATTAACGCGAAGCCCCTGCATTTGCCTGGTGTGAAAATGGGAAACCACGAAAAACCATCTTGAGGGCTGCCGACAGGAGGGTTCGAATCCACTATTTCCTGGATGAAGCTCACAGCTCCGCAGTTCTAACCGCACGACCAACTCGCCCGGTAAAAGAGTAATTACTGAGACGTAAAACCAACAGCTTTATTATTTATTACAAACGTATATTCAAAAGTACAAATTCATTAAAAACTGTTACACTTTTCAGCGTTCAGTCTGCAATCCTCACTGATTTTACTAAACTCCGCCACAATCCTCTGTTTGTAACTAGCTGTGTGGTCTCGTTAGTTCTACACCTCTTATCTTTAAATGATTAGAAATGAATCTCCCTCTACTTCTACAATTGGTACAATGGGTAACTTATCCTCCTCCATTCGCCTCACATGACCCACCACAAAAGACGGTTTACTCGTACATCTTCATCAATCGAGTTCATTCCTAACTTAGCGTTTATCTCCTCATTCCGAGTACCGGTACCTTCCGCCATTGTTACACGAGTTTGTACTAGCGAACTTTCTCGCTACATTCATGTCTGTTACCTCAAGAGTATGAGTAGGACGACGACTTATAGGCACTAAAACACCCAAAATTGGCAGGCAAATATGCGCTTTAAAATCGCAAAATAGGCACTAAAAACCAACCGAAATATGCAATCTCCTAAGCATTTAAAATTACTCACCATATTAATTATGTCAATAGGACTCTTCAAATGAATCCTAGTCAGCACAAGATACAATCGACAACCAGATATTGTTCCAAATTTTGAACAGTAAAACTGCTTGTTCAATCAATCAATCTATCAATCAATCAATCAATCAATCAATCAATCAATCAATCAATCAATCAATCAATCAATCAATCAATCACTACTGATCTGCATTTAGGGCAGTCGCCCAGCTGGCAAATTCCCTATCTGTTGTTTTCCTGGCCTTTTTTAAATGATTGCAAAGAAATTCGAAATTTATTGAACATCTCCCTTGGTAAATTGTCCCAATCCCTAACTCCCCTTCCTCTAAACGAGAATTTGCCCCAATTTTTCCTCATGAATTCCAAATTTACCTTCATACTGTGATCTTTTCTACTTTTAAAAACACCGCCCATACTTATTCGTCTACTAATGTCATTCCACGCCCTCTCTCCACTGACAGATTGGAACATACCGCTTGGTCGAGCAGCTCGTCTCCTTTCTCCCAAGTCTTCCTAGCCAAAACTTTGATACATTTTTGTAACGCTACTCTTTTGTCGGAAACCATCCAGAACAAATCGAGCTGCTTTTTTATGGACTTTTTCCTGTTCTTGAATCAAGTAATCCTGATGAGGGTCCCATACATTGGAACCATACTCTAGTTGGGGTCTTACAGAGACTAATATGCCCTCTCCTTTATATCCTTACTACAACCCCTAAATACCTTCAAAACCTTGTGCAGAGATCATCTGTACCCTTTATTTACAGTCCCATTTACGTGACTACCCTAACGAAAATATTTCCTTATATTAACACCTAGATACTTACAATGATCCCCAAAAGGAACTTCCACCCCTTCAACGCGGTAATTAAAACTGAGAGGACTTTTCCTATTTTTGAAACTCACAACCTGACTGTTAACCCCGTTTATAATCATACCATTGCCTGCTGTCCATCTCACAACATTATCGAGGTCACCCTGCAGCCGCTCACAATCTTGTAACTTATTTATTACTCTGTACAAAATAACATCATCCGCAAAAAGACCTATCTCTGATACCAATCTTTACTTATATCATTTATGTATAAGAAAACATAAAGGTCCAATGATACTGCCTTGAGGAATTCCCCTCTTAATTATTACAGGGTCAGATAAAGTTTCGCCTACTTTAAGTCTCTGAGATCTATTTTCTAGAAATATAGCCACCCATTCAGTCACTCTTTTGTCTGGTCCAATTGTACTCATTTTTGCCAATAGTCTCCCACGATCTACCCTATTAAATGCCTTAATGGGTCAATCGCGATACAGTCAATCAATCAATCAATCCATCAATCAATCAATCAATCAATCAATCAATCAATCACTACTGATCTGCATTTAGGGCAGTCGCTCAGGTGGCAGATTCCCTATCTGTTGTTCTCCTAGCCTTTTCTTAAATGAGCGCAAAGAAATTGGAAAATTATTGAACATTTCCCTTGGTAAGTTATTCCAATCCCTAACTCCCCTTCATATAAACGAATATTTGCCCCAATTTGTTCTCTTGAATTCCAACTTTATCTTCATATTGTGATCTTTCCTACTTTTAAAGACACCACTCAAACTTATTCTTCTACTGATGTCCTCCCACGCCATCTCTCCTCTGACAGCTCGGAACATACCATTTAATCGAGCAGCGCGTCTTCTTTCTCCCAATTCTTCCCAGCCCAAAATTTGCAACATTTTTGTAACGCTACTCTTTTGTCGGAAATCACCCAGAACAAATCGAGTTGCTTTTCTTTGGATTTTTTCTAGTTCTTGAATGAGGTAAATCTGGCGAGGGTCCCATACACTGGAACCATACTCTACTTGGGGTCTTACCAGAGACTTATATGCCTTCTCCTTTACATCCTTACTACAACCCCTAAATACCCTCATAACCCATTCTTTGTTTGGTAATATATTTTTAAATTGAGAAAATGACTCTCGCATGAGGTCTCGGGCACTGCGTAAGAGCAGCTAGCTCTGCTGGGGTGAAAGCTGGTGGTGGTGCTACTTCTTTCCCTTCGAGAAAAGCAGCAATGGCCAAAGCATCCTTGCAGACAGGATTCCCTTGATTTATACTGTGAAGTTTTGCACTGATCTCATCTCCTATCGCTCCATTAAGATTAGCAATAGTCACCTCCACCTTATAAACAATCCCTACATCCTAAAAAGGAGGTAATTTTCTCTCTTCCAGCTGCTTTATTTTGGAAGGTTGCTGTTCAAATGTGAAATTTGGAACTGGTAAAGAAAACTAACAAAGTACAAATGAGTGGAAAAATACTATTTAAAACCTTTATATTTGTCGTTTAAGGCAATTAACGTGCAAATATCTTCAGAACAGGCATTAACGCACGAAATATGTATTTATTGGTGCTATAAAACCCATGTACTTCCTTCACAAATCAACTGAAACGGATTTTAGACTTATGAGCCTACAATTCTGGATTGAGGATTAAAATAGGCATTTATAGAAAAATCCTTGCCTTAGTGATGTGTAAGACATCCTGATTTCACATAGATTTCACTCCCGTAAAGCAAATTTGGTCTGAAACCAGACCGGTGTAAAGATAGTTTCGTGCGGGAGCTGAATTTGTTCTTACAGAATACTGTTCAACAACTATTTTATTTCGAACACAAGATTTGACAAATTTGCCACTGATTCTTGTGTACACGAGGCTGTTGAGTAATTCTGTCAGGAAGTGCACACTTAATGGTGGTGGTGATTAATGTTTTAATGGGAAGTATAGCAGAGTCCCAACCCTTTGAAGAATGAGGGTATCGAGGTTATAGAAATTCTCTCTGGGCCTCGCAAATCTAATACCGTCGGTGTCTAAATATAACAAGAGTTGACCAAGGGAGGTCGGACAGAAAGATGAAAGCGAAGATCTTGACAAGGCGGAAACAATGCCAGACTCAGCTAGGATCCCTGGGGCCACTCACTACGCCATGCTCCACTTTTCAAAGCCCCTGAGGCAGAGGATGCGTGGATATATTCTTTGCCACCAAAGACACGGACATGAAAATGGCTCTCCATGGTGGTGGTGGTGGTGATCTTTGCTCTAATAGAAAGTGCGACAAGGAAAACAATGCCCTCCTTATTCGAATTGTCGGCAAAAGAAGGGGAAGGGTCACAAAGAGCACGAAAATTAAAGACTGGTGAAGTTGGTTGAAGTTATTCTCTTAAGGTGAACTAAAACTATAACGACCGGGTGAGTTGGCCGTGCGGTTAGGAGCGCGCAGCTGTGAGCTTGCGTCCGGGAGATAGTGGGTTCGAACCCCACTGTCGGAAGCCCTGAGGATGGTTTTCCGTTGTTTCCCATTTCCACACCAGGCAAATGCTGGGGCTGTACATTAATTAAGGCCACGGCCACTTCCTTTCCACTCCTAGGCCTTTCCTATCCCATCCTAGTCGCCATAAGAACTATCTGTGTTGGTGCGACGTACAGTACATTGTAAAAATAAAAAATATAAAACTATAACGAGCCCCTCTTAACTCTCAGCCGAAGAGAAAACGGATCCTTCGATACATGAGGTATCGGCAAAAGAAACAGAAAGGCCATGAATGGTGTGAAAATGAAAGAATGTTGCATACTTTTGGCTGAGAAGACCTGGGAGTAAAGAGACGAGCTGTTCCACTAAGCAGTGTGTTCCGAGGAGATGATGTGGATTGACATTAGTAGACGAATAAACTTGAGTGGAGCTTTTAAAGGTAGGAAAAAACATAATAAATGAAGATAAAGCTGGAATTCAAGAGGGCAAATTGGAGTAAATATTCATTTTCAGGAAAAGGAATTAGGTATTGAATTAATTAATTATCACGGGAAATGGTCGAAAAATGTCCAAATTTTTTAAATTTAAGAAAAGACCAGGTAACCTATTGATAGGGAATCTGCCACCTGGGCGACAGCCTTAAATTCAGATGATTGATTGATTGATTGATTGATTGATTGATTGATTGATTGATTGATTGATTGATTGATTGATTGATTGATTGATTGATTGATTGATTGATTGATTGATTGATTGATTGATTGATTGATTGATTGATTGATTGATTGATTGATTGATTGATTGATTGATTGATTGATTGATTGATTGATTGATTGATTGATTGATTGATTGATTGATTGATTCCCTAACCCTCAAAAATCTAATACCATCGGGGTGGGAATAGAACAACAGTTGACCGAGGGAGTTCAGATGAAAGCAAGGAGCCTGGCACAAATACTTAGCAGCACTATCAGACTCAGCAAGGGACCCCGTAGTCACCAAAACACTCTTCCAAGTTGGGAGAAGAATGTTATGCACCAGTAGCATGTCTGTGTCATACCTAGAAGGCCTGAATTCGGTTCCTGGCTTCTCCAAGGATTTTTGTTCTTCGAAAACGGAGATTTCACAGAGAAGTTGTCGAATATGAAATTCACCGGACCGGTCAATAAAACCAAGCAATATGGCCGAGGAAACTGCCTTGTCGACCACGCAACCTTGTAAGCCATCTGACTGAGAAGCAGCGAATTTGGCAGGCTAAGGCCCGTAAATGGCTGTACTTAACATGTATTTTTTAAGATTAATGAAAATCTTCCAGGTGACTTATGAGTATTCTTTACTTTGACTTGCTTTCTAACACAATCGTTTTGTAAAGCAGGACGATCTGAAACAGCCGCTTTAATGTTTAGCATGAGGCAGAAAGGGAGGGCAATAGGCTCTCTCCCACGGCAATATATGATTCACGCGTAATTTCAAAGGCTCAGTGATTCACAGCTTGTAACTTCAATGACAGTACATGAAACTCACATTAGTTCGTTTTTAAACCTGTCGTTATGATGAACTGACCCTCACATTTCATTCAATTGACAGAAATGTTTAATTAAAAGCTGCTTTGTTTTGGCCCTAGTTCTTGAAATGAAAACCTTACCAGTGATTGGCTTTGATTGAAAATAAAAATAAAGAGTTCATTGAATGTATGTTGCAGGATTCCCATGAAACACGGTTATCGCTCTGGTTGCGAATAATAAAATTACGATCTATTCATTTCCTCGTTTGAATGCTTTGCCGGAACGGGTTTATAGTAAGTACTCAACCCTGTTTAATTTTGTTTCTACGGCTGGAGTAACAGTCCGGTTCGCATTGTACTCTCTTTCACAGATAACGGTTTGTAAAATTACTTGTGCTCTGGATTTAGGTATTTTGGTCAATATCGTGTACATCAGATAGGGCCTATTTACTATATTTATATTTAGTGCCGGGAGTATCCGGGGACAATTCGCCTCGCCCGACGCAGGTCTTTCTATCTGATTCCCATAGACGACCTGCGCACTTGGGCGTAAGATGAGCGGGGGAAATCCGGTGTCGATACATAGCCTACTTCTGTCGAGTAACACCAAGGAATCTGCTCAAGGATTAACGTCCCCATGTGACGGAGAAATCACCATCAACAGTGTCATACTTTATGCCCTCACTCAATTACGGAGGATTCTGTCAGGCAGTCTAGGGTTTAGAAACTGTATACCACCACATCTCCTACTCTGCCGGCCAACCACAGTGTCAGGCCATATAGACTTGACGCCTCGACGATGACAGCCACTAGGTGGGCAAGATATATATATTTTAAGTGCACACATTATAATTATGGATTCATCAAAATAACCTTCATCAAGGAATTGTAGTTCCTGACTGAACTGCTCCTAAAGAACTGCTCCTTTGGAGGAGTAACTCTTCAAGGAAGGACTGGCAACGGAGTTGTAATTCTTTAAGTCCCAACCGACCAATGAGACGCTTGCATACGATGTGAGCGGGACATGGTGGAACGAAGAGTAGGAGTAATACTAATCAGAACAGAAGGTTGGCCAGTGATTAGTGAGATGTAAATTTACTTGTGTAGAATGATTGTGTTATGTGATACTAGTTGCGAAACCATAAAATTTGGCGTATATTTATGTAAATGTCGACATACTTTTTTACATTTTCGTGTCGGCAGACTAGCTATGGAGCTGTAGTTCTTTTAGTCCCAACCGACCAATGGGAGGCTTGTATGCGATTTGAGCGGGACGTGATGGGACTAGGAGTAGGAGTAAGACTAACCAGAAGATTGGCCCTGGACTCTTCTACAGGTGTGCGCGGAGAGAACTTTCTAGTGAAATGTAAATTTACTTGTGCAGATTGATTGCAATACGAAATACCAGTAGGGAAACCATAAAACTTGGTCTAAATTTATGTAAGTATCGACACATTCTTTTTACATGTTTGTGTTCGTGATGTAAAGTACTCAGAGCTAAAATAAGTCTAATTCAAACGCACGTTATGCGATGTTTGCAGGGTTTAAAATCATAGCCCAAATTTCTTAATCAAAATATTAATAATGTGGAATCACCGATCGTTATTGCTATGTCCTTTAAAACAATCATGATCGTTAATTTTTAAAAGTACATTCGGCTGCTGTGGTGTGAAATGCGAGCAGGTGTAACATACAGTATCCACGTGCTGGTCACAAGCCATTGTCGGCAGCCCAGCGAAGCGAAGTTACTGAGAGGGAAGAGTAGAAACTAAAACATCTGCTCCCAGAGAACTGTTCATTTCAGGGACTGAGCAGTTCTGACACTAGTCCTTCCGCTGAACTATTCTTACCCATCTCTGAATGACAGAATTACGTTACATTCAAAGTCCTTAATTGTACAAAGCAACCAAAGTAGAACAATGAGTGACTTTCAAGTGTTATGCTTCCTACTATTGATCCTCCAGAGGAAAATAGCCGGGAATAGAGGACCCAGAAGAATAAGAATTTCTTTGCTGAAGAACCATGGTTCAAAAAAAGTCGGAGGGGCTTGTCATATCAGTTTCAAATAAAGGATGTGTTGCCATGCTGATCGCCAACATCCGAAGATAGGCTGCCCTAGAAGATGGTGATTATTATTAATGTAAACAATGTGCATAGGCTATTAAAATAATTATGTTCTCGCTGTGGACCAGCAAATGCAAATAATAGCTCTCTTATCATCTCATTCCACCTGGCAGCTTTTTTACTCTCGCGCCAGATCTGTCATATTCTTCCTGGAGAATATCAGACTGTAATCTAACAAGGAGAAAGGAAGAGGTAGTGGTGGTGGTAATAATTATTGTTTTAAGAGGAAGTGCAGCTGGGCAACAATCCTCTGTTTTTAACACTATTCAGAGAGGAAAAAGAAAGAGGTCCAATTTTTCGAAAAATGAAGGTATCGGTAGGAAAGGGGGAGGGACACACACGATAGCCGTGAATTGAAACACTCCCTACGCTTCCTAATCCGAATACCGTCGGGGTCGAAAGAGAACAAGTGTTAACCAAGGGAGGTCGGATAGGAAAGATTAAAGTGAGGAGGCTGGCATAAGTAAGTAGACGCAATGCCAGGCTCAGCTAGGGCCCCGTGTTACCAGCCACGCTCCAAAGTTGAGATCACCTCGGGCCTGTTTTAGTCACCTCTTACGACAGGCAGGGGATACCGTGGGTGTATTCCACCGCCCCCACCCACGGAGGGTTACAGAGAAAGGAAAAGTTCTAAAATTTCGAAGAATGAAGTATCGGCAAAACACAACGACAAGCAACAACAACAAATGTGAATGTTTTGAAATGCGGGAAGGCGGCGAAGACTCCATAGTTACACAGTTAAACTAATACCGTCGTGGTCGGAAGAGAACAAAAGCTGACCCGGTGAAATCAGACAGCATGAAGAGCCTCGCTCAGGTAAGTGGAAACCAGGGGTTGCCAGAATCTCTTTCCCGCGCTAACTGCTCTCAAAGCATCACTTGTAACGGTTCAAATCCCGTTACAAGATGATATCTGTATTTTTATTATTGTATGATTCTATCTGTATTTTTTATTATTATTATTATTATTATTATTATTATTATTATTATTATTATTATTATTATTATTATTATTATTATTATTATTATTATTATGTCAGTATTATTATTATGTTATCTGTGATATTGTACTATTATTGTAATTATCCGTTTTATTCAATTTTGCAATTGCCTGTTGCTTGCAAGATTGCACTTAGATGTATACATATATACGTATGTGTAGTATAACACTCAATACCTGTACAGTGAGAATTGTTGTATATATCAGAGATTGGAAGTGACGTTGTTATATTGCAATATTGTTGGCGATTCTGCCAAGTCATCGCCAGTCCATGGCTACGTCATTGTATTTATTTAGGATATGCGCGCATCGACTCATCGCCGCGGGGCTATTTCACCACTGTTTGTAATATCTGTCGCGTAGGTGGGAGTATGTCATTGTTATTTCTGGAGATTACGTAGTTGTGTCAACCAAAGTCTATATAAGGTGGGTGCACATTGTAGCGTCAGTCATTAGTTATACGGATGCAGTACAGTGAACAAGTCTACTAGATCAAGAGGCCTTAGTTGGCCAGTGAACGAGAGATGGTGAAGACTCAGTGAGCCATTATTGGTCATTGAGAGAGTGAGACCAAATGGTTGGTCCGTCACTTAGTGGAAGACGCGGACGCAAGGCTTACTAAGGAGTCAGAGAGGGCAACCCTGGACCTGCCAAGAGGTCATACCATAGTGACTTACAAAGAAGTCAGAGGATATGGAGAAGAAGCAGTCTCAAGGATGTATCACCACGTTAGGCGTGACACATCTACAGTAAACACCAGAGCAATGGATTACGTCGTAATTACACTCAAAGTGTTGAAGGTACAGTCAAGTGAATCAGTGAGGGAAATATTTCGTATAAATTGTTAAATGTCCGGTCAAGAAGAATTCAAATTCATGCCTAGTTTCTTTTAGTTGCAATGTCATAATTTCATATTCTCATCTGTTTTATCGCAACAAGACTCACTATTTTTTGATATATTATTTAAAGAATATATTTTGTTCTATCAAACGAATTCATGGTTTCATTTCATTGACAGTAAAATATTTTAACCTCAAAATTAATGGGGAAACCGAACGCCAATCTCCTTTTCCCAGAACTTATATGGTATGTTGTCAAAAGTAAGCTTATTACCCCACACCCTAGAGATGGTCAAGAGTCTCATTCTATTATTGCTGTACTGAGTGACAGCTGGCGCCCTTCAAATAACGTATGTGTAAGTAAGCAGGTAACAAGTAAGTGCGAGTACAAGGTTCAACAAGTGTGTATTTTATTTAATGAATGTTAACTTTCATAATTTCCATTTTAAATGCAGATATTCAGATTTTCAAGTTAAATCCAGATTTATATGTTTGTAAAGTTAGTCAGACAGATAAGAAAAGTCTCACACTGTGAGGACACTTCTACAGCGTGGTCCAAGTGGTAACTTTAGTAAGCGGTCTCCAGTCAGCTTGTAACGTTCCAGACGTCACAGTGTAATTATGTTAATTTTATTATATGTAATTAATTCAGGAATTTAACGTCATGATATTTATCTTGGTATGTAATTGTATTATAATTCATGGTTGATCATTTGCTCACTATCATTTCATTACTTTGTAACTACGACTTGTAAACGAGGGCTGAATATCCTAATATTCACTTAGATTCTTGCGACATTCGTTTAAATTTAACTTGCAGTAGATTTCCTCTATCTTGCCACATCACCGAGGAAGAAGGAAGGACAAATTTAGACATCAAATTCTGGGAAAAGCGAGCACGTGTTCAAGCGTTATAACGACAGCTACCGTATTTCGACCAGAATAATTCAAACTGATCACCGCCTATATTTTCAAAGGAGCGTCATGTTGCCATGGATACTGAGTGAAAGGGCTAATAGAAGAACAGTTGATATCATGGTTAAGACCCATCAACTCTAATATCTGGAGTGGGGAGAGACGTGTCAACTGATTGGACCACGTGTAGCGACCTGTAATTAGAGCCAGAGAAGGTTATAAAAGGGCGTGTTGGAGCTCTTGGCTTCATTCTTCTTGATTCTGCATTCATTATTATTATTCTTCTGGATTCTTGATTCTTCGATCTTGTATATCGCTGTAGGTCTGTGAACTTGTCTTATGGTTGTTGTACCATAGTGGACTAGTGTGATAGTTTATCACTTCTACATTAATTATTTCGTTACCACGACGTGGTACTTAGGAATTTCTGAATGAGGGGTGTATAGCCACTCTCATCAGGAAGTACGTACAGCTCGGCTACTAGACCGGTTTGTACCAGTCTAAGACAATAGGTAGTATTAAACTAGATAGAAATGAAACTTCAGGGCACATTTTCAGTAAAGTTGGAAGGATTATTAATTGTGTATCCTCTCCACATAACCCAAGGAGGTTTTTCTAACTATGACTTAGGGCTCATCTCCAATATATGGGATAGAGCATAATAGGGAGTGTTAGTGTCGAAGCCATCTTCCAGTTAGTGGTCGGTGCACTTAGCAAGGCAGGAATGGTACTTAGCTGCAGATGAAGAGATCTCAAAGACGACCGGTGATGTTCCAGCTACAAGGATGGAAGCTTTCCAAGGACCAGCAGAACAAGACTACATGGTGAGCAAGCGAGTTAAAAATATTGCAAGTTTTCGCGAAGTAGAGTCATTCAACTTTTTGTTAAATTCATTTCCTATTTTAAATTCAGTTCTCGTTAAACCGTCGTCATTTATATTCAATATAATAAATAGTATTTTTCTAGTTCACTTTAATCAATCTGCCTTAATTAGCCTTTTGATTTCTAATTCTCCGGCTTAATGATTAGTGCACTATCACCCCACCCCTGTGATAAGAGTCCGTCCAAGCTTGATTATAAATTTTTATCTTTAAGTCATCAACTTAAAGATTGGCGCCCTTAGCTTGCATGGTTGCATTTCTCGTTCAATTATTGTTCTCCGAGAAGGGAAGTCACAAGCTGTTTAATTGTTTATTGCGTGTTTATTAAGTTAATTTAGATTACGTGCTGTTATTTAGTGTACGAAGGTAGTAAGATGAGTAAAAGCAGGAATAACTGCGCTGTTGAAGAGTAAAAATATGGCCTATGAAACTGAGAACACAATTTATCACGCCTTTCCAAAATATATATATATTAATTATGGGCTAAATGGATGTTATGGTGTCAAAGAGCTGATAAAATCAACCCTAACGCTGCTAGAATTTTGTACTGCACATTAACTCCCTCATAACTATGAACGGGACTTATAAAACGAACTGCTGGGTTTGGCATTATAAAAGGAAATCGAAGGCAGATGCTGTACCCTCCCAAAATATTCCTAACTGGCATGGAAATGACGTCGATGCAACAAGTATAAAAAATTATTAAGATGAGCTGATAACATTTGCGCCATTAGTGGTATTATAATTAATATACTGATATTCTGAATGGAAAAAATCTGTAATTCATGTGAATAGGCTATTCCTGTTACTACATTTCCATCTCTCTATGATTTTTTACTTGTACACAGAAATTATTGCATTAGGTTCTACTGACCTTCACCAGTCAGCGAGTACAGACACGATTCTCGAGATAGCTGACAGTACCAAAGAAGAAATCAATCGGCTGAAAACAGAAATAAAGAGACTGAAGACTGAAAATTTGTCATTGAGGGTATACTTTATGGCCCTGAAAAAGTCCCAAGTTACAAAATATGCTGTACCTTTTACGAAACGATCTCCGCACAATACAAAACAAGAAGCACACAGTGAACTGAAGCGTACCGTATCTGATCATGTTTTCTCTCCGCGCCAAATTTGATCCCTTCTTAGCAAAAACAAGAGAGTGAAGTTGGGCCTCTAGGACATTGCAAATGCCCTTACCTTAAGAGCTCTCTCTTGTTAGGCATGTGTTTTTTTGCGAAGACAGAGATAACTTCTTTTTTCGCTGAACCTTTCAATATTGGCCCAAGCATTTTTAAGTGTAAACCTGAATTCTGACAGAGGTTTTAGATCTCATTAAGGCTAAAGGCAGAAACATTTAAGCACTTACAGAAGACAGCAGTTATCAACTTCGACGAAATGAATGTAGATGGTCGCGTGCTACAGTTCATCTGATGACGTGATTTTAGGTCCACATAATTCCTTAAAATTCACAAGAAAATTATATCGCAGTACGTGAGACAAAAACATTCATTTGGATTAGACGAACCAGAAATGATATATGGACATTTTACGAAAGAATGCTATTAAGAAGATTCTTCTCTGGGTAGCATTATCATCATTTAAGGCGAGTTAATATCTAATCTCCAATAGAATATAAGTGTATAACAAAATATTCTTAAATTATTGCATTTCCTGTAACCTACATGTCATAACTCTTTTTTTTTCTTTTGAAGCTGCGATAATTTGGATACTAACTGCCCTTTATGTTAAAAAGTGTTGAATTCAGTGTTTACCTCATGCATATGCTTATCAGTTCGAGTACTTCGTTCATAAAACGTTATTTTTCTCAATTTCGCAATCGCTGCATTGTGTGTACAGTATGTGTATCATTACAGCTACAGATTTGAAGCGTTATGTTTTCGTATTAATTTTAAATGATAAACGTTATGTTTTCGACCGGTACATGACTAAGTGGGGTGTAATTAAAATCACTCAGCTGTGTTCTTTTACACATAATGCATTGAATCTGGAGGTAACACTATCCTCAGGGTGACGTCACGCGCACCAGCCAATGGCAGCGCAGCTCCCCGGAATGGCCTACCTGTTAGTATTCTAGTTACCTGGGTGGAAGCAATGGTAGATTCATATAGAGGTCCCAAAGTCACCACATCACTGTCGCCCCAGCTTTTATGCCTGCCCCACACTCCTTGCCAAGACCTTCGGTCAATTGTCCTTTAAGTCATCTCTTACAATAAGCAGGGGATACTGCGGGTGTAATCGATACCCCCTTCCGCATCCCCACCCGCAGGGGTAACGTAAAACAAGGCTGAGAATGTTATTGGATATTGACTCTGACGCATACCAGTGTTTAGAGAAGTTGATAAATTGAAATTCCGCGAGTCCTCCGAAGTTGTGCGAAGTGTGATGTGGTTAGTACTTGGAATGCTGTCCACGAGCTGTTTCGCTAGTAGCGACGCGGAAAGGAAGAGGCGTAGCTTGTTTCGTCCCGTCTGATTGAATTAATGAGATAATGAGAGAAATGTCCAGCTGGGCTTGCAATAGTGATTCACCTAGAATGACGAAATTTCGATTCCCCAATAAGATATAGAAACATATAAATATCACTTGTCGGTAGATGCAGAGTGGGTTGTTGTCACATATGCTCTGTACTCTGACCGGCCAACCGAGCAGAGGAAAGTTGGCCACGGCTCTACCGTGGCTCTACGCCTCTGCATTCGGGAGACGGGCCTGGGGCACAGTGCCGGACTTCACGCCTGGTCCCACCCGTCGGCTGTCCTAAGAATGGTTTTCCGTGGTTTTCCATTCTTCTGCACTAAGGCGAATGCCGGGACAGTTCGTAGTATAGGGCACGGCCGCCTACCCCCTCGCCTTCTCCGCACTTCTCCTTCACCGTAACAAATCTCCCGGCCTGAGAGACGGCGTCACCGTCTATGAGGCCCGCCTCCCCCTTCAGGGGAGGAATGAAAACGTTTAGTAGTAGTAGTAAATATCACTTATGGAGATGCACACGACCCAGGAATTCACTCTGACCACATCACGAATGAGTTTCACGTTAATTCCCGCAGCCATTGCCAGCCGGCACATCCCATTATGTAACTAGAGCCCTAGTATGGAGAGGAATTTTTTACACATATAATTTATGTTCACATGTATTAATAACGATAATCGATATTTAAATATACTGTATTGTAGACTATTCGGGTGCACGAAATACAACCTAGTGCATGGTAGTTCGATCTTTACAGTAATATGATTCACGAAAGCATTTGGTATGCTATGGTGATGGTAATTAATGGCGTGTGGCCTCCGAGAAGGCCTGATGTATAGGCGACCTGCGCGTCGTGATGAGGATGAAATGATAATAAAGACGACATATACACCCAGTCCCCGTGCCAGGGGAATTGACCAATTATGCTTAAAATTCCCGACCCTGCCGGGAATCGAACCCGGGATCCCTGTGACCAAAGTACAGCACGCTAACCATTTAGGCATGGAGCCGGACGTGGTGATGGTTGTTGAGAGGTAATAAGTATGCTGCAATTCTTTTCTTTCTTTCTTTCTTTCTTTCTTTCTTTCTTTCTTTCTTAATCCGTTCACCCTCCAGGGTGTGTTTTTCCCTCGGAACTCAGTGAGGGGTCCCACCTCTACCGCCTCAAGGGCAGTGTCCTGGAGGGTGAGACTTTGGGTCGGGGATACAATTGGGGAGGATGACCAGTACCTCGCCCATGTGGCCTCACCTGCTGTGATGTACAGGGGCCTAGTGGGGGGGATAGACAAGGAGGACGGAAGAAAGCTGCCGTGGCTTTAACTTAGATAACACCCCGGAATTTGCCTGGAGAAGTGTGAAACCACGGAAAACCACTTCGAGGATGGCCGAGGTGGGAATCGAACCCTCCTCTACTCATTAGACCTCCCGAGGCTGAGTGGACCCCGTTACAGCCCTCTTACCACTTTCCAAATTTCGTGGCAGAGCCGGGAATCGAACCCGGGGTTCCTGGGGTGGCAGCAAATCACACCAACCTCTACACCACAGAGGCGTCTCATGATGCATTTCAATGTGTTAAAACTGAAAATTGTAGACATTGATGGAATTATTTGTTTGTATGAAAGAAATGGTTACTGCTAATTCGAAATGTATTTATTTAACGTATGATGTTCAAAGGAAATTATCTAAACGAATTTAAAGTAAATATTAAATACTGAAGTTCATTCTGCAGATCGAGACTATCCTCTCTATTACTTCTTTAAGGAGCCGTGGAATGCTCGTCGAGTACTGAATGGTTTACAGTGTGGCTCGGGGACTGGGTGTTTGTACTGTCCCCCCAACATCCGTACAACTCATGCACCACACACAACACTAGCCTCCGCTATAATAATACGTAGTTTCTCATACAAGGCAGATGCCGCCCACCCTCGCCGGAGAGTCTGCCTTACAAGGGCTTCACCAGGCTATCAATAGCCACGCGAAGTTTATTTATTTAAGGTATAATATTAAAGAAACTAAATTTTGCCGGGCTCAGTGGCTCAGACTGTTGAGGCGCTGGCCTTCTGACCTCAACTTAGCAGGTTCGATCCTCACTCAGTCGGTGATATTTGAAGGTGCTCAAATATGTCGGCCTCGTGTCGGTAGATTTACTGGCACGTAAACGAACTCCTGCCGGACTAAACTCCGGAAACTCGGTGTCTCCGAAAACCGTAAAAAAGTAGTTAGTGGCGTATAAACAAATAACATTATTAAACTAAATTTTCCACCATTAGTCAGGGTTTGCTAAAATCATTCATGAAACCACGAGTAAGTCTTAAAGCGAATAGGATGAAGAATTGCTACAAGTAATTGTTACGATATGTATTATAAACTCAGTACGTAATTTTCTTTTTACTATTTGTTTTACGTCACACCGACAGAGATAGGTCTTATGGCCACTATGAGACAGGAAAGGACTATGACTTGGAAGGAAGCGACCGTGGTCTTAATTCGAGTACAGCCCCAGCATTTACTTGGTGTGAAAATAGGAAGCCACGGAAAACCATCTTCAGGGCTGCCGACAGAGAAGTCAGTTCACTATCTCCCGAATGTAAGCTGACAGCAACGTGACCAAACCACGCAGCCACTCTCTCGGTATCAGTATTTCTAATATTGTCTAATCATATCTGACTATGAAATGTTTTATGAAAGTGAGCCAAATATGCATTATGACAGTACGAGAAAAAAATTTCTGAGCTTATTATTACTACGACCAAAAATGGTTTTTCTACTCACCTACTTTCGAAAACTTTGGTTCCTAAGCTGATATTCTGTCCATCAGCTGACTTCATTCGAGTATATTCTTTTACAGTTGTTTTGGATTTATTTATGTCTTGAGCTCCTTCTCGAATATTCTGTCCACGCCATTCAACAACTTCTACAGATCCCCTGCAGACTCAAATAAAAATTAGTAGCTTCTTCTTCCAGAACATGCTCCACCAGAAATATTTAAGGAAAAGTATCCTGATACCGTCGTTAATGAAGTGTGAAACAGCTTCCATATATGATGCGCCTTTCACAAAGAGTGGAGTAATCTAATTCCTTGTTATAACAAAACTACAGATAGGGTCTTTGAAACTTCGTTATGTCTCAATAGCATGTGTATCACCCTACGGACATTCTCAGGGTTGCAAAAGGGTGCTGGTAATTGAATCTTATCGAAGATGAGGGGTTATAACTAGCTTTTCTCCGAAACAATACCGCTGATGAGTTTCCTATAGAGTTCAAAGATCCATCACAAACTAAGAAAGAAGAACAAACTTCATTGCAATATATAACATAGCCAGTACATTCGCTCGAAGGCAAAAATTGGCATTATGATTTTTCTTCTGGCAAATCAATGTCTGATATATACGGACAATTTAGCTTATCTAAAACAGACGTATGAAAGTGGAAAATATTTAATAGGAATTATTATTATTATTATTATTATTATTATTATTATTATTATTATTATTATTATTATTATTATTATTATTTTATTATTTTATTATTATTATTATTATTATTATTATTATTATTATTATTATTATTATTATTATTATTATTATTATTATTATTATTATTATTATTATTATTATTATTATTTGTTACAATAGAGTCAACTGAGGGCTACGATATACAAACTATATGATGTTTTCTTACACCTTTTGCTTTACATGATCGCCAAAGGTTTTTGGACCTTAAACTTCTCTGTTGTTCTTCCCACCCAGCTGAGTAGCTTCGGTTAACAGTGGACACGGTTTCACTCTGGCTTTACAGTTTTGCATTCGGAGGGTGGCGGCGGGCTGGTGCCACCATCGGCCGTCCTGAAAGTGGTTTTCCGTGGTTTTCCATTCTCCTCACTAAGGCGAGTGCCAGGACAGTTCCTTTTATAGGTCAAGGCCGCTCCCCTTTCACCTCCTCGGCGCCTGAAATCACCGAACATATCTCCTGGCCTGGAAGAGTATGTCACCCTCTACTTAGGAGGTGGTGGAAAGCCTCCACCGTATCCCCAGCCTGTTAACGACGGACCAGGGGCTCTGAACTTGGGAGCATGGGTTGGTGATCATGGTTCTCCTAGGTGTCTGGCATTCCTTCCTCTTACCTGTGTCATGCTCCTCGATTTGATCTTTTCTATCTGACCTTCCTTGGTCAACTCTTGTACATCTATAACCCCGAAAGATTAGGTTCGCGAAGCTAAGGGTGGCTTTCACTTTCGCACCCTTCGTGGCTCTTCCTTTTCCTACGCCCAATACCTTCATTTTTTGAAGTTTCGAACCTTTTCCATTTTTGCTCCGATTAGTGTTAGAATGGTTACCCAGTTGTACTTTCTCTTAAATCAATTTTCGGCCCTGGCATATAATTCCTTGTTGTTGACCTCAAATCCCTCCCAGAAATAAAAATTCTAGAGACAGGTATTCATTATAGTGACACCGTTAACAATCTAGGTCTAATTTTCGACAGAACCTTATCCTGGTCTGATCATAGGTCAAATGTAATCCGAAAAGTGGTGTCATCCATGCACATTTTGAAACGTAACGTGTCATGTACACCACCTTTCATACGAAAACTACTTGTTCAAAGTCTTATATTTCCAATAATTGACTATGGTTCAGTCGTATACAACGACTTATCTGAAACTTTGAACATAAAACTACAGAGGGTACAAAACGCATGTGTTCGTTACGTTACAAATGCCAGGCGTGATAAACACATACCACCCTATTACATACAGCTACAATGGTTGAAACTCCATGAACGTCGGGAAATCTCAGTAGTTGTTGCTACGCAGAAAATTCTCAAACTGAAGACACCATCCTACCTTTATAATGCATTTAAACCTATGGAGTCGGTACATAAGAGAGATAATAGGTTTACAAAAACCACCCTTCAAATTCCCCTTCATCGTACCACTAAATTTAACAAATCCTTTGTTTGCACTGCATCACGTATCTTTAACGTCTTTAATCTTCACCGTTTTGCAAATAACACTAACTGTACCCAACTAAAGCACTTCTCAACATCTATCTTTCTGGAGGAGTACGCAAGAGACTGAGATCAGACATTCTTGTGTCTAACAATCAGAAATATGTATATTTCGAAGAAAATTGTTTCTCTGCTTTAGCTTTATATTCTCTAGATCCATGTAGTCCAAAATAACAGAAGGGCTTAATGAATTTTCTTACTTATTATATAATGTATGTCTTAATCTTACTGGATTTGGTATCTGTATTTTCATTTTTTTAAGTTTCATGTTTAGTTTAATACTTTAATATTATAAAAATGTAGTTAGTGTGTTCATAAACCTGTATTGTATTATAAGAAGACGCTACATAAAGGGGCTTTTCAGCCTCAGTGGCATGTAAAACATGATCAATAAATTCAATTCAATTCAAATTCAATTCATCCTTCCTGTCCACTTCCGTCAACTTGCCGGCAACTTCTAATCCCCACCACATAATTATTTTGCGTCTCGGTTTGAATCTGGACCACGGACGCGAACATTATCCATGGGATTTATATTCTTACGAAAAGAAGTTTGAGGTGAAAGAAGAGTACCGAGGTTCATTGTGTCCATCTATTCAATAAATATCACCTAGAACGAGGAGCTCATTGTTCTTCCGGATGAACGTACCAGTGATCCAAAAATGTTCTTTAATTACTGTCGTATGAATGGGAATTTGTTTGATGAATTGTTGTCAATCCTTGAAGCAAGTTTACAGCGTCAGGACACCAACATGAGAAAATGTATTCCACCGATATTTTGAGACAAAATCTTCGAAATTGTGGTGCACACAACGTTGACCGTCTGAATGACTGATTTAGTGAGCTACCAGCATGGCCTTGGTACGTACACCTAACTTCTGTAAATAAAACAGTGGTAGTTCTCACGAATAAAAATATGTTGTTATGTAATTTAATTGGAAGCAATTCTTTTGAAATAAAAACTGCTAAAAACCTTGATTAAATATATTTTCAATGGCCTGTGTTATTGTAATATTGAATAAATAGTTAATATATAACACATACAGCACATTACTGCAGTTATCAACTTCTCTCACTTTGGAGTCGTCCATTTTGGCAAAATTTAGAATCACTTCATGGGGAACTTCATTCCACATTTGAAGCTTTTAATTTTATTTCAGTAGTCTGTCGTTCTTAAATCCCACAGACAAGGGCAGTTTTGTATGTCTATTATTAACTTTTCAGCATCTATGAATGGAACCGACGTTTTGAAACGAAATCTTCGAACTTGTGGTGCACACGATGTTGACCGTCTGAACGAGCTAACCCGATTTAGTGAGCTTCCGGTAGCCGGGGCCGGGAGTGGAAGACACTTCAGCCTTAAACAGGGGCCTTGCGGGAGGACGGGAAGATTGGTAGGGATAGACAAGAAAGAGGGAAGGAAGCAGCCGTAGCCTTAAGTTAGATACCATTCCGGCATTTGCTTGGAGGAGAAGCGCGGGAACCACGGAAAACAACCTCTAGGATGGCTGAGCTGGGAATATAACCCCGCTACCCATCTACTCTGTTGACCTCCAGAGGCTGAACGGAGCCCGTTTCAGTCCTCGTACCACGTTTCAAATTTCGTAGCAGATCCTGGAATCGAACCCTGGCCTCCGGGTGTAACAGCTAATCACACTGACCACTACACCACAGAGGCGGATTATTATTATTATTATTATTATTATTATTATTATTATTATTATTATTATGACGGTATTATTTAAAATGATCAGGTTCAGGTGTTTAAATAAACATGTTACGATTTTACCATTAATGTTAAGTTTAAGTTTATTCCATTACAAAATCCAATCGATTAAGAGCTCCTCCTTGACATAAAGCATTTAGAAAGACAATGCACCACTCCACACCCTCAATTGGCAACGGACGTTAGATTCGCTCTCTTGAAGTAATAATTGAGTCTGTTGAGTAACATCGTTACAAAAGAGCTGGTGATGGTGATCACGCTCCAAACGTTATTAATGTCCAAGCGGACGGGACGGTAATTTCCGTTCCGTTATGAAGCAGCGTTCACAGACGTGCTCAGGAAATCACAGGCAAGCTAGGCGACCTATGGAAGCTCGCCTTGCATCCCACGTCCTGGGCTTTAAGGGGTCATAAATCTCAGTGATACCTCGTCCCTCAAGCCTAAGTTTGGTCTAGTTTTAAAGTCACGACTTTACGGCTGCTTACGACACGTAATTACAAAATGACGCCGCCATTTAGGTAGCAGCGCTTTATGTTACATTATAACGCCATGCAGAGCCTCAGTACATCAAGACTAACGGTGGAGCTGTGCTTTGTAAAGTACATGATCCTTGCCGGCAAGGCGGCAGCAAGTGTGATAAGGAGTGTTTAACATAACACACAGCATTTCAGTGGTGAAACAAGATCGAACTTCCCACTACATAAATAAGGAATATTAGTAGAGACAGTTAAAAATTAAAGATCATTAAGATAGTATATAACCATTTTTTAAAGACAGTAAATGAGACCTCTGCGGACTGAATCGTTATTCTGTGAAGGGATCGATTAACCCTTAAATTGCTATGGCATGCCATAACACTACTCGTATTTGTTTTTCGCGGAAAATATGAGTGTATGGGGATCAATACAGTCTCAGTAGTTTAGATACTCAACTCAAATTGAAAAGAAAAAAATACGTGGAAGACTGGTAGACGGAACAAAATAGGAAACTGTAAAGAAATGTATTGGGACCGTGACGTCACCGAGGACAATGTCCGCTATAATCAAGTATTGGTAGTATCAGAGTCTGGAATGGAACCTATTAATATGTTTCAGATGCTACCGTCCTACAATACACATTACTCTATCAAAAATTGATAACTGACGAATGAAAATGACCAAACCCTTGCCGTCACCAGGCACAACTACCTGTGTCCCTTATCTGTTCTCTATTTTCCTCAACGGATTGTGACATTATAATAACAAAAGACCGATGAGTAACGTAGGCTTACGAAACGAATACTGAATACCTTTTGTCAACAGGTTATCCCAACTGTTCAGTATGTCGAGCGATATGGCGGGGGCCCCGGAGGTTGAATAATTCTCCCGAAGGATCATTGAACAAGTAGATCCCCGTCAGTCCTGTGTATAAATGCTGGCTTATAAAATACCTACCCCGTGGCTATTTTAGGCGCTGAAGTACTGCTAAGATAAGAAATATACAGCGTGAGTACATCCTATTTAATTTGCAAATAGCAATAACAATAATGCAGCCTCGGTTACCTTGAGCAGACACTTGATGTGACGCTATTTAGGGCGCCTTTGCGAGTTAAATTCAACGTTCCGTTCCCCATGCCAAGTGGCAGACAAACGAATCTATGTTGGACGATTTATGGTTGAGTTTTAATTAATTTTATCGAGTAAGTACTAAATGTATCACCAGAGATCTCTTACATGCTAACATCGTATGATA
Source organism: Anabrus simplex (assembly GCF_040414725.1). Taxonomy (NCBI): domain Eukaryota; kingdom Metazoa; phylum Arthropoda; class Insecta; order Orthoptera; family Tettigoniidae; genus Anabrus; species Anabrus simplex. Next base: position 117,523,433 of record NC_090267.1, on the reverse strand, counting down.
CGGAGTGCCGAATGGATATTCTTCCGTCCTTCAGAAGTCCCACTACCTCTGCCCAGTACGAACGCGCAACCTTAGGATCCGGAGGCCAAGACTTTACCATTGATTCAGAGAGGGAACTAAAATAGCAACTGTTTCGCTGTTAAATGCGTGATAATAATAATAATAATAATAATAACAACAACATAATAATAATAATAATAATAATAATAATACCTTATTTCAGCAGAAGAAAACCAAAGGGGCTTGGTTCATTGAGGTGGATAGAGATTTTGAAGAAATGGGAATCACACGTAATGACATCCAGGAGCGTGTCCCATTTCAGAAGAAACTTCAAGCTTTCCAGGGTTTCAGAGTCAAGCCAAAATTAAAATGCGTGGACACAGGAGAGGAAAGAACGACACGAAGAACGCATGCGGAAGTAGTGGGCAGACATCAAAGCCTGAAGTTGTCAGTTAAAATGACATGGTCCGAAGTTGACATATACGACATGAATTAACGAATAAGGAGAAGAAGAAGACGAATACGAGCATCCCTCACTAATATTATCTCCAAAGTAAAATTCCAAAGATGGTACTCGGCAACGTTTGAAATTAAAACGGGTGTTAGGCAGGGAGATGGACTCTACCCATTGCTCAACTGCGTACTGGAAAAAGTAATACAGGAGTGGCGTCAGATACTAGAAGATAGAAATTTGTTCAGACCTTTAAGGATTGACACGAAGAAGAACGGAGTAGAAATCGACTGCTTAGCTTTTGCAGATGATATAGGAGTAATGACAGAAAATTATCAAATTGTAACGGAAGAATGATTGTGCTGAAAGAGGTAACAGACCAAACAGGCTTGCAGATATCCTTTGAAAAGACGGAAGAAATGTCAAACATCAAAGACAACACGACCCAACTGAACACCAAATATGGATCAATAAACTGTGAATGGGCTAGATACAGAGGTCTTAGCGGCCAAAGCACAAGAAATGGAGGTAGCTATCCAAACCACCCGGAACATATATAACAAAAAGTGCTCTTCTATAAATACCAAAATTCATCATTACAGCACTTTCCTCAAGCCGGTGTCTCTCTATGTGTCAGAATGCCTCACTTTCTCTCGGAAGTGTGCGCTCGCTAAGTTAGAGCAAAAAGAGAAAAAAATTATCTACGACATTCTTGGCCCAAACGGGAAGTACATAAGAAAATCCAGACAAGAAATCTAGAGAAGATCACGGAAACAAAGAGCAAACGCAGGGCTCGCTTCTACGGTCACTTAACGACGGATGGGCGACGCTCGATAGACAAAACACATTTTTAACAATTTTGGTTCAAAACCAAAAACAACAATTCCCTGATATGTTAACATCAAGAAAGGCCTCGAAAAAATGGGTCTGCGACTAGATGACGCGCACAAACGGTGAGATGGACAGTAGGCAATGGTATGTTGATAAACGGGGTTAAAAGTCAGGTTGTGAGTTTCACAAATAGGAAATGTCATCTCAGTTTTAATTACTGCGTTGATGGGGTGAAAGTTCCTTTTGGGGATCATTGTATCTAGGTGTAAATATAAGGAAAGATCTTCATTGGGGTAATCACATAAATGGGATTGTAATTAAAGAATACAGATCTCTGCACATGGTTATGAGGGTGTTTAGGGGTTGTAGCAAGGATGTAAAGGAGAGGGCTTATAAGTCTCTGGTAAGACCCCAACTAGAGTATGGTTCCAGTGTATGGGACCCTCACCAGGATTACTTGATTCAAGAACTGGAAAAAATCCAAAGAAAAGCAGCTCGATTTGTTCTGGGTGATTTCCGACAAAAGAGTAGCGTTACAAAAATGTTGCAAAGTTTGGGCTGGGAAGAACTGGAAGAAAGAAGACGATCTGCTTGACTAGTGGTATGTTCCGAGCTGTCAGCGGGAAAATGGCGTAGAATGACATTAGTAGACGAATAAGTGTGAGTGGCGTCTTTAAAAGTAGGAAAGATCACAATATAAAGATGAAATTAGAATGCAAGAGGACTAATTGGGGCAAATATTCATTTATAGGAAAGGGAGTTAGGGATTGGAATAACTTACCAAGGGAGATGTTCAGTAAATTTGCAATGTCATTGAAATCATTTAATAAAAGGCTAGGAAAACAACAGATAGGGAATCTGCCACATGGGCGACTGCCCTAAATGCAGATCAGTATTGATTTATTATTATTATTATTATTATTATTATTATTATTATTATTATTATTATTATTACTATTATTATTATTTCCCGAAGTCATGATGCAATTTAAAGATCACAGATCTATAAACATCATTTTATGAACAAGAACGACAAAAGCAAAGCAATAAAAGCAACGCGTTGGAGAAGTGGCCTTTGGATAATAATACGGAGCATAATACACTATTGTAATACATATAACACAAAATGGACCGTTAAGGAATGTGAAATAGTTCTTCATTTTGGACCTGAACAACAGATTTGTAATTTTTTTGCTTCAGTGAGAAAAGCGATGGGAAACCACCTCGCTGATCATTTCCTATGTAAGCATATTCTGTGACACCTACGCCATCTACGACAGCTGAGGGTGGAGCTGTTGACCTGTAACTAAAGTACCCAAGATAGGAATCAAAATCACAGGCTGTTTTAGCAAACTACAGGATGATTTACAAAAACCAGGTGATTTTCAGACCGACCCCATTTCCGTCTGATTGCCGATAGGAAGATGCGATTGTTTTCTAAATGTGAAGAAACTCGAGGAGATTCACTTAATAACATGTGCCAAAAATGCGCAAGTTATTCTTTGTTAGGCGCCAATTGTTTCCTCAGTTTTGCTTATTGCTGGCTTGGACTGACTTCTTTGTTGTTTTATCGTACATCCGCTCAAGATGAAGTACACATTGCCTTAACGCGTGTTTTAAAAAAATATTGAATTACGAAATCCATTGTAGCCATGCAAGGGCGTTCAGAAAAGAGTATGGTTTGCGCGATTCTCCTAGAAGAGACATAAGCTCACCGAACAGAAAATGAAAAATTATCCCCCCTAGCGCGCACGAATAGATGGATTGTTAATACAGTACAGATGGCGCAGCGTAGAGTCCCGTGCTCAACCGCACACGCACTATATATATATTTCGTATGGCATGAGGATACATTGTTACAATTTGGTTATTAACAAATATGTACAATTACACGAAAAAACAGTTTCATCTATACACACATAACAAGTACGTAATAAACAAACTATATTTATACATTTGAGCTCATCAATATCTGCACTGATGCTAAAGCTGAATGTCCAGTTTTGTTAGCCAACTCACAGCTTCATCACTGGCCTCGTGGATATCCTTTATTGTCCCACTGAATCTTCGGAGTGGGCACTCTGTGACGATATGTTGAACGATCTGAGGCACGTCAGAGCAGTCGCAATAAGGATCGCTGGTAATCTTCCACTTGTGTTTCCAGAAGTTGCATCTGCCATGTTGAGTTCTGATCCGATTAAGTGATGACCAGATTTTTCTGGGTAAGTTGAAACCAAGAGGTTGCATTACTGGATCCGAAATTAGATCTAATCTGTCAGGGTTTGAAGCTGCCCACCCATCGCGCCAGGCAGTGTTAGTATGAAATTCATCTTGGGCTAGCCTCTTTCCTAGTAACCAAGAAGGGTTCCTAGATTTCAGCCTGAGATCTTCACGTAGGCAGTCTTGATGTATTGGTAGAAGAGGATTGTCACCGCATTTAACCCATTCTTTCTTCAGTGCCATTTGTCTTCGGAGATGAGGAGGTGGAATATTTGAAAGAACTGGTAACCAATCCAAAGGTGTGGATTGGATGGTTCCTGATATAGTCCTCATTGTATCGTTTAACTGAGTGTCTATCTTCTTCGTATGGGCACTGTTGAGCCATACTGGGCAGCAGTATTCGGCAACTGGGTATACTAACGCAAGAGCTGTAGTTCGGAGGGTGGATGCAGATGGGCCCCAGCTTGTTCCTGTGGTTTGTGCAGGATGTTATTGCGGGTTTTGATCTTGGCAGATGTTTTGCGTACATGTTCGCTGTAAGTCAAAGATCGATCCAAGGTAAGGCCTAGATATTTTGGATGAGGATTGAACTTCAGTATATGACCTCTGAATTGAACCTGAGGGACATAATTGGCTTGTCTGCTGCTCAAATGAAAGCAGCTGACCGCTGTTTTTGTTATGTTTGGTTTCAGTCGCCAGGTTTCAAAATAATTATCAATTCTGCAGGGATATTTAGTGAGTGTGGTTTCTGCTCCAGCAAAATCACCAGACTGGGCTGCCAAACAGATGTCGTCAGCGTATATAAACTTCCTAGCATTAGTTGAAGGTAGATCTGCTGTATATACGTTGAAGAGCAATGGGGCCAGTACCGATCCCTGTGGTAATCCGTCACTCAGTTTGTAAGTTTTACTTATGTTGCCGTGTAGGTGTACTTCAACCATTCTATTAGCCAACATATTATTCAGCAGGGTGGCAAGCGTCTTACAAGGGATTAACTTCAGGAATTTGAGGATCATTCCTTTTCGCCAGACTGTGTCATAAGCTGATGACAGATCTACGAACACTGCTACGGTCTTCTTTCGATCTTGAAATCCCCTCTCAGTATGGGTGGTTAGGGCTAACACCTGGTCGGTACAGCTGCAGCATAAGGCAGTAGCGATCTGTGAGACATTGATGTTTCAAGCGAACAATGTACGTCAACAAGGGTAGATGTAAGTATGTAACAGAGTGGCCGTGCGGTACGTGAAGTTGTTGGATTTGTTGGAGTTTCAGAACGGACTCTTCAACGTGTTTACAAGCATTGATGTACTACACGTGACCACGAAACACGACGTCAGACGAAGACGCGTTTCACAGCTTGTGAATCAAAATCGCTTCCAAACCCGATAGGAATTGCTGCATTCAGTGAATGAAGGTCCATCCCAACCTGTTCGCGAGAGAGCATTGCTTCGGGAGCTGCATGCAAAGAACATTTGGAGTCGGGCACCACGCAAGAGGCCATTGCTCACACAGGCACATGAAGCTGTGCGTATCAATGGGCTAGAAAACATAGAATATGGTTAGTAGCTGACTGGCGGAACGTAATGTGGTCTGACGAATCACGATTTATCAAGATGACGACAGCCTTGGATATCTTGTCATGACTGAACTTGAATTCTTTTTAGTTTTTACATGTTTTTTCCTTAGTGATTATTATTACTATTATTATTATTATTATTATTATTATTATTATTATTATTATTATTATTATTATTATTATCTTAAAATTCGTCACATACTAAGATGTATTCTGTTCCAACGCTATCACTTCAAGTAGTGTCCGACTCGTTGGCTGAATGGTCAGCGTACTGGCCTTCGGTTCAGAGGGTCCCCGATTCGATTCCCGGCCGGGTCGGTGATTTTAACCTTAATTGGTTAATTCCAATGGCCCGGGGGCTGGGTGTTCGTGCTGTCTCCAACATTCCTGCAACTCACACACCACACATAACACTATCCTCCACCACAATAACACGCAGTTACCTACAAATGGCAGATGCCGCCCACTCTCATCGGAGGGCCTGCCTTACAAGAGCTGCACTCGGCTAGAAATAGCCGCACGAAATTATTATTATTATTATTATTATTATTATTATTATTATTATTATTATTATTATTATTATTATTATTATTATTATTATTATTATTATTATTATTATTATTATTATTATTATTATTATTATTATTATACTTCAAGTAGTGTGAATTACCTCATTATTTTATGACATTTGAATGGTTTCAACAGCTTGGAGCACAAGTTGTGTGTTTGTAGTGCTTCGGTGGAATAGCCAGGTGCAGATTAAATCATGACGTGACGGAAACTGGCGGTCATTCCCACTACATAGTATCCTCTTTGTTGTAGTCCCCAGTATTATTAGAACCTTCGTGACAAATGACATTCAGGATACTAATCTTTTATCCGAGTGTGCCTCGCGTGCGTTCGATAATTCAGAAAGGAAAGTGGAAAGTGCAATTTATCACGAAGAAAAGACTGGGTCGATATTTTCCCTGCACAATAGGCTTTTAAAACCCTATTACTATTATTATTATTATTATTATTATTATTATTATTATTATTATTATTATTATTATTATTATTATTATTATTATTAGCTTAGTGACGGAGTCGATTAAGCGATTCTGTTTGCAAGATAGCGAGTTCGACCTCAGCCGAAGTCGGTGGAACTCAAGGTTGTTTAAGTGGGGAGGCATACCTTTAAGTATTTTGCCTGTATTCCAATGACGCACGTTGTCGAGTGCACCGAAGGCCAAATGAAGCTCTTTTTTTACGGGGGACCCCGTAGCCCGCTCCCCCGCCATGGCAATCGACTCTATTCTACGTTGCCTTCGACATGCTATTAGTTCTAAGAAGAGAAAGATAGCAGGGAGGAGTGGAAGTGTGATACTACAGGAGTATCTGCCTGTCCCCATGCTCAGCATGTTACCAGACCAAATGTGGTGATGGGCATCAATAGTGATGTAATCGGGTAGTAAGGGTCAGGAGAAAAGCGACATAGGCAGAAATAGAAAGATGCCTACATGTAAAACCTTCATTTTGTAGATAGCACATGCAAGGATGTGGGCTGGACTTTTCCAGGTTGTGTTAGTGAGGAGTATGTATCATGCACAAGTCATGTCCATTTTCCTGCCAGATAAAGTAATGCCAAATGAAGCATTTCATCCTGGATGTGTGCAAGGTCAGGTTCAAGCCGGAGGTGGGCCTATGATGTTTTTCGGGTGTTTTTCGTATCATGGATTGGTCCCGCTCACTGAGGTGACCACAAACATGAAGCAGAACATTCTGGATGATCAGATGTTGCCTTTCATTCATTTGCATGATGAGTATGCTATTGATACCCCGATTCAAATGTTCACTGTATAGGACCAAGTTCTGGGCGGCAATATTGGATATCGAAAATCTTCTCCATGCCCTCCACTGTATTTGCAAAAATAGGAAAATATATATTTATAATATATATAATATTATTTTTTATTTTATTTGTCGTATGATGAATAATGACAACCTATAAACTATTTACACAACCAGTGAAAGATAAGTACAAAGTAAATACAAATTATCATATCTATACAGTCAAAGAAAGCAATATACAAAGTTTGAAAGAACAAGAAGAAAACACAATGTATTTACATCACTATCCACCTATCAGCTCTGACAGTTCATATATACACATTTAGTGCGAGTGATGTACATCTCACTAAATGTGAATGTCCAAACCTGCCACCCATTTCACTGCTTCGGGTGTTGCTGAGTTGAGGTCTTCCATTGTGCCAGTGAACGCACGGAGTGGACATTCCTGCACTAGCCTATATGTTTCATTATTTGGCGAACCTCCCCACAGTCACAGTATGGAGAGACTGACCAGCCCCAGGTGTGTAAAGTAGATGCTGTTCTACCTACTCCAAATCTCATGCGATTTAGTCTACTCCAGGTGCAGCGTGGCAGATCGAAGCCTGCCAGTTTTGTGGATGGGTTATTAATATATCTCGGATTTTTAGGTGGTAATAGGTTAGAATGCAAAGTAATTTGGTTTGTAGGAAGTGTCATGCAACCCGTTGTACCATAATGTAGGAAGAGTAGCATCAATTCAAGGAGTTCTATAGGCTGTACTCCTAATATCTATGCAAATCGCATAGCATAGTCGTTGTACAGTGTAGGGTATACTTGTTACTGGCTAAAGTATTTTTGTATTCTAACCTATCAGAACCTAATAATCCGGATTCTAGTTATTAATATCCACTATTGCCCGAGGTGGGGATAAAGACCACTCTTTTGACCATTCAGGGGTGGGGTTGAAGTCGCTGAATGTTATCTTCACGGCAGTCTTCCAAGCAGGCTGGCGAGACTTACGGCGTGTGCATTTCTGTCTGATATCCTCATGAACAGGTAGATGTTCATTCTTCAGCATTCTGGTCCATAGCTGGAAAGGGGCCTTTTGTCTCCTGATATGTGGAGGTAGTATATTATATAAAGTATATTTGATTAGTCGGCTTCTTGGCTGCATGGTTAGCATAGTGGCCTTCCGTTCAGACAGCCCCGGCCTCGATTTCCGGTCGAGTCGATAATTTTGTGTAGCTAGATGGCTGAGTATTTGAATTCAATTTAACTCACATCTTCATTTACATACAGCACGTCACTATTAACCACCACACAAACACGTAATATTGAATACATCCCACCACACAGCCGTAAAACTAGCCTAAATCCATACAAAGTACCGACCCCAGGTAATTGGAAAAAATCAAGGAAGTGGAAGAAGAATATAATAGCCTGTTGATTAAAATGCGTTTTAAGACCTGTACTGGCCTTCAATATGAGCAGACTCGAAACTGTTTCCATTACGTTTTACGTGCTTTCCAGTTTCCGAAGAGCGGACCTAGCAACTGTGGAAATATGCTAGGATAGTGGTGATTATTGTTTTAAGAGTAGACTGCAATTGGGCAACCATCCCCACATAGTAGACCTACTAATCAGATAGTAGTTCCAATCCCCTGAAAAGTGAAGGTATCGGCTAAAGAAAGGTAATGGTTACAAAGGACGCTAAAATTAGAAGCTCCATAGGTTTCGCAAACTTAAATACCGTCCGGGTCGACAGAGAATCAAAGCTGATCAGGCAGGACGGATAGGAAAGATGTCAAAGCGAAAGTTACCACAAGTAAGTGGAAGGTGCCCCGTGCTCATCAACTCATGTTCCGAAGTAGAGAGCCCTTGGGTAGTTACCCAGTTCTTCTGGCAATTTTAAAAAAATATTTGCCTAATTTGGGACGGTACTTTTAACACGGCCCGTTGGAAGCATTATACGTGCATTTCTTAGTTTTTCTTATTATTGTTCTTTTTTTTTTCAACTACTCAGGGTTAGCACTATATGTAGATTAAGCCCAATTTCATGGCAGAATGTCTTCCCTGTCAACAACCCTGTGTGGAGGGGTGCATATACATTTGCGTGTTTCTATGGTAACCTGTAACCTGCTGTATGGAAATGAAGATTTGTGTTAAGACAAACACTCAGCCCCCGAGATAGAGTACGTAACCAGGCACGATTAAAATCCCCAGCACGGTTGGAGATAGAACCCGCGACCGCCTGAACCGAAGACCACCACGCGGACCATTCAGCCCAGAACTAACCCCAAGAATTCTTTTTTTCAATTTGCTTTACGTCCCACCGTCTTATGGCGACGATGGGATAGGAAAGGGATAGCGGCGGAAAGGAAGCGGCCGCGACTTTAATTAAGGTACAGTCTAACACATATGCCTTGTGTGAACATAGGAAACCACGTAAAACAATCTTCAGGGCTGCCGACAATGGGGTTCGAACCCACTATTTCCCGAATGCAAGCTCACAACTGTGTGACCCCTAACCCCAAGAAATAGAAGAATAACAGATACTGTACTTAACAAAAGGCTGTTCTTTTAAGTGGCAACGTTCGAATCTGTCTTATTGGATCCAATTAGAAGTCTATTTTGTTCAGTGAACTCTCAGCACTTGTCATAGCACAGTGGAGCACAACGCTCGAGCCATAAAGTACCCGGGACAGCGCGCTTATCAGGCGAGCCCCGACCTCCCTCACTAGCTCTCTGCCTGTAACCACTATTCCAGCTTTTAATATGAAATATCGATCCTTACAGGACAGCGATAAGCGGGTGTTTCACATACATTATGTAATGTTCTCTCCAGTGGGTGGAAATGAAGAGGTTGGGCCAAGGATGGGCGGGGCATGATAGCCGAGTGGCATCTCATCAAGGCAACCGTCCTTCGAATGCATGTGGAATATTTATATTAAAAGGCGCGTACGCCATTGTAGAGTGGTGATAGTGGTTATTCTTTTAAGAGGAAGTTCAGCTAGGCAATCGCTCTCTACAGTATTTAACACTAATAGGAGGGAAAATGAAAAAGGTTGGACACTTCGAAGAATGAAGGTATCGGCAAAAGAAAGACAAGGGCCACGAAGGGCGTGAAAATGAGACTCCTTAGGCCTGGAAGTCTAATACCGTCGGTGTCAGAAAAGAACAAGAGTTAACTAGGGGGTGTCGGATAGGATTGATGAAATTTAGAAATCTGACACAAGTAAATGGAATGGCCCAGTGATCGCCTAAGTACGCTACCAAGGTAAGAGCTCCTGCCGCCCCTTTTAGTCGCCTCTTACGACAGGCAGGGGATACCATGGATGTTATTCCACCGCCCCAACCCATGGGGATCGTCCCTGTGGATTTGGAGGTCCTTTCAGTTATTCTTCTTCTTCTTCTTCTTCTTCTTCTTCTTCTTCTTCTTTTGCTACCACTTTTTCCACACCTGTGGGGTCACGGGTGCGAACTGCGTCGCACATGTAGATTTGGCCCTGTTTTACGGCCAGATGCCCTTCCTGAAGCCAACCCTATAGGGAGGGATGTAATCACTATTGCGTGTTTCTGTGATGGTTTGGAGTGTAGTGTGTTGTGTGAGTATGAAGAGGAGATTGTTGGAACCGACACAAAGACCCAGAACAGCCAGAAGAATTAATCAGAAGCGATTAAAATCTCCGACCCGGCCGGGAACCGAACCTGGGACCCTCTGAACCGAAGGCCAGTACGCTCACCATTCAGCCAACGAGTCGGTTGGAGGTCCCGTCACTATGATCAGTATAATAACAGTCACGCACTGTTGTTGTAGTTGTTGATGTTATAATGTTTGGATTCTCAGTCCATAAACGTCATGATAGATACAAGCTCTCGGCTATGCCAGATTTATTCGTAAAAATACCTTCATTCTCACATATACTTTTTATGCCCTACGATGATGATGATGCTTGTTGTTTAAAAGGGCCTAACATCGAGGTCATCGGCCGCGAATGCCCTATCCTCACTAGCTAGCCCCCCCCCCCCCATGCCATACTACAGAAATCCTCTATATACCAAATCAACATCATCTGAAGACCGTCGAACTCCAATGAAGTGGATCCTGTGCACACTTCATTTGTATACTCTCACACACAGAAATCCCGCATAACGAATACATGAATGCTTTAACCCAATAGTATGCAGAACCTGCCAGATTGTAAACATTCCTTGCAATCCTTTGCATTATCCATCAACCATGATCAAGCGCGCTTATGTTCAATGGCCATATGAAAAGTAACTAAGAACTAAGATCCATAAAGGCAGACATTATTCCATCACAAACAGACTCTTCCACGACGCACCTGATAATCAAAATTGAATCAATCAATCACCACTGATCTGCATTTAGGGCAGTCACTCAGGCGGCAGATTCCCTATCAGTTTTACCGAGTCTTTTCTTAAATAATTGCAAAGAATTTAGAAATTTATTTTTTGAATTATCAAAGATAATTCATCACATCCACTATCTGTATTAGGTTCAACCATGGACACTTCAGAAGTCATCTGTACCGAATCAACGTTATAAATACGCCGTATTTTACAGGCGATGGACAATCCATACAAGACGTAAACCATCCCACATTCAACTTTCCACAATATCACTCATAGCAAATATAATTATAGCATCTCGTCTTCGCGTCCATCAACAACTACCGAGCAGTATTATCGTACTTCTTGCAACGTATCTGCGTCACATCATTTAAAAATGTCCTAAACAATGTGAACTTATAATTTTAGTGTATATATAAAACTGCCTCGGAAAATACTTACAATAGGAGTGACGTAGGATTGACCCTTATTAATGAACATCACAGAACATGCTGGAAATGAGCTCATCTGAAGAAATAAAAAACTGAGGCTCCGATAGTCCTGACTCCACTTCACTCAGAAACCACCGGCAGAACTCAACACGCGAAGGTTCGTCTGGATGCTTTAAAGCATGCACCACAGTAAATGTGTAAGGATACAGATGCAGGTCTTTTTGATCATATTTCAACACGACGATTCCTTAATTCCCACTTGTACAGATAAACGGCGTTGAGATTTCGCCCGACTTCGTTCCCGGCTTTCCATCACTCGAGCAATGTTTCTGGTGTTCGAACTCCTTCGGGGAGTTATGGATTTTTTTCCGCTACAGAACCCGTTTCACGCTATTTTGCCACTAAAGTTCGCATTGCAGACTTTGCTGGAGATTTTGCCAAAACACTTCTAGTCTTAATCTCTTGCGCAAACAATTCCGCACAGGATTTGCACGAATCGTGCTTCGCATAACACTCGAAAACGAACACGTGCTGGTTTACCGTGAGCACCATTTTATGTTGCATTCAGCTGGTCACTAAACACGTCTGTTTCTCTCACTGACTCACACGTAATGACAGGGAGGTGCGGGAGATGCGCACGCGCGGACATGTGACAGCAACCGATTGGTGCATCGAAATCACGGTTTCCAGCATTTCCTGTAATGGCCAGTTCTCCTGCTCATTAACAAGGGTCAATTCCACGTCAGTTTTATAAATATGTTTCTGGCTACTTTTATTTTGCTCATCCTGTGTAACTAACATGTAACGTATGTGTAATTATATAGCGCTTATTCACCAGGCTGACTGGCTGTCTGGTCAACTCAACACGTGGAGTCAATATTTTTTTAATCAGTCCACAGACTTGCTTGATGCAACTTTTCATGCCTCTGCATAGTGTGCTAGCCTTTTCATTTCTGCATAACTACTGCTTCCTATATCTACTCTAATATGTTTGTTATATTCATACCTTGATCTACCCCTACAGTTCTTACTACTTACACTTCCCTCAAAACTAACTGGAACAAGTTCTGCTTGTCTCTCTCTCTGTCTCTTCTCCTGGTCAAGCTTCACCAAGTGGTTCTGCTCTCAACCCCGATTATTTCTTCAGTTGTGCCCCATTTCACCTTCAAAATTTAGCCTCGCATTAAAAACATTCTACATTTCTTTTGTAATATCACATTTCAAAAGTTTCTATTCTCCTTCTTTCTTTGCCAGTAATTGACCATTTTTGCTTCCACTTTCGAAACAAAATCCTTATATACTTCTAATACACATTTCTATGTTTGAAATGAGCAAATTTCTTTTCTTAAGAAAGGTCTTTGCTACTTGTGTTGGTCTGTATTTTATGTCGTCCTTAATTCTGATATTGTTAGCTATTCTACTGTACTACCTAACCATTCCAGGCAAAAATCTGAAGAATAGGATTTTTTCTGTAATGTAGGGCCTAAAATGATACTTAATTAAGATAATCGATTTAGAATTTTTCCATGTTAACTTTTAAATATAGATCTGTATACAAAAATGTTTTTACTTTTTTGCTAGTTGCCTTACGTCGCACTGACACAGATAAGTCTTATGGCGACGATGGGATAGGGAAGGGCTAGGAGTTGGAAGGAAGCGGCCTTACTTAAGGTACAGCCCCAGCATTTTCCGGGTGTGAAAATGGGAAACCACGGAAAACCATGCCCAGAGCAGCCGACAGTGGGGTTCGAACCCACTATCTCCCGGATGCAAGCTCAAAGCCGCGCGCTCCTAACCGCATGGCCAACTCGCCCGGTTTTTTTCTTTTTTAACGTGCCACTGTAGTTTGCAAATACCGCCAGAGAATTCTGTAGTCTTGAAGTTCGCTGCGCTGTATAAATCAAACAGACACTGGCCAGTGGTTTGTCGTATTTTGGAGGTATTTTTTTCAGTGTGATGTCGATTACAACTTCCAAACTTAATTTGCTTTCCTGAAAACTGTCATTTTTTAAAACATAGCATAATTTATCTCTGGAACAATAAGATCCAAGCTTCTGAAACTTTTACAACAGTGTAATAATAGTTCAGTAGATACATAAAGAAAACGTGTAAACTTAGCAAAATACTGAAATAGAATATTTAAAAAAATTATCTTCTATGTATTCAAAATCACACTCTATCAAAATGGAATTTTGATATCATTTTTCATTTCTTCTCTACAGCCCTTCAAACCTATTTTATTTTGTTTAATGGAAATATTCTTTTATGAAATGATTCAAAATAATTTTTACAGCAACATACCTAAATTCCATCATTGCATTTTGGGTAGTTTAGGAAAAATAAACCAGTAAAAAGGTAAGTTGCAGAATACTTGAATCAAATATTTTAGATAGGTCAAATCATGTTTTACCGCTGATCTGGTATATTAGTGCTGACATATCTCTATTTCTCTGCTTCCTTCTTCTTCACGCTGTTTGCTGTCGGATATTCTCCTTTAGTGAGCTCCTCGTTTCATTTTCTTCACTTAGAACTCAGCAGCAGCAAATCACCTGTCGTCGATATCCTTTAGTATGGATAGTGTGAAAGCACCTCGTTGTAACCTCTGCCTCTGCAATGTCTTGATTCTTCCTACGTTAATACTGTTAAATACTCCACAGGTATCATGTGTAGCCATTTCTACCGCATTCGATGAAATAGGTGTGTTTCTGTGTCATCTCTTCCAGATAAGGGAGTTACAACTTTCATTGGGGTATTGAGTTCTGCCGTGAATACACTTTTTCAGCAGGTCTGAATGGGCCAAACACTGAAAGTATGTTTTACCTCATTCGTGGCAGCTTCAAGTAGAATGTTCTTAAGGCAATAAACGATGCCAGCTCCTTCAGCCTTTTTGAATTTCTGCCATGAAATGAAAATGAAAACCTACAACCTGTTTTCCAGTCAGTGACCGGGTCAGGGATGGAATGAATGAAGCCCCCATCTTGCGACGAGGACAGGAATTGTGCCGGCTGCCGAGGCCTGTCGCACTCCTCTGGGGCAATGATTAACGACTGACAGATGAAATAAAATTATATTGGAGAGTGTTGCTGGAATGAAAGATGACAGGGAAAACTAGAGTACCCGATGAAAAAACTGTCCGCCCCCTCTTTGTCCAGCACAAATCCCACATGGAGTGACTGGGATTTGAACCACGGAACCCAGCGGTGAGAGGCCGACGTGCTGCCGCCTGAACCACGGAGTTTCTTGTGCCATGAAATATCACACATAAAATGGACTAGGTATTGATCTGTAGACAGGTTAACAAAAAATATAGACAAAAGAGCTGCTTGCATAATATCTTTCACATTTCCACAACTTTCTCATATTGCTCCCCAAATACACCTGCCAACTATGTATGCCTTATTACTAAGCCTATTGGCACCCCTCATAGGCTTCCCACCTTCATTCTTTTCAGTTTGAGTTCCCGCAATTTTAAATCTTCTGAATGTGCCCAATAAACACTGTTTTTCCTAATTTATAATTAGGGTGATAAGGCTCACTTTCTAGCACAGTTTTAAATGAACCGAAGTCACCATCACTAAACATAATATAGAATAGAATCGGAAATATTTATTTATCATCTACAGGGTAACCATATTACATATTATGCAACAGAAATTTAAATAACTGCAATAAGAGAAAATGTACACATACGTACAAATATACATCTTCACAGATTTTCTACAGATATGATACATACTGCAGACTATTCACATAATAATTCACACATAACTTTTACAATTACCACGTTCCACCCCCGAGAAGTGCTTTCCGTATTGCACTGGAAGGGTGATGAAAAATGTCAAGTAACCCTTCCAGCTGGTTTATGGTCCTAAGGACTTGAATGAACCAAGAAGTTTGGTGTGCAACCGTCCTACATTTGGGCAGTTGGAATGTAAATTTCTGCCTTGTTCGCCTGCTTGGAACATGGAGAGAAATCAACCCTAGTATAGCCGGATATTCTACTTTATTCTTCAAGCATTTAGTTGCTAACATTGCGTTCGCACATTTTTCGCGTGTTGCCAGCGTATTTATTACAGGAACTTTTACAAATTCTTCATAACTACTTGAAGAGAGTGGCATCCCCTTGAATCCAAAACTAATCCACTCCAGGACCTTATCTGAACTCTCTCGAGGCGGTATATGTGACCTTTCTGCTACGAAAGCCACACCTCACAACCATACTCGAGAGAGGGTCTCACCAGGGAACAAAACACTGTTTTGGCACATGCAATATTACTGAAATATTAACCCTTTTTTAATATGAAACCTTTCTGTATTATAATACCAATGTGTTTCTCAAAGGATAAGCCATTCCTGTTACTCAGAGTTATACTTGGGTGATTAAACCTGATCACACGATTTAAACATTCACCACTGATTTTATATCTAGAAAAGACAGTAGTTAATTTTCGAGTAGGTATATGACAAGACATCACACCTAATTTTATTTACTCTGAGGGACCATTTATCACACCACTCGCATATTTGGTTCAAATCTTCTTGTAGATAGTCGTCATCACTGTCTTCTATGACAGCGTCAGCGTACAAGAGACATTCGTGGCTCTGCATGACTGACGTAAAGCCATTTAGAAACAAAACAAATAGAAGAGGCCCTAACAGTGATCCCTGTGGGACACCAGATGAAGGATGGTAGGAGTTAGAGATCAAACCCTCGGACCTGTCAAAACATGTTCGTTTTTCCAAGTAACTCTTCAGCCACTCGAAAATGCTCCCGGACATCCCATACACTGACAACTTCTTCAACAAGACCTCCTGTTGTAACGAGTCGAAGGCTTTGGAGAAATCAGTATAAATCACATCAAACTGTTTACCTTTGTCCAGTGCATCTGAAAAGATAAATGAATTGTCATATTGGTAACAGTTGACCCCCTTTTAACGAATACATGCTGTGGTGGGTCTATGTACAAACTAAAAGAGCCATACAGGCAATTATATACGACTTCCTCCGCCACCTTCGATAAAAGTGAAAGAAGCATAATTATCGAGTAACACCATATCACAATCTCACACCATACTTTCCAATACTTTTATTATAGCTCTATCCCACCACTACAACCAGAAAAATTTCTCAAGTACAATTTCTTGTGTTCAGTATGCCATTTCTTTTCTTCATCTTAAGGCCTTATCACTTTTTTGTCGGACATAAACACTCCAATAGGTTCTTTGCTCGTTATCTGAATGTTGAGTAATTTGCCTGTATCAACACACTGATGAATTAGCATACAAAGAGCGAGTTGGCCATGCGTTTAGAGTTGTGTAGCTGTGAGCTTGCATTTGGGTGGATTCGAATTCCACTGTCGGCAGCCCTGAATATGGTTTCCGTGCATTCCCATTTTCACACTAGACAGATGCTGAGGCTAATACGAGGCATGGTACTAATCTGAAATCACGAGAACTCACAATACCAGTACATCGGAACACTCCAAAATTTCAAATCACATGTACTGTACATACACAAAGTCAGCAACGGAACCCGAAGTAAGCGGCAGCCATTTCTTCCGCGGCTTTCTTGAACTACTGTATTTTCAAACACGCTTGCGGTTATGACATTTAGATAACCGAAAAATCCTTCGTGAAAGTAAAGAAAATCAGAACTCTCACTTAAGTGGACGTGGTAACCTGCAAGCTAATTTTAATACACATTTCTTTGGTATTTAGAAATGGAATTACAATTTTTGACATTCATAATTCTGGCATCTTACATTACATTATGAGCTAAAACACCTTTTTCTCTCATTTTGGCGTACATTCCCCTATTATTGAGATAGGATTGTCACTGTTCCTTTAAATTAAATATATCACCCTGTTGTTAAAGTGAGTTTACGGAGTGAAGCGGGCGGTTCACGTGGTTTCCTTGTTAGTTTATGACCGACCACAGGAGTTCCAACAAAAATAAGACGTACGTATACCATTGACGCGATATCCGCAGAAAACGTCTGGTCTGAAAAACTTCTTAAGGCGACAATCCGGAAATAAAAATCGGCATTTTGGTCATTTTGGTGAAATTTTTCAAGAATGAAATTGAAAGGATTGAGCTTCTTTTTTCTTGTCACGAAGTTATTCCGCTGATTCATACAACTTACCACTTTAATAATGCTTTGTTTGAAACCCCATTTTTCTCCCATAATATTCTGCCAAAATTTGTATAGTATAGGGCCTATGTATCACAGCTATATTAAGAAACCTGCTTATGGAATTTTTGATTGTAGAATTTGTTCAAGTAGTAGGGATTTTTAAGTCCAAAATTTTAGAACGTAGAAATTGTATTGTTTTAAGAGCAATTATAATTGGGCTACAACTCTCTCGTAACAATAAAATAACGTAAAGTGTATTGTACATATAGGCTATACACGTGGTTTGAAGTGATTCGATAGCCTCTGGGGTATTCTTGTAGAACTAAACATGTCATTCTTTGTTTATTAGTGCTTTCACATGTATGTTTTAGTGTTATGTGTGTTATAATTAGTGTTTCGACAGACTGATAAGCTTTTAAGTTGTGTTAACCGACTCGACACTGATAAAAATGGCTTCCTTCTTAACGAACTGAGATAATACTGAAAAAAGTTATTTTATAAGGCAGGGAATGGTAGTCAAATAAACAAGGACGTAGAAACGGAAGATTTTTTGCAATTGACTTTACGTAGCACCGACACAGATAAGTCTTACGGCGGCACTGGTACCGGAAATGTTGGAAGGAAGTGGCCGCGGCCTTAATTGAGGTACATCTCCAGCATTTGCCTGATGTGAATATGGGAAACCACGGAAAACCATCCTCAGAACTACCGACAGTGGCGGTTCGAACCCACTATCTCACAGAGAAACGGAAGAAACTGGGACTGGAAGAGGTGTGCGTCAAGGATGCTGCATGTCATCATTACTCTTCAACGTATTCCTGAAGCTGATAGTAAGAAACAGGAGTAGCAATGCCAGGAGAAAGCGTGCAGACCATCAAATATGCCTATGACTTAGCGATGCTGATAGAATCGGAAGAAGAGTTGAATAGGGAGCTGGAAGATATTGTAAGAGTCAGAAAGAATTTTGGAATGATTGCACATAATGCCGAGACAAAAGTGATGAAAATCCGACCAGAAGAAAAACTATGAATATATATTGGTAGGGAAAAATTCAGGGCAATGAGCGTCATTAAATTACCTTGGAAGTCAGGTGATGTGGAACGGCAGCTGTGTAGAATAATTGAGGAGCAGGTCAGCTTTGGGAAAAGTGAAAAGTCTTCTGACCATTAAAACAATACCAGTCAATCGAAATCGATTTGCAACCTATTAGGTCGTGTGATAGTGCATAGTACGTGTTTAAGAGATGTTAAGTCTTTCTTTCTTAATCTGTTTACACTCCAGGATTGGTTTTCCCCTCGGACTCAGCGAGGGATCCTACGTCTACCGCCTCAAGGGCAGTGAGAGATGTTAAGTACAGAACAAAAATGGCTAACCAGGCACCAGTGGGAACTGAACCCACAACCTCCCAATTTCGCATCGGTTGCTTTACCAATTGAAGACATGTTAGCAAAAACGGCCTAGCCCTCAAAATAAATAAAAAAAGGAAGTGAGTTAGGTGCTTTTATCTATTGAGCAACATGAATAGTAACTATTCCTGCATGCGCTGATGAAATACAGTGAGTGAACATTTGAGTTTTTAACCTGAGAGCCTTTGTCAGAATGCAAAAATGGGCTAACCCGTATCTGAGGATGTAGCGGGAAGGGTGACCGATGATAAAATCTCATGCCTTCGGCATGATGTAATGACTTCCGTTCCTGATAATGTTAACCACCTGATAGTATACTCTTATGCCTTTGCTGGCAAGATGTAGTGTTTACAGTGCGCTATGTCTTCTGGTATGGGCTAGAATAAAATTGTTACTTTCATTGACCTGTCTCAGTCTCTTCCTTGGCTTTGACAATATGAAAGTGGCTGAGGTATGAGTGACGCTAGTAATGCCATTCCTTATGCAGCCAGTCCCTTCTATGAATGGTGTGAAAATGTCCCTCATAGGGTCGGTTGGTGCAGGCATTTCAGTGGGCTTGGCAGACTGATGTGCAATAGCAACTTCTCGCTCAGTGAGGAAAGCAACGGGAAACTACCTCACTTCTCATTTCCCTAGTACGCCTCTTCAGTGACACCTAGGCCATCTATGACAGCTAATGGTCAACCTGTTGAGGATCCAACCAGCCTTCGGGCTGAATTACCAAGATACATACCCAGTATATTCTTATTCTTGTTTTGGTCAAAATAAGAACTTTTCTTTAGTTCCCTTCTGGATGTTTTTATTCCAGACTGGAATATTTAATCTACCGGTAATATAGCATAGATATTTAGTACCAGGTCACACTTATTTGCCATGTGACAGAGACTTTGGCCCTATAGAGAAGAAAAACAGGCAAGTGTCATCAATTTACATTCCAGATCAATGGATGGAACTTGTTAGGAAGACTAGGGTTAAGAAGCCGTTTGCAGTGGTAAAGATGACACGTGACATGTTTATCACTGCTTCGCCTTTACTTGACAAGATAACAAAAGAACAGTCTCTGATTCGAAGCAAGATTACATGTTGTAAAATCAGTAAAGAGGACCCATTTAGGTTACTTTTCAAGTACTCATGCTCTTCTATTGAAGAGTATGATTCTGTAGATCTCAGAAAGAAAGTACCTGGTAGACCATCATTCGATATTGAACACCCACCATGCAAGTACGACAGACCTAGGCCTGTACTTCCAGCTAAAATCAAGGATATTTTAGACTTATTAGATTACATACCCTCCGTGTATCATGCATACTACAGAAATCTTGCTTCCAATATATGTAGTCCCGTGCAAGAAGAAGAAGAGGATCCACTTTTTGATATTCCTGTTTATGATTAGGTTAAGGTACAGGATTAAGTACCTGTAGGCCAACCTCATTATTGCATTTTTGATAAAGTATGTATTATTTGTTTGTAACAACACTTTCCTTATCTACAATGTATAACGTATTGCCAGAATTATTTGTATTTCCTTTCCATTTCTCACAAAGTCAGGTAGGTATGTTATAAAACTAACACATACACATTGAGTATACAACTTCCCTTAAGTTCATTTAGCTACTGCATCGCTAGTCTGCAATTAAACAATTTAAAATTGCTATGAAAAGATTTTCCTGAATGTATACTTTGATTTGATGTGCATTAAACCAGGTAAAATTAATGCAGTATATATATATATATTTCCATTTACAAAACTTAAATTTTCTCCTTTCAAGCAAAGTGAGGGTTAGGCCGTTTTTACGAACATGTCTTCAATTGAGCTATGGCGGTCTAGGTGATATTTGCTCTGTTGGATAGCATCTAAGCTACTGCTACCATCACACTGCAGGAGTGCATGCATATCGCAAAATGTTTTGTTTGTAGTGTAGTGATGTATAGAAACGAACCGTGGACGCTTAAGGAAAACGAGATGCGCACTATGTTGAGTTATGTTGATGCTTTTGAAATGTGGATGTGGAGACGCATGGAGAAGATGAAATGGACAGAACGATAAAGAGGAAACTAATGAGGACATTCAAGAAGAGGAAACGATCCTGGCTTGGGCAAATCTTGAGTAGGGATTGTTTTGCAAAGAAGGTTGATGGAGAGAAACATTGATGGGAAGAGAGGAAAACCACTATACGGAATGATGACAGACATGGTGAAAAGAGGAACATATCAGCAGATGAAGGAAGAAGCCCAAGACAGAGGGACTTGGAGGATGTCCAGCTGATACCTGTCCTAGGACAGATCTGCACAGAAGCACGAGATGTCAAGTGTGACTGTAGATATCATGACCAGAACCATGGGATCTCCAATTTTTAACTACTTAAAATTCGAACGTCAGGGACGTGACTTCTCAATTAGAAAATCGCGCATGTATTTGTAGGAATTCAAACAGCGGATGCCTTGTTGAGAAGCCAACGACGATGCTACTCGACTATCGCGCCTCCCATTCATAAAATGGAATACTGCAATTTCCTAAAGCCTACACTCCATACAAGTTCATAATATACATTTTATTCATAAATTTACGATCCTTCTCTCTGCTTTAATTTTCCAATATTTTGCAGTTTGTAAATACATCTCTATATAGTATATTTCCTAATTGGTGTGATTTGAGAAATGTGAACATGCCTGCGTTTAGACGAAATGTAACATAAAGGGTTTAAAGCGTCTTTCACTTCAGCAATTTGGCCTACGTCTTAACTACAGAAAATAATAATAATAATAATAATAATAATAATAATAATAATAATAACAGTGGGGATTTACCAGTTACCTCCATCGGGCGCGTCCTATTGGAATTGGGGAAGCTCGCTGGCTCTGCCGCCAGCAGAGTCAGAGGGTAGTAGGGAAACCACCGTGAAGAAAAAGCTGGTCCTTTGCCAGGGTTACGGCGAAGACTGATAAATGACCAGAAGCTAGAAAACACCTTGAGGCAACTTCTAGGGCTAACAACCCTGGTTGTAAACGGAAGGGTACCCGTCCAAAACAAAGTCAAGAAGCATGATGGCACAACGTTTAAAGAAACATACCCCAGGGTAAGTCTTCGGATAAATCCCTCGTCATGAACGCTACGGCGCACGAGTCTCGTTCGTATTCTGGGAGAGACTCCACAACATGCAAGAGACGAGTCGGAGCGTCTCTGTGTACCCTGAAGAGTCAAAAACTCAGGCCAAAATTCAAAACCTTTCTAGCAACTTTCAACATAAAATTCACTTACACAAACTGGCAAACTAAAAACCCTCACCAAGGCTCTTCACGAAAATCAGATATCCATAATGGCCCTACAAGAAACAAGGTACCCAGATGAAGAAATTTTTGAATCCGAAGGCTACCGATTTTTCAAGAGTAAATCGCAAAAAGGAATCCTCAATGGAGCTGTGATGCTTGGAACCGCGTTTGCTGTTAGAACCAATATCCTTAAATCGGTTGCAAATTTTGAACCTGTGAATGACAGATTGTCTATACTAACAATTAAATGCGCGAACAAAACCTACGCCCTAGTTAACGCACATGCTCCTACAAATGATAAGAAGAAGTCTGATCCAGACGAAGTTGATAATCTCTGGGACCTACTGGATGAAAAATTAAACAAAAATCCCAAACACCATGTCAAGCTTCTTTTGCGTGACTTCAGTGCCCAACTAGGTCGTGAACAGAAACATAAGAAAGTTATAGGAAATTACCCTGCTCACAAAAGAACCAGTCCCAACGGCAAAAGACTGGTGTCCATTTGCGAAAATCACAACCTACAGGTCATGTCGACCCACTTTCGCCATCTACCCAGGAAGCAAATGACTTGGCGTTCTCCCATCCAAACTCTTGGAGAGTTCCAAATAGATCATGTTGCAATCGCCAGAAGAAAAAGTCCTGAGATCATGAATCTCAAAGTAAAGAAAGGCATCAATGTGGCCTCAGATCACTATATGTCTCTGATCAAATTCAAACCAAATCCTGCAAACACAAGGAAGACAACCAAACAGATCACACAATTCGACAACGATACACTTCGGCAAAGGGTCGAGGAGTTCCAGGAGAAGGCTAGACCAAATGACTGTGACTTTAACAACACCAAAAATCTCCTTGTTGAGGCCGCCAAAGACGTTGCGAAATCAAGAGAAGCAAAAATCATGCCTGGTGGAATGGTACCTGTGAATCGGTCCTCAAAGAAAGACTCGATGCGTGGAAACAGCACTACTCTACGAAATCTGAAAATGATTGGGAAACCTACAAAACCCAACGTGCCCGAACAGCTAGGGTGTTCAGAACTGAGAAACGTAAATACGAAAAATCTCTCATTGAAAAGATAGAACAAAACTTTAAGAAGAATGAAAGCAGAGAGTACTACAGAGCCTTCAAACGCAAACTCACTGGCTGTAAACCACCATATCTATGCTTTGAGCGAAAGGACGGCACACTGGCGACGTCAAATGAAGAAAATTGTAGCATTCTGGCAGACTACTTCAAGAATTTACTTAATTGCTCTAAACCGCAAAGCCCCATTGAGACCAAGGAACTCTTACTCAGGTACCCAGATTCCAGACCACCCGACAGAGATGAAATCAAGCGCCACATTGCCCGTCTCAAAAATAACAAAGCGCCGGGGGAAGACTCAGTAGTAGCAGAACTATGGAAATATGCC
This sequence comes from Anabrus simplex, assembly GCF_040414725.1. Classification (NCBI taxonomy): domain Eukaryota; kingdom Metazoa; phylum Arthropoda; class Insecta; order Orthoptera; family Tettigoniidae; genus Anabrus; species Anabrus simplex. Next base: position 117,499,520 of record NC_090267.1, on the reverse strand, counting down.
CCAGAAGAATCCCTTGATATCTTGCAAAAGCAAATAGAAGAAATTTGGAGCAAGGAGACCCTAACCGAAGACTGGAAAATAGCTTTTATCCATTCATAACACAAAAAAGGCGCCATGAAGAACATCAACAACAACAGAGGAATTTCCTTGCTACCCGTGACTTACAAAATCCTGGAGCGTTTGGAAGCACAAGTCGAACACCAAGTAGGTGAATACCAAGGAGGGTTCAGAAAAAATCGCTCAACAGGCGGACAAACCCAAAATCTCAAAACGATCATCAGATATTGTACACTAAGGTCCAAGCAGTATGTGTCTGTCTTTGTGGACTTCAAGAAAGCGTACGACTCCATTGACCGGGAAGTCCTGCTAACCATCTTAACTGAATTTGGAGTTGACCTGAAACTGTTGGCATTAATTAGAGCCACCCTGACCGATACAAAATCCAAGGTGAAATTCCACGGATGTCTCTCGCATTTCTTTGACATCAAAACAGGAGTCCGACAAGGTGGTGGGCTATCCCCGATACTATTCAACTGCGTTCTAGAAAATATCATCAGAACTTGGCGAGTGAGATTACAGGAAACTAACTACAGGCCACAAAGAATAGGAACCAAATCCTAAGGGATCACAACAGACTGCTTACCATTTGCCGATGATATTGCCGTTCTCTGAAACGATGTAGAAACCGCTAGAGCTCAAGTTGAAATGTTAATGGAAATTGCCGAACAAACTGGTCTGCAGATATCGTTTGAGAAACAGAAACATCAAAGAGGCCACACCAAAACTCCATACGAAATACGGGGACATCACCCAAGTAGACAAATTCAAATACCTGGGTGAGATCATCATGAAAAATGGACTGGACAAAGTAGCACTTCAGGAGCGAGTACGCAAACTGGAAATAGCCTACCAAACATCCCGCACAATCTACAACCAAAAAATGCCTTTCCCAAAACACAAAAATACGTCACTATGAAACAGTTCTGAAGCCATTAGTTCTATGTGCAGCCGAAACCCTGTCTCTAAATGTAAACAAAGGACTCCTTGAAGAACTGAAGAGAAAAGAACGCAAAATTGTGAGAGGAATCTTGGAATCAAAGTACAGAAATGGAATCCATCGAAAGAGATCCAACGAGGAAGTCTACAGCAAAATAGAGAAAATTACCGACACAATCCAAAAAAAGACGGGCACGATTTTACGGACATCTGAAAAGAATGGATGGAAGAAAGTTAATTAAAGAGATCTTTCACTTTTTTATTCTAACCCCAAAACCACAATTCCCTGGTTTAGAAATACTAAAGAAGACCTGCAAATGCTACATATCTCAGCTGAAGACGCCCTTAACAGAGATCACTTCCGCAAGAAAATATTGACGAACGGGCTAAACCGAAACGAGCAACCGAAGAGAAGGCACGGTGCCCCTTGGACAGAGGTGCGTAAGTAGGCCCATTCACAAAGAATGAGGGAAATTTGGGCTCAAAAGAAGGCCACGTTCAGTTTCAAATGCAGGAAATAATAATAATAATAATAATAATAATAATAATAATAATAATAATAATAATAATAATAATAATAATAATAATAGTAATTCAATTACCGTGTGCTGGTATTTTCATTTGAGGCCATTTAGGCCGGCTCCATCTACTAGAGGCAGGGAAAACAGTACGTACTGTATTGGGCGACCCATATTGTTGAGTTTTGTAATAATTAATGTCGGCTAAGCGGAAAGCGTGTCAACAGAGATAGTTTACTTGTCACATCGTATATGGCATGGAGTGCCGAACGGACTTTTTTCCGAGTGCCTCGAACGGTAAATCGTTCGCCATGACAATCCAAGTTGGCGGGTTCGTTCCCCGATCAGTCCAGCGGTACTTGAAGGTGCTCAGATACACCAGTTACGTGTCGATAGATCTACTGGCATATATGAGGACCAGGGGCTCTCAATTCGGGAGAGTAGGTTGGTGCTCATGGTTCCCCTAGTTGAGTCTGGCATTACTTCCACTTACAGAACTTGTGTCCAATTCCTCACTTTCATATTTTCTGTCCGACCTCCCTTGATCAACACTTGTTCCCTTCCGACGCCGCTGTTACTTAGGAAGACCTACCGAGTCTTTCATTTTCACGCCAACCATGGCCTTTACCTTCCGTTTGCCGATACCTTCATGCTTTGGAGTGACGAACCTCTTCCATTTCTTCCTCTGATTAGCGCAAAGAGAGGATAATTGCTTAGTTGTACTTCCTCTTAAAACTACTACCACCACCACTTACCGGCGTATAAAATAACTTCAGTCGAGTGAGTTGGCTAAGCAACGTGAGTTATAATATCATAAATACAACCACAATGTTGAAACACAGCTCCCTCGCTTCTACGTACGGGTATCAAGATCACTTCGGGCTGCAACTTAGTCAAGCGGGTGATGAAACAACGCCACCTGGAGACAACCCATAATACCAAGAGTTCCGGAATAGTCTGTGAAAGCTTTTTTATTCATTTTTGAGAGTATTATTAAGTGTTTCTTCTGTTACGAACACAATATGGATGGTAAGTGACGCAAATGTTCGCACATTAGCAGAAGAGAAGAAAGGGGGCGGGGGGTGAACTGTTCTCTCAAACACCAAAATTGGACTTGTTTTCCACAGGATCCAAACTATAACTTGTCATGCATTGACGAAAATAGAAATGATAGAAATGATGGTACCGGGACAGAAAACTTTGATGAGTGTTGCGTTTCCATTTTTCTACTGTTGGAAGAAGACGATCTAGTGCCAAGAGAACGTATTTTTAAACCAAACGATTGCCCTTATTTTTTGCTTATAAGCATTGTTACTAGAGACTACTATGCTAAAGGTGGAGTGAAACAGAATCAGGACAATTTCTGTAATTCTATGCGGATGTTTCCAGACAATTAGCGATTTCTGACTAAAGTGTTGTCTGAAGTCCGCCTCTGTGGTGTAGTTGTTAGTGTGATAAGCTGCCACCCCCGGAGGCCCAGGTTCGATTCCCGGCTCTGCCACGAAATTTGAAAAGTGGTACGAGGACCGGAACGGGCTCCACTCAACCTCGGGAGGTCAACTGAGTAGAGATGGGCTCGATTCCCACCTCAGCCATCCTAGAAGTGGTTTTTCCGTGGTTTCCCATTTCTCCTCCAGGCAAATGCCGGGATGGTACCTAACTTAAGGCCACGGCCGCTTCCTTGCCTCTTCCTTGTCTATCCCTTCCAATCTTCCCATCCCTCGCAAGGCCCCTGTTCAGCATAGTAGGTGAGGCCATCTGGGTGAGGTACTGGTCATCCTCCCCATTTGTATCCCGACCAAAAGTCTGAAGCTACCTTGAAGCGGTAATCCCTCGCTGACTGAGGGTAAACAGATAAAGAAGAAGATGAAAGAAAGTTTTTGAAGCCTTTATGAAACGTGAATATCTGGTTTATTCATGCAGCAAGCTGTCTGTTATTGTGCTAAATGTAAACTTTTTGGAGGGACTTCCCAATTTGCAACAACTGGTTTCAAGAAACGGAAGCACGAAAATCAGAGGTTAACGGAACATGAGAATTTACACTCTCATCGGCGTCTCCGAAAACCGTAAATGTTGTTGAAAATGTTGAGTCCTCAGCCCTAGCGCTGGTTGGATCCTCAACAGCTCTGCCATCAGCTGTCATACATGGCCTAGGCATCACTGAAGAGACGTACTAGGGAAATGAGGAGTAAGATAGTTTCCCGTTGCTTTCCTCACCGAGCCAGAGTTGCTATTACAACATCAGTCTGCCAAGCCCACTGAAATGCATGCACCAACCGACCCTATGAGCAACATTTTCACACCATTCATAGCAGGGACTGGCTGCATAAGGAATGGCATTACTGGCATCACTCATACCTCAATCACTTTCATATTGTCAAAGCCAAGGATAAAGCTGAGGCAGATCAATGAGTGAAACAAAATTGCTCTAGCCTATACCAGAAAACACAGTGCACGATAAACACTAGATCCTGCCAGCAAAGGCATGTAAATGTAGTTAGTGGAACGTATTATTATTATTATTATTATTATTATTATTATTATTATTATTATTATTATTATTATTATTATTATTATTATTATTATTATTATTATTATTATTATTATTGAGGGGCTGCCTGGCCGAGGCGGTAAAGGCGTGCTCGGTTCGCCCGGAAGGACGTGGGTTCGAATCCCCGTCAGGAAGTCGTTAAATTTATGAAACGAGATTTCCACTTCCCGAGGTGTATATGGTCCTGAGGTTCACTCAGCCTACACCAAAAATGAGTACCAGGTTAATTCCTGGGGGCAAAGGCGGCCGGGCGTAGAGCTAACCACTCTACCCCATCACGTGCCGCGGTTAAAAATGGTGGAAGCTATCAAGGGCCTTCATGGCCTGTACGAAGGTGACTTTGACTTTATTATTATTATTATTATTATTATTATTATTATTATTATTATTACTATTATTATTATTATTATTATTATTATTATTATTATTATTATTATTATTATTATTATTATTATTATTATTATTATTATTACTTTGTTACTTTGCCAGGATTTAAAGTTTGGACATAATGGGAAACAATATTACAGACAAACTTTCCTTTGAAGACGTGCAGCATAATTCCCTGCGAAAATAAAGAATTTCGCCTTGCTTTCTGATATGGCAAAAGTGCAAAGTTTATCATCATGTCTATAACAGGAAACAATTCCAAAAAATAGCCAAGGATGTTACTGTAATGTTTAACTAATGCCACAGTAGTTGGAGCTGGAGCTCTCTAAACTCATTCTGTTCCCCTCATATAAAAAAATCCAAAATTAATTTATGATTATAAGCTGCAGGCCTAATGATTTACAAGGTGAAGCGATCAGCGAATTTATACCGCTAGGTACACCATCTGATTATGAAGCCTTCAGCTGTAGACCAGTATTAATGTTTGACCTTGAAATTTTTTCAATTCCAAATGTTCTGTACCTCAGTCAAATTTTATATTCATTACATTTAGTATTTGAGTCCACGCACCGGTATTGAAAACAACTAAATCGATACCGGCATGAGAACACATAAGCAAGAACATAAAATTTACAAATGAAACAAAAATCTGTCTTTTGTAAAAGGCACACATTTTGCAGAACAAAATTTAGGTTATAAGTATTAATAATATGTTGTAATAGATCACCTTATCTTTTGACAGTTATGTAAATATACTGGACTTCAATGTAGGTATCAAATAACCTCACTTAAAAAGCAGAAAATATTGATATCATACCTGGAACATTGAGATTCCGTGAGAGTTTTTCTTTCCTTCCTGACTATCCTTTTGTGATCCTCTGCACCGGCAGGCAGATTGATGTCAATGCACGTTATCAGACACTTCCTACTAATATCAAAGGAAGAATCCTAGCCTTTCTGTTACGTGCCCATATGGCTGCTATTAATGCCGTCATTGACTAGAAACGGCTACGTCACTCACTGCAAGCAACACAATCCTGACATATTTGTTATAATATGAATTCAAAATGCTTCGAATCATTTGTGATATTGTATAAATAAATATACACACACACACATACACACGTTCCGAGAATGTTTTCTGCGTCGCAGTTCGACGTTTTCACCACTACACGTCGCTAGTGTCGTAATCGATACGACGCTCTCCGTGAGGCTAGGGGTGGTTGCGGCGGGAAACAGGGGTGGAAGCAGCAGACGTGAAAGAAGACGACTCACTGACGTTTTATTGATCATATTGCAAAAGAAGTACCTCCGTGAATGCTGAAGCATTTGACAACTTTATGGTGAGTGACACCTGTAATTCTGGATCGCTCTCTGCACTTTCTCCATGTGAGAGCGAATGTTTTCTGAGAGTGTACAGACAGGCAACGCGGAACGTATTGTTCTCGTGTCATTATCATAGAAGAGTACTTGACTGGCGATACTGAGAGCATTATTAAGCTCTGACAGAGGACGGGAACTCGAAAATAATTGAAAGGTTGCACTTCTGGATCCCGGCATTATTATCAGGCATTTTAGGCCCTGCAGTGCAAGATGGCATTTAAGGACAGTAGATACTACAATCAATCAATCAATCAATCAATCAATCAATCAATCAATCAATCAATCAAACAGTCAATCAATCAATCAATCAATCGATCGATCGATCAAGCCATCAATAATCAGTCAATCACTCACCATTGGTCTGTATTCAGGGCAGTCACCCAGGTGGTAGATACTCTATCAGTTGTTTACCTAGTCTTTTCTTAAATAATTGCAAAGAATTTGGAAATTTATTGACGAACTCCTTTGGTAAATTATTCCAATTCCTAACTCCTCTTCCTATAAACGAAAATTTTACCCAATTTGTCCTCTTGAATTCCAACTTTATCTTCATGTTGTGATCTTTCCTACTCTTAAAGACACCACTCAAACTTATTAGTCTACTAATGCCATTCCACGCCATCTCTCCACTGACAGCTCGGAACATACCACTTAGTCGAGCAGCTCGTCTCCTTTCTCTCATGTCCTCCCAGCCCGAACTTTGCAACAGTTTTGTAACGCTACCCTTTTGTCGGAAATCACCCAGAACAAGTCGAGCTGTTTTTCTTTGGATTGTTTCCAGTTATCGAATCAAGTATACATCTTGGTGAGAGTCACATTCACTGGAACCATGCTCTAGTTAGGGTCTTACCAGAGGCATATATTGTCTCCACTCCTTCCTTACTACAACCTATTTTTTTAAATTTGTTTTACGTCGCACCGACACGGATAGTTATTATGGCGACGATGGGAAAGTAAAGCCGTAGGAGTGGAAAGGAAGCGGCCGTGGCCTTAACTAAGGTACAAACCCAGCATTTGTCTGGTGTAAAAGTTGAAAACCACGGAAAACCGTCTTCGGAGCTGCCCGCAGTGGGGCTCGAACCCACTACCTCCCGGATGCAAGCTCATAGTTGCGCACCCCTAACCGCAGGGCCAACCCGACCAATACTTCAACTCCTAAGTATCCTCTTAACCATGTGCTGAGATCTGTACCGTTTATTTACAATCCCGTTTATGTTATTACCCCAATGAAAATCGTTCACTATATTAAAAGCTACGTACTTACGGTGATCGTCATAAGGAACTTTCACCCCATCAACGCAGTAGTTAAAACGAAGTTATGGCACTTGTGCGGAGATGGAATGTGTTGACATTTGCACTGAACACCAAGCACTCCAGGAAATTACTAAGCATTGGTATGCCAAAAAGTGACACTTCTAAGGAAGACCAAGGAGGGTTGGAATGCAGAAACAGGGGAAGGTCCACCCAGTAAGATAGATAGATAGATAGATAGATAGATAGATAGATAGATAGATAGATAGATAGATAGATAGATAGATAGATAGATAGATAGATAGATAGATAGATAGATAGATAGATACCGTTAGAATTCAATGCTAGAGTTGAGACGATAATTGTTCTGCAGCTACGGAGGTTACTAAGACCACCAAGAGGAAGCCTTTGTTGATTTACAACGGACATCACACAGTGGACGATATCAATAAATCTCAAATGACTTATTGGCTGTGCGTAGATTTCAGGAAAAGTACATGTAAAAGAAGAATAACAGGATAAATTAATATAGTTTTAGGCAAGGCAAGTTGTGTTTGAATTCCAGATGAAGCGGTGAATGAATTTTAAAAAAAGTGTAGGAAAAGCAAAAGTCCGAGGAAAACAGAGAATATGATTTCACCCATTTATACCCAAGAGGTAAGCCAGATCTTCAGTCTAGGCTATGAGAAGTACTGTTCATGTCTGTCTATACCGGAGTATATGAAAATCGAGACTCCGTTCTAATGTCATTCCGCGCAAATGTCACCATCCTACTTCTAACTCACCAAATACTGTTAGACAGAGTGAAGGTCTCCGTGCAAGTGTTCCAACCCGAGTTAAAACTGACAGGACTTTCCTACTAGTGAAACTCACAACGTGATTTTTAACCCCGTTTATCATCATCTCTCTGTCCATCTCACAACATTGTCGAGGTTTTTTGCAGTTGCTCGCAGTCTTGTAACTTATTTATCACTCTATACAGTATAACATCATCCGCAAAAAGCATTACTACCGATTCTAGTTGAAGAAGCGTTTTTCAGTATATAATTTATGACACTTCGGCATCTGGTTGTGCTGATGGACATTATCATTTTAATAATAATAATAATAATAATAATAATAATAATAATAATAATAATAATAATAATAATAATAATAATATCCGGAGTACTGGGTTCGATTCCCGGCTCTACCACGGAATTTGAAAAGTGGCACGAGGGCTTGAACGGGATCTACTCAGCCTCGGGAGGTCAACTGAATAGAGGGGTGTTTGATTCCCTCCTCAGCCATCCTGGAAGTGGTTTTCCGTGGTTTCCCACTTCTCCTGCAGGCAAATACCGGGATGGTACCTAACTGAAGGCCACGGCCGCTTCCTTCCCTCTTTCTTGTCTATCTCTTCCAAACTTCCCATCCCCCCCACAAGGCCCCTGTTCAGCATAGCAGGTGAGGGTGCCTGGGCGAGATACTGGTCATCCTTCCCAGTTGTTTCCCCCGACCCAGAGTCTCAAGCTGCAGGACACTGCCCTTGAGGCGGTAGAGGTGGGATCCGTCTCCCAGCCCGGGGATAAACAGCTGAAGAAGAAGAAGAAGAAGAAGATCATAATGATAATAATAGTAATAATAATAATAATAATAATAATAATAATAATAATAATAATAATAATATGAGGCAGGGTTTGTGAAATTCTTTGTAGGCCTATATAGAATCTAATCTTAGGAAACACTCAGCCGGTTTGGGTAATGCTTTCACCACTAGTACATAACTCTGTCCTCGACAGGCGAATTGTTGTGTGAAAAGTAATTGGAAATCTTAACAATTTGTATTGGGGAAGTGGCTTGCAACTCCACTGTCGGCAGCCCCAAAGATGGTTTTGTCTGGATTCCCATTTCCAAAGTAGGCAAGTGTTGAGGTTGTACCTTAATTAAGATCACGGTAGCTCGCTGCCCATTCCTAGTCCTTACGTATCCCATCGTCACCATAAGACGGTCAAAAGTGATTTCTTGTCCATTATATTTTGCAGTTCCTGATCTGTGCTGAAAGAAGTGATGAAGAACCATCGTTTTCACGTCCCATATGAATAAATCTGATCTCCTCTGCATCTTATACTACCTACCGTTCTTGGATCGGTCGAAACTGGCTAAGAACTGCCAGGAGCTGAGTCCGGGCCTCTTAGACTAATGAACAAAGTGTGAAAGGCACCTCCCCAAAGCAGAGAGAATAACGTAGAGCAGAGGTCAATTTAAACGAAAGTATATTAACATAAAAGCAGAGGGAAAAGCAAACTAATAGGGATACAGGCAGTCAAATACTCACATCCATAACATGCAACGATACTCCAACCACAGTAAAAATCACTTATCAATCTGTTTCCTTTGTACCTTTCACCGTCATAACAGAGATATCGTGTTCTGCGATGCAATTTTTTACGAGTCAGTGACAACAGATAAAACGTGATCCAAAGTATTTATTTCCCAAAAAGGACCTTTAACTATCTCGAGGTGAAAGTAAAAGCATTCACACAATAAAATCTAATAGCTCTCCAAATAACGTCAAGGTTTCGATAAAATATGGATTCCGACAATCCCCATGCATCCCCATAAATCAAAGACTCCAGTGAACCAAGACCGGCAGAAAAGTAAACAAATATGGAATACAAGAAGGTAAGAAAGGGGTGGCCATAGTTACAGAAATAAATCGATATGAGTCAGAAAGCAAGTAAAATTAGAGCAAATTTCCGAAATAAACATATTAATCAGCTGAGGAAGCCGGAAACAATGGCGAGGTAAAATAAGAATAATGACAAGAACAAATGTCAACAAGATACTGAAAATTAACACATGTCCGATAACCACTCCACACTCACGCACACTCAGAGACCAATCACACGAAGGAGAGGGTATAAAAGTATAACAGCAAGACACGTTATGACAAGAATCGTAAGAGCATGACATGGTTCAGTCAACGGCTCATGAGCGTGACCTGAGAGCACAGATCAGAAACCTGGGTCGCCGCAAAGAGGCCTGGCTCACCTAGTATAAACACATAACGTAAATAACTTACACGCCGCATAACACGTGTTCATATCGTACATCTAGGCGGACATGAATCGTACAGTATCAGCGTTAAATCACAATGCAGAACATAAGCTCGAGCCAAAACGTCGAAGATACAGAGAAATAAAAGGTCTCCAACCAAAACAACAAGCAAATCCATCACAGACACGTATAATCGGATCGATGCCACCTTTCGCTCTTTGCAGGAACGAGTACACATAAGCAGACATGAAAAGAAAGGAAGGACAGTGAAATAAGTCTGCAGAAAAAATATAAAAGAATATTACACTAAACCAGACATCTCTCTGTAAACAAACTAGCATAACTATGGCAAGCCGAGAATTACTGGAACAAACATCACGCACAGAAAAGATAAGTAGAATAAATATCTCGAGATTGAAGTAGTCATATTCATGACTCTAAACTTTAAGAGCCATTTAAGATAATGTTTAAATCGTTTATAGTACCATCTGTACGAGATCAAAGCCACCTGGCAAATCAACATCTCCATCTTTTCTGAAAACTTATTACAGTCAGACGACCAGAGATAACTCGAATCAAAGGTAAGCCAGAAATAAATGCTTTGGCAATATTCCGTTACATGAGGTGCCATCTCTCTAATAGGGACGAACTACACGTCTAGCCTGGCATAGAGAATACTAAGCAGCCATAACAGACTGACCTATGATATCGCAAATAATGCGATATCTGTAAAATACAAAAGCAAGATAGGAGGTAATGAGGTGCGGCTCAATATCTAGATGTCATTTTTATGTTAGACGCAAAGGTCCGTGAACTTAGAACCATTACTCTCTCTTTCCCGTAATTCCGTTTTGCTCGTTTTATCTTTCTCGAAACATATCGTTTTAACTTCAGTTGTTTCTCTCTGTAATTGCATGTTTTCTGCAAATTCGTTTACTTTTCCTGTTCCACGTGGAGGTTTAGGACGTTACGCCATAAGACCTTTCTGTGCCGTTGCGACGTAAAGCAAATAAAAAGACGTTAGATGATCGGCTTATTTATAAATTGTTTATTTAACAAAGGAAATTCATTGAACCTATAATGATCGAAAATTCTTTCCAAGCGAGACCCCATGCCGTGGTAGATATTTTGTTTTTCCGACAAATTTCTGCTGAAGATGACAGGTGTGGCTAAAACAATGGCGGGTAAGAGGCAGGCACGCTACCCCTAAACCACGTGGCCGTCAGTGATGAAATTACCTTAACTGTTTATATTGAAGCCTGACATCACAAAGTTGGTGAAGTCAAAGAAATGAATGATGTCGCCCTAAATGCAGAAAGAAGGACAGTTTACTTTGTTGTTTTTAGTCTCGTAAAGTGTGTTGGTGCCGTCCATACACTCGCAATCTGTCCCTTTATCACTCACTCGCTATCTCCCTCCTTCAGGGCTCGCTCTCAGCTTTAAGAGACTGGGGCTGCCACTTAGAATTGCCTGTATTGTGAATTAGTCACAGTCTAGGAAATTCCTCAGAAGTCTAGGTTTGCTTAATTATTAAAGGTACGACCACAACGGATTTATGGGATGCATACATGGTATAGAGAGAGATAATTCATCCGATAGCCGCCCCTATGAGGGAATAGAAATAACCGGCCTCCTAATCAGTTCATATGAACAATATTTATTTTATCTGTTATTTGGGTGTAATTCTATTACATTTTGTAATATTTTTGTAATGCTAAATATTATATTATTCAGGTATTAATCAATTAATAAAACAAGCAAAGTCATCTCCGTGCAGTCCACGAAGTCCCTTGGAGGGGTGGCCTCCACTATCTGTAACTCCTGCACTTGATGGGGTAGAGTGGTTAGCTCTACGCCCCACCGAGCTCGATAACTGCAGTCGCTTAAGTGCGGCCAGTATCCAGTATTCGGGAGATAGTAGGTTCGAACCCCACTGTCGGCAGCCCTGAAAATGGTTTTCCGTGGTTTCCCATTTTCACACCAGGCAAATGCTGGGGCTGTACCTTAATTAAGGCCACGGCCGCTTCCTTCCCACTCCTAGCCCTTCCCTGTCCCATCGTCGCCATAAGACCTATCTGTGTCGGTGCGACGTAAAACAACTAGCAAACAAAAGCTCTACGCCCGGCCGCCTTTGCTCCCAGGGATTAACCTGGTACTCATTTTTGGTGTAGGCTGAGTGAACCTCAGGAGCATATGCACCTCCGGAACTGGAAACCTCGTTTCTTGATTTTTTCCACTTTCTGACGAGGAATCGAACCCACGTCCTTCAGGGTGAAACCGCTTCGACCAAACAGTCTCTTTTCTTATAGAAGGCACCGAGCGAGTTGGCCGTGCGGCTAGGAGCGCGCAATTGTGAGCTTGCATTCGGGAGATTGAGAGTTCGAACCTCACTGTCGGCAGCCCTGAAGATGCTTTTTCCCATTTTCACACAAGGCAAATGCTGGGACTGTACCTTAATTAAGGCCACGGTCGCTTCCTTCCCAATCCTAGCCCTTTCCTCTCCTAACGTCGCCATAAGACATATCTGTGTCAGTGCGACGTAAAGGAAAAGAAATTATATAGAAGGCGAAGAAAAATGTAAAAGTATTAAAATACGGGAAATTTTGAGTCCCATGAAAGGTTTACAATAGACGCGAGGGTTGTCTCTATATTGGACGTCTAGTAGCCTAGTTTCTGAGTGACCTCGTGGGTAATGTGAGAGAAAGTAATGTGAGAGAAATGAGGGAAAGGCCTATTTCAGTTATGCACAAAGAAAAACCGGTAGGCATATACCATTTTAGTTTTTACCTCAGAGAGAGGTTCATCTAATTCAGCATCTGCCAGACATTGTGGTGGAAATATTTGCACAAAAGTGGCTTTATTTTGGTGTGGTTTTTTAATATTTGAAAATTCGTAACTCCTAACACACCTGGCCATACATTGTTAGAAAACCGGGCGAGTTGGCCGTGCGTGTAGAGGCGCGCGGCTGTGAGCTTGCATCCGGGAGATAGTAGGTTCGAATCCCACTATCGGCAGCCCTGAGAATGGTTTTCCGTGGTTTCCCATTTTCACACCAGGCAAATGCTGGGGCTGTACCTTAATTAAGGCCACGGCCGCTTCCTTCCAACTCGTAGGCCTTCCCTATCCCATCGTCGCCATAAGACCTATCTGTGTCGGTGCGACGTAAAGCCCCTAGCAAAAAAAACTTTGTTAGAAAGAATATTAACGCATTGAATTTCAAAGGTAGACGTTTAGGCGTTAGGTATTCCAATGTGACCGCTAATGAAAGAGATTAAACTGCTCAGCTGCAAAGTGAATACAGAGAGAAAATAAACTATAGGAGCCAAGATCAAGAATTAGTTCCGTCACTTAAGACTTGACGAGTTCTTTTCCATGAAACAATAAGAATGAAAACAAAAAGCCAATAAACTACGAGCCACATTGTTTTGAAGAGCGTAGGTATTAGAAGGAACCCGTAGGCATGAAGATAAATGAGGAGATAGGAAAGAAATTCGGCGATATGGGAGAGTAATTGAAACAAACGAGGTAAGGTAAATAGAAAAGAGAGGAAAGAAGAAGGTCCGTGACGAAGTGTGAATGAAATATCAGCTAGTGATGAAGATAGATGTGCCAGAACGACGCGAGAGACATTGATGAAATGTGAACGGAGAAGAAAATGCTGAAAATATTTGATGTTCACGTTACACGGTTATTGCTACTATGTGATCTTATGACAGCTGAAAGAAAATAATTATCTTAAAATAAACCTGAAGAGCTCATCGCAGAATCAACATTAATTTAATGTATTAAAATAAAACACGAAAGTGAAATACAATGCAATGGTGAACCATTGACAGTAAAGGAGCTCAAGTAAAGTAACGGCTGTGTACTATTCATTGTCAAGTACAGGTTGTCTTCTCTATGATGTATGCTGATGACTAAAACATTGTGATCACCTTGTGATTTCCATGTCAATGAAAACTGTTCTGAAGTGCATTATGATGTTTTTAAGGGACTGAAACTATCGGAAATAAAAAATTACAACAAAATTAAATCAGGATAAAATTTTGTCATTTGATCGCTAAAACATAAAAATTTTCTTGATGTCCATGTTTATCACTGTTCAATAAACTGGAACGTCCTCATTCCCTTCACTGTGATTGTTATCATGAACTAGGTCTGACCCTTCAAAGAATGACGGTATCGACAAAACTAAGGGAAGGGTCACGAAGGGCTTGAAATAGAGGGATTCTATAGGTCTCACAAACATAATGCCGTCTGGGTCGGAAAATAATACGAGTTGACCAAGAGAGGTCAGGAAGGAAAGATGAAAGTGAGGAGTCAGGAACAAGCAAGTGGAAGTAATGCCAGACTCAACTAGGGGACCCCTGGTCGACCCCCAGATGTCACCGCCTTCAGTGCCTCTAAGGACTTATTTTTTGTTTGTTTACGTCGCACCTACACAGATAGGTCTTGTGGTGACGATGGGATAGGAAAAGTCTAGGGGGGAAGGAAGCGGCCTTGGCCAGCATTTGCCTCGTGTGAAAATGGGAAATCACGGAAAACCACCTTCGGGTTCGCCAACAGGTCGAACCCACTATCTCCCGAATACAAGCTCACAGCTGCGTGCCCTCGGCCCCCTAACCATTTACAGAGGAATCTATGAATATTTTCTTTACTCCACCAGCAGCGGAATCTCGCAAGTTGAGAGCCTTCTTCAGCCACCTCTGTAGACTGAGTCAGTATCCTACTTTGGGGTGAGAGTCGTTTTAAAAATAATAATTTTCTTTTTAATGTAATTATCTTTCTGTATATAATAATAATAATAATAATAATAATAATAATAATAATAATAATAATAATAATAATAATAATAATAATAATAATAATAATCGTGTCCATGCAATTAATACGATGCCATTTAGGAAGCAGGTGTGACAATTTCTATGTTTCATTTTACTCTCCCAGACAGCAGTGAAATGGATCGATCAATGACTTGAGTTTTAATTATTTTGTCAGGTAAACTCAAAGTTCGCCATCAGAGATCTTTCATAATTATGTCATCATCGTACGACGTGAAGTACCGAATGGAATTCAATGCGCCCTTCAAAAACTTTACTATTTTTGCCGGGTTTCAACACGTAATATTAAGATCCGGAGGCCGACACTCTACAACTGACCCACAGAAGAAGCTTTCCTCTATATGACCATAACATCGTCTTCAATCCAATAACATGCCGTACAACAACCATTGTGACATGCTCATTGGAGGACGAACGTTATAGCGTTCGGTTCTATCGATCAGGCCAGAATACTAAAGAGAAGCGAAGCAGCATAACTCATGAAACGGTGTTCAATGCGGAGAAAGAGAACTCGAAGATTTTGGCCATCTCCCAAATGACTATATGCGGAGCCTTGTGATTTACCATAGCCATTTCTTTTCCTTGGCGGCATTCTTTCGCGAAACCAGCTGAATCAGCTACTTCTGAAATGTCTTTATTTGTTTCACCTCACTTCTTCTGATCCCAGAATGAACAAGATGATGATGATGGTAATAATAATAATAATAATAATAATAATAATAATAATAATAATAATAATAATAATAATAATAATAACTGTTGGTTGAGTCATCAGTCCATAAACTGATGAAGCTCTCCATAACGCCCTATCTTGTGCTAATAATAATAATAATAATAATAATAATAATAATAATAATAATAATAATAATAATAATAATAATTGTACCGGCTGGTACACCTATACGCCGCACATTTGAATTTTACGCCTTTAAGTACTCCGCTACAGGAGAAACTCTGAACTTTAACAACTGTATCAACTTATAAGTTTTCTCAGAAGATGTCACTACAGTAAATTTTGTGATTACGAAGTTGTCAGTATTGTGTGGAGTTTAACTTGTTTTGTTTTCTATTGATCAAGAAGTGTGGACATTCTCTGATAGATGTCTCTACAAAAAACCATGACCATGCACCCTGGTGCGAAGTGGAAGAACTTTATTTGAAGAAATTTTGTATTCATAAGTTTGTTCTTTACTAAATTTCGTTCTTTCATTTGTGGGTTGGCAATATAAATCTTTTCTTTCCGCCAGTTTTAAAGTTAGCCAATCAATTATTTCTCTAATTAATTTTTGACCAATCGTGTATTTCTTCTCCAATTTTAATGTGTAACTTTTAGCCAGCCAATAAACGACTTTGGGTGTGTCTTAATTATTCATGAAAGGTCTCGAATCTTCCTCGAGAGGATAAAAACTGCTGATTTTCCTGTCTCTACGCCACTTCAACAACATCTAGCTCAGTGTATGGACGTGTAGCAGAGGGCGGGTAGCGCCTCTTCCTTCGGGCAGCAGCTCTTCAACAAGGTAATGGCCGTTTAACATCTTTATTTCTTGCTAGCTCAGCAGTTTAACCCGCGGGGCAGGTCCGAAACTTTTAATATGTAACCTATCTCTTGAAACATGTAAATTGCCGTCACTTTTGTAAAACGTAATATATCTTTAACCGTAAATCGGGGACAGGGAGTGCTTTACCCTCTCGAGCTCCCCTTCATTTTTTCCTTGAGGTGACTGCGTTTTGGTAACTTTTTCTTCCTTAATGTATTAAATTTTTCTCATACGAGTCACCTCCATAGTTTGGGATTAGCCCCTGTTTCTTCGGCCCAGTGCCTCTTAGGTTTTAAAAAGGTTTCGTGTAGGAGTGCAAATTTACGCCTCCATTCAGTTTTGCATTTTGAGCCAATTACTTAACCTATTCTTTTTCTACGAAGGCCCAATAGGTTGGGTAAAAGATACCCCTGTTTCATTGTAAGTTGTGCCTTGATGGCAATCATGTGTAAAAGTCTGGTATTACCTTTATAAGCTTGAAAAATTGAGAGCGGATTAGTTCTTTTATTTGTGGTAAAAGTGCCTCAGAGAGGCTTGATATTCGAAGGTGGGAGCAAGTGCTCCATGTTATTAGGGGTTTTCTACCCTTTGGTAAATATTTGTTTGGGAGCTGAGAGCTCAGGAAATGTAAAGTGAAGGCTTGAAGCCTAAGTTCTGTTATACCACAAAATCTTGTCGTTCCTAGACTTAAATTTTGTTACTGGTACCTTATTACTTGTTGTTATTGGTTAAAGTTGGAAATTCTATATCAAAACTGTTAAGTTTGGCTGTTTTGAAAATATAACCTTTAATGAAATTTTAATTCCTTTTTCGGCTTTGTAGTTAGAGACCCATTCCCGCCCGCACCTCCTTTCACCTCTGCATTCCACGGGTAACCCCGTAATAATAATAATAATAATAATAATAATAATAATAATAATAATAATAATAATAATAATAATAATGTGCTAATAATACCGAGCGAGTTGGCTACGCGGTTTGATTCACGTGGCTGTGACCTTGAAATCGGGAGATGGTGGGTTCGAACCCTGCTCCAACTGGCCCTGAAGGTGGTTTTCCGTAGTTTCGCACAAGGCAAATGCTGGGAGCTGTGCCTTAATTAAGACCAGAGTCACCTCCTTTCTAATTCTGGCTCTGTCCTATCCCATCGTCGCCATAAGACCTGCCTGTGTCGGTACAACGTAAAACAAATAATAATAATAATAATAATAATAATAATAATAATAATAATAATAATAACAGTTACGGATCACAGAGAGGTGAAAGAAGGCACTGGTTGGAATGGGTCTATCTACGATAGTCAAAGATTTATTTAATTCTTTAAAAATCAAGGTTATATTTCTTTTCAGATATTACATTTTAACAAACAACAAGATTTCAGGTACAGAGGTAGTTTTGTACAAAATAGAAAATCAGAAAAACCAAGAATTTGTAAGTTACGATTTGAGCTTCAAACTCATAATTTAGAAAGGTTCCAACATCTCTAATGTTGCGCTTAGTTAGATGGGCAAGGAGGCGAATCTCCCTATTTGTTTCACAGGAAATTCTAAATCACAATTTTCAAGAGCACTTTGCTCCAACGGTTACATGTTACGGTCTTCCAAAGGCACCACTCAATATTACACAAATATCCATTACATTACAAGAAAAGAGCCTTAATGCCCCACAACTCCACCAAGGAGACTACGCTCCCAAACCCTTACAGCCTACTCAAGGCAACCATTAACTTTTACAATTCGGATAAGAGCGTGTTTGCTCGATAACTTTTACACGTTCAGGCCCCTCTAGGCACAACCTACAATTTATAAGACCATATCACTGACCTTTTAAGTTTACACAGGGGTTTCTAGTACCCATTATACTGGGCTTTTATGGAAATCAACAGGTTCAATTACGGGCCCCAAAAACAAAATGGATGAAAGCGGACACTTGCGCCCCTTGAAATTGCTATTGGCTTTACGTCGCACTGACACAGATAGGTCTTATTGCGAACTTCTTGAAATCAAGAGGTTAAAACCCTACTTGAGTTTGTGGCCCGACGATGCAGAGGCTAATCCTAAAGTACTGAGGTGACTAGATGGACAAGTTAAGTTATAATTTACAAGCGAAAACGGTTACAAAATCAGTCACCTCAAGATTAATGGAAGGGGAATTCGAGAGGGTAACGCACTCTCTATCCCCGGTTTTCAGTTTGTACTTATGAATTACTCAAACTTTTACGTGAGAAGGAAGAAAGTTTACATTTTAGGAAATTAACTGTTACATAGTTAAAGATTGGATCCTTCCCCTCGAGTCAGCTTGCGGAGATAACTACTGAAACCGAAAAATGGTGGCCATTACCCTAGCTGATGTTCTGCCTGCCGAAGAATGAGGCCCCGCCTCCTCACTTAGCACACACACTCAATAATGCGACGATCAATGAGACCAGTTAACACGAAAAGGCGTCAGCTTTTATACCCGAGAGGAAGGTTCGAGAAGGCTCTGGACTGAAACCAGACACACCCTCTCTCTTTATTGGCAGATAATATAAGTACAAGAATTCAGTTCAGAAAACCTATTAACACAAAATTTCTTTAATTTCTAGTTGTTCCACTTTGCACCAGAGTGCCTGACATCAGTTCTTTAATGAAGACATACATGGAGAAAAGTCCAAATTTCTTGAAATAGTTGGTGCAAACTGTGATACGCCTAAAAACAGAAAAAAGAAGAAATCCAGTCATTTTAGGAAACCTTAAACTAGCACGTTACTCTATCACTTTAGTAGTGACATCTGTTGATCAACGTCCCAACTTCTTGCACTAGTTGTTTCAATTTTTATGTGATAGCATTCTTGAAGGCGCTTCATTTAAATGCACGGGGTTGAGGTGTACCTCCCGGTAGAATAATAATAATAATAATAATAATAATAATAATAATAATAATAATAATAATAATAATAATAATAATAATAATAAATAATAATAATAATAATAATAATGGAACTGAGACCAAACAGGAGACTGACAAGTGATGAATTATTGTTCCAGTTGGCTCTGGATGAAAATTGTGAGTTAGAAGGCAATTATTCTGATACTCTTTATCACGGCCTGTAATTATTGGACGGTATTCTTGGAACGCTCTGACCCGTTATTATTATTATTATTATTATTATTATTATTATTATTATTATTATTATTATTATTATTATTATTATTATTATTATTATTATTATTATTCCGGGGTATCTGTGGAACGCAGAGGTGAAAGAAGGGCCGCGGTGAATGGGTCTATCTACAATACCAAAGTTGAGTTAAAACTTTAAAAGGGTATATTTCTTTTCCAAAAAGAAACTTAACAATCTTTTTCACTGAGTGAACATAACAATACATCAGGTACAAGATAATCTTGCAACAAGACTAGGAAAATTCGAGATTCAGAGCGTTAACAATTTTGGGCTTCAAGCTCCTATTTTACAATGTCAGCGATACCTGATTCAGTTTACCAAAACTTTAATTCACATTAAGGTAGGCTGTCATTTATCTAAGGGCAGAAATCCCCTTTAATTCAAGAACACATACTCCCTCCATTACAATCTCTAGCCTCCCAGAGGCGTTCGTTAATCTTACAAAAACTTTGAAAAAGAGCAAACAGGCTCTCAGTATCTTCTAGCCCAGGGGTTTCCAATTTGTAAGGGCTCGAGGGCCTTATTGGAAATCTTAGTCATGTTCGCGGACCGCATTTCACTAATAGGCAATTTTCGTAAAATTCTGCGTATAGTAGACCTACGGAAGTACCATTACAAAATAATATGCATAATTAAATTGAAATAAATGTTTCATCATTTTAATTAGGTAAAACATTATTTTACAATAGCATAAAAGAGTAAATTTTGGAGTCGGGCTGAATAGCTCAGATGGTTGAGGCGCTAGCCTTCTGAAGGTTCGATGTTAGATCGTTCCGAAGGTGCTCAAATACGTCGGCCTCGTGTCGGTACATTTACTGGCACGTGAAAGAACTCCTGCGCGATAAAATTCCGGGACTTCAGCGTCTCCGAAAACCATCAAAAGTAGTTATTGGGTCTTAAAAACCAATCATTATTTGAAATATGGATTTTTAATTTTTATAAATAAAAAATAATCTATTCAGATCAAGTGATTATTTAAAAACGACGAAAACAATTAAATTGGTTCAGAATAGGGTCTATACCGGGTATAAAAATGAATACATTTTTGAACGACCAACAAAATTGTCTTTTGCAACTATTCTTTACATTATTCATTAAAATGCTCTCGCGGGCCGCATTATATGGCTTCGCGGACCGCCATTTGGAAACCCCTGTTCTAGCCTATTCAAGGTAATATCAGAAACTTACAACCATTCGCCCATCAAGTCACAACTTACAAATTGAAAGATAATGTTATACAGGGGTATCTAGTACCCAACCTACAGGGCCTTGACGAAAAGAACAGGTTAAATTAAACGCCCGAACACAAAATGAATGGAGGCATAGACTTGCACTCCTAGGTTTGAACACTAAAAGAACCTAAGGGGCTCTAGGCCAATGAAACAGGGGCTATTCCCAAACTACTGAGGTGACTCGTATAGAAATTACATTAACACATTACAGTAGGAAAAACCGTTAGAGAAAAACGTAATCACCCCAAACCAAGATGAAGGGGAGCTCGAGAGAGTACATCACTCTCTATCCCCGATTTATAGTTAAAGACTTTATGAAGTTTTACGTTAGCCGGAAGAAAGTTACATTTTAGAAAAGTCGTTACATACTAAAGAGTCGGACCTTTCCCTCGGAGGTAGCAAGAAAGAATAAAGTTATGTGGCCATTACCTTGTGGATGTTCTTGTTGCCGACGAAAGTGGCCGCCCGTCTCCTGCTTAACACACACACTCAGAAAGATGACGATCAATTGGTCAAGAAGCGTGAAAAGCCGCAATTTATAAACCTTCAGGGAAGATTCGAGATCATTCAAGACTAAACCGTCACACCGTCTAAATTGGTCAATTTCAAATTTACACTCAGAATCGAACAAGAAGCCTGTGATAGGTTGAAAATTAAATACAGAAATTAGGGATTGGCTAGATTCAAAACTGGTGGAAATAAAAAGGAAATACTGCCAACCCAAAAATAACATGAACATCAATCAGTTACAAAAACCTAGAAATTTACTGGCACGTAAAAAAACTCCTGTGGGACTAAATTCTGCCACCTCGGCGTCTCCGAAGACCGTGAAAGTAGTGGGACGTAAAGCAAATAACATTATTATTATTATTATTATTATTATTATTATTATTATTATTATTATTATTATTATTATTATTATTATTATTATTATTATTATTAAAACCTAGAAATACAAAACTTCTTTAAATTATGAGTTCTTTCATTTCGCACCAGGGTGCGTGATCATCCTTTTTTTCTTTTTCTTTTTTTCTTTTTTTTGGTGGTGTCATCTGTAGAAAAATGTCCAAACTTTTTTATGTAGAGCAAACAAAACAAGGAGAAAAGTTTAGGCAACTGTACAATAACAAAATTACATCGTATTTCTGTGGTGACATCTTCTGAGTCATCATCATCATTAGTCGTTGTGCTCATTACTGAGCGTCGTGACCTCATAACTCCATCATTTCCTTGTTGCAACCTTGACAAGTTGTCTCCATCCCGAGCGGTTTTCACATTTCGTTAATATGACCTGAAGTGGTAGCCCAGTGATCTTTTTCGCCTGATCTATCCATCTGCTTGCTGTTCTTCCTCGTGGTCTACTGCCTTCAATTTTGCCTTCTGAGTAAAGTTCTATAATTTCCAGTTGTAGTAGTTTCCACATTAGTTCGATAGAGGAGTTCATTAAGGCGATAATTTTGAATGCGCAGCGTTGAGGTGTACCTCCCGGTACTATTATTATTATTATTATTATTATTATTATTATTATTATTATTATTATTATTATTATTATTATTATTATTATTGGTGTAGTGGTTAGTGTAATTAGGGGCCACCCCCGGAGGCCCGGGTTCGATTTCCGGTTCTGTCGTGAAATTTATAAACGTGGCATAGTGGCATGAGGGCTGGAAACGGGCCCACTCAGCCTCGGAAAGTCAACTGAGGAGAGGAGTGTTCGGTTCCCACCTCAGCCATCCTCGAAATGGTTTGCCGCGGTTTCCCAGTTCTCCAGGCAAATGCTGGGGTGGTACCTAACTTAAGCCCACCACCGCTTTCTTCCCACTTCCTTGCTTATCCCCTTCCAATCTTCCCATACGCTCACAAAGCCCCTGTGTAGCATAGCAGGTAAGGCCGCCTAGGTCAGGTACTGGTCCTTCTTCCCAGTTGTATCCCCGACCCAAAGTCTCAGGCTCCAGGACACTGCCTTTGAAGCAGTAGAGGTGGGATCATGAGCGTTTCAAAGCCGGCATACTGATAAATTATTTGAAAAAATAATTTGATATCTTGCGCCGTTGTCATGTTATCAGCTGCTGAAGTTAGCGAATCAGATCACTTCGTGGGAGAATTCAAATGCGCTTTGCGCGTGAATGTTGCTAAATCTGAACGTGGCAAGAGTCCTGCTTGACAGCACCAATTGAAGAAGAAATATCGCCAGGGAAGGGATTTGAATACGGACTACCGAACTGACAAGATCGTTCCTCAACACCTACGTTATGTTGACAGGGGCTGAAACCCATGGAGTGTTTGTGTTTGTTGCTGATTTCTCGATATGGGTCTCAAGACAGTCATAAGCAACGTCCAGATTTAGCAACACTGCCTCGCAAAGCCCATTTGAATTCGCCCGCGAAGCGATCTCATTGGCTAACTTCAGTAGCTGAAATGACAACGGCGCTAGATATTGAATTTTCTTTTTATTTATTTATCAGTATGACCAGCCCTCTAACGCTTATGCTGTAGCCCAGGGCCTCTCAGGGTGCATGCGCGTGGTGCATGCACTGTGCACGGTGCAAAAGACGACTTCGCTTGGTTGACCAGAGTGCAGACCCCCACTCCTCTCTCCCTACACCTGTCTCCCCGTTCGGCCTGTCTCCGCGTTCCTCACCTTCACTGCTGTTTCTCCCCCACTGCGAAATGTTTACGTGTGGTGAGCGGAGACGCACAGTTGTATGGGACAAGGTTACCAGTGTTATTAAAAAAATTAAAGAAGTGAATTAGAAATACACATACATGTTTGAGAGGAATGTAAACATAATTTTTAAAAAATGCAGAACCCGTAACCAAAATGAAAATGCTACAGTACTGGAACAAAACTCATTTGTGGATATAGAATGCTCTTCTTCAAGCTGTTTCAACTTCCTTAATTCTTTCTCTCTGACGTCTCCTATGATTTCACAATAATTTTCCGAATGTAGTCTGTTGTAGTGCCTTTCAATAGATGATTTTCTTACGCACGTAATTATCGTCCCACAGATTAAGCATTTGGCGTTATCGTCACGACAAACAAACAAAAAAATACGAAAGTTCCCAGTTCGATTGAAATGGACTTTCGGAAGTCTTTGCTTTCTTCGAAACAGGTTGCTCCATTATTATGTTGTTGTCGTGCGCTTGTCTGTTTCACTGATAAACACGTCGTCTACCACCAAACGCTTCGTCGCTCTCAGCACACTACACCATCCGAGTCAAGCCGAGTTGAGGCGAAGCGTACCGATGCACAGTGCACAGAGCCTATGCACCTCGCTCTGCACGCGTGAGAGTTTGGGCGTTTGAGAGGCCCTGCTGTAGCCTATACTCGGCTCACGTTCTTTCCGACCGCCCTGTACATATGCAAGAAAAATGCCGTCCAACAATGATGGGGCGTGGATAAGGGCATAAAGCAAAGCAAAGCAAAGTCACCTCCGTACAGGCCATGAAGGCCCTTGGAGGAGTGGAAGGTAAAGGCTTCCACCATTGTTAACCTCGGCACGTGATTGGGTAGAGTGGTTAGCTCTACGCCCGGCCGCCTTTGCCCCCAGGAATTAACCTGGAACTCATTTTTGGTGTAGGCTGAGTGAACCTCAGGGCCATATGCACCTCCGGAAGTGGAAATCTCG
The DNA here is from genome assembly GCF_040414725.1 of Anabrus simplex. Taxonomy (NCBI): domain Eukaryota; kingdom Metazoa; phylum Arthropoda; class Insecta; order Orthoptera; family Tettigoniidae; genus Anabrus; species Anabrus simplex. Next base: position 117,474,995 of record NC_090267.1, on the reverse strand, counting down.
TTTCTTAAATTTTACGACTTCCTGACGGTGATTCGAACCCACGTCCTTCCGGGCGAACCGAGCACGCCTTCACCGCCTCGGCCAGGCAGCCCCTGGATAAGGGTATAAAGTCAGTTAAAATGAGAGTAGCCCTTTAAATCGTAATTTTGAACCTTCATAAAACGGTGTAATACACGAGGTCTACGGTCCGAATATCTCCTAAGGCGCTATAAAGGGAGCTCCCACGACGTCTAAAAGCATAGTTATGTCGCAAAACCCAAATTTTCTGTGTCTAGAGGTCATGAAACATCAAGGTCTGTCAAAAACAGGAGTCTGATTTTTAGTACGAATTGAACAATTCCTTCACTCATGTCGTCGTTAGAAAGAAAAGATGGAACTGAGACCAAGTAGGAGACTACCGAGTGATAAATTATGGTTCCAGTTGGCTCTGGATGAAAATTGTGATTTAGAAGGCAATTTATTCTGATACTCTTTATTACGGGCTGTGATTATTGGACGGTATTTTTGGAATGCTCTGACCCGTTGATTAATTTGTCTTTATTGGATGCAATGTAAATAGAAATGGAGTGAAACGCAACGTCGAAATTGACATGCAGGCAAACTGAATCGATTTCATTACAACATAAAAACCAGATTATTTCAGATAGCCTTTTTCTGCCCTTCTGCTACAAATACAATTAATACCCACACAACGAGGATTATTTATTTCCTGTTCAATTCTAACACAACTCCAATCAATAGGCGTCATCCCTTTACGTTAAGGAAAAGTATAATATGACAGTCAGCCTTCGAAGCTCATATGCTCAATGTCGTATTTCCCGTTCAAAGAAGATTTGCTTTTGACAAGCCCGCACTCTCCTCAGAACGGATAATAGGCTCGTCCACGAGAATCCCTTCATGTCGGTAAGGCTTAAGCTATCACCTAGGAGAGGGGGTTGTACAGCACAACTCCCTGTAGTGGAACCAGCAGCAGAGAGAAACAGCCAAACAGTATTGGCAGGAATAAAACACAGTCTGTTTTATTGAATCAATGACCCAACACACAGAATTATAGTTGAAAATGAATGACAGCACTTCAAAAATTAATGAAAATCCACATTCTGTTTCCAGTCATTCTACCGGGTCAGGGATGGAATGTATGAAGACCCCGTCTAGCGGCGAGGATAGAAATTCTGCCGGCTGCCGAAGCCTGTCGCACTCCTCTGGGGCAATGATTAATGGCTGACAGGTAAAATGAAATTATATTGCAAAGTGTTGTTGGAATTAATAATGACAGGGAAAACCGGAGTACCCGGAGAAAAAGAAACCATGTCCCGTCTCCGCTTTGTCCAACACAAATCTCACATGGAGTGACCGCAATTTGAACCACGGAACCCAGCGGTGAGAGGCCACCGCGCTGCCACCTGAGCCACAGAAGCTTCACTATTTAATGGCTGTTTACAAATGTATATTTTCCTCACAGCAGGTCTCCAGCTTGCCGGTATTCACCTGGAACAGGAAACCCTTCCGTAATCTTGTTTGACAGTTCACTTCGCTTCACAAGCACAGTCACTATAGAGTACACAGCAGCTACATGCAGACAGGCTTGAACATAGTCTATTGACTATCACAACACAGGACTGCTATATACTTTGTTCGGCTCCAGACAAGACCGATAACTAATGGCAGCACAGTCAAGTCACTTGACTGCTCCACTCACTAAACACATATCACTCGGCAGCTCAACACCAACCACTAAACAATAACGACACCTGTTAGCACTACTACACTCGACCAACACTGACTCCAACACTCTTGAACGGCAACACTTAACATTACTTCCCGACGCCTTACACAATACACTCAACGACGAAGACAACAACCTGCTCGTAGCGCGCCTGCTTTTACATCATTGGTAATGAAGTGCTACAAACTTCGGGGTGTAGCCACAATACGAACATTCTAGTTTCGTCCACGCAGACACCAGACGTAAAACACAATACAAGGAGAGGCCGTCGCATGCCCTCAGGTTGGCTGGAAGCTTTCTGGCCTGACTCATTCATTCCTTCCAGGAAATATTGAAGAGTGCTCCAGAGATCTGGCCATCGTATGAGCACGCAGTGGTATGTTCGATTAATTTCTTCTTCTTATTATTATTATTATTATTCCTCTTTATCTATTTATCCTCCAGAGTCTTTTTTTTTCCTCGGACTCAGCGACGGATCCCACCTCTACCGCCTCAAGGGCAGTGTCCTGGAGCTTCAAACTCTGGATTGGGGGATACAACTGGGGAGGATGACCAGTACCTCGTCCAGGCGGCCTCACGTGCTATGCTGAACAGGGGCCTTGCGGGGGATGGGAAGATTGGAACGGATAGACAAGGAAGAGGGAAGGAAGCGGCCGTGGCCTTAAGTTAGGTACCATCCCGACATTTGCCTGGAGGAGAAGAGGGAAACCACGGAAAACCACTTCCAGGATGGCTGAGGTGGGAATCGAACCCACCTCTACTCATTTGACCTCCCGAGGCTGAGTGTATCCCGTTCCAGCCGTCGTACCACTTTTCAAATTTCGTGGCAGAGCCGAAAATCGAACCCGGGCCTCGAGGGGTGACAGCTAATCAGACTAACCACTACACCACAGAGGCGGACGTTCGATTATTTATCTACCAAATATGTGTTGGTGGGGATTAGTTGTTCTAATAAGCAAAATAATGAGATAACATCCGATAGAGTCCGTCTCCATGGCTAAATGGTTAGCGTGCTGGCCTTTGGTCACAGGGGTCCCGGGTTCGATTCCCGGCAGGGTCGGGAATTTTAACCTCAACTGGTTAATTTCGCTGGCACGGGGGCTGGGTGTAAGTGTCATCTTCATCATCATTCCATCCCCATCACGACACGCAGGTCGCCTACGGGTGTCAAATCAAAAAGACCAGCACCTGGCGAGCCAAACATGTCCTCGGACACTCCCGGCACTAAAAGCCATACGCCATTTCATTACATTGGATTTATACATCATATTTACAGGTAGGCCTAATAATAAATGATGTACTATTAATTACGTGTTCTTACATTAAATAAACTCATATTAATATACATACAGCAGATGTATCGTGACATAACCTCACAGGATTTGTTACGACCACGATTTATACCAAATGAAGTCCGTACGTAACTATGTAAATAATCATAATAATAATAATAATAATAATAATAATAATAATAATAATAATAATAATCACCATCATCATCATCGAGCTCGATATTTTCGTTATTTATCCATGGTTAGAGAATTGTTTCCAAGTTATAGTAGTCCATTATACTTGCAACAAACGTTTATTTTTGTAAGTAAAATTACATCGTTAGTATGGTTATAGTATATACGTGCATAGAGTTTCAGTAATACCACAGTTTATTGGCGAACTTGCGTTCCTCCAAGTTTTTATATATTGTGTTTTTCTTCGCATAAACTTATGTTTTCAGTTTGTACTTGTTTTAATGTATTTTTTTCTCTTTGATTTTATGCTTCGAATTTATTTTCTTTTGTTTGTTAAATTTTGATTTCTGTCTTCGTTACATGTTCTCCAAAGCTTTTATTTAAGCTTAGTTTGATTTTATAATAGAATAGTGTAGCTTATTTATGTCATTATCCTGTAATTTACATGGTTAAGTGTAAGGGAGAACCACGTCCCTAAAGACACAAATAGAAAAACATAATACAAAGCCTTCGTGTAAGCGTTCTCTAGTGCGGGAATCAGACGTAAGATTATTATTTCGAAAAGAAGTACAAGTGAGCAACCATCCCCTATTAACACTAATCACAGAGAAAAAATGTTCATATCCTTCTAAAAATTAAGGTATCGGTAAAAGAAATGAAAGGGCGAGGAAGAGCGTAGAAATGAAAGACTCGTAAACCTAATACAAGCGGGGTCGGAAATATTACAGTGACGAGATTGGCATAAAATATCAAAACAATGCCAGGCTCAGCTAGAGCCCCGTGGTTGCATCTGGGGCCCTTCTAGTCTCCTCTTAAAACAGGCAGGGGATACCCCGCAGACAGAGGGCTCAGGCGTAAGATCACGATATTAGTTTCAATCAAATAACCATTCACGAGTAAGTTCGCACTTCTGTATCGATATTGTAAATGAATGGAAGAGGTGGTGATGTTGATTAGAATTTTTTGAGGAAGTACAACTAGGCAACCATCCTCTGTTAACACTAAGCAAACGAAAAAATTGGAAGGCGTCCGATACTTTAGAAAATGAAGGTATCGACCAAAGAAAGGGAAGGGCCACGAAGGGTGTGAAAATGAATGACTCCCCAGGGCTCGTAAACCTAACACTGTAGAGGTCGGAAACGAGCAAAGGTCGGATATGGTAGATGAAAGTGAGGAGCTTCGCACGAGTAAGGGAAAACAAGTCCGGCCCCGCGGTGCAGTGGGCAACGCCTCCGCCTGTCCCCCGTAGGCCCCGGGTTCGATTCCCGGCCGGGTCAGGGTTCTTTAATTGTAATGATTAATATCCCTGGCCATGATGAAGCCATTGGAGTGAAGAAGAAATTTAGGAGAAAAACTGGGCTTAAAATATGGAATAAAGAAATTTCAGAAGCTGTCAAGCAAAAACAAATATTATACCTGAAAATGATACAGCATCGCACCCCACAAAATGAGAAAGAATATAAAAACAGCAGGAACAAGGTCAAGTCACTAACGAGAAAACTCAAGCAAGAATCATGGGATAGGTTAATAAACTCAATAGAGGATGATATCCATGGTAGGAAAGAGATGGCATATAAGTTAATGAAGCACCTTAACAGTGATGAAAGAGAAACTGCTAGTATAAATGTAATCGAAGAAGAATCGTGGATACAACACTACAAAGAATTGTGGTATAACGGAGAGTATGGAGAGAGTCAGGAAGATCAAGATATAGATATCGACATTGAAGGAATTGACCTAATAGATATAGAAGAACTTAATACTGTTCTGAAATCTTTCAAAAAAATAGAAAAGCACCAGGGTTAGACAACATAAATATGGAGTTGTTCAAATATGGTGGGATCATTCTTAAATTTAGAATGTTACATTTAATTAATCTTTGTTGGAAAAGAAGAAATATACCCGAAGAATGGAGAAAAGCTAAAATAATATCACTTTTCAAGAAAGGAAATCGAAGTTTTTGCAGTAACTATCGAGGAATAAGTTTATTAAATGTTGGCTATAAAATATATGCTAAAATAATAAATAATAGACTTAAAATCATTGCACACAATCTCTTACTGGAAGAACAATGTGGATTTAGGAAAGGCAGATCCTGTACAGATAATATATTTAGCCTCAAACAGATACTGGAGAAGAGAAGAGAATTTAACTTGAATACTTATGTCGCTTTTGTCGACTATGAAAAGGCTTCTGATAGGGTAGATAGAGAACAGTTATGGAATATAATGGTAAAAAATGGATACCCTAAACATCTTATTCAAGTTATCCAAAGTCTGTACAAAAGGACGAGAATTGTGTTAGATTTAGGATACAAACTAACGGAAGAAATATTAATTAATCAAGGTGTACGTCAGGGATGCAGCCTCTCTCCAACACTATTCAATATATATATAGATGAAGTAATCAGAAATTGGAAATGAATTGTGCACTCTGGAATAAAATTGAACACAAACACATACATAAATACTATGCTCTTTGCAGATGATCAATTTATCCTGCAGGATGATGAAGATAAACTCCAGAAATCAATACATCAGTTAAACACCATTTGTAAAAGTTACAATCTTCGGCTATCCCGAACAAAAACCAAAGTTATGGCGTGGCAAGGGAAATATCCTATCAGAGCGAAGATAGTAATCGACAATCAACCAGTAGAACAAGTCACAAATTTTAAATACCTTGGTTGCGAAATATCTTTTAATGATGATGACGAGGTGAAGAAGAAGCTTCATCGATTTCAATATATGTGTGGGACAATTCGCCGAACACTGAAAGGAAAAGTAAGAGAAGATACTCAACTTAAATTCTATAAGACTATGGCTGTACCAACTTTGCTATATGGAAGTGAGACATGGGTAGATAAAATAAGCTATAGGAATAAAATACAATTATCTGAAATGAGATTCCTAAGATCAGTGAAAGGATACTCCCTAAAAGATAAAATACGAAATGAAGAGATAAGACAAAAATTAAATATATTCTCAATGAATGAAAGAATATTCCAAAACAGGGTAAATTGGAAAAACCACGTTCTGAGGATGGATAACGACAGAATCCCAAAACTTGCCCTGGAATACCATCCTACAGGAAGAAGAGATATTGGTCGTCCTATGAAGAGATGGAATGAAATCTGAGGTCGGAACAGGCTATTAGCCTAATCCATGAAGAGGAAGTAAGTAAGTAAGTAAGTAATATCCCTGGCCTGGGGACTGGGTGTTTGTGACGTCCTTCATCTTCCTTTCCTCACACATAACATTCCACACTACCACCATTCCAATTACACGCAGGTTCATACAATATGGTGCCAGTACGAGCAAAAGATCCACATCGGTCGACGCCCCTAACAAATAGTATTTTTTTAAGTGGAAGCAATGCCAGGACTAAGCTAAGGGCCCCTTGGTCACTAAGTCATGCTCCCAAGTTAAGAGCCCCTGGGGTTCCCTTAAGTCGCCTCTTAAGAGAGGCAGGGGATACTGTGGATGTTATTCTACAACCCCCAACCCACAGGGGGGAATGAATGGAAGAACAGGTCTTTTGTTTTTCAAAATGCTTTACGACGCACCGACACAGAAAGGTCTTATGGCGACGATGGGATAGGGAAGGCCTAGGAGTAGGTAGGAAGCGACCGTGGCCTTAATTAAAGTACAACCCCAGCATTTGCCTGGTGTGAAAATAGGAAAGCACGAAATATCACATTCAGGGCTGCCGACAGCTGGTTCGAACCCACTATCTCCCAGATGCAAGCTCACAGCTGCCGCGCCCTAACCGCACGGCCAACTCGCTCGGTAAATTGGTCGTTTTGGAATATACAACTAGATTTTTGAAAGTTATAACCACCGAGGATTTTTTGTATGGTATATCGTTCGGAAAAATTATCTTGTAAAAACATATTATTACAATATCGAGTCGAAGCATCCGCAAGTGAAAGAAAAAGTTTCCCGCAAAATATATCAGGCCATACGTGCGTGTTTTTATTGCTTGTAAGTGGAGTTGTTTTCCCAGAAGAACGCGGTGGCTCCACAAGCAGTCAAATTCCTGCTTCCCAGCACGCAGTATTAGTGGTGGTGATTATTGTTTGAAAAGGAAGTAAAACTGGGCAACCATCCTCTAGAACAGGGGTTCCCAAATGGCGGCCCGCGGGCCGCATGTGACCCGCGACGCTATTTCTTGAGCCCGCGAGGACTTTATAAATGTATTTTAAGAAATGTGAAGAAATATTTACGAAATATATTATGATAGCTCGTTCAAAAATGTATTAGTTTTTATATCCTGTATAGATCAAAGTCAGAACTAATTCATTCTTTAATATTATCTCCCGCCGGGCTGAGTGGCTCAGACGGTTGAGGCGCTGGCCTTCTGACCCCATCTTGGCAGGTTCGATCCTGGCTCAGTCCGGTGGTATTTGAAGGTGCTCAAATACGTCAGCCTCGTGTCAGTAGATTTACTGGCACGTAAAAGAACTCCTGCGGGACTAAATTCCGGTACCTCGGCGTCTCCGGAAACCGTAAAAGTAGTTAGTGGGACGTAAAGCCAATAATATTATTATTATTATTATCTCCCGTTTTTAGTATTCATTTGGGCGCTCTTCTTCCAAATTCAATCGTCCTGGGTATAATAGTGATTGTTCTTAATTTCACTTTTATGCAATTGTAAAATGGTGTTTTAAGCAATTAAAGTTATTAAACCTTCCTTTCAATTTCATATTATTTTGTATACTGGTACCTCTGTCCTATTTGCGAAATTTTACGAAAATTGCCCTATTATTAAAGTGCGGCCTGCAGTCATGCTTCAGGTTTCCAATGTGGACCTTGAGTTCTTACTAATTGGAAACCCCTGCTCTAGAACACTAATCAGAGGGGAAAATGGAAGTGGTCCGACACTTCGAAAAATAAAGGTTGTCGACCAAAGTAAGAAAATGAAATACTTTCTAAGCCTCGGAAACCGAATAACATCTGGGTCCTAGCACGCAGGATTCCACAGCTCCATGGCAGAGTTGTCAATGTCTTCGACTTCAACCCTCGGGGCCGCGGGTTCAATTCCCGGCTCGTTAGTCGGATTTTAATCCAAATGGTTCATTCCCGTGGCACGGGTACTGGTTGTATGTGTTGCCTCCACCGTTCCTGCAAATGACACACGACGTACAACACTATCTTTCACTATGAAAGCACATTCAAATTCATACCAGTGTTATGCATAATCAACTTCATTCGATTGATTCTAAACTCAACTAAATATGATAATCGCGACAATCCATCATGAATAAAATTATCAGAATTGAAATATTAGTCGTAATCGTGACTAACGTAAAAAGCCATTAATAACATGTAACCATTAGTTCCAACCGTTACTGCAATTAACATTATTTAGCAAAATATACAGCCACTCCACTGATGGAATCCGCGAAAAGTTATGATAATAACGCAACCATGAGCATAATGTGAAACAAAATGTGTCCAAGTAATTGAACCACATGTGGTTGCTTATGCCGAAGAGGAATGACGGAGCATTGATGTACAGTATGCTGTGAAAGAAATGACATTGCGCACAGCGGTGAAATGACACACCTCAAATATGTTCGGTCACTCAGAAAGGCCGGGATTGCCGCTGTATTCGTTGACAGCGACAGGGCAGATAGCGTTGCAAAACGTTCAGTTCAGTAGTGCGGTGCCGCTAGACACGTCGTGCCGAAGACATTTGCTGCTGTGTTGCGGACTGGTATCAAGTGGGGCGCAAAAGGACAATACAATACGTTCGAAGAACGTCAGCTTGTAATATTGCATCATGCTCGAAATAAATCTCATAGAAAGATAACTCAAATGCTTAACATAAGCAGAACGACAGTTGGAGATATAATAAGACCATTCAAAAAGAAAGACAGAATGGATTCGGTTCCCCAGACTGACAGAACGAGAGAAGCGGTTTATGCTTCGGAATGTGAAACGAAATCCGAAAATTAGTGCCCCGAAACTGGCAGAAGCTGTTTTAGAGGAGTGTGGAAAGGAAGTGGGTACAGAAATCATGCAAACAGTACTGCGAATGAATGAGTTCTTTGAGAGAAGAGCTAGGAGGAAACCATACATTAGTACGGTAAATAAAAAGAAGCGGCTAGAGTTCTCAAAAGCCTGCATAAGAAAAACCCAGTGCTTGGTGGGAGGATGTGTTATTTGCTGATGTATTAAAGTTCAACGTCTTCGAGTCCGATGGAAAGCAATTAGTGTGGCGGAAACATAACGAGGAACTGAAAACAAGCAATTTACAAGCAACGGTAAAACATAGTGGAGGAAGTGCAATGATGCGGAGATGTGTTGCATCGAACGGGGTTGGTGCGCTGAGTTTCAGTTAACATACTTTGACAAAGGAGGGCTATTTGGCTATCCTCAAAAACAATTTGCGACAATCTGCGGAACAACTCGGTTTACAGCGTACTTTCAAATTCTACCAAGATAACGATCCCAAGCACAAGTCGTACTTTGCCAAGGAGTGGCGGCTGTACAACTGTCCGAAGGTTTTGGAGACTCCACCACAATCACCGGATCTGAACCCCATCGAGAATGTGTGGATTCAAATGAAGGCACCTCTGCAATTACGGCCGCCAAGTTCCCTCACAGATTTGAAGAGGAGGTTGCTACAAGAATGGGCGGCATTAAGCCTTGATCATATTAAGATCGTCAGTATACTGAATCGACTACAAGATGTCATAAAACAATAAGGTTGACCTACAAAGTACTGTATGTGTAACAGGGTTGTGAATTAAGGGAGTGTATCTTACTTTTTGTATAGTGATAGGATATTTTCTGGGAGCCACCGGAATTAGTGTTTTTATTTAGTGTACCATCGATGGTGTACTAATGACTGTCAGAAGAGTTTGACTTACATCACAATGTTTGTAGAATGCGTTATTATGTTTTCCTACATGTTTTCTTATACTATACGTTATCATTATAGTGTAAGAATAACTACCTAATAAAAGTGTGTAAAAAATCAGAGTAACCGGATATGTATGGGATATCTGCATATAGCATTATCTTAGCAAACTATTTAAATAGTGCACTTCCATGATCCTGCAAAGCCGCACGTGAACGTTTTTTGGAGGAGAAGGACGAACGTGGCCTTGTTTATTGCACCCGCCCGCTACCCCTTTTGGGTCTCCGGCGATATATCTGCAGGGTCGTCAAAGGGTTTAAAATCAAGTGGACATCAAATATATAAAGCGGCTTAAAGGGTAGGAGAATACGGGTGCCATATCCCTAAAAATGAATGAGAACATTAGTTAAAATTGGAAAATAAAAGGACAGCGTAGAGCTGGCCAAGCAGGTTGTCGTGTTTATCGTGCTCTCTCCCTCCACGTGTGACCTTAGTGCAGTAGAACGAGTTTACTCACTCCATAGCTTATAGCAGTTTAGTGCAACAGAAGGTAGTGTAAGTAAGAATATGAATGATCCTTCCGTTATCGGGCAGGTAGTGCATTCTGCCCCTAATATGTTTTATAGTGAAGCCCAACCTGAACATATGTCTCTAATGGAAGAGCAACATCCTCTGTATGAACAAGCAGCCACCCCAATGGAACCGTCAAATGAAATTCATCAACCACAAGGAAATATAACAACCAACACAACTAATACCGTACCTATACAACGACCATTAACACCAGGTAATGTGCTTTCTCCATCCGATGTACAGTATGTGATCAAATGTGCCATCTACCTAAACGATTTTGTGCCAACAAATCATTAGTAGATTCATGGATAGTCCTAAATGGAACATTTGAAATGGGTAGTTTGGAACCTAGCAATACGGACCGAATGGAATGTGGGAATAATATTCAGTCAGGTGAGGTTACTAATCTTTATAACCAGTTGAAACCCCGTCGTAGTCAAAACAAACCGTTATTCTAACACTGATAATGGTCCTTTCTTTGTAATTACAGAAGGAACATAAAACACTGTGAGTAATTTGCATCCGATAGCAGTTGGTAGCCTAATATTCCTAGAAAGTATTTGTTCCAAAGAAAACATCATAAACATTTCAAAGACAGGACGTAATAGATTACGTGTGGATCAGGTTCAATAGCTAATCACCTAGTAGAATCTCCCATTTATAAAGACAGAGATCTTGATGTATATATTCCTCACAGTGTTATTCATAGGCTTGGAATTATTAAGGATGTAGATATTTCACTCAGTGAATAAAGACCTTTCACAAGAAGCTCAATGCGAAGACCCTATCATGAACATTAAGCGCTTTACAAGGAAAGCATCGACTGGGACTCCCACCCAATAACGGTCTGCTTAGTCACATTCCGAGTACAGTGCCTACCACCACATACTTACATTCTAGGCACACACTGTGTCATTTAACCTACGTTCTCTCAGTATTACAATGTGAAAGATGTTTACGGATCAACCATTCTACGTCACAATGCCGTAGTAATCAACGTTGCAGTCGTTGTAGTGGCCATCACGATATAAGATCGTGTCCCGAAACTGTAGCCCCTGTCTGTGTTCACTGTCAAGGACCTCATCTGTCTACCGACCGGGAATGTCCAGAATATAAAAATTGGACTGAAATCAAACATCTAACGGTTCACAATAACATTTCATAAGAAAGTGCACTCAGTTTATACAATAACCGAGGATATGCGACGACTGTAAATACGCCCACATTTAACTGTCAATGCCTCCAAGAATTCCCTCCCCTCTCAGCACAACACGTAATAACCCCACTATTACCACCACCAGCCCCTGTACGATCAGATGTGACATCTATTGGAACAGTTGCCCCGTCAAAGCCTCCAGTGAGCAACATTTCTCATTTTCAACTACACCAAGAGGATATTTCACACCAACATCCACAAGCACTTCAGATACAACTAATACAGCAGCAACAGCAGGAGGAGCAACGACGACAACAACAACAACAACAACAACAACAACCTTTTCAACATATTCAGCCACAGAATTCCAGTATTAGATACCCATCAGCCCAGTCTGTCAATCAATACAAGTCACCGAGACCTACCGCACATCCACTTCATCAATCTCAACTTCCCCCGGTCACAGAACGATTATTTATTCCTCAACATATATCGTACAGTCTTGTATCTCATAATCCATACTCTCCTCAACCACATAACAGGATGACAAATACACCTTTTAGAAACAATACAATCATGATAAGGTTCTTAACGTTATCATGCTCTTGATCACCCAGGTTCAGTCCTCACCAGCAGTCTGCAATCCGACTGTTATTCATGATATGATTGCGAGTCTTTTCACGTCTAATGGTGGAGTTTAAAATTCTTCAGTGGCACGACCGGTCTGTTAGTGCGAATAAAGAATCCTTACAACTAGTATTACAAACTGAAAATAACCCAATCGCAGCTATCTCAGAGACATGGTTTCGACAACGAATAACAGTTACATTCCCAGGCTACCATGTACAGTACTTTGCCATAACCGCGAATACGGATACGGTGGATCAGCATTATTAATTAAGTGTACAATTCCCTTTGAAGAAGCTTTTGTTGATAATACACAAATAGACAGTCTTTAAGCAGTGGCAGGTACGGTTCGCATACGTAACTAAAACATTACAATCTTCTCTATATATTGCCCTCCAAAGACAGTCATCATTTTTACGACAATGGTTTGACCTTACTCGCAGTCTAGAGCCTCCGTATCTCTTCTGCAAAGATTTCAACGCTAACAATACTATCTGGGGATGTACAATACAGTATATGACATTTATGGAGATGCTACTTTGCAATGTATGGATGAATACAACCTATATATACTGAATTACTGTTCACGTACACTTCTACGTATACCTGGACAAAGACCATCGGCCGTCGACTTATCTTTTTGCTCAGCAACAATATCTACGGACTTTTTATGGAAGACGTTATCATATCCATTAGGTTCAAATCACTACGGGATCCTAATTTCTTTCAATGATCCACATCTCAATACCCCTTGTAAGCCGGCAGTGAAATGGAATGTTACAAAAGCTGACTGGTTGAAATATAGAAGAAAACTAGAATACCTAATTCCAACAGTACCCAAACACGAAACAGTTCATATCAGATACCAGATTTTTCTAAACATTCTTAACGAAGCAGCCTCAGTAGCGATACCACAGAGAGAAGTAGATATCATACAAAGAACCAGCCTAATCCATGGTGAAATCAGGAATGCTCCCGTATGATTGCTAAGAGGAAACAAGCCTTCAGCCGACTGAAATGTGAAATAACATGAAACAATTATCTAATGTATAAGAACACATACTCACAAGTTAAACGTTTCCTAAAGAATCGGAAGAAATCGGCGTTGAAAACCGACTGTAAAAAGTTGTCTAATGACACACCGTTATCGCAAACAATTAATAAAATGAGGAAGAAGTCTCCAATGGTATTAGCTCCCCGCGACTGGATTGAAGACTTCGCGAATTTGATCGCTCCACCGAACACATCGTTCGAAAGATTACATTCGCCAACTTCTAATCAGCGGACATCCTATATGTGACCTCTTACATTACAATTCACATTCCGTGAATTATAATTGACCTTGAAGGCATCATCCAACTCAGCTCCAAGGTATGATCAAGTCCATTACTTGATGATATCTAACCTCCCTCGGTGCGCCAAAAAGATCCTTCTTCAGCTCTTCAACGACATATGGAAGAAAAGTGACTTTCCAACAGACTGGACTACTCAAATAATTGTTCCAATATTGAAACATGGGAAGGGTCCCAACGATCTATCATCCTATCTCCTATAGTACTATCATCCTACATCACTAAGACTTTTGATAAGATCTTGAAACTTCGGCTTGAATGGTGGATGGAATATCATACAGTACTTTCATCGACGCAATTTGGATTCCGGAAAGCCAAAAGTACATTTGACAACCTCATCTTATTAACCACTGATATTAAACGGAATTTGTTGAACAAAAAATATTTATTTGCTATATTTTTGGATATTTTTCAGGCATATGATAGTGTGATAATCACTGCACTAGTATCAAAACTCAGTCAATAATCTTCTGATCACAACAACAGTGTATTTTCGTCGTCATGACAAGACACTTTATGGCCTTCGTATTGTCACGAGTGGACTTTCTCAGGGTGATATTTTCAATCCTTTCTTATAGGCCACCTACACGGAATATCTGTATAAAAGTTTTGGTCCTACGATCAAAGTGCTTCAATGTGCGGATAATGTATGTATTTACACCGCGTATACTAGCTTCCGGTTGACATGTATGTAGCTAGACACGGCAGCTTCACACCTAGCGTAATGGACATAGCAAACAGGACTCACCTTATCTGCTGAGAAATCAACTGCTGTTATTTTTATATATACTTCTCACACGATACGCCTCGGTCCATTCTCCTTCCCACTAAAATCATCAGCGAAACTATTAGGACTTTATCTCGATAGTAAGCGTACCTGAGAAGTCACGTCGAGCAGCTAGTCACAAAAGTTGATCGAGTTTTGTATGTCTTACGAGCTGTTTCTAGAATCTGGTGGGGTGCAGACACTACAACATTGTTAATGCTATATCGATCATTATCAATACGTCCCAATATGTTCTCAGAAGAACTGATATAGTACATTAGCGTGCTCTCCGAATGTGTCTAGGGGCAATGAATTCTACACCTACGAACGCACTCCTAGTGGAAGCCAAGGAGATGCCTCTACGGGAAGAATACAATATCGGGCGAATACCTTCTTTATTCGCCGGTCAACACTCGGGACCAATAAACTGATCAGCAAATGAAGACTACTACAAATGGCAATCGACAGAAATAACATCGGTCAGAAACCCCGGACTACATTATTATATGAAAGCTTCAAGAGTTTCCAACACTTGATTCCCCTCATACTTCAGTCTGAAAGACTCCCTGTATTTCAACAAAAGTACGAGCTTCTTATATTTACACCCTCCGTATTCTTCTTACCGTGCTTCATTACTAACAGTATTTCCATCAATGAAAGTTTATCAGCTTTTCTCAATACCACGTGGCCCAATTTTGTTCATATTTATACTGACGGATCAAAGACCACAGCAGGCGTGGGTTATGCATTATTCTGTGTTATATCTCAGGTGTCAAGAAAGTGCTCCTTCCCTCAAGAGGCGTCTATTGTTACTGCAGGAATTTTAACTATACACTCAGCCATTAGCCATGGAATTCGTCGCTTCCATAAAATTCTAATACTTCCTGGCTCACAATGTGCCCTTCTAACGCCACAGAATTCTCGTTAGGACCTATGTACAGAACAGTATATATTAGACATTTTGAACTTAATCTATACCGCCCAGAAAGCAGCTCAAGAAGTGTATCTCCTATGGATTACAGGCCACAGTGGTATAACGATAAACGAGATAGTAGACAAGCTAGCGAAAGAAGCCACAACTTGTGAACTCCGCCTTTACAAACAGTTACCATATTCTTATTTCCTGCACATAATCAAATAAGAGTTCTACAGGGAATGGTCTGAGTATTGGAATATGTCACAGCTTACAAGAGGAAAGCACTATGCTAAAATTCAGCCCACCATACCAACGCAAATCTGGTTCAAGAAATTGAAACTAACTCTCAGCCACCTTTCATCTTTAATAAGAATGCGTCTGGGGCATGGATACTATCTGAGTCATCTACTGAGG
Organism: Anabrus simplex; assembly: GCF_040414725.1. Lineage (NCBI taxonomy): Eukaryota > Metazoa > Arthropoda > Insecta > Orthoptera > Tettigoniidae > Anabrus > Anabrus simplex. The sequence continues at coordinate 117,459,132 of NC_090267.1, read as the reverse complement.
ATCATGGTCTTCGACAACCCTCACTCCCCAGAAGACGCTGGAGAAATAGCCGACTTGAATCACGTCATACTGTCATGTAAGAAGTACTCCCAACAACAGAACCATCTGTACTCTTCTTTGGTGAAGTTAAATACCCCACTGCCATTCTGTTATCAAACCTAACTCCACAATTATGCGCTGTAATTTGCAAATATTTATCTGACTGTAATATTAATTTATAAAATATGACTTTTTCTTTCAACCAAGAAATGTATGTACAAAAATATGTATGCTCAATCTGTAAATGCTGGCCGTATGGTCTTCCGAGGCCTAACGCCATTATTAGTAAAAATAAACAGACCATTGGCCTGGACTGGTTCTTGCCGTGCGAACGGTTAGGATAGGAACTGGACAAGACCTGTGATATAGCGACATATAAAGGAAATCTGATGAAATCATAATTGACGGGATTATAATAATTATAATTGACGGGATTGAGATCACGTGCCACTTTACGTTGGCCAATAGGAATACAAGTAACTACTTCAGCAATGAAAATGGCGTGTAATACTCTTCATTAGGTTATAAAGGTAAATGTACTTCGGGGGTGGGATGGTGAGTTCCTCGACATCGCTATGAACACATTCCTCCTCTGAGACGCATTCCAAGTAAGGTTTCATTAATTTCCACTTACTTATAACGTTAGAAATATCTTGTCTCCGGGGGTCAATTTTTACCCTAACCTAAACCTAACCTGTTATCTTACGAAATAACATACACCTTCATCTATAAGCAAACATTATCGTCAAACATGCCACGAGTCAGAAATAAATCCATGACTCTGGACACATCACATACAATGAGCGTTGGGTCAGAACCAACGCATTTGACAACACAATCAACAAACACATGAAGAAAAATTAATATAATACGCTGAATACATCTGGTTGCCGTGGGAAAACCCACCCGCTCTTGGAGGATGCCAACGAGATCCGAACTCATTTCCTTGGACGATTGAAGATGGGACTGAAATACCTAACTACACATAATAATAAGAATAATGTATTTCTCAAAGGGTTTACTGGCCACCATCTGTAATAAACTTCAGCTGAGATAGATGGTGATTTACATTCCATAATGAAACAATTCGAAAAGTCGCCATGTTACTCAGTAACTGGGACAATATGTCCTCGGTATATAGCCTGACACAAAACATCCACCGTCCCTCCTCGAGAACAAAAATTACGCGCGGGCCTCTCTCTCTCTGGCTTACAGGGGGCGTTTCCTGGCACATAATTCACACTTTCTTGGGGAGTCTCTCTGCTTCTTTCTTAATACGCCGTCCCTTCAAATCTCAAATGGCACTTTCTAGACTTCAATACACATAACTTAATCCGCTCGCTCATTTCATTGTAGCAACACATAATTCATCAATCACTTCATCTCATTAATAAGGCTCTGAATATCTCGACCCCACCACATGGGTTTTATATTTCCCACCAGGAGTCCTGGTTTGAATACCTTCTGTCAATAAAGACTAACTCATTTACAACTGATGAGATGGTTCTTTCCCTTCAGCTCACATAACACGGCAACTCGATAACCCAAAAAGAACAAAAATATACGATGGAAGACTTGTTGTTTGTTATTTAAAGGGGGCCTAGAAGACTATCGGCCAACATGATACCACTCGTACGTGATAATCTAAATCCACCATTACAACCAATTCGAAACAAATACGGAATCAAATATTACTACATCAATAAACACAAATGTGTGGTCACCTCTAAAATACAAAGAAACAAGGGTATATATATTATTCAATGGAGGACGTCGGTCCGTGATGACTATATAAAAATATAACTCACATGCATGATAGTCAAACTGATTGAGTACTGTGACCGTACCGGCACAATTAATATTTATTTCAAGTGATATGCTTGGTAAGGAAGCCGGCTGCAAGCTCTCTTTGTGTGGATGTTGGGAGTATCATCAGGTTGTGCAATAGGACGCCCGCCAGAGAGGCGCCTTCACCCGCCCACTGGGTGGCTTAATGAATCCCCGAACTAGGCACACGTCATAGAAGAAGCAGGAGAAGAACACTATTTAGCGACTCCATATTGGAAAACAAATGCCAGCGTACAGCGACGCCAAAGCGATCGGGCTAAATTTAATGCATTTTCGGCGTAAATAAGGCTTGATTAGCAAAACTGCACCCGTCAGAGCAGTGTGCTGAATTTTGGTGGAATTATAAAGTCAGGAGTTCTGATAGAAAATACTCTCCAAGCGAAAGGCGTTGGTAAACAACTTATATAACTCCGTTAGCGTACGTACGCCTAGTGAAAAACCAGATGCCTTCGGGGACTCCCCACTTCCCCTCCAAGCTGATAAATTAATTACTGCAGATCCGCCGAACATATCCAATTCCGCATGGCACAGCGCACTTGTGCATAACCAAGTCACACAGTCTAGCGTATTGCTAATTTCGACAAGCTGATTTATCCAGGAGCAGTCGAAATAAGAGTGGGGATGAGCTCACTAAACCGCCCCTACTGCCGGGTCAAGTATAAGTTTTTGCAGTCCCAGGAAGCTGCAGCATTCGTTGAGGAGCTTTCGACGGGAAACGACGGCCGGTCCGCTATCGAATTACCGCTCCATTGTATACTGTGTGAACAAAGCAGGAGTGAAATCTTTCAGTTTTTTCGATTATAATTTGTGATAGGCAACAGACGATTACGGTAATGAGATGTACTTAAGATATCGGTTGCAAAATAGACTAAGACTGCGTGAAATATGAAGTAGGATTTTGTATAACAACTACTTGAAAGTACGCAGAATTTCTGTAGGAGAACATAGAACTGTATAAATCCACGCTGTTTCCGAATAAAGCGCAGGTCAGATTATTAACTGATTAACAATCTAGTGAGGAGGGTTCCTGAACTATTAAACCATACAGAAGATAGGGGTAGAGAGTTCTGCATCATACGGATGCTGGGAATGTCCGGCTTAACAGTGCAAGTCGGGTAGACTAGCTGAAAGTAGCCGGTATATTCATCTCCATGTAACTGGCAGTGGGTAGCCAAAGAAGTAATAGGAGTGAATGGTAACACGTGCGCAAGAAATTGATAAATTGTGTAAATTATAATCTAATTTCAGTGATCCGTGTGCTACAAAAATGAATTACGCGAGACAAGATATGGAACTTCTGAACTCCAGGACTACAGGATCCAGCGCCATGGAGTAATCCAACATGGGTAGGCCTCCGGAGCTTCCGGATAGGGCCGAAGACATCAACCGTTGAGTACAAAGTTATGTTTCTCCTCCATTGCTAGTATTTCCCTTTGTAAATAAGAGTCATGAGGTATAGGGTTATTAATAACATGGATTATATAGGCAAAATCCGCTTAAGAATGGTCGGGAATCCTTTTATTCATTTTGGTTTTAATTAATTAGATATGGGAAGGGAGTGATCCTTTGTTTATGTATAGAATTTGGGACCCCTTTTAGTGGCTACATTTGTATGTTATCATATTTTGTTTATTTAGTGCTGAGAAGGAATCGAGGGGGAAGAGGAGTAGAATGCTATGTAGATTAATAATGTAGATCTCATCTGAGCTATTGCCTAAGTTACGCAGGGATTAGCGAGGTGACAGAGTCATCAACCAGTGCCCGTATAAAAAGGAAAGGCTTGGGCTAGAATCAGCACTATGTTCGTAAAGATAGAGTTCGTTGCATGGTAATATAAGTTTGGCTGTAACTCAAGATCTTCAAGGAATGACGTGCCGAGGTTTGAACCCCTGACCCCACTACACTAATGAGGTCTGTTAGTGTTTTTGGCAGGATTTAATAATTTTAATTAATTTTGATTATTATTATTATTATTATTATTATTATTATTATCTTAATGTAACTTGATCAGTGTTTTGATACCAATACATTTCAAGCAAAAGGTTAGAGGGTTATTATTATTATTAATATTATTATTATTATTATTATTATTATTATTATTATTATTATTATTATTATTATTATTATTATTTTACCTAAGGTATTTTGATTGATGATTTATACCGATAGATTTCGAGCAATAGGGTAGTATCTGATAGGTACACACTCTCGCCTTAGAGGCGGAGAAATAGGAGTATTGCTGTGGTCAGTGGCTAACGGATGGTGGACTTTTGGAAGGAGAGAAGATACGAGTCGAACTCCAGACCTCCAGAGATATGAGAGAATGAAATGTGAATTAACGGTCGAATTTGAGAAATGATTCTCGTGTACTGAAGGTATGTGGGCTGGCCCGAGCATTGAATGAAATGTGCCAGTTTTCTAATGAATTAATTTGATGGACACAGAAAGAAAAATCCTAGCGGGAAGCAGGTTGAATAGTGTCTTTAGTCTCCGGACCGTGGGACAAGTGTCAGCCGTGAATTTATGGCTGAGAGGGGGAGAATCTGGAACAGGGAGGAATAGATACAAGCAGAAAGGTTGGTCGGACCAACAGTCTGTTTTCTTTTGAGAATAAAGACAGCAAGTGCTTTAATTGCCACGCCGTAGACCATGACCCACAGAGCAATATAAACGTTTATTTTTGTTATGACTGTTCGATACATGATTAGATTAATTAGGGCTTGATTACAGTACCCTGGATGGAGACGACCAGAGTCTCAGGTTCAAACCTCGTATGAGCACAGCAGGGATCAACAGCTCGCTAAGACAGCGGGTTACAACGGGTTAATTACAGCCATTGTCTTTATTGATACATGTGTTTGATATATTTCTTTTCCAGGAAGTGTTTTGTTTACTTATAATCGATGTCGATTTGAATCTAGACTTCGTGAAAGTCCACTGGTAGTGATTGCAAATGATAATTCGTTGTTCAAGTCTGTTTAATTTTATATGGAAGACTTGAGTCCATTTTTTTATTTTCCTTCTCCGTGTTTTAGTGACGGATTTCTGATATGGTCAGAATGTTCGGATTAATTATGTTTTAATATTTACTTTATTGATTCCTAGAGTTAGCCGACCATTCAAAAAAAAAGCGGACAGTTTTCTTTTGTGTAAATAGAGTCAAATGTGTAATACGGGATTCAGTCCCATGGAATACTCCCATTGGGGGAAACATGGCTTGTTTTGTTTTTGTGAATATGGTAGGGTCATTTTATTGTGTATGTCGTACTCAATGGTTTATGGTAACCGGGTGATAGAACGCACAAAACAATTGCGATAATACACAAAACAATTTGTGTAGCATACATCCAAACTAATGTAATAGTTCTGTAAGCAATATAGGACACAGGCAATTCAAAGTGATAGTATATGAAAAGGTGAGATCATATTAACAACCTCTCGGTTATTCTCTGTTTTGGTAGAGAGGGATATGGATATTAACGTCTGTGTCAAAAAGGAAAATTTATTGGATTAGAGAGTAACAGCTAACGTTGCCGTTCACATAGATTTTTTCTGTGGAATGTGGAGGTAACAGCGGATGTCAATGGCAATACGGATTTTTCCGCTGCTGAAATAAGTGATTGCTTATATCAATTGTGTAATAAGTATCAAGAGTGTATGTAAATTTTGTATATTTCACCGAGTGAATAGTAAATTGTTCCAAACGATTTTGCGCCTATCTATACCGAAAAACATGCATCCAGAATCCTCTTCCGTTCATTGTAGGCCTTTAAGATAGTTTATGTTTGATAGCCTCTATATGCCGCGAACGGTCTTCGGCCCTGAGGAGTCCGTGATCAGACCTCAGGAACGGGAGAGTAGCTCCGATCTAGCTGAGTCGTAGGGCCGATAACCTTTCATGTGAGTGGATTAAGTATACAATCCCAATGAGGGGAAATCGGCACAGACCAAAAAGATCCCTTGACTATCGACTTCCGTGGAGCATGGTCCCGTGTGTTCGTGACCCGAAAGGGTTGGTTTGTTGTCACATGGTCCCATGAGTCATGGGGGACGGTGGGAAAGGTTCCAGTACCAATCAATTAAATGAACATTACAATGGAAACTATTGGCAATAACCATTCTACACAATATCAAACTACGAAAAATTCTCGAAAATTAAATAAAAGTATAAAATCCCAAAACAAATCTCCCTGTATTTACAAAAATCTAATTCACTCAGACTTGATACTAACTTAATTCTCTGCTCTTAATTTAGCGCATTCACATTTTAAACAACAGTGACCCTATCAATTACTATTTACCAATTAATGAACTTTAAATGGAAATTCCGTTCGTATACGAGTCATGCTTATAAAATGGATGTACTCAACCTCATTCATCATGACACCTAGGGAAACATCGGGGAATCCATTGATCGGTTTACTCCTCCATGGCCTTCAGGTAGACCACTATGGTGATCCGATGCGAACTGGAACTCAAGGGCGAAACTCAATAGTCCTTGACACTGGAATGTCCTTTGGTGACTATGGCACACAACACACACAGTTAAGCGCGTTACGCACGTCTCCTTCTAACACGCACTTTCCGGCTCGATTTTCGATCCAGTGTCCTGGAATCAGAAACACTAATATGGGGTTATTAATTAAACACCCACATTTAGTTCAGTAGTTTAGTTTAGTAGTTTATTATTATGCGGGTTCCAATAGCCCCTTCTTTGTTTCTGATAATGGAGGTAATAATATTATCAGTTCAATTTCGTGCTCTAAATGACAGTCAAATAACCCAGTATTCACAAGTATGAGTTCTTCTCATACACCACTTGAATTAAGTTATTTCCACTATTCTTTATATTAACAGTTCACACAAAAAGGAAACTGCAGACCGCGGCTGACACACGTGCGTCCCTAACGAGATGAAAGCGAATAATGCCTCGGGGTGACGCTTCCCGCACCTTATATCAACTGTAAAGATCCCCCAATCTGAAAATTTCTATACACCCTATTCAAGGGATGTTAGAGGCGCAATAGTGCGGTAAATAGGTGACCAGTGATCTTACGAGATGGTTAAGACTCGCCCGGACGAAATCTGATCGCAGAATCCAGAGTAATATATAAATATCTGGCCTCATTTTCAACTCACCCAAGGGACTTCCCCCTATTAAGTGGATGCCGAGAAATTAAACACATGGCCTCTGTAACTTTCCACTACGCTACCCCTACACCACAGGGCCGGCATATTGAAATGTATGTCCCCTACATTAATCCACTCTCACACATACAGCGAACGACGAGATCAGTAGTATTCGCGCCATCGGGTAGTATTTCGAGCTTCTCCTGCAGTCCAAGGTTGTGGTGGTATTTATTGTTTTAAGAGAGAGTACAACTAGTCAACCATCCTCCATATAACACTAATCACGGAGGAAAAAAGGAAGGAATCCGACACTTCGAAAAATGAAAGTATCGGCCTAAGAAAGACAAGGGACACGAAAGGCGTGAAAATGAAAATCTCCCTAGGCATCGGAAATCTAATACCGTCGGGATCGGAGAAGAACAAGAGTTGACCAAGAGGGGGTCAGTTAGGATAGAGGAACGTGAGACCTCTGGTACAAGCAAGTGGAAACAATGCCAGGACTCAGCTACGGGCGCCTTGGTCGCCAACCCACGTTCCCAAGTTAAGAGCCCCATGTGCCTCTTTTAGTCACCTTTTATGACAAGCAGGGGATACCGTAGGTGTTATTCTACTGCCCCCAACCCACAGGGTCTCCTCGTCCTATAAATGAATATTTGCCCCAATTTGTCCTCTTGAAATCGAACTTCGTGGTCATGTAAAGATATTTCGTACTGTCTGCCAGAGTCATATTTACACGATGCGGAAAAATCGAAATGTTGTCTTTGTCATCGAGGGTGCAAGAGAAGCTATTATAGGGTATACAGAACTTCCGCACCTATAGCTACAGCTGCTACTAATTCAACTCAACGAGAGTAAACCTGTAAATTCGTGGAGGACTTCAGTATTACTCTAGTTCAGAACAGTGTTGATCAACTACACTGTAATCTACCTGCAGGAACATTTAGCGCTATTTCATCCGGCGAGTGAGAATGTGGAAGATATATCCTTCTGATGAATGCACAACGCTGTGGACAGGTTGCGTGCAATAAATTCTCTGAGCGCTCGAGATGGCCCGAATTACATTAGCGAGGTACCGTACAAATCACTTAGCGGACCAACAATCAGCGTGTGGAAACAGTGGTTTAAAGGGATGGAAGGACTTGAGCCATATTATTATTGGATGAAATACCCGTCACTGACGAGAACGTAGGTATTTAAAAATTCAATGTTAGGCCCTTTCCATCCAGCGTGAATAAAGTTATTTATAGACTAGACTGCTATGCTTTATTCCCCTACTTTACGTCCTGATTTTCTTGAAATTATGTTCACCCATTTTCTGGTGACTCGGCACTGATATGAACTTAGCTACAAAAATCGAAAATTATGAATATCTCTGTTATTATAGCCGGTAATGTAAAAATGCATAAGACATACATGATAGAGGTCTAATTCTTTAAAACTTTAGTTACCGTATATAATATTTATGGATAGGACCATGAATAATAATTATTGATTTTTGAGAATTGAATTTTAGGTCTTCCCCTAAACTACCAATTCACTCTGTACAAATAACATTATTTATACTGTAGCCTAGATTTTAGTGCCTCATTCCCCGACTTTACATACCGATTTTCATTCAATTCCCTTCTGCCATTTTCTCGTGATGCCCGTGCATACGTACGTGCATAAGGACAGAGAAGACGGATATTTAAAAAGTGCATTTCCTTCTTACTGTGGACACAGCCAATACAGAAATATCATCATATTTTAAGTTTGAGCAATGTACAGATAAAAACTTATATATACAATGTATAGAATTATTGATCATTATTATTATTATTATTATTATTATTATTATTATTATTATTATTATTATTATTATTATTATTATTATTATTATACCGGCTGGTACTCCTCTACGCCGCACATTTGAATTTTCCGCCTTAAAGTACTCCTCTACAAGAGGAACTCTGAACTTTAACTACTGTATCATCTCATAAGTTTTCTCAGAAGATGTCACTACCGTAAATTTTGTGATTACGAAGTTGTCAGTACTGTGTGGAGTTCAACTTGTTTTGTTTTCTATTGATCAAGAAGTGTGGACATTCTCTGATAGATGTCTCTAAAGAAACTATGATCATGCACCCTGGTGCGAAGTTAAGGAACTTTCTGAAGAAATTTTGTATTCATAAGTTTTATCTTTACTAAATTTCGTTGTTTCATTTGTGGGTTGGCAATATTAATCTTTTCTTTCCGCCAGTTTTGAATTGAGCCAATCCCGAATTTCTGTAATTAATTTTTGACCAATCGTGTCCTTCTTCTTCGATTTTGATGTGTAACTCTAAGGTACCCAATAAACGACTGTGGGTGTGTCTTAATTATTCTTGAAAGGTCTCGAATCTTCCCCGAGAGTATAAAAACTGCGGATATTCCTGTCTCTCGGCCACTCGAACAACATCTAGCCTAGTGTATGGAAGTGTAGCAGGAAGCGGGAAGCGCCTCTTTCATCCGGCAGCAGCACTTCAACAAGGTAATGGCCACTTACCCGTTTTTATTTCTTGCTAGCTCAGCAGTTTAACCCGCGGGGAAGGTCCGAAACCTTTATTATGTAACCTATCTTCAAACATGTAAATTGCCGTCATTTTTGTAAAACTTCATATATCTTTAACTGTAAATCGGGGATAGAGAGTGCTTTACCCCCTCGAGCTCCCCTTCATTTTTGCCTTGAGGTGACTACGTTTTGGTAACTTTTTCTTCCTTAATGTATTAAATTTTCTTATACGAGTCACCTCCACAGTTTGGGAATAGCCCCTGGTTCATCGGCCTAGTGCCCCTTAGGTTTTAAAAGATTTCATGTAGGAGTGCAAGTCCACGCCTCCATTCTACTTGGTGTTGCGGGCCATTAACTTAACCTATTATTTTTCTACTAAGGCCCATTAGGTTGGGTACAAGATACCCCTGTTTCTTTGTAAGTGTACCTTGAGGGCAGTTGATAGTAAAGTCCGTTGTGGCGTTTGATAGGCTTGAAAAATTGAGAGCGGGTCAGCTCTTTCTTGTATTTGGATATGTGCCTCTAGGAGGCCTGACAGTGCTAGGTGGGAGCAAGTACTCCAGGTTATTAGGGGTTTTCTGCCCCTTGATAAACATGTGGTTGTGAGCTGAGAGCTCAGAAATTGTAAAAAGTGGGGCTTGAAGCCCAGATCGTTAAAGTGTCTCTAAATCTTGGCTTTCCTGGTATTATACCTGATTTGTTAACTTGTTGTTATTCGTTGAATGTTCAAATTCTATGTCAAAATTGTTAAGTTTTGCTATTTTTGAAAATATAACCTTTAATTCAATTTTAATCAATATCTCAGCTTTGTAGTTAGACCCATTCCAGCCCGCACCTTCTTTCACCTCTGCTGTTCCACGGTTCCACGGGTATCCCCGTAACAATTATTATTATTATTATTATTATTATTATTATTATTATTATTATTATTATTATTATTATTATTATTATTATTATTATTATTATTATTATTATTATTATTAGACGTTCGACGTCTAATCAGTTGTTAATATTGCAACAAATCATCTCAGAAAGCTGAAATTAAACAAAAATAAGACGTTATTTGTGGACTTCGAGGATTAATAGCAGAGTACCGGCCATCAGCTGTCATGTTCATGAGTTCAAAACCGATAGGTACAGTAAGGTTATATCTGAAACTTCTTCTTCTTCTTCTTCTTCTTCTACTACTACTACTACTACTACTACTACTACTACTACTACTGTGGCAGTACATTCCATATCGAACGTTGAACTCTTCTACGAGATCCCGTCATCTGATCCATGAAATGCTGCAATCCTCCAGTTACGATAAAACAGCATCTGTAGGTCTTCCACCACTCCTAGCCACTGGCTTTGGGTCGAGCTCGTTAAACGTCGTCCTCAAGGATTCCCAAATAGAAGATTTTGGGTACTTGAGATTCATTCTCACATTCTCACAACATGCCCGGCCAACTTCAGTCAGATTTTGTAAGGAGGAAGAAAGTCCATTTGGCACTCCATTTCGTACGATGTCAGCATGTAAATGATCTCAAGTGACACATTTGGTGATAACAAGACAAATTTAGTTAATATTCGCCAATAGACTGACCAATAGAGTTATGCTTACTCTGCCATCTGGTATAGTAAAATGCAACGTCGAAATTGACAAACAGGCAGTCTACTGTAATTGGCGTCAAATCAAAATGCTTGCTCACAGTAGCTGAGGTGGTGGTGATTATTAGTTTAAGAGGAAGTGCAACTGGGCAATCATCTTCTATTAATACTGATCAGAAAGAGCTCCGACTCTTCGTAAATGGAGGTATCGGAAAAAAGAGAGGAAGGGCCACAAAGGGTGTGGAAGTGAAAGATCCCCTACGATCGTGGTGGTGGTGGTGGTGGTGGTGGTGGTGGTGGTGGTGGTGGTGATTATTGTTTTAAGTGGAAGTACAACTAGACAACCATCCTCTATATAACACTAATCAGACAGAAAAACTGGAAGGGATCCGATCCTTCGAAAAAATAAGGCATCGGTCAAAAGAAGACAAGGGCCACGAAGGGCGTGAAAATGAAAGACTCCTTAGGCCTCTCAAGCTCATAGCGTCGGGGTCGGAAAAGAACAAGAGCTGACCAAGGAAGGTCGGATAGGATAGATGGAAAGTGAGGAGCCCGGCAAAAGTAAGTGGAAGTAATGCCAGGACTCAGCTCAGGGCCCCGTAGTCGCCAACCCACGCTTCCAAGTTGACAGCCCCTCGGAGGCCCTTTTAGTCACATCTGACGACAATGTATATATAGTATTAAGGATTCATTAAAAACAGGTCAGCCCCTGTGGTGTAGGGGTTAGTCTGATTAGCTGCCAACCCCGGAGGTCCGGGTTCGATTCCCGGCTCTAAATTTGAAAAGCGATACGGGGGCTGGAACGGGCTCCACTCAGCCTCATGAGGTCAACTGAGTAGAGGTGGGTTCGATTCCCACCTCAGCCATCCTGGAAGTGGTTTTCCGTGCTTTCCCACTTCTCCTCCAGGCAAATGCCGGGGTAGTACCTAACTTAAGGCCACGGCCGCTTCCTTCCCTCTTCCTTGTCCATCCCTTCCAATCTTCCCAACCCTCATCAGTATAGCAGATGAGGACGCCTGGGCGAGGTACTGGTCCCCCGACCCAATGTCTCACGCTCCAGGACACTGCCCTTAAGGCGGTAGAGGTGGGATTCCTCGCTGAGTCCGAGGGAAAAACCAACCCTGGAGGGTAAGCAGTTAAAAGAAGAATATGTCATACGTCGTTTCATTTTAATTTTGCAGAGTAAACCAATAGAGGAAGAGAGAAGAAGAGGGTTGCCCTAAGGCAACATGGGAACGAACTGCTGAGGCTACTTTAAGGAAAATGTAAGTGCCATTAGATCTGGTGTAAGAAAGCCGGACATACTCTAAGAGTCAGACGAGCTGACCCTGAGTGAGATACAACTAGGGAAGAGGACCAGTACCTCGCCCAGGCAGCCTCACCTGCTATGCTGAACAGGGGCCTTGTGGCGGGATGGGAAGATTGAAAGGGAAAGACAAGGAAGAGAGAAGGAAGCGGCAGTGGCCTTGAGCAGACCCCTGGAGAAAGATACCTATTGACACCGAGTTTCACCCTCTCCCTCCCTCATTATCATCATCATCTCACATCCAGGTTCTCAGGTCGCTTGTGGGTGTCAAATAGAAAGACCTATACCAGGCAAGCCGAACATGCCCTCGAACAGTCCCGGCAGTTAAAAGCCATACGCTAAATACATACGTTCGTGTGACTGTTGATTATACATTAAGTAATCGAGTAGAAAATAAAGTATACCTCTACCAACTCAACTTATTTGTAGGTATGTTATTTGAAAAAAGATAGCTATAGAAGATGCGCTCAGAAATTCGCTGATAAATATCCTGACTCTAGCATTCCTACAAAATCTTGCGCTTCAGAGTTAACGAAAAGAGACTTTACAGCAGGTTAAATACTTGGGTTGTTTTCCCCCGGACACAGCGAGGGATCCCATCTCTACCACCTCAAGGGCAGGGTCCTGGAGCGTGAGACTTTGGGTCGGGGGATACAACTGGGGAAGAGAACTAGTACTAGAACTAGTATCTTGAAAGGGAAAGACAAGGAGGAGGGAAAGAAGCGGCCGTGGCCTTAAGTAGGTGCCATCCCGGCATTTGCTTGGAGGAAAATTGGGAAACCACGGAAAACCACTTCCAGGATGGCTGAGGTGGAAATCGAACCCACCTCTATTAAATTAAGCTCCCGAGACTGAGTGGTGGTACCGCGTGGTACGAGAGCATACCAGGTGAGGCCGCCTGGGTGAGGTACTGGTCCTCCTCCTCCTTGGTATCCCCGACCTAAAAGTCTCAAGCTCCAGCACACTGCCCTTGAGGTGGTAGAGGCTGAGTCCCTGGACGGTAAACGGATTAAGAAAGAAAGACAATTAATTATTGATAAATAAAAGTGCACAAATATAAAACAAATCGAAAACGTAGGTATTCGTAACCTATACAGAGAAGAAAACACTCAACTTGGAAATATACCATTCTATTTTTGTATTTAAACTCTTTGGGCCACATTTCCTCAATATGTTGGCTTCATCAGAATAACAGAGCTCGTCCTGTTGATTGTGCGGTTCGTGATCAAATTATTGAAGATGGTTCAGTGGCTGTTCTGGTGAATTTATATAAATACAAGTAGAAGAAGGTGGTGGTGGTGGTATAAAATGAAAGTTGTAACACGAAAATGGTAAAATTGTTTCAATGAACAGCTGTTGATTATCTCGTATTTTTAAAGCAGATTGGAAATTGGAACCGTGATCGACATAAATACTGGATAGTTGGTAAATCTAGCAAACATAACAGAATCACCCTTGAATTATACAATGTTATGCAATACAGGAGATAGATTTTGTTTTCACATAGTACCGAGGATTGTTGTTTTAAGAGATATAACGAAGGACACACCGAGCTCGATAACTGAAGTCGCTTAAGTGCGTCCAGTATTCGGGAGATAGTAGGTTCGAACCCCACTGTCAGCAGCCCTGAAAATGGTTTTCCGTGGTTTCCCATTTCCACACCAGGCAAATGCTGGGGCTGTACCTTAATTAAGGCCACGGCCGCTTCCTTCCCACTCCTAGCCCTTTCCCGTCCCATCGTTGCCATAAGACCTATCTGTGTCGGTGCGACGTAAAGCAACTAGCAAAAAAAAAAAAACGAAGGACAAGTAGCTCCTCATATCACTAATTTGGGGAGTATGAAACGGCGTATGGCTTTTAGTGCCGGGAGTGTCCGAGGACATGTTCGGCTCGCCAGGTGCAGGTCTTTTGATTTGACTCCCTAGGCGACCTGCGTGTCGTGATGATGATGAAGTGATGATGAAGGCGACACATGCACCTAATCCCCGTGCCAGCGACATTAACCAATGATGGTTAAAATGTCCGACTCTGCCGGGAATCGAACCCGGGACCCCTGTGACCCAAGGCCAGCACGCTAACCATTTAGCCATGGAGCCGGACATTTGGAGAGTGTGATTAGCTCAGTCCGCCTCTGTGGTGTAGTGGTTAGCGTGATTAGCTGCCACCCCCGGAGGTCCGGGTTCGATTCCCGGCTCTGCCACGAAATTTGAAAAGTGGTACGAGGGCTGGAACGGGGTCCACTCAGCCTCGGGAGGTCAACTGAGTAGAGGTGGGTTCGATTCCCACCTCAGTCATTCTGGAAGTGGTTTTCCGTGGTTTCCCACTTCTCCTCCAGGCAAATGCCGGGATGGTACCTAACTTAAGGTCCTTGCCTTTCCCATCCAATCTTCCCATCCCTCCACAAGGCCCCTGTTCAGAATAGCAGGTGAGGCCGCGTGGGCAAGGTACTGGCCATTCTCCCCAGTTGTATCCCCGACCCAAAGCTCCAGGACACTGCCCTTAAGGCAGTAGAGGTGGGATCCCTCGCTGAGTCCGAGGGTAAAACCGACCCTGGAAGGTAAACAGATTAAGAAGAAGAAGAAGTGATTAGCTCAGCGGCTTAGCTGCTGGCTTCCCATCCGGAAAACTAAGGTTCAAATCCCGATCGATTGTGCGTTGAGATTTTCATTTCAAAATTAACGTGGCGTCAGGAAAAGCATCCGATCTTAAATCCCCGACCAAAACTGGGAAGCTCCAGCTACTCCAAAAATATGTGGGATAAGCTGAAGGAAGTTTAATAGACCGCCTGGTGGCTATAATCCAGACGTCAAGTCTATATGGTCTGACACCGTTTCGAGTTCCAAAGACCGAGTAAAAGTCACCATCGGAATGTTGGCCGGCAGGGTAGGAGAGAGGATGGTATACATTTTCTAATCACTAGATTGCGTACCAAAAGCCTGGCGGTGGTGCTGGTGCTGATTATTGTTTTAAGAGGAAGTACAACTAGGCAACCATCCCCTATACAACACTAATCAGAGAGACGAAATGGAAGGGGTCCGACACTTCGAAAAATGAAGGTATCGGCCAAAAGAAGACATGGGCCACGAAGGGCGTGAAAATGAAAGACTGCCTAGACCTCCATACGTAATACTGTCGGGGTCGGAAAAGAACAAGAGTTGACCAAGAGAGGTCGGATAGGATAGAAAGTGGAGAGCCTGGCACAAGTAAGCGGAAGCAATGCCAGGACTCAGCTAAGGGCCCCGTGGTCGCCAACCCACGCTCCAAAGTTCAGAGCCCCGGAGCTCCAAAAGCCTGGATTAAATTTCAAACCTCGCCGCAATGTCCATATGGAGTGAGATGGTAATTCGTCCGCCGGATAGTACGTTAAGCCTTGAGTTAACCCTTAGGCTATTCGACAGAAATAGGGCTATGTGCCGACACCGGGTTTCGCCCTCGCCCTTCCTACTAGCATATTATATCAAGTCATTCATTTCACCCCATTAACTCAAGTCCCGAAGGGCGTAAATGCTCGCTACGAAAATTCACCTTACTTCATACCCGACCAGTATAGAAACGGGGACGTTTTCCTCGAGGACAGACGAGTTTTTCTTCTAAAGACGTGACTAATTTCTCCTTTTCTTGAAATGGCAAAAGCCCAAAGGCTTCATTATCATGTCTATAAAAAACAATGTTTCTTTAATTCGTTTGAACCGAATGTTTTCGGTCTTTAGTTACGGTATATCGGCTAAAAGTATTTCGGATAATAGAGGTTGTACTGTATTACCATGGCACCCCGAGAAACAGTTGTGGAAAATTTTCGAAATATTTACTGTAGGAGGTAAGGAGACGTAATTGATCAATAAAATAAAGTCTACTGAAGTGATTCCACCGGGCGAGTTGGCCGTACTGTTAGGGGCGCGCAGCTGTGAACTTGCATCCAGGAGATAGTGAGTTTTGAATCCCACTGTCGGCAACCCTGAAGATGGTTTTCCGTGGTTTCCGATTTTCATACCGGGAAAATGCTGGGGCTGTATCCTAATTAAGGCCACGGCCGCTTCCTTCCAACTCCTAGCCCTTTCCTGTGCCATCGTCGCCATAAGACCTATCAGTGTCAGTGCGACGTAAAGCCACTAGAAAAAAAAAAGAGAAGTGATTCCATAGCCATCTCTGGGCGATGGGCTCTGCTGCAAATATAGTACAAGTAAAACGGCAATAATCTGAGTTAATTATTGGGGTCATTGCTGTCCTGATTAATAAATGTCAGTATTAATTCAAATAACCTAGGTACATGTTATGAGGAACAAAGTTCGGCTCCTTGACGGAATGGTCAGCGTTCAGGCCTTCGGTTCAGAGGGATCCGGCTTCAATTTTCGGCCGAGTCGGGGATTTTAATCGCGTCTGATTAATTATTCTGCCTCGGGGCTGGGTGTTTGCGTTTGTTCCAACACGTGCCTCTTCATATTCAGACAACACACTACACTGACAACCACCACAGAAACACGCATTAGTGATTACATCCCTCCATATAGGGTTGCCACACGTGGGAAAAGCGGAAGAGGAGGAGGAGAAGAAGAAGGAGAAGAAGAAGAAGAGGAAGAAGAATAAGAAGAAGAAGAAGAAGAAGAAGAAGAAGAAGGTGTTATGAGGTACAGTCGAACGTTGTACTTCGGAACAATACGTGTGTTGATAAAGTGATACAAATGTTACATTTAGGAAGAAATACAAGCTTTCCATTTAATTTGAAAAAAAACGCTATAGATCGGGTTCGCCTGTTTTATTACTATCAATCCAATCAATTGGTAAGCCTAGTGCAAACTTTATAAGTCAGACTCCCTATGAAGGTGAATGGAGTCTGCTGTGCATAAGAAACTGCGTGTTAGTGTGGTGTTGTGTGTGGTGAGAGAGTTGCAGGAATGGGGATAAAATCCTAGTCCCCGTGTCACGGTAATTAACAGTTTTTGATCAAAATCCCTCGACTCCAGGCCTCCAAGGACTAGACCAAGATCACTGAGCCATGCAATCGGACAATCTATAGGGAATACGCATTCATCGTTAAAAGTCTGTATTAAAACTCGCTGTGATTTGTGTTGCAGAAGTGCATGGGTACTGACACCTCGATATAAATTGCATTTTTACTTCTATCTTCATACACATATGTGCATACTCCTAATAACGCCGTGCGACTAGGGTCGTGCAGCTGTGAACTTCCATTCGGGAGATAGTGGGTTCGAACCCAACTGTAGGAAGCGCTAAAGATGGTTTCTCCGTTGTTTCCCATTTCCACACCATAATTAAGGCCTCGGCCTTTCCTTCCTTCCCACTCCTCGCCCTTTACTATCGTCGCCATAAGGCTAAACTGTGTCAGTGGGACGTAAACCACATTGTAAAAAAAAAATCTAAAAACGTGCAGATGGTATAATTTTGACTCTTAAAACTGTAATGGGCCGGCATAGCCACAGTGAACAGAAATCCCGAGAGAAGCAATCGTTTATGTCCAGGTGGTAGGAGCGAACCTCATTATTGATGTGTCTCTCTCATTAAGATTCAGGTCTGCATTATTTAGAGCGAAATAAAGCAGCTCTGAGTGCATCTTTTATAACGTGCCTCCGTCTCCTTCGAACAAATCGATGCTTTGGCCGCACGCGAGAAGCAACGACTTAAATAACAGTGCCAGCATTCTGAAACTTTTTTTTTTTTTACGTCGCACCGACACAGATAGGTCTTACGGCAACGATAGGAGAGGAACGGGCTAGGAGCGGGAAGGAAGCGGCCGTGGCCTTAATTAAGGTAAAGCCCCAGCACCCATGCAACCCTCATTCAATAACTTCTTCGCTGAATCAGAATTTGGAGTGAACTAATAACGTCGGGATGGAAATAGTACAAGAGATGACCGAGGAAAATCGAATGATAAGAACGAATGTGAGAAGACTAGTGGTGATAGTGTTGGTGATTATAGGTTTTTTTTTTTTTTTTTTTGCTTTACGTCGCACCGACACAGATGGGTCTTATGGCGACGATGGGATAGGAAAGGCCTAGGAGTTGAAAGGAAGCGGCCGTGGCTTTAATTAAGGTACAGCCGCAGCATTTTCGTGGTGTGAAAATGGGAAACCACGGAAAACCATCTTCAGGTCTGCCGACAGTGGGATTCGAACCCACTATCTCCCGGATGCAAGTTCACAACCACGTGCGCCTGCCCGCACGGCCAACTCGCCCGGTGATTATAGTTTTAAGATGAAGTACAACTGGGCAACCATCCTATATTAATGCTTAAAAAAGCAAAGCAAAGTCATCTCCGTACAGACCATGAAGGTCCTTGGAGGGGTGGAAGGTAAAGGCTTCCACTATCCGTAACCTCGGCACTTGATGGGGTAGAGTGGTTAGCTCCCACCTTTGCCCCCAGAAATTAACCTGGTACTCATTTTTGGTGTAGGCTGAGTGAACTCAGGGCCATGTGCACCTCCGGAAGTGGAAATCTCGTTTCTTAAATTTTACGACTTCCTGGCGGGGATTCGAACCCACGTCCTTCCGGATATTAACGCTAATCAGAGGAAATAATGGACGGGGTCCGTCACTTCTAAGGATGAAGGGGGGTGTATTCTGCCCGAAGGCAGGTCCGAACCTCCGCAGAGGTGTGCCTGAGCCGGAGTTTACGTGCGGTAGGGTAGCCAGTTCCTTTCCGCTCCTCCATTCCCTTACCCCCGCCCCCCCAACAGCGCGTGGCAACTCATCCAAATTTTGACCACGCCCAATGTTGCTTAACTTCGGAGATCTCACAGGATCCGGTGTTTCAACACGACTATGGCCGTTGACTCTAAAGATGAAGGTATCGGCCAAAGAAAGACAAAGGCCACGAGGGGCGTGATAATGGAAAACTTCCTACGCCTCGCAACTTAATAGCGTCGGGATCGGAAAAGTACAAGGGTTAACCAAGGTATGTCGAATAGGAAAGATGAAGCTGAGGAGCTTGACATAAGTAAGTGGAAGCAATGTCAGAGTCAGCTAAGGACGCTGTGGTTGTCAACCCACGCTCCCAATTCAAGATACTCTAAGACCCTTTTAGTCGCCTCTTTCGGCAGGCAGGGGATACCGTGGGTATTATTCTACTAGCCCCACCCACAGGAGGTCGGGAAACCTGGCGGAAGTTAATATTCTGTAAACAATGCTAGATATCGCTAGGGGCGTTATGGTCGTAGCTCTATATTCTCAGGTTGAGGATCCTTTAGTCTTTTCTTTCTCTCATCCACAATAGGTAGAGTAAACGTAGAAAGTTTGGAGTGGTGGTGGTTTTAAAAGAAAATACAAATACAACCATCATCCTCTATTAATATATGGGAGTAATAATGGTAGAAGTCCTATCCTACAAAGAATGAAGGTATCGGAAAGGAAATAGAAGACTGCATAGGATCGCAAACCTAATACCACCGGAATCGCAAGAGAGCAGGAGTTAACCATACGATGTCAGATGGGAAAGTCGAAAGTGGTGACCCGGACACAAGTCCATGGAAACAACGTCAGACTCAGCTTCGGTGCCGGTGATCGCTAAACTCCAAAGTAGAGACCACATAGAGGTTCGTCCCTTTTTAATTGCCTCTTACAACAGTCAAAAGACACTGTGGACAAGAACGAAATTTCAACAAGGGAGGTCGAATATTGAAAATGAAAATGAGAAGGCTGACACAACTATAATAATAATAATATCATCATCATTAGTCGTTGTGCTCATTACTGAGCGTCGTGACCTCATAACTCCATCATTTCCGTGTTGCAACGTTGACAAGACGTCTCCATCCCGAGCGGTTTTCACATTTCGTTAATATGACCTGAAGTGGTAGCCCAGTGATCTTTTTCGCCTGATCTATCCATCTGCTTGCTGTTCTTCCTCGTGGTCTACTGCCTTCAATTTTGCCTTGTAAAATTACCTTTTCCAAGTTCTCTGCATCTCGTCTTAAAATGTGGCCAAGGAACTGGAGGTAACGCTCACTCACACGGGAAGATAGGCGTTTCAATAATAATAATAATAATAATAATAATAATAATAATAATAATAATAATAATAATAATAATAATAATAATAATAATAATGGCGTATGGCTTTTAGGGCCGGGAGTGTCCGAGAACGTGTTCGGATCACCAGCTGCAGGTCTTTTAATTTGACACCCGTAGGTGACCTGCGTGTCGTGATGAGGATGAAATGATGATGAAGACGACACATACACCCAGCCCCCGTGCCAGAGAAATTCACCAATTATGGTTTAAATTCCCGACTCTGTCGGGAATCGAACCCGGGCCGCCTGTGACCAAAGGCCAGCACGCTAACCATTTAGCCTTTGAGCCGGACGCTGACAAAACTAGGCGGCAGCAATGAGCCGTGATCACCACACCATGCTCCCGAATTGAGAACACTTGGAGGTTTGTCACATCTAGTCGGCTCTTTCGACAGTCAGAGGATACCGTACATGCACTCTATACTCACATTCGTAGCGATGGGGTAAAAGTCAGTCACACACCAGGCAAATGCTGGGGCTGTACCTTAATTAAGACCACGGCCGCTTCCTTCCCATTCCTAGGCCTTTTCCGTCCCATCGTCGCCATAAGACCTATCTGTGTCGGTGCGACGTAAAACAACTAGCTATAGATGAAGAGGGAAATCAACAAGTAAAACAAATAACCAACAAATATGATGGTGGTGGTTAATGTTTTAAGAGGAAGTACAACTGGACAACCATCCTCTATATAACATTAATCAGAGAGAAAGAAATGGAAGGATCCGCAAGTTACGAGTCCTCGAAGGGGGAGCTAAAAGCTACAAGCCAGCCTTGAAATTAACAATAACGTCAAGACAAAGAACAGCGGTATAAGACATATATGACAGCTGTACAGGTACCTTTTTTCATTGGGTATCTAGAAAGCCTTAAATGTTACAGTGAACCAAAGTTGATCCAAATGGAGCGTCCAACTGACCCGTTGTAAAATTACTCGAGCAATATAAGATAACATAAAATTTACAAGCGCTCTGCTCGCAGCTTTTCATGTGTATTGGGGAGTTGTGATCAAAAGCAATACACTTCTGCTTTGTTGCTTTCAAAAATAGATCAACTTCAAACAGGCGAAGTGCTTTGTTAATACAAAGGAGTATTAGGAAGCGTAGATATTCTATTCTTTAACAAAAGAATCCAGCAGCCAGTGAACAGCTCACTCATTCACCTTCTTTGTGTTAGGCAATGTGGAACTGATTACTTCAGATGGAAGTGCAGCAAGCTGGAAAAACGACTGAGTCTCACAACAGATACTGGGAACACCATCCAACGAGGAACAGAAAACAGCAGTATCATGCCTGACACCATGAATGATACTGCTAGACACTATAATTGGAATTAAAGACGTGTTATGGGCACAATGAATCAATCATGCGATCAATCAATATCATCATCATCATCATCATCTGTTTACCCTCCAGGTTCGGCTTTTCCCTCGGACTCAGCGAGGGATCCCACCTCTACCGCCTCAAGGGCAGTGTCCCGGAGCTTCAGACTCTTGGTCGGGGGATACAACTGGGGAGAATGACCAGTACCTCGCCCAAGTGGCCTCACCTGCTATGCTGAACAGGGGCCTTGTGAAGGGATGGGAAGATTGGAAGGGATAGACAAGGAAGAGGGAAGGAATCGGCCGTGGCCTTAAGTGAGGTACCATCCCGGCACATACTACTAGTACTACTGTATCTGCGAGGAAGTAAGTAATCAACTTGAATATTCAGCTGAATTCTTGATCTTGATCTTTCGCCTGGAGGAGAAGTGGGAAACCACGGAAAACCGCTTCCAGGATGGCATCAATCAATATCACTAGAATAAAATAATAATGAGCATCGCCATGGAAACAAAGCAAGAATTGATCAACATAATTGTTATACAGCACATTGTTAATAGGCAAATCAGTAGTAAGGTAAGGCAGGTCCGAACCTCCGCAGAGGTGTGCCTGAGCCGGAGTTTACGTACGGTAGAGTGGCCAGTTCCTTTCCGCTCCTCCATTCCCTCACCCTCCACCAACAGCGCGTGGCAACCCATCCAAATCTTGACCACGCCCAATGTTGCTTAACTTCGGAGGTCTCACGGGATACGGTGTTTCAACACGGCTACGGCCGTTGCCAATCTGTAGTAAATAGCATTATAGCAAGGTACGCAGTAATGATTTACTTTGCAAGTCACACATTCACAGAAAATTTGACCCGTGTTTGATGGTGCATATAAATGCACATTCCGGTGTTTCCGGCAGGCCGAGGCTCCGTTTTCGGCCAAAGATCCCCACACACTCAGTGAAGAAGTGGGTCACGGTGAAATCGGTTCCAAAGAAACACACTAAAGGCAGGGGGAGTATTTTTCTCCTTATGAGGAAACAAGGCATAGATATTTCATAACCTACCCTCAATTTGCACAAAATTATAGCTCTCTCCGTGAAGGCCAAAAATGACAGGCAATTATTTTTCACCAAGTGTCGGCCTAAATTTTGTCATCTTACTGTCAATAATGTTGAAGAAGACCACAATTCTCATCGGTCACGGCGGACCAGTGAGGAGTTCTAGCCCATCGACCTCTTTCAGGCCTTGAGTGCTATTTCAGAATTCATGGTATGTGTGACAGAATTAGTATAGGTAGTGTGTGGAACTGTTGTTTGTGGGATCGAATTGACCAGAATATGGCCTGCGCGCCCCTTGTGGGGCGGATGGTGCCCTTTGTTGGGCGAATGTTGGGGGGGGGGGGCGTTGGTTCTCTGTTACCAGAGGCCAACGGAGAGGGGGTGAAGCGATATCAGGTGGAGGGTCATCCATCCATTGGATGACCACACCCGATGTTGCTGTCTTAACTATTCATTGTTAGATGTGTGCATAACTGTTGGGAGATAAGATAAGGGTGTCGTCGATAGGTGCTGGTGCTGGTTGGGGGGGGGGGATAGTGATAGGGCGTGGTGAGGAGTTAAATCTTCTTGGTTCAGGGCGGGATTCGAACGGGGGGGGGGTATTAGCTAATGATTAGCTGTCTACTTATAGTGTATGTCAATATCCCACTGTCTTGGACACAAAAACACCGCAGTTGTCTTCTGAATGGCTCTCAGTTTATTGGTAGTTCGAATAGCTAGCCACTCAGATCTCAGGACGCCAAGGTGGTTCGACGTTGCTGAGAACAACTGTCCCTGGCGGAGATGTTCACAGATGGTGGTTTTATTGTTTTAAGAGGAAGTAATGGGAAACGATCTTTTATTAACACTAGCCAATAGAACAATGGAACTGCTCTGACACTTCGAAGAATAAAGGTATCGGTAAAAGACAGGGAAGCGTTACGAAGAGATTGAGAATGAGACTCCCTAGGTCTCATAAACCCAATACCGTCGGGGTCGGAATAGAATAAAAGTTGACCAACTGAGGTCGGATAAGAAAGATGAAAGCTAGGAACCTGACACAAGAAAGTGGAAGCAATGCCAGACACAGCTAGGGGACCCATGGTTGACAACCCACGCTCCGAAGATCAGAGCCCCTCAGGTTAAAACAATAATCACCACCATCACCACCTCGGGTTCCCTTTTAGTCACCTCTTACGACAGGCATTCAGGAGATACCGTGAATGTCTTCTACCACCCACACCCACAGAGAGAATTTTGACAGAGGCGGCTGTAAACGAAGGATCGTGACAACATAGGCTGACAAAGAAACAAGAAAGCTGTGTACAGTTCTACAACAAATGACGCCATTGAACAGGACATAAACAATTGCGTTCAGTTCTGAGAAATTTACTTCCGAAACCACGTCGAAAACTGATTGGATAGAGCGCCCAGAATGTCTCAAATGTGTGCATGAAACATGCATGCCATGTGCAGAATTCTACGTTATCTTGTGGAAGGGAGAATGTGAGACAAAAAACGCTAAAAAGCTGAAGTGACACTTTGAAAAGTCTTAGCTCGTCTCGTGTATTTGAACTAACAAAATGTATCAAGTTTGTATTTTTATAAAAAGAAAACAGAAAGGAGAAAAACTGAAGTAAAGTCATTTTTGAGGTATAATTAACATGTTCTGGTATGTATCAAATAAATCTATATATGAATCAGGATGTAATGCTCATTTCTTTTAAACTTACAAAATTACGGCATCTCTCCTTATTTTGCCTTATTTACTTTGAAAGTGCTTTAAGTATTAGTTGAGAATTTCGAAACGAAGACGTGAGACACTTTGGCCTGTGTAACGTACAATATTTTATAATATGCTGAATGTATTGTAATTTAAATAATATTAAACTGAGCATGTTATGCTTAGTTCAGGGCTGACCATTCAAACAGTATGCTCATTTCAGGGCCCATCATTCTTACAGTCATCGATCAATCGTCGTCCATGAAAGAATTCCCATGTGAATGAGGGAAATATCCACGGTATCCGACTGAAAGGTATCCCCAAGGGCTCCTAACTTGGGAGCGTGGGTTGGCGACCATGGGGCCCTTAGCTGAGTTCTGGCAATGATACCACTTACTTGGGCCAAGCTCCTCATTTTCACATATCCTATCCGACCTTCCTTGGTCAACTCTTGTTCTTTTCCGACCCCGCCGCTATTAGGTTTACGAGGCAGAGGGAGTATATCATTTTCAAGCCCTTCGTACCCTTTCCCTTTTGCCGATAGGGTACCATCATTCTTCGATGTGGTGCCAGACCCCTTCTAGTTTCCTTCTGATTAGTGTTAATAGAGGATGGTTGCCTAGTTGTGTCGTGCTCTTAAAACAGTAATCACCACCACCACCACCATGAAAGAATTGGTAGTGTTGCCAATTTAGATTTCACCAAACCTGGTGTTTTTTATTACCTGTATGGTGGGAGTATTTTGTGTCTAGTAGATGGATGGTTCTTAAAATCAACTACAACGAGCGAGTTGGCCGTGCGGTTAGCGTCGCGCACCTGTAAGCTTGAATTCGAACCCCACTGTCGGCAGCTCTGAAGATGCTTTTCCGTAGTTCCCATTTTCACACCAGACAAGTGCTGGAGCTGTGCTTTAATTAAGGCCACGGCCGCTGCCTTCCCACTCCTAGCTCCTTCCTAGCCCATCGACGCCATAAGACCTATCTGTGTCGGTGCGACGTAAAGCAAATTGCAAAAAATAAAATGACAAATAAATTAAAATCAACTAGCTGGCTTAAATCCTATCAGTTATTAGTATTACTATCAGAATAATGTATGTTTAGTCACCAGTCCGAAGGCTGGTTGGATCCTCAAAAGCTCCACCATCAGCTGTCATTGATGGCCTAGGCATCACTGAAGAAGCGTACTAGGGAAGTGAGGAGTGAGGTAGTTTCTCGTTACTTTCCAAACCGAACCAGAAGTTGCTATTACACATATCAGTCTGCCAAGCCCACTGAAATGCATGCACCAACCGACCCTATGAGCAGCAGTTTCACACCATTCATAGCAGGAACTGGCTGCATAAGGATTGGCATTACTAGCATCGCTCATACCTCAGTCACTTTCATATTGTCAAAGCCAAGTATAAGACAGAGACAGATCAATGAAAGTAACAAAATTGCTCTAGCCTATACCAGAAGACATAGTGTACTGTAAATACTAGGTCCCGCCGCAAAGGCACATCAGAATAATAGTTCGGGAATATAAAACGCTCACTTCAATAACTGTCGTTGTCTCTAGAATTGTATTGTTTCACCCGCTGGAAATGTGTCGTGTTTAAGCTGACGGATCATATGTTTATTAGATTGAGGTTTGATCTAATTATTTAAGTACACAGTCATCACTTACTAACAGCGAAGTTCAATCCTCACATAGGGAAATTTTCTTTTAAGACACTTGGATCTAGTGACCGAAAGTGATAGCTTTTTTAACTGTCCTACTTTTTTGGTCCTTCGTTGAAATAAAGCAATAATATATGTGAAACAATAAAATTAATATAATTTTTCGGACACATTTTCGTTAAACATCTAGCGATGTTTCTGGTGCTAATGAGATTCAGGTGCATTTATTGGGACTGATGGTTTGCAATACTGAACCGGTATAATTCAAGAATCAGTCGATTACACAGCGTAGTCATCTGGTTAGAATTTTAGTAGGCAGCTGTTTCGTGTGCACTGAAGAAAATTTCTGATAGCACGTTTTATGTTGGAAGAAGCTGAGTATGATCAAATACAGTAGAGACAATACGCGACACTTACGGCTTTAGCCTTGTTAAAATGGGAGACAATTCGACGATGGCGCTCCTAGTGACTTGACCTGAATAGTCGCACTAAATTCAAATATCAATGGAAATAAATATACGAAAATGGATAAATAAATTGCGTCTAGAAAGAAAGTATTATTGAGATATTTTCGAAGTTGCTAAAGCAATTCTGGATAAATGAATGAAGAATTATTTAAAAGATCATTTAAAGGCTGAAATTAGACTTATAAACAAGATGTGAAATGGACTGCTGTGAAATGGGTTGATCTTTCATTTATGCATTACTTGTTTTGCTTTAGCATTCCTGCCTGAGTCCGCCTCTGTGGTGTAGTGGTTAGTGTGATTAGCTGCCACCCCCGGAGGCCCGGGTTCGATTCCCGGCTCTGCCACGAAATTTGAAAAGTGGTATGAGGGCTGGAACGGGGTCCACTCAGCCTCGGGAGGTCAAATGAGTAGAGGTGGGTTCGATTCCCACCTCAGCCATCCTGGAAGTGGCTTTCCGTGGTTTCCCACTTCTCCTCCAGGCGAATGCCGGGATGGTACCTAACTTAAGGCCACGGCCGCTTCCTTCCCTCTTCCTTGCCTATCCCTTCCAATCTTCCCATCCCCCCACAAGGCCCCTGTTCAGCATAGCAGGCGAGGCCACCTGGGCGAGGTACTGGTCATACTCCCCAGTTGTATCCCCCGACCAAGAGTCTGAAGCTCCAGGACACTGCCCTTGAGGCGGTAGAGGTGGGATCCCTCGCCGAGTCCGAGGGAAAAGCCGAACCTGGAGGGTAAACAGATGATGATGATGATGATTCCTGCCTGAACTTTTACGGTTAGATTTGTCTTTTTTCTCACTTAAAAACATTGTATCATCACATTAAAACACTTGTCAATAAAAATATCGGCATATTCCTTACACACATGATGCAATGAATTAACATTTAAAAGCTGGACAATTTTCCTCTTAACATGAAGCCTACTAACAGAAAGAAAATCCATAAAATCCCGGCTTTAATCTGAGAAGAGGGATAAAAGAAAGAAAAGTATGAAAATGTTGTCGATAGTGATACTTTGAGGAATATTTACGTACAATTAGAGTAAAAATGTAACATACCCTTGGCTGTATATTCGAGGATTTTTAAAGTCGCTGGCCTGGAAATGATCTGATAATATTCTTATATAAGCGTAACGTCCCTTCTTTCTTGTACACGTTATCCAAATCACTTCTGTGACATTTCAAAACCCACAGATCACACCTACAACAACACATTGGTATTGAAGGTTAACTGCTACACTATTCAATAAAATATGCGTATATTTTAAGCCAGTTAAAATATGGGTCGAGCAGGTCAGAAGATTATGAAGTACTCTAAAATCTCTTTGTCACTGGAAGAATATATATGCAAACACAATATTACTTACATTTTCTTGTCACGAGGGTAGCGAAAGAAAGACCGCGCATTCTTCTCTACTTCATAGTTACTGCAGCCAAACACAGCACATACCTTTCCCCTCATGTTGTGAGGAGATATCAAGGAATGACACACGCTACTATTTAATTATGTCAACTCACTGAAAACGCATAAATAACGCAAAAATCTTCATACACAAATACACGTGCTCTTATGACAGAATCAGTAGTTCTCAGGTCTACCCGCTAGAGAGAGCTCTAATAGCTGTCCCTCGATATCCCGCTGAGTGTCGCGTCTTGTCTCTACTGTATTTGGTATGATATGTAACTATAGTATCGTAAAGTGTTACTTTCCAAAATATTTTTAAGAAAGTGAACATACGAAACTAACAAACCCGTGAGAAACTTTCGCATTTCGTCCCCTTTTTCTTAAATAATTACTGTTAGGCATGGTACATTTATCTCACCGAAATATTACATTAGGATAAATAATAGTGGAACATCAAATTAGAGCCTTTTCGAAAAATATTCATTTTGTTATCGAAGAAACCTAACGCTAGCGGTGATAAGATAAAAATAAATCCCCCAAACGGAACGACGCAGCTCAATCATTTTCAGTGGGCCGAAGGAGGGCGATGGAATGTACTTTCAGAACAATCGGTGACTTGATTGAAGCGTCGGAAAAGGGCAAAATCGACACGAAACAGTACTTTACGTGTCACTCGGTTTGGCTCGTTTTTCATTATCGGGCTTAACCGATTTTCAAGTATTTTACGTCGACAGGAAAAAGAAAGGGCTTTAGGGAGATACTAAGAACATCGAACTTGGATAAGTGATTCGGATGTTATGGGCGACCAAATATGGTGTTTAGGCTAATTGACCAAATCTATGAACCACGAGAATAGTTTGCAAAAAGCTTTCAAAGAATTACCAAGTATTTTGGTGCGCGAAAACCGAAAACGACATTGGACTCTTTTCGAAGTCTGCAAGCGGGGATAAAAAGTAAAAGTCGGATATGTTTTTCGTTTTTCCGCCACAAACATAGGGGCGTATCTCCCGAAAGAGTAAATCCAAAACCTCGAAAATGAGCTGTCAAACCATGCCAATTTCGGTAAGAATCGGATTCGGGTTAGTGTCCGAAACACGGTGTAGAACAAATGGTGAAGTATTTTCGGGAGACAATTTGTTTCACATTTCCTTCTATCAGTTTTTTAACCAAAATGTTTGTTAAAACACTACAGTATCTTTCTTTCTTAATCTGTTTACCCTCCAGGGTTGGCTTTTCCGTCGGACTAAGCGACGGATCCCATCTTTACCGTCTCAAGGGCAGTGTCCTGGAGAGTGAGACTTTGGGTCAGGGGAAATACAACTGGGAACGAGGACCAGTACCTCGCCCAGGCGGTCTCACCTGCAATGCTGAACAGGGGCCTTGTGGAGGATGGGCAGACTGGAAGGGATAGTTAAGCAAGAGAGAAGGAAGCGGCTGTGACCTTAAGTTAGGTCCATCCCGGCATTTGCCTGTAGGAGAGGTGGGAAATTACGGAAAACCACTTTGAGGATGGCTGAGGTGGGAATCGAACCCGCCTCTATTTAGTAGACCTACCGAAACTGAGTGGACCCCGTTCCAGTCCAGATACCACTTTTCAAATTTCGTAGCAGAGTCGGGATCGAACCCGGGACTCTGGGGGTGGCAGCTAATCACACTAACTACTACACCACAGAGGCGGACTACTACAGAATTTAAATTCGCCAAACGGAAGTGAAAGCATCTTTCAATTGATGCTTCATTCATCCATACTGACTGAGTTTCTGCGAAGATTAGGAGACCTTTACAACAGAAATAATATACATATTTGGTTCGATATGGTAGGCAATTTAAAAAACAGTACCATCACCTCTTCTTAATGGCAAAACGTTCACAGCTGAAATTGCATATTTACGGGACAGTGTTTTACCATTATGAGTAGGTTTAACAGAAGAACCTTTTTAATGACTTACTTCATAATATGATGAGGGTCCTTCACGAGGCATCATAGTCACAACTTCACGAACTCTGATGTTAGCAGCTCCCGTTGGACTTCATGGACAAGCTTCCAAAGATGTAACGACACATACCAACACCAAAACTACTGCACTGGTAAAGCTGCTTCAGGTATTGATATCAATAATGTCAAATTATTTAACTTATTAGATATGTCATATTTAAATTTACTAACACATCACACCGAAACTAGGACAAGGCCGCATTCACTGCTGAAATGACAGCACAATTACGATGAACAGCAGCACGCGGGGACGATTAGCATGTAGGGAGGGACAGGAGCGGGGAAAGAGGAAGGTCGCAATGAAGTTGTGTACTTGCCTTAATGATGGCTATGAACTTAAAAAACGTGAGGAATTAAACCGCGAAGTTTTAGCGCAGTGTGTTAGTGTAAATAGCATAAGAATACTCACATGTGGGGAAACTAAGGAATATTCTCTCTCCGGTATTATTATTATTATTATTATTATTATTATTATTATTATTATTATTATTATTATTATTATTATTACTAGTGGCTTTACGCCGCACCGACACATATAGGTCTTACATATTATTATTATTATTATTATTATTATTATTATTATTATTATTATTATTATTACCGGACGAGTTGGCCGTGCAGCTGTGAGCTTGCATCCGGGAAATAGTGGGTTCGAGCCCCACTGTCGGTAGCCCTGACGATGGATTTCCGTGGTTTCCCATTTTCACACCAGGCAAATCCTGGGGCTGTACCTTGATTAAGGCTACGATCGCTTCCTTCCCACTCCTAGGCCTTTCCTATCCCATCGTCGCCGTAAGACCTATCTGTGTCGGTGCGACGTAAAACAAATTGTATTATTATTATTATTATTATTATTATTATTATTATTATTATTATTATTATTATTGCCTGTTCAGCTATGTCGGAACGGAACGCAGAAAGGATTTACGCAACGATGGAATAGAATCGGAACTACAGCGGCCGTGACAGCTCTTTGGGTGGTGAGACAACTGGGCAACGATCCTCTACTAAATACTAATCAGAGGGGAAAATGGAAAAGGTCCGGGCTTACGATCCCTTCAGTCACTGCAGATCACATCGCGTCACATTTCGCCGATACATCAAGCTCTGGGAAAGAGCAGCCTGCACTTTTGCCTATTAAACACGATGTGGAGGCTCATTAACTCTCATTTGCCTCTAGGGCTTCGTTTTCCTATAAAGTGCGTTTCACGGAGTGGGAATCGCGCAGTGTACTCGCGCTGTGTAAGGACACAGCACTTGGGCCGGACAAAATCCACAATATAATGCTCAAACATTTGAGTGACCTATGTCTCAAAGATATCCTCACTCTATTCAACAGAATATAGAGTGAGGAAGAGTTTTCGGTTCAACGGCTTGAGGGAACTGTAATAGCAATTCCTATGCCAAGTAAAGATCCAAAACTTCTGGAGAGGTATAGGCCAATATGCCTTACAAACGGCTTCTGTAAGCTATGTGAAAGGATAGTGAACTGGCAACATGTGTGGACCTTCGAAGAGAGAGGCCTCTTCACTAACTACCCGAATGGTTGTCGCTCTCATCTGTCTGCCACCGATCATTTGGTCAGACTGGAGAGCGCCATTCAGGAGGCCATCGGAACACCTAGTCACCGTGTTTTTTTTTACCAGGAAGAGGCTTATGACACTGCCTGACTGTATAGGATTATCTTCATACTACACCTGTGAGGATTTCGAGGAAATGTACCTATGTTTATTCATAACTTTATGACCCTCCAGCTCTTTCGTGTCCCAGTAGCGAATGGATTTTCTCAATATTACGTTCAAGAAAATGGAGTACCACACGGATCTGTACTGAGTGCAACACTGTTCACAATCATCACCAACGGCATAGTTGTCGCTGCTGGGCCCGCAGTCGTTCCATCGCTGTATGCAGACGATTTAGGTCTACATTCCAGCTCTGGAGGGATGGGGGATGCTGAGAGACAGGTACAGCAAGTCATTAACCGAGCCGACAAATGGGCCCTACAACACGATTTTCGATGTTCAGAGGTGAAAACCTCGGTTGTACACTTCTTTCGACGTCGGATTGTGCATACTGAACCGGAGCTCCGTTTGCAAAACAGTGTCTTGTCGGTGATAGACATCTGCAGGTTCCTGGGTATCCAGTTTGACTAACGTGGCAGCCCCACTTCAGTCAGTTGAAGGTTGCCTACATGAAAAGACTTAACATGCTTAAATTTCTCAGCGACACTTCATGGGGCTGACCGTACGGTGCTGCTACGTTTTTACACAGCAACGGTCCTTGCCGGAATAGACTATGGTAGTGAGGCTTATGTTTCAGCATTAAGATCTACGCTGAACCCTTTAGACAGTGTTCACCGTAGTGGAGTTAGGCTGGCAACGGGAACATTCCGTCCTAGACCGATTCCCTGCCTACTCACTGAATCGAGAGTTCCACTTTCATGAATGAGGCGGCAGCAGATACTCCTCACGTACCCTGCAAAAGTCGTGAAATGCCGCAACATCCAAACTATCAATACCTGTTTAGTACCCAATGACCCCAGAGCTACCAAAACCGGCCTAATACCACACGACCGATTGGGATTCGAATTGATAGTTTGTGTCGTGAATTGTATGTGGCTATCGGTGGTCGTCTTGAGTGGACCCCTAGCGATATACCCCGTGTCTGGTTCCGCGGCCAGATGTACGGCTAGATCTACTCCGTGGATTCAAGTTAAACACGAATGGTTCTGTTCATCGGAGGTATTTCCTGGACATTATTCACTACTATCCTGCCGGGCTGAGTGGCTCAGACGGTTCAGGCGCTGGCCTTCTGACCCCAATTTGGCAGGTTCGATTCTGGCTCAGTCCGGTAGTATTTGAATGTGTTCAATACGTCATCCCCGTGCCGGTAAATTGACTGGCACGTTAAATAACTCCTGCGGGACTAAATTACAGCAACTCGGGGTCTCCGAAACCGTAAAAGTAGTTAGTAGAACGTAAAGCTAATAAAATTATTATTTATTACCACTATCCTAGAACGCGTTATGTCTTCACAGATGGTTCTAAAAAGATAGGAGGAAATGTTGGATGATCTTCCGTCTCCGATAATGTTAGCACGAAGATCTCGCTTCCTATTATAGTATCTCTACCGTGTATACTGTGGAGTTCTTTGTTATCTTAAGACGCTCTGCAGTATTTGCACTCACACATAACCTCAGCAACCAACAACCGCTTTGTGACTCATATCATATGCAAACACGCACATCAATTTTTGTCACATCAATTTTGATTGGCCGGGGTGACGCCACACCTGTAACTACACACCTCGCCGAGCCAATAAGCATATCGGCTGGCACCAATTTGGAGGCCGGCCTTCCCCAGCCATGTTTACTTGTATAATCCACGACGTTGACCCAGCGATCTCGGACGAGGACATTTACAGTGCCCTTCGCACACACGGTGTCTCTGGTGTCACCAGACTTTACAACGGCGCCGATCTCGCACCAGAGGTGCTTCTCTCTTTCTACACTTTGGATGCCTGCACCACGTCCAGACTAATGGAGTGTTTCTTCATCGCCGTCTCCACCGAGTGACATCTACACCTTCACACGTCATCCCCCAGCTCTTGGATTTTTTTAAGACCCTGCTACGCCTGCTGCAAGTACGTCTCCTCCGTATTTCTCACCCCCAGCCCCTCCATCATCCTGCCCCACAACTACTACCATCATCTCCACTGTATCTGCTTACCCATCCTTCAATGTTCCTCTTACCATACCTGTCCCCATTACCACTACTATGACCACCACCATCACTACTTCTCTTCACTCCTCTCCCATCCGTCCTATTACTAATACCACTACGTCCCATCCTTTTCCCCTATTGAAAACCTCTCACTCCACCCCTCTCACCCCTGATACCATAAATCGCCAGCTTACATCTATTCAGCCGTCTGCCGAGGGAACTTCTACCGCTCCACCTACGAACGTGGTACGTTCACCGCCACCTGAACATTCTTCCATCTACAGTTGTGTTATTCGCGGTGTGGATCCAAGCATAGCGCCTGCAGCCATTGTTCAAGATCTTCGCCAGGCAGGCCTCCCTGTACGACGAGCTTCTCGCATCTACAATGCCGACGGTCCAACGTTCCTGATGCGCCTCCAACTTCAGACTTCCGACGACATCCAGCGCCTCATCGCTCACGGACTCTAGCTCTACAGTCGCCATCATCGGGTCGAACACTCTTATTCACCTCCACAACCCTTACATCGTCCTCCCCCACCCCGCAGTCGTCCCCGGCCTGTCCCTTATCCTCACTCACCACGTCTACGATCTTCTACAGTCCCACCCCCGCCAAACTACTTCCTCCAACCACCTTGCCCTTCTCCACCTTCTCCTCACTTCCCTAGTCAACTTATCCTCTTTCTACCACATCCTAGCTTCCCATCTTCTCCCTAGCACCTTCGTCTAACTCTTCGCTCATCTCTGGCTTTTTTAATGTACACGACATTGTATCTCTTTCAATAATGTTTCATTTCTATTGTACTCCTTAGCACAGAAACCATTTCTTCACATCTCCGTTTTCTTTATCTCCATTTACCCATCTCCTTCATCCCACACTTCTCCACTTCCCCGTCACCTCTCCTGGCCAGAGAGAGGGCGTTACCTTCTAGGTGGCCCGTCCCACCCCGTCAGGGTGGGGAATGAAAGCATTCATAGTAGTAGTAGTTTGCACCGAGCGTCGGTAGATGCAGAGTGGGTTTCGGCCCTTGGATTTCGTCCCTTAAGAGGCGACGGCTTGTCCGTGGTCCAACAGCTCTGTACTCTGACCGGCCAACCGAGCAGAGGAAAGGTGGCCACGGCTCTACCGTGGCTCTACTCCTCTGCATTCGGGAGACGGGACAGGGGCACAGAGCTGGACTTCACGCCTGGCCCCACCCGTCGGCTGTCCTGAGAATGGTTTTCCGTGGTTTTCCATTCTCCTGCAGTAAGGCGAATGCCGGGATAGTTCGTAGTGTAGGCCACGGCCGCCCACCCTCTCACCTTCTCCGCACTTCTTTACCGTAACAAATCTCCCGGCCTGGGAGACGGCGTAACCGGCTAAGAGGCCCGCCTCCCCCTTCAGGGTAGGAATGAAAACGTTTAGTAGTAGTAGTAGTTTGCACTGA
Source organism: Anabrus simplex (assembly GCF_040414725.1). Classification (NCBI taxonomy): domain Eukaryota; kingdom Metazoa; phylum Arthropoda; class Insecta; order Orthoptera; family Tettigoniidae; genus Anabrus; species Anabrus simplex. The sequence goes on along the minus strand of NC_090267.1, from coordinate 117,423,925 downwards.
GCGACGAAAGAGGCCGTTTATTCGTGTGTACCGAACCGTTAAGTTGTCTGCAGTCTGTTGATACCTGTTTCCCCACAGCAGCCACTGATGCAGCACTTTCATTACCTTCTAGCCAGGCTGTGCGATACTAGCACCAGAATCACATTCGCGTGGCTTCCAAGCCACGTTGAGATTGCGGGAAATGACCTTGCAGATCAACCTGCTAAAGAGGCAGTGCTTTTACTACTAGATCTATGAACGTCCCAACTGAAGTTACTTGTTCTCAGCTACATAGTGGTGGTGGTAATTATTGTTTTAAGAGGAAGTACAACTGGGCAACCTTCCCCTATATAACACTTATCAGAGAGAAATAGTGGAAGGGATCCGATACTTCTGAAAATGAAGGTATGGGCCAAAGGAAGACAAGAACCACGAAGGGAGTGAAAATGAAAGACTCCCTAGCACTCTGTACCTAATAGCTTCGGAGCTGGGAAAGAACAAGAGTTGACCATTGGAGGTCGATTAGGATAGATGAAAGTGAGGAGCGTGACACAAATAAGTGGAAGAAATGCCAGGACTCCGTGATCACCAACCCACGCTCCGAAGTTCAGAGCCCCTGAGGCACATTTTAGTCGCCTCTTACGACAGGCAAGGGCTGCTGTGAGTGTTATACTACCGCCACAACCCACAGGAGTAAAGGTCTAAAGGGAGCAAGAGTTGGCTAAGGCATGTCGGATAGAAAAGATGATGATAGGGTACTAATAATAATTATTATTATTAATAATAATGTTATTTACTTTACGTCCCACTAACTACTCTTTTACGGATTTCGTAGACACCGAGGTGCCGGAATTTTGTCCCACAGGAGTTCTTTTACGTGCCAGTAAATCTACCGACACGAGACTGACGTATTTGAGCACCTTCAAATACCACCGGACTGAGCCAGGATCGAACCTGCCAAGTTGCGGTCAGAAGGCCAGCGCCTCAACCGTCTGAGCCACTCAGCCCGGCTAGAAAAGATGAAAGTGAGCAACGTGGTAAAAGTAAACTGAAGCCATGCTATATTCAGCTAGGGTCCCTGTAGTTGCCAAATGCGTTCCTTAAGATCAGAAGTGCAATTAAATAGAGACATTGTTGAACTCAGATGGGACCCTGTGGTCTACACCAAAGAAATAAATGTATTGTAGAGCCAGAGCGTCTGTTATTGAACTAATCTGACATTGCTTTTATCTCTCTAAACTGTTGTTTTTATCACTGAATGGCCTCGAAATGCCAGAAACCGATTTGCACAGCCGCAGGACTGAAATTATCTCACTCAATTGTCAGGAATATATTACTTTGCACTGGGCTACTGCTACACTATTTTTCGACCATGATCCTAGCAAGGTGGTGGTGGTGATTACTGTTTTAAGAGGAAGTACAACTCGGCAACCATCCTCTACTAACCCTAATCAGAGGGGGGAAATAAGGGACCCGGCACTTCCAAAACTAAAAGTATCGACCAAAGAAAGACGAAGCCCACGAAGGGAGTGGACTTGAAAGACTCCCTGGACCTTGAATGCGCTAATACCTTCGGAGTCGGAAAAGAACAAGAGTTGACCAATGGAGGCCGGATAGGATAGATGAAAGTGAGGAGCCTGGTACAAGTACGAGTAAACAACGCCAGAACTCAGCTAAAGACCCCCCATAGTCGCCAACCCACACTCCCAAAGTATCAGCCCCTGAGGCCCAATTTAGTCGCCTTTATATCAATCAATCAATCAATACTGATCTGCATTTAGGGCAGTCGCCCAGGTGGCAGATTCCTTATCTGTTGTTTTTCTAGCTTTTTCTTAAATGATTTCAAAGAAATTGGAAATGTATTGAACATCTCCCTTGGTAAGTTATTCCAATCCCTAACTCCCCTTTCTATAAATGAATATTTGCCCCAGTTTGTACTCTTGAATTCCAACTTTATCTTCATATTGTGATCTTTTCTACTTTTATTAACGCCACTCAAACTTATTCGTCTACTAATGTCATTCCACGCCATCTCTCCACTGGCAGTTCGGAACATACCACTTAGTCGAGCAGCTCGTCTTCTTTCTCCCAATTCTTCCCAGCCCAAACTTTGCAACATTTTTGTAACGCTACTCTTTTGTCGGAAATCACCCAGAACAAATCGAGCTGCTTTTCTTTGGATTTTTTCCTGTTCTTGAATCAGGTAGTCCTGGTGAGGGTCCCATACACTGGAACCATACTCAAGTTGAGGTCTCACCAGAGACAAATATGCTCTCTCCTTTACATCCTTACTACAACCCCTAAATACTCTCATAACCATGTACAGAGATCTGTACCCTTTATTTACAATCATATTTATGTGATTACCCCAATGAAGATATTTCCTTATATTTATACCTAGGTATTTACAATGATCCCCAAAGGGAACTTTCACCCCATCAACGCAGTAATTAAAACTGAGAGGACTTTTCCTATTTGTGAAACTCACAACCTGACTTTCATCCCCGTTTATCATCATACCATTGCCTACTGTCCATCTCACATTATCGAGGTCATTTTGCAGTTGCTCACAATCTTGTAACTTATTTATTACTCTGTACAGAATAACATCATCTGCAAAACGCCTTATCTCTAATTCAACTTCTTTACACATATCATTTATATATATAAGAAAACATAAAGGTCCAATAATACTGCCTGAGGAATTCCCCTCGTAATTATTACAGGGTCAGATAAAGCTTCGCCTACTCTAATAAATTCTCTGAGATCTATTTTCTAGAAATATAGCCACCCATTCAGTCATTATTTTGTCAAGTCCAATTGCACTCACTTTTTCCAGTAGTCTCCCATGATCCAAAACTTTGCCTAAAAACCGCGCTATTTAAAACAATTTTATTATGTCATATCTTAACCGTAGATCATAATAAAAATATTATACCAACATTTTTTTAAACGTAATGCCATTAACACTACATACTTTATGAATTTTGTATATTAAGGCCTCCGTGGTTCAGGCGGCAGCGCGCTGGATTCCATGGTTCAAATCCCGGTGCCTCCATGCGAGATTTATGCTTGACAACGTGGAGGCGGGAGAGGTTTTTTCTCCGTGTACTCCGGTTTTCAGTCACTTTTCATTACGGTACATCAAAACTCTCCCATATCATTTCATTTCATCTGTCAGTCATTAATCACTGTCCCGCAGCAGTTCGACAGCCTTCGGCACCCGGCACAGTTCCTCTTCTCACCGCTAGATGGGGGTCTTCATTCATTCAATTCCTGATCCGGTCAAATTACTGGAAACGGGCTATGGATTTCCACATATTTTATGAATATTTCATATTTCACAGATATTTACTACATTTTTACGTACATATTTTGCACTTTGATTTTACATAAAAATCTGGGCTCCAGTAATCAGCTACCTTTTAACACCATAACACAAATTATCATGATGTCAAAAGGCTTCATAATTAATTATACATGAACTAAATCATTCAGAAATATCATGATGCCATATGCCATCTTTAGACTGGAAATCTCTATGTTAATGTCCCCTTGTTTGCAGTCGGGATCTTCTTTTAACAGAAAGAGTGTACTACCAGACTACTTCAGACAACATATCTATCACTCCCATATCTTCCTGGCCGGTTCAGTCATTACTGAACGACGCACTAAGCTGCCATAACCTCATGGGAGACCACAGCTATTCTACAATGAGTATCACACCTGTGCTTGAGGGCGAGTGGCAATGTAATGTTCAATTATGGAGCAGTTCTGCACCTGGGAAAATGATAAACTGCGTTCACACTGAATGGGACATAGCGAAACCCTTGACAATGCAGCTGGGACACGCAAAAAGTAATATTACGACAAATTTGCCTCCCATTACCAACATTACTCTTGACCAGATGAAACACCCTGAAATCATCAGTCATTATTATTATTATTATTATTATTATTATTATTATTATTATTATTATTATTATTATTATGACCTGGCGAGTTGGCCGTGCGGTTAGAGTCGCGCAGCTGTGAGCTTGCATCTGGGAGATAGTGGGTTCAAATACCACTGTCGGCAGCCCTGAAGATGGTTTTACGTGCTTTCCCGTTTTCACACCAGGCAAATGCTGGGGCTGTACCTTAATTAAGGCCACGGCCGCTTCCATCCCACTCCTAGGCCTTCCCTATCCCATCTTCGCCATGAGACCTATCTGTGTCGGTGCGACGTAAAACAAATAGCAAAAAAAGGTATTATTATTATTATTAGCCACAATAGCAGCTAATATCTTGGAAAGAGTAGGCAAGGTATGAAATGTAGGTAAGTGTGATTTATAGGTCTACTAATGATATAATGAATCGTGGTGAGTAGTCTGTTTTAAGAGAAAGTACAAATCGGCACCCAACCTCTCTTAACACAAATCAAAGCGAAAACTGGAAGAATTTCGACACTTCGAAAAACGAAGGTATCGGAAAAAGAAAGGGAAAAGTCATAAAGGGCGTGAAAATGAAAAACTTCCTAAGCCTCGCAAATCTAATACAGTCGGGGTAAGAAGACGGTTACGGTTGTATTAAGAGGTAGTACACCTGGGCAACCATCCCCAAATAACACTAATCGGAGGGGAAAATTAGAAGGGATCCGACATTTCGAAATATGAAGATATCAGGCAAAGAAAGACAAGGGCCACTAAGGGCGTGAAAGTTAAAGACTTCCTAGGCTCCGAATGCTCTAATACTGTCGGGGTAGGAGAAAAGCAAGGTTGACCAAGGGAGGTCGAATAGGATAAATGAAAGTGAAGAGCCTAGCACAAGAGAAAGCAATGCCATATGTCAGCTAAGGGCACCATGGTCACCAACCCACACCTCCAAGTTAGGAGCTCCTGGGGTCCCTTTTAGTCATATCTTACGACAGGCAGGGGATACCCGTGGATGCGTTTTACTGCTCTCACCCACAGAAGATAAGATATAATAAGATACAATAATAATGTTATTTGCTTTACGCCTCACTAACTACTGTTACGGTTCTTCTAAAACGCCGACGTGCCGGAATTTAATCCCGCAGGAGTTCTTTTACGTGCCAGTAAATCTACTGACATGAAGGTGACGTACTTGAGCACCTTCAAATACCACCAGATTGAGCCAGGATCGAACCTGCCAAACATTATAGCCTAAGAAAGAAAAGTTTGCGAATTCATTTGTATGTCGGGGCTAATCTCAGGAGTCACTGTTTGTCCAACCCTTATCCCATTTCTCTACGTGGTCGGGTATGAGGTGAGATGAATCTGTCGTGGCGGGGTTTTATGACCGGATGCCTTTCCTGACGTCAACCTCATCAGAGGAGTCAATGAGATGAAATGAATGACGTGATATATGATAGTAGGGAGAGGCTGAAACCCGGTGCCGGTACATAGCCTACTCCTGTCGAATAGCACCAAGGGGTCTGCTCAAGGCTTAACGTCCCCATCCGACGGACGAATCACCATCATGGCGTCATATGCCCTCACTCCATAAGAGCACTGCGGAGAGGTTTGGAATTGAATCCAGGCTTTTGGCATGCAATCTAGTGATTAGAAATTGTATACCACCACCTCCCCTACCCTGCCGACCAACATTCTGATGGTGAACATTTTTTCGACCAACGGGACTCGAACCGGCTAACCTCGGTGTCAGACCGTTTAGACTTCAGCGGCCTTAACGATCACGACCACCAGGCGGGCATTCTCGGGAATCACTATCCGATGTTAATAATTCTTAGTGGTGATGGTGGCGGTAATTATTGTTTTAAGAGAAAGTACAAGTAGGCAACCTTCCTCTATTAACACTAATCAGAGGGAAGAAATGGAAGGGATTCGACACTTTGAAAAAGGAAGGTATCGACCGAAGAAAGACAAGAGCCACGAAGGGCGTGAAAATTAAAAACTCCCTAGGCTCCGTAACCTAATACCGTCGGGGTAGGAAAAGAACAAGAGTTCACAAAGAGAGTTTGGATAAGATAGATGAAAGTTAGGAGCCTGGCACAAGGAAGTGGAAGCAATTCCAGGACTCAGCTAAGGGCCCCGTGGTTGCCATCCCACGCTCCCAAGTTAAGAGTCGTAAGGTCCCTTTTAGTCGCCTCTTACGTCCGGCAGCGGATACCGTGGCTATTATTGTACCAACAGGAGGATGTGAAAATTGGAAAATACCGAACCATCCTCAGGGCCGCCGACAGCAGATCTCTTTCACCACGCGACCCAAGCCGCGCGGCTACTTTCTCGGTCCTCCATTTTTTAACACTATGTGTTCTCTGTTTCTTACAAATGGTAGGCCTATGTCTTTACTATTCTTTCAGATATGATTCCTGTCCGCGCGAAATTGTAACTTCGTCTTAAATAATAAAAACCCCTGAAAACGATCTAAACTGGAGATTGCCAGCAAAATATATACACAACGCTACCATAAATACTGTAAGAGAAAATCAATAACTCAACATAGCAACGATGACAAATCTCCGACGTTGACTGTTCGTCCACGATGATGAAATAATAACAATAACATAAAATCCACATAAAATAATGAACACACAAGGCATAATACAGTAAAGAAAAGAAGACAGTGCCTGAAATAAAAAATACACAAGATATACAATGGATCCACGGTACGTTTAAGAGCTTTACGTTATTATCCCTTATGTTATTTCATGGATGATAATAGTAATAAGCCCCTCTACATGACATACATGAAATCTGAATACGATATAGAAGAACGTACCACACACAATTCGACTGGCGTAGACTGAAATAGCATGGATATATACCGGTACAACAGTAATAATGGATTCACCTACACAACATAGCAAAGGGCACATAAATATCGTCTCATCGCCGAACATTTCGCGGAATTCAGATATGGAAAACTCACTTGTGATCATCATATACGAAGATCATCCCCATATCTATCTATAAATATCGCAGCTTAATTCTCATTCACTTATTCAAAAATCTCTGTGTCATTATCATCCATATGAATATGTTTCATTGAAGACTTTACCATCATCTCATGTATAACATACTTGAGTATGTTATCATAAAGAAAATGTCTCTTTGCCAATGTCCTAACATCCACCTACAATTCATAATTCAAGCTTTACCACAAGACATTAAAATATCATGAGAACGTCGTAAGCAAATATTCTCTTATTATCTTTCTCAGAAGATCTGTTGCAGCATACTAATTTATGTGAAAGCACCAGGTACGCGTCCCATATTCATTACTCTGTTTGTTTATTGATATATAAACACATAGTTATAACATATCTACAAAATTTCAGAAGAGTTAAATTTTTCACGCATTCTCAGAAAATATCACATTCAACAACGTTAACTAAAACTCCATAATCGAACATTCCCATAGACATAACAAGATGACCCTATGTGGACTCCTTTCAATCTAGGTTAACTACAAACATTTATCTTCGCCTGGCTTAACATGAAATTACGTAATCATTAAATCCTGTAAAGAGAAGCCATACACTATGTCTAACGATAGTAAAACTAAAAAGGAAAGCAAAGGCAACAACTTATCTTAAGATAGCTTCATCTCGCCTCTCTCGTATCTGAGATCATCTCGTCCTCCATCCCGTACTTGCTTGGCAATACATCTTCAACATTATCTTGCTGGTATCCAGACGTATTATTTCCATTCCAATGCAGTGTATCTTTAATGGCAAAATTAATGCCATGCCACACTTCTTCTGAGTGTCATAGGAAACACCACTCTCCTTGGTCAATGATGCAAGTATCGATCTTTCAGTATACAAATACAAATTTCATAATACTAGAAACATCTCTTTATAATCGTTTTTCTGTTATATAATTATTTCGTTTGTATCTTAACTAGATTATATTTTTTTGTTAACGACCGACAATTTCTTCATAAATATTTCCACCTATTGCCTGTTATTGATGTATTGGATAAAATGGGACATGTTGTTATATGTTTTATACAACTCTAATATCTATTGTATTACATTTATGTGCCTCATTTCCAAGACAATCTTCTTTTAGACTGTTCTAATTTAGGTGTGGATGAAATTTTATTTAATTTCCTCTTACCAGAGGTTGCAAATTGATAAAGTGTGATCATCAATTTACATAAATTATTAAGTATGGGTTCCGTGGTTCATATCCCGGTCGCTCCATGTGAGATTTGTGATGGACAAAGCGGAGGCGAGACAGGTTTTTCTCCGGACACACCGGTTTTCCCTGTCATGTTTCATTTCAGTAACACTCTCCAATATCATTTCATTTCATCAGTCATTCATTAATCACTGCCCCAGAGGAGTGCGACAGGTTTCGGCAGCCGGCACAATTCCTATCCTCGCCGCTAGATGGGTGCTTTGTCGAGATATTTGTAGATGTTAAAGTTGGCAATGTTTGTTCCTTTACCCTTTGGGTTTTGTGTATTCTGTGGTCTGGTGTTAACATGTTTTGATTGTGAATAAAAGTTGTTTATGAATGTTGAAAACTGAATTAGTTGATACAAAAATAATGTGTATTTACGACATAATCTACAGGCTTCTTTCATTCCATTCCTGAACCGATCGAATGACTGGAAACAAGCTGTGGATTTTTCACACTTCAGCGTTACTTACATATGGTAATTCCTTGCTAAGCAGTTTCGCATTAACGGTATTAAACTTTTAGTGTAGTTATAACTACTGTATATCCAATATTAAACTAGTAAAAATATTGTATGCCATCACTGTGTTACAACTCACCAAGTTATGATGCCTTTCTCGAGATCACGGACGTTAGCGAAAGTAAGGAGCTCACCATAAATAACAGGAGAACTCAGCTGGCTTTTTGTGGTCTTCATTCGCGTCACACCGTCTATAGGCCCCGTGGAGATCATTCATCCTGTTTAATCGGCTAACCGAAAAACGGTATCGTATGTTATATGGAAATAAAGCTTCACCTCATGCCTGGCTTAGTAATTAACCGTGTTATATGTTTTCAACCACTGAGTAATATTACACAATACCGCCACACTCCTGCAGACTGCCGGCGTGTCCCCGGTGAAAAGAAGTATTTACGGCCCCTTTGAGATTCAGGAAAGAGACCTTCAAGCAGACTAAAAATATTACATTTAAATTGTGCAATAGCTAGATACTATAACTGGTTTACTGTCAAAACACAACACCATAAATTTTGTAAACCAATTTCATTCTCCGCTAGATTCCGAAGAAAGCACATGTAGTAGTCTACTCGCTGAGTTCGTGGTTCGACTCCTGATTAAGATACATTCTCCAGGGATACTCTTCCAGACTAGATATTTACTCTATTCTTTCACGCATTATTTCTCTCCGCCAAGAAATATAACGCGCACATTATTCATAATTTTTAAATAACATGAGAAATATAATACGGATCATGAATAAAATTAACAAAGGGACGATTACGGTTCGATCGATATATTGATCGATTAATTTTGCACTTTAGCTTTCGATTTTAGCAAGCGTATATTTGTAATGAGTCATCATTTTATTTTCACTCTAAATATTAGGAAATACGGTAACGTACTGAAATGAAACTTACATTGAAATACACACTATTATGATGTTATAGACACACACAGACCCCAAGTCGGTGAAACTAACCAATTAAGGTTAAAATCCCCGATCGGCTGGAAATTGAACTCGGGACGGTGGTAGTGATTATCGTTTTATGAGGAAGTACAACTAGGCAACCATCCTCTATATAACACTAATCAGAGAGGGAAAAATGGAAGGGATCCGACATTTCGAAAATGAAGGTATCGGCCATAGATAATAAGGGCCACGAAAGGCATGAAAATAAAAGATTTCCTAGGCCTCGACTGGTCTAACACCGTCGGGGTCGAAAAAGAACAAGAGTTGACCATAAGAGGTCGGATAGGATAGCTGACACAAGTAAGTGGAAGCAATGCCAGGACTCAGCTGAGGTCCCCATGGTTGCCAACCCACGATCCCAAGTTAAGAGCCCCGAGACCCCTTTTAGTCGCCTCTTACGACAGGCAAGAGATACAGTGGGTGTCATTCTGCCTCCTCCACCCACAGGGGAATGAAAGTGAGGAGCCTGGCAAAGTAAGTGGAAACAATGCCATGACTCAGCTAAGGGCCTCGTGGTCGCCATCCCCTCTGGGGTTCCTTTCAGTCACCTCTTACGACAGACTGGGGATACCGTGGGTGTCATTTTACCCACCCCTCACCCACAGGGGGATCGAACCCGGAGCCTATTGAACCAATTTCAAGCCCGCATAAATGAATTAGTGGCATTGCTTGTGTTGGTGACTGTTGTTTCCGGACTAAGTACAATTAGGCAGCCATCTCTGAGCAGGGAAAAATGGTAGTGTGATCCTTGGAAGAATGACGACACCGGTAAAAGGACGGAAAGGGCCATAAAGTTAGTGATTTATCCCCTGGTAAGACTAATCAGAAAAAATATTGACGGGGTCTGACACTTCGAAATAATGAAGGTATCGGTCAAAGAAAGGGAAGAGCCACGAAGGGACTGAAAATGAAAGATTCCGTAGGCCTCGCAACCTAATACCGTCGGGGTCGGAGTATTATGAGCTATGTATGTTCTAAAACAATGGGTGACATCTTAAGCATTATCCCACGTTTTTTTGCAGAAAATTTGAATTTTTGCAGAATCAGCAAAACATTTTGGTGCAGTCAATGCCGTCAATGTCAATGACTTCATTGTGACGTCAAACCTCACCTACGTGACCATGCCTAACCTCACGTAGGTAACGTTATGAAGTCAGAATGACGTCTTAACCTTACCTGCAACCACGGACGCTAACCTAACCTCATTGGGTTAGGTTAGGGACCGATGTTTTGGTTTTATGGAAAGGTGGAGAGGAAGATGGTCCTCTACTCTCTCTCTCTCTCTCTCTCTCTCTCTCTCTCCCAGAGGACCACTTGCCGGTTCTTGACCAAAAATATTGCCGGCTTCTTAGACAGGGTGTTTAGGGGTTGTAGTAAGGATGTAAAGGAGAGTGCATATAAGTCTCTGGTAAGACCCCAACTAGAGTATGGTTCCAGTGTATGGGACCCTCACCAGGATTACCTGATTCAAGAACTGGAAAAAATCCAAAGAAAAGCAGCTCGATTTGTTCTGAGTGATTTCCGACAAAAGAGTAGCGTTACAAAAATGTTGCAATGTTTGGGTTGGGAAGAACTGAGAGAAAGAAGAAGAGCTGCTCGACTAAGTGGTATGTTCCGAGCTGTCAGCGGAGAGATGGCGTGGAATGACATTAGTAGACGAATAAGTTTAAATGGCGTTTATAAAAGTAGGAAAGATCGCAATATGAAGATAAAGTTGGAATTCAAGAGGACAAACTGGGGCAAATATTCATTTATAGGAAGGGGAGTTAGGGATTGGAATAACTTACCAAGGGAGATGTTCAATAAATTTCCAATTTCTTTGAAATCATTTAGGAAAAAGCTAGGAAAGCAACAGATAGGTAATCTGCCACCTGGGCGACTGCCCTAAATGCAGATCAGTATTGATTGATTGATTGATTGATTGATTGATTGATTGATTGATTGATTGATTGATTGATTGATTGATTGATTGATTGATTGATTGATTGATTGATTGATTGATTGATTGATTGATTGATTGATTGATTGATTGATTGATTGATTGATTGATTGATTGATTGATTGATTGATTGATTGATTGATTGATTGATTGATTGATTGATTGATTGATTGATTGATTGATTGATTGATTGATTGATTGATTGATTGATTGATTGATTGATTGATTGATTGATTGATTGATTGATTGATTGATTGATTGATTGATTGATTGATTGATTGATTGATTGATTGATTGATTGATTGATTGATTGATTGATTGATTGATCGATCGAGAGTGTGTGGTTAGGTTAGCGTTTATAATCAAGGTTAACACACATGTAATCCTCACCTATAAATTACCTTACATGTTCAACTCCTTCAAGAGGAGTCAATAAAGATCGCGTAGGAGGTTAGGTTAGCGTTTGTAGTAACAAAGTTGGGTTATAATGTCATCACAATATTCTATCTTAAACTAAATGTCATCAAACTGATTACGCTTTTCTAAGAGCAGACGTAAATATCCTGTGTGTGGGTTAGGTAAACACACGTTTTAACCTTACTTCCAGGTCACCTATCACCCCGCCTAGCAGCAGAATTAGCTCACCAATTGCAGCTTCCGTTGAGGTCATCTATTTTCCGTGATTACTCGTTCTCCTCTTCTCGTTGTAGAATTGGCTCCATGGACATCCTTCCTTCCTTCTGTGGTGTGATTTTGGCTATCTGTACCAGCACTCCCTAATTGCCTAGTCTTTAAATTAGACATTGGCCCTATACTTGAGAAAATTGATCAGCGTTGATCGTAGGAGGAGAAAATTCAGAGATATGAATTTAGTTCTGAGTTCTAAGGTTTGACGTCATAATGACGCATGTCATAATAACGTCCTAACCTCATCTACAAATCACCTAACTGATTCGGCTCCTTCAAGTGGGCTCATCCGATTCGGCTCCTCCTATGCGATTCGTGCCTTAACCGATTTAGCATGCAGGTCACCCAACCAATTCGGCTCCTTCAATGGGGCACATTCGATTCGATTCTTCTGATGGGGCCTGTGACCTGACCAATTTGAACCCCTTCTGGTAGCTGAATTAGTTGAAACGTACAAGAAATACACCTTTATTCATGCTTAAAAAGCACATACTACTTTTGATATTTCTTTCTTTTAACACTGACAAATATGATGTACTTACGTATTACTGTATACTTATGTCACTTTTTAAGGCTTTAAACTGGAACATTATCTTCAAACGTACGTAAGAAATTATATAGTGTATACTATTTACGGTAAAAACACGCACAATATAATATAAATGATTGGAAATTGAATTTTCAGTGGAGGCGGAATTTTGTCCCGCAAGAGTGTAACTGTTCGCTCTCCTAAGCTCACACTTGAGGAGACAAAAGTTATTACCTGGGGACACATGAATATAAACTATATGTGGCTTGCCCGCAAATTGCCACGCAAATAGAATTAATTATCATTCCATGGTTTCCCATTTCTCTATGTAATGTTTGGGCGCCAGCGTTACAAAACTGTAAAGCAAAATTTATATTTACTAGCATAGAGACTTATACTTAAATCACAGGAGTAGGATTTTAAATAATTAACCATTAAGTATCGCTTAAGAAAGAAAATTAACGCAATATAAAATACAAATGAATTTATTATACAAAAAAATGAAATGAATCGGAAAAGTTCCTTTAAGCGTGAAGGGATTTAAGAATTTACATTACTGAAATTAACTGTTGCTTGCTTTATCTAATTGAAGCTCACCAATTGCAGCTTCCGTTGAGGTCATCTATTTTCCGTGATTACTCGTTCTCCTCTTCTCGTTGTAGAATTGGCTCCATGGACATCCTTCCTTCCTTCTGTGGTGTGATTTTGGCTATCTGGACTAGCACTCCCTAATTGCCTAGTCTTTAAATTAGACATTGGCCCTATACTTGTGAAAATTGATCAGCGTTGATCGTAGGAGGAGAAAATTCAGAGATATTAATTTTTCCATGTTAGCAGAAATCTCAATCCAACTTAGCTATTCTACTGATAAAATACAGACTTGTATCAAATTCCGTGGACTTGAACTAAACGTAGTTCTTCGTCCAGAAACTGAATATCTCACAAGCCGTAAGCTTGTTTCGTTTCACCCTGATCCGACAGCATTTGTATCAAATTCCGTGGATTTGAACTAAACGTAGTTCTTCGTCCAGATAATTACTGAATATCTCACAAGCCGTAAGCTTGTTTCGTCTCACCCTGATCCGACAGCATCACAACAGCTAAGTACTGTGTCGAAGCGACAACACACTGTACGAAAATAACTGTCTCGAAGCGAGCACTCACTGTCTCAAAAATCAATAAAGTAGTTGACGTTCTGGTAGTCGTGTGAGTGTCGAGGATTGCTCCGCGCTAGATAATATATCACCGGGCTCTCCCCACTCTTGATAACAGTTCAATACCAAAAATATATACAACGAAGTATCTGATTCGTAGATCGAATTATCATCTCCCTCTCTTCTTTCTTGACAAGTAACCAGTAGGCGTGGCGATGATGTAGTATGCTGGCTTCCTAGTCTTGAACGCGGGTAGCTGTGTAGTGCCTCTTGCTCATGAGTTTAACCCAGTGACTCATCCAACTTCCCCGCTTCAAGAATAACTTTTCCGTGTACACAAGTATGAGATGAAATGACAGCAACTCTGTCTCAACATTGACCATATTTACAATACATAATGAATTCCTATCCTACATAATATAATAAGTTCAATAATAAATGGTGTTCTAATATATACAATATGATTCCAAAAGCCTTATTTACAAATGATTGAAGTTAAAATAAATATGTCATATAAATAATTGCCGATGGCGGATAATCTTGATATCGAGTGATATCGCGTGAAAGGATGGCTGGAGAAGCCTGGACGGTTACAAGAGTTCTTTTACATTATGCGTGGATGGAATGATATGTAGGCTAGATAAACGACACATTTTGAGAAACTCTGCACCACTAGCAGCTAAGACTACAACATGCATTGTAGAATTGCAGAATCAGCTAGGCACTTTCATTTCAAAAATAATAGATTGTTAGCAGAGAAATATAAATATTTAAAATATGTATTAATGTATTTAATTCATGCATGCATATTACATGTAATAGCAACTTCTATCTCACTAAGGAAAGCAACAGAAAACTACATTACTCATTTTCCCTAGTGCACCTTTTCAGTGATGATTTTAGTGGGCTTAGCACGCGTATATGTAATAGCAACTTCTGGCTCAGTGAGAAAGCCAACGGGAGACTACCTCACTCCTTATTTCCCTTACACGCCTCTTCAGTGACGCCTAGGTCTTTTATAACAGCTGCTTGAAAAATGAACACACACGCACGCATAGGGGAAACTATCGGATTTAACATCAAACCGATCACTAGACATGATGTAAATACATTTACTGATGCATGCATTTCAGTAGGTACACCACACTCATACGTAATAGCAACTTCTGGTTCTGTGAGGCAAGCAACGGGAAACTACATACTCCTTCCTGAGTGCACTTTTTAGATGAGTAAGAAAAATTAGTTTCTATGTTAAGAATAAAATCCACAATGCAAACGCAGCACATTATGTATTCTTGCTCGGTGAGAAAAGCAACAGGGAACTTCTAGTCAAGTAAAATAGCAACAAGGAACTGCCTTACACTCTGCAAAAAAGGCAGCGTGAAACTCTTCTTTCTTTATTTTCTTAGTTCTTCATTATGCAGAGAAAGCTCTTACTAGCTAAACTGAGTAGCTGCCGTCTGTAAGATTCGAACCTACTAACACTCGAATCTATGCGTACAGCAGCATCGGCAAGGTTAGCTAAGGGTGTTGAACTCGGGGCTTGAAATGTTGAAATTGATATTCGAGCTATTTAGGTGACGTATTTTCAGAAACTCTAGCAGCTGAGAGTGGTGGTCGTGATTATTGTTTTAAGAGGAAGTGTAACTAGGCAACCATCCTCTACGTAACACTAATCAGAGGGAGAAAAATGGAAGTGAACCGATATTTCGAAGATTGAAGGTACCGGCCAAAGGAAGACAAGAGGCATGAAGGGCGTGTAAATGTGAGACTCCCTAGGCCTCGATTGCTCTAATACCGTCGGGATCGGAAAAGAACAAGAGTTGACCAAGAGAGGCCGGATAGGATAGATGAAAGTAAGAAGTTTGGCACAAGTAATTGGAAGCAATGGCAGGACTCAGCTAAGTGCCCCGTGGTTACAACCCACGCTCAAAAGTTCAGAGCCCCTGGGCCCGTTTTAGTCACCTCTTAACGACGGGCAGGGTATAGCGTGGGTGTTATTCTACCTCTCAACCCACAGGGGGATAACAGCTTAGATGACACATGCACTGCAGTATGTCAGAATCAGCTAGACTTCACTAAGTTAAAAGACACAGAATATAACACACCACAAAACTAAACCACATATTTTAAAATGAAATATCTCAGCTTCGAGAAGTTTTTTCTCACGTAAGACCTTTCTTTTTGTTCTGGTGTCGGTAAATCTAACGGTACAATATTGATACATGACTTTAGCATATCCCGAAATAAAAGAGTTACAGTAGTGTCACTCAGCCTAAAAACTAGGAATTAAACTCAAGAAGTTCCGCAAGTGCACGCGTAAAACTACATACATCTTGCGCAGTAGGCCCCTGGGTCATCTCATAAAAGCCTATTAATAGTCGCCATCTTGCGCAAGCGCCCCTAGGCCGCCTCATAACAGCAGCCGCCGTCTTGCGCAAGCGCTCTTAGGCCGTCTCTGTATAGCCGCCATCTTGCGCAGTAGGCCCCTGGGCCGTCTCATAAGAGCCTATGTATAGCCGCCATCTTGCTCAAGCGCCCCTAAGCCGTCTCATAACCGCCATCTTGCGCAAGCGCCCCTAGGCCGTCTTTGTATATCAGCCATCTTGCGCAAGCGCCCCTAGGTCGTGTTTGTATATCAGCCATCTTGCGCAAGCGCCCCTAGACCGCCTCATAGGAGCAGCCGCCATCTTGCGCAAGCGCCCCTATGCCCTCTCATAGCCGACATCTTGCGCAAGCGCTCCTAGGCCGTCTCATAGCCGCCATCTTGCGCAAATGCACCTAAGCTGTCTTTGTATAGCCGCCATCTTGCGCAACTGACGTCAGAAAGGGCATGTATCCGTAAAACTGTGCTTAGGCTCGCTCTCTTGTGCGTCGGGAAGGGCATCCAACCTTACAACTGAGATTAAGCCCCTCAAAGATAGCGGCTGTGAGGTTAGGCTAGCTCTCTTATGTGTCGGGAAGGGCATCTAGTCGTTAAAGTAAGGTTAGGCCCCTCAAGATGGCGACTGTGAGATTAGGCTTGCTCTCTTATGCAAATCCACAAAATCGACATTGTACATCTACTATACTAGGGGTCGATGACCTCGGGCCAGAACCCGCATAGCTACTCTACTAGACCTCGGGTGCTGACTCAGCAAAAAAATGCTGATGCTATGGCTTGGGAGCGGCTTTGATCCACTACTGTCGACCGAGCGAGGTCATATAGGAAAGTTGAAATTGACACAACTGAAAGAGATGCCATACTCAGCTAAGGGTCATACTCCCAGGTTGAGAGCTCCTGGGAAAATGACAGTCTTGGTGGTCCCCACTCCACGCTCTCAAGTTTAGAGCATTTAACCTAAGGAACTCATCCATTTTAGGTGTGAGAGAGGAAATGAGGTTTAACTCTTCGAAAAGTATTGAAGAAAGAAATGGGAAAGACCATGAAAGGCAGAAATTAAAGATACAATACCATCGGAACCGAAAATGAACAAGAACGTCAAACCTACAAACAAAAGGAAAGAGCACAGAAAGGTAAGAGAAACCAATGTTTGGAAGGCTATTCTGGGACATGGCTGACACTCTACAACGTTCAAAAACTGGAGAATATTGACACGTTCATCACATAAAAATATATTAATAGCTAGATTTCTTCAATGATAGCAATGCATAATAAGTAATATTTATTGGCATATTTTCAGAGCTTTATTGAAATATAATGATCACAATATATCAAAACAAACATCAAAAAATAAATAATAGAAAAAATAAATAAGGAACACGAAACATGAGTTGTGTGGCGTATTTGCACAGTGTCAGACAATCTCTCTGCGAATCGTGTTTGCTATCTCCACTTCCTTCTGGTGACGTTCTTGTAGTGTAGTTAGCAAACACGCCCGAGGGGCCACTTTCGAACTCTCCTCGCCCAACTTGTAAGTACTGGGGTTCAGCTTCTTCCTGGGCCTCACTTCAGCTTTGGGCTTGTTGCTGCTAGCCTGTAGAACAAAGGAAAGCATCAACTCTTCCTATTATATTTATAAATTCTCTCAGAAGTTCGGTGTGGTGTACGGTGGAAGAAAGAATTTTCAGTTTCATGATATATCAGAGTATTATTCAAATTATTTACACTATACTATCGGACATATCGTGGCTTTGAAAGCGAAACACATTAAGTAAAAAATCTCACTTCTGAGAAAAAGAGGTTGGAAAATTCAGTCTCTCATTGCCAATATCTGCCCTCAGAATTTTAATTAGAATATGACTTTCTAAATATTATGCAATGAGAATGTCAGAATTATATGTAATAGCGTGCATATAAAATGGTATTGATTTAGTTTACCTGAATGAAATTCCGTTCTGGAGACTTAGCAAAAGAATGTAAATAAGAAAATTCAGAAAACAAAATTGCCTCACACTACTTAATCACTAAATCAATCAATCAATAGAATAACAGAGTAGAACAGAACAGAATACTCCCATCCCCTAGTTCCGGATCACCTGGAACTGAGGGAGGAGTAATCATTTATTGCAATTCATGTTATTTTGATACATGCATGCTTCGTCCGCCTCCGTAGCGTAGCGGTTACTGTCATTAGGTGTCGTCCTCGGAGGACCGGGTTCGATTCCCGGTACTGCCAGAATTTCAAGAATGTCAGAAGGGCTGGTATGTGGTTGAAATGGCACATGCAGCTCACCTCCACTGAGGGCGTGCCTGAAAAGAGCTTCACCACCTCGGGATGAGGACACGAGTTTACTTACTTACATGCATGTTTTTTTGTTACATTTAAATGTATTTACTCCTACCTTAAAAATTACGTCTAATTACTATTTACACCCAATATCTTAATAGTCGTCTTTTTTTAAAAAAATATGTATTTTTGTCCTAGATATTAATAGTGTTTTATAGTCTAGGACAACATGTATCTTACCCTTAATATTCTTTCTTTCTTTCTTTCTTTCCTTCTTTCTTTCTTTCTTTCTTAATTTGCTTACCCTCCAGGGTTGGCTTTTCCTCGGACTCAGCGAGGTATCCCACCTCTACCGCCTCAAGGGCAGTGTCCTGGAGCTTCAAACTCTGGATTGGGGGATACAACTGGAGAGGATGACCAGTACCGCGTCCATTCGGCCTCACGTGCTATGCTGAACAGGGGCCTTGCGGGGGGATGGGAAGATTGGAAGGGATAGACAAGGAAGAGGGAAGGAAGCGGCCGTGGCCTTTGCCTGGAGGAAAAGTGGGAAACCACGGAAAACCACTTCCAGGATGGCTGGGGTGGGAATCGAACCTACCTCTACTCACTTGCCCTCCCGAGGCTGAGTGGACCCCGTTCCAGCCCTCGTACTACTTTTCAAATTTCGTGGCAGAGCCGGGAATCGAACCCGGGCCTCCGGAGGTGGCAGCTAATCACACTAACCACTACACCACAGAGGCGGACAATCAGTAGTAGTAATTAGTACAAATATTTGTTTTGTTACGAGAGCGAACAGATACTTCCTTACCTTACAACAGATATTGTGACTTCAATGAATGAATGAATGAATGAATGAATGAATGAATGAATGAATGAGCTCCTTATGCATGCATGAATGAATAAACACTCCTCTCTCCCAGACACGGATAGCCACCAAATGGGGAGGGAGCATTTAGAATAAAATGGTTGGATGATTAAATGAATTGAATGCTCTCAGGCTACATCTACGGATTCCCAGCAGATGAGGTGAAAACACTCTAGAATGGATGAATGAATGCTGAATGTGTGCATGGGTAAATAAATGACTGACACAATCAATTAAACAATCAGTCAATCAATCAATATCACCACTAATCCGTATTCAGGGCTGTCGCCTGGGTGACAGATCACCTATCAGTTGTTTACCTAGACTTTTCTTAAATGATATCAAAGTAGTTGGAAATTTATCAATCATCTCCCTTGGTAAATTATTCCAATCCCTAATTATTCTTCCTATAAACGATTATTTGCCCCCAATTTATCCTATCGAACTCCAACTTCATCTTCATACCGTGATATCTCCTACTTTTTAAAACTATATTCAAGCTTATTACCGAGCGAGTTGGACGTGCGGTTAGGAGCGCGCAGCTATGAGCTTGCGTTCGGGAGATAGTGGGTTCGAACCCCACTGCCGGTAGCCCTGAAGATGGTTTTCGGTGGATTCCCATTTTCACACCAGTCAAATGCTAGGGCTGTACTCTACTTATAACCACGGCCGCTTCCTTCTCACTCCAAGCGCTTTCCTATCCCATCGACACCTTAAGGCCTATCTGTGTCGGTGCGCCGTAAAATAGATTTTAAAAATTCAAGCTTATTCATCTGCTATTGTCATTACACGCCATTTCGGAACATACTGCTTAGTCGATCTACTCATCTCCTTACTCCCAAGTCTCTCCAGCCAAATGTTTGCAACATTTTCGTAGGCACTACTGTTTTGTCAGAAATAATCCCGAACAAATCTTGCTACTTTTCTTTGCGACTTTTCCAATTCTCGAATCAAGTAATCCTGGTGAGCATCCCGTACACTAAAACCATACTGATGATAATAATAATAATAATAATAATAATAATAATAATAATAATGTTATTTGCTTTACGTCCCACTAACTACTTTTACGGTCTTCGGAGACGTCGATGTGCCGGAATTTAGTCCCACAGGAGTTCTTTTACGTGCCAGTAAATCTACCAACACGAGGCTGTCGTATTTGAGCACCTTCAAATACCACCGGACTGAGCCAGGATCGAACCTGCCAAGTTGGGGTTAGAAGGCCAGCGCCTTAACCGTCCGAGCCACTCAGCCCGGCAAACCATACTGAAGATGATTAGCTAGTTGTACTTCGTCTTAAAATAAAAATCACCACCACTACAGGAGCCATACTCGAATTGGGGTCTTACGAGTGTCTTACACGCCCTCTCCTGTACATTCTTACTACAACCCCTAAAAAACCCCTAAAGGAATTTATAACTTTTATTTACAGCCTCGTTTTATGATTAACCCAATGAAGATATTTTCTTATATTAATACCAAGGCGTACTTACAGTGATCGCCATGAAATACTTTCGCCCCATCAACATACTAATTGAAAATTACAATTGTTTCCTCTTGGTGAAACGTAATGGACATCGCCAGTGGACATGAATAGTGTGAAAAATGTCAGAAATTCAAACCTGAATGTGTTTTTCTTGTAAACCGACGGATACAGCCTATTTATTGTCTTTTTTGTCCTGTAATTTATTTTACAGTATTACGGAATAGGCATTCAAAAGTTCAAAAATACCGTCATTTATATTTTTGTGTCCTTCTGCCTGCCTGCCCGCCTGCCTGTCTGCCTACCTGTCTGTAAAGACATCGTATGAAAACATCACATCGTACTTTTGCTGTAAAATCAGCATATTAAATGAAAGGAATGAGGAATTGTAATCTAGGTTGTAAATTGACTGGCATAGGTCTGAAAATGAATTCTCAAACACATATCTCAACAAAAGTTTGGAATGACGTAGACTTGACTTAAAAGACGCCTTATATACTTTTCCTTCATAACTGTACTGACACGGGAGTAGAGTATACGGGAAGTGGAAAGTGTCTGTAGAAGATTTCTTTTGTAAATCGTTTTAAATAGTACTTACTGTATGATCTGGAGTGTTGTGCTAGAATATTTTATTTGTATTCCATGCAGGTACCTAACTTGTACAGTGTAAGAAATATTGTTGTACATAGGTTGGTTGTAACTAGTAGATTACATTTCTATATTTGCTGGAATAGTCCAGAAAGTTTGTGACGCGAATTTTTGAACAGGGTGTGTTGGCCTTTGTTAGTTATGCATTCTAGAAGTATGTTCTGACTATTCTGGAAATGGAAGATTCGCGATCGTATGTATTCGAGAAAGTATTTAAACATCGCGACCGAAGAAAGTGTTGTGATTGGTCAATCTGGGCAAGCTCCTGTGTTCTAATTGGCTACTCCAAGGCCAGGCTTCCCTTTAAAAGAGGCTAGGCAGCATTTCGTGGAGGTCTGAAGTCTGTGAGCCGTCGTGGTCTTGGCCTCCCGAGCCTGCCGAAGTTTTGACGTCGTGAACGTCCCCTCGGTACCAGAATGGACTGCCTTAGGGGAAGCGTTGTTGTTTTCTGTCCGGTTTTAGTTCCTTTTGTTTTCGTTGGTGTAGCACAGGAGATTGTCCTAATCGCCATTATTATGTTGCCCAAATGTTTGAAAGGTTAGTTTAACTTCACTCTAATTTATAATAGCGTATTGTGTTTACTCTTACCTTCAAGATTGCATTGCCAGTTTGGTTTGTAATTTGATGTATTGTATTTGCTTGACTCTTTGAAACTATAGGAAGCGCTTGTCAAGGAGTTTCTAAACTGTGTGTCTCTAAGAACATGTATCTCTATTTTACAAACGCTGTATCAGTATTTTCCACATTGACTGAAACTGTTCGTAATTTATTTGTCTTTGTAAAGTCCATTTTGTAAATAATATTTTGAAAATCAAAGATCACTGTTAATTTTTCCGAAAACCGCAACCTAGGCATATCCATGCCCCTGATAGGTTCCCAGTTCCGTCCCACGTCCTTGTTTGTTATCGTCAAGTTGCCATCACTGATATTTATTTCTGCTGTTTTAGCCACAATTCATTACATGATTATGGTGTGTATAGTGTTTAGGTACCTTGTAATTTGATTTTCTTTCCTCCCTTTACCTGTGTTTGTGTAACCGCTGAAGTACCGGTCACATGTACAGTAGTACTAAACAATTTTTTTTTTTTTTTGCTAGTTTTACGTCGCACCGACACAGATAGGTCTTACGGCGACGATGGGACAGGAAAGGGCTAGGAGTGGGAAGGAAGCGGCCGTGGCCTTAATTAAGGTACAGCCCCAGCATTTGCCTGGTGTGAAAATGGGAAACCACGGAAAACCATTTTCAGGGCTGCCGACAGTGGGGTTCGAACCTACTATCTCCCGAATACTGGATACTGGCCGCACTTAAGCGACTGCAGCTATCGAGCTCGGTACTAAACAAAATAAACTCACAAACAATTCTTGACTAACGATTCTTCTTCTACCGCTCTTCCCACACCTGTTGTGTTGCGGGTGCTAACTGTATAACACATGTGGTTTTGGCCATGTTTTACGGCCGGATGCACTTCCTGACGACAACTCGATGTGGAGAGATGTAATCACTATTTCGTGTTTCTGGGGTAGTTGGTAGTGTGGTGTGTTGTGTTGTCTGAATATGAAGAGGGGAGTGTTGGGACAAAGACAAACACCCAGTCCACAAGCCAGAAGAATTAATCACACATGATGAAAATCACCGACCCGGCCGGGAATCGAACTCGGGACCCTCTGAACCGAAAGTCTCAACGCTGTCCACTCAGCCAAGGAGTCGGACTCTTGACAATTGATTCACAAAAATAAAACAAATACTTTACTGTGCCTTTGTCTTCAAAAAGCAAACTTGTGATGTGTTAATCACAGCGGTGTTCATCGTACATTATTATTAATGGCTTTATCCTTCTCGTGCACGAATGAGTTGTTGTGACCTATCAGCCTGCAAGTTTTTGTTGTAATAAACGGCCCCATTCCTTTATGGGAGCATCACTGAACTCCCAAACAGTAGCAGGTGGGGTTGGATGCCGTGAAATTGCCACTTTCAGCATGCCCCATGCATACTCGATTGCAATCATGTCTGAAGACTGCTCAGAGTCTATTCGGTTGATGTCTTAAGATACTGACGCGCCGCCATGCTACGAAGGACGGACAATAAAAATAATTTGGTTCAAAAAACGAGTTGGCTGCGCGGTTAGAGATGGCAGCTGTGAGTTTGCATTCGGGAGATAGTGAGTTCGAACCGCACTGTCGGCAGCCCTGAACATGGTTTGCGTGTTTTCCCATTTTCACACCAGACAAATGGGGTTGTACCTTAATTAAGACAACGGGCACTTCCTTCCCATTCCTAGCTCTTTTCCTATCCTATCGTCGTCATAAAACCTATCTGTGTCGGTGCGACGTAAAACAACTTGTATGTAAAATGAAAACCTGCAACCTGTTTTCCAGTTAGTGACCGGGTCAGGGATGGAATGAATGAAGCCCCCTTCTTGCGTCGAGGATAGGAATTGTGCCGGCTGCCGAAGCCGGTCGCACTCCTCTGGGGCAATGATTAATGACTGACAGATGGAATGAAATGATTGCGGAGAGCGTTGCTAGAACGAAACATGACAGGGAAAACCGGAGTATTCGGAGAAAAACCTGTCCCGCCTCCGCTTTGTCCAGCACAAATCTCACATGGAGTGACCGGGATTTGGACGGTGAGAGGGCGACGCGTTGCCGCCTGAGCCACGGAGGCTACAAAACAACTTGTATACTTTACTGAATTATTAACCATGGTGTCCGCAGGGTTCAGCGCTTGGACCTCATTTGTAAATAGCTTAGGCCTATTCATGAATAGTGAATAGTTCGAGTGAAGTAATTCCATATTTAATTCATCCATCACTGTTGGAAATTACTACAACTTTTTGTGTCCTCTGTATACTCAGTTCTTCACACGCCCAGTACCATTGTGTATATTATACTGCTCTATGACCTTATGAATGGATAAAACCACAATCCATACTCGACTCAAAAACTCATTAGAAAAATTGTAATTTATGAATTATACTGTAAATTCGTTGATAAGTTGCTAGAACCATTCTCCATGTTTATAAACAAGAGAATTACTGTCAGAATGAATATTTTGAGTCATCATAAAGTAATTTTCAATATATTTTCCGCCGGGCTGAGTGGCTCAGACGTTTAAGGCGCTGGCCCCCTGACCCCAACGTGGCAGGTTCGATCCTGACTCAGTCAGGTGGTATTTGAAGGTGCTCAAATACGTCAGCCTCGTGTCGTAGATTTACTGGCACTAAAAGAACTACCGTGGGACTAAATTCCGGCACCTCGGCGCCTCCGAAGACCGAAAAAGTAGTTAGCAGGACGTAAAGCAAATAATTATTATTATTAATATATTTTCCACACATTAGCAAGCGTGGAAATGAATTCTGCGGCCATTTATACAACTGATGAATATTGGATACCACCATATAAAAATGTCTTCAGTATCTCTGAATAGTCTGTGGCAAGTGCAAAGCTGTTTCCATTGCGGTCGTCTTAATGAAGTAAGAGTATAATGTCCTGCTTCAGGTGATATATATAATTAGTTTACCGTCCAAGGTTGGATTATCCCCGGACTCACTGAGGGATTTCACTTCTACCGCCTCAAGGGCTGTGTCCTGGAGCGTGAGGCATTTGGTCGGGGAGGAGGACCAGTACCTCGCCCAGGCTGCAAACAGGGGCCTTGTGGAAGATTGGAAATTATATACCAAGAAGTGGGAAACCACGGAAAACCACTTCGAGGATGGCTGAGGTAGGAATCGAAATCCTTCTATTCAGTTAATTAATTAATGGCGTATGGCCTCCGGAGAGGCCTGGTGCAGGTTTTTTTTTTCTAGTAGACGGCCTATTAGGCGACCTGCATGTGTGTGATGATGAGGGCCCTACCTAGGATGATTTATAATGTTGCCCCCGAGCCATTGGAGTTAACCAATTAAGGTTAAAATCCTCGACCCGGCCGGGAATCGAACCCGGAACCCTCTGAACCGAAGGCCAGTACGCTGACCATTTAGCCAGCGAGTCGGACTCTATTCATTTGACCCCCAAGTATGAGTGAACCCCGTTCCAGTTCTCGTACCACTTTTCAAATCTCATGGCAGATCCGGAAATCGAACCCGGGCCTCCAGGCGTGGCAGCTTATCACACTAACCACAGAGGCGTACAAGTGATATTTAACGCAGTGAAAATTTCCGCGGAGCGCTGCGTATTGAGAGGGATAACGCGGCAATTAGCAGCCGTTTGGTTACACAAATTTAGAATAGTCTCTCGAGGCCAAAACGCTTCCTATTTGACACAGACTATATTATATGTGGTTTCTGTTGATTTGTGACACTACATTAATAGAAATAACTACAGACAGTAATAAGAAGCTGGACCAGGTTTTAAATAGCTGCATTAGATTTATTTCTAAACTGCGTCATGTCAGTCGTGTAACATCTTTTTTTACAGGAAACTGCCAGGCTTCGAGTACAAGACCGTCGTAAACTGCACTCATTAACACATCTCTACAGAATATTCAATTCAGATAAATGAAATTATCTTTCCTCGCACTTTAAATTCGTCTCATCAAACCATCACTACGATACACAATCCGGTTCTTTTCACAGTATACTTTTACTCTGTACTACGATATACAATCCCTGTTTCGTAATCTCTGCTGCCAGGTCATTCAATTCCCTCCATGCTAACATCAGGGACGTGACTTCCCGGTCCCGTAAGAAATTTAAGGTGGATTGCCGAAGGTACGCTTGTTCGTTTCATCAAACTGACTTATAAGATGACTGAGGTACGGATGTGCGAACGAATTGACAAAAAATATTTTACTTAGATTATAATTATATATCAGGGTTGGTTTCTGAGTACTTTTTCTAATAATAATAATTATTATTATTATTATTATTATTATTATTATTATTATTATTATTATTATTATTATTATTATTATTATTCCTGGCCTTTTTATTTTGTGGAGATCGGCACTTGATAACATTTCACTCAGTCTTACAACCGGACGCCCTTCCCGACCCCAATCGTGTTCACTACCTACTGCGTGTTTCAGCGGCGGTTAATGCTGTAGTGTGTTGTGGGTGAATGAAGAGAAGTGTGTCAACACGAACACAAATACCTAGTCGCATCGCCAGAAGAATTAATCATACGCAATTAAAATCACCGACTCAGCCGAGATTCGGACCCAGGGCTTTCCGAACCTAAGACCTATACACTGACCAATCAGCCAAGGAGCCTCGAAAATGAATTTGTATTAAAGTAATTCATATTGTACCTTGTGTCTCAGGCTTTATTAAAATTGGAATAGAGATTACATTTTTCCCGAATTAAGAAGAGCTAATTTGTTATGTTGGTTAATGTATTATCATTATCAAGAATAATATGTTTGTAATTAGTAGTAGTAACAATGCCGTATGGCGTCCGGAGAGGCCTAATGCAGGTCTTTTTCTCATAGACGGCCTATTAGGTGGCCTGCATGTCTGTAAAGATGACAGACTTACCTAGGATGATTTCTCATGTTGAATACGCCACACACACCCAGCCACCCAGCCATTGGAACTAATCAATTAAGGTTAAAATCCCCGACCCGGCCGGGAATCGACCCTGGGACCCTCTGAACCGAAGGCCAGTACTCTGACCATTCAGCCAACGAGTCAGACAGTAGTACTAGTAGTAGTAGTAGTAGTAGTAGTAGTAGTAGTAGTAGTAGTAATAGTAGTAGTTATACTTCTAAGCCTATTTTATTATTATTATTATTATTATTATTATTATTATTATTATTATTATTATTATTATTATTATTATTGTTGTTGTCCGCCTCTGTGGTGTAGTGGTTAGCGTGATTAGCTGCCGCCCCCGGAGGTCCGGGTTCGATTCCCGGCTCTGCCACGAAATTTGAAAAGTGGTATGAGGGCTGGAACGGGGTCCACTCATCCTCGGGAGGTCAACTGAGTAGAGGTGGGTTCGATTCCCTCCTCAGCCATCCTGGAAGTGGTTTTCCGTGGTTTCCCACTTCTCCTCCTGGCGAATGCCGGGATGGTACCTAACATAACATAAGGCCGCTTCCTTCCCTCTTCCTTGCCTATCCCTTCCAATCTTCCCATCCCTCCACAAGGCCCCTGTTCAGCATAGCAGGTGAGGCCGCCTAGGCGAGGTACTGGTCATTCTCCCCAGTTGTATCCCCGACCAAGAGTCTAAAGCTCCAGGACACTGCCCTTGAGGCGGTAGAGGTGGGATCCCTCGCTGTGTCCGAGGAAAAAGCCGACCCTGGAGGGTAAACATGATGATGATGATTATTATTATTATTATTATTATTATTATTATTATTATTAGTTGTTGTATTATTTAATTTTCGTACATTTCAATCAATAATGTAATAGTACGCCGAGTTAAGTGTAAGAGAGGGCAAAGAGCATAATTTCACCACCAATAAAAACGATACCGTATCTAATTTAATCTGGTTTAAAATATAGGCCTAAAGTATGTCTTGCCATTCTCATATGATTCTCCTACGCACATACATACTGTACATATAATAATAATAAAAATAATAATAATAATAATAATAATAATAATAATAATAATAATAATAATAATAATGTTACTGGTTTTAAGTCAAAATAACCAGTTTTACAGTTTTCGGAGACGCCGAGGTGCCTGAAATGTTTTCCCGCAGGAGTTTTTAACGTGCCAGTAAATCTACGGACACAAGGCTGACGTATTTGAGCATCTTCAAATAACACCGGACTGAGAAAAAAACTACACCAGGGGAGGGATTTGAATACGGACCTCCGAACTGCTGAGATCATGCCATGGCAAGTGTGCTTGACACCGGCTGAAACCCATGGTGTGTTCGGCGCTGATTTTTGGCATCGGTAGCTGCTAGGCGATCGGTCATTATGGAAATGTTTATTAAGCAGCCATGTGGCATGCGTACAGTGGACTTGGGCTCACATTGCAATGCTAGCCTTCGATTGGTGTTCTGAAGTCGGTGAGCCACGTTCAGATTTAGCAACACCGCTAGCGAAGCCCATTTGAATTCGCTCGTCAAGCGATCTCATTGGCCAGCTTCAGCAGCTGATAAAATGGCAATGGTGCGAGATATCGAATTATTTTTTTTTCAATTCCTTTATCAGCATAAACAATCATCTAACGTGCATATAGCCGGTTCATGTTGTTTCCGATCACCCTATACATACATACAACAACAATTTACTTTACGTCTCACCGACACAGACATTATGGCGACGATGGGATAGGAAAGGTCTAGGAGTGGAAAGGAATAGGCCGTGGCGTCAATTAAGGTACAGCCCCAGCATGATTTCAAAATGAGAAACCGCGGAAAAACATCTTCAGGGCTGCCGGCAGTGAGGTTCGAACCCACTACTCCCAGATGCAAGCGCATAGCCACGCGCTCCTAACCGCACGGCAAACTCGCTCGGTCTCCATACATACATACATACATACATACATACATGGACAGACAGACAAACATTTTTTTTTTGCTAATGGCTTTACGTCGCACCGACACAGATAGGTCTTATGGCGACGATGGGATAGGAAAGGCCTAGGAGTTGGAAGGAAGCGGCCATGGCCTTAATTAAGGTACAGCCCCAGCATTTGCCTGGTGTGAAAATGGGAAACCACGGAGAACCATCTTCAGGGTTGCCGACAGTGGGATTCGAACCCACTATCTCCCAGATCAAAGCTCACAACCGCGCACTTCTAACCGCACGGCCAACTCACCCGGTAGACAAACATTAAATCGGTGGCGTCTAAGGTCTTTATATGGCATGGAGAGCGTTTATAGTCAACAAAATGATTTTTCATAATGTACAGACAAAACAAAAATGTCCTTTATAGATATTACTGACCTGACAAACAGAGAGTGCATTAACTTTGGTCGTAGTAGGGACTGTCTCCAGGGGAGGCTGGAACGGAGGAGGGCCATTCAGAGGCAGAGGGGGCACTCTAATACCTGGGAGCAGCATTCTCTGAAAGAGAAGAGAAAATATCATACAAGAATGTCAATTGAGCTCAAAAGGAACGAACGCTCAAGCGTACAAACGACTCTGTACAAAATGTGATTTTGTTAAGGAGCACAGTGTACTGAACCTCCTAACATACAGTATGGTTGCAAAAAGGACATTCAGAAATCAATCAATCAACGTTAATCTGCATTTGGGGCAGTTGCCCAGGTGGCAAATTTCCTATCTGTTGTTTTCCTGGACTTTCCTTAAATGATTGCAAAGAATTTGGAAATTCATAGAACATCTCCCTTGATAAATTGTTCCAATCTCTAACTCCCCTTCCTATAAACAAACATTTGCCCCAATGTGTTCTTTTGAATTCCTACTTTATTTTCACATTGTGATCTTTCATACTGTTAAAAACACCACTCAAATTCGTCTACTAATGTCATTCCACGCCATCTCTCCACTGACAGCTCGGAACATTCCACTTAGTCGAGCAGCTCGTCTACTTTCTCTCAAGTCCTCCCAGCCAAAACTTTGCAGCAATTTCGCAACGCTACTCTTTTGTCGCAAATCACCCAGAACAAATCGAGTTGCTTTTCTTTGGACTTTTCCAGTTGTCGAATCAAGTAGTCCTGGTGAGGGTCAATACACTGGAATTATACTCTAGTTGGGGTCTTACCAGAGGCTTATATGCCCTCTCCTTTACATCCTAACTACAACCCCTAAATACCCTCATAATAATGTGCAGAGATCTGTACCTTTTATTTACAATTTACCCCAATGAAGATCTTTCCTTATATTAACACCTAGATACTTACAGTGGTCCCCATAAGGAATTTCCACCCCATCAACTCAGTAATTAAAACTGAGAGGACTTTTCCTATTAGTGAAATTCACAACCTGACATCAAACCCCGTTTATAATCATACCATTGCCTACTGTCCATCTCACATCGCCCTCTAGTTACCTCTCAGCCTCCCCAGTTCACTCGGCTTGCGTGCTTCTTTGCGAACACACGGCCGACTTGATGCGTCGCTCTAGCTACCTCCTTACCGGCCTTGACGATCGGGTCCATGCACTGAGAATCGGATAGTTTCATAGCTCGACACGTGGCGCTGGCGACCTAAGTTTTTGAGGTAGAAATAGATACTCCTTTATGGAAAATATATTGATTTTGATTGCCGATTTGTAGTAATTTAGAGGTATGGAGAATGTTACATAAGTTAATACTAATACTAAAGGTTACTTTCGTTGATATTTGACAAAATAAAGTCGTGAAATAAAACTGCGGAGAGATGGAGTAGTCCAGCTGACGTTCTGATATTGAATTTGATTACCGATTTATCTTAACGTAGAGGAATGAAGGAGTATGTTACATTGACTAATACTGCTAAAATGGTTGATCCAAAAGGCTACTTTCGCTGATATTTGTCAAAATAACGTTGTGAAATGAAACTGCGAAGAGATGGATTAGTCCAACTGACGTTCCGTAACTGGGAGAAATAATCGTAATCACCTTTATTATCATAGATTTTAGATACTGTCCCCTTCAAATTTGGCCTACAATAAGTATTTTATTGTGTCCGCAAGTACAGGGCTACTATTTCATTAGCACGGGCGATATTTTTCCAATCCTGTGTTGTAGAGACGTTCTCGCCTGTACAGAACCGGTCTTGCCAGCGAGGGAACAGAGTATTGATTTTTTTATCGAGCTGTCAGCTGTCCCACGTGACCCACTGAGTATAGTCAAGGTCGCCCCGATCTAAATTACGCATGTCCAAGTCTCAAATGAAAGTACTTTCGGGAATTGTAATAGCCTATCAGGTGCAAGACGACGGTCAATTACGAACCACTGTGGTGACACGCCCTCATCGTGAAGTACTAAAATGTCCCAGTTTTCTGAAGAAACACTCTCTTATTCTCTTATTTTTACGATCTTATTTACGAACTTCGCTTGTTGTTGCTTTCGCCGTACTCTGACTTACGACGCAGACACTCCGTCATTAGACTTGGAATACTTCTACTTGGCAGTGCAAATCAACTACATTCCATAACACCTTAGTCAACGAGTCTGGCAGATTTTCGCAGCCTAATTTAGTTACGTGTCATTCATCTTCAAAACTCAACGCGTGTGTGTGCAGAATGTCTTCTAAAATTGCTTGTCAGTTTCAGCCTCTACTGTGTTAGAAGAAGGAAGAGGATCGCCACGTGTTTTGTTCGAGTGCGTCAATATGTTTCTACACCTTGAAGAGGAGACTTACCACCATTCTGCATTGAACATCACGGCTACAATGGTGTGTTAAAATGTATGCGACTTCTGACATGGGGAGATAGCGACGGAAGCAGATAACCCACCACATGTTCAAGATCACCGGCAGAGATCCAGTTTCATCATACATTTAAGTACCATTTTCCTAATGTTCATCTTTGTAGAAAGAATGCTTATTTATTCATTAGTGGTAGTATTTCTTCTAGTCTGCAGTAGTCTTGAATTTTGTTCCTCCTTCTTTCACATGGGAAATGGTAGTGTTGTCATTTGTGTGTGAGTGATTATTGGTCCCTATTAGAATAGTTAGAACGTGCGTATGTCTTCTACGATTATCCTAACTGTCCCATTTAATAGTCTAGTGTGATTTTAAAATCATTGTCCTCATGATAATTAATAATTTAATTTGAAAATAATTTTTTGGAAGTCGTGAGGGACAGATTTTACGGCATGATTTGTCATGCCGGATTTCTATATAAAATTTTCTTCTTGTGGAATTTAAGACGTGTTAGTGTCGAACCCTAGTTTACACGAATTTGATATCTAGCACATCTAATAATAATAATAATAATAATAATAATAATAATAATAATAATAATAATAATAATAATAATAATAAAATTTCAAATCGGGTTAAATGAATGCGAATGCTAATATTTGACCTGTACTATGTGCGTTTCTGTAGACTACAATTTTCTCCAGATATCAACCGCCAATGTTATCATGACCAACGTTGTAAATTTCATCATTTTTGACTAAGTGATCATCCAGACTTCATCATATTTCCGAGAGACGTGAATGGATTTTTTTTAACCGATACCGTCATCGAGAGAATCCATATGCCTAGGATAAAAGTCAAAATATAATATTCAAAGTCTAGAATTCGTTGTAAATAATGTAAATAATTCTCGTGTGCCTTAGTGTGAATGCTGTGTGTGTGTGGTAGTAATTTCAGTGAATGGTGATATATTTTTTGGACTGTGGTTGTGACCCGGCCACGTGTTCGTCACATTGGGTCCTGTTTATATGCATCGTTGTTTGAATTGATCTAATTTTTTGAGAGTTGAACCTTTAGTAAATTTTATTTGGAAAATAAGTTGAGATAAGTTCAGAGTATCAGACAGTAATGAATAAGAAAGAATTATTTCAGTGGACAAGATTCACTATCATTGTTGTTACCGTGTTTTGGTGGTAGTTATGCATGAAAGAAGGTGCTGGGTGGTGAACGGGTCTCAAGCTACTAAAGTGAAATTAATTTTAAAATTTAACAAGGTTATATTTTCTTTTTGAAATTAGGTAACAACAAATAGAACAGGTACTTAGTAGCCGAAACACGATTGACAAATACATTTACATAGGTACCCCATTTGGGGCTTCAAAAGTCAGAAACATAATTCTTGAGCAATGAGCCCAACCTTACAATGAACACCATACAACAAAGGGGCCGAAAACCCCCAAACATGCCAGAAACATCTGCTTCCGATTACATCCAAAAGCCTCCTTGAGGCAGAAACACAATTTTCAAAAAGGGCAACTTCCCCCTAAAATACAAGCCTATCATAGGCCACTCCGAACTCCACCTTTAAGCCGTCCTCAAAGGACATATACACAGGGGCAAAATACCCAACCTACTGAGGTCTGTTAAATAACAAGAAGATTAATACATGACCTCTAAAATACAATTTGAGAGGAGGCGAACTTGCACTCCTAATACACTTTGCTTAAGACCTACTTGGCACTAGGCCGTTAATACAAGGGCTAATCCCATACTACAGAGGTGACTTAATAGCAATTTACATTACATTACGGAAGAATTGGTTGAGAAAAATAAGTTCACCTCAGGACGATGTGAGTGGGAGCTCGAGAGGGTTAAGCACTCTCTATCCCGATATGTCGTTTTAAAAGAGAATATATGAAAAGAGTAGTTACATTTTAGGAAAAGGTTACATGGTTGAACGCTTAGAACCCGCCCCGAAAGTTAAACTGCTGAGCTAGCAAAGAAAGAAGTAATTAATCGGCCATTACCTTGTTGTTGACCGCTGCCGAAGAAAGAGGCGCTTCCCGCCCCCTGCTATGTACTTAACACACTGAAAGATGGAACACAAGTGGCCCGGAGACCCGAAAATCAGCAGTTTATATCCTCTCGCGGAAGGTTCTAGGCGTTAGGGGAAAGAAAACACCCTCCCACAAACTCTTTATTGGGTAGGACCCCGCAACAGATTCAAGTTGGGGGAAGATACACCAGATTGGTCAGAAATAAATAGAAGAAATTCGGGATTGGATACATTCATAACAAGGGGAAGAAAGGGGTAAATATTGCCAACTTAAACAATGACAGAAAGAAATTTAACAAAGAACAAACTCTTGAAATTAAATTTTCTCCAAAAAAATAGTTCTTTGACTCCGCACTAGGTTGCACTATTGTAGATCTTCAGTAGTGTCCTCTAGAAGAGAAAGTTCACACTTCTTACTTCAAGCGAAACAAAAACACATCAAAAGTGACACAGTTCTAAAACTCCAAAATTTACAGGTAGTGACATCTTCTGAGAAGGTAGAAAATTAATAACGTCAATAAAGTTCAGACTTCCTCCAGCAGAGGAGTTTTAACTGGCGCGTATTTAAATTAGCGGCGTGGAGGTGTACCACCCGGTACAATTGTAAAGCTTAACAATGCTAAATTTTCTCAAGACGTCAGATGCTAAAGATTTACGTCACGTTTTGTTCAATCGAATGTTAGAGAAAGTTTCATAGTAATAATTATTGTACAAGCAAAATTTGATGAAATTAAGTCACAGAGAGACTTCTTTGACTAATGTTTCCGATATAAATTTTGTTTATTTATTTTTCCAATTTAATGGAGATCATGTTTATTTCAGTACTCCAAAGGAGTAAAGTCTTCATTTGAGGTAAGGAATGCTAACATAAATGGATCTGATATTTTAGACGCTTAAACTAGTATAGAGAACTTTTTGAGATTGAATTATTTTCAACTTGTAAATAATAACAACGACATTATTGAGAGGAAGAGAGAGAGAGTGTGTGTGTGTGTGTGTGTGTGTGTGTGTGTGTGTGTGTGTGTGTGTGTGTGTGTGTGTGTGTGTGTGTGTGTGTGTGTGTGTGTGTGTGTGTGTGTGTGTGTGTGTGTGTGTGTGTGTGTGTGTGTGTGTGTGTGTGTGTGTGTGTGTGTGTGTGTGTGTGTGTGTGTGTGTGTGTGTGTGTGTGTGTGTGTGTGTGTGTGTGTGTGTGTGTGTGTGTGTGTGTGTGTTTTTTTCGTTTAGCCAGAAGTAGGCTAATATCCATCTGTATATTTTCAGAATGAATGACGTCGAAGGCTATTGGAGAAAGTAAATGCTGTATTTGAATGAACTGGCAGAGAACAACCCAAAATAATGATTTGCCATCAAGATTTGTTTAATTTGTTAATTTTTTGAGTGCTGCTTGATAATAAATATCAAAAATCTGTTGTTTTGATATTGTATTATTGTCGCTAGTCCTTGTCTCTTTCCCTGCCTTTAAAAATAAGCAAAGCCAGACAACGAACGGACCACCCGTGAGACTCTCGTTCTCCGGCTGAGCAAGCCCGGTAAAAAGGGGGCAATACATAGCAGAACTTATCACAATACTTTTGTCTTCTGATGTTAATCTTGAGATTAAGAGTCATTGTTCAATCGGAGTTTTAAAATTCTTCAGGTGCTGCTGTCAGGAAGTGGGCTAGACAAAAGATAAAAGTCTGACTTTTTCTATATTCGGTGCATGGACAACAAACATTTTGACTCAAACATGTTTAAATTTTAATTTCAATAGATTTGGTTTCAGATTACGTTTCATTCATACCTTGCACTACAATTTTAAATACCGGGCGAGTTGGCCGTGCGGTTAGGGGCGCGCATGTATGAACTTGCATCCGGGAGATAGCGCGTTTGAACCTCACTGTCGACAGCCCTAAGATGGTTTTCCGTGGTTTCCCATTTTCACACCTGGCTGTACCTTAATTAAGGCCACGGCCGATTCCTTCCTATTCCCAGCCCTTACCTATCCCACCGTCGCCATAAGATCCATCTGTGTCGGGGCGACGTAAAACAAATAGCAAAAGAAAGAAGAATTTTAAATAAAAATTCAGTGAAAGAAAAGTATTTTGAGTAAATACATTGTAAATGTTCATTGGCCTTACCGTCATAACAGTAATGGTTCCTATTTGTCAGTGTTTAAATGTTAAAGTTCAGATAATTTTGGATAAAAATGTGTTGTGTTACTGTCATGTGGCAAATATAACTCCGCCTAAAGGATTATTCAATGAAATAAAATTTAGAGGTAAAAATACCCGATTAGCGTGATTAGCTGCTATCCCCGGGTGGCCCGGGTTTGATTTCCTGCTCTGCCACGATATTTGAAAAGTGGTACAGGGGCTGGAACGGGGTCCACTCACCCTCGGGAAGTCAACTGAGTAGAGGGGGGGATCGATTCCCACTTCAGCCATCCTGGAAGTGGTTTTCCATAGTTTCCCAATTCTCCTCCAGGCAAATCCGGGGATGGTATCAAACTTCAACCCACGGCTGCTTCCTTCCCTCTTCCTTCCAATCTTCCCATCCCCAACACAAGGCCTCTGTTTAGTATAGCAATTGCGGCCGCCTGGGCGAGGTACTGATCATCCTTCCCAGATGTAATCCCCGACCCGAAGTCTCACGCTCCAGGACACTGCCGTTGAGGCGATAGAGGTGGGATCCCTCGCTGAGCACGAGGGAAAAGCCAAACCTGGAGGGATAAACAGATTTATTTATTTATTTATTTATTTATTTATTTATTTATTTATTTATTTATTTATTTATTTATTTATTTATTTATTTATTTATTTATTTATTTATTGCTATTTGCTTTACGTCGCACCGACACAGATATGTCTTATGGCGACGATGGGATAGGAAAGACCTAGGAATTGAAAGGAAGCGGCCGTGGCCTTAATTAAGGACAGCCCCGGCATTTGCCTGGTGTGAAAATTGGAAACCACCGAAAACCATCTTCAGGGCTGCCGACAGTGGGGCTCCAACCCATTATCTCCTGATTACTGGATACTGGCCGCACTTAAGCGACTGCAGCTATCGAGCTCGGTGATAAACAGATTAAGAAAGATAGAAAGAAAGAAAGAAAGAATATTAATACCCGAAATAGAAACGGAAAACTAAGATGAAAGTGCTAACTGCTTTGAGCCACTCTGTAATTTTGTCTTGTTCTACAGATCATTCGTGAAATCCTCGTTTCATCATAATTACACCATTTATCTTAGCACTTACCCAGCACAGCAGGGCCCGCTGTTATTATACAGGGCTGCCACTTGTGGCACCCTGACTTATTTCGTGCCCTGTCTTATTACGCCCATCGTCCGCTTCTTCGGCCGCAGTCTCTGAGGACTGATGTTGAGCGCAGTTTTTGAGATGAATTTATCGGCACTGAGAAGCACATGGTCATTCCAGTATAAACGGATTTCCCGCATTCTATCCGAGATGGAAGCCGCACCAAATCTTGCCTAGATGTGTTCAATTCTTGCGCGGTAAATATAATGACGTATGGCTTTTAGTGCCGGGATGTGTCCGAGGACTTCGGCTCGCCTGGTGCAGGTCTTTTGATTTGACGCCCGTAGGCCAGCACGCGAACCATTTAGCCACGGAGCCGGACACTTGCGCTGTTAATCCGGTAGATCCTCATTTTCTTGCTCTTTTGCAATGGGCCAACATTCTCCTAGATCTGTGTCCAATGGTATACGGGCATTTTACAGTCGACTAAACTACCTCAATTTCATCCAGGCGGTACTTATTCTGCGTTAGGAGTCCACCAAAATAGTGATGGGATTTAGATTCATTTTACTAAATCGATTCATTTGATTTCGACACGTTACTGAATCGATACAGCGATCGGATTCACGGCACATTAGAGTCATCGTTCCTATCACATGCGTGTAGTGTGTAATAATATGCAGCAGAAACAGCATTCGATGCTCGGTGTTGCCATCCGATCTTCAGTCTATGAACTGCTTCCCTATGTGTCATCCAGCTCTCAGATTCAGGTTTCACCTGCAGCCACCTCTTCGCATCAAGTTTTGATGTTACAAAACCCCTCTCTCCCCTACCCCTACCCCACCCTACGGTGACAACTTCATTAAATAAGTGTATAAAATTAGATTAACAAATATCTGTACTCACAATTATCAATGATCTGCATTTGGGGCTGTCGCCCAGGTGGCAGATTCCCTATCAATTGTTTGCCTTGTCTTTTCTTAAATGATTTCAAATAACTTGGGAAATTTCACCGTATTCACGGTTTTCTGATTCAACATATTTTTAGTTAAGTTATTGCGTCAGTCGGCTCATATACTCTCTAACCGCATACACCAGTGATCTCGTGATTCGACGATTGAAATCTTGCGCAATGATGCGATATACGAACTGAGAGAATACTGAGCGATTCCACCCAATATAAAACAGATTTTTAAGTGGTCATCAGCATGACTCATACTGTGCTCGTCTCACGAGAAGTTGCCTGCATGCGGGGTAAGGGCTGCGCATGCGCCAATCTTATGTCTCAAGGCCTGACAGTAAACATCGGTTCCGTCCGCGGTGATTATTGTGAACTAAGGTGCTGCTGGGACGTTTCAAATTGGTACTGCAATTGCGCTTTACTTACACATTTACTGTGTGTACTGCACAATTAACAGTTTAATGATGAACACGCATCTCTTTCACTGTTTATCACGACTGATGTTTGTAGCTAGTGTATTATCTGTTACTCGTGCCGTACCTACAGGCTGCCGCGACTTCTTGTGAGACGCAGATAGTAGTCATGGGGCAGGCTAGAGAGCTGAGTCAAATTAATTGTCAGATGTCACCCTACCCCTTTCTACTACTGTATCATATATCACGCTCATTAACTCCTCTGATGAGGTTGACGACAGGAAGGGCATCCGGTCATAAAAACCCGCCACGACAGATTCATCTCACCTCATATCCGACCCCGTTGAGAAACGGGACAAGGGTTGGACAAACAAACATTCATTGAACTAATAAGCAGAATAAACTACCTACTTACTTGCTAGCTACTTTGAATTATGTTTTAACTACCTCTCTAACACTGCAAATAAATTCAACTATTATTTAAACCTCCCTGTAAGAAAAGGACAGTGAATGCAAGTGGGTATTTTCAAATGAGCTGAGAACGAGAGTTCATTATACAGAGCACGATTCTTCCAGTGAACCATGGCTCAGTATGTCTCGTCTGCAGCGGAAGTTTGGCTCCCCGCCAATGTCCAGTGTTCCGATAGTGAACCATGTGTGTGTTGGTGTCTCACTGATCCGTGAGTGCGCCACTCAGCACTTGTCTGCTGAGAGTGAGCTGAATCGTGCACCGTGAGTTCGCCGTTGCTGCGATGCGATTCACTCGGACAATTGAATGAATCGATGTACTGCTTCGAATCATACACTCAGTAGTCAACACTACATCGAAATGTCATGGCCGTATGTCCAAGGGAAAATACAACTGGACAAATATTCAAACTCTCACCAGAAGAGAGAAAGGAATACGTGCTATCTTTCGAAGAATTAAGATTTCGACAAAGATGAGGGAAGGGCATGAGGAAGTTAAATTGAACGACTCATAAACCTCATACCATCGCGGTCGGACGAAAACAAGAGTTGACCGAGGGTGGCTAGATAGTAAAGATGAAAGCTGGCAAAAGTGGAAGCAATGGAACTCAGTAGTGGTCCTTGGCCACCACACATCACTCACAGATGTGAGCCCCTCGCAGTATGTCAGGGTAGGAGAAAAACAAAACGTGAACAATTAAGAACAATTAAGAACAGAATAGGTTTAAGGATAAGTGCATAAAACTAGACAACCATTCACTCTTAACTCTAATCATAACAATCGAATCAAAGAATTAGGATATTGGCAAAGGAAAAGGAAGACCACGGAAGGCGTAAAAATAAAAGATACAGTAAATTAAACCTTTCAAACTCAATACCGTCAAAGTCGGAAGAGAACAATAATTGACCAAGCGAGGTCGGATAGGAAAGAAGAAATAATTGAAAGCCATGTCAGACTAGGCTAGGTTGTGGTTGTGGTAGTATTATTGGTGGTGGTGGTTATTTTAAAAGGAACTACAATGGGAAACTATCAGAGTGAAAAACAGAAAGAGGTCCGACCGGAAGGACCACGATGGGCGCGAAAATGGAAGACGCCTTAGGACGCAAAAACCCAATACCAAAAGAATAAGATTTGACCAAAGGAGGCTGGATAAGAAAGATAAAAATGAGGATGTTTGCATAAGTACATGGAGGTAGTGTCCGACTCAGCTAGGGGCCCTGTTGTCACCATCCACGCTTTCAAATTGGGGAATCACCCCCTTTAGTCATCTCTTATGAAAGGCAGTAGATACAGTGGATGTATCTCAGGGACGAATTAATGGCAAGGAGACAATTTTTTTTAAAAGAAGCCTGGCACATATAAAGTTATGCCAGGCTCAGCTGAGACCCCGTGATCGACACAGACTTCTCGCAAGCTGAGAATTCCTGAGAACTCTTGAAAAAACGAAATAATTGAAGATATCAAAAGGTGATCTTGCTCTTTCCGGCAGACATTATGAGAACTCCACATTGTATTTTTAGAAACGCTATTCATACACAAAGGTATGAAATATAATGGACAAAAACAGTACATACAGTAGTTGTCCGAGCAAGCGTTGCAATATTCTTTATTGCCCCTGACTCTGCAGCTGTATTGATTTCGTAGTAAATATACAGTACGTAGTTTATTTTTAAAGTCAGCTAACTACCGACTCTGTTGTTTTATTTTATATAAACTGCCCGGTGAATATGTGAGCAAAAGCTCTTGCACAACACATTTATTTTAATTTATCTGTCTCGCTCATTCACACGCACCCAATGTAAATGATTCCATAAATAGGACTGAAAGAGGTGCTTAAGCAAATTAATGGTGTGCATGCGACACTCACTGAAATTAATTTTGTGTATTTATTCGCTTTTAACGAGTGAAGCTGGAGGCCTCCAATGCTTGTCGTGTTGTCATCACATTGGCACTTATCTCGAACAATAGCACAGAGGCCGTCAACTCAAAGTTCTACCCACTTCACTAGTACGTTTAATTCTGCTACAATCACTCTGCGGTCACAATTCCGTTCAGTAATCGGATCCACATAATCCGATTTCATGAAATCCGATAGCGGACTGTTAAAATTTGCATTAACCCTATCATTTCTCAAACACACCCTCTGCTGTACCTGTTACAGAGAAGCCCCAAATATATTTCATCTAACTAGTAGCAGGATTAGTTCTTATATACCAGAGACTTGAGGAAAACATGTGCTATTCTGACATCTGTTTTCATTATCTCAGCTATCTAACAGATGATTTTGGAGGATAGTGGTAGGTGCACTATAGAAGGATGGTTGTTAACTTTTCTAGTCTTACTGTTGTTTTAAGAAAAAAAAGAATGGCGCAATCAGTAACTCTTAACACATCGTGCAATGAAAATGTGGTGGGGTGGTTGTTGTTTTAAAGGGAACTGTAACGAGATAAATCATTCCTTTTATTTGGTAATCAGATGGAGAATTAGGTTCGATCTTTCGATGAATAAAGACGTTACTTGAAAAGTCTGAGAAGAAAATGCTCCATGGGTCTCACAAATCTAATATTGATGGGTGGTGGTGGTGGTGGTGGCGATTTTCGTTTTAATAGGAAACACAACTGGTAAATTATTCCCTCTGAACAAATTCACTGGAAAAGAAATTTAAAATAAAACAAAACTAATTATTCATTTTGCTAGTGGCTTTACGTCGCACCGGCACAGATAGGTCTTATGGCGACGATGGGATAGGAAAGGCCTGGGAGTTGGAAGGAAGCGGCCGTGGCCTTAAATAAGGTAGAGCCCCAGTATTTGCCTGGTGTGAAAATGGGAAAACCATCTTCAGGGTTGCCGACAGTGAGATTCGAACCCACTATCTCCCGGATGCAAGCTTACAGCCGCGCGCACCTAACCGCACGGCCAACTTGCCCGGTAATCTAATTAGTCAAAGAAGGACTTTCAAAATGAATCTTTCTATATAAAATCCTTAATTCTCTCTGTCATTCACAGCGATATTGAGAAGAAGAAAAAGGAGGTTTGAACAGCTGAAATTGGTACTATACTTGTAGATTTCTGTGCCTTCTTCACAAAAAAATGCAGTGAACCTCTCACGACCACGACTTTTTTTAAGCAAAATACGTTTCTATCAGCGAAGTTTTTTTTGTTTTTTTTTTCATGATGACATAGGTACACACCTATATCTATCGGCATGGCTTCTGTTGCCTACCACAGATATATTTGAGAGATTGGTACCAGTTATGGAGTACAAGAACAATGCAACGATGACCACCATCATTGAACTTCAGTGTAAAGAATGAATCTTCTATTTCTTTTTTCATTCTGGGTCTGACACCGTGGTTAGCTGATTTGAGTCCCGGTCGTTTTTTGTGGATTTTTTTTTTTTTTTTTTTTTTTTTTTTTTTTTTTTTTTTTTTTTTTGCTAGTTGCTTTACGTCGCACCGACACAGATAGGTCTTATGGCGACGATGGGGCAGGGAAGGGCTAGGAGTGGGAAGGAAGCGGCCGTGGCCTTAATTAAGGTACAGCCCCAACATTTGCCTGGTGTGAAAATGGGAAACCACGGAAAACCATTTTCAGGGCTGCCGACAGTGGGGTTCGAACCTACTATCTCCCGAATACTGGATACTGGCCGCACTAAAGCGACTGCAGCTATCGAGTTCGGTCGTCCCGGTCGTTGAAAAACTGTTTACCATCAGAATGTTGGCTGGCAGGGTAGCAGAGGTGGTGATATACAATTTCCAAAATTGCGTGCCAAAGGCTTGGATTAAATTCCAAACCTTTTCGCAGTGAGGAAATATGACGCTGTTGATGGTGATTCGTTTTGGACACTTGTATATAGTTTACTCAATAGTACGTATCTATAGACGTCAAAGTACAACTCCGAGTTACAACTGCATTCAATATGGTTTGTAAGGAAGTACTATAATACATGTTTTGATTCCATTCGAATGCGTCATAAAACTTGGAAAGTATAACTTTTATTCATTAAATATATTAATAGTCCATTTAGAATTTGCAAT
This sequence comes from Anabrus simplex, assembly GCF_040414725.1. Lineage (NCBI taxonomy): Eukaryota > Metazoa > Arthropoda > Insecta > Orthoptera > Tettigoniidae > Anabrus > Anabrus simplex. Next base: position 117,380,966 of record NC_090267.1, on the reverse strand, counting down.
TACTTTATAGATAGCAATTTCGACTCTCGAAGACAGGCATATGCACTAGTTTAAAAATAAAAATATTGCATTAAGCCGAAAAGGTCACAAACGAATCAAAAGGGAACGTAAGCTCCCTGAGTAACAGAACACGAAATTTGCAATGACTGATCAGCAGTTGTCGCGTCATCGGCTAGTATGAGTTCGAGTGTCTGGTGGTGGTTATTATTTTAATAGGCAACCATCCTCTATATAACACTAATCAGAGAGAGAAAAAAGGAAGGGATCCGACACTTCGAAAAATTTAGATATTGGCCAAAGATAGACAAGGGTCAAGGGCGTGAAAATGAAAGACTCTCTAGGCCTCGAATGCTCTAACACAGTCGGAGTCGGAAAAGAAGAAGAGTTGACCAAGCGAGGTCGGAATACGATCAGATCAGATTTCTCATATAAAAGCACACTTAATTATTAACCTTATCTGCTTTCCTGCCAAGAATGGCATGACATTCTCATTCGATACACTCTTCGATTAGCCTATCCTTGATATTTACGGTATTACTCTCTTTGCAGAAGTTTGTCTCGCACCATTTCTCTTGAATAACCCTATACACATTCTTCCACAAAATGTGATTAGCTGAAAATTTCATAAGCCCCTAACCACAAGAACGGCCGAAAAGAAAGGAGCACATTACCATAGAGATGTCTTGGCTAGTTAATACTTTGCTAATTGAAACGATGGCATCCGGGAGATAGTAGGTTCGAATCCCACTATCGGCAGCCCTGAAAATGGTTTTCCGTGGTTTCCCATTTTCACACCAGGCAAATGCTGGGGCTGGACCTTAATTAAGGCCACGGCCGCTTTCTTCCAACTCCTAGGCCTTTCCTATCCCATTGTCGCCATAAGACCTATCTGTGTCGGTGCGACGTAAAGCCCCTAGCAAAAAAAAAAATGAAACGATGATTTCTAAAACATCCGAAGTCCAGAGACTAAAACTTTTCAAGAGAAACAAAACGGTGGATTACTTTTAAAGTAGTTACTGCAGCCAAAGTTCTGTAACCTCGTACAATACTTGCCCATTCGGTCTATATTTCTAGAAAAGGGGAATTTTGTATGTTTTGTCCGTGAACCTTGGTGGATGTACAAAGCTAGTGGACTTGAAATGTTTTTGAAATCAATGATCCTTGAATAATAATTGCAAGATTGTGCGCTATTACATGACGCAGGAATAAAAATGAAATACTTGTATTGCTTGTCTGGGTAAATATGCACCAAATAGTTCCAAACATGCCCACCGCACAATTCGCAAAGCATGCCTTAAAGTATTCTTTCGCGGCTTTTTTGCAACAGCACCGTAATCTTCGTCCTCGTCCTCGTTACGTGGATCACCAGATCCAACAAGTAACTTTGTGAACTTCACAGCATTTGGCTGTAAATACTTCCTGTGTTTCCTGAGGATGGTTAATTAACCATTCAGGGTGCTGATTGCAACGTCCTTTGTTAGGCTCATATCTAGGCCAAACTGTCGGCAGAAATGGACAAACGATGGGTGATAGTTTAAGCTTCTTTTGCTGAATTGTGATTGCGTTGTCGTAAGCCTTACATTCAGGTGGTGGTGGTGGTGGTGGTAGTAGTTATTTTTGTTTTAAGAGAAAGTGCAACCAGGTAATCATCCTCTCTGAACAAATTAGTGGAAAATAAATTTAAAATAAAAACAAAATGATTTATTCAACAAAGTAATTTGGAAACACAGTACAAAAAACAAAAATATATTTAATTAGACCGAAAAATTACTAACGAATCAAAAGGAAACGTGCGTTCCCTGAGTAACAGTACACTTGTAATTTATATACACTTGATTAATCCACTGTCACACATTAAGCGGATGACAAGAACAGCAATAGTCGCATCATCGGCTAGTATGCGTTCGAGTGTTTCCTGAAGGCCAAGGCTCGTCTTAGGCCAGAGAGATCGGTGCACTCTGTGGGGATGTGGGCCACTGTGAAGTCGGCACCACAAGAACACACGGGGGGGGGGGGTATTTCCTCTTTAGGAGATAAGAGTGCGTAGATCACAAATGACCTATCCTCAGCCTACACAATACTATGGCCTCTCTCCGTGAAGGTCGGAAAGAGGACCGCCACACGGTAGTTGTCTTATTAATTGATCTCAGCTTGTTGGGAGTTCGGATAGCTAGCCACTCCGATTCCCAGGACGCCAAGATGGCTCGATGTAGCTGAGAACAAATATCTTTAGCAGGCATATTGACAGGTCTTGGAGGTAAAAGTACCGCTTACTTTGCAGCTTCATCCGCAAGTTCGTTTCCCATAATCCCAACGTGGCTTGGAACCATGCGAAAGTGATTCTGGTACCAGCATCACTTAACCAGGCTAGAAGGTCATGAATCTGCTGCACCAGTGGGTGTTACGAGAAACAGGCTTCAATAGAGTGCAGAGAGCTTAACGAGTCGGTACACATAAGAAAGTGGCTTCTTTCGTCACGCAGTGCAAACTGCAGAGCTTCTAAGATGGCGTAAAGCTTCGCAGTATACACGCTACATACACTAGGAAGCGAGATCTTTGTGCTCATATCATCGATGACGAAAGATCAACCAACATTATCTCCGATTTTAGAACCATCCGTGAAGTTATGTCTCGCGGCCAGATATTGGTGAACGAAGTTCTGGAAATACCTCCGATAAACGGAGGAATCCGTATTCACCTTGGGTCCACGGAGTACATCTAGACGTATTTCCGGTCGCAGAACTAACCACGGAGGTACCTCGCTAAAGGTTTGTTCAAGACAACCACCGATATCGATATTCAAATCACGAGACAAGCTATCACTTCGAAACCCAACCGGCCGTGTGGCATTCGGCAGGTTTTGGTTCCTCTGGTGGTATTGGGTACTAAATATGCATTGATAGCCTGGATATAGCGGCATTTCACGAATTTTGGCAACGTACGTGAGTATTAACTGCTGCTCCCTTATCCGTAAAGGTGGAATTCCAGCTTCAGCGAGTAGGCTGGGAATGGGGCTAGTACACAAAGATCCCGTTGCCAGCCTAACTCCACTGTGGTGAATACTGTAAAAAGGCTCAGCGTAGATTGTGATGCTGAGCCGTAAGCCGCACTTCCATAGTCAATTCGGGAGAGGACCGTTGCCGTGTAAAATAGTAGCAGCACCGCACGGTCAGCCCCCAACGAAGTGCCTCTGAGAAACTTAAGCATGTTAAGTCCCTCCATGCAGGCAACCTTCAACTGACGGATGTGGGGCTGCCACGTTAGTCTCTTATCAAAATGAAGACCTAGGAATGTGGAGGAGCTCTGGTTCAGGATGCACAAGCCGACGTCGACAGAAGTGTACAACTGAGGTTTTTGCCGCTGAAAATTGAAAACCATGTTGTAGGGCCCATCTGTCGACTCGGTTAATAGCTTGCTGTAGATGTCTCTCAGCAAACGCTACCCTTCCGGAGCTGTAATGTAGAGCTAAGTCGTCTGCATACAGCAATGGAACGACTGCAGGCCCAGCAGCGGTAACTATGCCGTTAATGGCGATTGCGAACAGCGTGACACTCAGTACAGATCCGTGTGGTACTCCATTTTCCTGTACGTAACATTGAGATAAACCGTTCCCTACGCGGACTCGAAAGAGCCGGAGGGACATGAATTTCCCCGAAATCCCCACTGGTGTAGAGCGGAGAGAATTTCATATCGCCAAGTAGTATTGTAAGCTTTCTCCAGGTCAAAAAATACGGCGACTAGGTGTTCCTTCTGAAGAAAGGCCTCCTGAATGGCGCTCACCAGTCTGACCAGACCAACGACGGCAGACCAATGGGGGCGGAAACAACACTGATAGTCAGACAACAGACCTTCCTTTTCCATGGCACACACAAGGCGCCAGTTAACCATCATTTCAAATAGCTTTCAAATGCCATTTATAAGGCATATTGGCCTACAAATATCCAGGAGTCTTGGATCTTTACCTTGCTTGGGAATTGGTATCACAATTCCCTCACGCCATTGACACGGAAACATTCCCTCACTCCAGATTCTCTTGAATAGGGTGAGGATATCCTTGAGACATCTGTCACTCAAATGCTTAAGCACTTGATTATGGATTTTGTCCCGTCCAGGAGCCGTGTCTCTACATAGCGCCTCTGCACTCCCCAACTCCCACTCCGTGAAACGCACGTTGTAGAGGTGTGAAGCATTAGAAGCGAAAGAGAGATGGTGTGTCTGTGCTTCGCACTTAATTGGTAGAAATGCAGGGTCGTATCTCCCAGAACTGGACGTATCTGCGAAATGTGACGCGATGTGGTCTGCAATGACTGAAGGAATCGTAACAATATCTCCATTAATGGAGATACCGAGGTCTGAGGGCACATTCTGCACTCCGGCAATGCGGCGAAGTTTTGTCCACACTTGTGATAACGGATTATGTGCCGTTATGGAAGACACATAATTTTTCCACGTAGCTTTCGTACTTTCTCGAATCAAAATACGGGCCTTCGCGCGCAGACGCTTAAATGTGATATGATTGGCCATCGTAGGATTCCGACGATAGTGATTAAAAGCCCGTCGGCGATCACGTATGGTTACTGCAGTTTCGTCCGTCCGTAAGGATTCATACTCTGGCAGAAAATAAAACTTATAACAAAGCCACAAATGGTTTAATACTTTGTATGCTTACCCCTCCTATGTATCACCCCTCTCAGCCTCCCCGGTATGTAATGGGCCGTCTTCTTGTAGTGCTTGACGTAATACTTTGCCATTCCCGTAACAGACATTCTTTCAAATCTGTCTTACTAGGAATTTGTGTTTTCTCATTCTTGCTTCCAGTCCTATCCACAGGTGGTCAATTGGTTTAAGGTCCGAACTTTGAGACGGAGTTCAAAGAGTGTATGGTGTTTGGTAAGCAACCACAGACGTACAATACGCGATGTAATTTAAAGTCATTGTCTTGTTGAAAGTAATAATTTCCCGCATGTCCCAAGACATCAACACTCTGTTGTAAATTCTCTTTGAGAATATTCAAATACACACATTTGCCCATGTTACCTTCAATAAACACAAGTTTTCCAACAACGGAGACTGCCATACTTCTCCATATCATGCTCCACCACCTCCATGCTTCACCGTGGCTTGAAGCTTTTCAGGGTCTGTTTCTGTATCCGGTCTCCTCCAGACCAATATCCTACCATCGATGTAAAAGACATTAAATTTACTCTCATCCGTAAATAATACCATATCCCAGAAATCTGTCTTGGATACATGCTGTAGCACGAATTTCAATCTCTATTTCTTCCCCTGGAGTGATATCCTATCCTAACTGATCACGCAAATGTGCAGATAGTGTGGATGCTTCCAATTTAGGAAATTTCTTTATCATTCTCAGCATAATTGTAGTTTTTCTTGTTGTAAGCTTCTGTAGACGACCTCTTCTTTTACCGTCCATTACTGTTCTGCCCTTATAACATTTGATGGTGGATTTTACAGTCGCTCAACTTCTTCCGATTATGCTTGCAGTTTCAGAATATAACTCGTGTTGAAGATATTGGGAGACATCAACGTTTATTTACTCCACGGTCGTTTCCTTCCCATCGCGGCCCATTCTGCCATTCCCACAGTGCGCACGTCTTGCCGGCTGATACTTCACACGCCTGCACATGTCCTCCTTGCACTATGAGGTTGATTGAGCTGGTGTTTTTGAATACAACTAGTTTGGTGTTTGAATACTTTGTTCCCGGTTGAATGCCGTGTGAATTGCATCATATTTTATTTTCATAGAACATTTCCGTGGCATATGAAAAGCTGTATAACCAATGACTTAGTTACACTGCGCTACATCAAGTTACCTATCAGCTTGGATGTAATTTATAATTTACTATTAATAATACGCACTTTATTTTGCAGTAAATACTGGATTATTTTCCACTGTCCAACATTTTAGAGCATTAGGTCCTCCATTCCTTCAAAAGCGGCTGGTAACCTTTCCAAAGATGCTGCGCACAAGGTGAAGATCGCATATCACCCATCATCACGTCCAATGGGCTCGGGTCAAAAGCACCTGGGCATTAGAACACACGCATCTTTCGTATATTTATCATTTGGTTTCGTTTTATTTCAGTCCTTTGTCCTAAACTGTGAGAATATGTAATCGATATCCTGACTGAAGCTTGACGAGAGTGACTTTTGCAATATAGTGCATTTACTGCGACGTGTGAAGTCTTCTTTCCTCGAGACCTCAAACCGTCTGACACCGTGGTTAGCTGGTTCGAGTCCCGTGGGTCGAAAAATGTTCACCATCAAACTGTTGGCCAGTAGGGTTGGGGAGGTGGTGGTATACCATTTCTAATCACTAGATTGCGTACCAAAAGCCTGGATTAAATTCCAAACCTCTCCGCTGTTCTCATATTGAGCGAGGGCATATGACGCTGTTGATAGTGATAGTCCGTCGGATGGTGACGTTAAGCCTTAAGCAGACCCCTTGGTGCTATTCAACAGGAGTAGGCTATGTACCGGAACCGAGTTTCACTCTCTCCCTACTACTATCATATCACATCATTCATTTCATCTCATTCTCCTCTGATGAAGTTGGCGTCGGGAAGAGCATCCGATCATAAAAACCCGTCACGACAGATTCATCTCATACACGACCCCATAGAGACAAGGGACAAGGATTGGAAACAAACAAACATTATTATTAGTATTATTATTATTAGTAGTAGTAGTAGTAGTAGTAGTAGTGGTAGTAGTATTACAATAAAGATAAAATGTTACTACCAACATTTTCTATGAGCTCATGAAAAATATGAAAAATGAAAAAATCAATCCTCGGTACTCATACGGTTGAAATAAGGACAAGGTAATGAAATGGCGTACGGCTTTTAGTGCCGGGAGGTGTCCGAGGACTTCGGCTCGCCAGGTGCAGGTCTTTTGATTTGACACCCGTAGGCAACCTGCGCGTCGTGATGAGGATGAAATGATGATGAAGACGACACATACACCCAGTCCCCGTGCCAGGGGAATTAACCAATTATGGTTAAAGTTCACCACCCTGCCGGGAATCGAACCCGGGACCCCTGAGCCCAAAGGCCAGCACGCTAACCATTTAGCCATGGAGCCCGACTAAGGACAAGGTGAATCTTCCGAAGAAATTGGAGGAGGGAAATGCCAACATTTGGAAATGATATGCGTTACAGCAAACTTCATTAGTGTGAATTTTCTCATTTCAATGTATTTTTTAAAGAGCGATATTTCCACGCACTTCGACATAACATTTTTATACATTTTATTTTGGAATGTTCGTATTCTTGTCCACAATTATTTTTCTTCAAACTATTCACCTCTGTGTGTGTGTGTGTGTGTGTGTGTGTGTGTGTGTGTGTGTGTGTGTGTGTGTGTGTGTGTGTGTGTGTGTGTGTGTGTGTGTGTGTGTGTGTGTGTGTGTGTGTGTGTGTGCGCGTGTGTGTGTGTGCGTGCGTGCGTGCGTGTGTGTGTGTGTGTGTGTGTGTGTGTGTGTGTGTGTGTGTGTGTGTGTGTGTGTGTGTGTGTGTGTGTGTGTGTGTGTGTGGCTGTAATAATCTACGTCCAATAGGTACCCGAGAATATTTCAGCTAAACCACTGATCTGTTGCTAATGTCATAATAAATCCACAAATGTATTATTCTTTTTTTATAAGTAGGAAACTTTTTCTCTGAAAAGAGCAGCATCTTCTCTTTCTGTCGAACTCAAAGTGAATTGAAGGAGAACTTGAAATGACCTTCCTTTGTGGTTCTAATTGGATTTATCCGTAGCGGGTAGTCTATGGGGAGGTCCAACGTAGGTCTCATTCAGTAAGAGTGATATTATTCCCAACTGAAAGCCGGAAGAGGATTGAGTCCTGACCTCGTACAGATAAGAAGTGCACTTCCAATCTTTTATAATACTACATTGGCTAAGAGTTATATATGTGCTCTTCCTGCCAGAAGGTGTAGATGGAATTCGAACGACTTGATTAAGAAGCCATAGAAACCTCAGGTTCGTCTTACATCTAATTTTAGAGAGCCACTATATCTTCGATACTGACATTAGAGATCAAAGACAGATGTCAGCCTTCCTTTTACTGCGCTTTGAAACTTAAGAGACCTCACCGTTCTATCACTCGGCTAATTCGGGATCAGGTGGGAAGTGATATTCTCTCACGAATAGAGTTGTTACTGCTAATGTTGTTAAAGGGAGAGTACATCTTTCTCTAGTTTAATATGAGAAAATAATAGTTTTATAGCCCAGCAAATACAAACGTCAATATATATTAATTTTTTCCACACGATTTTTTATTATTATTATTATTATTTTTATTATTATTATTATTATTATTATTATTATTATTATTATTATTATTATTATTATTATTATTATTATTATTGTTACCGTATTTTTGTGGTAGTTATGCGTGGAAAGAAGGTGCGGGGTGGTGAACAGGTCTCAAGCTACGAAAGTAAAATTAATTTAAAATTTAACAAGGTTATATTTTCTTTTCAAAATTAAGAAATAACAAGAACGGCAGGTACAGAGTAGCAAGGCAACAAAAGGTGCAATTACAGTATTTACAGTATTTGGGCTTCGAGCCCCGAATTCACACTTCTAGGGCAATTAGCCCAGCTTTACTCCAAAATAAGTTTTACCAGAGGGGCAGAAAACCCCATTCATGTTCAAGAGCACTTGCTCCAAATTACACAGAAAAGCCTCCTCGAGGCATACAACACTTAATTTTCAAGAAAGAGCCACACGCTCTCAAACCTTAAGCCTCTCAAAGGCCACACCAAACTCCACCTTCAAGTTGTCCTCTCAGGACATAGACACAGGGGTAACATACCCAACCTACTGAGGTCAATTAAATGAAAAAGGGTAATTACAATGACCTCTAAAATAACAATTTGAGAGGAGGCGATCTGCACTCCTAATATCTTTGTTTCAAAACCTAATTTGGCTCTAGGCCACTGATGCAAGGGCTAATCCCATACTACGGAGGTGACTTTAGAAAAGAAACAAATTTACATAATGTTAAGGAAGAATAGGTTGAGAAAATAAGTTCACCTCAAAACAATATGAGTGGGAGCTCGAGAGGGTTAAGCACTCTCTATCCCAATATGTAGTTAAAAAGATAGAATAGATACAAGTTTCTTTACATTTTAAGGAAGGTTACATAATGGAAAAACTTCGGACCCGCCCCGAGAGTTAAACTGCTGAGCAAGCAAGAAAAGAAGTAATTAATCAGCCATTACCTGGTTGTTGACTGCCGCCGAAGAAAGAGGCGCTTCCCGCCCCCCTGCTATGTACTTTACACACTGAAAGATGGAACAGAAGTGGCCCGGAGACCCTAAAATCAGCAGTTTATATACTCTCGCGGAAAGTTCGAGGCGTTAGGGGAATGAGAACACCCTCCGACAAACACTTTATTGGGTAGGATACAGCAACATATTCAAGTTGGGGGAAGATACATCAGATTGGTCAGAAATTAATAAAAGAAATTCGGGATTGGCTAAATTCAAAGGAAGGGGAAGGAAAGGGTTAATATTGCCAACTTAAACAATGACTGAAAGAAATTAAACAAAGAACAAACTTATGAATTCAAAATTTCTCCAAAAGCATAGTTCTTTCACTTCACACTAGGGTGCACTATTGTTGATCTTCAGTAGTGTCCTCTGGAAGAGAAAGTTCACACTTCTTACTACAAGCAAAACAAAAATACGTCGAAAACGACACAGTTCAAAAACTCCAAATTTTCCACGTAGTGACATCTTCTGAGAAATTTGAAAATTAATACCGTCAATAAAGTTCAGACTTCCTCCAGCAGAGGAGTTTCAATTGGCGCACATTTTAAATTAGCGGCGTGGAGGTGTACCGCCCGGTACAGACCTCCCCCCCCCCCCCAAAAGTTCCTCCAGGGGTAACACATGAAATTTGTTTGAAAACAAGGTCCAAGTTTTGATGTAGATATGGAGATTAATTGCCGAAGAATTTATAAGATTTTCTTAATGTGGTTTGATTCAGTTTCTAAATTTTTGTTGTAACTGGAGAAGTAAAGTTTTTATGATTGTAGAAGTTGAATTCAGAAGATAAACTTTTAATACTTGAAAGTGAAGAAAAATTTGCAAGGTCCACCAAATATTGCTGTTGAATTCCCAAGAGCAGTAATTGCTGATAGTAATAGTTCATGTAGTTAATGTTGATTAAGTTGGATGGCCAGACTGGCCGTTGCAGCTTGCGTCCAGAGGAGGCCGCTCGGACCCCTCAAGTACCCTGAGATACCGCTCGCCCGCACTATGAGGGGAGCAGTGGTGTTGAAACACGCCGCGCCCGCGGTGAACATATACAGGCTGCGGGCAAGTAGCAGGTCGTGCGCCGCACATCAGCCTTGGCCGGGAGGAGAGCTCCGGCTCGCCGTGCACATGTGGTCCACGCTGGGGAAGAGGGGGCCCTTCCTCTGTCCCAGTCGCAGCACGGCGCCGCGCGGCTGCGGGGGCACTGAAACATTAAAGCTAGGCGGCAGAATTTTGTTGGACCATCATGTTTTTTTGAGGGCACAGGCTTGTGGAGAGGTTGAGGAGCCAGCGGCGTGCAGATATCCATGGCATTAATTAAGCCACTGTGTAGAGTGGAGCAGGAGAAGGGAGCGTGGTAATGGCCGTGGCAAGGACAGGATGGCAGTTTAATGGTTCGGGGCAGGTTTCACAAAAATGCTTACATATAAAACAAAATACTATAGAAGGGGCAGAAAGCCTTAAAAGTGAAACTCAAAAAAAATATAACCTTCATATTCCTTTCAAGATAATATGAGGCAAGTTAACCCAGAAATTACACCGGTTTCACCTGTGACAGGTGAACCCTAAATATCCTCTCGGTGGCTGGATTGCTTAATAATAATGTGACCGGCGTAAGGAAATCTAGAATGATACACGGCCCATGAAATCTGGGGGCAAGCTTGCCCGCGGGAACAAAATTCTTGACCATTACTTGGTCACCTACCTTCAACTGGGTGGGTCTCCGTCCACGATCATATCTTTCCCTAACCTTTTCATGAGAGACTTTAAGATTGGCTTTAGCCTTCTTCCAAAGATCTTTAATATTATCCGCATCTATTGTCTCGGGTAGAATGTCACTCAGAGACCAGAGGTTAGAGAGCGGCGAGTTGGGAACGAACTTGAACATCAAAGAAGCTGGAGTAAACTTGTGAGATTCATGAACCGCCGAATTCAAAGCAAAAGCTAACCAATGCAGGGACGTGTCCCACCTGGAATGATCTTCATGATGATAGGCAATAAGCGCGGACCTGAGATTACGATTAACCCTTTCAGCCAGAGATGGTTGAGGGTAATAAGCAGAAGTAGTTACATGAGAGATGGACAAGTCAAAACAGAATTTACGAAAAAGATTTGATGTAAACGCCTTAGCATTATCAGACACAATATATTGGCACGGACCAAAAGAAGCAAAAATAGAATTTAAGCAAGTAATGGTGGACTGAGCGGTAGCCAGCTTAGTCGGAAATAACCAGGAAAATCTTGTAAAACCATCTACACATACAAAGATGAACTTGTTGGCATTTCCCTTTGACTGGGGGAAGGGTCCTACATAATCAATATACAGGCGTTCCATGGGGCGCGACGCTTGATGCGAAGACAAAAGGCCTACCTTGGTGGACATGGTGGGTTTACTGAGCAAACAAGATTTACAAGCTTTTACTAGTTCACGGATTTCACCGTCCATACCCTTCCAGATGAACCTTTCACGAATCTTTTCACGAGTTTTAAAGATTCCAAGATGCCCTCCTAATGGGGTCTCATGATAGTACTTGAAGATCATAGGCACAAGAACAGCTGGAACGACAACCTTCATCATCTTATCGTGCCTCGAAGGGCAACATAGAACTCCATTCCTCAGAACATAAGGGACAACATGTTCCCCAGAAGAAAGGGTTTCCATTATCGGAGCCAGCGTCGGATCTTCACGTTGGTATTTCTCGATATCCCTAAAGAGCATGGGAGCATCTGTTAAGATGGCATTAACACCAGGTAGTATGGACTCGGAAGGTGATGAACTGTCGATCGGTTCGTGGGTCTCGACGTCATTGGAAAACATACGGCTGAGTCCATCAGCAACAACATTTTCGGTACCTCTGATATGCCGGACATCGAATTGGAAGGCAGAAATACGGATGGCCCAACGGGCTATACGACCAGTACGACGCGGCCTACCTAAGACCCAGCTTAAGGCTTGATTATCTGTCTCCAGGTCTAATTTGACATGTTCCAGATAGAGACGGAACTTCTCTAAGGCAAATAAGACTGCCAACCCTTCGAGCTCATAGATAGAATACTTGGCTTCTTGAGCCGACAAGGTCCTAGATGCATAGGCGCTGGGTCGCCTCCCTAATTCAGTCTCTTGAAGAAGGACTGCAGCTACTGTTGACGACGACGCGTCGGTTTGGACAATGAATTTCTTCGAGAAATCAGGCATAGCAAGTACAGGGGCATTACAGAGAGCTAATTTAAGATCTTCAAAAGCGGCTTGTTGAGAAGGTCCCCACTCGAATTTGATGCCTTTCCTACGAAGAAGGTTCAAGGGCGCCGCTCTATTAGCGAAGTTAGGAATAAACTTCCTGAAGAAATTCACCATACCAATGAACCTGGCGATACCTTTAATGTCCTTGGGAGGTTTAAAATCACGGATGGCCTGTGTCCTGGAATGATCGACTGCTACACCATCAGGTGACACAATATGCCCTAGGAATGACATAGAGGGCTTAGCAAAGGCAACCTTGGACAACTTGACAGTTAACCCAGCCTTACGAAGGCGATCGAGAACTTCTCGCAGATGATCTAGATGTTCTTCAAAAGTCTCTGAAAATACGACGACATCATCCAAGTAGTGATATAAGTACTCAAATTTGATGTCGGAGAAGACCCTATCTAGCAGCCTAGTGAGTACAGCTGCTCCCGTGGGGAGCCCGAAAGGCACGCGGTTGTATTCGTATAAATTCCAGTCCGTGGCAAACGCAGTAAGATGTTTAGACACTTCGGCTAGAGGAATTTGATTGTAGGCTTGATTCAAGTCCAAGATAGTAAAGAACTTGGCCTTACGAAACCATGAAAAACAAGAATGAAGGTCAGGAAGGGGCACGGATTGCAACACCACCTTCCGATTGAGAGCCCTATAATCAATGACAGGCCTGAAGCCTCCTTGGGGTTTCGGGACTAGAAAAATAGGTGACGAATACGCCGACTTAGAGGGCCTAATAATACCGTCCTTCAACATCTGATCGATGATTTCTTTCAGAGCCTTCATTTTAGGTGGAGATAGCCTATAAGGTGGAAAACGGACAGGAATCGAATCCGTGACCTCAATTTTGTATTCAATAAGGTCAGTAACACCAAGAGTATCCGAGAACACCTCTGGAAATGACTGACACAACTTACGAATACTATCAGCCTGCTCCTCAGGTAGATGTCTAAGGTCTAACAACATCTCATCCTGGGTAGGCGAAATAGATGAACATGATACAGAATTACATTTCAATAAGGGAATTTTACAATTGGACGAAAATTTGAATGTGCACGACTTACTCTGAAGATCGAGCACAAGACCAGTGCGAGAAATGAAGTCCGCTCCCAGTATGATGGGGCAAGACAAGTGCTTAGCCACAAACAGTTTGGTTTTCCATGTGAATTTAAAAATACGAATTTTGACCTGTACGGAACCTAGAATTTCTAATGGAGATGAATTAGCCGAAACATATTGAACAGTAGATGAGCCATAGTCAGGTAATTTACAAACAGATTTCAATTTTGAATACCATTGGTCCGAAATAATTGAACAAACACTGCCTGAATCTAATAGAGCGGTTATAGGCTCGTTATTTAACTCAATCTTAAGAAAAGGAACAGGTGCGGGGGTATCCGCCGCAATCCTAAGACATTCTTTGGGGCATTCGAAAGATGGATTTGCAAATTGAACGTTCCCTGAATTCACGACCTTTTTGCCAGGGGCTGAGCCTTGGGAAGCAGAATTAGTCGACTCAGCCGAAGCCGCTAGTCACATTTTATTATTGGCATTGGTGGAATTTGCACCAGAAGTTGAGCAGGAGGGGGTGCTATTTGAGTTTGGGCAATTCTTGGCGATATGTGAGAAAGCCCCACATTTAAAACAGCCTTGTGATGAACCAGCTCCATTATTTGCCCTACTAGACTTGATCAGTGGACACTTATTGCGAAGATGGTCAGGCGACCCGCAAGCATAACATTTACGAGGTGTGACTGATCGGCGAGGTAGAGGCCGAGTATTACTAAAAGAAGGCGGGGGTTCTTTCGCAACACGCAAGGAATCGGCGTACCTCACTCCTTCTGCTGAGACGGCCAACGCTTCAAGTTCAGAGAAAGTTTGCGGGCACGCCGCGAAACACAAATATGACCTATATGGTGGTGAAATTCCTTCTACAATAGCCTGTACAATCTGATCTACAGGAAAATGAAGGGCAAACACCCTAGTATAAAACTTAATGTCTTGTATGAAATCAGCCAGATTTTCATCCAATCTCTGTACTCGATAATAATACTTCTGAATCAGAGATGACCTCGCGCGGGCAGGAATAAAATTTGCAAGCAAATGGGCATGAAAATCTTCAATAGATGACTGTTCAGCTATGGCTCTTACTATTTTGTCAGAGAGAATACCAATTGCATAGGGATAGATGATTTGCAAAATCTGACATAGGGAAAGAGAAAACACAAGGGCATGATCCTGAAATTCAACTAAAAATCTTAAAAATGAAATTACGTCACTGGTGGTATTAACGGAAAACTTAGAGATACCTCTGAGCAACATTGCCAATGGATGAGGCAAGCTGCTAAACCCAGGTGACATAGTAGGTAAAGGTTTCAATGGCAAGGAAGTTAATTCAGAACGTACATTATTTAATGAGTTACGGCGTCCAGACTCGTTGTCCAATGGGGCAGAGATAGTCTGAGCAGCAACGGTTATCCTATTAACTTCTCCCTTAGGAGGCTCTTCCTCGCTACCTACATTCATCGTGGTGGGTTGATCAATTTTGGGAGGAACTTCCCCAGTTAACAATTGAGTGACCTTGCTAGATAACTCAGAAATATTTTCAAGCAGCGTACTAGCTTCCTTCTTCTGAACGTCATTCAACTTTAGAGACAACAGATCGTTAACTCTATTTGAAAAATGAAACAGCCTGGCTTGCACACGCTTAATTTGATTAGGAGAAGGATCATTTTCATCAAAAAAACTAACTACAGAGGCTAGCCCAGTAATTTTCTCGACGATCGTGGAAAGAGAGTCGTCAATTTCTTTTTCTCCCAAGGTGGGGATGGAAATGGGCAAATCAAGGGACTCTCTAAGCTTGTTTGTGTCTACCGCAACCGTGCCTCCAGATTGCACATTTCTAATAGTCAATTCATAGATCAACTCCTCCTTGCGCAAATAGTTAAGATGGAGAACATCGCGAGGGCCGGGCATGATGACAGAACAATTTTGAAAACCTCAAAAAATTCCAGCAACTGAGAAAATGGTTAGAGTTCGGATCAAAACAATGTTTAGCCGTCAAAAGGGGCTAAAATGAGACCCATTCAACCACGCTCTGCTACCACTTGTTACCGTGTTTTTGTGGTAGTTATGCGTGGAAAGAAGGTGCGGGGTGGTGAACAGGTCTCAAGCTACGAAAGTAAAATTAATTTAAAATATAACAAGGTTATATTTTCTTTTCAAAATTAAGAAATAACAAGTACGGCAGGTACAGAGTAGCAAGGCAACAAAAGGTGCAATTACAGTATTTACAGTATTTGGGCTTCGAGCCCCGAATTCACACTTCTAGGGCAATTAGCCCAGCTTTACTCCAAAATAAGTTTTACCAGAGGGGCAGAAAACCCCATTCATGTTCAAGAGCACTTGCTCCAAATTACACAGAAAAGCCTCCTCGAGGCATACAACACTTAATTTTCAAGAAAGAGCCACACGCTCTCAAACCTTAAGCCTCTCAAAGGCCACACCAAACTCCACCTTCAAGTTGTCCTCTCAGGACATAGACACAGGGGTAACATACCCAACCTACTGAGGTCAATTAAATGAAAAAGGGTAATTACAATGACCTCTAAAATAACAATTTGAGAGGAGGCGATCTGCACTCCTAATATCTTTGTTTCAAAACCTAATTTGGCTCTAGGCCACTGATGCAAGGGCTAATCCCATACTACGGAGGTGACTTTAGAAAAGAAACAAATTTACATAATGTTAAGGAAGAATAGGTTGAGAAAATAAGTTCACCTCAAAACAATATGAGTGGGAGCTCGAGAGGGTTAAGCACTCTCTATCCCAATATGTAGTTAAAAAGATAGAATAGATACAAGTTTCTTTACATTTTAAGGAAGGTTACATAATGGAAAACTTCGGACCCGCCCCGAGAGTTAAACTGCTGAGCAAGCAAGAAAAGAAGTAATTAATCGGCCATTACCTGGTTGTTGACTGCCGCCGAAGAAAGAGGCGCTTCCCGCCCCCTGCTATGTACTTTACACACTGAAAGATGGAACAGAAGTGGCCCGGAGACCCTAAAATCAGCAGTTTATATACTCTCGCGGAAAGTTCGAGGCGTTAGGGGAATAAGAACACCCTCCGACAAACACTTTATTGGGTAGGATACAGCAGCATATTCAAGTTGGAGGAAGATACATCAGATTTGTCAGAAATTAATAAAAGAAATTCGGGATTGGCTAAATTCAAAGGAAGGGGAAGGAAAGGGTTAATATTGCCAACTTAAACAATGACTGAAAGAAATTAAACAAAGAACAAACTTATGAATTCAAAATTTCTCCAAAAGCATAGTTCTTTCACTTCACACTAGGGTGCACTATTGTTGATCTTCAGTAGTGTCCTCTGGAAGAGAAAGTTCACACTTCTTACTACAAGCAAAACAAAAATACGTCGAAAACGACACAGTTCAAAAACTCCAAATTTTCCACGTAGTGACATCTTCTGAGAAATTTGAAAATTAATACCGTCAATAAAGTTCAGACTTCCTCCAGCAGAGGAGTTTCAATTGGCGCACATTTTAAATTAGCGGCGTGGAGGTGTACCGCCCGGTACAATTATGATTATTATTATTATTATTATTATTATTATTATTATTATTATTATTATTATTATTATTATTATTATTATTATTATTATTATTATTATTATTATTATTCGCCTCCTTGATTTTGGTGCTCCAATGTGGGCGTAAACAATGTAAACAAATAAAAATTCGCCTTCTTAGCTAAATGACCAGTGTTGAAGCTTTCGGTTCAGAGGAGCCCGAGTTCGACTCCCGGTCGGGTAGGAGACTTTAATCCTCCAGCTCGGAGACCCCTGTTTATGTCTGTCTGCACTTCTCTTCATGTACACATTACAAGCCATACTATCATCCACTACAGAAACACGCAATCGTGAATATATTCCTCCACCTAAGGTTAGCATCGGAAAGGGCATTCGGCCGTAAAACAATGCCAAACCCTCATGTGCTACACAGTTCGCACCCGCGACCCCATCCGGATGTAGGAAAAGCGGTGTAATTATTATTGTCATTATTACTATTAATCATGATGTTCAGAGTTTTGAAAATCAAAATAATTACCTGTAAAAGTGCTGGTGGTGATTATTGTTTTAAGAGAAAGTACAACTATTAACACAAATCAGAGAGGAAAAACTAGGCGGGATCCGCCACAACTCGGTAAATGAAGGTATCGGCCAAAGAATGATAAGGGATACGAAAGGCGTGAAAGTGAAAGATTCCCTAGGTCTCGAATGCTCTGATACTGTCGGGATGGGAAGAGAACAAGAGTTAACTAAGGGAGGTCGAATAGGATAGTGAGGAGCCTGGCACAAGGAGTAAATGGAAGCAATTCCAGGACTCAGCTAAGGTCCCCGTGGTTACCAATCCACGCTCCCCAAGTTAAAAGCCCCTGGGGTACCTTTTAGTCCCCTCTTATGACAGGCAGGGGATACCGTGGATGTTATTTTACCGCCCCACCCACAGGAGGTAATTACATGTAAAACTATTATCAAATTTGCATATTAATTTCTTGCAGCTAAATGGGATACATACTGACCGGTTCCATAGCTGAATGGTCAGCATCTGCCGGGCTGAGTGGCTCAGACGGTAGGCGCTGGCCCTCTGAACCCAACTTGGCAGGTTCGATCCCGGCTCATTCCGGTGCTATTTGAAGATACTCAAATACGTCGGCCTCGTGCCGGTAGATTTACTGGCACGTTAAAGAACTCCTGCAGGACTAAATTCCGGCACCTAGGCGTCTCCGAAAACCGTAAAAGTAGTTAATGGGACGATAAAAAAATAATCTTATAAATCTTCGATCCTCAGGGGCCCTTGGCTGAATTCTCAACCGGGTCGAGGGAATTTTAATCTTAAGCGATTAATTTCCTCGATCAGGAACTGGGTGTATGTGTTATCCCCAATATTCCTGCAACTCACTCACAGCTCCACCGCACCTACAAGCAGTTTTCTATCTACGGAAGATGCTGCCGACCCTCGTCGTATGGTCTGTCTTACAAGGACTGCACCAAGCTAGTACAGTAAACTGTCTGTTAAATATTCAGTCTGGAGGCTGGATGGAACTTTAAAAAGCACCACAAAAGTCATGCTGATGGCGGTGCAATTATGAGGCGTACAAGACATTAAGAGGAGCGAGGTAGTTCACCATTGTTTTTCTCACTGGGCTAGAAAGGGCTATTGCAGCACGCCACCCCTATGAGAAGCACGATTCATAATATGCAGAAACACTGGTCATGTTCTGAATATAACTGAGCACTGCCTATGCCTCAGCAACTTCCATACTGTCAAGGCCATAAACAAGCTACATTTTGCTGTCTAGGGCTAGTGAGCCTGCCTCCAATCCAGAGGCGTCGGTTTCGATTCCCGACCAGATCAGAGAATTTTACTGAATCTGATGGCTGGCTCGAGGTCCACTCAGCTTGGGCGGTGCGATAGTGACCCCGTTCTAGAAACCAAAGATTAATGACCGAGAAAATTCGTTACGCTGACCACGCGTCACGGCGTAATCTGCAAGCCTTCGAACTGAGCACTGGTCGCTTGATAGGCCAAGGCTCATCAGGGCTGTAGCGCCAAAGGCTTTGGTTTGGTTTCTGTGCCAAGAGACAGATCCATCGAGGAATAGCAACAGGCTGCAGGTTAGTAATAAAGAAGCTCACGGTTTCTCTTAAAACTGCGGAGATCTTCCGTGGTTCCTCTTTTCCGCTGAGACATATACTGAAGAATCTTGGCTTAATTTCAATGTCTATCCAAATAAAAAATGTCTTATGAAGAAAACTGATATTGTTGCTCACAAAGTTATCAGGATAGATGACACATTTGTCAGTTTGAGACATTGTCTTATGAAA
The DNA here is from genome assembly GCF_040414725.1 of Anabrus simplex. Lineage (NCBI taxonomy): Eukaryota > Metazoa > Arthropoda > Insecta > Orthoptera > Tettigoniidae > Anabrus > Anabrus simplex. Next base: position 117,361,538 of record NC_090267.1, on the reverse strand, counting down.
TGATCAACAAATCAGATTGTTGAAGGATCAGTGCTAAGTAAATCAGGAAGAAGAGGGTATTATTGTATGCTATGCCGGCAGTTCAGCAGGATTTGTTCCAAACTTCTTCTTGCTATTTAAATAGAAACGAGTACGTGACTGCCATGAAGAAATTGATAGTACTTGTTTCCGGGAATAGTTTGAGGATTGGCCGATGACCTTAGATGTTAGGCCCCTTTAACCAACAACAAGTTTGAGGTTTCGCTAATTCCTACCCTGGCTTCACGGAAGTCCAAAACAGTTGACTGGCTGCGAAGTCGCATTGTTCAGGTTCCACAACTCTACAAACTGTGGAAAGCAAAACTGAAGGACCTTTATTTACAAAACTCAATTCCTGTTTGCTTACGTAATTGATGAAATTGTCCGAAAACGTAGACATCGTACGACACTTTTACCTCCCTACCTCCGCCACTTCAACTCGATATAGTTCAGGTTGGCACAGGCAAAGAGGAAGGTATGTCAGCAGTCACAATAAGACATTTACTGGTATCCAGAATCTGAAAACTCGAAAAATATTGACTGTGTTTATTTACGTATCGTGTTTGATTCAAAATAAGATATAATGTTCCTTTTTCCGAAATGAATCGGTGAAAAATCCGTAGGAAATATTTTACAGTTAGTAATGGCTTAACGATATTGTTTCAGAAACTGGTTCGTCATTAACTTTATCAATATCTCAATTGTTTTTGTTTTTTGTTTTCTTGCTAGTGGCTTTACGTCGCACCGACACAGATAGGTCTTATGGCGACGATGGGATAGGAAAGAGGCCTAGGAGTTGGAAGGAAGCGACCATGGCCTTAATTAAGGTACAGCTTCAGCATTTGCCTGGTGTGAAAATGGGAAACCACGGAAAACCATCTTCGGAGCTTCCGACAGTGGGATTCGAATCCAGTATCTCCCGGATGCATGTTCACAGCCGCGCGCCCAGTATCTATCTCAATTGTTTATGTGTCTAGTACAACTAAGTTATCTTCCAGTAATTCACCACGAAACTCACTGATTATCAAACTCAGTTGCAATGATTAATTGTAACACAACCGCTTTACTATTCATGCTACACAATATTTTGTAATAAACGTATTGAAACTATGCATAATTGTTACAAATTCGTCATCCATATGTAATTAATTCCTTTACCACTATTTCATTCATGTGTTACGTGTTCAACTTAATCATGAATCTTACGGCACTTTTCCCTAGTAGTCCATTAGGCCTTTGACATTTTCCTGGTATGTTTTGAGATCGTACAAGTTTGTATTTCTTTCCTTACTTCATTCGGAAATAAAGCCGGTATAGCGCGTAGTCGAAAATTAATTTGGAAACCAAATCCTGAGCATGTTCACTACTTAAAAACAAATCTTGTCGTGAAATAACCTTCCATTACTTGGCGGTAAAAGGAAATGTATTTTTCATTCGACTATTTATCATACGTCAACTTGCAATCCAGGACATAGCTAGTTATAAGTATAATTACGTATGGTTGTTATTTGAAACGTATACCGAATTATACATCCTATATTCCCTATGCGAGAAGATCATATACTTAATACTTTTCATAATAATAATAATAATAATAATAATAATAATAATAATAATAATAATAATAATAATAATAATAATAATAATACCTCACTACCTAATAAACACAAACTCCTCTCTCATCAAAATCAATGAAGACAAAAGAAATTAATGAGAAATAACTTAGACAGAGAATATCATATACTTAATACATTTCATTTCACAAATTAACAATAATAATAATAATAATAATAATAATAATAATAATAATAATACCACCTCACGTGTTATCCATCATGCCAATGTTGCAAGTTGAAGATACATGCAGGGGGTGATCATACTGGTATGATCACAAGGTTACAACTCGATGGTTAAGATCGAGAGGTGCCTCTTGGTGTCTTCCGGCTAAATTATCATTTACGATTACTTAGGAGTCCGTGGTTAGAACTTCGGTTGTAAGAGATTTTGGGAGGATAAGAAGGCACAAACCATCAAACCAACTATCAAGTTCAAACGCGCTCTATGAATGGGCATAACGAAGGAAGAAGAAGAATACCACCTCACTACCTCTCTAATAGTTAAACACAAATTTCTCTCTCATAAAACTCAATGAAGACAAAAGAAATTAATGAGAAATAACATAGACAGAGAATATCATTTACTTAATACTTTTCATTTCACAAACTAATAATAATAATAATAATAATAATAATAATAATAATAATAATAATAATAATAATAATAATAATACCTCACTACCTCTCTAATAGTTAAACACAAACTTCTCCCTCATATAAATCAATGAAGACAAAAGAAATTAATGAGAAATAACATAGACAGACTCAGCATCACACAGGAAACAATAAAAACATTTTCAAGAAGAAATTCAAGTAACTCAGCATGGTAACTGGCGAGAATTATCTAAAGAAATCAATAGTGCAGCAAAGAATGTATTCGGATCAGCAAAAACTAAAAATAAAGTTTGGTAGAATGAAACTTGTCCGCCTCTGTAGTGTAGTGGTTAGTGTGATTAGCTGCCACCCCCGGAGGCCCGGGTTCGATTCCCGGCTCTGCCACGAAATTTGAAATGTGGTACGAGGGATGGAACGGGGTCCACTCAGCCTCGGGAGGTCAACTGAGTAGAGGTGGGTTTGATTCCCACCTCAGCCATCCTGGAAGTGGTTTTCCGTGGTTTCCCACTTCTCCCCCAGGCGAATGCCGGGATGGTACCTAACTTAAGGCCACGGCCGCTTCCTTCCCTCTTCCTTGTCTATCCCTTCCAATCTTCCCATCCCTCACCAAGGCCCCTGTTCAGTATAGCAGGTGAGGCCGCCTGGACGAGGTACTGGTCATTCACCCCAGTTGTATCCCTGACCCAAAGTCTGAAACTCCAGGACACTGCCCTTGAGGCGGTAGAGGTGGGATCCCTCGCTGAGTCCGAGGGGAAAACCGACCCTGGAGGGTAAACAGATTAAGAAGAAGAAGAGAATGAAACTTGTGAAGAAGCGCTAACAGAAAGAACAAAACTATCGAAAAATTGGAAATGCTCTTGGAAGAAAGAACACTTCAAGTAATTTAAACAGCAAAGAAAAGGAACAGCAAGAATAATAAGGAGTACTAAACAATCTTTTGAAAAATCATAACTTGTTGACATACAGGATAACTTTGCTAAAAATAACTCACGGAATTTCTATCAAACGTTTAAACCACAAAACATAAATTTCATGTTCCCCTATTTACAGCTAAACTAATATTGTTTAAATCACTATAACAATGATTGTTGAACAGTATCCTCCTTATTCAATACCTTATGGTTAATGTGAATTTTAGACCTTAAATTTCTCATTCGTCACAACTGTACATGTTCCGATCCTAATTGAATCCTCTTCAGTAGATTGCTAAAATTGGCAATACATATTGCAGTTAAAACATTAAAAACTGAAGTGAGGATGATATTATGAATATTAAAATGTTAAAATGTTCTAATTAAGAAAAGTTTATGTTCTCATAAGGTCGTGGTTTGAAATCTTCCGTGTGCAGTACTGTCCACGTGTCGTGACGTCCTCTTGATGTTATCCTTAGTTGCAAGTCTACTAATTGGATTAGGTGGTATCTGATTAAAGGGGCTGTCTCGCCGAGGCGGTAAAGGCGTGCTCGGTTCGTCCGAAAGGACGTGTGTTCGAATCCCCGTCAGGAAGTCGTTAAATTTAAGAAACGAGATTTCCACTTCCGGAGGTGAATATGGTCGTGAGGCTCACTCAGCCTACACCAAAAATGAGTAGGTACCAGGTTAATTCCTGGGGCAAAGGCGGCCGGGCGTAGAGCTAACCACTCCATCCCATCATATGCCGAGGTTAACAATGGTTACCTTCCACTCCTCCAAGGGCCTTCATGGCCTGTACGGAGGTGGCCTTGCTTTGCTTTGCTTTGCTTTGCTTTGCTTTGCTTTGCTTTGTTTTGCTTTGGTATCTGATTAATGATTGATATTATGTGATTTGGTTTGCTGCCAATAATGATTATCATAATTGCATAAGTATCGGTGGTAAATTGAATGCCAAAGCAACACGAAAATGTAGTATCATGTGTTTGTGAGTAACAAAATTTTGACAAACTTTCTTTGTCCAGTTGAACAATATGTTTAACGTTTAAAAACAACCTGAAGGACTATCAAACTACAAGTATTTGATTCAGAGATGAAAATGGCAGGATGGGTCTAACCAACATCGAGAACTGTGAAATACTAGCAAAACACTTCGATCAACTTCTGAACTACGAAGAACCGAACCACAAGTAAGAATTTCCAGAGATTCATGTAAACATAGAAACAGATCCACCACCTACTGTTGAAGAAATTGAGAAAGCAATAATATTAAAACCCTACAAAACAACAAAGCTAGTGGAGAAGACTCCATTACAGCTGAACTTATAAAATGATCTCAACCAAAAAGCATAGATGATCTTCAAATCATATTTGAAGAAATCTGGAAAGCGGAGAAGATCCCGGAAGAATGGGAAGTGGCTCTTATACATCCTTTGCATAAGACAGGTAACAAGAAAGATGTCAACAACTACAGAGGTATATCCCTTCTGCCAGTAGTTTATAAAATATTTTCAACAATATTACTGAGCAGGGTAGAATCTACTCTTGACAGTCATTTCAGTGAATATCAGGGTAGATTTATAAAGGGAAGATCTTGCTCAGAACAGATATTCAATCTTAAGTCTATAATCCGTCGCAGATGAATGAACAAAAACATAGTAGTAACATTTATAGATTTTAAAAAGGCTTTTGACACTGTTGATAGGGAAACTCTAGATAAAATAATCCGAGAGTTCGGAGTTACAACCAAATTGGCAAACCTAATCCGTGAAACCCTCACAGACACCATATCAAACGTAAAATTTATGGGTGAAATATCTAAACCATTCAGAATAAATACATGTGCAGGGCAAGGTGATGGTTTATCTCCACTCCTATTCAATTGCGTCCTGGAGAAAATAGTAAGAATTTGGAATGAAAACCTGAAAGAACACAAGTTATCAGCAATAACACTCGGAAGAAAGAACAGAGGTGTTGAAATAAACTGTCTAGCATCTGCAGATGATTTTGCCTTACTTTCAGAAAATTTGAAAAATGCATCAATACAAGTCGATCTCTTGGAAGAAACAGCCAACAGAACAGGGTTAAGAATTTCTGTAATAAAATGTATGACAAATATAAAATATGCTCCAGAATTTCTAAAAACAGAAATTGGTCGATTAAAGAAGGTAAAGAAAATCAAATATTTGGGAGAAACAACTCAAGAAATACCAGTTATTTCACTATTATCGGACAAAGCGAGCGCTTTCTTGCCTTGGCAACGGCACCAGCACCAGCACTGCAGGCGGTGGAGAACATCCACGTCCTGCCTGTTAACGTGTGATTCAGCGGCTATTATTAAGGCTTTCCGGTCGACGTCTTAGACACCACTGACCTTTAGAAGTGCATATATGCATATACATATTTAAAGAATATGGTTTAACTTACTTACCGAACTTCGCAACTGTTCTTTCTCCATATATCGCTGTCGATTCCGGATACTAGCACTTTCACCATAAGCTCGTTGTTTCTTCATTCTTTCAAACTGTAAAGAAAAATATGCGTAGTAGGAGTAGTTATGTATAGTTCAACCCATTTGTACCCTTTCTATTTCCTACCTACTCTCCTTAGAGTCCTTCTTTCAATTCACTGAGTAATATGGAAAATGCTGATTTTTATAACATACTCGCTGCATTTCTTTTTCAAGTTCCATGATATTGGACTAATAGTTCTCGGCAGATTACGTTATGTTCATCAGCATAAGCCAGACCTCCTGGAAAACTTGTACCTAACTGAATATCTTCTTGTCATGTTATGCCGTAACTTACCCATGTAAACTAAACTAGTGTAGGCTAACTACTTGTAATTACTTTGTACCTAGAATTCATTCTGATTTCATACATTCGACCCACTTCAGCTTCGTAAGGGAGCAATTTTTAATTGATGGTGACAGGCCAATAATAATAGTAATAATAATAATAATAATAATAATAATAATAATAATCACTCTTCTATGGGACATAATCTCACAAATTGCCTCCACTGAACTCAGTTTTGGGCGAGTTCTCTCCAGTTGTTCACATTCAGACGTCTACATAGCTTGAAGATTTCGTTTTGTCATACGTGGTCTTCCCACCGGTCTTTTTCCTGTTACTTCTTCTTTAAAGATTCGTAAGACTATCCTATCATTTTCCATCCTTAGAAGATGACCAGCCCATTGAAGTCTTCTGGAATTGATGATGTTGATTATTGGTGCTTGCTGTGATAGTGAGTGTATTTCTTTATTTGATCTCTTATTCCAGGTTTGAGATATAGAATCAAAGTATGGTCCAAAAATGTTCCTGTAAACTTTATTTTCGAAAACCTGAAACTGATGTTCTTCTGTTTTTGTTAAACTCCGTGATTCTGAACCATAAATTAGAACTGGCCTGATGACAGTATCGTATATTTTCAGTTTTGTATTTCACGTCAAAGATTTTGATTCCAATAGAAGCTGTAGAGAGTAGTACACCTTGTTAGCATTCTGTATTCAAACTCTGATTTCCACTTCCCTTTGATTCTGTTCGCTAATCATAACTCCTACGAACTTGAAAAGCTCAACTCGTTCAAAAGTATGTTTACCAATAATCAGAGGTGACCGGTTCTCATTCACGTCAATATTCCTCTTTATTATCATGTAACTTACTGAGTCTTTTGGTCGTTAATTCTGAGGCCAAGTTTTAACGTTGCCTCCTAAAGTTCAATGAACAATTTCCGAATGTTGGCCGGCAGGGCAGGGGAATAATAATAATAATAATAATAATAATAATAATAATAATAATAATAATAATAATAATAATAATAATAATAATAATAATAAAGAGGCTCCTCAGGTGTTGAAGTTAGGAGACAAAAATAATGAGATTTAAGAGCTTTATGTATTTGGGAGAAACATTACAAGAGAACGGGTCGGAAAAGAATGCCATTAAGGAGCCGGCGAGACAAATGGAAATGGTATTTCAAATGACAAGGAACACCTACAACAAAAAGGTTCTGTCTTATGGGGCTAAACTGAGACAATTAGACGACATTGTTAAACCTTAGTGCCTTTATGCAGCGGAAACATTGGACATGATTGGAAAAGGTGAACTTGAAGATATCTGGAAGAGAAAAAGAAAAATTCTAAGAACAATTCTGGGCCCAAATGTAAAAACTTGGAAGAGGAGACTCAAATCTAACAAAGAACTGTATCAAAGAACAGAAGGAGTGGTTGAACTGATGAGAAAGAGAACGTTACAGTTCTATGGACACTTGTTGAGGTTGGAAGAGAACGAAGAGAATCTTTGAATTCTTCAGTAAGAGGAAGACAGTGCTGAAATGGTTTCGAGAAGTAAGGTTGGACTTGACGAAGATGGGGGTTCCGGAAGTTTACATCATGGACAGAAATCAAATTGGACAACTCGTCAAAAATGGCCGGGTTTCCAGTAGACTGGGAAAACGCTAGTGAAAAAAGGGAGGTCCTATACAGAAGAGCAGAAGAAGGAAGTAGGAGAAAGGATGCAAAGATACGGCAGAGAGTGAAGGCAAGAGAAGGCTAAAAATACTACGAAGATTGTCAAACGTGATCCAAAGATGGTCGACCCGGAAATTTTAAAAATTCGTGAGGCTTTGTAAGCCAGACCCTCCGATGAGGGTAGGTGTGGCATCTGCTCTGTATAGGAAACTGCGCGTTATTGAGGTGAAGGTTAGTGTTGTATGTGGTGTGCTTGAGTTGTAGGGCACAAATATCAAATCCCCGAGCCATTTAGGATGGAAATTCCGAAATGGTCGGGATTCGAACCCGAGGCTCTCTGAACCGACGGCCACTACGCTGACCAGTCAGCCAGGGAGACGGACAGCAGTCTAATCACCAATATAATCTTAACTGCCTCCGGTTGCCCCGATGCGATGTATGAACGATCTCCATCTGTGTCTATCCATGTACATTTCCTTTTTTTTTTTTTTTTTTTTTTTTTTTTTGACTTGGAACCGTTCCATGCATATTCCTTTCAGGTCCTGCTTTATTTGGGAGATCCGTATTTTCTTCTGTAGGCCGCTAGGTCTCTTGCTGTCAGACCTTTTTCAAACCATTCCTTTGTAACCTCTATTTTGGTCTTTTCTATGTGCCCAAACCATTTCAACCTTCATGTGGCTATGTTTCCACACAGGAGTTGTTTCATTTGAATCTCTTGACGGATCACTTCATTTAGAATCTCTTTTTGTTTTCCGTAGAATTGATCTGAGACACATCATTTCTGCGACTTTTAGTCTGCTATTATCTCCGTTGTTAATGGCACATTTTTCAAGGCTAGGCCCTACAGGTAGTTGCTGGTACGGAGTTGGCCTGGTAAATAATTCTGTTGGTTCTTAAACGAATTAAAGTGAGATGTCTAATTTGTTGGTAAAATTGAGTTCTTTCTTGAACCCTGTTGATGATAACATTCCTTTTACAACCTGAAATAACCTACATTTGATGCTCCAACCCTCAGTATGATAGCTTACATTTGATTCTTATTCGGCTTATAAAAAACCTGATTTTTCAGCTCTTTGAAAAGCGTAGTTTACTGTGGAGGCCTAATAGCCTCCGCACGAAGAGGATCACGCCTCAGAATTAATTCAAGATACCTAAATCGGTATTCCTCCTGTCAACACTTACTAGACCATTCATCCGTCAGCTATGGATCATGAACTAGTATTCAAAAACAAAAATCTAACACCACAGAGTAGGTCAATAAACTTTCACGTTGTTCGGGTTTATTTTCGACGACCCTTTAATAAATTAGCATTTGATTTTGAATATGCGACATTCCGACGAAATAGGAAGGAATATAAGAAATCCAAATAAATAAATAAATAAATAAATAAATAAATGCACTTGTATATACGCTGTATGTAGGTACACACTCAACAACACAAAATTTGGCCGGCAAAGAAATATTTAATTTCATACATTCTCGAAATGTGAGGATATTATTGACATTCCGACGAAATAGGAAGGTAAATAAGGAATCCAAATTAACAAATTAATAAATAAATAAATAAATAAATAAATAAATGTACTTGTATATACGCTGTGCTGTATGTAGGTACACTCAACTACACAAAATTTGGCCGGCAAAGAAATACTTAATTTCATACATTCTCGAAACACGAGGATATTTGTAAACTACGGATAGTGGGTGGCCGAAGAGATGATACTTGAAATCCTACCACCTACATAACAAGAGTATTTTGAAAGAAAGTCATCTTCGCGACGGCCAGTTTTTGTATGGTTGAGTGTACAATCCTGTACATATCATAATGGTATGAATGGATATAGAATACAGAACAAAGGTGAGAATATAGAATGGATATAAGGCCGTACAGGAATAGAATACAAAAATAATAGTGTCCTTTGAAACAAAACTTTCTTTTGCTGTCTTCAGATACCATCATCATACGACACTAAAGGCTAAGCCTTGTCGCTGCAATTATTCTCTCAATCATCTTGTTCTCTTCACTTCCTTGTAGTCATTACATCACATCAAGATTCTCACAACCTCGAAGTATGCCTTCCTTGGTCTTCATCTTCCTTTCTTTCCTAGTATTTTTCCTTCTTCAGATATGAAGGGTGATTTTAATTATTTATTTATTTATTTATTTATTTATTTATTTATTTTTTACTTATTTCAACCCACTATATTGCCTTACTCTGCTAGAACTGAAGAGATTTCAAGAGATAATACGTGGCACACAACAAGTGGGGAAACCCAACATGAGCATACCAACGGAGTACAACAAGACAATGAAATTAAATAGAACTAGCGAATGTACCCGTGCTTCGCTACGGTATTCTACATTGTATTCGGTTATCGAAGTAAATAGTGTACATGCAGTAAATAAGATTGTTTTAAAATTGCATGTCTCTTAGCGTTACCCGAGAAAGAGCATGGGGAGTTCCCCGTACGTTGTTTCCAATGTAAAGTGTTTGTTACGGATTTGTGATATAACGGCAGGCTCACTTGCCTACTGCCATTCACAATCGAGTTGGGATGATTACGTTATAATTGCAGGCCCCATTGCCTACTACGCGGAGAGAATCGATTTGGGGAGTTTTCGTTAATATGGCAGCCCCCTTTCCTACTTCCAGACTGATTACAGTTGAGGAGTTTCTATTATAATGGCAGGCAATTACCCTACTATCACTCGAAATTGAGTTGTGCAGTTATCATTATAATGCCAGGCCCATTTTCCTACTGCCAGCCAGCTTACTGCCAGTCACACCAAGTTGGTGAGTTTCCATCAAAATAGCAGACCACTATGCCTAATGCCAGTCACATTTTAGATGAGGACATTTCTTTATAATGATAGGCACCCTTGCCTACTGCCAAACACAATCGGGTAGGGGAGTTTTAAACAAAACTGCATGTTCACTTGCCTTCTGCAAGTCAAATCGAGAAGGGAACTATTCATTACAATTGTAGGCTTTCCTTACTAATGACAGTTACACAGGAGTTGGAGAAGGAACCCTTTCCTACTGCCAGTCAAAGTCGGTGTGGGGAGTACTGATTACAATAGCAGACCCACCCTTTCTCGATCGCTAAAAATCGACATCAGTGAATATATATAGATCGACATACGAAAGTATATGCGTGTTTACAATATTGAAGACCTTCATTTACAGATTAACTGCTACTAAACGTACGTCATATCGACAAAGGATTATACCATAAGACACGCCGGATTTAGTGGCCTAAATGGCTGGTCCTATGATATGTCATCTATTCTTGGGTCAGATTGAGTTAGAAACGTGGAACAGGGTAAAGGTTTTGTAAGATTATCTCACATTACATTACTTTTCGGATACATACATAGCATTTGGCTCACATATGGCTACTGGGTGGGCCAATTTTCGTGAAGAGTTTAATGATTCTGTATTTCATATAAGTAATTGAAAGTATGAATTATGCATGTTGAAAATTCCAAATTGACTTAACATCGATTAAAGAGAAAAATCAAACGTAAAAGGGATACAGATACGGCAAAAAGTCATAAGACCACGGTTGTAGATCATTCCAAATTGAACGGAGATTGTGCAATCCGTTATGTGATAGGAATTTCCGAAGGTGTGCACCATCATTAAAATTGCCTGCATATTTCGATATTCTTCGGGGATAAAAAGTGAAAAATTTAATGATCTAGGATGTTTTCCGTTCGTTACAGGCTAAAACGTATAATTTTGTCAAATTTCAATTATCTTCTTTTTCTTCTGGCAGATTATGGCGCAATTTGGATTTTGGGCGAGGCGGGTAAAAATTAGTACTTTCAGGAAACTAAACCAAAAATTATGGAGATGGTCATTATTACCCCTTAAACGGAAAGCTGTACGAAAATTTCGCCAAAATAGTCAGTGTAGAGGCACACAGTCGTTACGATTTGATTTATATAGATAAGGAATCTGCTCCATGTAAAACACCTTTTGGGCTATGTCCGCTGGACTTAACCTGCAAAAGTGACCATTCATGATATCTCCCTTAGTAATCCTCCTGACGAAAGAATGCACATGAAAAAAAGGTTTAGAGGTGGAATTCCATCACGTTTGGTCGATTTCCAGTCAGGTTGGTCTTGTTCTGTATATGTTGTGGAAGAGTAAAATCACCATTTCGGTTCCCTATAAACCGCCAGTCCATTCCGGAACATGAGATGTTATTTACGTTTAAAACCTACCTTTGGACAGGTGGATGCTAAATATAAATTTTGGTTCGAATGTCTTCAGTAGTTTTCAAATTGTAAGGAGTACGCTTTACACGCACCCGCTCGGGAGTTAAGTCCGATGGGACTTGTACAGAAAAACGGTCCGTTAATGATATCTCCCTTATTAATCCTCGTATCGAAATGATGCACAGGAGAAAAAAGGTTTAGAAATTATTATCTACCAAGGTAGGTAGATTTCCATGAAGTTTGGTTGTGTATATTTTGTGAAAGTGCAAAATCACTGTTTCGGTTTCGTATAAACCCCCAGTCAATTCAGGGATTTAGAAACAATATTTGCCCTAAAACCTATCAAGGACAGGTGTATTCTAAATATGACTCTTGGTGGAAATATATCCAGTAGTTTGTAGCACTCGCGTACATACGGCGTAATTAAGGAAGAAATAATACAGTTAAGAAAGTTGAAAGTAATAGAAAATGGATTATAACTGAGGACAGCCGGATAACGACAAATATGTAAATGCCAAGTGAATGTATTGGAAAATCAAATGCCCCTCAATAAATTATGCTAGTGTGAGTAATGGATATAATAAAGCGGTAACAGAGGAGAAATTTAGGTCAGTGATTCTTAGGTAAACAAATAATAAGAAGATGACTAATGGTGTTATTACTTAATCTATTCGAGGGCGGTTATAATATCCAACGATATTCCGCCAATATCCCGCAGATAGGCCGATTGACGCCTCTCTTGCCTTCTACCCAAGGAACAACCACGAATTTAAAAGCATGATGAGGAAAATGGCAATACGTTACTTCCCTGCTGGCATGCAGTCAGAGACGTTGCCATGGTAACCTGTAGGTTCGTTGTCGGTCTGTCGGTCACTCAATGCAGAGCATGATACCAGCGGAAAATTGTAAATTTCTCCGTCATGTGAAGAGTAAGGTAAATTATGAACATAACGAAAGTTGTTTATAATGAAGAGACGTTTCACGTACGGTAAACGAAGTTTACAGAAAATCAATAGTATAAGAGAAAATGGAGGAAAACCATTCTGGTTTTCCTATAAACCACCCGTCTATTCAAAGATTTTAAAATAATATGCAGATAGAAACCTTCCCCGAGATGCGTATACTCTAAATATGAAGTTTAGTTGAGATCTATCCAGCCGTTTCGAAGTGATGGTGGAAAAACCATTCAGGTTTTCCTATAAACCCCCCCTTCTATTCAAAGATTTTAAAATTATATGCATGTGGAAGCCTTTCCCGGGATGAGTATACTCTAAATATGAAGTTTAGTTGAGATCTATCCAGCCGTTTCAACGTGATGGTGGAAAAACCATTCTGGTTTTCCTATAAACCCCCCGAGTATTGAAAGATTTTAAAATGATATGCATATCGAAACCATCCCCGGGATGAGTTTACTCTAAATATGAAGTTTGGTTGAGATCTATCCAGCCGTTTCGACGTGATGGTGGAACAGACAAACAGACAAACAGACAAACAAACAGACACGAAACGTAAAAACCACCGATTCGGTCTTGAGTTGACCTAAAACGGATAAATATCTGAAAAATTGGCAAAACAAAAGAAATTACAGACAGCGGACCCCCTACAATTTTATTTATATAGATTACAAGGTACATCTCTTATTGTTAGGGTTTGCCATTCATAGAATCTACTCATTAATTATCGAAAATTCGAGGTTTTTTAGGGGTGTTTAAAATCTACACAAGGGCAGTTCAGTTTCTACAAATACTCGAAATATGTAATTGTAAATAATAATTTTACATGTTATTTTATAACATATTCTTCTTCATTTTAGCCTTTCTTTTTCCAATAATTTGGGGTCGACACTGTCTTCGTATGAATTAGCCCAGTTTACGGTTTCCGGACGTCAGTCCAATGTGGTTAGTACTGTAGTGCGTTGTGTGAATGAAAAAATGTGTGCTAAGTCTAACAGTCCTCCAGGCGGACGAATTAACTCGACGCGGACAAGATCTTCATCACGGCCTAGAATCAAACTCGGGGTCCTCTGAATCGAAGGGCGCTATGCTGACCATTCATCTGGGCCTGAAAGTGATTGCGTGACAATCAAAACGTAACCTTTCCTCTCTCCCTGACGTGAGATAAAGCATAATATTACGTACCGGTACCTGCCTTGTCGTAGCCTCCTTCGGTAATTTCCTGGAAGGAACTTCAACTAGAAGTTCCCAGCCTGAGGGTATGGCTTGTCCCTCCCTGTATTGTTCTCTTCGTCTGGTGGTGGTGGTGGTTATTGATTTAAAAAGAAGTACAACTATTGTCGCGGCCACCAAATTAGGCGGGTGAGGAAAACTGCGCTGTCGTCAGATACGGGAACGGCGAAGCGACAGATGGTCGAGAGTCGCTTACCTCTGAACACGGATTGGCAACGCTGACCGTGCGGTGCTGTCTAGCTGAAGCCCATCCGCACCAGGCAACCTTAACCGAGTCATTCCCTGTCATGCAGTTGTTGAGCTCGCGCCATAAGTGCAGTTAAAGATGGATAGTGAAAGTGAATTGATCTGGGTTCAAATCAAGAGAGAAGTGGCAGAGAGGAACAAGACATTCAAAATAAAGGACATAGAAAAACTCACGTCAGAATCCATCGACCGTGTGACTGTTACAGAAAAGTGCTTCAATCGCGCGGAAAATCTTCAAACAGAATGCACATTGTGTGCTATCCTCCTATTTTATTTTATTTAGCGTATGATGCTTCATTTGACAATCGTGTGAAATGTATTTTACATATACCGGTAAGTATTATTAGAAAAATATAAACATATTTATATACATGGATATAGAGTTTTTACAGACGAACTAGGAGGTACACACACACAACTGCAGGTTCTGAGATTTCATCACAAGCTGATGTCAAGTCCTTCCAGCCAAGTGAGTGCCGTAAGGTTTACTTGATGTAGCTCCTCCATAGGCCCAGTGAATGCTCGTAGAGGACATTCTTTCACGATTTGGCTGATGCTTTGCACTTCAGCACCACAGCTGCAGGAAGGAGACTCCAACCACCCCCATTGGTGTAGTGCAGAAGCAGTTCTTCCAACGTCGCAGCGTATCCTGTTTAATCTAGTCCAGATGGTGCGTGGGAGGTTGAACCCAGGAGGTTTTGCTGTTGGGTCATCAATGTTGATTAGACCATGTGGGTATAATCTGGCCCATTCTTGCTTCTATGTTTCGTCAGGTCTAAAAGGCATGTCAGTTAGTTCCCTGGCCGTCTTCCGGGCAGATTTCCGGGATTTCAGTCTCGCAACGGCGTTTTCTTCTGTATCCTGGTGGATTGGAAGTGAGCTGTTAGTCCATAATCTGACAAGGGCATTTTGTCGTTTGATGTGAGGAGGTTGAAGTAGGCTCAGTAGGCCTACGGTTAACCACTGTACAGGAGTGGAGTGCACAATGCACATTGTGTGCTATCCTCCTGTAATAAATCTTCAAACAGACGATTGGGCCAAGGAAATAGTAAGGGACGAAAGAATGGAGCCATCCATCATCAGTGTAAATGACGACTCGACAGAGATGAGTGATGAAAATGACTAAGAAATATTAGATTGCCTTGAAGCTAGAAACCGATTCTTAATTCATTGTAAATTATTGTAAACCTATTCTTTAAAGTAGTCCCTTTTCTACATTACTCAGTACAATACACAGTATTCAAATATTTAAAGTTATAATGTACGGTAATAAAACTGATACAGATTAATATGTGATCCTGAAGTATTTACGGCGTCCTGCAGCCTGAGCTGGCGCGCGCGCCCGTAACTGCCTCAGGTAGCGACATTTACATGATCGCTTTCCGGGCCGTTTTCCAGGAAAACTACAAGACTCACGGAAACATGTTTCAGGTAAAAAATATAAGTCAGGTGATTTATTTTTTATTTTTTACATTTTCCCGCAGACACAATTTTATTGGCTGAAGAAATAAAAACTTGGCCGCTTACTGAAATGTTCAATACATGATTCTACGGATTTAAATTTACTCGTTCAAGATTTTATTTTTGATAATTATTTAAAGTGGTTTATATGGAAAATAGTTATACCACTGAAATCAGCAGTCTTTTCTGAAGCTTGTATCATAATTTGTTTTGAAACTTTGTATGAAGTAACATCAGGAGCTGGAGAGAGAATAACTTGCCTCGCGCTCCGAAATGATGTGTTCAGTTAGACATTTTTTCGCCAGTTGCTACATAACCTTGGCAACAGCGTAATTTCTCTGACCCGCCTATTTAATAGTCAACCATCCTCTATTAACACCAATCAGAGAGGACAAAATTGAAGTGGCCCGACACTTCGAAAAATAAAGTTATCGGCTAAAGGAACACAAGGGCCACGAAGGGCCTCTTACGACAGACAGGCAATCCGTGGGGTGTTATTCTACCGCCCCCAACCACAGGGAGGAATCTTCATCTGGTTACCCCGTGCGCTTTCCGGAAATGGAAACGAGAAACTTCCGTCTCTAGCCACATCGCGGAGATTCCGATACTCATCACCTGAGCTATAAAAAGGAGGCTAGCAGCGAACAGTCAGTCAGTATTGGAGTTCAGTCGTTGGAGGTGCGACAGCAGTGCTGGCTGTCACCAGTGTTCCACCTGAGTCTGAACGAGGAGTTGCTGTAGCAGAGTGTCGTGTTGGAGTACTGTCCGTATGCCAACGTGGAGTGAGTAACTGGAGCATGACGGCAGTAGTGCTGGTTGTCGTCTCTGCCTCGCCGGAGTCGGAGGATCGTCCCGTACGAAGCGGAATACTGTGAGTACTGCCTTGAAGTACTGTGTAAGTTGCTACCGTGGACTTTAAACCGTCGTAGAGTCAGCGTATGGAACAACTGTCATGAGTAGAACTGAAGCAGTCTTAACTGCCGTTGCTGTAAGGATTGCTCGCTAGTACTATTGAGTTGTTGCTGATGTGTGACCGCTGTTTAGTTGTCACTGTTGCGCAACTTACTGTGTTTGGACGTGAGAGTGGATGACCTCTGGAGTCGAATCAAGGAACAGTCGTCGTGTGCTGTGGGGGTCAGCAGCCCTGGTTCGTATCTGTCCGCCTCTAGTTGGTTTGCTGTACGACTGAACTTGCAAGCGAAAGTGAAAGCAAAGTGAGCCTGTCAATAAGGATTATAGCTGTCTCAGATAATATCAACGAGCCGGAATACCTGCTGTGTGAAGAGGACAGAGGCTTGTAAATATATGGCAATTATTGAATGTGGTCATGTGGTTGAATAAAATTGAGGGGTGTCTGTTCAAAAGATGCTATTTCCACCTTAAGAGAGTTGTGGGAAAAGAGCAAGAAACGTAGAAAAGATACATGGAACGTACCCATGATCTGGCTTGGCACAAATTTTGAGGAATTACATCTTCCTGGTCTGGATTGCTCATGGCAATCGATAATATTCAACTAGTGTTATGCATGAGGACGAAACACTGATTTATTTTTTGGAAGTGGGAAGAGCACCTTTTCAACAAACACTCCTCTATTGTGTGTGTGCATTTGTATGTATTGGTTCAACCTGAAATAAATTAGAGCGACAAAACAGGCTGAGTTTTATTCGTAACAAAAATATTTTTATTTCTGTCCCAGGCGCTTATCTTCATTGGTCTTGTATCCTTAATTTTTAGTTTCATCGTGTCCGACTCGTTGGCTGAATGGCCTTCGGTTCAGAGGGTCCCGGGTTCGATTCCCGGCCGGGTCGGGGATTTAACCTTAATTGGTTAATTCCAATGGCCCGGGGGCTGGATGTTTGTGCTGTCCCCAACATCCCTGCAACTCACACACCACACACAACACTATCCTCCACCACATTAACACGCAGTTGCATACACATGGCAGATGCCGCCCACCCTCATCGGAGGATCTGCCTTACAAGGGATGCACTCGACTAGAAATAGCCACACGAAATAAAAAACAATAATAAAGTTCCATCGTGTAAACAATCAAGTTCATTAATTGTATGCTGCATTTCTGTCTAACTAGTGTGCTTAAATTGTTTAAGTTGAACACTCACCCAAATAAATTTGAAAACTGAACACACTTCGGCAGAGTGAAGCGTTGTTTTTAATAATAACCTTCGATCTTAAATAGTACGACATTTAAAAAATGTATACCATCATCTCAAATTCTTTTCGTATGTAATAATCTTATGCTTGTGAAATTCTCCGACACTCTGCTTTTCCATTGAAAATGCCTACTCGATTAATATCGAGAACGGCGTAGAGTTAACATGAATCAGAAAACCTGAACTAGATCATTTTCAAATTATAAATACCTACTTTTTCCAGGTACTGGTTTTACTGTACTTACGTACAAAGACAGAGACTTACCTTTTCTTTAGAAGCTTCCAGATCAGGCCCAAGACTGCCTAGTTTGGGTGGTGGAAGATTTCGGTAGTCTTTGATATTGTACGGCTTGTATGTTGCGTATTTCAAAGCACCATTGGCTTCCACAAGATGCTGCTCAAACAAATATAACAACTATATTAAAATAGACAAATATTTCACATATGGAATGTTCATCAATAAGCGAGCTGCATCAAATGAATCGTCAGCGGATTTGAGATTACCAAACTGTTACTTTCTAATACTTTGAAAAAGGAATAGAGTGTTAAAAATGATTTAAAAATGAAATCAATGAATGGAATTTGAAGATACCAAAAGTAAAACATCGAAGATTACAATTTAATTATTATTCTTCTACTTCTTCTGGTTCCGTCCCCTCACAGAAGGTTGGCGACCACCACGGAGTAATTTTTCCTATTACC
The DNA here is from genome assembly GCF_040414725.1 of Anabrus simplex. Taxonomy (NCBI): domain Eukaryota; kingdom Metazoa; phylum Arthropoda; class Insecta; order Orthoptera; family Tettigoniidae; genus Anabrus; species Anabrus simplex. The sequence goes on along the minus strand of NC_090267.1, from coordinate 117,342,918 downwards.
TGGTGTTGCCTTACCTTGAATGCCGGAACACTATTGGAGATTTCGCGCCCAGGATAATCTTAACATCTACAGCCACGTTTCCCCTTTGTCTTACCTTCTACGATCAGTTGTATCAAGTTGTATTATTGTCACTTCGAAAAGTGTGACTGAAGCAGGCTAACTTCTTGCGTGTTGTGAGAGCTATAACTTCACAAGATTAAAATATAATTGAAGAAATTAAATTATGCACTTTCAACGAAGAACATACAACTCTGCAGTAAAAATTACCAGTAAGTTTGAAAAGTAAGTTTTATATCCCTCTCACAGCCATAGAGCGACACTGACAGTCCCTCAGCCCTTAAAACACATATAAACCCAATCTGAACAGTCTTTTGTACAGTGTCTTATGTTCAGAAGCAGTGTCCGTGAGATTTGGCTCAACAACTCAAACAAACGCCACCAGAGTGCATGTCGGTTTGCGTGTTCGTTCAAATGAAGGCAGAATACGATATGCATGCATTTCCTTGAAATTTAATATCAACTGCTCCTGGGAGGAAAATATATCATATTTTTTCTTTATTACATTGGCGGTGTCAAAACACAACGGCATTACCATACGAGCCACCCGCTCGGCCTACCTTTATGTGAGAATCCTTGTCCCTACTCTCGAGGACGTCAATCGGATACCTGCGGATGGGGTAACGACCCACCACCACCATCACAAGGTGGAACCATCCAAACCTCTCCCACCGCAGCCAATCCGTTGTCAGCGCTGCTTAAATTACAGCAGACTCAACACCACCTAGTTAAAAACAGAACATCCATTGTACAGCTACTGCACACAAAACCATCCCATCTACAGATGGATTAATATAGCTCAGCCTCTCCGCTGCAACATCTTCTGGGAACATCAAGTTATTCAAGGCGTTGCAAAGCATGCCCCAAACCATTCGCTAATCAAATTGGGTTTGTCGTACCATTGAGTACCATCGACGTCCCCTCTACATTCCCTCCCCTTGCTCATTGTTACCACCACCAACCGTTGAAGATATATTTCAGTTCATCACTATGGCACTGTACAATATAGGGTATCTCATATAAACCACAAACCGAACGCACTGTGTTTGTACTCTGCGTTACGGCAGCTGCAGTATTGGAGAGGTGGTGGTGGTGATTATTGTTTTAAGAGGAAGTACAACTAGGCAACCATCCTCTATTTAACACTAATCAGAGAGAAGAAATGGAAGGGGTCCGACACTTCGAAAAATGAAGATATCGGCCAAAGGAAGACAAGGGCCCCGAAGAGCGTGAAAATGAAGGACTCCCTAGCCCTCGCAAACCTAATAGCGTCGGGGTCTGAAAAGAACAAGAGTTGACCAAGAGAGGTCGGATAGGATAGATGAAAGTGAGGAGCCTGGCACAAGTAAGTGGAAGCAATGCCAGGACTCAGCTAAGGGCCCCGTGGTCGCCAACCCACGCTCTAAAGTTCAGAGCCCCTGAGGCCCCTTTTAGTCGCCTCTTACGACAGGCACGGGATGCCGTGGGTGTTATTCTACCGCCCCCACCCACAGGGGTGCAGTATTGGAGACGTGCGCATAGTTCTTGACCTTGCAAGCAGCCTATATGTGTTCGACCTGGCACGCTACTCTGAATCTCAGCTGTTAACATGGTGAGACAGTTATCATGATAACACCGTATTTTCGTATGTAAAAGTTCTGGTTTCATCTTAATGGTCGGTGAACTATCATAACTCTCGCTATTGGTGTGCAGAAAATCCTAATGGTGTTTACGAAGTCCCTCATTACAGTATAATAGTAAGATCGATGTTTCGTGTGCCGTTAGTACAAGACGAATTATTGGGCCTATTTTGTTGGAGATGACAGTAAATACAGAGAGATAGCAAGATGACATTTTGACACCTTTCTTCCATCAGTCAACGGAAGAAGAAAAATCACGTGGGTGGTTTCAACAAGTTTGAGCCCTGCTCATACAGAAGTAGACTCCCTTCTTACAATCTCGGAAGTGTTTGCAGACAGAGTGATCAGTGCTGGTCTATTTCCCCCTCGTTCTCCAGTACGAACTGTATGTGTGTTTTTTACCTGTGGGGTAAACTGAAAGAAAAAGTGTATCGAAGAAATCCTCACACATTGGAGAAACTGAAAGAAAGCATTACGAATTAAATCACAAACATTACAGTGGCAGAATTCACTCGCGTCAGCCAGAATGTGGTTACCAGACACAATGTCGGTACAGCCCAAGAAGGACGACACTTCCACCATTTTTTATAAGGTAAGACTTCAGATAAGACTGTATACAGGCCTAAAGAAGGGCGGCCGTGCGCGACATAAGTTCGGCTGAAGCAGCTGCCGTAGCGCAGAGCGCATTCGATCTGACTATATGAGAGACCCTGTATTTATCCATTCCACCGTTCACTTGTACTTGACCTCTTACAAGCAGCTGCTAATCAGACATCTTCACTATCAAACATCACATTCTGGATTAAACATTAATTTCTCTTTCGCGCTACTGGAAACTTCAATTTATACCCCATACCTGCCCCCAAGCCCCATAAGCATTATTTGAAACCCCCTATCCCGCTCAAGCCCCCACCCCATTCACACCTTCATCATCAACTCTTCGTATATATCATTAAGGGAACACCTGCGTAGGTGGGGAGGAATATTTTCTTCACCTTTAGTTGTATCACCTTTACAGTGATCGGTAAAGGGATTTGGGTTGGTGGGTGGGAAAAAACATAAAAAAATACGAATAGGTATATATAACAAAAATAACTAAAGTATGTCCCTTCTTCCAGGTACTCACTATTCCAGCCACAAAATATTATACACCCACCCATTATCCACTATCAACATCCTCACCGCAATAGCAACCATAATCACTTGAACTCACTCATATTACATACGGTATGCGCCAAAATACACAGTACTGGAAATTATGTTAATCTGATTGCCATTACCTTACTTATCGAGATGATATTGTAAATGTTCAGAATATACTTCATTGCGCTGTAGGCAGTGTTCATAACTCCTCTTACGACAGGCAGGGGATACCGTGTGTGTTATTCTACCCCCTCCACCCACAGGCGAAAAACAGGATAGATGGAAGGGAAGAGAGATCTATAGTACGCGAAATTTTCTTGAGCCCTGAGCTTCATAGTGCCGAATGGGAACTAGGGCTCAAGAAAAGGTTCGCGTACTATATGTCAAGACCAGCTGGAGGGCCCGTAATCGCTCACGTCACACAATATGTGCGCCTCTGAGTAAGAGGATTCAGTTCTCAAAGTCGAAAAAGTTTTGAGGGCTATGCATAGAAGTGAGTGGGTCAAATAGTGGACAGAGACCCTCAGGCGTAAGTTTCACAAAGTATAGGAACTATCGAAATAGATTCTTTATGAAATGTACTTGGTACTTTCAGAGGGCATTACAACATAGGGAACTGCAGCTATTATCATATTCATAACAAAGTGGTGGTTTCTCTGGAATTCCGAATTGATAAATGGAACGAAATGCTGAATACGTATCTACGTATGGTTGAAAATTTAGGTTATATATGAGAAAAGGGGTGAAATATGCAACAATTTCACTGTGCAATAGGAACCTACAGCGTGTTTTAGTGTCTAAATCTTTTCTTTTTTTTTTTTTTTTGCTAGGGGCTTTACGTCGCACCGACACAGATAGGTCTTATGACGACGATGGGATGGGAAAGGCTTAGGAGTTGGAAGGAAGCGGCCGTGGCCTTAATTAAGGTACAGCCCCAGCATTTTTCTGGTGTGAAAATGGGAAACCACCGAAAACCATTTTCAGGGCTGCCGATAGTGGAATTCGAACCTACTATCTCCCGGATGCAAGCTCACAGCCGCGCGCCTCTACGCGCACGGCCAACTCGCCCGGTAGTGTCTAAATCTAAGAATAAACATATCAATATAGAGTAAATTATAATCTGTATTCGTTATTCAAAATTACCTTATACATTTAATGGATATAAAACAGCAGAACAATGGCGAACTTCATCAGTCCGCTCCCCTTTACTATAGACAGGAATATAACTTGCCTTTGTGGACAAAAGTTATGGGACAAGGATGAGATGGAGAGACTCTAATGTCTTCAAGCAATAAGTTTAGTACGTACTACGAGTAGTAAGGGTAAGAGAAATATGAGTGAGAAGTTTTCGAAAATATCAATATTAACGTTTAGTATGAAATAATTCTATCTCGCTCAAACATATTAAAGGGAACTCTATACCTACGCTATACATAATCGATCATACGATGTACACCAGCCATGTCAAAGCGGGTCCACTGATGGCACGCGTTATGCTCCTGACATTCCCGAAAAGTGCTGCTGCAATCAATGTAATTAAAGGCAATGCGAGGAAAATGAATAAATATGCCTGAAGTGGTGAAACACAAAGGTTATCACTTACCTTTTTCTTGATGGACTGGACAATTTCGGGCTTCATTGCCTCAAGAACACTCTTACAATCCTTGGCATTGCTCATCCCAACTGAACAGCTAAGGGACGACTTGCTGGCCCCCAAAGTTTGCTGAAAAGAAGATGCATGTTATTGTTCTTAGTGACACTCTAATTTCATTTTTTTAAATACAATTGGTTTTACGTCGCCCCGACACAGATAGGTCTTATGGCGACGATGGGATAGGGGTGGGAAGGAAACCGTGTGGAAAATGTAAAATCGCGGAAAGTCATTTTTCTGGCTGCCGACATCGGGGTTCGAACCCACTATCTCCCGGATGCAAGCTCACAGCTGCGCGACCCTAACCACACGGCCAACTCGTATAAAAATTATCTCCCAATACCATATCAACTGTTGGATACAATTCGCTTCTAGAACTATGTAATCGTCGTAGTAGTAAGTGTATATTCAATGGAGGAGATAACTAGACCACTAGCCTCTCTAAACAATAACTGATTCGGACAGAGTTAAAATGTACTCTGTCATCATTTGCAAATTATCAAAAGGATGAAACATTATTTTTCAAAAATATTTGCGGCACATAAACGATGAATTGAGTGTGTTACAAAGTAATGAGAGGTAGAGTACTCTACTTGCACTATCATAATTATTAAAAACGATATCTTTTATAAAAGTGACATAGGACTAATTAGATCCAGCTTGATTTTTTTGTTGTTATTTATAAAATAACTATACATCCCTCTTCATTGCCTGAAATGTAACACATTTTTCATATATAATTTTTCGCAGTATAGCAAATCATTTTACTAATCACTTACAGTATACTGTAAAAGTTCAGTAATTAAGGAGTTAATCCACGTATTTCCGGTTCTAAAGATAATAGGCAACTTGATGTCTTTGGAGCGCACAGACCGACAAAGGGTAGCTGACACTGATTCAGAATTATTTGATAAGGTAATCAGCTATGTGGAAAACGACATGAAAAGGAATATGATTCTACCGGGAGATCTCAATTTACCAAATGTCAAATGGGAAGGTAATGCGAACGACAGGAGGCAAGGCCAACAAATGGCAAATAAGGTAATATGAGAAGGACAGCTGATTCAGAAAGTGATGAAACCAACTAGAGGGAAGAATGTTCTGAACGTTGCGCTGTTAAACCACATAAGCTCTATGGAGAAACCGAAGCAATAGATGGTATTAGTGATCACCAAGCTGTTTTTATCGTAGTTAAAAATAAATGTGAGAGAAAGGAAGGTCTTAAAAGTGAGACTATTAGGCAGTACCATATGGCTGATAAAACAGGCATGAGGGAGTTTTTAAAAGTAACTATGATCGGTGGAAAACGGAAAAAAAAATGGAGACAGACTCTGGGATGGGTTTACAGTAATTGTTCAGGAATGTGAAAACAGGTCTGTACCTACAAACGTGACAAGTAATGGTAAAGACCCACTATATTATAACAGAGAACTAACGAGACTAAGAAGGAGGTGCAGACTGGAAAGGAATAGACTTAGAAATGGCTGTGTAAGTAAGGAGTAATTGAAAGAACTTACTAGGAAATTGAATCTAGCAAAGAAGTCAGCTAAGGATAACATGATGGCAAGCATAACTGGCAGTCGTACAAATTTTAGTGAAGAATGGAAGGATATATATAGGTACTTTAAGGCAGAAACAGATTCCACTAACGACACTCCAGGAATCATTGATGAACAAGGGGAGGCGTGTATGTGAGGATCTTCAAAAGTCAGCAGTATGTAAAGATTGTTGGTTACAAGGATAATTTCCAGTTAGAGGAGGTGATTAATACTAATGAAGTACTAAAATTTACCTATGATAACGACATTTACGATAAGATACAAAAGTTGAAAACTAGAAAAGCGACTGGAATTGATAAGATTTTTGGGGATATACTAAAGACAATGGGTTGGGATATAGTACCATATCTGAAGTACTTATTTGATTATTTTTTACATGAAGGAGATATAGGCCTACCAAATTAATGGAGACTTGCTATGGTATTCCCTGTGTATAAAGGAAAGGGTGATAGACATAAAGCTGAAAATTTCAGGCCAGTCAGTTAGAAATGCATTGCATGTAAGCTTTGGGAAAGCATTTTTTCTAATTATATTATATATGTTTGCGAAATGATTAACTGGTTCGACAAAATGCAGTTCGGGTTTAGAAACTCAACCTGTAGGATTCCAGGAAGATATAGCAGAAATCTTGGATTCAGTAGGTCAAATGGACTGTATCGCGATTGACCTGTCTAAGGCATTTGATATGGAGGGTCATGGGAGACTATTGGTAAAAATGAGTGCAATTGTACTAGACAAAAGAGTGACTGAATGGGTGGCTATATTTCTAGAAAATATATCTCCAAAAAAAAACAGAGTAGGTGAAGCTTTATCTGACCCTACAATAATTAAGAGGGGAATTCCCCAAAGGCAGTATTATTGGATTTTTATGTTCCCTCATATACTGTATATAAATGATATGAGTAAAGAAGTGGAATCAGAGATGATGTTATTCTGTACAGAGTAATAAATAAGTTACAAGATTGTGAGCAACTGTAAAATGACCTCGATAATGTTGTGAGATGGACAGTACGCAATGGTATGTTGATAAACGGGATTAAAAGTCAGGTTGTGAGTTTCACAAATAGGAAAAGTCCTCTCAGTTTTAATTACTGCATTGATGGGGTGAAAGTTTCTTATGAGGATTACTGTAAGTACCTACGGTAGGTCTTAATATAGAGAAAGATCTTCATTGGGGTAATCACATAAATGGGATTGTAAATAAAGGGTACAGATCTCTGCACATGGTTATGAGAGAATTTAGGGGTTGTAGTAAGGATGTAAAGGAGAGGGCATGTAAGTCTCTGGAAGACCCCAACTAGAGTACGGTTTTAGTGTATGGGACCTTCACCAGGATTACTTGATTCGAGAACTTGAAAAAATCGAAGAAAAGCGACTCGGTTTTGGGTCATATCTAACCAAAGAGTAGCGTTACAAAAATGCTGCAAAGTTTGAGCTGGGAAGACTTGGCAGAAAGGGGACGAGCTGCTCGACTAAGTGGTATGTTCCAAGCTGTCAGTAGGGAGATGTTGTGGAATAACATTAGTAGACGAATAAGTTTGAGTGGTGTGTTTAAAAGTAGGATATATCGCAATATGAAGATAAAGTTGGAATTCAAGAGAACAAATTTGGGCAAATAATCGTTTAGCCTGTAGGAAGGGGAGTTAGGGATTGAAATATATTACCAAGGGAAATGTTCAATAAATTTTCAAATTGTTTGAAGATAGAAAAGGGCTGGTAAAATTATGTTATCCGCCGTTGTATGCAACTATCTTCCTAACTTCGGATTATAACTGTACCGGGCGGTACACCTCTACACCGTTTATTTAAAAGTTGCGCCAGTTGAAACTCCTCTTCTGGAGGAAGGTTGAACTTTATCTATTCTATTAATTCTCTACTTTCTCAGAAGATGTCACCACGTGGAAAATTTTGAGTTTTTGAACTGTGTCATTTTTGATGTGTTTTTGTTTCGCTTGAAGTAAGAAGTGTGAACTTTCTCTTCTAGAGGACACTACTGAAGATCAACAATAGCGCACCCTAGTGCGGAGTCAAAGAACTATTTTGTTGGAGAAATTTTTATTTCAAAAGTTTGTTTCTTGTTAAATTTCTTTCTGTTATTGTTTAAGTTGGCTGTATACCCCTCTTTTTCCCCTTGTTTTAGATTTATCCAATCCCGAATTTCTTTTGGTAATTTCTGACCAATCTGGTGTATCTTCCCCCAACTTGTATCTGTTGCGGGGTCCTATCCAATAAAAACATTGTGGGCGGGTGTTTTCATTCCCCTAACGCCTAGAAACTTCCGCGAGAGTATATAAACTGCTGATTTTAGGGTCTCCGGGCCATTTCTGTTCCATCTTTCAGTGTATTAAGTACATAGCAGGAGGCGGGAAGCGCCTCTTTCCTCGGCGGCGGTCAACAATAAGGTAATGGCCGATTAATAAATTCTTTCTTTTCTTGCTCAGCAGTTTAACTTTCGGGGCGGGTTCTAAGCGTTCAACCATGTAACCTTTTCCTAAAATGTAAAAACAACTGGTATCTATTCTATTTTAAAACGACATATCGGGATAGAGAGTGCTTAACCCTCTCGAGCTCCCACTCACATCGTCTTGAGGTGAACTTATTCTCTCAACCAATTCTTCCGTAATGTAATGTAAATTGCTATTACGTCACCTCTGTAGTATGGGATTAGCCCTTGCATCAGTGGCCTAAGAGCCAAAGTAGGTCTTAAAAACCAAGTGTATTAGGAGTGCAAGTTCGCCTCCTCTCAAATTGTTTTAGAGGTCATTTAATTAACCTGCTTTTCATTTAATAGACCTCAGTAGATTGGGTATTTTACCCCTGTGTTTATGTCCGTTGAGGACAACTTGAAGGTGGAGTTTGGTGTGGCCTAGGAGAGGCTTAAATTAAAGAGCGTGTGGCTCTTTTGGAAACGGAGTGTTGTATGCCTCGAGGAGGCTTTACTGTGTAATTTGGAGCAAGGGCTCCAGGGTTTGATTGGGGTCTTCTGCCCCTTTGTTAAAATTTGTATATCGGAAAGTTGGGCTAGTTGCTCAAAAATTGTGAGCTCAGGGCTCGAAGCCCAAACTCTGTAATCCCTGTAATTGTACATTTCAAATTGTGTTTCGGCTACTAAGTACCTGTTCTTTGTTATTGCTTAATATTGAAAAGGAAATATAACCTTGTTAACTTTTACATTAACTTTGATTCCGTAGTTTGAGACCCATTCACGCCCGCACCTTCTTACACCTCTACCTACCACCAAAACACGGTAACAATAACAACAACAAAAATGTACATTTTGACATAATACCTTTTAGGTCCGACCACTTCGATTGAAGGAAAAATAGGAGATGTGATGATCTCTCAAATAATTAAATGAAGTATATACTTCGAAGGATGAAGAAAGCGGAAAAATAAAATCAAGGACCAAACCTAATACCATCGTGGCCGGAAAAGAACAAGAGTTGACCAAGGAAAGCTAGAAAGAAAAGGTAAAAGCGAAGAACATGACACAAGTTAAGAAATGCCCGACTCAGCTAGGGGAACTGTAGTCGCTAATCCACGCTCCCAAGTTGAGATCCCTGATCGCACTTTTATTCGACTCTTACGACAGGTAATCTACCGCCCCCAACCAAAGAGGGTTCTTGTGTTTTATAAAACATCTTAACCTGCTCTGTGGCGCTTGGCATAGTCAACTTAGAAATCTGTTGCAGGCTTTGAACTTCAACGGTCTCCAGGCTTCCTGATATTACGCGGGAGGTTGTACTAATTCTTGGTGCGCACTCTTCTTAATTAGATTTTTATTTAACATGCTGGATGGAGGTGGTGACAGCGGTGGTGGTGGTGGCGGTAATTTTTTTTTAACTTTTTGAAGGCCTGAAAATGAACTTCTTTCACGTCCCATTATGCACAGAATAGTTCCAATATTTTGACTCGTCGCTATAAGACCTATCTGTGTCGGTGCGATGTAAAGCCACAAGCAAAAAAAAAAGTAATATTTTGACGTAGAATGCACTCATCGTTTCGTTCCAATACTGACTCCTTCTGTAAAAATATTTGTCTCATACAATGGGTGACCAGAATTCCTTCAATATTTTCAAAACTAGCAAAAGCTAGTGCAAAAATATAATAACTGACCTAAAAATAAGAGTTCCAAACAGTCTACCCAAACTGCTTTCAAGGTTAGATGGTACAATAGTGAGCAATGCGCGCATCCGCCATTTTGGGGTGAAATCGGAGCTCGGACGTGCGGTAAAATGAGTATAACGCGGGACTGTAACGTGATAGTACGTACCGCGAAATGATGTTCGTTTCGTCTACGTGAGGTCTATCGATACACAGGGTATATCATAACTACACCGTCAAAAAAGTCAGGGATGCTCTTCGTGTTACGTTAAGAATGATGGTGTAATCACACTGGCGGGGAAACAATATTTTCTAGAAAATGAGGTTACTTTACTTGCATCGCGCGATTCAAATTGACGAATTTCCCGTATTTGCAATGTTAGAGAGCCAGCCGCTGCCTATTGCTGTGCGTAAGAGGAAAGGGAAGGGACGAGAAATGGAAGTGGAAAACATAGGTAGTACGCGCGGAGCATTATCTCTGTCTTCATGGTTGTGTTCACAAAATACTACTCTCCAACTCCGAATAAACTCAGAGCTCACTCTATCCGTTCACAAAAGTAAAGAGTTAACTCTACAATGTGTTCAGAAAATGCATTCGAGTTAACTCAGAGTATACTCTTTTTACTCCGCGTAAATAGATGGGTAGATTTAACTTGACATGTGCAGTAATGCATTCATCAGTGGCGATGAAAATATTAAAATGCAAGTATATTGATACGACAATGAATTCAAATTATTTTCTACTTGTTGACAAAGAAGGACGTTATGTATTGAAAAAAGAAGAAGAAATTTTCGTCTAAAACAGGAAAAATAGGTACCAATTTTAATAATCGGCGGAAATAACATGACTGAATTTTTATAAGAATACCCATGTTATGAATGATCAGCTGACTTATTAACCCCAACTTTCTACGATTTCCTTGCTAAATGTATAATAGGTACCGGTACGTAACTTTTTTTTATTTTAGATGACCTGAATGAGACCATTTAATTATATGATCAGAAATACCACACAGTGCATTTATAATTCTCACGAAACGGATCTGTACGAATCAGGTGCTAAGAGCCAATTACAACCAGAAGTTGCTTTCGTGGGTCTTGCAATGGTCTTCCTCGTTCCCCGATTTTGGATTTAGAAAGTTTAGAGCCAATGACTCTGAGTAGATGTTCGAATGCTGATCCGGGTAAACGGAATTGTTGTTTAAATTCAGTTTCGTCGTAGTTGTTAACAACATAATCTACATAGCTAATTGTCCTAAGTGGCTTATTGTGCACCAGTGCGGAGCCGATGTATTTGTATTCATCATCAATGTAACTGGATTGTTCCTACGAGATAAAGAATAACGGATACTGTTTTAAGGCACAACTTGGTGAGGAAAGTACACAGGAACCTCGTTTATCCGGATTAAGTGGGACCGGAACTGATTCGGATGATCAAAAATCCGGATAATCCGGAAAAACTAAAAAACAAATACAGTACCGGTATATGTTATATAATATATTAACATAAGTTGTACAGTAAAACCCTTTTCAATGTACAAAAAGTATAAGAACACTTTTCTTAGCCTACATTGACGACTCTGTTTTATGCACTAAAATAATGTGTGAGCTTTTTCTGTTTTACATTTGTATAACGTGTGCGCGCAGTACGATCACGAAGACGTTTTAATAACATCCAAGGATCAGTTCTGCCGGTGTGTTTTCAGTCTGGGATTGTAAATAGGCCACCAGTTTGTCCAGCTGTATTGTTGCGTCTCCATGAGTCATTGTTTCTTCTGAAGGAGCGCCGGTTTCATTTTCGAATTCACCATCATTCTCGTCATTACCTGCCGCGGAACAGGAGGCAATAATTTATTCATCTGTCATTATGCCGTAACCTGAATTACAGTAATTCTTAAACCAGTTATTTACGTCCTTCACATCTACGTCCGAGCATCCGGGAATGCGTGCAAATGTGTCAAGGAACTCAGTGGAGTCCACGGTTTCCCATCCTCAATTCCAGGCGAATGCCGGGATGGTACCTTTGATAGACCGCGGCTGACTTACTTCCAATTCCTGTCCTTAACTATCCTTCGCGGAAAAGCCATTCGAGAAGAATAGACCCCGTAAAAGAAATACTGTACAAGTAAAAATTAATTTTTATTATTTTCAATCCGGATAAACCGGAGATCCGGATTAATGAGGACCGGATGAATGAGGTTTTTGTTAACAACTCATATAGCACGCTGCTATGAAGAAACTCACTTGGAAATTAGACATTCGATTCCTCGCGAATGAGGTTATGGTAAAATACGACGTCTGTACGCCCTGCTGTAAAGTTCCTGCACCATTGTCGCACTTTGCTGTCGCTCATGCACGTTTCACCATACACACGACTTATTCGGCGATGAATTTCGGCTGCATTGCACCCCTCAGCCTGAAGAAATCGAATTACACCGCGCACTTCACACTTGGCGGGCGAAGCGATCGTTGTAGCCATGTTTACGAGCGCGCTGCAGATGGGCGATATTTCACGAACTGTGATTTTTTCACTGATATCAATAAATCACGAGTAACGACTGTTACTTTCTACGCTATCACTGTGATCAGGCGTGATTTCAAGATTTCACTTCAAGTGATCACCGTACGCCCTCTTAACTCCATATACCGAACTAGAATGTTGCTACCTGAACTGTGACTGTGATCGATGTTGTGATCAGTTGTGATATCACGACATGTGCTGCCGCAACGGTATCCACGCGAAGCGATGCGTTGATTGCGTTCAAGGAAGCAGCATCGCCATGATAACCAACAGTATGGACATTTGTTGATTTCATTTTTTAAGGACGTCAACATATCGTTCAGTATATAATGTATTTGTAGGAATTGAGCACATTCCTCCCGAATATATTAACAACTGAAACACTTATAATCCTCGGCATCGCTTGCAATATCAGTTTTAGAGAATTGTCAGTTGACTCGCAGTGTGGTATTATTTTTAAGCGCGCGTTCAAAAAAATCGTGGTACACGGGACTCTCCTAGAATAGTAACAAACATGTATTTCTCCTGTATTTTGGAATGCCCGGGGGCATATTGTCACTGGAGCTCAGTATTAGGAGGCAAGTTGACTGAAACGGCGTTTTCTAGAAAAAGGAAGAACAGTGACCCGTAGCAGTCCTTTAAAGAAGTGGATGAAAACTTCACATTATGTAATATGTGCAAACAGAACTTGTATTAAAAAGAAGCACTTCAAATCTGAATAAACATTTGAAATGCAAGCACCTCTCACTTGCTTTGCCAGAAAGCAGTAGTCAACAATCGGCATGTATCTGACGATACAGATCTGGGATTTTAGACTAAAGAAATGTTTTAGGCACCTAAAATAGCCTTTTAAACAAGTAAATAGGTTTTTAAAAGAGAATATAGGCACTTCAAATATGCTTTAAAAATAGGCAGAAAATAGACTTTAAAATATGACAATATAGACCTACACTGTAATGTGATATATATACACGTTAAGTACAGTAATGTGGTATAGGCTACCCTTTCTAAATAGGAATAGTTGCAAAATGAAGGCATAATTAAACAGGCGTTTATTACAAACAGCTATGGATTAGGAAACAAAAAATTTTCATCAGTACTGTACTAAAATTAAAGTAAATGCAGAGTACAGGTATGCGTATTTATTTGTGAGGAACATTTCTACTGCACTTTTCAGTCGTAGTTTGCTTTACAGTACATAACAATAATCTTCTCCAAATTTTCCACAGTCAGGCTGTGTATTTTGTGTGTTAAAACAATTTTAAAAGCAGAAAAAAATGTGCTCTACACTCACAGATGTTGGAGGGGCATAGCAAAATTTACCTACATTTTTCAGTTCAATTTCACTAGGTAGACCTACTTTTCTCCATCCATTACCTGATGTACCCTTTCCTGCACTGAATTACCTAGATTCTTCTGCAATACACTAGCCCACCTGTCTTTTATTTTATCCCTTACTTTACCCCTAGTACTTTGTATAATATTCTCAGCTTCCTCAATTACAAAATATATCTGTTTGCGACTCTACTTTTTTTTTCTATTTTTGTAATGATTGACTGGAAGAAATGAAAAATTTGCCTGAATATACGCAATGTCTCTCTGAACACTGGAATAATCCTTTAGCAGATCTTTGCCCATACGACACACATGCAGAGTTGTCTGTTAAAGGCATATTGTCTATAACAGATGTTCCATATAATACAGGGCACCTTCCATTGAGGAACCCCAACGGCTGATGATTGGCTGTAGTGGAAAAGAATAGAGGGGAATTTCTCTCAGAAGATGGCTATTCTTGATGGAAGCTTACAGAACACTCTCTTCGTTGTTGAAATCAGATAATTTACTGCAGGCAACTTAAATTTACCTACATTTTTCAGTTCAATTTCACTAGGTAGACCTACTTTTCTCCATCCATTACCTGATGTACCCTTTCCTGCACTGAATTACCTAGATTCTTCTGCAATACACTAGCCCACCTGTCTTTTATTTTATCCCTTACTTTACCCCTAGTACTTTGTATAATATTCTCAGCTTCCTCAATTACAAAATATATCTGTTTGCGACTCTACTTTTTTTTTCTATTTTTGTAATGATTGACTGGAAGAAATGAAAAATTTGCCTGAATATACGCAATGTCTCTCTGAACACTGGAATAATCCTTTAGCAGATCTTTGCCCATACGACACACATGCAGAGTTGTCTGTTAAAGGCATATTGTCTATAACAGATGTTCCATATAATACAGGGCACCTTCCATTGAGGAACCCCAACGGCTGATGATTGGCTGTAGTGGAAAAGAATAGAGGGGAATTTCTCTCAGAAGATGGCTATTCTTGATGGAAGCTTACAGAACACTCTCTTCGTTGTTGAAATCAGATAATTTACTGCAGGCAACTTGGCCCTAACTATTTCTGTGAGTCTGTGCAAGGCATGGGCCATGCAAGTAACATGAACATTAAAGAAGGGTAGAAAGTTTTAACGAGAGGTAGAGTAGCAATCGTGTAGGAAGCAGCATTGGAGACAAGGAGAAGGTCTTTATAATCAACACTCCCAGGATACAACAACTGGAACCCCTTGTTGATGATGTACACAATGCTTTGCTCTATTTGCTGAAGCTGCTTAGAACAAAGGAGAGCAGTAAATGCCAATTGGGTTCCAGTTTTCCTACTATAAGATTAGCAGTGTACCTGCCCACAGAGTTGCTGGTTTTGTCCACATACAACCCTATGTAAGGACTCCCAAATATCCTCTGTGACTGGCAAAATTACCTCCTATACCTATCTAAGTAGTTTTTCTTTAATGTAGATGTTGAAAGTATGTGTTGTTGGTGTATTTCTGTAAACAAATCTCTGAAAACATGACTATGTACAGAATTCCAGGGGATATTTTCAGCAACTAGGGCTCTAAACATATGAGCACAGAAACTACTGTGGATTGTGGGAGGTATACTTTGTGTGAGCAGAGTCTGTCCAATGTTACTTTTCATGGTTGATTTTGCTTTGTTACTCGCACTATCAGCATGCTCCTGTGAAATCTAAAACACAATAATGTGATGAAAATTACAGACTAAGATAAGGAATAGCTAATGAATAAAATTTGTAATTTTGAATTATTTCATTTAAACCACTATTACTCTAAAGTTAATTAAGAACAAGAACACTCCAGGCCTCAAAAGGTCTTGGCTTTCATTTACAGCTGCTGCGCAGCTCTAAGCTTGCAGATATTAGATAGCCGTGTGGTCAGCACCAAGGGTTTGACAGCGGCATAGGTCCTACCCTTCCGAGGGCTCGGCTCAGACTGAATACTTTCGCCCTCCAGTCTTGTGAGCGCGCTGTTGTACATCACGTCACTCACCCATAGCCCACGTGACGAATACGGCAGCTCCTATTGGTAGAAACATCTTCCGATTGCTATTGGTCGATTTGAGTTTGACACCTTGGACCACGTGGGACGACCACGTTTTTGACGTTTGTGACATTTTGCTTCACTTTGATTTGGATGCGTATATCTGTTATCTTTGTTTGCGTGTTTGAAGAAAAAGTACAAGATATTTGAGGTAAGCATCCTTAAGTAAGTTAATAAGTTGATGATTGATAGTTGCCTCTGTTCCCAAAAATGTATTTTTATTATTTTTGACTGTCACCTTTTTATTACCTTTTTGCATGGTGGTTGATATGATAGTTACATAAGCCTACTTGAAACAGACACCTTAAAATTCAGTTGATGTAATGTTATATTGTGTCTGATAAGCCACTATCATTTTGATAGTATTGATATTAGCAGTAAAAATATAAGCTGATTACAGTGTCCTTAATTATTTTCTTCTATTTCTTTTCATGTCTCAGACCATGCACGAAAAGTGTCAGATCTGTGGAATGAACACAGATAGCGAAGAAGGCCAGCAACAGGGAATCTTATTTCATCATTTCCCTGTTGCTAGACCTAACATTTGCAGAGAGTGGTTGGACGTTGTGGGGGTCGAACGGTTGCGGCAGCTTCCCCCGAAGCAGCTGAGGAACCGCACTGTGTGTTCGAGGCACTTTCGTCACTCCAGCTATCCAGGACCCCTATCAAAGATGCTGTCCCGGAAAGAAGTAAGTAGTTGTTATTATTGTTGTTTACAGTACCGGTACTGTGACCTATCACATTTTCCTGTGATTCATTTCAATTGCTCTCCAGAGGTAATGATCATAAATTCATCAGTGCCAGATGAGGGGGAACCTCGCTTCTCATAATGAAATTTACTATAATGCCTGTCATACCTGAGCTTGCCTTACCTGTAAGTTGAAATGTGTACATTTCTTTGAGGCAGAGTGTAGCTGAAATACCTAACATTTATTATTAACAAAATAGTGCACACATGTGCAAATGTTATTCCTTGTTATAATCCATCAATGGCTTTACGTTGCCTGTATTGTGAAGGCGAGGTATTTAAATGAGCTCACTATCCTAACTGCCTCTTTATCCGAAAATCATTTGTACCGTTTTGTCCAGGTTAATTTTAAGTTTGTTGTCTTCAGAATATTTTTCAAGGCTGACCATAGTTGCTTGAAGATAATCTTTGTTGTTAGAACCTATATCTAGATCATCAGCGTATAAGTACAATTTGGTTGCATTATGAATTATTTCTGTAACGTCTGCTGTGGCGATATTGAATAGAAGCGGACTGATAGATCACCCTGTAATACTCCACCCCACTGTTTAATAGTATCTGTAGTTGTTTTGCCATCATGAATTCCTACTTTATTTTGTGACAAGACATTGTTTAGTATTTACCTGCTTGTTACCATCATGTTTCCCGGATCTGTGTACATAATCTGTTGCACTAGAATTCATACAATGGCGCCTTTCACAAAAACTAAGTCAGTGGTACTGTACTGTTTAGGGTTATATATATCTTTTCCATTGAGTTGTTGATTACTTTGTATCCTTCATCATTTATTAATTATAGTATAATCATTGTCTTTTGATATGGTGTACTAACTCTACAACTTAGGTCACCTCCCAGAACTACAGGCTCTTTATTTTTCACTATTTTTATGGCTTTCATTATGTGCTGAACTGCAGTGTCCACTCTTCATTTAGAGGATGGTTTGAGGTTAGGAGTTCTGGTCAGTGATCTACGTTGACTTGGTGTCTGCACAGGTGACCCTGGGGGTGCTTGGAGTGACCGGGTTGGCTAAGCAGAGGTGAACCAGGCCCATGGGGGGAGGGGATGGAGAATTTCTAACATTTGAATGTACCATTTTGAATTTATATCCAACATCCTCTCAACATGTAGGGGATCTTTTCTGGACTCAGTGAATATAAAATGTGCAAGTACAATTAGGTTTTCTTCCTTAAGTTCAACTGAACATGAATGGAGCAAAAACAGTTGTATGACATCTCTCAATACAGTTACTGTTAATGTATTCAAGTGCTTAATATTTAGGTGGACAATATCATATGCTCAATGTAATTTTATTGCTGTTTTGCCTACTGTAAGAACCATAGAGAGAGCATAAGAACCATAATACATGTTTATGAATGAATGACATTATGAAATTTGAAAATCAATACCCTGCATTCACTGTAGTAGAGGAGGAAAAAATGGTACCATTCTTATTGTTTTTTCTTGTGCATGTAGGTGTGCCTGAACACGAGTCTGGTCCTCGGCCAAGGCCTTCAGCTGCTATGACTGCTGCTCCCACCACCTGCACCCCTACTGCCTCTGCTACTGCTACTACTACTACTACTACTACTACTACTACTACTACTACTACTACTATCACCGGTGCTCTTGCTGCCACCACCATCTCCACGCCTGCTGCTACTACGAATAAACTTTTAATGAGTCATCGCTCGTCTGTGCTGACAGTGATATATAACCCTTAGAAAGAAATCTTCCTTTCCTGAGTGGATGTCGTTCATTGTAAAGAGTTGTTATTATGAAGAACTATTGAGGTAATTTCTTATTCTCTTCAGCCTGTGGACTGTAATTGTTGTTTCACTAATTGGTATTTATGTGCTCAGTGTTCTCCCTAGGACCTTTCTAATGGGTGCACCACCCTGCCGGTTTTAGAGACCACTTGACTAAACCTAGATATATGCTAATTACATAATATTATTAATAGGTACACATTTGAGTCATTGGGTGCTCCAAATTCACCTATAAATACTGTAAATCTGCCAATTTAAATGATAAATCATTACCATAATTGCATCAGTTACATCGGAGATCAAATGTTTAGCTTGACCACTATGTAGTCGCGAGCAGGGGTCTGGATTAGCGTGGAATCGCATGCGAGCCCTCTATTCCGTATGACATCACAAAGCTGTATGGCAGTCCACATGTCCACAGCAACCGAGTGGGAGGCCTAAGTCCAGTGTTACATGATTTGGAAGGAGCAATAGAACACTAGACGTTCAACGTACTCTGTTATAACTTGTTCATGATAATAACATTCAAATAGTTCAATTGTGCAGTTAATATTTACCTGTCTGATATTATTGTTAACGCCCTGAGGGGAACGAATTGAAATTTATATTCATATTGAAGTTTTACATAGTATTCCCCGCCCGGCTACTCATTCTTGCCACCCGCCTGACAAACATTTCTGGGGAGAACACTGGTGCTAATGTTATTATTGTTAATTTTACATTCAAATTAAGCAATTTCAGTTTATGAATGCTAATGATTGTTTAGCAATATATTTAATTTTGTATTACAAAACACCCAACAAGTAGGCTGTGCAGTGTGGTCATGTATCTATGAAATTGCGCTTGGCCAGTGGTGGGTTCGAACCCCACTGTCAGCTATCTTGAAGATGGTTTCCCTTCTTTGCAATAGGCAGGCAGATACTAAGGCCATACCGTAATTAAGGCCACAGTTGCATCCTTCTGAGGCCCATTCCATCATTGCCATGAATCGGTGTATGAGCCTCATAGGCAAAAAAATGAGATCATTATGAAGCCCAGAACATCATTATAATTGTTCATAAAGGTGGAAAAATGTTAAGTTCATGTTCAGTGTTGTAATTCAAAATATGCCATACATCTGCATATTTCAGACCCCCATTTGTCTTAATTGCATTCATAATGACTTTTATAAATTCCTGCCCTACAGTTGTTATATAATCAAACACTTTATTTAAACTTCATGGGACATGTATTATTATCATTAATATTAGTATTACTATTAATATTATTATAGGGAGATTAAGTACAGCATGAAACATATCTGCTAAATGGGCAGTGAAAAACTGTAATGTGGAGTTATTTTCAAGAGCAATGAACCTTTCAAACATGTGGTTTACTGAACTCATAGTCTGTTCCTTTATATGAGATCATCATTTGTATGAAAATATTCAAATACTGAAGTGGAAGTGTCGTGTGATACTGTGTGAATGATTTGTGTAAAGAAGTCATAGTTTTGGTTAAGCATCCATTTCTACCAAAGGAGGTTTCACTGAAAATCTTGTATTTTGGAGAACATTTCTCATCAGAACACAGGAAATATATTATGCTCTCTCCTCTCTTATTTGCAGTTTGTATGCACATCCTTCTATACAAAAGTATGTACTGGTATATATGCAATGTCCAAGTAACTAAATTAATATTTGTGAATTTTGTGATGTTGGTAACCTATTCACTTGATGTGATGGTAACAGTTCTACAAACTTTCCTTATCATAGTACTGGGCAAGTTGGCCGTGCGGTTAGGAGCGCACAGCTGTGAGCTCGCATCCAGGAGATAGTGGGTTCGCACCCCACTGTTGGCAGCCCTGAAAATGGTTTTCTGTGGTTTCCAATTTTCACACCAGGAAAATGCTGGGGCTGTACCTTAATTAAGGCCACAGCTGCTACCTTCCCATTCCTAGGCCTTTCCTGTCCCATCGTCGCTATAAGACCTATCTGTGTCAGTGCAACGTAAAGAAACTAGCCTTATCATAATTGTCCCCCTGTGGGTAGGGGGTGGGCAACCACGCAGCCCTTAATTGAATTTTGGCATTGTTTCCGCTTACTTGTGCCAGGCTCCCCACTTGGTTGGCCGGGTGGAGTGCATGCTGTCAGACCACAGATCAGCCTACTCTGCAACCACCAACATAGATTTCCGCCTTCGATATACAGTAGGTACAAATGGCACTGTCTGAAGTGAGTTTCCACTGTCTTCAACAGGCATTTCATCTAGATCACAGCAAAGGCCCTTGCACACCATAATGTTGTGGAAGTAGCAGCATATTGTTCATAATACTGTACTAAATTAGCAAACAATTCCTTGGACATAGCTCTTAATAGGCGGAGCTATGTTGTGCCTTGGCATGGTAATGTTTTGTGCTGGATCAGCTGCCATATTATTGTACGTAGATCCTGATGCTACATATTTCTGTCCATTTATTGGAACTCCTCTCCTGCGGATGGACTGAAAGGAAGCATTATTTGTACCTCCTGCATGTTGTAAGAGGGAACTATCACAGAATCTGTAAGCGCTCTCTTGTCTTTTAAACCCACAAACATATTCATGATTCCATCTTTTTCCATGTAGCAGAAAAATGTAGATATATTTTTAAGTATTGTATATAGTGCAGATCAATGAATACACGGGATGCATACAATTTTGTAGCTTGACATTGTTTATCATCTAAATGCAGATGACTGATTGAATGATATGTTGTGTTTTGGTGCAGTATGTAGGAACAGAGTATGTGCTATCATGTCTTGGTTTCTTCAAACACTACTCTGCCAGAGATTTGCCATCCTCTAGTAGATGCAAAAGAAGTACAAATCTCGATATTTCTCAGTGTGTGGCCCTAGGTGCCTCTTTTGACAGACTGAAAGATGTATCATATAGTAAGTTCCTTGGGAAAATACAAATGGTGTTGCTGAAAACTTTTGCAATGTCAGTGCAACGTTAGACTGCAATAAGAGAGAAAAGTATTATGTTGTAACTTGTCAGTTCCAGTCTTTCTTTCCTAAATGAATGATTTTGTATTTGTGTTGTATTGCATAGTTTTCTGGCTGATGAATATTAATTGATGATTAACACTGCTGAATGTAATGTCATGAGATTATGATATACTATGATCACTAAAACTTTTGTGCAAATTTCTACACAATTTTATACCTGTAACACTGTGGATAGTAGATAGAATATAGCTCCATAAACCAAAAGATCATGTTTCATTTCAATTTATCTTTGAATCCTACAAACTCCCTCCTTATCATATGAGTTTCCTTTCATCATTGTGGTTCCTGTGTATGGTTTTTTTTCTTACATTGTATTTATATTTTATTTCCTGCATAAGTGGCATATCTTGATACTATTGACTCTTACGGTTGGCTTAAGTAGTGTTAAAGAGGACTGATGTACGAGGGGATGTTAGTGTCTATTTCTGTCATAGGTCTTAATCTGAGATGGGGATTGCCAATCCCACTCACCTTCTGGTCACTTCCTTCCTCCCTTTGTGAGTTAGCTTCCATTTTCCTCAGCAGAAACAAACAAAAGCAGCACAGGCAAGGCCAGTCACTCCCATCCTTCATGGCTTTGTGAATTAGTAAAAGTAAAATATAACTCCATAAATGAAATAATTATAATAAGCAGCACAAGCTGGTAAGCTTCTTTTCTCCAGCAAAAAATTATTATTAATAATAATAATAATAATAATAATAATAATAATAAAGCACAGGCCAACCTCCAGGTGTATTGTTGTTCAGAATGCAGTATTTCAGAAAAAGGTAACAAAGAAGGAAAGAAAGAAAAGGAAATGAAAGAAAAAATATGAGGAAAAAAAAGAACAAAAATATATTTAATATAATATTTAAGAGGGGGGGGGGGGGGGCGAGAACCTGGGGACCCTCCGCGCGCTAAACGATTTAAATCGCCCGCCCGATAATTTTAGTTCAGCCCTGTGCTCACTAGAGGCGCTATTGTGCAATCCCTGGCGATCTTTGCGCAGCCGTTGCGTACAGAAGTGAAAAATAACGTTGAGAGTCATCTATTACTCTTTCTCTTTGGTCAGCACGTCACATCCCTCAAGTGTATTGCCGTGCCTCTGAGACCGCTGCTCATTGTAGCTTCCCAATTGCCCTCACGCAGCTGGGTCAACGCCTTTCCATACCTTACATTTTTCTAAATTACTGCCGGTACTGGTATCTAGGGAAAGGTGCACTGGTATCGTTAACCTTACATTAGGTGGCTGAGAATAGTCATTCATCATTATATTTTTCACTTGTGCCAGATAAATGTGTAGAATTTCATTTCCTAACACATACCACATAATCGGTTACAGTATAAAACACGACTGTTGCCAATATTGATCCTATTTTTTCCTTGACATATTGGTTGAACTTCGGCATGTCTACAAAAAACGGATGTAAATAATAAAATGATTATGTTTGTACGCCTAGAAGTAAATTGGCAACAATCGTGTCTGTAATGCAACCAAAATGTAGGCTGTTTATTAAATGCAAAACCTCAGGTGGCTCGTTTTCTTATAAACGTTTACACAGAGATAGCCTAGTCACAATAACAAGGCATTCTCTTGATCACAAGCTACAAATAACAAGCAGCAGGACGATGCAACAGTGTGCCGAATCCCCGATCTAGGTGGAAAAAATTAATAACGTCGTTAATAGTCCTGGGATCCTATTAAAAGTTGGCACTATACCGTTTTCGAGGTCGCTGAATTCATATCTGGCATCGTCTAAAGTGTACGATGTTCGGGGGTAAATATATAAGGGGTGAGGGGCAAGGGGAGGTTTAAAAAATGACCGAAAGCAACAAAAGAATCGTCCATTTACGGGAGTAAAAACACGATTTGGATGTGTATATTATAGTTTATAACAGTGGTAAACATACAATTTAAAACTGGATAAAATATGAATAACAATGAGAATTTCAGTCCAGTATTCTTGTTACACCTTATTTGAGGGAATAGACGAAGGCATTGTATGTAAATTCTTCCAGATTGAAAACGTATTTTAAATATGTAGTTTTAGTAAAACACACCTTACACACGAAAACAATATTATATATATTATATTTCCATATAAAAAAGGTTAAGATTACACTCAGAAACATTTCATAAAAAACGTGAAAGGATCATATTACAGTATTTGCAAGTAATTGTCTCATCAATCTCATCCTGTTCATAATAACAACATGTCCAATGTTCAATCGTCCCCTGATTCGTCTGTAGAGACCAGAGAATCGTAGTCGTTGCTATACTGGTCTTCTTCATTTGATGTGAAAGGATCTTGGGAGTCAGTAAGTAACTCAATTGCTTCCATAGGTAGATTACCATGAGTTTTACGTGGCATTGTTCGGTACTTGTTTATTAAGGGATTTGATGTAATCAACAACATCTTAAGCTGCTACATTTTCGAGTATGAAGTTCACGAAACCTCCGACAATCTTTATTTCTAGCTTCTTGAGCTTCTTCAGATAAAGTTCTTATTGGCACAAGAAAATGTTTAATTACTTGAGTAATGTGTACTAATATGGTATGCACAGTTACGGGCATATAATTCCATGGATATAGTTTGACATACAAAGCCGCAGTTTGCGCACGAAATTCTTTGAACTTATTCACATTTATTTCAGAGCCAGAAGAAAGAGCAGCTAGTAATACACGATATCGTTTTATTAAGCCTTCATCTTTTCCCGCTTGATCGAAAAGAATCTTCAGCAGCAAACGCGACTTCCTCCAAATTACGCGATTCGGTAATATCACAAACATTTTGCTTCTTCGTCTTTATGGAAGAGTCCTTAAATTCCTTAGGGTGACGGCCGGCTTTGTTAGGTACACAACTTGTTTTTGGATCATACGCTGGATCAATGTCGTCTTGTTCACTTAACACGATGAAATCCGTCACATTTCCCTAATCACCGAATTTTTCTCGGAATCGTTGTTCTCTTCTTCCTGCACTCTCCCATTTTTGTTGATATTACGGGATATCAATTTAATTTTGTTTCTTAGCTCCAGAAATTGAGTGTCAGTAAGATTTGTAGGCTCTAATTTATCCATAACATATTGAAATATGATTTCTAAATGCCCCTTTTTACGACAGGACCGCCACGCGTTGAAATATTCTTCTCGCGGTAACGCCCACATAGTCCCTGAAAATAAGAAAATAAACCATCATGCACATTCGTGCGCAACCAAACCACTACAGATCCTGAATCTACATTAAATTTCCCATCGAATGACGTTTAAAGTAAAGTGGCACTATGAGGCACTCATAAAGTTTTTTTCGAGCAAATCGTAAAAACCATCTAATTTTCTACAACTGCTTCCTTTTACAACGCACTGTAAATAACTTGTTTACTGCAGAACGCTTGTATTATGCTTAAAATGAGAACACATACCTCTTTTCACTATTCCATGAACCACAGAATACAACACCTCGTTGAACTTACTAGAAACACAACGTTCGGTTCTCTCCGACACCTCCTATCAACTGAGTTGATAACTGCAAGGAAGATGTTTCAGCACCTGTCCCCTCCATCCTACGTACCAGAAAGCGAAAAGAAAGACTGGAGGTCAACATCTGGTTTGTTTACTATCGAATGAGCCAGGTTGCGCTTTGATTGGCGACAGTGAATTTTTTCCACCTAGATATGGGATTCGACACACTGTGCGATGCGGTGATTGTGATCACGTCACGACTAAAAATCACTGATATCAGAAAATCACAATATCAAATCACGCTGTGACTCACAAATCACGGTATCGCTCATCACTAATCTCTACGCTGCACGTTCACTAGGCACTACTGACGGGACTGAGGTGAGGCGCATAACGGTCATTTCAGAGACGTTGCGCAACACATCTGCGCAGCGGTTCATCATATATTCGCGGGCGTTTGACTGTCGCGACCGATCGGGCCTTGAAAAAAAAAATAGCCCTCGTAAATAACCTTCCTTAATTGATTGGGCATATTCTGTTACTCTGAATTCACTCCAAGCGTTCACGAAATACCGTTATTCAGAGTTAACCTTACTAGTTATTCCACGATACTCTACTTTACTCCAACTCTTCTCGGAGTCGTAGTTTGTGAACGCAGCCCATGATACACCCCACTCCCCTTCTCTTCCCTGAAGCGCGGCAGCGGCTTGTGCTCTGGCATAGCAAACACGGCGAGTTCGTCAATTTGAACCGCGCACCCGGAAGTAATAAACTAATCTCATTTTCTCGAAAAGAAAAATTTTCTCCGCCATTCCGATTGCACCATCGTTCTTAATATAACACGAAGAGTATCCCTCATTTTTTGTCTGTATGGTTCTGATAAATGGTGTGTGTAAAATATTTGTGAGAAAACTGGACTAGATGCGTGAAAAATTGTGAAATAATTGAAAATGTTGTCATTCCGAAATGCCTCTATCTTATTTTAAAGAAGGTCCAACTCTGCCACAAATGAAAACAAACCGGGCGAGTTGGCCGTGCGCGTAGAGGCGCACGGCTGTGAGCTTGCATCCGGGAGATAGTAGGTTCGAATCCCGCTATCGGCAGCCCTGAAGATGGTTTTCCGTGGTTTCCCATTTTCACACCAGGCAAATGCTGGGGCTCTACCTTAATTAAGGCCACGGCCGCTTCCTTCCAACTCCTAGGCCTTTCCTCTCCCATCGTCGCCATAAGACCTATCTGTGTCGGTGCGACGTAAAGCCCCTAGCAAAAAAAAAAAATGAAAACAAGTAAACAGAATGAATCAAAGGGAATCCAAAAAGCCCAGGCTGGTCGTAAGAGAGCCTACGCACAACGTAAGAAAGCCAAGGAGATCGAGCGCCGCGAGCCGCAACCGAGTATGGTACAGTCGTGCACATTAATGGTGTCCCGACATAAACAATCAACACTGCCCCACTCCAGTACTGAAAAGAAGGGGAGAGAGTGAAGGGGGAGTGTTGAAGGCCAATCCAGTACAAAACATGGGGGAAGGGAGTGAAGGGGTAGTGTCGAAGGTACAATGACTCACCTTCTCGCTTAACGCATTGCTGCACGGACAGCCCGCTACAAGACTTCGTTGTGATCGAAATGGGCACAGTGGCGGATGTATTGAAGTACAGCATTAGGTTACCTACTCGTCCGGCCGCCCCGGGTTCGATTCCCGGCTGTGTCAGGGGGTTTTAATTGTAAATGATTATATCCCTGGCCTGGGGACTGCGTGTTTGTGTCGTCCTTAACGTTTCTCACATTCAACACTCAAAATTTCCGCAATTCCAATTACATGCAGGTTCATATATTGTGCAAGTAGGGGCAAAAGAACTCTATAGGTCGACGCCCCGAACAAATAGCATTTTAACTTACAAAAATTAAAAAGTAACCTACTCTGATACTTACAGTATTAAGAGGTAAAGGAGGTTTTTAACCGAAAAGTATTTTATACTAAGGAATATTTTGTAGCTGCGTTATATCGGGTCTACCAATCCTTCTTCACCTCGTTCTTGCCATATTTCTATCCATCTCCAAACTGTCTTAAGACTGCATGGTACTGCTTGTGCTATTGCTTGGGGGACCATGTGAGCCTCCCACATGCCAATAATACGTCCTCGATTCACCTGTGATAAGATAGGAGCCATCTTATTACAATGTTACAGTATAACGCCGGAATACACACACTGTGTATTCAGCACTACCTGTTCACTCCCTTCCCCTCCTTTTTAGTACTGGAGTGGCCTTCAACACTATCCCTTTACTCTCTCCCCTCCTTTTCAGTACTGGAGTGGAGCAGTGTTGATTGTTTATGTCGGGACACCATTAATGTTCGTGCGTGTACAATCATGTCCCATCTAGCCAATGGAAATAGCCAAAACTCAGCTAGAAGATGTAATCTAGTCGATGGAGATTAGAAATAGTGTGTTTTTACAATATTCGCCAAAGGAGAGCCCAGTCAGAAATTTTAAAGAAAGAAACCTTTCTAGCCTCAGCTCTGCTCATTCATTTACTTCTAAGACCGACCCAACACCCGCGCGAGTAAGGCTGTAGCTTCGACGCAGCCACCGCACGTTTTGTTTTTAGTTACGCAATACAACATGTCCATTATAACGTGGTACTGAGTTAAAATACTTCGCCTTCAGTTTTCGCATCACTTTGAATTAACAAAAATGAGTGGTTAGTAACGGCGACCACCATGCAAATGTTGAAATGTTTGAAGTAGATGGTCAGTGACGCTGACCATCGTGTATGAACGAACAATTTGTAGGTTCGACAAATGGATGGAAAAAATCATAAGACGCGTGATCCTCTGTGGGTGGGGATGGTAGAATAACATCCATAGTATCCCCTGTCTCTCGTAAGAGGTAACTAAAAGGGACCCCAGGGACTCTCAACTTCGGAACGTGGGTTGTTGACTACGGGGCCCTTAGCTGAGTCCTGGCATTGCTTCCACTTACCTGTGACAGGCTCCTCACTTGCATCTATCCTACCTCCCTTAGTCAACTCTTGTTCTTTTCCAACCCCGATGGTATTAGAGTAACTTACTCGAGGCCTAGGGAATCTCATTTTCACGCCCGTCGTGGCCCTTGTCTTTCTTTGGCCGATGACTTCATCGAAGTGTCGGATCCCTTCCAGTTTTTCTCTCTGATTAGTGTCATATAGAGGATGGTTGCCTAGTTGTACTTCCTCTTAAAACAATGATCCCCACCACCACCACCACCATAAGGCGTGAAAATGAAAGGTTTTGTTTTAAGAGGAAGTACAAATGGGCAACCATCCTCTATTAACACTAATCAGAGGGGGAAAATAGAAGGGGCCAGACACTTCGAAAAATGAAGGTATCGACCAAAGAAAGACAAGAGCCGCGAGAGGCTCGAAAATAAAAGATTCCCTAGGATTCACAATCCTAATACTGTCGGGGTCGGAAAATACCAAGAGTTGACCATGGGAGGTCATATAGGACAGATGAAAGTCAGGAACTGGTGCAAGCAAGCGTAAGCAATGCCAGGACTCAGCGAAGAGCCCCGTAGTCGCCAACCCATGCTTGCAGGTTAAGAAACTCTGGGTCAATTTTAGTCGCCTCTTACGACAGGCAAGGGATACCGTGGGTGTTATTCTACTGCCTCCCACTCACAGGGAGTAAAACACCCTAAGCCTCGAAAACCTAATAGGCTACCAGTGGGGTCGAAAGAGAACGTGAGTTTGCCAAGGGAGTGGAAAAATGCCAGATTCAGCTAGGGGGTCCACTGATCGCCAATATCTCTCTCTCTCGCAATATGATAGTCCCAAATAATAATAATAATAATAATAATAATAATAATAATAATAATAATAATAATAATAATAATAATAATAATAAAATAGTTCCCAAAAGTTTACATAAATTATTGTTATATTATATGAATTCCTCGTAGAGTAGTTAATATTGAATTAATTTTGTTCATTTTAGACTTAGGATGTAGATCTTTTAGTTTTAGTCTATATTATATTGTTATATTATATACAGTGTATTAAGTTTGAATATTAAGTTTGTATTCATTACAAGCCGCATAATGTGGTTAAGTGTACGAGAGGGCCAAGAGCCCTAAGTTCGCCACAAATAAATAAATAAATAAATAAATAAATAAATAAATAAATAAATAAATAAATAAATAAATAAATAAATAAATAAATAATAATAATCGAGCGAGCGAGGTGGCCGTGCGGTTAGGATCGCGCTGCTGTGAGTTTGCATTCAGGATATAGTGGGTTCGAACCCCACTATCGAAAGCCTTGAAGATGGTTTCCGTGGTTTTCCATTTCCACACCAGGCAAATGCTGGGACTGTACCTTAATTACGGCCATGACCACTTCCATCCCACTGGGACTGTACCTTAATTACGACCACGACCACTTCCATCCCACTCCTAGCCCATTCATATCCCATCGATGCAGTAAGACCTGTCTGCGTCAGTACGACGTAAACCAAATTATAAAATAATAATAGGCCTACCGGCAATAATAATAATATTAATAATCTTGAAGGGGTTCTTAAGAACGCATAATCTGTCCCAACAATCTAAGCAGTTAATTGTTTTGATTAATATTTTTAGCCCACAGTTGGCTCATTCGAAATGATGAAGAATAGCCTAACCTTAAATCAGTAAGTCTTACCTCAGATTTACTTTGGTTTTGACAAGCAATCCCTCCACTGTTGACAGCTTGCAATTCCTTACCATTCCTCTCCGTCTCCTTCTCATTTTCTATCAATCTGCGATAAAACTCTTCCTCAGCCTCACTATTCGTTGACACCATACTACGGTTTGCACTTGACAGAGGGCTTAATGACTGGGCCAATGAATCATCTCCTACTGTAGGACACAAAGAACAACCACGTGGTTGATCTTGAATCGGAGAGGACCCATACCTTCTCTGGTAGAACTGTTCTAAGTATGAAGTAGTCTTATGCCTAGCGAGGGAATTTACAACACGATTGTGTAACTTCATACGTTGATAATGTTCTATTCGCGTCTCTAAACTTGATGAACTATGAGACGCAAGCCAAGATCTACACACATTTGAATTATCACAAGTTCTCGTCTCAGAATGAGTACTGTTAAGACACTTAACACTTGGTTCACATTTTGATTTATCTAGCTCAAAATTCAGATTTCGCATTCTGTTTTCTATTTCATCAACATCTATGGAGGATGAGAGAGTAAATTTGTTGACGCGTTGAATTCCACTTTTATTTCTGGCGTCAACAGTCGTAGGCTGATGCAACCAACGACCCACTAAATATCTAGCTTCCATTTCCTTTCTTAGAGCTGGACCAGTGGTACCGGTATCGGTATTCCCTAGGACAGGTGGAAAGATAAGTGATTTCTTCTTTCTTTTATTTCTCTCGTGTTTACTTATTTGTTGAATATGTCGAACACAGCTAAGAGGAACATTCCCTCCATAAAATGGAACCAGTTCACCACTCCCTCCAGCATGATTATCTGAAGATCCTTTCGAGTCTAAGGTATTATCACTTCGAAATGTTAATACCTGATTGTCTTGATTTTTATTTTCTGTATTACTACTTGAAATATTGTCCTCTTCCAGCGAATCATTAAACATTTTACTTGACATCGTGTATGTCGTATAATCTCACTTACAATCAAAAAATTTCAACTTTAACTAAAATTTTTGACAGGTTAAAGTGATCCCGAACACGTTTATTTACGAACTTCAAGCTACATTGTCTCTGCTACATAATAACCATGGCCTGTTATATTATTTGCGATCACGGAGATCCATCATGGCGAAATGAAATCCGATTCGGTGAATAGAGAAAGATAATTCAGGTGGATAACTGAAGCCAGTAACCACCGTATTGGCAGGCTGTGCATTACCATCATCTCCCATGTCACTTCCCCCTGTGGGTGAAGGCGGTCAAGTTCATCCAAGGTATCCCCTGCCTGTCGTAAGATGTGACTAAAAGGGGCCCCAGAGGCTCTTAGCATGGGAGCGTGGCTTGGCTACCACTGAACCCTTAGCTGAGTCCTGGCATTGCTTTTACTCACTTGTGCTATGCTTCTCTCTTTCATCTATCCTATCTGACTTCCCTTGGTCCACACTTGTTCTTTCCCGACCCTGACGATATTAGGCGTGTTGATGATGCTTCACTGCTAACATGATGCTAACATCTAGATCATCGATCGAATTGCGAGACCTAGAGAATCTTTCATTTTCGCGCCCTTCGTGGTCCTTGATTTTCTATGGCTGATACCTTCATTTTTCGAAGTGTCGGATCCCTTCCATTTTTCCTTCCGATTGGTGTTAATAAAAGATGCTGTAGCTGTAGCTGTACGTCCTCTTAAAACAGTAATCAACACCACTCCATCACGACTACTCCCATGTCACTGCCTCAAAGTTCAGCCTTATTAGGCAAGGCGAATCACAGATACTTTAGTGACAAGTATAATGGACATCTAAATCCTTTCTATACCGGTAGTTGTTTCATAGAAATATATTTCGAACGACTGATGGTGATAGCTGATTTAGAGGAAGGAACAACTGACCTCCTTCAGTGTCTTCAATATTTACGCAACACGGAAAGTGATAATTTTCGGGACGAGTGAGGTGGCGAAGACAGAATTTTCATTTCAAAATGATTAAGGTCACTTTAGTGGCTGTTGCGTAGGGTTGCCACTTTTTGATATAAGAAATAAGGGAATTTACCTAAAAATACGGGATTTTTCACAAAAAAATAAGGGACAGTTCATAAATACTAGAAAATCAAACGTTAGGTACCAATTTCAATTACATTACAATTAGTCTCATTAACAGGATAAGATAATTATTGACATTCGTAAAATAAATTAACTTCCACCCTTTTAACAGTGCATACAATACAATGCATCTGACATCTTAACACCGATGTATTCGATGAGCCTTGATAACTTCACAATGTACGCAGATTTAGTCTCAAATAGCATGAACAATCACGTTAGAAATTGGAATGGAAGACCTACGAAAGTACGCGGCAGAAGATGAGGTAAATAACCCAGCGTGCTCAGATTTACCAGCAAATGGCGAGACATCGCGAGATTTCCGTCTTCTGAGGCTGCAAAGAGGAAAAAATGGAGCTACTTTGGATTTCAATGGCGCTCAAATCAAATGCGGATTTAAAAATATTTAGAGACAAAAAAAAAGACAAATGCTCGTTTTTACGGGACAACAGTTCATAATACGGGACGCAAAATTTTCGCCTCAAATACGGGATGTCCCAAGTACCGAGCACTAGAATGCACGGGAAGCCACGATTACAGGTACCAGCTGATAACACGATAATTGAAAACCACACACAGAATCATAAGCGAGGTACTCAGGAAAAATGTAACAAGAATTCCCTTGACAATTGTAACGAAAATATGACAGTAAAAGCAAACGAAAATGTCAATCAGGGTAATGCTGGACCATGGACTACCCATGAAAGAAGAAGACCAACAACATTACGAAATCGAAATGGGCATACAAAAGGGGACACAATAATTGGAACTAAACCAAACATAGAGCAGCTACAGTCAGCTTCCAGGAAAGCGTGGATGTATACGGGGAGGCTCCACAAAGAAACAGAGTCGGAATCTATAATAAACTACCTCCGAACAAATGGTATTCTTGGAGATATCTAATGTGAGTCATTACAAACAAAAGGATCAAACAAGTCATTCAAAATAGGAGTGGATTTGAGATACCTTGATTCGTTACAGGATGAAAACTTCTAGCCTCAGGGAATCTTAGTTCGGCCTTTTCGTCTCTCAAGAGGAAGAGCCAGTGTACAGCTGTAAGTCTAGAATAAGATCATATGACAAGACTAACGCACTAAATTTGGACATTATTTTTCGGAAGGTGGAAGATTTAAAATCTCTTTGTTCTTCTCTTCCTGATAATTTCTGGTATGGTAACAATTTGATATAGCCATACTTACTGAGACTTTTCTACTGGAATACGTAAGCTTTCCACAGTTTTACAGCAGACATGTTCTAGCCACACCAAAAGAGCGAGGAAGGCCCGAAGAAGTAGTTAGTATATTGTACGGAGAAGGCATAGGCACACCAAGGGAAGTCCATAAAGAAGAAAATTTGCTAATAACTGAGACGGACAAGATAACCATAATCTGTATCTAAATTATCCCAGCTAGGACAACAGACGATGCAATGGAACATACAGTTAAGGCAATAACAGCAGTAAAGGATGACAGAAATGTGGTTCTGGGGGCGACATTAATTGTCGTTTAGACAAACCTGATCATAAAACTAATATTAATCTTGATTACCTACATGGCTCCAAGTGGTAAAAGTACTGTTAATTAATTCATTTCGTGTGGCTATATCTAGCCGAGTGCAGCCCTTGTAAGGCAGACCCTCCGATGAGGGTGGGCGGCATCTGCCATGTGTAGGTAACTGCGTGTTATTGTCGTGGAGGATAGTGTTATGTGTGATGTGTGAGTTGCAGGGATGTTGGGGACAACACAAACACCCAGCCCCCGGGCCAATGGAATTAACCAATGAAGGTTAAAATCCCCGACCCGGCCGGGAATCGAACCCGGGACCCTCTGAACCGAAGGTCAGTACGCTGACCATTCAGCCAACGAGTCGGACAAAGTACTGTTGATCTTTTCTTTGTCAAAGGACGTTGCCTAACAATTCTTGATCGAGAGGTTATGGCCTCGCATCCAACGGCAGTTCTTAGGAAGCACATACTTGTCGCTATTCAAGTTGAGCTAGGAATTCAAAATCCAGTAACCAAGACAAGAAGAGTAACAATCTATGCACTAGAAGGAAAGTGTGCATGCCTATCATGGACGATGGAAAAGAAAATTTGAAAAGAGTAGGCTACCGCAGATGATAAATGAAGGAATGATTGACACTGCTCTGGATAGTGTTCTGGGCCTGATAAGGAAAGTACAAATCAAGAAGACTCCGAGGATCGCCAGGCCATGGTTCGACAAGGAATGCTACACGGTCAGACAAGATACTCTGGACCTTTTACGCAAGGCACGGAAAGCAGGTGTGAAATCTGCATATGCTTGCTGAATATGCAGTGAAAAGGAAAACATATAAAGATCTACTCAAACAAAAGAAAGCGCACTACCTAGAAAAACAGCTAAATTGCAAGCTCAAGATGCTATGAAAGACCCTTACATTGCTCTCAAACAACGAGCTACATGCCCTTCTCCCGAATTCCCAATAGCCACATGGGAGAAACATTTCTTGGAGATCCTTAATCAGCAAAACTTTGATATAGCTATCCCACTTCGAGAAAATCTACATTGTACAACAAGACCTATAAATCAGGAGGAAGTCAAAACTGCTATCCAGTCCATGAAAAGTAAGAAGGCAGTTGGCCCGGACGGAGTCTTCAATGAAAATCTGAAGGACACCTGTGACATGCTGCTCCATATATGGATCGCTCTGTTCAACGCGTGTTTTACGATAGGGAAAATACCCGAAGGTTGGAGACAGTTGCATATGAAAATGCTCTTCAAAGGCAAAGGAGACACGATGACCCTGATTCGTATAGAGGTATTGCCCTCGAAAACAACATTTATAAGACCTATGCCATGATCCTACAGAACATACTAATTGCAGAAACAGGAACTATGACCCCCGAATTGCAATTTAGTTTCATGAAAAGAAGAGGGACATTACATGCAGTCAAGAATCTCTTGGACAATATACGTGATTCAATGAGGTGGTCAAAGGGGAAATTTTGTGTAACCTTTGTGGACTTTAAGAAGGCTTTTGATCTCTTAAGTATATTTCATCACTGCTACAGCCAAACAGGGAAGACAGAACATCACGTTAAAGATTCCAAACACTTCTTGTGGAAGTTTTTCTTGTATATATAAATGATATGAGTAAACAAGTGGAATCAGAGGTAAGGATTATGGGGATGATGTTATTCTGTATAGAGCAATAGATAAGTTACAAGATTGTGAGCAACTGCAACGTGACCTCGATAATGTTGTGAGATGGACAGCAGGCAATGGTATGTTGATAAACGGAGTTAAAAGTCAGATTGTGAGTTTCACAAATAGGAAAAGTCCTCTCAGTTATAATTACTGCGTTGATGGGGTGAAAGCTACTGTTGGGGATCATTGTAAATATCTAGGAGTTAATATAAGGAATGATCTCCATTGGGGTAAACACATAAATGGGATTGTAAAAAAGGGTACATATCTCTGCACATGGTTACGAGGGTGTTTAGGGGTTGTAGTAAGGATGTAAAGGAGAGGACATATGAACCTCTGGTAAGATACCAACTAGAGTATGGTTCCAGTCTATGGGATCCTCGCCAGGATTACCTGATTATAGAACTGGAAAAAAATCAAAGAAAAGCAGCTCGATTTGTTCTGGATGATTTCCGACAAAAGAATAGCGTTACAAAAATGTTGCAAAGTTTGGGCTGGGAAGAATTGGGAGAAAGAAGACGAGTTGCTCGACTAAGTGGTATGTTCCGAGCTGTCAACGAAGAGATGGCGTGGCATGACATTAGTAGGCGAATGGGTGGCGTCTTTAAAAATAGGAAAGATCACAATATGAAGATAAAGTTGGAATTCAGGAGGGCAAACTGGGGCAAATATTCATTTATAGGAAGAGGAGTTAGGGATTGGAATAACTTACCAAGGGAGATGTTCAATAAATTTCCAATGTCATTGAAATCATTTAAGAAAAGGCTAGGAAAACAACAGATAGGGAATCTGCCACCTGGGCCACTGCCCTAAATGCAGATCAGGATGGATGGATGGATGGATGGATGGATGGATGGATGGATGGATGGATGGATGGATTGATACAACAAAAGTTACTTGAGCTACGGGTGGACGAAGGTGACATCCTGGTAAGCTTTGATGTTACATAACTTTTTACTAATATACCATTAGAAGAAACGCTTGCTTACATCAGACAATACCTGTCTGAGCACTTGACCAATCTGGCAGCAATTTGTTTAAAATCTACTTACTTCTTTTACAAACGGGATTATTTCGAACAGACAGAAGGTTTCACCTCTGTCAACAGTTGCTGCTAATAGTTTTACGGAACACTTTGAGTCTTCTGCATTAACAATAGCGCCATTGAAACCTAATTGTTTCTATCGTTACGTGGATGACACATTTTCTGTCTGGCCACATGGAAGGGAAACATTAAATTAATTTTTTGAGCACTTAAATTCCATTAACAGTAAGATCAAGTTCACAATGGAAGTAGAAAATGAAGGTAAATTACCTTTCTTGATGTGTTAGTATACAAGAAGAACGATGGTACATTAGGCCATGCAATGTACAATAAACCTACTCATTCTGAAATATACCTTCATAAGTCCTCACATCACCACCCCTGCTAAAAAGCAGCTCTCCTTCCAACGTTATTTACTAGGGTGAATAACGTTGCAGACGATGATAACCGCTCAAGTGCATTAAGAGAACTGACAACATCCATGAAGAAAAACGGCTATACGTCAGAAGACATAGCACGAGCTGTGAAGATGGAGCCTAACAGGGATAGTACCAACCAGACCTACAGTAAAAAGAAAAAAGTATTCCTTCCTTACGTGGCAGGTATAACTGACAGAATAGGGCGCATTCTTAAGAAGTACAATATAATTCCAGTTTTCACCACAGGCCGAAAGCTCAAATCCCTGTTTCGATCAGTCAAAGAGAAACTACATCTTGAAGCACCGGGCGTGTATGAAGTTCCATTGATAGATAGATAGATAGATAGATAGATAGATAGATAGATAGATAGATAGATAGATAGATAGATAGATAGATACAACAAAAGTTACGTGAGCTACGGGTGGACGAAGGTGACATCCTGGTAAGCTTTGATGTTACATAACTTTTTACTAATATACTATTAGAAGAAACGCTTGCTTACATCAGACAATACCTGTCTGAACACTTGACCAATCTGGCAGCAATTTGTTTAAAATCTACTTACTTCTTCTACAAACGGGATTATTTCGAACAGACAGAAGGTTTCACCTCTGTCACCAGTTGCTGCTAATAGTTTTACGGAACACTTTGAGTCTACTGCATTAACAATAGCGCCATTGAAACCTAATTGTTTCTATCGTTACGTGGATGACACATGACGTGGTTGCTCATGTATTGGCATGACAAAAAGGCTTGTTAGCACCAGGGTGAAAGAACACATCAGGTCGGTGAAGAATGTCACTCTTTCATCCTCCA
Source organism: Anabrus simplex (assembly GCF_040414725.1). Lineage (NCBI taxonomy): Eukaryota > Metazoa > Arthropoda > Insecta > Orthoptera > Tettigoniidae > Anabrus > Anabrus simplex. The sequence goes on along the minus strand of NC_090267.1, from coordinate 117,305,635 downwards.
CGGAGTCTGCCATTACAGAACATTTCTACAGTACAAACCATGAAATCCTTTTTGACCAGGCGAAGGTCATCGCGCCTGTAAAAGACTTCTATGCTCGAATTGTGAGGGAAGCCATAAAGATAGGCCTGCGCTCAAATAACAAACAGGGAAGACGGCTTCAGGTTATTAAATACAGGAGACCTGTACTGCAGAAATGCATGCATAACACCGCCATGGCTCAGCGGGACGCACTCAAGAAATTGTCGACAGAGGGCGGTGAATCAGTAACCTCCCTCCCAACCACCACAGCACAGCGCCACAATCCTTAAGTCCAGTTATTATTATTATTGTTTAATAGTGGGGTAGGCTTGGGGTAGGCCGCGTATATTACGGGCATGACTTCCACGGTTCATTCGAAGAATTTCTTTGCTCACTGTCGGAGGCAGAACTTCACATGCCCTGATGAAGGCCAATTTAATTTGGCTGAAAGCTCGGCTTTATTATTAAAGAAATGTATATATAGTGGCTTTAATCCAGTTCATGTATTTCTTTATGTTAAAATGATTTATAGCCTAGATTTTAGTGGCTCATTCTCCGACGTTACATACCGATCTTCATTACATTTTCTTCAACCGTTTTCTCGTGATGAGCGTAGCCTACATACAGACAGATAGATAAATAGACAGTTAGATAGACAGACAGGCATGAGGGAAAATTAAAAAGTTAATTTTCTTGTTACTGTGGACACATCCGATACAGAAATGCCATTCTTTTTAAATTCTAAGCAATGTACAGACAAAACTCTTATTTTATATATAAACTTATATAGATATGCATTAGTACAACCGGTGTTTGTCCGGTGTGTATAATTCAGCTCCCTTCCTGAAATTTACTATACTTGTCGGAATGAACAGAAAACACGCTTTAATAATACACACAACCAAATACAGTAGAGTCTCGTTAATCCGAACTAATTGGGATGTCCATTCTTTAGCAGTCACATCAATAAAATACTGTATACATTACAGTAGGGTAGTTAAGAACCTGTAGAGGAGAAAACGACAATGAAAATGACATTAGCGAGTGAATGGAAGCTGACTGTCATCAATTACAAACAGACCAAGAAATTGTAGCTATGGTGGAGAAAGAATCTGGAGTTGATGAGGAACAGAGTGACGACGAAGAAGACCACAATGAACAACTAGTGTCACATTCAGATGCCACGGCCGCCTTAGAACTTGCCGTACACTACGTCGAGCAACACTACGATGCTACGCCCACTGATGTGATGTTTATGAGACGGTTTAACACTGCATCTTTGAGTAGGTTCCAACCACTACGGCAAAAGAAACTGACAGACTTTGTATAGATAAACAACCAGTGATTGATGGTTCATGATGTGTAATTATGTTTTATTAAGTTATTCTATTAAATTATGACTAATAAAATGCAAGTAAATCTTCATTCTATAATATGTTCTTTCATTTCAATAAGGAGATTTATTTTTAAAAATTTAATATTTCAGTTCGGATTAACCGGACTTTCGAATTAACGGGGTTTGGATTAACGGGACTCTAGTGTATATTGCATGTAGGGGAAAGGTGGGGGGAGATGGGGACGCTAAGAATAAAGTAGTTCAGGTGCGTTATACATGTTGATAATATATTCATAAATAGTTCCATTTTGTTGCGTCACAATCTGTTTCTCATAGTGCACTAAAATATTTTTTGAAAAGTCAAACCCAAAAACTCCACACACACAAAATCGTGCATGGGGGTTTCTTTGTCTCCAGGGTGCTGCCACTGGCCTGGAAACTTGCATTTTTCAGTAAAAATTAATCTATTCCCATAACCTTGAATTACTAATAGCAACGTAAACTATTACACCATAATAAACCATCATAAGGCTCGTAGAGGGCATAATGAGCAAGAATACCATTTAAATTCATTTTCATGGTTAAAATGTATAGATTTTTTAATGACCTATTTTTTTGTGTGACCTCCGGAGAGGCCGTGTGCAGGTCTTTAAAGTCGACTCCCGCGGGTGATCTGCGGGTCGGGATGGGAGATGGGATTGATGAAGATGAATTAAACTGGGCAGGGGTGTCGAAGGAAGTGGCCGTGGACTGTCAGAAGGTACCGTCCCAGCATTTGACTGGTGTTGAAAATGGGAAACCACGGAAAGCCATTTCAAGGACGGCCGACGGTGGGACTCGAACCCACGCGTCTACCGAGTCAGCAGAGAGCTTGGCCCCATGACCTATCGTTGCGTTTTAGCCAGCGTAGCCACTGCTGTCGGTAATGACTGATTGAGAAATCCACTACCCTTTGCACTCAGTATTTGATCCCTTGGTCTATACTAGGGGACATAATTTATAAAAATGAAATATGACTAGGAATTATATAAGTACCTACAGGGGAAATACTATTTATCCTAAAGGGCAAGATTAGGACTGGGGCAAGATGGGGACTACGGCAAGATGAGAACTGGGGCAATCCCCGTCTTGCCCCAAATGTTATATTAAGACTAACGGAATAAAAATGTCTTCATTTATTTATGAATTTCCTCCACAAGCTCAATATATATACATTAAAGTACAGTCTAATGGATAGTGTTCAAGAACAAACGTATTGCAAGTCCAGCTTACCTCATCAAAGTCCAAAGGATACATATGTATAAGATCACAGGGGTGAGAAACAATACAAAGGCCACTGGAAGCATACAGACAGCTCACACTGACTAGAAGTCGTACGAACTGTGTAACCTTCATCTGCCCTTCAAGCTAGTTCCGTTTTCAGACCAGTGGCAGCACCATGGAAACAAGGAAACCCCCACCCCGTCTTGCCCCCCCTCCCCCTTTCCCTACCTATGCCGAAACTCAATAAGAATACACAACGGCTAAGTCTGCAAACCGTACGGTAACAAAGTCGTGATAAGACATTTCAACTGAACTCGTCGTTATAGAGGAGGTAATGTTGCTTTCCTTTTCGGAGAAGTTCTTGCAGACCTTTCTTGCTTCTTATGGGCCGTACATCCTAATTGCCTTCTACACATTCGAACTGGACGAAATAAGACCGTATTATTAAAATGCTGCGTCGTCATTTAACACCAACTACGGTATTAGATGTATTATTCGAACATGTTACCATTTCTTTTAGATTCCTCCGCAGCACCATTCAGAGCACGGTACGGCTGGCGCAATGACACTCCGTCACTAGTCGGTGTATAAATAACGGCGGGTACAGACATGCGCGCCTAACTCTGTAACGTAACCACGTCGCGTGCCAAGGTTAAACGGGGCAATGTTACGCACCGCGGTTGCGAGGTAAACTTTTCTATCCCGCGCCGCAGGTCGTAACATGTAACCTACCAGCGTTCCGCCAGTTGAGACAGTGCAGCTTTGAAAGATGGACACAACTGCAGCAGCCTATATTTATTTGCATTATGCAATCAAACGGAAACGGAAACATAGGCGATGGTGGCAAACTAAGCTATATTCACGTAGAACTACATATGGTGGTTCGAATTTGCTGGCTGACATGAAGTTTCAGACAGTTAGTGGACATTATAAAAAATTTACTAGAATGTTACTTACAGACTTTGAATACCTCATCAATTTGATAGGGCCTAAAGTTGCTAAGAAGGATACCACATTCAGAGAGGCTATCCCGGTGTAAGAGAGACTGGCAGTGACAGTACGATTTCTAGCAAACGGTGATTCATACACTGGTGTGCAGTATATTTTCAAAATATCCAAACAGTCGATTAGTGTTATCGTACCGGAAGTGTGTTAAGCTCTGATTGAAGCACTGAAAGAAAATATAAACGTAAGTAAGGAATTTATTGCTGGGATATTCTATGTTACATAATTTATTGTTTATTCAACACAGAAACACTACTTTGTAAGTGTAATCAAGTTCCGTCGCCAGCTCCTTCCATGCATCATTCCTTAAAATTTTGTTGAAATGCCTGGGAAAGCTAGCTAGCCACAAAATGTCCTTAGCTCTGTACATTTCAATAAAATACAGTGTGTTTTGCTCGGTCCACTCCATGTTTACTGATCAAGAAGACAGAGGCGAATGTGTGTTACGCGCCGAGGTCCTGTGTACGTCCAAGCTTGCTGTAACTTCCGCGCGCGCAGCTCTTTGATGTGACGCGGGAAAACCGACAAGCAGTGGAACGCAGCGAACATCGTTCCGTATCGTTCATGTTGCCGGCTAAGGTTGCGCGACGAAGTTACGCAGTACCGTCCAGACAGGAGCGCGACGCGGTTGCGTTACGATGTTCTGTTGCAAGTCTGGACGCGCCTTAAGCGCTTTTTTCCTCCCCACTACTCACGGCAATTCACACTTATAGAAATCTATTTCTAGTGAAACTATTAGTCTAAAACCTACCTGGCATTACATTAGATGTTCAAAATGTTGTCCCTCAGCTGTCAAACACGCCTGACACCTCGTAAATAGGTTTGCAGACATTCGGTGAATCTCAGCCCGTGTGATGTTCGAAATAACTTGTGTAATGTTCTCTTGTAGTTCTTCTCTTATGTGAGGGTTATTCACATACACTTTTCCCTTTCAGCATCCCCCACAGGTAATACTGTAATCACGGGGATTTAAATCAGGAGATCTAGGGAGATAATTAACCACACGATCTTCGAAAACTTCCCGTATTACCTCCATTTAAAAAAATGAAATGGCGTATGGCTTTTAGTGCCGGGAGTGTCCGAGGACAAGTTCGGCTCGCCAGGTGCAGGTCTTTTGAATTAACACCCGTAGGCGACTTGCGCGTCGTGATGAGGATGAAATGATGATGAAGACGACACATACACCCAGCCCCTGGGCCAGCGAATTTAACCAATTATGGTTAAAATTCCCGAGCCTGCCAGGAATCGAACCCGGGACCCCTATGACCAAAGGCCAGCACTCTAACCATTTATCCATGGAGTCGGCATTACCTCCATAGACCGATTAGCAGTGCGTGACGTCGCATTATCTTGCATGAAGTAACCATTACTCCATTCTTCTTCCGTCAGCACTTGAAAGAATGGTCTGAGAATGAGGTCTATATATCGATCAGCATTTATTGTTTCACGGAAAAATATAGGCCCTATAATTCTGCGAACACTTATTGCGCACTAAACTCCTATCTTTAGATCATGAAGTGGACAGACGTGCAGTAGGTGGGCACCTGCACACCAGTAGAGACTGTTTTGACTATTCACATAGCCACTTAAGTGTAGCCATGCTTCATCACTATAAAATAAAAGTTCTAGGTCAACATACCCATCGTGAACTGACTGAAGCAATCAGTTTCAATACCGAACCCTAGCGCAACTGTCAGGTCCTCTTACATATTGGTCAGGGGTGGTTTTGTACGGTTTTGCTTTTAACAGTTTTGTTGCTTTGTGAGCAGAAGATAATGACGCATTAGCTTGTACGGTGAGACGCGACAGTGATTTTGTTGGAGTTCTTTCCAAGAGAACTTCTATTTCGTCAAGCTTTTCCTCTGTTAAAAAGGTTCGTCTCCTGCGTGATTTCTTGTTAAGAATGGACCCGGTGGTGCGGAACTTCTTTACTAAGTTACGTATCGTACCGTACTCCTATGGAGAAGGAGGATGCCAGGAAATTTGCGAATGAATGGAAAGCGGCACTCAGTATAGGAAGAATGCTTCGCATAGCGCATCACAATAAATACACACTGTTCTGCTGTATACGGTACATCACTCGTTAAACACACGATTACTTTAGTATTCCTACAGAAACTACACTATTTTAAAGCGAACACATTGAATACGCTACCATTACCGCAGATGTTAAACTGAACTTTTGCTGTGAAGCAATGGTTATCGCTACCGTGCTGCATTAGATCATCTTAGCCGGTCATGAAACAATATATCTCTCTCGGCAATTGAGTTACCCGGTCGCGCTGTCGCCTTCCGTGCATGTTCCCCAGACACAAGGAGCGAGCTAAAAAAAAAAAAAAAAAAAAAAAAAAAAACTGTACTTACCTGATATTACCCAAACAGATTTATAATCCTACTGAAAAAGAAAATATCCTTTACTTATACCCGCAAATGTTACACTAAGTTTAATGATTTTCACAATACGACAGTGGCAATATGTAAATCTCGCTAGTCACGAAAACCGTGACTATCATTAACGTGTCCGACTCGTTGGCTGAATGGTCAGCGTACTGACCTTCGGTTCAGAGGGTCTCGGGTTCGACTCCCGGCCGGGTCGGGGATTTTAACCTTAATTGGTTAATTCCAATGGCCCGGGGACTGGGTGTTTGTGCTGTCCGCAACATCCCTGCAACTCACACACCACACATAACACTATCCTCCACCACAATAACACGCAGTTACCTACACATGGCAGATGCCGCCCACCCTCATCGGAGGGTCTGCCTTACAAGGGCTGCACTCGGCTAGAAATAGCCACACGAAATTATTATTATTATTATTATTATTATTATCATTAACGTAATTCGGGGGTGGCAAGGGGTAGCAGTTGCCACCTCAATATTTTGAAGGAAAACAAATTTTACGTCAAAATTTTATCTTTATGTAGAAACTTTTTTTTTCAGATTAGACTATATTAATTTTACTTGTAAATAAATACTTATAGGCCTATAATATTTTGTTAGATAACTTTGAAGCCACTCTGTCGGCTCTATAAGAAATGTCACTGACTGACTCTGCTCTGTTAAAAAGCATTGAGGATTTCAATTGTTTATTTTATTTGCTTTAACTCAGAAGTTCTAACGCAATGTGACTCATTATCAAAGACGCTACAGACCAGCAGTGTGGCCTACGAAGTTGTAAAATCAGTGAAAAACAGGACAGTTGAAGTTTTAGAACTGAAGAACTTTTTAAAAAATCAATATTGTTCAATCACTGCACGGAGGTAGAAGAGAAATGTGGATTTAGCGCAGCAGAGTTTCCAAGAAAGGCAAAAATCCAGCGAAAATTGGCGGCGGGAATGAAGCTCCATTTGAGAGGGTGCAACAGTACTACAAAGCTACAATGTTGTTTCCTGTTACGGCACTGACCAGAGCCATGTTGTTGACACTTTTAAGCAAGAAATAGAAGTCCGCCTCCATACCTAAATGGTTAGCGTGCTGGCCTTTGGTCACAGGGGTCCCGGGTTCGATTGCCGGCAGGGTCGGGAATTTTAACCATAAGTGGTTAATTTCGCTGGCACGGGGGCTGGGTGTATGTGTGGTCTTCATCATCATTTCATCCTCATCACGACGCGCAGGTCGCCTACGGGAGTCAAATCAAAGACCTGCACCTGGCGAGCCGAACTTGTCCTCGGACACTCCCGGCACTAAAAGCCATTTAACAATGCTTTAATATGCATGAAAATGTGTTGAACTATTAAAAGTTTGATTTGTTGAAGGGATATGTAGCCTCTTAGTACGGTTCTCTCTTCTCGTTTTACTACAAAATGTAAACTGAAACTCGTTGTTTTGGTTTTGTGGTATGTTTAAAATAATATTTCGCTTCCCCCCCTCCCCCCCCCCCCCCTTTTTAGGGGATCTGCCACTGGTGAAGTAGAAGAAACCGTTGCCAAGTGTCTCGTATTGTCGTACATTATTTGGTACAATATACAATGACCTATAAAATAATATCTAACTTGTAAAACAAAATAAAAAATAGAATACCGCAGGTGCGTGGTAAAATCAAAATTGGTAAAATACTTTTATACTGGGAAGTTGTTCACTACCTCACATTTCCCGGTAAAATTGTTTGTTAAAGTTGGTAGTAGCTGTTTACATCTGTACTGTATCCCCCCCTGTTGATAGTAAGAAACTCACCATGTGGTACGAGAAGTAATCAGTGAACTTAGTCCCTCTGAAAATTTAAACATGAAAATGTTTGAATCTCCGAAGTGGGAAATCACACAATCTTCTGAAAAGTTAAACAAGCAATTGTTCGGATCGGTAAGTAATGGGAGCAGGAGACTTTAATTTTCTGTTGTGATTTTAGGTTATGTCTTCATAACCGTTCATCGTATTGCCTTCTATTCCGCAGCAAAGAACGTGATATCATTCGGAAACGTTATTTACTTTTGTAACTCAAATTTTGTTTCATGAATCGTGTTCTCTTCTTATCTCCTTAGCCTCTGAATAGACCATATCCAGTGAGTGCTGGAAGTGCTAAAATACACTCTCTGACATCAGATTTTACGTTGAATGCATCAACAAGAACGGATTTCATATGTCACTATGTTTTTTGGTTTGTTTTTTCCTCGATCGCCTTTCAAAATGTGTAAGCAAGGTGTAATTCATTCAGCTCTCTGGGACAATATAATGGATAGCAAACCTAACATTCCTCCATGTAGTGCATCTACATGATCATACCATACAAAATCCACAACCTGTTTCCAGCCATTCGACCGGGTCAGGGATGGAATGAATGAAGCCCCCATCTAGCGGCGAGGATAGATCATCATCATCATCATCATCATCGGTGATCTGCCATATGGCAGGTCTTCACATGGCAGCTCTCCACGCAATCCTGTCTCTTGCCATCCTCTTTGTTTCCTCATACTTGTATTCTATCCTGATACTGTCCAGCATCTGATATCTTCTCTGCCCTCTTTGTGTTTTTCCACTTACCGTTCCTTCTATAGCATTTATAAGCAAGCAGTCTCTCCTCATCCAATGACCAGTCCAATTGTGCTTTCTCTTCTTGATTACTTTTAATATATTTCACTCTCAACTCTTCTCAAGACTTCTTCATTCTTTACTTTTTCTATCCATTGTATACTTTCCATTCTCCTCCAAATCCACATCTCAAATGCTTCCAGCCTTCCTTTGTCTTATTTTCTCAATGTCCATGTCTCAGCTCCATACAGTGCCACACACCATACAAAGCACTTCACGAATCACTTCCTCAAGTCTATCCATGCCCCCACAAAAAAGGCTACTCTTCTTATTAAATACTTCCTTCGCAATCGCAGTACAAGTTTGCACCTCATGTCCTCTGTTATTACACTTCCCAAGTATTTGAAAGCATCCACCTGTTCTATTATTTCCTGGCCTAATTTTATAGCCTAGTTGTCTTCACTTTTCTTGTGCTATCACCATACATTTTGTCTTTTTCTTATGAATTCTCATTCCAAATTCTTCACAGACAGCATTTAGATGTGTTAGCATCGTCACCATACCTCGTTCACTCTCTGGCAGTAGGACCATGTCATCAGCAAATCTAATACATTCTATTCTCCTACCACCAACTTTCACTCCTCCTTTTCCATTCATGCATTTCTGGATAATCTCTTCCAAATACATGTTAAAAAGTATAGCGGAGGGACAGCAGCCTTGTCTTACTCCCCTTCCAATTGTGGTTTCCTCTGTCATCTCATTCCCTATCTGCATTCTTATCTTCTGCTGTAGGTACAGATTCTTAATCAGCCTTCTCTCCTTCCAGTCGACTCCATTCCTGCTTAGAATGTCCATTAACTTTTTCGACTGTACTCTGTCAAAAGCTCTTTCCGGGTCAATGAACACAGCATATATTTCTCCTCCTCTTTCAATGTACCTCTCACCTAATGTTCTTAATAGTCCAATTGATCCCTTGTTCCTTTACCTCACATGAAGCGATACTGTTCCTCAGAGATGCAGTTGTCTAGCCTTCCATGAAGTCTTCTGTTCAGTACTCTCAGTAATAATTTGTCCGGCTCCATGGCTAAATGGTTAGTGTGCTGGCCTTTGGTCACAGGGGTCCCGAGTTCGATTCCCGGCAGGGTCGGGAATTTTAACCATAATTGGTTAATTTCGTTGGCACGGGGACTGCGTGTGTGTGTGTGTGTGTGCCATCTTCTTCATCATTTCATCCTTATCACGACGTACAGGTCGCTTACAGGAGTCAAATCAAAAGACCTGCATCTGGCGAGCCATATGCCATTCCATTTCAGTAATACTTGGGCTGCATGTGTGATCAGACTGATGGTTCTAAAATCTTCACATTTCTTTGAATTCTCTTTCTTTGCAATTGGTACCATTACTACTGAAAGAAAATCATCTGGGCATTCGCCGCTTTCATATATCTTATTACAGAGATATGTTAGCTCTTTCACTCCTTTATTTCAAAGACTCTTAAAAAGCTCTACCGTAATCCATCAATCCCACTTGCTTTGCGATTCTTCATTTCATTCAGATCTTTTCCTACCTCCCCTTCCAGAATGCTGTATCCTTTTTCGTCTTCTGTTACTCTTGTCTCATCTTCTATTTCTGTATCATTTGTTCTTTGACCATATAGGCACTCTGCATACTCTTTCCACCTTTCCCTTACTTCTTCAGGTTTATACACCAATGTGCCATTATTTCTTTCTGTTTCCATGCTGGTCCTGTTTTTCCTTCAAAACATGTTGAAGACGCTTCTGTAGCTAAATATGAGAAACAGGGAACTGTTCATTGGTTTCAAGTAAACTGAGGGAAGGTAGACTTCTTAGTAGTTATCTAGCAGGATTTTGAACATAAATATTGAACTCGTATGAAGTTAGTATGAGCAGATCGGTAATGAATTAATGAGTGAGAGAGAAACTTAAAACAGTGCATAACACTGGCATTTATGATAATGGTTGCTGTCATTCTGGTCCCTCTCCTATAATAGGAAATTGCTTTGGCGCCTCTACGCATACGAGACAATCTTAGTTTTATGTGCATTGATGGTGAGACCAAAATGTTCACAACTGCACTTGATACTACTGACTAACTGCTGCAGCTTCTCAGGCGTAAGAGCAGGTGATGCATTGTCATCAGCATACTACAGTTCAGCTATCTTAGTACATGAGTTCAAGCCATGTGAACGAATTCTCATCAAGTTGAGACTTCCATCAAGCAGTACCTTAACTCAATGCCAGTGGTGGTGATAGATGATGTATCACAGAGCATAGCAGTTATGTAGGCCTACACAAGAAAGAGTATTGGGGAAAGTACACAGCCTTGCTTCAATTTATCTGTGAGAGGGAAAGCTTCAGATAAGTTTGTCTGATGAAGAACCTGATCAGACATACCGCCATGGAACGTTCAGACCAGGCCATCAAAGCGTTTAGTACAGCCAAAGTGTTTCAACATCGCCCACATAGTACGTTGATATAGAATTCGACTCCTATAAGGAATGTAGGATGCTAAAAGGTTTGTCTTGTCACCTATTCAATACATATCAATTTTACAATTTAGGAATTCATTATTGATTCCACTTGAGACATTTTTCGCCCTTCATTGAGGGCATCATCAGTCAAATTATCTCCTCAAGGCAAACATGTCTCAAGTGGAATCAATAATAAATTCCTAAATTGTAAAATTTATATGTATTGAATAGGTGACAAAACAAACCTTTTAGCATCCTACATTCAGTATCTTCAATACGGATAACAATGATTTGAAATTATTATTATTAATTTTTTATAATTCGCTTTTACATCGCACTGGCACAGATAGGTCTTATGGCGACGACAGGATAGAAAAGGGCTAGAAGTGGGAGGGAAGCGATCATGGCCTTAATTAGAAGATCATTTAATTTCCGCAAGGAAATTTAGTTTTTTAAATATATATCCACCAGTTCAATACTGTACTGTTCATTTATAATAAATAGTCATTTTAATCTTAAATTACAACACGTTTCGGTCCTTATATGGACAATCTTCAGCTAACATTGGAGATACACGTTAAAATTAAGAGTACAAAGGCAATTAGGCCTAAGTAAAAAATAAAACTCATAGATACATTAACAAACATCTTATAAAATAATTGCTGGTTGCATCTAAAAAGAGGATGAAAAAACAACTTTTATTTGGTGTTCTTGAAAAATAAAATTAACAAAGTACAAAGACATTTAAATTTAAGCACATGAACGTATTTAAAACATAAAATTCTTACTGGATGTAAAAATGAAGATTGAAAAACAGTACTTTTTGGTTTTCTTTAAAAAGCAGTAGAATCAGTGTTAAAATTGAAGCTAAAATGTTCCTTTGTTATGGCATAACATAATTGTCATTCATTTCCACAAGGTAACTTAGTTCAATATGGAACTATTATGATGAACATTGATTGAAAAGTCCAAACAAATTAATATTAGCAATCAGAAAAATGAAAGAAAAAGAAATAAGTAATGGAAACATATAAAAGAATTGATGTATTGAATAAAAAAGAGGTGAATAATAGATTGAAACTGCTCAGTGATTATCTTCCTGCCTCAGAGTGTACCAGCACACACTCACAAGTGTTGTTGACATCTGAATGAGTGTGGGCATGTGATCGGCTAGAGACAGTCCCATCAAAGGGGAGTGGAGAAGAGGGGGAAGGAGTGAGATTGGGGGGTAAGATATTGATATTGATTCCTATGAGGAACCTGAAATATTTGTCCTGTCTGTCTGTCTGTCTGTCTGTCTGTCTGTCTGTCTGTCTGTCTGTCTGTCTGTCTGTCTGTCTGTCAGGTCATCAGCCCAGAGGCTGGTTGGATCCTCAAATAGCACCACCAAAGGCTATGCAGTTTTAGGGAAACTGTAAAAACCAATGACAGAGGCCAAAGGAGGTGTACTAGGCAAGATGAGGAGTGAGGTAGTTTGCCATTGCTTTCCTCACCTGACCGGAAGGTGCTTCTACAGCACGACTGATCCTATGAGCAACACCTTTCATAACACGCAGACACTGGTTGTGCTCCAAATGTCATTACTCAGCACCATTCACACAATGGCCAGCACAATGGAACAGGCACTAAAATAAAGGGACAGTCCTTTTAAAAACTGGATGTCTGGCCACCCTATGCTAGGCCATTAGATGATATAGATTTTAATTACTGCATTGATGGGGTGAAAGTTCCTTTTGGGCATCATTGTAAGTACCTAGGTGTTAATATACCGTAAGGAAAGATCTTCATTGGGGTAATTACATAAATATGATTGTACATAAAGTGTACAGATCTCTGCACATGGTTATGAGGGTATTTAGGGGTTGTAGTAAGGATGAAAAGGATAAGGAATATAAGTTTCGGGTAAGATCCCAACTAGAGTATGGTTCCAGTGTATGGGACCCTCACCAGGCTTACTGGATTCATGAACTGGAAAAAATCCAAAGAAAAACCGCTTGATTTGTTCTGGGTGATATCCAGCAAAAAAAGTAGCATTACAAAAATGTTGCAAAGTTTAGGCTGGGAAGGCTTAGAAGAAAAAAAGATGAGCTGCTCGACTAAGGGGTATGTTATTGGACACTATAAATTTTCCAGCTGACCCTTTCCTGGTTGCCAGAATTTCACCCCATTGTGCCAAGTTGGGCTCATCAGTTGATAAATAGCACACACCCACCAAGACGCATGGCTAGTGCATACCATGGAGGCCACTGCATAGGCTACTTGGAGCCACCGGCAGTGCCAATGCACTATGAGAGACTTTTTCTCATTTTCAAAAATTGATGCCTGCCTGGCCATCAGATGATAAAGATGTTGATTCCCATAGGGAACCAACATCTTTATTATACGTGGTATGTTCCGAGCTGTCAGTGGAGAGATGGCGTGGAATGACATTAGTAGGCGAATAAGTTTGAGTGGTGTCTTTAAAAGTAGGAAAGATCACAATATGAAGATAAAGCTGTAAATCAAGAGGACAAATTAGGGCAAACACTCATTTATAGGAAGAGGAGTTAGGGATTGGAATAACTTACCAAGGGAGATGTTCAATAAATTTCCAATTTCTTTGTAATCATTTAAGAAAAGTCTAGGAAAACAACAGATAGGGAATCTGCCACCTGGGTGACTGCCCTAAATGCAGATCAGTAGTGATTGATTGATTGATTGATTGATTGATTGATTGATTGATTGATTGATTGATTGATTGATTGATTCCCGTAGAGATCCTGATATATTTGTCCTGAATGAGTAGGTTCATAATTCCAATATAATTGATCTCTTATTGGAAATAATACATTTTCCAGCTAACTCATTCTTGGTTTGTCAGCATTTCACCCCAGTGTGCCAATTCGGGCTCATCATTTGGTAACTAGCGCACCTACCAAGACACATGATCGGTGCCTGTAGTGGAGGCCACTGCACAGGCCATGACTTAGCAGTTTTGAAGAATGCTATACAGGATATTTTTGGCACCTTTCCTCCCGTCATACATAAATACATCTTCATCCATCGAGTTAATTCTTAATTGATCCTTTATCTCCTCATTCCGAGTACCCTGCTGCCACTGTTCCCACTTGTTTGTATCAGCAATCATTCTTGCTACTTTCATGTCTACCAGGCAAGTTGGCCATGCGGTTGGGGGGGGGGGGGGCTGCTGTGAGCTTGCACCCCACTGTCGGCAGCCCTGAAGATGGTTTGCCATGGTTTCCCATTTTCACACCAGGCAAATGCTGGGACTGTACTTTAATTAAGGCCACAACCAGTTCATTCCCACGCCTAGCCCTTTCCTATCCCATCCTCGCCGTAAGACCTATCTGTGTCTGTGCAATGTAAAACAAATTGTAAAAAAAAACTTTCCTGTCTGTTACTTCTACCTTATGGATAGATATCCTGAGTCCACCCAGTTTTCACCTTTCACTCCCGTGAAGAAAAGTTTGTCTAAAAACAGACCAATGTAAAGATAATTTTGTCTGGGAGCTGACTTCCTCCTTACAGAATGCTGTGTCGCTTAAGTGCGTCCAGTATTCGGGAGATAGTAGGTTCGAATCCCACTGTCGGCAGCCCTGAAAATGGTTTTCCGTGGTTTCCCATTTTCACACCAGGCAAATGCTGGGGCTGTACCTTAATTAAGGCCATGGACGCTTCCTTCCCACTCCTAGCCCTTTCCTGTCCCATTGTCGCCGTAAGACCTATCTGTGTCAGTGCGACGTAAAACAACTAGCAAAAAAAAAAAAAAAAGAGAGGATGCTGTTGATCGCAACGGCAAGCTCACTGCATTAGCTTTGTTGCACCTTGATTCGATCTCACTTTCTATACTACCATCCTGAGAGAACACATCCTAAATACTTGAAATTATCTACTTTTTCCAGCTTTATATCCTCAATATGGCATTCAGTTCTCTTAGAGCGAGTTGGCCATATGGTTAGGGGCGCGCAGCTGTGAGCTTAAAATCAGGAGATAGTGAGTTCGAACCCCACTGTTGGCAGCCCTGAAAATGGTTTTCCATGGTTTCCCATTTACACAACAGGCAAATGCCGGAACGGTGCCTTAATTAAGGCCACGGCCACTTCCTTTCCACTCCTAGCAATTTCCTATCCCGTCATCGCCATAAGACATATCTTTGTTGGTGCAGTGTAAAGCCAGTTGTAAAAAAAACAGTTCTCTTAAATTTCTTACCATTAATTTAGTCTTGGAAAAGCTAATTTTCATACCATACTCATTGCACATAATTTCAAGTTCCTAAATATTAGACTGAAGGCTTTCGGCACAATCGGCCATTAAGACCAAGTCTTCAGCGTAGGCCAAACTACTTACTACATTTTCACCTAACTGAATCCCTCTCTACCAATGAGACTCTGACCTGGAATGAGCATATAACTAATGTGTGCAGAAAAGTACATGCATCCATTTATCCTTTGAAGCGTCATAAAAATGTTCTCCCACTGGACCTTAAATTAAAAGTCATACAGACACTTCTATTTCCAGTCTTTGACTACTGTGACAGTTTATTGACTGATCTAACCTGTGAACAAGCAACAAAGCTACAACGTGTACAGAACTCTTGCATTCGATGTGCCTTCCAGCTCCGACGGGCCGATGACCTTCGATGTTAGGCCCCTTAACCTTCCGTCAGTCGCAACTGATCTGACAGGCACAGGCCGTAGTCATCGGTCGCTACCGCTCCAATGCACGGACCTACAATTCTTATCCTCTGACTAGCCTCGCTCCTTGCCATGTTCGTTAGTCATGTGACAGGCAGTCTGTGTTCACTCGCTCCATAAGCCAGAAGTGTTCCATCTGATCTGGTAGATCATTGCGACTGTTCCCGTTGCGACTGGTGTTTCAAAGTGATGCAAACAATTGCTGTTCTGCAAGTAGTTAAATTATTTGTTTACCCTAAATTTGGTGTAATTTCCCACGTAAGCATGTAGATAGTGCAATATAAGCCTGGTGCCTCACAGGCACATTGCGACTACTTACATCCCAATTCCTCTTTATTTTAGATTTACCATACATTATGGCCAGTAGGAAGGAACATTTTAGACAGAGCAAAAGATGTGGAGGATGTCCAACGACTGTTGCTGGATGAAGATGATAATGCGTTACATGAGAATTTTGAAGACGAAAGTGACACAAACAGTGACAATCTTCTGCAATCAAGAGATGGTGACTCGGAAACAGAACAGGATGACAATGGCGATGCTGATGAACAAGGAGCATTAGAGGCCAGTGCTAATTATTATGAAGGGAAAGACGACAAGACAAAATGGTGTACGATGCCGCCATCCCAACGGGTCCGCGCCAGGAAGCACAATCTCGTACGACATCTACCTGGAGTTATAGGACAAGCAAGGCAAGCTAAATCACCGCTTGACTCCTGGTAGTGTTTATTTACGGAGGAAATAATAGACACTATTATAACTTACACAAATCAATACGTGGACTACGTGAAACAAAATTTTACTCGTGAAAGGGATGCTGAGCTTACAGACCAGATAGAGATTAAAGCATTCTTTGGCCTATTGTACTTGGCAGGATCTTACAGAGGGAATAGGCAGAGCCTTGAAGATCTCTGGGGCACTGATGGAGATGGTATAGAAAAGTTTGCACTGGTAATGAGCCTCAGGAGATTTAAGTTCTTGATTCGTTGTTTAAGATGTAACGACCGCCAAACCCATGAAGAAAGAAAGGAACATGATCGACTAGTGCCTGTGCAAAATATTAGTGTTCTTGTAGAATCCTTACTGAAGAATATATGACCTGTTTAGCCCTGTTTATGACATTTCTCATGTTTGTTGTTATTGCTGAGACATATGAACATAGTTTCCGCCAACATAAGTTTTTCTCTGCGATTAAAATTGTAAATACTGCAAAGATACCTAAAATTTTGAAGAAAATATATGGTCATAAAATGCAGCTTATTTTGGGATCAGAATTTTGCTAAACCATTTTTAACTGACTCAAACACACCTATATAACATAAGGAGTACATCATAGCTGCCCACTTGAACTTCCCGAAACTTATACATAGGAGAATCTCTCAGGCTCATTCCGACCTGCCTTGAAACTTTATATATTGCGACTGACGGAAGGTTAAAACACCAAGCCAGCTCCGACATGATGCTCATATGGAAAATTCTAAGTTCCCATGGAGGGAATTAGATATTTGTCACCAATAGAGCATGTCAAAAACAGATCAGATGTAAGGCTTTTCAGGCGTTTGCTTAATTAATTGTATTATTGTAATTAATTAATTAATTAATTGTATTATTGTAATTCCTTATCTGACTTAAATATCTCAATAAACAGTAAGTGGGTAGGGTCTGACACATCCCACTCTGATGAGTCTAGTGTCAGACCTAAGATGAAATGCTGGTTAATAGAGCAAATGCCTGAAAAGCCTTACATCTGATCTGTTGATGATGCTCATATAACGCCAGACTGCAAAAAGTTGGGATGGCTACGTCTAAATGACCGTAGAAAAACGCACCAAATGACCCTCGTCTATCAGTTACTTCCTTCAAACAGCTCCACGTATTTATCGTCCAATTTTAGGCTTCTTTCTTCATTCCACGAAATTAACACTCGCTCTGGATCACTATTTGAAATAGCACTGCATCGAACAAATACCTACAGCCATTCATTCCTGGTCTCTGCTTCAAGGTTATGGAATACGATCCCAGAAGATATTAAAAAGTCTCGCTCGTCTAGTACATTTAAAATAGCCTACCGTAAATTCCTCCAGAGTACATACAGTTGACTTGAATGAATGTAGGGGTGAATGGCGTGTGATGAAACCAAAAATTACATACTAAATTTAAGTTCTTAGGTTATCCCATTTGCGTTCTTATTACTGTCATTTAAGGCTATAGACTGTTCCTAGAAATAGACTACATATTAACATCGATTTTAACATACTCAGATTGTAACATACTAATACTCAGTTAATTTATTTTAGCCATATATTTGAATTTTTTGTTTAAGCTAGTTGTAGATATATCCTTTAGGTTACAAGTTGATTTTTTTTTGTTATTATCCACTCTCTATTTATCCTATAATTATTCATCAGTAGTAATCGTAATTTAGCCTCCGTGGCTCAGACAGCAGCGCGTCGGCCTCTCACCACTGGATACCATGGTTCAATCCAGGTCACTCCATGTGAGATTTGTGCTGGACAAAGCGGAGGCGGGACAGGTTTTTCTCCGGGTACTCCGGTTTTCTCTGTCATCTATCATTCCAGCAACACTCTCCATTATCATTTCATTGCATCTAGCAGTCATTAATAATGACCTTGGGAGTGGCGACCCCATTCTAATACTAGCCTATATATGTTTCATTCATTACATTCCTGACCCGGTCTAAGACTGGAACACAGGTTGTAGGTTTTCATTTTCAGTAATCGTAATTAATTGCATTATTGTAATTCCTTATCTGACTTAAATACCTCAATAATAGTAATTGATTAGAAATATATTTTAGATTAACACTGTAAAAACAAAAAAATTGTATGTGGTTAAGTGTAAGAGAGGGCCAAGAGCTCTAACTTAGCCACTTAATAAAGAATACAAATAAATAAATAAATAAATAAATAAATAAATAAATAAATACCTTTCAGCAGAAGATCCGTGCAAACTATGAACAACAAAGGTGAAAGAGTACAGCCTTGTCTAACCCCTGTAAGTACCTTGAACCAAGAACTCATTCTGCCATCAATTCCCACTGCAGCCCAATTGTCAACATAAATGCTTTTGATTGATTTTAATAATCTACCTTTAATCCCAGAGCCACCTAGTATGACAAGCATCTTTTCCCTTGGTACTCTTGTCATAGGCTATTCCTCTCGTAGCATTTTTCAATTGTAATGCTTCTCAGTCTCCTGGCGCATACTGAAAATCTAATCCTGCCGGCCCCTCTGTGGTCTGAAACCACACTAGTTTTCATCCAACTTATTCTCAACCACTGATCGCACCCTGCCTTCCAAAATCCCAGTGAACATCTTGCCTAGTATACTGATCATTGAGATACCTCTATAATTGTTGTAATCCTTCCCACAGCTACTGCTTTTGTCCAGTCCTCAAGCATAATTTCACCAAGATTATTGTCCTCCTCCTCATGAGCTTGGTTGTTCGCGACATCACCAGGAAGATTTCCTTTTACGTTGAGAAGATTTTCAAAATATTCCTTCCACCTGTCCAGTGATTCCCTGGGATCTATTGTGAGTTCACCTGATTTACCTTAAACACTGTTCATTTCCTTTTTTTTCTTTTTTCCCTCCCTTAACCGGGCGAGTTGGCCGTGCGGTTAGGAGCGTGCAGCTGTGAGCTCGCATCCGAGAGATAGTGGGTTCAAACCCCACTGTCAGCAGCCCTGAAGATGGTTTTCCGTGGTTTCCCATTTTCACACCAGGCAAATGCTGGGGCTGTACCTTAGTTAAGGCCACGGTCGCTTCCTTCCCATTCCTAGGCCTTTCCTCTCCCATCGTCGCCATAAGACCTATCTGTGTCGGTGCGACGTTAAGCAACTAGCAAAAAAAAATTTCCCTCCCTGTCTAAGATTCTTTATTACAGTCCAGAAAGGTTTCCCTGTTGCTTGACCTAGCCTTTACAGGTAGGTTAATACCAAAATCTCTCTACAACTTTTTCTTGGAGTCAACAACTATTTGTTTTGCTTTGTTTCCTTCCACTGCATTCAGTTCCCTGTCTATATCAATCCTTGTGTGGAGCCCTCCCACCAATAGCAGCCCCCCTCCAACAGTTACGTCAACGCAAACAGATCCCCCTCCAGCACAAAACTTCAGTTATAACACACGTAGCAAGAAGTCTACTGTTGCAAATACTTCTAACTCATAATGTTACAAGCTATCTTTGTCACCGTCAAATGGTAAGTGCACACGATTCTACTTCAATATTTTTCAAATATCTTTTCACACAATTAACTTTACGTTTCTTGCTTCCTTTTACAGATTCCACTTTTATATACTTCTTCAACTAGAATATCTACAAACTCACAATTTACAACATTTGAACATCACTTCAAATTTTGAGATGGTCCATAGTGATCCTATTTGAAACTGTTCTTCAACTTCTATTCACCAACTTCATATCCTCAACGTGTTCTACAACTTCACCATATGCATCTGACTTTCGTCTTTTATCTTCAAGATCATGATTAACTTCGGATCTCTCGACTAACTTTGACTTTTATTCTCTCTTCTTTACTTTGATTATATACGATTTTTCGCCATCGTCTAATTATAACCGCCAGACTATCAACTTTACTTTTATGCAATCTTACTACTTGTTGTATAACAATCTGTTGTTTTATCCATTGTACTTATTTCAGCAGCCTTCTGATGTTAATTTTGTTAATACTTCCACTATTATATCTCATCACATTGTATTTTCAAACCATCATTGTTATTTTTAATGTTATTTTACTTCAAATCTCTTCAAGATTTTAAAATTCATTTCATTACTACATGTTATTTAGACGCTTATTTTTAATTTAAGGTTAAGACTATGGCTGATGATGCCTTCAGGGAAGGCGAAACATGTACCACTATTAGCTAACAAATTTATGTAAATCATCCAAGACGATTTTGTATTGATTAGGTGGTCTAATAAATAACTTAATGTTATTATTTCAATCAAATATCATCAATACGGACCAAAAATGATATTTATCACATGTAATACTGGATACTGGCCGCACTTAAGTGACTGCAGCTATCGAGCTCGGTAGCTATAAATGTGGGCTATCTATAGTCAAATATTCTTCACCCAGAAACGGGCCACATCAATAGCATTGTCATGACTCTCCTTTAGTTATTGTGTTGCACAAGAGAATGGACACAATTCACATCTGTTCAGGTCTGCCCACACTTGTTGAACTCTGTTCTTTCCAGGTATACCAATTTGTGTAGATTCACTCTACATCTTCGAATGCCACACTGAAGTCTGTTGATTTACCAGTTGGTATCATGACCTGCAGGAAGACTTTCTTTGGCCTTCATCCACTCTGACAGATGTGGCATGGTGGATTGCCATCTGGCTACCTCAGGTCTTGCAGTGAGCACTGTTGTGGTCTGCACAAAATTTTCAATGATTTGACTCATCTATGTGAAGGCTGGTGACCAAAGAGAGGATGTGTGGGATCTTTGGCTTACTTCATTCGGTTTGTGTCATGGTCTCGCAGCACATGTCAGAATGTGCTGCGTTAGCCAGAGAGTAGAGTTTGTCGACAAGTAATGGTTTCAGGCATCCAGTGACAGTTCTACATGACTCATTCAAAGCAGTTTCAACTTGTCTGGCATGAGTGGACAGATGCTGTACAGGGCTGGTATACTCAGCAGTGGAGTAATAGAGATACAAGGCAGTCCTATACAGTGCCTAAGGGTGGGTACCTCAGCTTTCCCCATATAATTTTATGTAGAGAATTATGCAGGCTTGGTGGTCATTCAGCGCAGCTTGTATTTTACAGACGACAAAGTGCCCTCAAAAACGGTTTAATACCAACATAGTGTTCTTCTGCATTAACACTCCTGGGCTGTGACCCCATATAGTGTTTAGTCGGTCTAACATTAATCCACCACCAACCATCTCCCTGTAGGAAAATTGCCTTTGGGTGTAGTTTTTCCCTTAAAGTTAACGTATGGGAGTAGTTTCTTACCCTCTGCTGTGATTGGCAGCACAACAGTACACCAATTGTTCAGACCCCATAGTTGTTTATGAGGCGACTTGAAGTATGTCTACGGGTGAATATCTCAACATATCAAAATAAATGGGAGTTTGGTCTATATTGCCTATCTGCAAAAGGAGAAACTGGTGTTCTTGCTGCTTTTGTAACATGAGCTGATGAAATTTCTTCGACTCAATCTGTGTAGTCTTCAGACAGTTACTGACGTAATGAAGTACACATCCTAAGACTAAGATTGTTTCTTCACTTGAAGTGCACAGCCCACCCTCTGCTGGCTTTAAATTGGATTCCATCAATTCCCTTATTTTTAGTCATTTCATGTCCTTTCATTTGCAACAGTTTGTAGGACACATTGTTGCCAGTGTTCCTGGTTGCCTGCACTTACACTAACACCACTTCCTTATCCATTTTTCACAGTAACACCCCATGGAACAGTTTGCTACTTTTTATTGTACCCAGTCATTTTTCTTTCTAATTTCACTGCTACCTAATCACATTTGGTTGAACACAAATTCATGACTTCCAGCCCTCACATAATTTCGGCCACCAAAACCGAGAACATTCAGTTTTAAAATCTCTATAAAGCTTGTATGTCCCTCAGCAAATATTTCACTGGTGGTCTTTTACAGCTGTTTACTACTGAATTGTGGAACTATTTGTACCCCATACTGTCATTAATCTTTTTTTTTCTAATGGTTATGGACAAAATTGTAAACGAGACAAAGGTAGCATATGGGAATAGGGAGATGAAATTATTTGCAGATGATATTGTGATCTGGGGAACAAACAGCAAAGAAGTATAAGAACAACTTGATGCAATGAATGAGAAAATTGAAAATCAGCACAGAGAAATGTAATAACATGGTGATATCAACTGGAGAAAGACAAGAGAAAGGCATTCTGAAAATTTGTGATCAAAGCCTTAAAATTATTGACAGTTTCAGATACCTAGGGAGTGAATTAATGCCAAATACAAGGCTGGGCATGGAGATTAGCAAGAGGGTGCAACAGGGCAATACATTCTACCAAAGTGTAAGAAACCTTGTCTGGAATAACGAAGTACCAAGGAAGCGTAGTGTACAAAATATATTATGCACCCATATTGACTTAAGTGGCTGAGACCTGGACAATTACAAGCAGAGAGGAGAGCAGGATTCCAGCCAGCGAAATGAAATACTTAGAAGCATGACAGGAAAGGCAAGGAAAGATAGATTGGGAAACAAGGATGTGGGAAAGGAGGTTGGAATGGAAAACCTAAATGAGAGAATTGATAGGAGTAAACTAAGATGGACCGGGTGAGTTGGCCTGCGGTTAGGGCCGCGCAGCTGTGAGCTTGCATCCGGGAGATAGTGGGTTCGAACCCCACTGTCAGCAGCCCTGAAGATGGTTTTGCGTGGTTTCCCATTTTTCACACCGGGCAAATGCTGGGGCTGTACCTTAATTAAGGCCATAGCCGCTTCCTTCCCAACCCTAGGCCTTTCCTATCCCATCATCGCCATAAGACCTACCGGTATCTTTGTCGGTGCGATGATATAAAGCCGATTGTAAAAAAAAAATACTAAGATGGTTTGGACATGCAAAGAGGATGGAGGAGAAAAGACTACCAAAACAGATGATGGAGATGAAGTTTGAGGGAAAGAGAAAGAGAGACCTAGAGCAAAGTGGATCGATTCAATAAAGAAGAGTGCAAGAAGAAGAAAGCTGGACTGGGACAAAATGATATAAGAGGAATGGTGGAAGGTGAGAGGAAGATGGAGAAGTGCTATAAATGCAGAAGAAAGGAGGAGGATGGTGATGATGTACCCTGTACTGATGTATTGGAGAGAGTTAGCCACTTTTAGGTATGTGGCTCGGGAAAGTGGAAGAGCTAATTACTGTTATCTTCCATTCTAGCCTTTCAGAAGGAGTAAGGCATGTGATTTCATAACCTACTTCTTCACTGACAGTGAAGCAGCAGTATTTTTTCTGTATTTATTTTAGGGTCCTCTATCCAACACTTCCCCCTTCTTTTTTTAATACTCATTAAAAATGTTGAGGGGTTTCTTGTATGTTAATAAATATATTTGCTCATCTTCCATGAGGTACTGTAGAAACATGTAACTGCATACATATATTTTCTCATCACCATGTCCAAAGGGAAAAAGTATCTGGCTCCTTGACTGAATGGTTAGTGTAGTTGCCTTCAGTTCAGAGGGCCACTGGTTCGATTCCTGGCTGGGTTGAAGATTTTAACCTTAAATGATTTTTTCCCCCTGGCTTGAGGACTGGGAGTTTGTACTGTCCTCAACATTCCCGCATCTTATACACTACACAGAACACTATTCTCCACTACAAAAACACTCAGTTCTCATACACGGCAGATGCCGTCCTACCCTCGTTGGGCTGCGCCAGGCGAGATAAACATATCCACGTACACTCCCAGCATCAAAAGTCATACGATAAATAAATCATAAATTGGAAAAATATTATTATTATTGACATAACTCTCTTCTAAATTACTGTTTTCCCCTGAATTGAATTATTTTATTGTTCCTGCATTTTTAAATAAACATCTCATATTTCCTTTTTTCTTTGAATAATCATTCATGATTTACTTGTGGTTAACTCTCAGTTTGCATCTAAGAACAACAATGAACTGCCTGTCACTTGTCCTGATCATTGTTAAAGTAATGAAACCAAAGCATACAAATATTATTTCAAAATTTGAGCCAATCTTAGATGTATTTTTACATGTTCAAATCATCATAAACAATACACTTATGGCCTTCAGAGGCAGAATATCCTGTAGTTTCAGCACACCTGATGACTCTACCAAAAAGTGATGAATGCAACATTCATGAAGATTTTGGTTTTATAAATCTGAGCAAACTTCTGGACACTTCTAAATCTGCATCCCACTAAATACTTGTATTGTGAACTAGTTGCATGGGTTCATAGATATTTTACATTTTAATCTCATGTTTAAAAGTTCTTTGTTAATAGTCATTGTTTTTTTCCTTTATTTCTAGAAATCTGAAAGAAAGAAGCTGAAAACAGGACCGATTGGTCCTTCGCCAGAAAGAAATGCAAGTAACACCTACAAAGAAGAATCCCAAGAGAAAATTGACTCCTCCATAAATGCTCCAAGTAAAAGGAAAAAGAAAAAGAGAAAGAAAACGAGTATTGAGAATGAGGAGGGTAGCAACTTTCCAAAGACTCTCACTCCTAAAATACTTTCTGGTAAAGTAAAACATAAGAAAACTGAAAATCTACTTGGCAATAAATTAAGTAAATCACAAAAGAAAAGACTCAGGAAAAAGAAATTACAAGAAAATAAAATTTCAAATGAAAAATCATCTCCTAATACGTCCCAGAATGTAGATGAGCCAAAGAAACTGCATTCTCAAGAAAATTCTCATAGTAGTATTTATGAGAAGGATTCTCATGCAAAGAAGAAGAAAAAGCATCAGTCTCTTCAAAACTCTCCCATTAGTGATGAGGGAGGTGATTCAGGTATTGAAAGGCCACATTTGAAACCAGTGCATAAAAAGAAACTCACAGCATCGTTTAAGACAAGTAAACAAATAAAACAGAATGGAGCGGTTGTGCCACACGTTGTTTCTTCTAAATTAACTAGGAGGCAAAGACGGAACCTCAAGCGGAAAGCTGCACTGCAGAAAAATTCAAGTACAGCCAGTGACAGTATTTCTGTTGGTACTCAAGAAACTGGTTCTGATCTGTCAGACATCTCAAAGCTTAAGAAAAAGAAGAAAAAGAACAAACTGAACTCTTCTATAAAACAGGACATTCAAAATCCAGATTCTGAGTCTCCCTCTGGCAAAACATTTAAGGGAAGTAATTCCACAAGTGATGAACATTTGAAAAATATTTCTGTTGGTGATGTAACTAAAGTTGAAGATGCATCAAATGTCTCAAAGAAGAAGAAGAAGAAACGGAAGAAGAAACGGAAGTCCAACTTAGCTGAATCTGCTGAGGTATCCACAGCTGCAAATTTGAATAATCAAAAGAGTGAAATGCAATCAAGTGAATCAAAATCTTCAAAACGAAAGAAGAGGAAACATCTACTGGATAGCAATATGGAAGTGGATCACAAAAAGCAAAAGTTCAGTGATGACAGTGCCATTGACAAGGGTACAGAGTCAAGTCCACTGTCATCCAAAAAGAAGAGAAAACACTCAATAGCTGTAGATGTTGAGTCAATAAACGACACCCATAAAATGAAAAAGCAAAAAAAGGACTCCAGTGTTAGCAAAGAAGCCAATCAGATACTTGAGGACAGCCAGACTGAATCACCTTCACAAAATAAAATGAAGAAGAAAAGGAGGAGGAGAAAGAAAAAGGAAGAAATTCCAAACACTGATGGAGAATTAGAATCTCCTGGTCCTCAACCCAATCCAAGTTCAAAATCTCCACATTTCATTCAGAAATTGAAGCAAATTATGCAAAACCAGCAGAATACTAATTCATCTGTGGCAAAGCAACAGAAGAAGGATGGACAAACAGGAAACCTTAGAGAGAAAATGATGAATCGGCTACAGGCATCCCGTTTCAGGTGTGTGATTTATTTTCCTGTCTTACCTACTGTCTATCTACTATCTTATAGATTGTTAATTAAGTCGTGACTGGATACTTAGAATAATCAAGATCCTCCAAAACTGCTTGCTTTCTCATACCTGCCAACTCTTCTGATTTACCCGGAAACTTTCCGGTTTTTAACTCATCTTCCGATTTACTTTTACTTCTTCCTATTTTTGACCATTGTAACCATGAGTACGGCCAATACTCTTCCCCTAGGATAAACGATAAATTCTTATGTGCTTGTGTAATTTACGAAACCTCATTTTCAGGCGTATTTATTTGATGCTTTATTTTGTGAGTGTTTCGTCCGTCGCCTTCGTGTATCGTGTTTCCCGCTCACCAGGTGGCAATCGTCCTGCAAGCATGAGAGGCTAGCGTGCAGTAGCGACTCAGTTAATTGGGATGGAAGAATGAGTTTGTTATTGTTGTTCGGGCGCTCTTAACATCGTTTCTGTGTATAGTTTCGTCAGAGTTGTAGGCCACGTGTTTTTCCTTGCATTTCTATGCTCCCCCCCCCCGGTCAAAGTCGTATGTTAATAATGTATGGAGGGGCCGTTGACCTCAATGTTAGGCTCCTTTTAAACAGCAAGCATCATCATCATCATCATCATCAATAATGTATGGTACATATTGAATTGTTCTGTATGCGTTAGTTTCGCGTATTTAAGTGCATACATTTAATTGGTTGAATATTACAAACCTTATCTCCAAGTGTTCAGAGATACCTATAAATTTCCTTTCATTTTACCGTCTGATAAAGGAAACTACCGTATTTTCTCACGTAATTGACACCCTTGCATAATTTACGCATCCCAATATTTTTAGGTGAAAAGGGGAGAAAAAGAAATGTTCACGTATTTGATGCACCCACAAATTCGAACATCCATCACGCAGCTCCGGAAGGGTTTCGAAATAAAGATGTCAACTACTCAAGTAGCAGGGTTCCTATTGCGAAAGCAGGCCTTCCAAATACAGGGCAACGTGCTGCTATTAGCCGTCAGGAAATCCCACTGCACTAGTTTTACGAGTGTTTCGGGTACGGGACATTCTGTGATCTCAAAATTCTTTGTCATTCCACAGTATTCGAGTAATACTGCATCATACAAACTCGCTGTGATCTGTTACGCCGAAACATACGGGGATAGGGCAGTGGGCAGCAAGTATTCAGTGTCCAAATGAAACTTGCGCTACCGCGGTAACAAAAGTGCACTTCAAGCGGTCAACTAGTCTCGCAAAGCATTTCGCGGACCGAAAAGCGGCTTTTCCGCAAGTAGACGAGGATCTGCTTAAATATATGATTTTGTTACTCAATGTTGGATAAGCAGATTCTCACAAAATAAGAATGAGAAATAGCCGCTACACATGGAATCAGTGTCTCGGATTTGAAGGTTAGCTGAGGCTTGATTAATTTTATGAAGAGAAATGGACTTTCTCTGCGACGAAGAACAGCATTATGCTTTAAAAAAGATAATGATTTCAACCTTTTCATCGCTTTGTGATTGAGAAGCGTGAAGTGAAGGAATATTTGATCCCCCTTATAGGAACCGCAGGTCAGACGCCAATGTTTCCATATGCCACAAAGTCGAACAATCGATAAAGGAGGAACATACAGTGTTATCGTACGCCTACCATAAGCGAAAAACGATGCACTGCAATGCTTGCTGTAACAGCTGGTGGCAGAAAGCTTGCACCCTACATTGTTCTAAAACTAAAAACAATGCCTAAAGCAAAATTTCCGCGAGTGATCCACGTTCGTATTTAAGAAAAAGGGTGGATGGACACGTCACTCGTACAAGATTGGATACGAACGGTTTGAGGTAATGTAGCAGGGTCCCGCCTTCGATGCCCGGTCCTTCTCGTGTTGGACAGTTTTCTTTTTTTTGCCGGTACCGGTATGTCATTGTTATGACTTTACATGAATTTTACTTTTATTAGTTCATGTTTATTTCACTTCAGGTCGTATTGTCAGCTCGTGTCGGGAAGAATATTTTCCAGTGTCGGTACTTCAAACACGTGTCTAACTTACCTGATGTACTTTTCAGAAATAATCGTACCCTGGAATTTTACGCCAAATGACGATAAAGAAGTAAGTATAAATAACCACCTAATCGATACTTTATTAATGCCTCAGGCAAAATTGAATAAAATTAAAACTTACAGGACATGTTTCGACATTAAACATCGATACGGTCATGAAATGGACAACTTGTAATAAAATGACGATAACCGCAAATGAGTTGAACCAATTGTGTTTATATATTATTTGATGTATCTTTTAAATGTAAATGAATTGTAAATAATTTGTAATTATCTGAATTCCTTGAATAATTTACGCATCCGAAATTTTCGCCTGTATTTTTCGTCAAAAAAGTGCCTTAATTACGCAAGAAAATAAGGTATTAAGCATTTTGTTGTGTGTGTCGGTGTGACATAAATGTTGTTATTTGTATGTGTCATAAATGAGAATGAATAAGTACATTTTCTTGTAACCATTTTTATGTTTTCTTAGTTTAAGACTTTAAATTTAATGGTCAATTCGCATTGTAGCTGTAGATATGTATGCCTTGTATCCTGACCTTTTTTTATCCTAGACCGTGGTGGAATATATGTGATGAAATCCAAGAATTAAAAAAATCTTCCTATTTTTGGTTTCTAAAAGTTGGCAGTTATGCTTTCTTACTTACTTTCTCCTCTTATTCTTATTATTATTATAATTTATTTTCCTTAAAGTATACATGTACAATCCATGGGTGGTAGATGGAGAAAGGGCAAGCCCCACATACACAGAAGTGCCTCCATCTCTCTTTCTTTCTTTCTTTCTTTATTTCTTAAATGCTGTTACATATAATATGTACGAAGAACTACTTCTTCTTCCTATCATTATTCCCGCACTGTGGCGGGGTCCGTCTCCATTTCGTCCGATGCAAGGCATCCTCATGGGTGACGCCCACATACTCCATGTACTCACTGATGTGATCCATTCACCCCTTCTTGGGTCTACCACGCGGTCTCCCTTCGCTAGGGTCAAGGCACATGGCTGTTCTTGCCACCGAGTTGTCATTGCTGTGTAATACGTGTCCATACCATCTACGCCTGGCTTCCTGGAGTTTCGCTCCAATTGGTGCAACTCCCATCCTTCGTCGAACATCCTTGTTCATGGCATGGTCAAATCGTGTTAGTCCAAGACTCCACCGGAGCATTCGCATTTCCATCACGTGCAGAACCCGCTTGTGCTTTGCCGTTGCTGGTCAACGTTCTGACCCATAGAGGGCAACTGGGTGCACTACAATTCTGTAGATCTTTGACTTAAGATGTAGGGGCATCCGGCGATCACACAGGATCCCAGTCACTTGGCTCCACTTCATTCAAGTGGTGTTTTTACGTGCACGAGCATCCGGAACACTATCACCATCACTGCATACAAGGGAACTAAGGTACTTTAATGGCCGGTTTCACCAAGCTTCTTTTATGAATTTGACAACCTTTTAACTTTGACGATTCGTTTATCCATTTTTTCGTTTCTTCAGTGTCTGTTTACTTTGACGATCGTCAAATGCACCATCAATTTTGACGCGCCGATTTTCAACCTTCAAACATGACGATTCGTTTAAAATTGTGTATCTGTGTTGTAAACACTACAGTGTTCAGTAGTAGTTGGAAATTACAGATCTCTTTTAAAGTGTTTTAAGCATTTCGGCATTTTACAGGAAGTGTTAAAGCATTTTACAGAACATTATTTAGAAGATCATGAATGTGGGAGACAACTTTGATGCTGAATTGCTGTATATAGAATTATTGGAAAATCTGAGACCTGAACGTGCAATTCCTGACCGTAACGATCATTTCTTCTCAATGGATGTCTTCAATTTTGTAACTAGGTACAGACATTCCAAGAGGATAGTACTGAAACTTTTAGAGCAAGTTGAAAATAGACTGGAATATCCTTCTAATAGAAACCGTCCGTTAACACCGATACAACTAATTTTAACTCTACGTTTTTATGCTACTGGTTCTTTGCAATTGGTACTAGCAGATGTGAATAGTGTATCTAAATCAACAATTTGTCACTATATTAGGAATGTTTCTGAAGCAATTGGTTCCTTGAGACCCCTGTATGTGAATTTTCCTGAAGGTGATGAAGCTCATTCAGTTATTCGCGATTTTTATATGATAAGCAACTTCCCTGGAGTAATAGGTGCCATCGACTGTACACATATACCTATACTGTCTCCTGGTGGACATAATGCAGAAGTTTTCCGCAACAGGAAGTCCTATTTCTCAATTAATGTACAGACTATTTGTGATGCTAATTTACTAATAAGGAATAATAAGATGGCTTGGATTGGTTCATGACAGTTTTATTTTTGGTAATTCTGAAATAAGAATGAAATTTGAGACGGGAAGAATCCAAGACAGACATCTCCTAGGATAATGATAATGGATATCAACTTACACATTTTCTTCTTATGCCATTCTTAAATCCACAAAATCAAGGCAAGAAAAACTACAACAGAGCCCATATTAAGACAAGAAACACTGTTGAACTACAATATGGAGTATGGAAAAGGAGATTTCCAGCCTTATCACTGGGTTTGAAAACAACAGTAACAACATCTTTGTTTGTCATTGTGGCTACCGCTGTGCTAGATAATATTGCTATGCAAACAAAAGAAGATGCCCCCCCCCCCCGGAAGATGAAGTACTCCACCACGACGTAGAAGAAAAAAGACTACTTAACAGAAATTATTTAGTCTTCGAGGAAATTAATGTAGGCCTACCTGGCTTAGCTGATCAAGATGGTCCTCCAGTTGTTAATCGGAACAATCATTGAAAACCATTTCCATTAAGACACTGCTTTAAGAGTGGAATAAATTTAAAACACACGAGTTCTGTATCACTAATATTATATAAACAGACAAACACTTTATTGTTTTCTATAGCACACAATAGGCAATATTTAATGTGACTGTATGTTTGTTACTAATAGGCCATTGGTTAATGTTACTTAAGTTTATAGGTTAATACACTGACTGACAGAGCAAATGCAACACCAAGAAGGAGTGGTCAGAACTTTATGCCAATTGCAGGGTAGACTGACGTCACTGAGGTATGCTCATGATGTGAAATGCGCCGCTGTGCTGCGCACGTAGCGAACGATAAATGGGACACGGCGTTGGTGAATGGCCCACTTCGTATCGTGATTTCTCAGCCGACAGTCATTGTAGAACGTGTTGTCGTGTGCCACAGGACACGTGTATAGCTAAGAATGCCAGGCCGCCGTCAACGGAGGCATTTCCAGCAGACAGACGACTTTACGAGGGGTATGGTGATCGGGCTGAGAAGGGCAGGTTGGTCGCTTCGTCAAATCGCAGCCGATACCCATAGGGATGTGTCCACGGTGCAGCGCCTGTGGCGAAGATGGTTGGCGCAGGGACATGTGGCACGTGCGAGGGGTCCAGGCGCAGCCCGAGTGACGTCAGCACGCGAGGATCGGCGCATCCGCCGCCAAGCGGTGGCAGCCCCGCACGCCACGTCAACCGCCATTCTTCAGCATGTGCAAGACACCCTGGCTGTTCCAATATCGACCAGAACAATTTCCCGTCGATTGGTTGAAGGAGGCCTGCACTCCCGGCGCCCGCTCAGAAGACTACCATTGACTCCACAGCATAGACATGCACGCCTGGCATGGTGCCGGGCTAGAGCGACTTGGATGAGGGAATGGCGGAACGTCGTGTTCTCCGATGAGTCACGCTTCTGTTCTGTCAGTGATAGTCACCGCAGACGAGTGTGGCGTCGGCGTGGAGAAAGGTCAAATCCGGCAGTAACTGTGGAGCGCCCTACCGCTAGACAATGCGGCTTCATGGTTTGGGGCGCTATTGCGTATGATTCCACGTCACCTCTAGTGCGTATTCAAGGCACGTTAAATGCCCACCGCTACGTGCAGCATGTGCTGCGGCCGGTGGCACTCCCGTACCTTCAGGGGCTGCCCTATGCTCTGTTTCAGCAGGATAATGCCCGCCCACACACTGCTCGCATCTCCCAACAGGCTCTACGAGGTGTACAGATGCTTCCGTGGCCAGCGTACTCTCCGGATCTCTCACCAATCGAACACGTGTGGGATCTCATTGGACGCCGTTTGCAAACTCTGCCCCAGCCTCGTACGGACGACCAACTGTGGCAAATGGTTGACAGAGAATGGAGAACCATCCCTCAGGACACCATCCACACTGTTATTGACTCTGTACCTCGACGTGTTTCTGCGTGCATCGCCGCTCGCGGTGGTCCTACATCCTACTGAGTCGATGCCGTGCGCATTGTGTAACCTGCATATCGGTTTGAAATAAACATCAATTATTCGTCCGTGCCGTCTCTGTTTTTTCCCCAACTTTCATCCCTTTCGAACCACTCCTTCTTGGTGTTGCATTTGCTCTGTCAGTCAGTGTAAATTCGTAGATTATTACATTATTATTATTAAATTTAGTCTATTGTTTCTTCAAATAAAAGGAAAGTTTTGCCTCTAGCACTGCACTTCTCAGTTTTTCATTTTCTTGCTTAATTTTTTCAGTTTCTTTTTTCATGTGTATTAAGGCTAGTTCTTCGCTATGCCTTAATTGCAGCATGTCTAATTCTTGCTTGCAAAGATCCCTTCTTGCTTCTGACAATTCAATAACTTTTTCACAAGCTTTCAATGCTTCTGATTTCTTTGTCTTCTTAAAAGAAGGCCGGTTTCTTGATGCCCACGATATCTTGCTACTGCTAGTTGATGGTGGAAGGTCATGGATTGTATTCGGGACCGTTTCTTCACTGGTAGGGATAAGGATCTCTGTACTTGGTTCTTCTTCAAACGTCACCAGTACATTGTATTGTTCAGTAGTGTTGCTACTGGATGCGGTTAGGCCTATGTATGCGGAATCGCTATCCAAGTTATTGCAAAGAGCCTCTATTTTGTCCCTGATTATTTCTAGCAATTGTGATGATGTTTGGTCTAAGGAAGGGGTTACAGCAACTCCACCTCCAGTTAGTTTTAAACATATTCACCTTATCCTGGCATCTTTTTTGCTTAGCCCTTCTTTTGAAGTTGTCGTAAAACATTTTCAATTATTTCACTGACCTTTTACAAACAAATTCATGAGAATTAAAAGAATTTGAAAGTTTTATCCATGCTTTTTCTTTATCACGCAACGTTATGCCATCGGTTTTCTTGTTTTCGATTGTCTCTTTCCTTTCGGCAACAAGACTCACGAACAAACTCTTCTTGTCTTTAGAGAATTTGGATCCTTTCTTCTTTGACAAAATATTATTATCTTCCATCTTTGAGACCACTCTTATAACAGAAAATTAAATTACAAACCAAGTCTATTTTCAACCACGGCTCAGTACTTCAATTATTAATCGAGAAACTGCAATCAGAACGTCCGATAAAACTCAATATATCGCGATATAACGTTGTTTCGAAATGCGAGATTGTGTCAATATATACGGATCATCTATTCCAGCTCACTAGTGATGATGAAATGTAAAAGGTTTTGACAAAGCGTCAAAAAGAAACGGGTCGTTATTTTTGACAGGCGTCAAGGGTATTAGGACGAAGTTTGGTGTCTTTTTCATATTCAGCCAAAGTCCAAATTGATTGAGCCGATCATTCTATTGTCGTGTTTGCTCTTTGAGTTTCTCACGTTGTGCGTTTGCCAAGAAGACGTCGTTGGCATCATAGAGGACCGTCAGTGGATGAAATTACTGAAGGTCAGATGTTACTGTATCCATGCAGAGAACGAACAGCAAGGTCGAAAACGCAGATCCTTCATATGCTCCAACATTGACGAAGAAAGGAAGAGATGTACCCACTGTGCATCTCATCTTACTTGAAACGTTGTGATATAATATTCGGATCCACTGGATGTATGCTTCAGGGACATTGTAGGAACATAGGACATACCAAATGAGCTCATGAGGGACACTATCAAAGGCCTTTTCAAGTTCGTGGAATGCCATGTGAATAGGTATAAACATCGGTAAACTGTACAAAATGTACAGTAAACAACAACATGGTTCAACTCGGAAGGATCTTCTATGCTTCTTCTAGGATGTTATCAGGGCCGGTTGCCTTCCCATTTTTCATCTTCATCACCACTTCTTCTACCTCCCCGATTGGATCGTCTCTCTGGATTGGAGGATGGTCAAATTCCTCATTGCTGTTCTGTGAGTAGTAATTGCTCCATCGGTGAATGATAGCAGGTGGGTCTCGGAGAAGTTGGTGGTCTTCTTCCTTTATGTGCTTGACATGGCTGATGTCTTGGGTGGCTTGATGATGTGCCTTAGCTGGATGGTAGACTTTATTTTCTCCTCCAGGCGTGCCCAATTCTTCATATACACGGTTGTAGTAAGCAGCCCTGGCTATCGCAACTGTTCGTTCGGCAACTGATTTTTATACCTTGTAATGCTGAAGATCTTCATTGGTATGGGATTGGAGCCATTCTTTTAATTCCTCCTTCTCCTTCTTCTTCATCACCGCAGTCGTCTGCATTTCCTGATTCCACCACCAGACTTGCTTATCGATGACTTGTTTCCCTGATTTCGTCTTCCCAAGCATGGCAGTCACTGCAGAGTGTGGACATGGCCGACAAATTTGTCCCACATAGCTGATACTGACTGGTCTTTGTCCACACTGATAGGACCAATGGTAGCCAGAAATTGGTCTTTGTGTTCCAGTAAATGCCACCATTTTATCCATTCAACCCCTGTGATTCCGGGTTGCTTTCGACCTGGTAATAAGAGAGTTGTTACTTGTAACTAGAATATTCAACCGGGTGTCCATAACGAGGAGCCGGTGCTGAGAAGTGATTATTCAGATGGGATCGCTTTTACATCGGTCACCAGCTTCAGGTCGAATTGTTTCATGGGCTGATAATCCATCTGAGTTTTGTGCCTACCACTGGTGTGTGTGATGGGATGTGTGGGCCTCCTCTTGAAGAACATGTTGGTCGTCACAAGCTTGTGCGCTTCAGTATAGTCCAAAATCTGATTTCCATCATCGTCATGGGTACCAAATCCATTTCCACCATGACAGTGGCTGTAGCCATCTCTCGCCAATCCAACATGGCCGTTGAGCTCACTTCTTATTACCAGATGTTCTTCAGGGCCAACAGTTCGCAGATAGTTATTCAGTTCTTTCCAAATAGCGTCCTCATCATCAGGGCATCCAGTTTGCGGCACATAGCACATGACGATTCAGAGAGCTGTTGCACCGGACTCTATTGTGTTAGCCATGAGTGAATCGGATACTCGGTGGACTTCAACAGCTTCATCCTGAAATTTTTCATTCTTCACAATTCCAATGAAAATCGTAAAAGTAGTTAGTGGGACACCGGGCGAGTTGTCCGTGCGGTTAGGGGCACGCCGCTGGGAGCTTGCATCCGGAAGATAATGGGTTTGAACCCCACTTTCGGCAGCCCTGAAGATGGTTTTCCGTGGCTTCCCCATTTTCATACCAGGCAAATGCTGGTGCTGTACCTTAACCCCTTCAATGGCGGGTTCTGGCAGACCTCCTGTGCCAGAAAGGTGAAGTTTTTTCGGAGAAATTTATTTTTAGGAAGCAAGGAATGAGTAACAGTTATTAAGGGAACACATTCATTTGTTATTCAAGGTTAATAAAAACTTACTTTACATTCCATTTACACTTTTTTTTTTTACATTAGGCCTGTGACATGGTTTCATAAAATACTGGTGTTTTGAGAATACTGTCCTTCGACCATCACATTTTGTTTCGGGCTTTTGTATTATTCCCACCAACGGCACTAAAGCAATAAACTGCCAAATTTCATAAGAGTTTGTTTCTTTCCAAAACTGTGCCCTTCTATACGGAGATTTATTTACAAGTTTTTCAATGCACTTATAGCATTCAAATTTGTTTCGGTCACTATCAAATTTACAACTTCATCCGTTAGAAACAGTTCAAAACAGTCAATCGCACTCACCTCTGGTAATGATCCAACCCTACCACCAGGATTTCCCGTAAACGGAATTATATTAGGTTGTACACTATTCCCTGGCTTACACTTTTTCCACACGAATGTATGTTCAACATTTCCTACCATCACCTTAGCTTCTGACATAATATCTATTTCACTTTCACTAGAAATACTAAGAGGGTCATCATCAGAAGAATCAATAGAATCATTATCACTATTTTGTCTTCAAACATCTTTTCCGTTTTGTGCTCGCCATTTCTGCTTGGCTGGCCAGAGATTGTATATGTAAAGTAGAGAAGATAAGGCATATTTTAGGCCAGAGACTTCATGAATACAGCAGGAAACCCTCCCGCCATCTGTTGAGAATGCTGGAAAACATTTTCCAAAGAGTACCCGAGAAATTACTGGGCGATCGCGATATGAACACTGCAGCTAAACAAGAATTTCTTGAGCGGTGACGTTAAGGGCAAGCGTGCGCCACCCGAGAATTTGTGTTAAATAACACTAGTATGTTTTTATTGTTCACCCACCTATTCAGTGCAATGCAATCTTAAAAATTAGGACTTTGTTCTTATCAAAATTGTTAACATAAAATTAATACATTGGATGGTACATGTTTTGCCTATCAATAGTAGGCATCATCAGCCATATTTTTTACCTTAGGAATAGATCAGGTACCTGATTGGAAATGACTTATGAATACTGTTAAAAACGATGTCTTGTAAAAAGGATTAGAGATCGTTAAACAACTATTACAATATAAAATGTAATTTACTATTACTTTTGCCTTTGCTGGCAGGACCTAGTGTTTACAGTGCACTATGTCTTCTGGTATGGGCTAGAGCAATTTTGTTACTTTCATTGGTCTGTCTATGTCTTATCCTTGGCTTTGACAGTATGAAACTGACTGAGGTATGAGCGATGCTAATAATGCCATTCCTTATGCAGCCGTCCCTGCTATGAATGGTGTGAAAACGTTGCTCATAGTGTTGGTTGGTGTATGCATTTCAGTGGGCTTGGCAGACTGATATGTAATAGCTACTTCTGGCTCGGTGAGGAAAGCAACGGGAAACTACATCACTCCTCATTTCCCTAGTACGCCTCTTCAGTGATGACAGCTGATGGCAGAGCTGTTGAGGATCCAACCAGCCTTAGGGCTGAAGACTGAACATACACACACATACTATTCCTTAACAATATTTGAGTCTAAAAACATGACAATTATTTGAGGATTATGACATAGGTGGTTGGTTCTTGATATTAAAAGATATTACAATAAAGATAAAAATCAGAAAGCACATTTGATGTAATTGTCAAATGGCGAATTGTTAAAAACTTGAGGAAAGTTGAGCGTTGGTAATGGTCGTTGGTTCTTCAAGTTAATAAGTATTGATTTTCATTTAAATGCTTATAAATGTTGAAGAACTTTCATATGGTGTGGTTCTTTTTGAGATAATATTAGTTAGAATGCTGGTGCCGTAGGCTATATTGAAGTTTGTGTAGACATCATTAGGCCATCTTCTTTGATGTAGTATTTGTGGGAAAAGTTTGTGATAGATGTGGTTCTTTGTTGTTGGATGTGTTGAGGTAAGCGTACTAGTCAAAAGGGAATGTTGTTGTCAATCAGTGGGTAACCCGAGAATTTCTCGGGCATGCCACTGAAGAGGTTAATCAAGGCCATGGCTGCTTCCTTCCCACTTCTAGCCCTTTCCAATCCCATCGTCGCCACAGGACAGCCACAGTTATCCAAAGAATTCTTCCATTTACTATGTATTACATTCGGAAGTATGTACAACTCGTAACATATGCTAGTTATCAGCTGGTGGGTTGGCACGCTTCCTACAGCATGGCTTTATTCGCAGGGGTGGCTTCTGCTACACATACACCAACTGGGACTAACAGACACCATCTCCATAAAGCATTTGAGAATAGATTCTCACTTTTTGGACTCTATAGACGGGAACGAAAATATTTTTAAAAGTTTGAATAAGATGGGATCTTGATGGCAGTGCATGGCTTACGAGGTGGCAGTGAAGATGACGTCATATGGAATGACAACACGCCAGTGGCAGGGAAGTTGGCAGCACAAGACAACGATAATTCAAATTAAAGCAATGATCAGGATTACTGTATGGTAGGCCTATTGCTTAAATGACAGACACAAATGACTGCCATTACGTTCTTTCGTGTTAATATTGCCTAATACAATACCCTTATCCCTTTTCTCTTCGGGATCGAGTATGAAGTGAGATGAATCTCTCTAGCGAGTTTTTACAACTGGATGCCCTTCCTGATGTCAACCTCATCAGAGGAGTTAATGAGATGAAACAAATGACGTGATAAAAGGGTGACTAAAACCGACTATATTTACTTTGTATGTTGGCCTAAAAGTCATGTATTCACCATTTATTATCTTTTTAAATTTAGAAATGCTGCCTTCCAACAAAAATAGCCAGCAAAACTTAGAATACATTCATAAGTTTGTTTAAGAATAGTATAGAATGTTTACATGTACAATTTATAGCTCTTTATAGCCTAGAAGTCATGTGTTTCACTGTACAAAATTTGAGGTTATTGCATATTGGACCCCCCCCCTCCTACCTTTTTTTGACTGTTAAAGTGGGGGGAAAAGGGGTCTAATACACGAGTAAATGCGGTATTTTATGGTCTCTTGCATAATCCCCCTGCCATGTTCATAACTGTCTTGTTATATTCTAGAAGATGCTGATAATCATCAACACAGTTTTTTGTTATTGGTACTGAAGTATTTCATTAGTGTAGAACTCATTCCATGGTGTAAAACTAAATGTGTATATGTGTTCAAATGCTCTGACATTTGATGATGATGGGTGATTTGCAATCTCTGCTTATTTTTGCACATCATCTGTTTTTAAGGCGGTAGTTACTCCTTGCATAAAGGCAAAACAATGATGGCCAATGATAGACACTTCCTCAAAAACAGCAAGATTGGAGGCACAGTTCTCCCATTTGATATTTAAGATGGAATGAAGTTTCTGTTCATGAAACTGCTCAAGTTTCTTAATATCACAACAGTACAGGGTCCAGATTTCACATCCTTAGAATAATGTTGAGGTGATGATCGCTTGATACACCACGAGTTTGGTATGAACTGCCTCATGGCATTTAAAAACAATTGGCTCATGTGGCTTTTAATCCCTGCATAAAAATTCCACAGGTCTCCAACCTTAAATGTGTAAGTAACCAAAACTGAGTATTGGTGATAATAATAATAATAATAATAATAATAATAATAATAATAATAATCCATGTGGCTATTTCTAGCGGAGTGCAGCCCTTGTAAGGCAGACCCTCCGATGAGGGTGGGCGGCATCTGCCATGTGTAGGTAACTGCGTGTTATTGTGGTGGAGGATAGTGTTACGTGCGGTGTGTGAGTTGCAGGGATGTTGGGGACAGCACAAACACCCAGCCCCTGAACCATTGGAATTAACCAATAAAGGTTAAAATCCCCGACCCTGCCGGGAATCGAACCTGGGACCCTCTGAATCGAAGGCCAGTGCGCTGACCATTTAGCCAACATAAACAGTACATACTCAGCACATAGGCCAAGACGCAATAACCCATTGGTGTTGCATTTACCAAGATACCATGTTTGCCCATCACACTTTACCACAGCTGATTATCACTCCCAGTTCTAGGTCTTGAAATCGCCAAGCAGTAACAATTTGTCCTTAGGTGATACTTTGCTTATGAGTGTTCTCAGCTGGTGAAATAACTCATTCTTGACATCTTGATCAGCATCTAAAGTGAGGAGATGAGAGTGATGAAAATATCCCCACGGAATGGTAGAAGGAGAGTCATAAGCCATTCACTAATTGCTGCAGGTGTGAGTTGGAGATTATTTACCAGTTGTGTCTCTACAGCAAAGCCAACATCATGCTTACGAGTTTCAGTTTTCTTCCTTCCTGATACAAACTTCACAACTTTTCCATCACCAGGCAGTTCGTTTCACTCAAGGTGGCTACATCATATCCAATCTAGCAAGCTTGTGAGTGACAAGTGTTTTTTGTCTATCAGGTCTGTCATTGTTAATAATATCCAGGAGTGTTTTAATATTCCATGTCCCAGTTGTAATTGGTTGATGATCAGGTTTTTGGCCAAGTATGGGGAGACCCGCTGTGGGTGCAGCAGCCCAGCCAGACAGAAATTATGAGTACCAAAGTTTAGCCCACATTTTCTAGGGCCTTTCCCATGTCCTGTGGGCAGCAGCACTCCTAAGAATGGCTGCCCAGATACATATGCAGGACCAAATTCGTGAATAGTCACAGTTCTCAGAAAGATGGCCATCACACATTTGCCTCCATCTATCAGGTCTGATGTTGATATTTTTGGAGTGTACAGACCTGGCAAGGCTGGCACCAATGCTGATGCGGA
Organism: Anabrus simplex; assembly: GCF_040414725.1. NCBI lineage: Eukaryota > Metazoa > Arthropoda > Insecta > Orthoptera > Tettigoniidae > Anabrus > Anabrus simplex. The sequence continues at coordinate 117,264,867 of NC_090267.1, read as the reverse complement.
ATTTAATTGAGAAGATAATCAGCTATGTGGGAAACGGCACAGAAAGGAACGTTATTGTAGCGGGTGATCTGAACTTACCAAGTGATAACTGGGAAGGGAATGCGAAGGACAGAAAGCATGACCAACATATGGTGAATACGTTAATATGGGAAGGACAGCTGAATCAGAAAGTGATGGCACCAACTAGAGGGGAAAATATTCTAGATATGGTGCTGATAAAACTAGATGATCTCCATAGAGAAACTGAAGAGATAAATGGTATAAGTGATCATGAAGTTGTTTTGTTGTAGTTAAAAGTAAATGCCATAGGAAGAAACGTTATAAGAGTAGGACTATTAGGCAATACCATATGGTTGACAAGAGAGGCATGGAGAAATTTTTAGGAAGCAATTATGATCAATGGAAAATGGTTAATAACAATTTAAACAGTCTATGGAATGGTTGTTGAGGAGGATGTGCAGATTAGAAAGAAATGAGGAGCTTACTAGCAAATTTAATTTGGTGAAAAAATCAGCCAAGGATAACATGATGGCAAACATAATTGGGAGCCATGTGAATTTTAGGGAGCAATGGAAGGATATGTATAACGCCCTTCCTGCCTCCAGGTCGGTCGACATTGGCTTCTCTTCCTCCACTATAGTATAAGGTGTATCCTTTCTTTAGTTTCCTCTCACCTTTTCCTTTCCATTTGGTCTCACATTCCCAGCAATGCTATATCTTTGTCAGCCATAAAATCTACAATTTCTTCCACTTTCTCTGTTAGTGTCACTACATTGATGGTCGCTATCTTGATGTATTTGGTTGCTGGTCGCCCATTTCTCACATTTTTCCCAGCATTACAAGAATTGCACGTTGCTTGTGGGGAAGGCCCTAGCATTTTCCGAGGCTAGGCTTTTATTATGATGGGTTCGCCATTCCCAAAGGCATTTTAGAGCTACTGCCAGCCGAAACTTGTAGGCCGCTCTTCTGGAGAACAGACGCTACAGTTAATATGGGATTTCCTCCACTGAGGGCCCATTTCCCGTCGATAAGAACTCCTCCGCCCTTAGCCATTGGTCCTTATAATGTGGTAGGCTATTTACCGCCGCCCAACACTCGGCGTGGGGACGCTGGCTGTATGGTTTACTCCATTACCATAGCAGATTATCTGGCCAGACACTTACACTATTGCAAGAAATAGAGCCAATCTAGCAAAATTGTTGTGATATTAAGATTCAGCATCCTAAAGTCAGCCTAAAATCACTCGGATATGACTGGCTCCAAAACTGTTATTGACCAGTTATGTGTATGAAGACATAACATTAGTGCTGTCCAATCAAGTTCTTTATCTGGCCCCATGGCTAAATGGTTAGTGTGCTGGCCTTTGGTCACAGGGGTCCCAGGGCTCCCAGGTTCGATTTCTTGACAGGGTCAGGAATTTGAACCATAATCGGTTAATTCCGCTGGCACGGGGGCTGGTTGTGTATGTCATCTTCATCATCATTTCATCATCATGACGTGTCTCGCATACAGGCTTCAAATCAAAAGACTGCATCTGGCGAGCCAAACTTGTCCTCGGACACTCCTGGCAGTAAAAGCCATACACCATTTCATTTTCATCGAATTCTTTAAGTTTGCCACGCCACTTCTCCATTCTCATCATGGGGAACTCCAGCCATAACTCTGACATATCACTAGCATTAGGGTTCATGTCTATGAAGGTGGCATAAAAATTAGTGGTTTCTTAAATATTTTGATTCTCTGCCGTACAAAATTTCAAGAAGCAATGTATTTCATTTCCTTTCTTGTATCAAACTACAGTCTGAAATTTAAAATCTTTCATTTTTCATCTCTGCAAAAATCAGTACAAAAAAGTGATTTTGAGTAATGGAAAGGAACAAACCAGTGATAAATCAAGTATAGGAAGGTAGGAAACTGAATAGGAAAACATAGGATAGACAGGTTACTGTGAAAAGAGGGAGTAAAAAAAAAAAAGGAGACAAGGACACAGGGGAACTCAAAAGGACAAGAACAATCTCTATATCTTCCTTCATATATTGTCATCTTCGCTTAGAAGAACTCTCTCATTAATCCCAGTTCTTCTGCATCCACCTCTTCTCAGCCCATGACAAGTTTGTTTATGCCTCCCAGCTTCATTGGGACCTGATGTGGAAATTATAGGATAAGTAGATGCCAACTAAAGACACCAAAAAGGAAGAGACAGAAAAAGATGATGAATATGTGTGGCAAAAGACAAGAAACACAAGGCTAACACTTAAGATGAAAAGGAGCCCAACGGGTCATAGATATTAATTGTGATTTCTGTTTTTTAAAACAGAAGAGATATATGTTTCTGGAGTGTGAAAGTTGGAAAATTCATACATTCTTGTAATAATGTGTTTATTGTTGTAGGTACTTGAACGAGCAGTTATATAGCTGTGAAGGAAAGGATGCACTAAAGCTGTTCCGCTCTGACCCAGACTCTTTCAAGGCTTATCATGAGGGGTATCAGCAGCAAGTGTCCCAGTGGCCACTCAATCCTCTGGACAAGATTATTAAATCCATTAAAAAGAAGTAAGTTTTCATTGGCTGTAAATGTTCCATTCATTCGTTCTATTAATTTGTCTTTTAGTTGCTAAGCCACAAGTAGGTTGAAACCAAATAAAATTGTATAAAGATACATTGAATGCCATAAATGTAATTGCAAGGTGGTGTTAGATTTAAAAACAAATGTTCATTCTGTGTTATACCAGAAAGCAGTGAAGGAAGAAACTGTTGAAACTTGTGTGTGGCTGTAAATCACTTTGTTTTTTGCATTGTCTTTCCTTTTTTTTTTTTTTTTTTTTTCTGTCTCCTTTTCACCAATAATATTGGAACTATTACTGGTCTATTTATTTAACAGAGCATCGTAATATTGGTTAGGTTATGTATGTCCATTGATATAGAGACCTACCGAGCTCGATAGCTGCAGTCGCTTAAGTGCGGCCAGAATCCAGTATTCGGGAGATAGTAGGTTTGAACCCCACTGTCAGCAGCCCTGAAGATGGTTTTCCGTGGTTTCCCATTTTCACAGCAGGCAAATGCTGGGGCTGTACCTTAATTAAGGCCACGGCTGCTTCCTTCCCAGTCCTAGCCCTTTCCTGTCCCATCGTTGCCATGAGACATGTCGGTGCGACGTAAAGCCAATAGCAAAAAAAAATATAAATATAGATCTAATATTTTAATTTCATTTACTCCTCTCAAATAGGTCTAATAAAACAGTAAAACAGGTTACTGCTATGAAATGCTTTTACTAAATAACATTTTCGTTATAAACATCAAAATTTAACTTTATAATTTCGTACCTCTTCTTATACCTAGAAATGTGTCTTTTCTTTGGTAAACATGCATTTGCTGACACTAATGGAAACTGAAGAATTTATTCCTGTATGTTTATTATATGTCCTGAACAACTAGGATGAAATAAGGCCTTCTTCAAAATTTCATAAAATCATCCTTCATCTCTCATCTTCACTTCACCTTTCTAAATAACATTTAGAACTTGAGGATGTATCCGCATCTCAAGGTGACACCTTAGACAGTCGACTACGAAAAGTCTTTTGAAGAAGAATTCCACCGACTGTAATCATATATTTCAGAAATACAGCTTTCGGATGTGGTGGGCTGTCATTCGGAAGATTATGATGGATCGGAGCATCTGAAAACTCAACAGCCAGCATATACATAGAAACTTCAAAGAATTAAACCTAAACAAATCTCTTTCTTCTCGACACACAATGTTAACTCTTTGTGCCAAATTGGAAAATTAGAGATGGTCACTGACATTATGGACAAACATAAAATTCTAATCATGGCCCTTCAAGAAATAAGGAATAGTGATCAAGACCCAGTAGAATCACTAGGGTACCTACCGACTGTATAAAGGAATCCCTGAAAAATGAGTGATGAAAAACTGTCAGCAGTTTGGTAATGGATTTCTAATAAATCTCAAAATCATAGATTCAGTCATGGAATTGAAATCTCAATCCCCCAGACTTGCAACACTAACTCTGAAATCTGCACATAAAATCTACACAATTATCAATATACATGCTGCCACTAATCAGAAAAATAACACCTTAAAAGATAAAGAAGCACAAAAATTCTGGGATCTCCTGAATAAAACTTTAATCAATATACCTCCATCACACGTTAAAATATTCCTTGGCGATTTCAATGCACAATTGGGAGAAGATAGATGGTACTGAGATATCATTGGAAAATGGCCAGCACATAAGAGGACGAATAAAAACATTCAGATTGGTTGAATTATGCAGAAACCACAATTTTATCTCAAAATCAACATACCGGTACTTTAACCCTTAGCCCTCCTTTTTTTTCCTGAACACTCCTGCCTCTCCAGCTCCATTTAAGGGGGGACGTGCATGAAATACATGTGCAAATGTAATCATTCACCAAATCCACAATTTGTAAGGTACATAACTGAAATTTAGTACAGAGGTTAAGAATGGTTAAATGCATCTCTTCACTATTTTTCATAACTTAAGCAAAATTAAATTGAAGCGCTTTGCAATTTATAAATTTTATGACCCCGTGATCAACAAAGGTACCATTTTCTCATAGACTTTTCAACAAATTGTCAGGAAAATTGTACAGTGTAACTTCAATATGTATAGAAACAACTCCACAGAAGCATTTTTAAATACAATGATATTTAATTAATTTTATGTTTAATTATTTTTAAACAGAAAAACACCCATAAAAAATCTATTATTTCTTGCATATCTCGGCGTAAAGGAATGATATTAAAATTTGGCCCGTGTATATGTTTATTATACACGCAGCAATGGGGATGCCAAAAATCATGGCTCTATCTTTTCCGGTTTCTGAGAAAGGTGTACTTTAATAACGGAAATGGTGATTTTGAGAAAATGCACTTTAAAGTTGAATTTACTTTTTCCTTGCAATTCTGTGTATTAAAAGGCTCCAGAACTGTACTGTGTCTCCTCATTTCCTTCAAGACTTATATTTTGGTTTCTTGTTTTCTGCCTTCTTTGCTTTACCAGGTCTTCAATTGACTTTTCAGCTGCAGAGAGGAGCTGTAAATATATTTTTCTCAAGATGTCTTGAGTGAAAATTCCTACCTTAAAGCTCATTCTTTCTAATACCTACATCCTCACTAAGTTCCCGCCATTAAATACAAGAACTGTATCATAGGTTGCAATTCTGACAACTGTAGCAGATGAAAATGTGGTTTTAGGGCATCGTTTCCTTACGAGTCAATTTAGAGATTAATTTGGAATTGTGTTTTGCCAAAAACACACTTGTTGAGAAGTTCAGGATCAGCCGGAAAACTGTAAGTGGGCTTGATGACATGTAGGATACATTTTGGAAGCTTCTGCTTGTGGATGTAGGAGTTATTATCCCTCTGAGCCTGTAGATATTTACAGCAGCTAATGTGGCACAGTTTACTAATGGGTTGTTCATCTGTTTACACCATGTGAAATTATGTATCCCATACAGTTCTTACTTCTGACCTAACCTCATTCCCGGTTTGTTTCTCATGTCTTGCGTTCACTAACTTCTGCAAAATCATTTTATAAAGTCTTCTATACACTCTTTATGACCATAGCATTATTGAATGATGAAAGAATCGAACACTTGCGTAAATCTCCATCAGTAGCAGAAAGCAAAACAAGAATTTATTACTTCTTCATAAACAAAGCAGCTAGTTTGGTATTGTTTCTAAGATGCAGCATGCGGAACACAGTCATAGATGATGTACAAAACCAAAGAGTATGTATCACAGCCATCTAGATGTATCCCGTGCAAGTTTGCTTGAACGAAATCCACGGAATCGTTCTTCACCGAGCTAGTATTGAAGTAATGCTTCAAAAGTGGGCGTGGCAGTAAGGTCGCGCCATACATTTAATTATTATTTTTCAGGCAGTTCAGATGCGATTTCATCCTTGAAACTTTGGGAATATATTGCCAATGATTTCTACTATTAAATAAAAGATAAATTGAAAATTGACATTTTGGGCCCATTTCATGAACGTCCCCCCTTAAGAATCTGCTTGCAGAGGGATAAGAGACAGCACAACGAGCTAGAATAACATAGAGGGGCTGTATACCTGACATCAGCGCTCCCTGCTTGAAGCAAGTTGATAAGGGGCAGCCATGTTAACGGTTGTCAAAACAAAGCGAATTGGCGCGAGAGCATATGTTGAGGTGATAGGGAGATCGTGCATGCCAATTTAATTCCCTAAGTTTTAAGAAGTGAAAAGATAGATTCTCGCTTTCAAGAATGCCAGCCGTAAGCTCAGCATATGGATGTACTAATCGGAGTAATAAAACCAAGGATATATTGTACTTTAAGTATTACTGAATTATAGCCGAGATTCCTTTTCGTAATTTCTGTTTGTAATTAAATCCATTTTATTGTTTACTTAGCGAAAGTACGGATAGCCAAGGTAATTATTTGTCGAATTTTGTTTCAGATCTCGTTTAAAGAACAAGGAATTAACTGAACAATGCGTTGTGAGGGCGAAAAGAGATAAATGGTATCCCACTCAATTCAGCTGCTTATGCTCTGTACATTTCCAGCCCTATTTAATTTTCATTCACATTTACAAATAAAGGAAATGGAACGCCCACCACCAAGAAAACGTAACCACAAAAAATCACTTATTTTGTTCAAACGTACACCAAGTATGATAAATACAGCATTTTACTGCTATTTTTGAAATGCATACAGCCTTTATTGTAGATGTCTGTTGCCTTGGTTTTTAAAACTATGCCACACTTCATAATGGACAACTTCCAAGCTAGTAATCCCAGTATGATATGGTAATGGGAGAAACATGATATCCCCCCTATATTATAATAAATAATTACACTAAACGATTATTGTGGTAAAGTATTCATGGGCCGCCTCTATGGTGCACTGGTTAGCGTGAGCAGCTGCCACCCCTGGAAGCCCGGGTTCGATTCCCAGCTCCGCCACGAAATTTGAAAAGGGGGCACGAGGGCTGTAACGGGATTCTATCAGCCTGGGGAGGTCAACTGAGTAGAAGTGGGTTCAACTCCCACCTCAGCCGCCATCCTCGAAGTGATTTTCCGTGGTTTCCCACTTCTCCTCCAGGCAAATGCCGGGATGGTACCTAACTTAAGGCCACGGCCGCTTCCTTCTCCCCCCCATAAAGGCCCCTGTTCAGCATAGCGGGAGCAGCCCTCCCTCACAGTTGTATGCCCCGACCCAATGTCTCACGCTCCAGAACACTGTCCTTGAGGTGGTAGAGGAGAGATCCGTCGCTGAGTCCGTGGGAAAAACCAACCCGGGAGGGTAAACAGATTAAGAAAGGAACACAGTACTCATGAGGATGCAATAATTTTAAAAATATTAACAGAATGAGGTTGTAACCTATTATAGGTCCCTATGATTTTAAGGTTTCCTGTCATAAATATTTATGTCCATCGTTTTTATTCTAATTTACGCTCAACCACAACAGCCAAGCAGGGTAACGCTCTTGTTCCGATTTCGAGGCCTATTCGTATGTCAATGTGCGATGATTTCGAACTACCCTACAATCAACTGATCGTGATGTTGGCCTCGTGCCGCAATATGAAGTGGCTTTCATGCTTCAAGCTTTCGGCATCGGACTTTAATTCTCCCCCAGCGATTCTAAAATGCGCATTTTCTACACTTTTCGTCATTTAAAGGCCATGCTCCCTTGCTTGTGTGACAACAGGAAACATGGTGGACGTTCGTTCTATTAGGTTCACCCAGGCAGCGCTTCCGCCTCTCTATGTTATTCTAGCTCGTTGAGACAGCACAAACATATGGACAGCATATTTATAAAAATCAACTAAAGCAAACACAAAATAAATATAATGCAAGAACAGTACAATATTCAGGTGCAGTGTTCAGCATTTTTAAGCCTGAAATTATCATAGACAGTCACTTTTTATCTGTACTTGTGCATTGTGTGGAACTTCTCAAAGCACTCGCTGGGGTGTAATCCAGGCTTTTTTCTACAAGTATTGCAGAAAAATACTGTCTCACGTCGTAATTTAGGCTTACTGTTCATTGCCATATTTAGGATTAAGCCTAAAAATGCTTTGAATTCAGGAAGAGTAACATCTATCCACGACCTCCAAATAGACTCACGCTTGCGGGGCGTAACGTTTTGAACGTTTACACTGGCATACCGGTTAGTCTCGTGCACAATTTCCGATAATAACTCATCAGTCATGAATAATTGGAAAAGGTCAAGTTCACTCTTAGGTTTAGTCCCTTGTGATGACTTATAACCTGGCGTACCTGTAAATATATATATTTTTTTTTTTTAAGTCCAAGTCCATGTCATGGTATTCCCTCCAGCCGTCAGTAGAGGTACCAGCACTGCCATTTAGCATACTTTTCTCATTATCGGGATCTTCATCACTCAACTCACCAACACAATCTCGTTCCGCAATATCTTACTCACCACTCTCACTATCATTGAAATCAACGTCACTTTCATCTAAAATTCTGGCTATTTCCTTATGCTGCTCAAACGATGCTATGTTGCTAAACAATGTCTGTTTACAAACTCGCAGAATGCGCACAAAGTCTGATTTCATAGAGATTATGGAGGGTTGCCCCAGTTAATACTGGACACAACCTTGAGTGCACGTGTCGCTCCTGGAAGCAGCTGCATGTCTCTTTTTGTCTGGTTAATGTGATTTAGGGAAGTGCTGCGAACAGTCATATCGTACCATTGTTGCCTCGTGGCCTGGAGAATTGCATACATATTGTAAGGCTGGCAGGACTTAGTGTTTACAGTGCACTATGTCTTCTGGTATGGGCTAGAGTAATTTTGTTACTTTCATTGATCTGTCTCTGTCTTATACTTGGCTTTGACAATATGAAAGTGACTGAGGTATGAGCGATGCTAGTAATGCCATTCCTTCTGCAGCCAGTCCCTGCTATGAATGGTGTGAAAATGTTACTCATAGGGTCGGTTGGTGCATGCATTTCAGTGGGCTTGGCAGACTGATATGTAATAGCAACTTCTGGCTCGGTGAGGAAAGCAACGGGAAACTACCTCACTCCTCATTTCCCTAGTACGCCTCTTCAGTGATGCCTAGGCCATCTTTGACAGCTGATGGCGAAGCTGTTGAGGATCCAACCAGCCTTAGGGCTGAAGACTGAACATACATACATTGTAAGGCTACATTGTTGGCCTTTCCAACACTAATTTCTCATTTCTCTAAAATAAAAATTGGAGCAAAACCCTCAATAAGGGCAAACTGCCTAGGGTTTGCAGATGATTTAGCTCTCTTAGCCTTTGACATGGAAAAAGTCCATGCTCATATCACCCGTCTCCAGAAAGATTGCATTAAAAATAGGATTACAAATATCCTTTGAGAAAACTGAGATCTTGCTAATGAAACCCCTTGACATAAACGGATTCATCATAAATGATCAAAAAATTAACATAGCCCTGCAATTTAAATACCTTGGAGAAATCATTATGCACAACTTCAATGAGAAAGCAACATGGATAAATAGAATCAACAAAATGAAAGAAGCACAATTTCTAATCTGGTCAACTTATAAGAAAAAATGCTTGTCAGTAGACACTAAGATCCAACACTATAAAACTGTAACTGTGCCCGAAGCCACTTACACTTGCGAAACCTTGTTCCAAATTAAAAAATTAAAGAAGAACTGATCGGCTCCTCAAAACTGAAAGAAGAATTATCAGAACTTGCATAAATAAAAATTACCAGGTTTAAGGAGTCTGGAGAATCCTCCCCAATGAAACTGTCTATCGAGAGATTGACCCAGTTACCAGCACGATAAAGAAGAAAAGAATCTCTTATTTCTTTCATATCTTTCGATTACCAGAAAACAGGATTTTAAGACAACTAGTGATGAGAAATCTGGGAAAGACAGGAGGGCATTGGATCAGAGAAATTCAAGAGAATCTCAAAACAGTTGGACTCAAAATTACAGAAGCAGAGAACAAGAATAAAATTACCACCCTTCTTAAGGATCACAAATTTTCAACTGAAATGATGCACAGAAGGCCTGTAGAGATTTCAGATTAATTAAGAACACTGCGATCAGAACGAATGAAGAAGTACTGGGCAGATAAGAAGAATCAAACAGTACAACCTTCAAAGAAAAAGTGTACATGGAAAACTCAAGTGGTACAATGTGGCCAATAAAGTTAATAATAATAATAATAATAATAATGATGATGATAATAATGTCTTTTCACCTGTATGTTTAGTGTTATGTGCCTTACATGATATGAATTTATATGCATGATATAATGTTTCCCAGTCAAATATTCAACCATATTATCTTTTGTTAATATAAATGGTATTCTCTGCAGATCAGATAGTTTGGTGATAGCCGACTTTGGGTGTGGCGATGCTCGACTTGCAAAATCTGTTCCTAACAAAGTCCACTCGTTTGATCTTATGGCTCTCTCGGAGGAAGTGACAGCGTGTGATATGGCACACACACCTCTTGATCCTGCCAGTGTGGACATTGCTGTCTTCTGCCTGTCACTCATGGGTACTAACCTGTCAAGTTATATACTAGAAGCTAACAGGGTGCTCAAAGAAGGGTAAGTAGGTTTTTTTTTTTTAATATATACATATCTCTTTTTCATTATGTTTCCAGAAAGTTAAGTTCCTTTTGGCTAGTAAAAGAGATTTGTATTTTCAAAATATATATTGTCCATTGAATTGTTTATTATAATGCATGTCTTTATTTCCACCATTTTTGAGATACTTGATAACAAGGCACCATTTTTACCATTGCTACCTTGAAGAAGAAGAACCTTTGCATTGAAAACTGCAAGTTCATGACCTATCTTCATAGAAACTTTCCTATGTGCAGAAATAAGCATACATAGAAAGTGCTTAGCCCTAGACTAGACATAGCATTGTCTTGAGGTAGCGATCTTTGTTGACTGTTAAGCCTGTTGAGCCTGCCACCAAGAATTCAAGAGGCATATCTTCGGTGTACAGTGTGTGAAAAACCAACACATTGAGTATGAATATCCAGGCGGTCCAAGAACCGCTTTCCCACACTAACTGCTCTCATAGCTTCTGACGTCACTGTGACATCTTGTAAGCGGTCTCTAGTCCGGTGCTTAATTGTTTATTGCGTGTTTATTAAGTGAATTAGTACAATGTGTGAGTAAAGTTTATGTTACGTGCTGTCATTTAGTCCAAGGAGGTAGTAAAATCATTAAAAGCAGGAATAACTGCGCTGTTGCAGAGTGTAAAAATATGGTCCATAAAACTGAGAATATAATTTATCATGTCTTTCCAAAAAATATTATTTATGGGCTAAATGGATGGTATATTGTCAAAGAGCTGATAAAATCACCCTAACACTGCTAGAATTTGTTCCACACATTTCCTTCCTCATGACTATGAATGGGGCTTAGAAAACAAACAGCTGGATTTGCCATTAAAAAAAGGAATTGAAGACAGATGATGTACCCTCCCAAAATATTCCTAACTGGCATGGAAATGACATCGATGCTACTACAAGTACAAGAAATGATGGTGATCAGCTGACAACATTTGCGCCATTAGACCTAGTGGTATTAAAATAATTACTATACTGATATTCTGAATGGAAAAGAAATCTGAAATTATTTTGAATAGGCTATTCCTGTTACTACATTTCCTTTTCTGTATGATGTTCTACTTGTACACAGAAATTATTACATTAGGTTCTACAGAACATCAGTCAACGAGTACATACACAATTCTTGAGGTCGCTAACAATACCAAAGAAGAAATCAATCGGCTGAAGACGGAAAATTCATTATTAAGGAAATAATTTATGGCCCTGAACAAGACCCAAATTGCAAAATATGCTGTACCTTTTATGAAACGTTCTCCGCACAATTCAAAACAAGAAGCACGTAGTGGACTGAATGAAACGTCTCATCTCAATCTTTCTCTCTGGGCCAAATGAGATCCCTTCTGAGCAAAAACAAGGCACTGATGTGGGGCATCCAGGACATTGCATTTAAGAGCTCTCTCTTCTTAGGCATGTATTTATTTACAAAAAACAGAGGGATCCTCTACCTTGTCTCTCTATCTTTCAAAATTGTCCCAAACATTTTTAAGTGTAAACCTGGAATTCTGACAGATGTTCTCGATCCCATTAAGACTAAAGGCGGAAACATTTTAAGCACTTATAGAAGGTAGCAGTTATCAACTTCGATGAAATGAATGTAGATGGTCGTGTGCTACGATTCATCTGATGACATGATTTTACGTCAACATAATTCCTTGAAATTCATAACAAAATAATATCGCTGTATGTGAGGACAAAAACATTCATTAGGATTAGACGAACCAGAAAAGATATATGGACATTTTACGAAAGAATGCTGTGAAGAAGAATCTTCTCTGGGTAGCATTATCATCATTTAAGATGAGTTAATAATATTCTCCAATGGATCATAAGTCTAGTTGTATAACAAAATATTCTTAAATTAGTGCATTTCCTGTAACCTACATGTTATATAACTTGTATTTTTCTTTTGAAGCTGCAATAACTATAATAAGTTGGTTATTAACTGTCCTTTCTGTTAAGTTAAAAAGTGTTGAATTCATTTATATGCATATTAGTTCAAGTACTTTGTTCATAAAATGTTATTGTTTTTGAATTAATTTTAAATGAGAAATGTTATGTCCTCTAAAGATACATAACTAAGTGGGGTGTAATTAAAATATCTAACAAGATTAACTCAGAAACACTAAGCTAACTCAATCCTTTTTAACTCAAAAACACTCAGCTAACTCTACCCTTTAACACATAATGCATTGAATCTGGCAGTAGCACTATCCTCAGGGTGATGTCACACACACCAGCCAATGTTAGTGCAGCTCCCCTGAATTGCCTACCTCTTAGTATTCTAATTACATTGATGAATATCATTGGTACCCAGCATCAGCGTAACCTTTGTTGGTTCTTCTGGTGATATAACCTATTTTTGCATAGAAATGACCAAATTTGAAAAAAAAATAATAATAATAATGAAAAGTTATAAAGTAATGAATTGTCTGTTCTCTTGATCTTTCTTTCTGACCAGATGCATCAGATTATTATTGATCACATCATTGGTTTTGTTTGTCATACATGTTTTTATGTGATCCTTCAAAGATTTTACCTAACGCATTTCATTCCTATTAAATGACAAAGACAAGCTTGCATATAAAATCCCCCCAACGTAATTCATCCAAGAAGAACAACGATTCCGCTTCAAAGCAGATACAGGCTGTACTCCAGCTTCGAAGACATCTCACAAATTTGTGAATAGGTTTGTCTGTCCAGCCCACGCAATGAAAACACGCACCAAAGTCATGTGGTACATCTGTGTTTCATAGTTGAGAAATTTCCACCTCCGTAGCGTACTGCAGTTCCGATGATGTCGCACAAATAGGTGAACAGTTTCATATGTCCGACCCGTGCATTGGAAGCAAGGATCAGTCATGTGATATGTCTGTGTTCTGTAGCTAAGAATGTCCTCCAGCATAACAGCACATTTAGCTGTTGCTCTTGGGGATCCGAGTTCGATTCCCAGTACTGCCAGAGATTTAAGAATGGCGAGAATGTTTATATACAATTCACCTCCACAGGGGACATGCCTAGAAAGAGCTGCACTACCTTGGGATGAGGACACTAATTTACTTTGGTAAATAAATATTCACGGTTGTTGCTATTAATATAACAGGCGAGATCATTAACAAAGTGATTGTTTAATATCTTGTAACTCTGGCCAATATAGGTCATTTTTGGAGAAGTAGGTTTAAAATGTGACAAAAATAATCCAATCATAACAGTTGTTTTATACGTCAACGTACCTATCAAATAATAATGGTGGTGTTGGTTTTATCTTAATAACTACTTTTACGGTTTTCAGAAATGCCAAACAAATCATACTCTGCGTTAATAAAAACATGGAGACAACGAACGTTCGGAATTACACATTATGATATTAAAACGCATTACCTCCACACCTTAGGTATCCATAAAAAGGGCAAGTTATCCTGGTTTTTATTTTTTGTCATTGTGCACGGAATGTGCATAAGGTACCTTCTGAGTGAACAAAAGTAGTAGTACTTGCACTGTCTATAAGCAAGGAAACGGGAAGGATTACAACAACTACATTGATCAGCATACCATGCAAGGTGTTCACAGGCATTTTGGAAAGGAGAGTGCGACAATTGTGGAGAGTAAGTTGAACGAAAACCAATGTGGTTTAGGTTAAGTATGCTATCAAGTGCCCGGATATTGCCAGTGGTGATAGTGATAGTGGTTTCAAAACACAGATTGGCTATTGGGACCAGATTTTCATGTGTAGTATTATGTGAAGTATTATGAGATTAGGTGGTGGTGGTGGTTATTACGGTGACAATCTGGTCACAGTTAGAAATGAGTTCCCAGTTCAAAGTAGTTACAGGGGCAAGAGAAGGCTGTAATCTTCCACCTTTGTTGTTCATAGTATAGCCGACATGGAAAATTTACTGAAAGATTTAAAATGGAAGGGAGAGATTCAGGTAACTCAATCATCGGGCGATGACCTAGCTGTTAGGCCCCTTTAAACAACAAACAAACAAACAAAACAAAATCAGTCATCATTGATCTACATTTAGGGTTTTTGCCCAGGTGGCAGATTTCCTATCAACTGTTTACCTAGTCTTTACAATGAATTCAGAGAAATGTATTGAACGTTTCCTGCGATAAATTATTCCAGTCCCCAATTCTTCTTCCCATAAATGAATATATGCACCAATTTATCCTCTTTAATTCTAACTTCATGATCATTCCTACATTTAAAAGCTTCACTCAAGCTTATTTGTCTTCTAATGTCATTCCGCACCATCTCCCCGCTGCAGTACGCAGAAGGAGCCTCCTCGAAGATTGCGATAAACAATCAGGTGCACCCTGGGCAACCTTCAACGTGAACTTCAAGATGGAAACCACTCATTAAACACTCCCTTTTCACTGGCTGAACTGCAAGAAGTGATTCACCACATGAAGAATAATAAGGCAGCGGGAGTGAATGAGTTGAGCCTGAAACATTGAAATGGATCCTCAACTTCATGAATAATTGCATCTCCACTTGCCAGATTCCAAGGATGTGGAGGAAAGCTCGTGTAGCTATTTTAAAGCCTGGCAGGAAACCAAATGAACCTAAGAACTTCCGAACTGTTTCTCTGTTGTGTCATCTTTTCAAAATCCTTGAGCGAATGGCACTGAACTGTATTTCATTTCTTGTAAATGAAGCTCTCGTACCTGAACAAGCAGGATTTAGACCTGGAAGATCATGCTGTGGACAAGTTCTCAATCTGACACTACATATAGAGAATGGCTACGAACAGGGACAAGTGACTGGTGTTGCCTTCATAGACCTTAGCACAACTTATATGATACCATTAATCATAAGAGATTGGTGTATAAAGTGTATCAAACAAGAAGGGACTATGGTTTTACAAAATTCGTTGAATGCATTCTTCAAAGTCGATGTTTCTATGTTTCTCTTCAAAATAAGAACAGCCGTTGGAGAACTCGAAAAAATGGATTACCCCAAGAAAGTGTTCTTACAACATTGCTCTATAACATCCACACTAATGACCACCCAGTTTTTGCCGAAGTCAAGCAATTTATCTACGCTGATGACACAGCAGTGGCAGCACAGGGGAGCACATGTGAAGAGGTTGAAGAAAATGTTAGGAAAATTCCAGCGGCTGATCCTTCTACAACCGAAGCACTGTGATATAATGGATATGACGAATAAACAGCTTTTATCAAAGCCACCTCTGGTGATAACTTTATTAAATATTGAAGGACTCTCTGGAAATAAAGAACCGCTTCTAGCTGAAATGTGTAAGCAACGTAGCTGTGATATTCTGGTTCTACAAGAGACCTCACAGAAGTGCTGTCTTCACCAAACCAGATCTAATTATATGTTCAACCGCCTTGACTTCTACGAACGATGTAGAAATTTTAACCATTTGGTTCCAGTCTTGTATAGTATAACCACGATTATTATATAGGCCATGAATTGCAAGAAAAGCTTTCTTACATACTTTAACATCACTGCTATTAACTTTTACGTAGTAGGAAACAGTCCAGTTTTGTTGGGAGTTTTCACCAATTGTCTTACGATGACGTGCAACTGTACTACATTTCATTGCACCCAATAAGTACGCATTCTGAACACTAGTCACCTAATTCCTAGAATGTCTTGAACATTAGCCTCACATTGCTTTCACCTACTTTCTCAAAACACTCAAGAGGGCTGTAGCGATTAGGACCTACATCCTTTTTATCTATAGTTTTTCCTGTACAAGATACATATTCCGCGCCTCTATTATGCCTCTTCTGCTTAATGTTCCATTGTGAGGTGCACCTCAACCTTCTCCGAGAAGACTTCTGCGTGTGTTCGATTGCCCCTTCATGACAGGCTTCTGTGGCAGCAACAGGCTGGTTGTTATTTAGGCCTATTCGATCTCCTTCGCTGATTACCTGATTATTACTACATGTACCAATATACATAAAGAAATATGCATATACACACCATCAAGCCTTCAACAGTAGTAATTCAACTACAACCTAAAAGTTCATACATTTTTGGAACATGTGGTATGTACATGCACTTACCATTGTGTTTGTGAAACATACAACAGATATGCAAATTTACGTACCTATGAGTCATCTGAGTCTTGGGGAATGTACTCGGGACCCTGGTTGAGAATATCAAGATCACTAAGAGCATGTTCGTCATCTAGTAACTCATCCGATGTGGCTATCATCTCGGAAGAAGTACACAGATCCCTCGCAGCAGCAGCAGCCATTTTATCTGTTGCTTACCATTATGTTTCGGTGGCAGAAAGCACTGGCGCTTACCATGGTGCCTCTCCCTGACATCTGTTGAGTGAATTTGGAACTTTTACCTCGTGTAGTATATTCTGCTGCTCATAGGTGGCATCAATGACCCTGTATCTCAAAATGCATCGTGGTGGCGCTTACCATTGTGTTCCCCCGAGCAGCTCAATTTATTTACCATTCTTTCCACTTCCTCAAGCATAATTACTTCTCTCCATGAACTCTTTCTTTCAAGACTTTAACAGGAAGATTTCCTTTCACATGGAGAAGATTTTCAAAATATTCCTTCCGTCTGTCCAGTGATTCCCTGGGATTTGGAATGAGTTCACCTGATTTAACCAAAACACTATTCATTTTCCTTTTCCCTCCCTCTCCATGATTCTTTATTACTGTCCAGAAAGGTTTTCCTGCTACTCACCAATCCTTTCCAGGTTATTAACAAAATCTTCCCATGATTTCTTCTTGAATTTTACTACAACTTTTTTTCCTACTTATATTTGGAGCCATTTTTGATACCCCTTGATTTCATGTTTACAAGCTTTATTCCACCAAGATATTAATTTTTCCCATCTTCACCCACAGTTGTTCCTAAGCATTTCCTTGCTGTTTCTACTACAGCATCCCTGTATCAGAGATGCCAGCTACCACAGATTTTCCATAGTTTCTATGGTTTTCTCACATACTTCTGCAATACAAAAGCAGTACTGATTATCACATCTTTTAGAAAATTGAAACACACTTTATAAATTCTCCAATTCTCTCATGACCGGGCGAGTTGGCTGTGTGCATAGAGGCGCGCGGCTGTGAGCTTACATCCGGGATATAGTAGGTTTGAATCCCACTATCGGCAGCCCTGAAAATGGTTTTCCATGGTTTCCCATTTTCACACCAGGCAAATGCTGGGGCTGTACCTTAATTAAGGCCACGGCCGCTTCCTTCCAACTCCTAAGCCTTTCCTATCCCATCGTCGCCATAAGACCTATCTGTGTCGGTGCGACGTGAAACCCCTAGCAAAAAAAAAAATTATCTCATGAATATAAAAATAAATAAAAATCATACATGAGAGACTTGTTGTTCGAGAAAATAATGAGATAGCGAGATTTTGTACAGCCTTTAACAGCAAGCGTAAAGTTCTTGGATGAGTGAAAATTCCAACATGTGCTCAGTTTCTGTTCTGTTATCTGTGATTTAATATTGGTGTAAACCTCAATTGCACACAATATCGGATAGACAATAACACACTTAAAGTGTGCCGTAATGTCTCCTACATGGAGATAGAGTAACCAAATATGATAGATAATGTTCTTTATTATTAATTACATATTTCTGTTTTCTTTTCAGGGGGCTGCTCAAAATAGCTGAAGTGGAGAGTCGATTTGAGAATGTTGATGGATTCATTAAAGATTTAACCAAGTTTGGGTTTGTTAACTCTTTTAAGGATCTTTCTCACAATCTCTTTTATTTTATGGACTTCAGGAAACAAAGTAGTGTAAAATACAGCAACAAACTACCACAATTAAGTCTGAAACCATGCTTGTATAAAAAGAGATGAGATAATACATTATTTCCATACATGTAATATGCAGCTCAAGTTAAGACCTTCACTGTGGTAGTTTATATTCATGAAGCCATCTTCATGTAAGTCTCTGTATTAAATATGGTAAGAGCATACCATTACTCTATAATCTACTAATGCGACTTATGGACTGCTGGGCTGTCATCTTCATGTAGAAGGAATATCACATTGGTCCCAATATAAGATGACCCTGAGGTTTTGATGGACTGGGAAAATTAAGTGATCTGCATTTAATACGGTCCCAAGAATAACATAACCTGTGATATGTTAGTGATGTTCTACAAGGGACATAAATACTGCAAAATATACTTCCTGTATGTGAACAAACATGGAACATTCATCTCTCACTGGCTTTCTTGCTTCCTTCATTTATTGATGATGCCATCCATTCTAAAAGTGTTATTACAATTTCCTGCTCAGAATTTTAACTTCTTAACCTCAGCTTTCAATACAGTGTATTTTTTTAATGATTAGTAAATAGTAAAAAAACTGTCTTGCAAGTGGCTGCAAGAGAATTTGAGAAGGTAACCAAATTGTAAAATTACAATTTACTTAAATTCAAATACCAATTTGACACTGTATCATTCATACAGATAACAATCATGAAAGTGAAATAACTTACAAACTATCCTTGTAGTTATTATAACCCTCATGAAAAAAGCAATAAATTGATTTTTTTTAAACCTCATAGATTCCCACTGAAAATGCTGCAAAGAAAGACAGTGGGAGAGATGAAAAAATAGTTTAATAATATTTTATTTTATTAATAATAATCGTGTGTGGCCTCCAGAGAGGCCTGGTGTAGGTCTTTCGATTTGATGCCTTATAGGCAACCTACATGTCTGTGAGGATGGGACCCTATCTATGATGAATTCTAATGTTGAATACAGCACACACACAGCCACCAAGTCATCAGAATTAACCAATTAAGGTTAAAATCCCCAACCCAGCCTGGAATCAAACCCAGGATCCCGTAGACGAACCACCAGCACGCTAACTATTTAGCCATGCAGCCGGACATTTTATTTTAATGTTAGGTTGTGAATGTAAGACTAAGCTTTGTTTACAGAAAGTAATTTTATAAGGGAGATGATACATAGCAGCCTCAAGTTGGATGAAGCAGCATTTAGAAATAAATTCTTTACTGTTATTGTTATTATTCTTAAATATCTTACATTTGGACCGATACGGTTATAAAACTGGACTCTGTCAAAAACAGTGAAAAAAAGAAGAGTGGACTGGAATACAATTACTGAAGAGGAATGGTGGAGAAGTGCCATCAACACCCCGACCTGACAAGAGCTGGACAAGGGGAAGTGAAAATGATATGATGATGGTTATGAAATTTTAACCAAGAGTGTGATGAAAATGTAGTTAATCCTCAGGACTCAAACCCAAGTTCTCTTAGGTCTCCATTCAACTGTGTTGCCATTTTGCAAGAATGGCTGCTGATTACTTTCTAAACACATGATGGAACTATGTTCTGTATGGAGCACATGTGCAAGAAGCTATAAAATGAATAAAGTAACTAGATGATGCATTAGTAGAGGCACCTGTTTATGGTGAGATTACCTCCTGTGGATTCTTTAAGCACATTATGCAAAAAAAAAATTTAGTGCTGTTCAGGCATAAAGGTCTGGAATATGGGTTAGGATAGTCTTATCTGTAGTCATCATCAGTGTCAGTGCCTTGTCTATGCAACTATTCTTTACTGTCCTCAGCTCCTCATTTCATTTCATAATATGAAGACTCTGTGCCAAGTCTTGAAGGAACTTTTTCCTCGGTCGTCCTCAGCCTTTCTTCCTCGTGATTTTTCCTTCCGGCAGGTTGGTAAGAAAGGTATTGTGTGGCCAGTGAATTTAGCACTTCTTTGTATCATTAACATCTGTTCTCTCTTCCCCTGAATTTCTTCCAGAATGCTTTTGTTTGTTCTCTTTTCAATCCATTTAATCCTGGTCTCTAATTGTCCAAGATTCACAGCCATACAATAGCACACTCCATGCAGAAGAAATCCCAAATTTCTCCCCAATTCCAAAATCTAAATTTGCACTGATTAAAAGATGTCTCTATCTTTTATCGGCAGCCCTGAAAATGGTTTTCCGTGGTTTCCCATTTTCACACCAGGCAAATTCTGGGGCTGTACCTTAATTAAGGCCACGGCCGATTCCTTCCCACTCCTAGCCCTATCCTGGCCCATCGTCGCCATAAGACCTATCTGAGTCGGTGCGACGTAAAGCAACTAGCAAAAAAAAAAAAAAAAAAAAAAAAAAATTCTCTTATTACTAAACGCCTATTTGGCAAGTGTTATTCGCCTTTTGATCTCTCTGCACCTGTTGTCATTGGTGATCAGGCTTCTTAGATAAGAGAAACTGGTGATTTGTACCACTGTTGTGTTAGTAAGCTTGATGTTGGTGTGAATTCGTTCAACTAATATCTTGGTCTTCTTGACATTACTGTTTAAGCATGAATCTGACAATGCCGGTGACAATACATTCAGCATCTTAGATAATTCTTTCTCAGAGTCAGCTACAATTGCTATGCCATCTGCAGATCGAGTGCATTTGATATGGTGCCCATTTAAGTTTACTTCTTTGGTATTTGTCTTAAACTTATTTTTGGCTGCGTCAATGCATACATTAAAAAGGTATGGTGAGAGAGAGCAGCCCTGCCTTACACCTTTCCTATAGTAAATTCTCTGAATTTACAAACCATCTATGTCACACAAGGCAATATTTTAGATAATCCTTTATCACTGAATATAACGTATTACAAGGTGTTTTTAAGTAATAAAATTACCAATATAACAGGCAGACCATTAAATGCTCAAGAACCCTTGCATGGTTTTTAAAAGAACTGTAATACCTATACAAGAAATATTAATAATGATAGCAACAACGATTATAAATTTATATTTAATTTCCCCTATTTGCCGTATTTATTTAACAACTTTGAATATGGCTGGTGATAATTGCAGCGGTAATGACATTGAACAGTGGCTAGACATTGACAAGGTGACCCAGGCTACCAAATTGTAAGCTAAGAGGAGATTACTGAAGATGATCAATGGAGCGATCAGAAAGTTGACGTTGACGAAGAAAGCAAGATGTTAAAGAAGCTGTTTCAGCTGCTCCAAAACTATTGATCATTAGGGAGCACATGAGCGACACAATCTCATTTATAGGTACCTCATCAGATCCGGAGGTGACTGCTTATCATGAACACTTTCAGCAATTTTGATCAGTGGTTATCAGGAAATTGCATATAATTGGAAAGGAACTGAAACACATACACACTCATGTTCATAAGAAACAGAACATCTTGAAAGACTAGAAATAGGAAGTTCATATTCACAGGACATATTCATTAGCATGTTCTGCAGAAACGAATAGCATTTCAAGTCACCTAGGTTCAGCGTGTGTCCTGTTGCCTAGTAGCCACTGGGTCCTCCATGGGCAGTGATAACTTGTTCCATGCATGATGGCATCGACGCATATAAGGTGTGAATGGCATCCCAGGGTATAGCCATCCATGCTACATTCACCTGGTTCCAGAGTTCATCTTTGGTGGTTAGCATTGGGTCACAGCGCCGCACCCGTCGTTTCACCATATCCCATTAGTGACAAGTCCGGTGATGGGGCAGGCCAGGGCAACAGTCTGACATCCTGTGACAACAAGAAGACACGTGTTCGTGCAGCAACATGTGGTCGCGCATTGTCCTGCTGAAATATGGCATATGGGGTGTCTTGCAGAAAGGGTATGGCTACGGGTTGCAGGATGTCGTTCACGTAGGTCAAACTGGTCACAGTTTCCTGCCCTGCCCTGCCCTGCCCTGCCCTGCCCTGGCTGTATGTCTTGTACGAATGCACTCAATGTGATGCCTCTCCCCCTATATGTGGCGAGCCAAAATGCAGCCATCATTTTCAAACAAACAGAACCTGGATTCTTCCGAAAACACTGTCTGCTGCCATTCCTGTTCCCCAGTGATGTCGTTCCATACATCGTTGCAGTCTAGCATGTTTATGCACATTAGTCAGAGGTAGGCGGACCTCCTCTGATGAGGTTGACGTCAGGAAGGGCATCCGGTCATAAAAAACCCACCACGACAGATTCATCTCACCTCATACCTGACCCCATAGGGAAACGGGACAAGGGTTGGACAAACAAACAAACAAACAGTCAGAGGTAGGTGGAGAAGTGGACGACTCGCTGGTAACCCAGACCATAATAAACAGCAACAGACTGTCACTCCTGGTAGTGTACACTGTTCATCTCTTGAACCAGAGCTGAGGAGGATGCAGATCTGTCCTGCAATGCCCTTCAGATGAGGTGTTGATCTTCTCTGGGTGGCGTGACCAAACCCATCTCGTCATGTTCTACGATCTTCTGTGAACCATTCTGCACACACCTGTTGCACTACCAACACACTTCATCCCATACGAGCAGCAGTTTCCCGGATGGATTCATCACGTTCTGTCATGCCAATAATGCGCCCTCTTTCAAACTCACTCATTTGACAGTATGGTTCTCACATACGTCTATGAGGCATCCTGCATGTCTGCTCAAGTCACAAGTCCGTTTATAGCAACGAGGGCCAACGTGGTTCAAATGCTTATCTTTTCTTCAGATCATACTTATGTACATGTCCTGTGAATATGAACTTCCTATCTGTAGTCTTTTAAGGTGTTGTGGTTTTTATGTACATGAGTGTATATATGGAGTGTGGTCTCTGGAGAGGCCTGTTGTGGGTCTTTTGAGTTGACACCTTATAGACAAGATGGAACCCTATCGATGAAGAATTTCAATGCTGAAGACAGCACACATACCCGGCCTCCAAGCCATCAGAATTAGCCAATCAAGGTTAAAATCCTCGACGTGGCTGGGAATTGAACCCGGGACCGCTTTGACCAAAGGCCAGCACACTACCATTTACCTGTGGATCCGAACAAGTGAAGCATGTTGGATATTTCCGAGCTGAACCCACTGTAAAATATGTGTTTAAAATTGTCACCATTGAAGTATACTAATACCACTGAAATGCTTTTATTGACAATGCAGTTCATAAAATTTGCAATTTTACGGAAAAACTTTTGCCACAATAGTCTGTTAAATCGAGAGTTTATTATGTTTATTTCATCCTCCTTAGTCAAAACATTTCTTTATTGCCACCGACAATTGATTCTTCTGTTTCCAAAATGGCTTATTAGTTTAAATGAGACTGCTCTGTTCATTTAGTTTTCAGCATACTGAAGATCTCTTTTGGGACAAAATTCCAGCACCCTGGTAACTCAGAAATGTGATGAAGCCCTCGCCCATCTCACATGGTCTCTAAGCCACAAGGCTGTATCACATCTAGGGTACTCCTTGGTGTTTTCCAATGTCCTCTTCTGAATATCTGCAGTGGCAAGAATTTTTATTATTAGTTACGTGCCAGGCACCAAGCCTTCTCTTTCGTCATAAGGCTTGGAACTAGCAAAGTTACTCGACTGATATATATATGAGCAGGTTAAGAATAATATTCTGTACCCTTCACTCTGCCATTCATCTTTATTGCTGCTGTATAAAGTCAGTGTATAGAAAGATGACAATTTGGCACAACTGGAAACAATGCCAAACTCAGCCAGGGGGTCCATGGTTGCCATGTCACACTCCCAAGTTGAGAACCTGTTGGGTCCTCTTTTCAGTCTCATCTTACAACAAGCCGGCAGGCAGAGTGGCTTAATTGAAAGAGTGCTGGTCTTCTGAGCCCATGCTGGCCAGTTCGATCCCTGCCACCAGACTGGTAGTCAAATATGCCAGCCTTGTATTGGTAGATTTACTGGCATGTAAAGGAAATCATCATCATCATCATCATCATAATCATCATCAATGTCCCACTCCAGTCGCCCTCGACTCCCTCTCCTCGGGAAAAAATTTCCAACCATTTCCATAAACAATAAAAATTATTGGATGTAAAACCAAAAAAAACATTTAAAAATATTAAACTGTAAGTGTGTTTTGAGTGACAAGCATTCATTACAGTGTACTGTGGCCAAGATTTGTAGCAGTTTAGTTTGCTCATGTTTGGTGAAGAGTGCAATTTATGTTAAGCAGTTATAGCTTGGGACTTTGTGAGAGGTTTTCTATTCTTTGACAGATGTAGGCTTGATGAATGAGGGTTTTGCCTATAGATGGAAACACAACATACTGGTACTATATTGTTTATCATTTCTGACTTAGGTGCAATATGCTAATGCAGTTTTTTTAAATTTATTTTAATGCTAAATGGTGCTGAGATGAAGAATTATGTTTTACTGTTTTTAATTTAAGAGGAAGTTGTCTCTTTGATGTGTGGTGCTCTTTTGCTACAGCTTGTATGTTATTTATATCTGCCCAGCTTCATAGTCAGTCAGTTAAGTCAGATATGTGATAGTAAGGGGAAGCTGTATCATTTGGAGATCTGAGGTTCAAATTGTGCTGCTGACAGCAGTGTTTTCTTTAGAATTTTTCACTTTTGTTGCCCACTTCTCTGGCAAATGTCTGGATAATACATTGTCTCAGGGCATCACGTTTAGTCCTTGTCCCAAAGAAATTTTGTTACAAGAAGCTTTGTGTCGCACTGACATAAATAGGTCTTATGGCATTGGTTGGACAGGAAGAGGCTAGGAGTGGAAAGGAGGTGGCCGTGGCCTTGATTAAGGTACATCCCCAGCATTTACCTGGTGTGAAAATGGGAAACCGCAGAAAACCATCTTCAGGGCTGCAAACACTGGGGTTCGAACCCACTATCTCCCGAATACTGGATACTGGTCGCACTTAAGTGACTGGACCTATCGAGTTTGGTAGAAAAGATATATTCCAGCCTTCAAAGGTAATAGTCTGTAGTGGCAAAATCTAAAAAAACATCAGGAGCTTGGACACATGAAAGGCAATGCAAGATGTTCTTAACATATTTTTACTACAAAAATCTGCTGTTGCATGATTTCTACTGTTTGCCACCCTGTACTCTTCATGTTTACGGACTCAAACATTTACTGTCATATGTACTAGGTATATTGTATGTCTTATCAAGGCAGTTATGGTCAGAGAGCAGCCAGTGCATGTGGAGTTTTTTAAATTGAAAAATAATCTCTATGGTTTGGATACTCCATCCTCTGTCTAAGATCACAATATGCTTGTTTTTTTTAATGAAGGTTCGGATAGAAACACTGCTTCACTCCAGATTAATCGGATAACAAGCAGAGTCTCTACGAATTACTTGCTGAGTGAAGCAAACTTTTGACATAGAATTGGTTCTGGAGTGCATAATATTTTGTAATTTGTGAAGGTAAATATCTATAAAATGAAATGGTTATTACTACAGACTTTAAGGTTTATTATTTATATATTATGAATGTCTAGAACATGAAGACAGATAGTAAAGTAGATGTTCCTGTTGATGTATGGTAATTGAATACTGTGTTGCTATGCTGTGTATCTTATTACTGTATTTGAGAATATGAGTGTTTTTTGTAGTTAATAAAAATTCAGGCTATATTCCTGTTATTAATAAGTGGGGTTTTTTATCAGTATATCCTCTTTTATTTTATCTCACTGGTATTTTGGTGGGTAGTGGGTTGGTTGAAGTTTTCATTCCATACCTGGATAGTGTTTGGCAGGCCTTCTAGATGGAAACATCATATCTCAGGCTAAGGAGATTTGTGTTGGTGATGTGATTTGCAGAGAAGGTAAGTATCGTACATCTAAAACAATAGAAGTTATAAGGGAGAATTTTACCTTTGACAATAATTATTTACTTCTATAAATATATAACAAGAGTTTTATCTGTACAATGCTTAGAATTTAAAAAGAATTGTAATTCTGTATCGGTCGTGTCCACAGTAAGAAGAAAATGCACTTTTTAATTTTCCGTCATTTCTGTATGTATGTATGTATGCATGTACGCGCATCACAAGAAAATGGCTGAAGAGAATTTAATTAAAATCGGTATGTAAAGTCGGGGAATGAGCCACTACAATCTAGGCTATAAATCATTTTATTCACGCTGAGTGAAATAGTAGTTTAGGGGAAGACCTAAAATTTAATTCTGAAATATTTATGTTATTAGTGGTCCTATCGATAAATTTCCAATCACTTATGTCGTATACATTTTTACCGTACCGGCTATGATAACAGAGATATTCATGAATTTTAATATTTGTTGCTAAGTTGATGTAAACGCCGAGCCATTAGAAAAGAGTAAACAGAATTGAATGAAAATTTGTATGTAGAATCAGGGAGTAAGTAACTACAGTCTAGGCTATAAATAATTTTATTCACCCCGGATGAATTGGTAGTGTAGGGGAAGGCACCTAAAATTTAACAAAAGTTATAGAAATACATAACATACATACAAACAGAAATGGCAGAAAATTAAAAACTGAGTACATAAAAGTACTACAAAGCAAAAG
Source organism: Anabrus simplex (assembly GCF_040414725.1). Classification (NCBI taxonomy): domain Eukaryota; kingdom Metazoa; phylum Arthropoda; class Insecta; order Orthoptera; family Tettigoniidae; genus Anabrus; species Anabrus simplex. The sequence goes on along the minus strand of NC_090267.1, from coordinate 117,237,965 downwards.
TTATGGAGAATGCAATTTCCGATCCTTTATGTTTTATTCAGTTTTACCGTACCGACTATGGTAAGTGTGGTATTTGAGAGTCGGAAGAAAACTAAATATGAAGGCCTATAATATTGAAAGCTCATAAAATAGATTAACAATAACATTATATTGACCATGGTTTGTTGTGATGTTGTTTGTCTCTTATGGTGCCTCTCATCTCCAATAGATGGGATTACTGCTGCGTACAGAGTATAACAGCCTGCCTAAATATTGACGGGAAATAGCTGGGGAATTAGATAAATTTCTTCTTTTGCATGCCATTCTTCTGGTTCATGCATTTCCTGATACTGCTGGACATAACACACTGGTTCATCATTACTCTGAGGAGCTGATTGGAATGAACAGTGTGCACACTTAATGAAATTAATAATGGTAGGGAGGAAAGAAAACATTTAGTAGTAGTAGTATTAAGAGTGTTCACGATTGTCTGCGGCCTGGTCATTCCAGCTCTGGAGCTTAGACTGTTAGCGTAGTACCATTCATTAAAAGTGAGAGAATGTGTGGTTTTTCATTTGATCAAGTATTTTATATGATGGCATTGCTTTTAATTGGAACACTCGTACTGACGTTATTGTAATGACCTTTGTTGATTTCAGTTGGGAAAACCACTGAGACAGTCTTTCTGAGGATGTAAAAAGGCAGGTGGATAGTGAATGTCTGTCATTATAATGAAATCTCCCCAACTTGATTGTGACCGATGGTAGGCAAGAGGACCTACTGTTACAATGAAAATTCCCTAACCCAGTCTTTACATGAGAAAAGACGTATGGTGACTTCCTTGTTGCGTTTCTGGGGTAACGTTAAGAGCTATGCAATTTAATACAATCTTACTCACAACGTGTACACTATCTAACCTAGAATTCTGTATGCAATGTCAAGTTCCATAGTGAAGCACGGGTTCATCAGCTAGTTGAATAATAAGATATATAAACAGTTTAAGGGACTGGCGATGGAATCTCCAGCATCGGGGATAATGGCCAATATTTACATTGATCACTTGGAGACGAATAAAATATTTGACAATTAGAACTTTAAAAATTAAATAATTGAAAAAGAGGTTCAACCTATTCAATACATAAAAGAAAGAAATGTAGTGATTACATTCTTATTTAATAGTAACTATAAATGGGACCGGTTTCGACCCTAGTCCAGGTCATCGTCAGCCGTAAAAACACAAAGGGTGCCTGACAGAATGTGGAAACTGACCCATTTGACCGTTCTCCAATATTCATAAACATTGTGAGACTTCGCCTATCATTGCGTGTGCCATACTACCATTCTTAATATTACGTACTGTTTTCTTTTAAGTGACTCACAATTTCTACCCCCATCGTTAATTTATGTTTCATCTTATACCGATCCAGAGTTCACTTAATCTTTTTCTTTTTCATATGCATTGTTTTACATGTTTTTACGGCTGACGATGACCTGGACTAGGGTCGAAACCGGTCCCATTTATAGTTACTATTAAATAAGAATGTAATCACTACATTTCTTTCTTTTATGTATTGAATAGGTTGAACCTCTTTTTCAATTATTTAATTTTTAACGTTAATACTTTCAATACAGAACAATGAAATTTTTATCTTTAAATTAGAACTTTGTTTGAGATGTGTAGATGATGTTTTCATTATTGACTAGAAGAAACAAGAACCAAATAGTTTATTAGAGTTAGTCAAGGATTTAGATGAAGATATCAAATTCACAATGGAGTTTGAGGAAAAGAAATTTCTTAATTACTTAGATGTTACAATAAGCAAGAGTAACAAGAGATTTGAATTCAAAATTTTCAGGAAACAGACACAGACAGACAGATACTATTATTAGACTCGATTCCAACCACCTGGGGCAGCATAAGAAAGCAATATTTTACAGCTTAATCAACAGAGCACTTAGGATCCCACTAAATAAACAAGATTTTGACAGGGAAATGGAAATAATACACAATATTGCAAATAAGAATGGGTATTTGAGGCAGTATGTCAATAGGATAAAGAATAAAATAATGAATAAACCAAAAACTAGCTTGATTAAGGAACAGGAAAAAAGAAGAGCATTGAGGTGATCACATTTAACAACAGGCATTCATATGGATTAGCAAAGATTTTTTGTAAACAAGGCATAGAAATTACTTTCAAAAAAGATAAATATAATAACAAAATTCTGTTCAATTCACAAAGAATTAGAGTTAATAGATATCAAAATTCAGGAATATATTGTATAACATGTCAAGAGTGCAAAAGTTAGTACATCAGAGTGTCGGGAAGGTGCTTGGAGATACGGTATAAAGAACATGTAAACGCAGTAAAGCATAGAAGGTTTTCAGCAATGGGAGAATACATGCACAATCATAAATTTACAAATTTGGAGAAAGATATAAGAGTATTACATATAATGCAGAAAGGTAAGCTTAGGATATTATGAAAGAATTATGGATTTATTTAGCACAAAAGGAAAGAAACAAATTCAATTTACCAAGCGAGTTGGCTGTGCGGTTAGGGGCGCACGGCTGCGAGCTTGCATCCAGGATAGTGGGTTCGAATACTACTGTCGGCAGCCCTGAAGATGGTTTTCCATGGTTTCCATTTTCACGCCAGGTAAATGCTGGGGCTGTACTTTAATTAAGGCCACGACCACTTCCTTCCAACTCTTAGCCCTTTACTATCCCATCGTCGCCATAAGAGCTATCGGTGTAGGTGCAACGTAAAGCCACTAGCAAAAAAAAAAAGCAAATTAAATGAGACATCGAACGAGGAGAATATACTGCTTTAATTAACAAAAAGATACATAAAGAGGAAGAGAAGAAAGAAATGAACAGTGTAGAATATCAGTATCCATGAGCGTCCACCGCTTCCCCACTTAGTTTCCCCTCCCATTCAGATCAGCTACGTCTGGTAGCACTCAAGCTCCCCTCTACCTGCCCTACTTCCCCGTGTATGCCACTGAGGGAACAGGTTCATATTTGTTTTGATTCAGTTAACAACCAACAGAGGTCAAGGGCTAAGTGAATACACTAAACTTTTAAATAGAACAACTGACGGAGTGAGTCTGACAAAAGAAAATATAAATATTCCTGTCATAATCCTGCATTATAGTTAAGTGAGGTTAATACTTCTAGTTAACTTTCAGATTCGGGTGTCAAAAACAGTCATTATCAAAATTGCTAAAGGAGGAGTAAGATATTGGTCCTGGTCGGTCATCTCTTGAGGATGACTGATGGTCAACTAACAAAAAGGATATGGAATTTTATTCAATCTAAGGCAACAAGGCTGAGATGGTTCCAGGAATGCGAAAAAGATCTGAGGCAGATTGGTATTTCAGACCAAGAAATTCATGACAGGAACGCATTCAGAAGATTGGTAAACAACTATCAAGGTTTCCAAATGGCATCAACTTTCCGAAGACGGAAAGGACCTTTGTCTGAAGAGCATAAACAGGCACTCGTCGCTGGGCTCAGAAGATACTAGCAGGAAGTCATAGCCAGAACAAGAACAAGACCTAGACAACTGAATGAAGTTGGTTGTTACCACGCAGTCCATAGAGGCTCAACTCGATATATATTTTAAAAAATGGTCCTGATATCAGTGTTCTACTGGACCCTCCGTGGCTCAGGTGGCAGCGCACTGGCCTCTCGCCGCTGGGTTCCTTGGTTCAAATCCTGGTCACTCCATGTGAGATTTGTGCTAGACAAAGTGGAGGCGGGACAGGTTTTTCCCCGGGTACTCCGGTTTTTCCTGTCATATTTCATTCCGGCAACACACTCCAATCTCATTTCATCTGTCATTCATTAATCATTGCCCCAGAGGAGTGGGACAGGCTTCGGCAGTCGGCACAGTTCCTATCCTCGCCGCTAGATTGGGGCTTCATTCCATTCCTGACCCAGTCCAATGACTGGAAAGAGGCTGTGGATTTTCATTTCATCAGTGTTCTACTGACAGGCATGTTGCCCAATGCTAAGGTTAAGGCCAGTTATGTTTATACCATGGACAACAGTAGATTCAGTAAGTCAACTGTAAATCTCTGAGTAAATTAGGAATGGATTTTTAAACAGGCTTTTCTTTCTTATAGCTTAGTGTGGAGTGAGGAGCTACCATTCTAGAGAGTGTTTGAGGAGAGATTGAAGTAGCCGCAACATTTAACTGACATAATCTCTGGATTGAGAGATTTTAGCAATATTATTTTATGTATGTATGTTCAGTCCGTCAGCGATTCCGCTGGTGGGATCGTCAACAGCTCTGCCATCAGCTGTCATAGATGGCCTAGACATCACTGAAGAGGCGTACTAGGGAAATGAGGAGTGAGGTAGTTTCCCGTTGCTTTCCTCACCGAGCCAGAGTTGCTATTACATATCAGTCTGCCAAGACCACTGAAATGCATACACCAACTGACCCTATGAGCAAAATTTTCACACCATTCATAGCAGGGACTGGCTGCATAAGGATTGGCATTACTAGCATCGCTCATACCTCAGTCACTTTCATATTGTCAAAGCCAAGGATAAGACATAGACAGATCTATGAAAGTAACAAAATTGCTCTAGCCTGTACCAGAAGACATAGTGCACTGTAAACACTAGGTCCTGCCAGCAAAGGCATAATACTATTTTAAGAGATGCTAATTTTAATAAATTGATTATATTTGTAGGTAATACACAAGACAAAGACATTTTAAGAGGATTGTAAATAGAATAATGTAGTTTAGCGCTCATTTATGACATTTAATTATGACACACATATATTGCACCTGCTAACCCTCTGAGTCCCAGGCCAGCATTTATCTCAGGGGTGTCCGGTTCTTAATAGATGTAAAAAATGAATCAATAAAAATATAGGTGCACAAATGAACACACAGAGTTTGAGGAGGATTCGCTGTTGATAATGCCACTCTTACCAAACTCTTTACATTCCACTTTGTTCTACCATTTATTGTAGCGATAATGGTTATAATTCACCTCTTATTTCTCCATCAAACAGGATCAAATAACCCTTCAGCGGTGTATACGCTATATTTATATGCTTATAGTCAACATGGTATAATGTATTCTAGAATTTATTCATGTTCCAGAGGGTATAGTCATGAATTTATTTTGTTGTTACTTCATTGATTGCCATTGAATATTTTAGTATTAAAGATGAACGGGGCATTTAAATTAAGGTAGGGGAAGGCTCATTCGTAGACACAAGTTAAAGGACTCCACAATAGGACTGGGAAGTGACAACTTAAATTCCATGGGCATACTAGACTAACTACAATAAAAAGATATGAAAACTGTATCCTGTTGAATTTGCAATAAGGAGCAATTTATTAACTTCAATTCGCAAATTTTTATGTAATGACAAAATTATTACCCTTTATAAATTCCATCCTGAAAAAGAATACGTAAATTTGGTTTCACATCACTACTCTGGTAGTGTGGATAACATTTGGTGAATTTGACCCGCTGATCCCTGGGGATCAAATTCACGCCGGTTATGAGTGGACATTTCACCATTGAATATCCTATTTCGGAGACGTGGGCATGAGATTAAACTTGATTTACCATCACCTCCATGTTCCTTGTGATAAGTCACCTCTGGGTATTTACATTCAGGTAGGCTGGATTCCCACCATGGAAATGTTATCATATCTAAAACGGGAACTAATTGGACGGACGAACCGTAGTCTACATAACCAGATTTATGAACATGCCAGAAATACCTCGTCAACTCAAAGCTTAACTCAATATTTGCATTTGTCAATACGACAATAACGTACGGGCAGGTTATTTATTATGCTCGCATAATTATGACGTGCCGTCCGTGGGTTATTTCGCACATACTGCCGATAATCTCCCAGGTGGAGTACCAATTATGGTACCGACCAATCCGACACATGACGACTGTCTCTATTATTATCGTTCTCCTATTATTATAATTATCATTATTATTTTGATTATCATCATTCATTTTGATTATTATCATGTATCATCCAGGATTATTATATGCTAACATTCGTAAACGTTTCAAATGAAGGGTCATGTTTCCTCGTAATTAATCTGCACAAATAAATTATTAGTTTTATGATACATTGTTAGTATTAGTGGAGATCATCATTTTCGTAACAATCATCATCTATTTTATATTTTAATTTAATTTCACCATTATTATTCTCAGATATAATGTTGTTATTATTATTATTATTATTATTATTATTACAGTTGAATGACACATGCTTCACATCTTGGGAATCTCAATGGGAAACATCACCCAGCAGGTGGGGGCAGTAGAATAACACCCACAGTATACCCTGCCTGTCATAAGAGGTGAGTAAAAGGGCCCCCAGGGGATTTCAACTTGGGAGCATAGGTTGGTGAGACTGGGGCCCTTTCCTGGCATTGGTTCCACTTACTTGTGCCAGGCTCCTTGCTTTCATCTATCCTGTCCGACCTCCCGTGGTAAGCTCTTGTTCCTTTCAGATCCCGATGGTATTAGAGCATTCGAGGCCTGGGGAGTCTTTCATTTTCATGCCCTTCATGGCCCTGTCTTTCTTTGGACGATATCTTCATTTTTCGAACTGTCGGATCCCATCCATTTTTTCTCTCTGATTTGTGCTATATGGAGGATGGTTGCCTAGTTGTACTTACTCTTAAAACAATGATCAACACCATCACTACTCAATGCTAGACGTGTCTGACAATAATCATCAATGGTTCTCTCATGGAATTACAGCATGACACAAATTCTGAATCTCTTGTGTAGTCCTTTCTGCCTCATTATTTCAAGATGGATTCCAGCAGCTATATTGTTGACACTTTTCCTTGCCCAGTGACATAGTTCTATTTTTCTCTTAGTAAGCACTTTCAGAACTCAGTGGTATATCACATGCATTCATCCTGGAATATCGGCAAATTAACCTGCCAATTGAACTAAACACTATTTGGCTTGCAGTCCCTCATGCATCACTTATAGGATGACTACTGTAGATGGAATTTCCAGAAAGGGAGTCAGGTGGCTTCAAAATGTAGGACACTTAAAAATAAGCTGAAAAATCACTGTTATACAGATTTTAATTTTAAACTACAGCAATAAATATTGCATGATGCACTCAACAATATTGTTCTGACAAACACTTATCAGATTGTTTGAAACTGGATTTTACTAGAAAAATTAATCAATATATTCAATTCTGTACACTTCTTTTTAACACGTCATCACACGCCCCCTTATTTTTACATGACAGCACGCCCCACGGCAATTTGCTCACGCATGTTATATGTTGTTGCTCTGATTTTGAAACGAAGAAACCAATCCTCAAACGTTAACAACATTGTAAGAAAGAGAATTTAGTTACCAAAACATCATATTTAGTATTGTAAATCATTATTAGTAATTTAAAATATTTTACAACAGGAGAACACGCTATGTTAGCAAACTGCCGCATTTCCAAGGCTGTGACCTGACATCAAAGCACGCCCCGTTAGCAAATTGCCGCATACTATATTTTAGGCATTTTCACATAAGTTGCATTAACACAAGTCCAGTTGAATTAGTAAAATATGAAATATAAACAAATATGATTGATTTAAGAAACATCGTAAGCATATTACTTCTGTCCAACAATCAGCCAGTCTAGTCATTTTCAGCTGGATCCTCCTGTTGGGTTGAGCATCTCGAACACGTTGGCACTGTATGTTCTCGGCAGATGGGAATATCACATGCGCAACAAATAACCATTGTTCTGCTATTTTTCCTTCTAGGGCAGATACCACAGATAGCATATTGACCTGGTTGCAGGGGCCTCTCATGTGGTTGTTACTGTCTCACTTTAAGAACAGGCTCACGACGTTCAGGTTCTTGCTGAGCGCCTACTGAATGGTTCAGTGCCTCTTCGTTGGGCGGTGGGGTGTGTTGTTCGTTACCAACCTCACACGGTTGTATTATTTCTTCTGCAACACTCTCTTCTGAGTCACTATTAACATGCTCTAAAATATCTGTTTCATCAACGTCACTATAATCAGAAGTATGTTCACCTAATTCACTTGAGTGACATTCTGGAACACTGTCCACTAAATCTCTCACTGTAGCTTGTTGTACGTCGTACGGATCCATTTCCAGGTAATGGCGCAAACAATAAAACAGAAATATTGCAACTGTATCATATTAAATATACGCGAGAACTCGCCCGTTAGCAATATGCTCACTAATGTTTGTACGCGATAGCACGCACGTTAGCAATCTGCTCACACAACGTGACACCACCAACACAAATGTGAACTGACGTAGAGAGGAGACAGCGACGAACTGGATTAGGCTACGGACGTTATACATAGATGTGGGGGGAGGAATACCTGACTGCCCACCCATTCTTGGAGACAACAAAGGAAGATATTAGGATTATTGTTCAAACGCGGCAAACTGCCGCGGGAGCGTGTGATGACGTGTTAATCAGGGCTACAAGTTCACAAAAAGAAACATTTTTCGATAACTTCCTTTTATTGGCTATGAAAACATCTGTCTCCACTGGACATTGGACTCATTTCAACTTGTAAAATGCCACATTGCATGTGTCTACATAGGACAGACTGGTAGGAATTTTAGTATACATTACAAAGAACATGTAAATCGAGTAGACATAAAAGGTGAATAAACATACAGTATATGAATAAAAATAACCATACATTTTCCATTATTAATCAAGACATGGAAATCATCCAGCCAATAAGGGGACATTCCTTAACATTCTCTAACGCTTACACGTGCATGTAGACCAAAGATACAATCCTATTTACAACCTCAATGAAATAATAGCTAAAACCAACATATTATTTAACAAATTAATAAACATGAATACCTATTTACTAACAAATAAACTCCCCCCAACACACACAAAACAAGCTACTTCCTCCCTTTCCATTGCCTCAGTTTCCCCTTCATCACAGCTTCCCCTTATCAGCAATAGCGCAAGCTTGAACTCACTCAGACCACCATTTCATTTGAAAATGTCAACACATGGGCTGGAAGATAGAACGTGAGTCTTTGTTTTCGTTCTCTTACCCAATTCTTTCACCTCAGCTGTCCACTTTTTCAACTTCTGTTTTTTTTCTTTCTAGATCTAACATCATTTTGAAGAAGAGTTATTAAACCTACTGGAGCTGAACTATTTGTTAGTAAATAGGTATTCATGTTTATTAATTTGTTAAAAAGTATGTTGGTTTTATTTGTTATAAAGATCATCATCATCATCATCACTGGCGCGACAGCCCTTTGTGGGCCTTGGCCTTCTGAAGAAGTTTTCCCCATTCTTTCCTGTTAAGTGCAGGGCTCCTCCAATTCTTGACTCCAATTATCTTTATATCCTCCCTCATCCCTTCTTCCCACCTTAACTTTGGTCTGCCAACTTTCCTGATTCTTTCTGGCACTGCATTAAATATCTTCTTTATCATTCTGTCATTAGCACGCAGCACATGTCCTGCCCACTCCAACCTTCTGATCTTTATACAGTTAACAATGTTTGGTTCGTTATATAAATTATACAATTCATGATTATATTTTCTTCTCCAGACACCATTTTCTTCCAGTGGCCCAAAAATTTGCCCTAAAATCCTTCTTTCAAATATACTGAGCTGTCTTTCATCAGATTTTGAGAGTGTCCTGGTCTCAGCACCGTATGTTAATACAGGCTTCAGTTTTCCAGAACAGTAGCTTAGACTTCAGATGTTTTCTGAGGCCATGATAGCACTTGTTAACAGACAGTATACGTTTTTGGATTTCAGAACTAACATTGTTCTTGGAATTAACTTCTGATCCAAGGTAGGTAAAGCTATGCACAACATCAAACTTATACAAGCCAATTTCTATGAATGTAGACCCACTAGGGTAGTCTTTCTTGGTTACAGGCATGTACTTAGTTTTTCCTTGATTAATCTGTAAATTCATCTTTCTTGCTGCTTTTTTGAGGCTTGTGAAAGCTTCTTTCAATGCTCTTGGTGTTCTTGGGATTAAATCAATATCATCTGCATATGCCAAAATTTGAACTGATTTATATAAGATGGTTCCCCTTGTGTTGATACTTGCATCTCTAACAACTTTCTCCAAAGCTATATTGAACAAAAGGCATGATAATGAATCTCCTTGCCTAACTCCATTCTTGGTCATTACAGAACTTGATAACATATTCTGGATCTTAATTTGATTCTGAGTATTTTCCATGGTAGCTTTCACAAGGGCAATCAATTTCTTAGGGAATTAATACTCTATCCTGGGATACGCTTGCTGAGAATCGTACACTTTAGCGCCACACTGTTTCTACATCAGTTACATTGTTTGAAGAGAAATGATGACGACGTGAAGAGATAAAAACGACAAGCACGGAAGCTCTGTCAAGCTCAGCCCCGTACTCCCCCAGCCATTCTATGTGATCTGTATGGATGTATGTTTCATGCCAAGACTGAGCTACTAAGTCATATGAAATACATTCACAATGCATTGTGGGTGTGAATATGTAAACTGTTGAAGAATATCTTTACTCAGATACGAGTTGCAGCTGACGATGACTTTTATAAAGTACTATATTAAAATAGCATTTCCATATTGATATCAAAACTAATACTTTGTAATAGATAAGATCAACAGTACAGCAACAGAGAATGCCTCTTATAGAGCCTTTTGACTGGTATTCAGCATAACATCATTTCACTATAAGTGTACATAATAATTTTCAACAAAGTTCAATCCAAGAACACATTTTAAACACATAAGCTTTTTATACAACTTTTATAGAACAATGCGCTTACCCATTTAACTCATTCCAATGGTTTTTAATGTGTACATTCATTCTACAGTACATTTAACATGTCACCACCTTGTGATTAAAAATTTTTTGAACCTAGCTGAAGATGGCCATAAAGAGGCCAAAACATGTACACGGAAGCATACAAATGGCGTCCCAACATAAACAATCTACACTGCACCACTCCAGTGCTGGAAAGGAGAGGAAGGAGTGAAGGGGTACTGTTGAAGGCCACTGCAGTACCAAAAAGGAGGGGAGAGGAGTGAACGGGTAGTGCTGAAGCCACAGTGTGTGTATTGCTATACATCCACTACTGTGCCCATTTCACTCACAACAGTCTTGTAGCCAGCTGTCTACCTGCAGCAATGCGTTAAGCAAAGAGGTGGGAGACGCCATGCTTTGTTTATATCGGGACATCATTTCTGTGCACGTGTTCCAGTTTAAGCATGACTATTGTGAACAGTAGATATTAAAAGAACAGAATATGTGGAACCTCACAAAAATTATTTCCTGAATTTAAGTTGGTAATATTGAGGACCATTTGAGTGCACAGGTAGATTTAATTCAGGATGTTTTGGTGGATTAATTTTCAGGTTTGATTCTCAAGGCCTCCACATTATTGCATGAAGCTAACTGAAAAGCAATAGACTTCAAAAATATTCATTAATAAAGTTAATATTACAAGATTTTTCAAACATTGAACTAAACACTATGAATGGTCAGTACTGAAAAAGACACTGATGTCTATTCTAATAATAAGTGGTGTATAGGCAACTTAGGTATGAGGATTTCTCGTAGGGAGTGGAAACGTCCATTGTAAAACCCATTGTCCACATATAATAACACTTGCAACGGGCCGGGAGTTCAGTTGCACGCTGTCGCCTTTGCTCACCAGTGGAGGCCCTTTGACTGTATTATCTATACTCGTTCTTGGTGTAGGCTGAGTGAACCTCCAGAAATGGAAATATTGTTTCTTAAGCTGTATGTATAGTTTAAGAAACATGTAGTCTTCTCAAGAGACTCATAAAATGCTTCTCCTCTGCAAGATATCTAGTTGTTCTTGAATTTTTCAACACATGCACTCCTGTTTCTCACCCATAATTTTTTCATTGACCTTCAAGGTTGGTAAGAAAGTTAACAAGGGAACTATCGTCGCCATAAGACCTATCTGTGTCGGTGCGACGTAAAGCCCCTAGCAAGAAGAAGAACAAGGGAATTATTTGGGATAGATTGTACAGATTTCTATGAAACTTGGGTGAATGATCAATTAAAATATCCTAAATTTAATGATTACTGTCTGGCCAGGTGATGATGATGGGTAGATCGTACAGCCAGCCATACACCAGTTATCGAGCAGTGGAAAATAACTCGACTCCCTAAAGCAAAACTGTTTAGCTGGAAACATGTCGAAGCTAGTCCACTGCAGTAAATTAAAAATTCTTTCAAGGTCCACGTATTCAATACAATGACATTTTATTGTGATTGAATCACATGTCAAATGGTACTAGTTTCAGCATCTATGTAACATGTGCAAGAAATTGATTGCTGTAATATAGCATTCTTAAAATTCCGGCAATTCATTATATAGTCCAGTCTGTGTACATCTGGGATAAGTGAATTTGTGCTGTTTTTTGCTGTTTATATGGGTGACACTTGTTCACTTGATACTAGGTGGTTCCAGGGAAGTTTAATTTGATCATGTAAGATCGTGATATAAATAGAGATGAATTCCTACTTCAATTTAAACCTGAAGAAGAAATTAGCCAAGTTAGAGGTTGGAAGCAATGTATGGAAGTTACTAGAATCATTAGAATCAGAAATGATGATTGACTCACCTTGCACAGCATGTTGAACGTGTTTGTTACACAGACGGAGCTGGACGATGTGTGTGATAGCTAAGGTAGGCAGCAGTAAAGAAGGTGAGGGGAAGGAAGGAGGCGGGGCATCTGTGGGTGAATGAAACTAAGGCATAGTGGGGGTAGTTGACGGGAGTGTGTATTACGGATTACTTTGAAAATTGAACTGTTTTTCGATAGTTTGATATTTTTAAGCCAGTTGATTAAAAGATCGAAAAGGACACTAGGTTTCTCATAAATTTTGTTTAAATTATAATTGGGGTTGAAGTATTGATCACAGTTAATGTAACAACTTTCAATAATATTCATGATGGGTCCCTTATTTGCTGTTTGAAGAACTTCCATATCTTGTTTGACATCGGTAAGTTTGTGATTAGTGTAATGCATATTTTGACCCATGGCGGAAAACTTATTGTGCCTCATCGCGTTGACATGTTCTGAATATCTAATCATAAAGTTATGTCCTGTTTGACCCACATAAGAGCTGCTGCATTCATTACATTTTAGTCTCTATATTCCAGATTTGGAGTAAATATTGGGGATATTGATTGATGCAGAGTTGTGTAAAATTTTGGAGGTTCTATTGTTAGTTTTGAATAAAATTCTTACATTGTGTTTCCGGAAAAGGTTGGCGATTTTGTGGACATCATTATTGTAAGTGAAGGTGGTTGAAATAGAAGCTTTTTCTTTTATAATTTTGGTTTTAGGCTGATGCCTATATTTGTTGATTATTTGTTCTATAAACGGCCTGTTGTACCCATTGAACTTGGCAATTGCCCTTATAGTGGTAAGTTCATTACTAAGATATTTCTTTGTCATGGGTATGGCAAAAGCTCGCCAGACCATGCTATTATATGCTGCACGTTTGTGCATTAGGGGATGTATGGAATCTTTGTGGATCATGTTAGCAGTTTGTGTATGTTTCCTGTAGATTTTGTAAGACAGACCAGAGATATTTCTGATAATGATTATATTTAGAAAATTGATTGTTTTATTGATTTCTGACCCTAGTGTGAATTTAATGTATGGGTCAATACTATTAAAGTCTTGAAGAGTGGAGTCCGCGTTCCTGATTGATTCATCCATAATGATGAATGTGTCGTCCACATATCTAGCCCATATGAGAATATTTGGAAAGTTGTTATTGTTGATTTTTGTGTGTTCTAAGTTATCTAAATAGATATTAGTCAAAATTCCTGAAGAAGGTGATCCCATCGCCAGTCCATTCTGTTGATATATAATTTTGTCGAAAACAAAGAAGTTATTGTTGATGACCAGTTTTAGAAGCTGAATGAAATCTTGTATTGTCATTGTATTGAATAGGTGGACCTTGAAAGAATTTTTAATTTACTGTAATCCCACTTCAATACGGAACCCAATGAAATTCATAACTATAAACTAGTCCACTGCAGCCGGGCTGGTTTGACATAAATGCGGGCAGCTTGCGTACCAAGTGTACGTTACAGGCAAGCGAGAGAGTGAACACACTTAGTAGGGGACAGCAGCAGTTACGTTTGATTGTGACTATGAAGCTCTCCTCGCATCATTCAGCAAAATGTTGATTGAAGTACAGTATTTAAAAAGAAGACACTATAATTGCAAGAAAAATGGAACTTTTAACATATTCAAACAGACATAATTTTATTTTCTTATTATACTTACACATTCAAAGAAAACTGATATGTTACAATTTTTTTTGTTTTACAAGTTACAAGTTGCAAAGCATGCAAGCTATGATTTACAATTCCTTGGATGGAAATGACAGAATTTTCACTAAGAAAAGTAAATTTCCTGTTATTCATAAACTGTAATACATGGAATGTATTTTAAGATTTCCTATTTCTGTTCACAGGCTATGGGAATGCCCAGGTGGGTGCCATATGACTTGTGTCAAGCCTGACGTGATAAGAAGTGTTGACAGCTCAGGCAGCAAGATGTTTAGCTCTGTCGCTCAGTTTTCTAGTAACGATTGGACTTTTAAGGTGTGTTGGAAGGTTTTTATTGCGATGGTTAAGTACAGTACAGCGAGAATATTTTTGATAGAGTGTTATTTGCACAACAAGAAGAAACTAGTTAAAAGGTGCACTCAAAAATTCTGTAGACAGTTTCTCGGTTCTACAGTACCATCAAAACATTATATGCATCCACTTGTTCAAAATGGGGTAGTAATGGTTCTATAACTAATGAGAAAAATAGCAAAGAAGAACAGCTCTCTCGCAAGAGAGGTTAGAAGATATAGAGGCAAGACTGTAAGTCGGTCCATGTAAGTCGCTTTGGAGATTAGCTCAGGAAATGGGTATTTCACATTCATCAGTATGTGATGCAACAAAATTATTACATTTATGATCTTACTGGACTCATTCAGTCCATAACATACAGCCTACAGATTTCAATGCAAGAATAAGATTTTGCAATTGGCTAATGAATAGTGTCCACAATGCTATCATGGATCCAAACTTTCTTTCTATGAGTGACGAAGCGTGGTTTCATTTCAGTGGATATGTCAATTCACAGAACAAAGGTACGGCTATTTCCAGCAGGATGGTGCGACGGATCATACGGCGTGTAGCTCTTTGCGATGGTTGCAGCAAGTGTTCGATGATGATCAGATCATCAGTCAAGGCTTACAGCCCCCTCGTTCACCTGATTTAAGCACCTGCAACTATTATCTATGGGAAAATCTCAAAGAAAAAGTTTACAGGAATAATCCTCGAACTGCAGAAAAATTAAAAATTATTATTATTATTATTAGTAGTAGTGGCATAGGGATGTGGCGAACCCATCACCCAGTGAGAAACCACTGCAATAAGCCACCCGAGTATTGGCGGGAAAACCATAACTATTCGGGTAAGGAAGAAATGCCTGCCCACAGCCGGAGAACATCTTGAGGCCCTCCAGGGCTAACAACCTTGGTTGTATTCAGAATGAGCAATTTGCTCCAAGTTAAGCTAAAGCTTCTCAAGCATGATGGTAAAACAAAGACATGAAGTTAATACCCCAGGTGGCAACTTTTCAAAGAAATCCACCGTCGCCGACAAGCGACGCATGCATCCCGTTCGGATTCTGGGGGGATGCAACATCATGCTAAGGGAATGAACATAGACTCAGATCACTGCGTATCAGTAATCAAGTTTCGGCCAATCCCTCCAACAAAAATAAGAACGAACCTACCATAATTTGCTTTGACACAAAAAAGCTCAGAGAAAGAGAGAATGAATTCAAGGAACTTGCCCAACCAGTGGAAAAAGACTTCAATAGCACGAGAAAGCAGATGATAAAAGCTGCAAGTGGCTGAAATCAAGAAGAGGAAGAAGCACACGTGGTGGAACGATAACTGCGAGAAGACCTTAGGGGATCGTCTGAATGCCTGGAAAAAGTATTACACATCGAAAAAAGAAGAAGATTGGATGATGTACAAAACACAACAAACACAAACAGCAAAAATAACACGCAGTGAGAAATGCAAGTATGAAAAGGAACTACTGGACAAGAAAGAGCAAGACTTTCATAGAGGTGAGACCCGTGAATACTTCAGAAATTTTAAAAAGAAGGTACAAGGATACAAGGCACCTTCCCATTGATTTCTAAGGAAAGATGGAACTCTTGCAACATCAAATGAAGAAAACTGTAAAATCTTAGCTAAGTATTTTAATGACCTTCTAAACTGTGAAAAACCAGCCAATCCCCTCAAAACAAACAAACCAGTGAGCCAAAACCTGCCATCTTCTCCACCAAATCACGATGAAATCAAATGCCACATAAAGAGACTGAAAAATAACAAGGCTCCTGGTGAAGACTCCATGATTGCGGAACTGTGGAAACATGCCCCGGAAGAAGCAACTGACATCCTACACCAAACCATTGTAGATATATGGGAAAAAGAACAACTACCAGAGGACTGGAAGCCAGCCTTGATCCATCCTTTACACAAGAAAGGAAATATAAGAGATGTGAACAATTACTGTGGAATTTGAAGTTGAAGTTGAAGTGGAAGTTGAACAAAAACTCGGGGAATACCAAGCAGGTTTCCGATAAGGCCGAATCAAGTGCAGAACAAATACTTGACCTAAAAACCATAATAAGATACCATATGCTGAGAGGTCGAGCCTATGTATCTACATTTGTAGACTTCAGGAAAGCATACGACTCCATCGAGCGTGATGTGTTGCTTAACATCCTTGCAGAAATGGGAGTCGATGAGAAACTGCTGGCGATAATAAGGGCAACACTAACTAATACCAAATCCAAAGTAAAATTCCAAGGATTTCTCTCTGAACCCTTTGAGATCAAGACAGGTGTTCGACAGAGAGATGGGCTGTCACATCTTTTGTTCAACTGCGTACTTGAGAAGGTAATACAGGAGTGGCGAAAGACGTTAAAAGAAAGAGACCTTTACAAACCCGTAAGGATTGGGACAAAGAAAACCGGAGTGGAAATAGATTGCTTAGCGTTCGCTGATGATATAGCCCTTATGACAGAAAATTTCGAAAGTGCAACAGAACAGATCAATGTGATGAAGGAAGTAGCAGAACAAACAGGTTTACAGAAGTAATGTCAAATATCAAAGATGATACAGCACAACTAAACACCAAATATGGAACGACAAACCATGTTAGTAAATTTAAATACCTTGGGGAATGGATTTAGCAAAATAGACTTGACAAAGAGGCCATAGCAGCAAGAATCAAGAAAATAGAAGTCACTTTCCAAACTACCCGCAACATATACAACAAAAAGTGCTTTTCCCTGAACACAAAAATTCGTCACTACAAAACTGTCATCAAACCAGTATCGCTGTATGCATCTGAATGGCTTATCCTATCAAGAAATGTTTGCTTGCGGATTTAGAGAGGAAAGAAAGATCCTACACACCATACTTGGCCCAAACTACAAAAATGGCATCTACATTAGAAAATCCAGACAAGAAGTATACTTTAAGATAGAGAAGATCACGAAAAAAATAAACAGTGGTTGGTACGCGTGGATGTTGACGGGGTGGAAGGAGTACCTTTGGGTAGGGCTGTTTTGTCATATGTATTATAATAATAATAATATAATAATTTTAAAAAACAAGGCATCACTAGTATATGTCTTTATTTGACTGTAAAGTTGAAGGTGTGCTGTAAAACTACCTCTGTCCCATCTGTATCCATTTATACAGTTGAAAAGTTATATGTTGCCTGACGGCAACAGTTTACAGTAAAGGTTAAGTTTGGCAGCTGTTTTTTCTATGCGCCTTCGATATGTCATTGATCTGTCTAAAGGCCGGTCTCCACTGATAAACATTTAACACCAACATGTTAAATTTAATATGTTACAATTGGATGGTGTTGTGTGCATCAAATGACCAAGCGCCAAAATGGATTTTTTTAGATTATTGCACCATCTGGTAGCTAAATGTGTAAACTTTACATAAGTTATTGTTCAGACTTTTATTCTCAATATGATTGCACGGGAAATTAATTTTGACCAAACGCCAACCTCTCAATCATTAAATTGAAGTTTTGTATCAAGTGACCAACCACCATTTCTGAGTCTGAATTACGCATCAAATGACCACACGACAAGCTTGCAGTCGTTTGGTCGTGTGATGCTAAATGTAGATTCCCGCGTAGAAGATTCCCGCACAGGTTTTCTTCCCTGCGGCATATGCCCAGAACCTAAAATCCTCCGATATGGAAAAATCGAAGTTGGATGAAAAACTGGAAACGTTTTGTTTTGACCTTGAAAAAACACTGCCATTTTCCTGTATTCGCACAAATGTGGTTTTTTACAAGCGCCAGTTGTGGTTATATAACTTAGGGATTCATAGTGGGAAAGATAATAAAGGTCATTGTTATGTCTGGTTGGAAGGAAAAGCAGGACGAGGGGCTCGGGAGGTTGGATCCTGCTTGTACAAGCAACTCATGGAAAACATGCACAATGCCAAAGAAGTCATACTGTGGTCAGATTCTTGCGGAGGCCAGAATCGTAATATAAAGATGGTTCTACTTCTAATAATTTATTTAACGCGCACAATGTGCAAAGAATTACTATATAGAACATTAGTCTTCGTTGCAAAATTTCACCAGTGACTCTGATCGCTGTTTACAATTTAAAACATGGTACCTAGTACAGTGTGCACCACATCTTAAACATACACAGTTCAAACCTGGTTCATGATAACGCTTAATATTACACAGTTTATAATGGAACCCATGAACGGAGAACCTTGTCAGCAGGTGTCGCAGTTCATATCCACCTTGAACCCACTCGCGATTTAGCATGGCATCGGTAGAGTAGAAATCTTCCCAGATGTCAGCCTTCTTCGATCGTAGGTCTCGAAGCAGATGTATATAGGGTGTTGTTGCTGGAAGTAACAACTGTAACCTTAGCTCTTCCACATAAAATCCCTCTCGGGATAGCTCATACACGAGCCGGGAAGGAGAATATTTGGAGAGGCACAGAGCCCGTTTCAAGTAGATTGCCTTCAACTTCTCGATTTTATCTAACTGTTTCATACTCAAATGTTCCCAAATGTTTTCCAAGCCATATGTTGCTATAGGGCTGATTTTTAGATGAAAGAGTTTTATGGCCGTTTCTAAAGACAAGTTTCTCAGGTGCTTAATGTCAGATATTGCTTTCATAGATGCATTTAGACGGTCTACGAGATGGAGGGTGAAAACATTACCTTGGGTTTGAAAAATTACGCCCAAGTATTTAAAATGCTTTACGGACTTAAGTTCTTGGTCTTCACAATAGAAGATTCCATGAGGTCCCCCTCTTCTAAACGTCATGGACACTGTTTTTTCTACATTCAGTTTGAGCTCATTTTTCTTTATCCAGCCTATTATTTGGTTGAATGATTCCTGGAGTTCCTTCTCTGACGTTGATGTTAAGACCATATCGTCAGCGTACATTAATAGTTTGACGCTTTCCTGGTTTACCAAATCTACTATGTCTGCTGTCGCAATGATGAATAATAATGGACTTAACGGGTCTCCCTGTAATACCTCGGTTGTTTGTTCCAAAATAATAGATTTGGTAATGCCATCATCTACTTCTATTGAATTGTTGAGCAGTAAGTTCCTAATCAGCGGTATAAGGTAGTTCGTACTACCAATGAAACTCTCCAATTTTTCTAACAGTATGATTCTGCTTATGGTGTCAAAAGCTTTCGAATAATCTATAAAGATGGCATGCAATTTACCCCCTGGTTTCTTTAAGGCTTCTTCTATGTCATTCTGGAGACAGCGGATAGCTAAAGTCGTTGATTTCCCTTTTCTAAATCCGAATTGCGACTCCGGTAGGTTATTTTCCACCAGTTTAATGAGACGTTTACCCACTAATGAAGTTAAAGTCTTTAGTAGAGTACACTCTAGCGCTATTCCTCTATATGAGTTGGGATCTGCGGTATCACCTTTGCCTTTATATAGCATTTTAATAGTAGATTTTCTCCAGTTGTCTGGTATCCTACCTTGCCGCAAGCATTCATTCATTAGGCGAGTGATGGATTCACCCAATTTTGGGAGAGCAGCTTTAAGATGTTCATTAAAAATGTGATCTGGGCCACATGCCTTGTTATCTTTAGATGCTGTAATAGTTGATACAACCTCATTAATTGAAAATTCGTCAATTTCAGGGATTATTTGAAAAACTGGCACGAAATAATTAGTAGGTCGTGTGTCTCTCTCTTGAAGCACTGCACTCAAGTGCTTTTCCCAAACTTCCATTGATAAGTTCCTGGAGAACTTCGGTTGTCTAGGCTTCAGAGCCAGGTAAGGATCTAGACTGGCACGTTCTATAAGTTTCTTTTCTTCTTCCTCTCTATAATTATTTTTGGCTTCTTTTAGTAGTAGTTTGTATGCTCTCCTTTGACTGGCATATATTTCAAGGAATTCTTTTGTTTTCTCTCTTCGGGCTGTATGTAATGCTTCCAGCACATCTCTACGACAGTTATAGCATTCATTGGTGAACCAGGGTTGAGATTTCCTGACCACAGGTATTGTTGGTAGCGTAGCATTCTGGAACAGCACTTCTAGATATAATGCAGCCTCATTAAGATTACCCTCTCGTAATAGGTTAAGTATCGTTTGATTATCTTCACCACAGATAAGAGACGGATTACTTTTTCTACTTATTTTTGTTCTACTTCTGTAAACAGTTTTGGAACAACCCTACCATTGAAAAGATTACACAAATATTTTTATTTCCAGGCCATAGCTTCCTCCCTAACGACAGTGACTTTGGAGATATAGAACGTAGAACGTGCTTTCAAATTTCAGCAGCGCCTCTATACCACCGAAGACTACATAAATGTAATGAAGATGTGCCAAAAGAAGAACCTGCTTGTTGTGGACAGAATGACCGGACCGTATTTTCATAGTACAGTTCCTCTGGAAAATCACATTGTAAACAGGAAGCAGGCACAAATAGTGAGAAGGTAAACCAGCTGCATGTGAGAGAAATAGAGTTGAAGAAATATAAAACTTTTAGCATTTTCTTCAAAATGCATTTTGATGCAGAACACACTGTTGAAGTGAACATTAAGAAATCTTCAGTTGGTCGCGGCTTCAGAATGAAAATGGATCAGCTCTACATGGTCTGCTCACTCTGTTATGGCCAAATGGAAAACAAGTTTCAGAAGCGAAACTGAACGACCTGCGCTCTCTCATGGAGCTAATTCCCAATGATGATAAGCCTTTCTATAAAGGCTTGTTTAGTGATCCTGGAATAGATGATATAGATGGATTTGATTGTGGAAATATGGATTTTGAACTCAAAAATTCTTAAAATCCTGCATTATATTACATTTGGAGAAACTGTGTGTTTATGATGCCTTAATAGTATGACCTAGCAGTGTAATATCTATACTACTGTATATTCTAAAATTCATGTTTTTTCTGTCATGTTGTATGCTGTTATGTATATTTTAATCCTGTACTTAAATAAGCAATAAAATTAGTTAACAAGTACCATATTTTACACTGCACTGAATTTTTAAAAGTCAAATCGATCACTAAAGGACAATTTCATTCATTGGTCAAGTGATGCAAAACAAAAACTAATGTAACCGCAATAAAGCATCAAGTGACCAAGCACCATTATCTCAGATTATGATGATATACTTCAAATATCCCTAAATTGAATATATTACAAAGAAAATTTATGTTTTTATCTTCATTTTGGTATATAATACCTCACATTTAACAGGAAATATGAATTAATACAAAGGATTTTGCGTTTGTGTCAATATCTCAAAATCTACTTTTGGCACTTGGTCAAGTGATGCATAACACCATCCAATTGACATGTATATTGTGATTGTGTCTTCCAATTGACTTTGCATGTTAACTCAGAACGTTGAGGTTAACACCTGTATTTGTTAACACTTTTAACATGTTGGCGTGTTTTCCGCTCCAAGTGGAAATCATGTCAAGCCAATTCGTTGTTTGGAGATGTAGGCACAGCTTTGGCAACTTCTGTGCTGTTTCCATGCCAACAGATAGCCTAAACGACACAAACGACGTGCTTCTCGTGAAGTAGGATTATAGTTACAACACTCCGCAACACTCATCCTCTTTGTTATCAGCTACAAATACAGTACGGGCACACACGCACGCATGTGTCGTTCTCTCTGCACTATACTAAAATTTCTAGTCAGAAATGGAGTGGAGCAAGGAGATTTTATTTTTTTTTATTTTTTTAAATGTTATTTGTTCGGGACGTCGACCTAGAAAGATCTTTTGCCCCTACTTGCACCATATGTGAGGAACCTGCATGTATTTTGTAAATGGCGGAAGTGTAAAGTGTTGAATGTGAGGAAAGGAACGTTAAGAACGACACAAATACCCAGTCCCCAGGCCAAGGATATTAATCATTTACAATTAAAAACCCCTGATCTGGCCGGGACTTGAACCCGGGGCCGTCGGGTGACAGGCGGACGTGTTTCCCGCTAGACCGCGGGGCCAGACTAGAAGCAAGGAGATTACTCTAGACTCAATGAATGATAACGTTGAAAGGCCTTGTTTGTGGGATGTCTCATCAAATGATTACAAGAGATAAAGCGAAGAAAGCCAACAGTTTCCAGGAACTCGAAATTATCTACAATTGTTCCCGAGAGTGCATCGAAAAAAAAAAACTAGCATCCCTCCGCTCCCAGTACAGTCGAGAATTGCAAAAAATTCAGAAAAGTTGGAAGTCGGGAGCGGGCGAAGTTTATACTTCAAAATGGTTTGCTTTTTTGAAGCAATGGGCAGGATGAGGGGAGGAAATGTGACTAATAAAACTGCATTTCTATATCATAACAAGAAGCAAAAGTGGCAATAACAAAGACCAAATCCTCTTTATCTGAGTCCATTGTCCTTGTTTGAAAATACCAGACACCACCTAAATGTATTACCACAAATTGATATGATGAAGAACCTGTATATAAACAAAGGAAGTCAAGTTTAACATGTTAATTAAGTGTGGATAGAATGTTAAATGATTCGGTATTTAACATTTAACATGTTGATAGTGTCAACATTTAACACTTTAAACATTTAACTTACCGGGCAAGTTGGCCGTGCGCGTAGAGGCGCGCGGCTGTAAGCTTGCATCCGGGAGATAGTAGGTTTGAATCCCACTATCGGCAGCCCTGAAGATGGTTTTCCGTGGTTTCCCATTTTCACACCAGACAAATGCTGGGGCTGTACCTTAATTAAGGCCACGGCCGCTTCCTTCCAACTCCTAGACCTTTCCTATCCCATCGTCGCCATAAGACCTATCTGTGTCGGTGCGACGTTAAGCCCCTAGCATTAAAAAAAAAAAAAAAAAAAAACATTTAACATGTTGTTGTTAAATGTTAATCAGTTATTTATTTATTTATCTATCCGTGTCCGAAATCACTACAATATATTTACAACTACTCTATTTACACTTTGTTTTTCCAGTATTCAACTGTCGAGATGGCACATTCATTGGCTTCCATCAAATCCTTCATACTACATGGTTTAGGCAGATTTCTACAGATGAGAAGGTGTCCATGATCTTGCTTTTCACCACACTCACACAAATCTTGATCACCATACCCCCCCACCTTTTCAGGTTGGTTTTACGTGTCACTCCAGATCTTAATCTGTTAAGTGTCTTCCAATGTCCATACTGAAGATGATGTCCTGCAGCTGGCTTCTCTTTCACGTCCCATAATCCTACATGCGACTTCCTTCTCCAGAGTTCCTTTCGCCGAGATTCGGCTGATGATGGGATTGACGTTGTTGTTTGTAGGAAGCTCTTCCTCGATTTCAGTCTTGATGGGTGGGCGTGAAGTCCAAACATTGGATGTCTTGGATCTGTTTCTTGCTTCTTCTTCTCAATCTCTGCTGCAACTTGTCTCCTAACATCTGGAGGTGCTACTCCCATAAGTGGAAAGATCTTATTAACAGGAGTTGGTTGTAAGCAGCCTGTAACAATGCGACCTGACTCATGGAGGACAACATCCACTTGATTTGTATGAGTGGAATTCCTCCAGACTGGAGCAGCATACTCTGCAGCAGAGAAACACAGGGCAAGGACAGATGTATGGAGGACATTAGGCTGTGCTCTCCATGTTGTGTGTGTGAGTTTGAGAATGAGATTATTCCTGCTGCATACCTTCTGTTGGGTATCTATACAGTGCTGTTTGTAAGTTAGGGCACGGTCCAACTTTACCCCTAGATATTTGGGTTGATCACAATGGTTTAATTTGTGTCCTTTCCAGATTACATTCAACTCCTTTCTTGCTTCCTTGTTGCGCAGATGGAATGCACATACCCGAGTTTTCTCCGGATTGGGTTTCAGGTGGTTCTCATCATAGTAGACAGCTAGTTCTTCAAGAGCAGATGTCAGTTTTAATTCTACTTCTTCAAATGTCACTCCTTGAGCAGAAAGAGCTATGTCATCTGCATAGATGAAAGCCCTAAGAGAGATTGTAAAGACAATCGGGCGTACCCTGGGCAACGTTGAGGAATCCTCAGCGGCTGATTCTTCCATCACCGAAACACTAACTTATTAGTTAATCAGTAGAGACTGGCCTTAATGTTACACCTATGTGTTTTGGAGTACTATTGTATTTCAAAAGTTGATTCCTGAACCATATCCTAGGTTGATAATTAGCCTCGTAAGTTGTTGAGATGGAATGCTGCTACTTCTGTCTTCGAAGGACTTGGTTGAAGTCTCCATTTTCTAAAGTATTCATCCATCACCTGTAGATCCTCAGATAGTACATCCTCTGCCTCCTTGAAAGTAGATCTCTGTACTGTTAGGTTTATATCATCGGCATGAATGAATTTCCTTGCTGTAGTTTCTGGAATATCGTGGATGTACAAATTGAACAGTATAAGGGCTAAGACTGAACCTTGCAGTAAGCCGTTATTCAATTTGTGAAATCTACTCCTGGAATTTTCAGAGAATACCTGGAATAATAGATTACTCAATACATTATTGATGAGAGTAATCACCGTAAGACAAGGTACAATCTTGATGAGCTTCAGGAGGAGCCCCTCTCTTCAGTGTCATAGGCCGCTGAGAGATCAAGGAAGACAGACACAGTTGCTCACATCCGTAGGTTTAACCTTAAATTGCCCCACACGTGACCGCTGGGTGGTGCTAAGCAAGCAACAGAGACTAGATGCCACCGTATTGACCTTGTCGACCTCACGTCGATGAAAATCAATGAGTTAGCCCTTTTCAAGGTGCAGCATCCTAAACATAGAATTAAAAATCAAAATTAGGAACACTGTGCCTTCCATTAGTGTCCATGAACTGCAAAGTGTGTTTTGAAATCTCATTAAAAGATGTGAAGCTTGCATCACAGCTCAGGGAGATCACTTTCAACATAATTTGAAATATCAGTGAGTTCAGTTTCATTTACTACTTTATTTATTTATTTATTTATTTATTTATTTATTTATTTATTTATTTATTTATTTATTTATTTGTTCTGAGCGTGGACAGTATATAGCTGGCGAGTTCAGTTACGTTTAGTTTCAATACGTGAAATCACATGCCTCTGAGAAAACTACATCCAATCGCAATTGTGGACACTGCGCTCGCTGTCATCACTTCTCTGCACTCGTAAGCCTCGGTACTCTTAAAATATACTCACTGTATATTTAAATAATTCAACAAGTTTAATGTTTTATTTTGCACAATGTAGTCGTGTTATGTGTTTTCCCCTGTTCAGCGAGTTTCTGAAAATAGTATTTAAAACTTATCAGGCATCTGATGATTATAGCTAACACTGAATGGAATAAAGAATTTGTATATAAACCAGAGAGCAAGAGTGAGAATAGGAGATGAGTTGAGTGAAGAAATTGAATTAGGAAGAGGTGTAAGACAGGGCTGCTCTTTATCACCGACACTGTTCAACATCTATCGCGAAGAAATAATCAATGAAAGTTTTAATGGAAATAGTGGAGTTTGTGTTGGAGGTAGGAGAGTAGAATGTATAAGATTTGCAGATGATATGGTTGTGATGGGAGAAAGCGAACGTGAAATGATACAAATGTTAGATTAACTCAACATGAAACTAGAAGAATATGGAATGAGAATTAATAAGAAGAAGACCAAAAGTATGATAATTGGAGGAAAAGGTAGAAGTTGTCATATTAGTATAGGAGGAGAAGAAATAGAGCAAGTCAGTAACTTCAAGTATTTGGGAAGTATGATCAGAGATGATAGGTATTGCACAACAGAAATTAAGAAAAGAATTGCCATAGCAAAAGAAGGCTTTAGGAAAAAATCAAAATTATTTTGTGGACCACTAAACAAAGATTTGAGGAAAAGACTTGCTAAGTGTTACATTTGGAGCATAGCACTGTATGGCGCAGAGACTTGGACATTGAGAAAGAAAGATGAGAGAAGATTGGAGGCACTAGAGATGTGGGTATGGAGGAGAATAGAACGAGTGAAATGGGAAGACCGGGTAAGGAATGAGGAGGTATTACGAAGAGTTGGAGAAGAACGAAGTATGTTACAAACCATTAGAAGGAGAAAAATGAACTGGATCGGACATTGTTTGAGGAGGGACTGTTTACTGAAAGAAGGAATAGAAGGAATGGTGAAAGGCAAACGAGGAAGAGGAAGGAAAAAATATCAAATGTTGGACAATATCCAAGGAAATAAATATTCAGACATGAAAAACTTGGCGCAGGACAGGCAACAGTGGAAGAGGTTCATCCCATGACAAGACCTGCCATAAGGCAGAATACCTAGATAGATAGAATGGACAGCAAGTTTCATCATGAGTGGAGAGACAGATATTTACTATCCAAGATTAAAGTACAACAATAATAATGTAAATGCACCTACCAAATAGGTAAACATTATACTTCGAAATAAATAACCAATTCAATAAACTTTTTTTTTTACGTTGCACTGACACAAATAGGTCTTATGGTGATGATGGGATAGGAAAGGCCTAAGAGTAGGAAGGTAGTGGCCATGGTCTTAATTAAGGTGCAGCTCCAGCATTTACCTGGTGTGAAAATAAATAAATAAAGAAAGAAAGAAAGAAAGAAAGAAAGAAAGAAAGAAAGAAAGAAAGAACAAACCTGAGTGATGTTATTCCCAGTAAGCATGACTGAATTATGCCTTTGCTGGCAGGACCTAGTGTTTACAGTGCACTATGTCTTCTGGTATGGGCTAGAGCAATTTTGTTACTTTCATAGATCTGTCTCTGTCTTATCCTTGGCTTTGACAATATGAAAGTGACTGAGGTATGAGCAATGCTAGTAATGCCAATCCTTATGCAGCCAGTCCCTGCTATGAATGGTGTGAAAATGTTGCTCATAGGGTCAGTTGGTGTATGCATTTCAGTGGTCTTGGCAGACTGATATGTAATAGCAACTCTGGCTCGGTGAGGAAAGCAACGGGAAACTACCTCACCCCTCATTTGCCTAGTACACCTCTTCAGTGATGCCTAGGCCATCTATGACAGCTGATGGCAGAGCTGTTGGGGATCCCACCAGCGGAATCGCTGACGGACTGAACATACATACATACATGATTGAATTGTTGGCAACTTTATCAGAGAATTTAAACTCTAGCAACCACATGCCACAGCTTATCCACCTAAACTCTGTATATTATAATTATTAGAAATGTTTCCAAAGCATTTCTTAATATAATAGTGAAAATTGCAATTCATTGCATACAGCACAAAAATATTTGAGGTTGTAACTCTTTATTGTATTTAGTCAATATACATAACCTGCAATGAACAGAAATAACTTATTTCTTAAAGGTTATATTGTAAATAACCTGGATTTCTGTCCGCTAATTGTAAAACAGAATTAAGCATTAGTGTATTTCACAAGTGTTTGAATGATGCAAACGGCTATAACATACCCATTTTATCATGACTTTGATTTGTAATAACAAACAAACGAGAAGAGCAACATTTTAATCAACGTGAATGCTATTTTAGTTACAAAGATTGTGATATACCGGTGAAGATAATCTATCTCAGATCAAAACTAGTCTTGTAATGTTTTAAAAATGTGTGTATAATTAATTACTACTACAAATAGTATTGATTAGGTGGAAACATCAAATCTTATAAAAGAACTGAAGAGCAGTAGTTGCTCGAGGCAGGTTAATTTGACTGAATTTGTTTCTTTCAGTTGGCCATACACTTTCCACAGCTATGTCGATTAATTCTTTCTCGAATGGCCCAGTAGTACAAGGTTTCAACTGCTGTGCAATTAAGTATGTGATTCTGTTGCTGGCCCTCAAAGATGCTCCACTATTTGACAAGTCTTATCCATCCTCTAAAGAGAAATAAAGTGTATAATTCCATTTTATTACTTGCTACCAGTGTGAAAACATGATTCATATTATTTCTGTAACTTTAGTAATATGTATTCTTACCTATTATTATGTATTGTATGTCGTTCAAATGTTTCTTCAGATTTTCAACCATTTAAATTCAATCATTACCTTCAACAGTCCATGCAAATGAGCATGTTTCATTTTTGTAGTGCTGTTCTACATTGTACTTCTTTAATATAACAGACTGGCCACATAGTAAGCATTTTGCAGGGTCTCTTGATTACACAAAAAAAAAATTCCCACGGGCTCTCTGCAGTCAGATTTGGTGAGGCCTTCTTTCTTTCATTATTTTTTCCTCTATTTCAAATTCAGGTATCACTGCAGTGATCGAGTGACTGGCAGACCTTTGCCCGGCCTGTGATGTAATCATGTCTCTGTGGCTGAATAACATATGCTTATTGCCTGCCTATCTTCGAATGCGCCGGAGAAAGCAATGGAAAACCACTTCTGTATTTTTACCAAGAAAACTGCATGGAGGAAATAAATTAAATGAATGAAATTGTGTCAGAAAATGGGACCCTCAGGTTCGAAGGCAGTCATTATGCTACTGAGGAAGCACAGATCTTTCAATCATAGCTATGCCTTAAGAACCACCAATCTCAGTACTGGAGATTAAATGGCAGCATCATCTGTCGTAAGGTGATTGCTTCCCTTCCAATGGGTTTCAAAGAGGCCTGTAATGGAAATATTGTAGCTACTGAGCTCATTTTGTGCAATAGAAAGTTTTCCAGTTTGAAGAAGGCCTCTTATTCTATCAAGTCACACTCAATATCTGGATTTTTTTTTTCCCCTGTCTTAACACCTAGGAATTTGAAACTTATTGTTTCCACTCCAGCATACAATGAGAGGCATTTAAAAAAAGTTACTCTTTCATTGGCTTGTATCCAAACCAGCTGCCTATCTGTTGACCCTCCAATTAAGTCACGCCCCCCCCCCCCCCCCCCCCCCTGCACTACCCCTTCAGGTGCTTTACTCCTAGTATTCGCTTAGTATTATCATTGTTGTTGCTATCATTATTATTATTTCTCATATTACAATTCTTTTAAAATCTATGCAAAGGTTCTTAATGAGCATTAAATGGTCTGCCTATTACACTGGTAATTACTTTTTAATTAGAGAGTTCTTATAAAATGTTATTTTTATTGATAAATGACCATCTAAAAGATTGCCTCGAGTGGTGAAAACGGGGAGTGTTCTATGGATAAAAATATCCTAACCCACATTCCAGACCTGTAAGTCAGAGATTACATTCTATGGAATTCATTATGCACTATTGCAAAAAGTGTAAATGTTGTCCAGATGTTAATTAAGTAGGGCAAATAGGTGGGGGAGTTTAAAAATAAAGTATGGTCATTCATGTTGGTTTCATTATCTGTTTTTTTGCAATGTAAATTTCAATTGCTTCTCTAATATTCAGAGATTTACTTTTATTAGAGAGTTCTTGTTAGATGTTATTTTTAATGATAAAAAGATAATCTAAAAGATAGTCTCGAGTGGCAGAGGCTGTACAGATAAGAATATCCTAACAGACATTCCAGACCTCTAAGTCAGAGATTACCTCCTGTGGGATTCTTGCGTGCTAATGCAAAAAGTTTGAATGTTGTCTAGATGTTAATTATGTAGAGTGAATAGGTTGGAATGTTTTTAATGTATGGTCATTCAGGTTGGTTTTGTTATTTCCCATATTAAAATTCTTTTTTTTTTTTTAACTATGCAAGGGTTCTTAGTGAGCACTTAATGGTCTACTATTATACTGGTATTTTTTTTAAATTCCTTCTTTAATAATGTGTTGTTTGGTTTTCTTTTTTTTACAGGTATGTTATAATGTAATATTTTTGTGTTGGACAGAAAAAGCTTTTAAGTTACATTTAACTGAGTCAATACTGGAAAGTATGGCTTCCATATTAACAAAAAAAAATATATATATATATAAAGTTGAGTTACTTTGGGCATATAATAAGGAAGCTTGATTTTATCAAGGAAATGTTTAAGCTTGGAAAAGTGGAAGGAACACAGAAGACAAGGACAGCCAGCATTAAGGTGGATAGATTCCATCAAAGAAGCAAACGAGTCATCACTGAAGGATATGAAATGTCTAGTTGAAAACACACACATACACACACACACACACCTAGAGGCAGTTGCCCTGAGTTGGCATCAATTTGATGGCACGTAGAGGGAAAGAAATTTAATGGTAGTAATCATTTTGCTGTAAAATTGATGGTAATATTATAATCAATTGCTGTAAAATTGCTCAGAGCAGTTAGATGATGATGATAATGTAGAATAACCTTGCATATACATTGTGGAAATATATTGATAGTTCCATCTCTAAGTTACATAAAATGTTTTATACCAAAAATGAGGTTCTGACTACATGAACAGAATTTCATTTTCTACAAACCTATTTTAATGACATGTACAATATATGAATATATCAAAATATTAGGGTTTTAATACTTCAATATCTTTTATAATGGAAGCTCAAATATGAACTGTAGCAGTGGCGCCTCGCCCATAAGGTCACCGAGTCACGTGCCTTCCTAATAACCAGTAATATTTTAATTTTTAATACATCATACATGGACACAGGTTTTAAGTTCATAATGAAGATTACTAATATATTAAACTTCAAAATCTGGTTTCAGGATAAAGTGTGAAATATGTATAAGCTCCCGGTCACAACCGTCATGTGACTGTGGAACAGACATTTAAAGTACATGACAATCAATCAATCAATCAATCAATCAATCAATCAATCAATCAATCAATCAATCAATCAATACTGATCTACATTTAGGGTAGTCGCCCAGGTGGCAGATTCCCTATCTGTTGTTTTCCTAGCCTTTTCTTAAATTATTTCAATGACATTGGAAATTTATTGAACATATCCCTTGGTAAGTTACTTCAATCCCTAACTCCCCTTCCTAAAAATGAATATTTGCCCCAATTTGTCCTCTAGTATTCCAATTGTGATCTTTCCTACTTTTAAAGAAGTCACTCAAACTTATTCGTCTACTAATGTCATTCCACGCCATTTCTCCGCTGACAGCTCGGAACATACCACTCATTGCAGGTTATAAATTTCATTTTTTGTCTGTATTGAAGATCTACTTCTGATACAAATTCTTATAATTTGGTTAAATACCACCTATTCAATACAATAATAACGTAATAAAAACTTTCATATTTATCAAGTTGTTAATATGGTACATGTTTCGCTCCTTTCTTTTTTTTCATGAGCATCATCAGCCAATTATCATTTACTTAAGGTTATATAAGACCACGAACCTCCTCTGCGAACCATGTGACCTTGCCGCAGTGGGGAGGCTTGCGTGTCCCAATGATGCAGATAGCTGAGCCGCAGGTGCAACCATATCGGATGGGTATCTGT
This sequence comes from Anabrus simplex, assembly GCF_040414725.1. Lineage (NCBI taxonomy): Eukaryota > Metazoa > Arthropoda > Insecta > Orthoptera > Tettigoniidae > Anabrus > Anabrus simplex. The sequence goes on along the minus strand of NC_090267.1, from coordinate 117,206,075 downwards.
TGAGAGACCAGACTAACGAATGGTTCATCGAAAGGAGGGTAGCAGCCTTTCGATAGCTGCTCGGGCGGCAGTCTAGATGATTGACTGATACAGCCTTGTAATAATACTCAACATGGCTTAGCTGTGTTGATACTGCTACACGGCTGAAAGCAACGGGAAACTACAGCCGTAACTAACTCCCGAGGACATGCAGCTCTCTCTGTATGAATGATGTACTGATGATGGCTTCCTCCCGGGTAAAATATTCCGGAGGTAAACTAGTCCCCCATTCGGATCTCCGGGTGGGGACTACACGAGAAGGGGCGATCATCAGGAAGATGGATACTGACATTCTGCGAGTCGGAGCATGAAATGTTAGAAGTTTGAATCGTTGTGGTAGGTTAGAGAACCTGAAAAGGGAGATGGATAGGCTAAAGTTAGATGTAGTTGGTATAAGTGAAGTACGTTGGCAGGAAGAACAAGTTTTTTGGTCAGGCGACTACCGAATTATCAACACAAAATCAAACAGGGAAATGCAGGAGTTGGTTTAATAATGAATAAGGAAATAGGGCAGCGGGTAAGCTACTACGACCAGCATAGTGAAAGAATTATTGTCGTCAAGATAGACACCAAACAAATGCCCACCACAATAGTGCAGGTCTATATGCCTACTAGTTAGGCAGATGATGAAGAAATCGAAAGAATATATGAGGAGATAGAAGATTTAATACAATATGTAAAAGGTGACGAGAATCTAATTGTGATGGGAGACTGGAATGCAGTGGTAGGCCAAAGAAGAGAAGGTAATACAGTAGGAGAATTTGGATTGGGACAAAGGAACGAAAGAGGAAGTCGGCTGGTTGAATTCTGGACTGATCATAATTTAGTCCTTGCCAATACTTGGTTCAAACACCACAAACGACGGCTGTATACGTGGATGAGACCTGGAGACACTGGAAGGTATCAAATAGACTTCATTATGATTAGGCAGAGATTCAGAAACCAGGTGTTGGATTGCAAAACTTTCCCAGGAGCAGACGTGGACTCTGACCATAACTTGTTGGTCATGAAATGCCATCTGAAGTTGAAGAAATTGAAGAAAGGAAAGAATACAAAAAGATGGGGTCTAGACAAGTTGAAAGAAAAGAGTGTAAGGGATTGTTTCAAGGAACATGTTGCACAAGGACTAAATGAAAAGGCTGAAGGAAACACTATAGAGGAAGAGTGGAGAGTCATGAAAAATGAAGTCAGTAGGGCTGCTGAAGAAATGTTAGGAAGGAAGAAAAGTTCAACTAAGAATCAGTGGATAACTCAGGAGATACTAAACCTGATTTATGAACGACGAAAATACAAGAATGCTAGAAATGAAGAGGGCAGAAAAGAATACAGATGATGAAAAAATCAAGTGGATAGAAAGTGCAAGGTAGCTAAGGAAGAATGGCTGAAGGAGAAGTTCAAGGATGTCGAAGGCTGTATGGTCCTGGGTAAGGTAGATGCTGCATACAGGAAAATCAAGGAAACCTTTGGAGAAAGGAAATCTAGGTGTATGAATATTAAGAGCTCAGATGGAAAGCCACTTCTAGGGAAAGAAGACAAAGCAGAAAGATGGCAGGAGCATATCCAACAGTTGTATCAAGGTAAAGACGTAAATAATTTGGTTCTAGAACATGAAGAGACTGTTGATGCTGATCAGATGGGAGACCCAATTTCGAGGTCAGAGTTTGACAGAGCTGTGAGTGACCTCAACAGCAACAAGACACCTGGAATTGATGACATTCCCTCTGAATTACTGACTGCCTTAGGAGAAACCAGCATGGCAAGGTTATTTCATTTAGTGTGCAAGATGTATGAGACAGGAGAAGTCCCATCCGATTTTCGGAAGAATGTTGTTATACCTATTCCCAAGAAAGCCGGTGCTGACAGGTGTGAAAACTACTGCACCATTAGTTTAGTATCTCATGCCTGCAAAATTTTAACACGTATTATTTACAGAAGAATGGAAAAACAAGTTGAAGCTGAGTTGGGAGAAGATCAATTTGGCTTCAGAAGAAATATAGGCACACGTGAAGCAATACTGACTTTACGTATGATCTTAGAGGATCGAATCAAGAAGGACAAGCCCACGTACATGCCATTCGTAGATCTAGAAAAGGCATTCGATAATGTTGATTGGACCAAGATGATAGGGATCAGATACTGAGAACGAAGAATTATCTACAGTCTGTATAAAAATCAGTCTGCAGTGATAAGAATCGAGGGCTTTGAAAAAGAAGCAGCAATCCAGAAAGGAGTGAGGCAAGGCTGCAGTTTGTCCCCTCTCCTTTTCAATGTTTACATAGAACAGGCAGTAAAGGAAATCAAAGAGAAATTTGGAAAGGGAATCACAATCCAAGGAGAGGAAATCAAAACCTTGAGATTTGCCGATGATATTGTTATTTTATCTGAGACTGCAGAAGATCTCGAGAAGTTGCTGAATGGTATGGATGAAGTCTTGGGTAAGGAGTACAAGATGAAAATAAATAAGTCCAAAACAAAAGTAATGGAGTGCAGTTGAAGGAAGGCAGGTGATGTAGGAAATATTAGATTAGGAAATGAAGTCTTAAAGGAAGTAGGTGAATATTGTTACTTGGGTAGTAAAATAACTAACGATGGCAGAAGTAAGGAGGACATAAAATGCAGACTAGCACAAGCAAGGAAGAGCTTTCTTAAGAAAAGAAATTTGCTTACTTCAAACATTGATATCGGAATTAGAAAGATGTTTTTGAAGACTTTCGTGTGGAGCGTGGCATTGTATGGAAGTGAAACATGGACGATAACTAGCTCAGAAAGAAAGAGAATTGAAGCTTTTGAAATGTGGTGTTACAGAAGAATGCTGAAGGTGAGATGGATAGATCGAATCACGAACGAAGAGATACTGAATCTAATTGGTGAGAGGAGATCGATTTGGCTAAATTTGATGAAAAGAAGAGATAGAATGATAGGACACATCTAAAGACACCCAGGACTTGTTCAGTTGGTTTTTGAAGGAAGTGTAGGTGGTAAGAACGGTAGGGGTAGACCAAGGTATGAATATGACAAGCAGATTAGAGCAGATGTAGGATGCAATAGTTACGTAGAAATGAAAAGGTTAGTACAGGATAGAGTGGCATGGAGAGCTGCATCAAACCAGTCTATGGACTGATGACTCAAACAACAACAACAAGATCACGAATCTATTCTATTGGATTAAATTATGCATGTAAACCTGGTTGACAAATCTTATAATATTTTACAAGTCATATAACAATAAAATTATGTCCTTAAGTTAAAACATATTTGTCTAAAATCTATCTAACATTTTATTGACGAAACTCATCTGGTGAACATTCTTTAAATTTTTTTTTTTTTTTTAAAGCTTTTGAGATCTGGCTAATTGTGTTGATTCAATGTTGCTTGACTTGTATGATTGTCGTTGAAACTTTGTTAACTATATTAACAATTTTCTACAGTTGATAATTGCCTATGTTATGAACATTTAACTTGTGCTCGATGTTGCTGGAGTAACATTTGTACCAAATGTATTGGCATTAATCTTATGTTGTCAATACAAGAGTATTGTTTATGAACAAACTTGTTGGTGAATAAAAACTTTCAAATGTGAGGTAGAATTTGAATGGTTTTCGTATGTTCTAAATTGAGCTTGTTGGTATATCTGTAATGAAAGAGAAAAAAATATATGTTTATGGTTTTAATTATAATTCTGTATAAACTTGTTATCAAAAGAATTGTCACTCCCTTTTCTTTCTGCTGCGTAATTGTCTAGTGTTACTCCTAGCCTCTTGAGAACTACTTGTTGTTCTGTTTGCACTCCTTGTGTTATATGAGCGAGTGTGGATGAGTTTACGTTTTGGCGGGGAGTTGGAAGGGGAAGTGGAGGTAGGTGGTGCATTGACAGCTGCAGTAGATTGTGGAGGGGACTGCCAAGGAGAAGTAAGGGGAGGAGTTTAGTTTGTTTGCGTCAATAAGCCATTAACTTTTGTCGGATTAAAATGTTTATAAAATTTATTTATATCAGATTTAAGCATTTGTAATAATTCCAGTAATTGTACTAAGATGGGTTTCTTTATTTCAATTTCATCATTTAAGTTTTTATTTTTGTTGTATTGCTGATCTAAATGAATGTATATATTTTCCAATTCCGTCATTTCTTTTCCTTTTTCTACTCTTCTTAAAATTTTTAAATCTCTTTCAATAGTTGTGAAACGGTGTCCAGTTTCTTGCATGTGTGCTCCCATTGCAGAATGTTTCCTGTGTTTCGCTGCATTTACATGTTCGAGATATCTTATCATAAAGCTCCAGCCAGTTTGGCCAACATACGAAAAATTGCACTCTGCACACACAAGCCTATATATTCCAGATCCTTAGTATTGATTACTATTTATATTAACTTTATTGTGATTGAAGAAAATATTTTGGTTCGTGTTTTGGGTTTTGAAGGCAATTCTAATATCTTGTTTTTTGATGGTATTAGTGACTTGGTATATAGCTGGGTTAGTGAATGTAAAAGTTGCAAATTTGGATTTCTTATTTTTATCTGGTATGAGATTTGCGGCCAATTTTATTTTCACCTTATTAATGATCTTGTTAACCATCTCTATTTTATAACTGTTATTGAGTGCCAGTTCCTTTATGAAATTAAATTCTTCCTTTAAACTCTTACTTGTTAGTGGAAATTTTTAGGGCTCTGTAAACCAAACTCAAAAATGCCGCCTGTTTGTGAGAATTGGGGTGGAGTGACTCGTTTTTAATCATTATTGGAGTAAACATCAGTTTTCTATAAATATGGAAATCAAATTTATTTCCTGCTCTCTTTACATTTATGTCTAGAAAACTTAGCGAATTGTTACTTTCATCTTCTTTAGTGAATTTTATATTACTGTCTAATTTATTTAAAAAATCTAAAATATGATCACTATTATTCAGTTTACTGTTTATTATAACAAACGTGTCATCCACGTATCTCAGCCAAAGGTTTAGTCCTTCTATGTTATTCAAAATTTTAACATGTTCTGAATGATCCATATAAATGTTAGCTAGTATACCTGATGCAGGGTCACCCATTCCCAAGCACATTTGATGATATATCTTTTGATTAAATGTGAAGTAATTATTATTTAAAACGAATCTCAATACATTTACATCTTCTATTTGATGATGGTTAGGCCAATTAAATTTTGCTCCTTTATTCAGTAAGCTCATTTCACTATCCGTAAAGGTGATATCTGACAAATTTACAATGGTTGGGATGTTTTTAAGGTCTGAATTAGTTGTTTTACTCTTGTATTATGTTTTTCGGATTTTGTTTTGTTCTCTCTTAAATGTGATATTTTGTGTTCTAGAGTTATTTGTTTCCTTTGTAGTATATCAACAAGTTTCTCATTAGTAAAAAATTGTACCGATTGTCATTCTAACGGGGTTAAAAGCTCAGAAATTTCTAAGTGTGTATGAGAAAGTTGTAAGTTTAAAAATAACTTTCTTCTGTAATGTGTTTTTTTTTTTTTCATTTACTTTATTTTGAGCATCTACTAAATTTGATATAGATAAGTTTCATCTTTGTACAGATTTTAATCAGTACAACATTTTACTAATGAGAAACTTGTCGATATACAGAAAGATCCTACAGTCAAAATTCAACGGAATCTAAAGAAATTGATTAAATTCGTCTTTCCTTTTTAATGAACTAGTGTGTTAGAAGCCGATAAATATGAATCCCAAGATCCAACAGCCAGAGCCATGCCCAAAGCCCACAAAGTTAATATACCTATGCGACCTATAATCAATTGCACAAATAGCCCAACGTATAAGACTTCTAAATTTATACATCATTTTTTAAAAAGCACTATAAATTTTACAATAACTCTACATTCAATAACTCAGTAGAATTCTGTGATAAGCTTAATAAATTCAAACTACAACCACGTAATAAAATGTGTTCATATGATATAACTATCATGTACCCTTGCATACTGATTAATGAAACCAGTAATATAATCAAACTCAATTTATTCAGTCACAGCAAATTAAGTAGGTGTGAAATAGAAGAATTCATAAATGTATTGTGATTCGTTTTAAATAATAATTACTTCACATTTAATCAAAAGATATATCGTCAAATGTGCTTGGGAATGGGTGACCCTGCATCAGGTATACTAGCTAACATTTATATGGATCATTTAGAACATGTTAAAATTTTGAATAACATAGAAGGACTAAACCTTTGGCTGAGATACGTGGATGACACGTTTGTTATAATAGACAGTAAACTGAATAATAGTGATCATATTTTAGATTTTTTAAATAAATTAGTCAGTAACATAAAATTCACTAAAGAAGATGAAAGTAACAATTCGCTACTTTTCTAGATATAAATGAAAAGAGAGCAGGAAATAAATTTGATTTCCAGATTTATAGAAAACCAATGTTTACTCCAATAATGATTAAAAATGAGTCACTCCACCCCAATTCTCACAAACAGGCAGCATTTTTGAGTTTGGTTCACAGAGCCCTAAAAATTCCACTAACAAGTAAGAGTTTAAAGAAAGAACTTAATTTCATAAAGGACCTGGCACTCAATAACGGTTATAAAATTGAAATGGTTAACAAGATCATTAATAAGGTGAAAATAAAATTGGCCACAAATCTCATAGCAGATAAAAAAAAGAAATCCAAATTTGCAACTTTTACATTTACTAAGCCAGCTATATACCAAGTTTACCGAGTTCGATAGCTGCAGTTGCTTAAGTGCGGCCAGTATCCAGTATTCAGGAGATAGTAGGTTCGAACCCCACTATCGGCAGCCCTGAAAATGGTTTTCCGTGGTTTCCCATTTTCACACCAGGCAAATGCTGGGGCTGTACCTTAATTAAGGCCACGGCCGCTTCTTTCCCACTCCTAGCCCTTCCTTGTCCCATCGTCGCCAGAAGACCTATCTGTGTCGGTGCGACGTAAAGCAACTAAAAAAAAAATACCAAGTCATTAATACCATCAAAAAACAAGATATTAACATTGCCTTCAAAACCCAAAACATGAACCGAAATATTTTCTTCAATCACAATAAAGATAATATAAATAGTAATCAATACCAAGGATCTGGAATATATAGGCTTGTGTGTGCAGAGTGCAATTTTTCATATGTTGGCCAAACTGGTCGGAGCTTTATGATGAGATATCTCGAACATGTAAATGCAGCGAAACGCAGGAAACATTCTGTAATGGGAGCACACATGCAAGAAACTGGACACAGTTTTACAACTATTGAAAGATTTAAAAATTTTAAGAAGAGTAGAAAAAGGAAAAGAAATGATGGAACTGGAAAACATATACATTCATTTAGATCAGCAATACAACAAAAATAAAAACTTAAATGATGAAATAAAGAACCCCATCTTAGTACAATTACCGGAATTAATACAAATGCTTAAATCTGATATAAATAAATTTTATAAACATTTTAATCCGACAAAAGTTAATGGCTTATTGACGCAAACAAACTAAACTCCTCCCCTTACTTCTCCTAGGCAGTCCCCTCCAGAATCTACTGCAGCTGTCAATGCACCGCCTACCTCCACTTCCCCTTCCAACTCCCCGCCAAAACGTAAACTCATCCACACTCACTCATATAACACAAGGAGTGCAAACAGAACAACAAGTAGTTCTCAAGAGGCTAGGAGTAACACTAGACAATTACCCAGCAGAAAGAAAAGGGAGTGACAATTCTTTCGATAAGAACTTTATACAGAATTATAATCAAAACCATAAACATACATTTTTTTCTCTTTCATTAGAGATATACCAACAAGCCCAATTTGGAACATACGAGAACCATTCAAATTCTACCTCACATTTGAAAGTTTTTATTCACCAACAAGTTTGTTCATAAACAATACTCTTGTATTGACAACATAAGATTAATGCCAATACATTTGGTACAAATGTTACTCCAGCAACATCGAGCACAAGTTAAATGTTCATAACATAGGCAATTATCAACTGTAGAAAATTGTTAATATAGTTAACAAAGTTTGAACGACAATCATACAAGTCAAGCAACATTGAATCAACACAATTAGCCAGATCTCAAAAGGTTTAAAAATAATAATTTTAAAGAATGTTCACCAGATGAGTTTCGTCAATAAAATGTTAGACTTAGATAGATTTTAGACAAATATGTTTCAACTTAAAGACATAATTTTATTGTTATATGACTTGTAAAATATTGATTTGTCAATCAGGTTTACAAGCATCATTTAATCCAATAGAATAGATTCACGATGTTATATAACCTTAAGTAAATGATAATTGGCTGATGATGCTCACGAAAGAAAAAGGAGCGAAACATGTACCATATTAACAACTTGATAAATATATATTGTATTGAATAGGTGGTATTTAGCCAAATTATGAGAATTTGTATCAGAAGTAGATCTTCAATACAGATTTAAAAAAATGAAATTTATAACCTGCAATGAGTTGTATGTTCCGAGCTGTCAGTGGAGAAATGGCGTGGAATGACATTAGTAGACGAATAAGTTTGAGTGACTTCTTTAAAAGTAGGAAAGATCACAATACGAAGATAAAGTTGGAATACTAGAGGACAAATTGGGGCAAATATTCATTTTTAGGAAGGGGAGTTAGGGATTGAAGTAACTTACCAAGGGAGATGTTCAATAAATTTCCAATGTCATTGAAATCATTTAAGAAAAGTCTAGGAAAACAACAGATAGGGAATCTGCCACCTGGGCGACTACCCTAAATGTAGATCAGTTTTGATTGATTGATTGATTGATTGATTGATTGATTGATTGATTGACTGATTAACATGTACTTTAAATGTCTGTTCCACAGTCACATGACGGTTGTGACCGGGAGCTTATACGTATTTTACACTTTAACCTGAAACCAGATTTTGCAGTTTAACATATTAGTAATCTTCATTATGAACTTAAAACCTGTGTCCATGTAAGATGTATTGAAAATTAAAAATTAAAATATTACTGGTTATTGGGAAGGCACGTGACTCGGTGACCTTATGGGCGAGGCGCCACTGCTACAGTTCATATTTTAGCTTCCATTATAAAAGATAATGAAGTATTAAAACCCTAATAAAATATGCAAGTTTTTATTATGTTATTATTGTATTGAATAGGTGGTATTTGACCAAATTATAAGAATTTGTGTCAGACATACCACTCAGTTGAGCAGCTAGTCTCCTTTCTCCCAGTTCTTCCCAGCCCAAACTTTGCAACATTTTTGTAACGCTTCTCTTTTGTCGGAAATCACCCAGAACATATTGAGCCGTTTTTCTTAGGATTTTTTCCAGTTCTTGAATCAATTCATCCTGGTGAGGGTGCCATACACTGGAACCATACTCTAGTTGGGGTCTTACTAGAGACTTATAAGCCCTCTCCTTTACATCCTTGCTACAACCCCTAAACACCCTCATAACCATGTACAGAGATCTGTATCTTTTATTTACAATCCTATTTATGTGATTACCCCAATGCGTTGCTGTGGGCTATGTTTCGTGGAGAAAAAGCATCCTGTAATGAAAGGGACTCTGTCACAAGCAGTCTGTGACTGAAAAGAGTGGCAGGTCATTCTCTGGAAAAGAAAAAAAGAAAAGCTACTCAATTCACTGAAATGTGTTTCCAAATATGCTATCGTTGAAAATAATGCCGCAACTATACCAATGTCTACTATAGACAGAAAGGTCTATTTAACAACAGCAGGTGTGCAGCGATGTTCTGATGTCTTAACCGATCATCCTCCAAGTTTCATTGCAACCGATGCCTTTGATACACCATGGTCCATTTGAAAAACTGCAGCTGCAAGTATGTAAATATTATTGTACAGCAGAATGACTTTCACTATTAAGTTTATGAGGTTTTCATTGATCATCCTGCCAAGTTTCATTCGAATTGGTCTTGCCAAACCCAAACAGTTCCGTTGTGAATAGACCAATGAGGATACAAGAGAAGAAATTTTGTTGGGTGAACACGTAATGTGTACTCCCAAGTAGTACATAGTAGTTTCACTTTATTAAATGGTCTACGGTATTTGAAAGTTACATAGTAGTTTAACTTTCAAAAAGACCAGTTAATAAATGGCAGAAATGTACTGAATATGTGGACGTAATATAACTGAATTCTTTTAGAATTTTGTCTTAAATATAATATGGAATGGTGAGAATTTCTTGTTATTAAAAAATCTACAGATAGGCTTGCATATGGGGTGCTGGATAGACACATGAAGCTAACTTGCTAACCATGCAGCCTGCTGGGATTTGGATAGGTTTAACAATAAAATACCAACATTCAATTGCAATAAAAATTTTATCTTGTGAGGTAAACAATTACATAAAAATTGGCAAACTTAAAATTGATTTGTACAAAATATAGCACATATATATATATATACCAATACTTTCTATGTAATGCTTGTGCCTAACACTACAGAAACAACGCACTTGTAATAACTGTAGCAATTATGGCACTTGATGGCACTATATAGAGTCAGTTCTCATTTCCTTAGAGGTAACTACACATAATAAACTCTTGTTTCACAAACATAACTCTCTGGATAGTTACAGGTCCATCACAATAAACAGCTATGACCATGTTAACTCTCTGTTGTGATGGTATCATCCAGATATACTAGGAATATTTAGCAACTAATAAAATCTTCTGAAAATCAGGTATTTCAAATTCAGAATTGGCAAATCTGAATATTCACATTAATTGTACGATTTTCTATAAGAATATAATATGAAGTTATTTCTTACATAATGATAGAAAATGCTAATGCTCATGAAAATAGTAGTCTGAAACTGATAAGTATAAAAGCACAGAGTAGAAATGCTGAGTCAGGACAATGGGGTTCTCTTGATAACAAGTAACCCACAATTGAACATCTAATGAGAAGTTTCTAATGAATATATGTCAAATGAACCAAGAAGGCTCTATACGGTAAAATTTTACAGCTTAGAATCTCAAGATTTCTTCATTTGCAATGAAGTGTACCAATTAACCAAAAGCTAGTTTAGAGCTTCACTCCAGAGATCCCACTTGTGATAAAATGAGGAATTCCTTTCCCAAAAAAAAACAAACTTGTAATTTATGTGACTGTTGATATTGTGGCCTCAGCCACAGGACCTCCAAATTTACATGGAGATGAAGTCACACAGATGGGACTTTTCATTTCAAAAATCCCACGTGTATTAGCAGGGATCTGAACAGGAGACATATTGGCAAGAGAAGCCACCAAGTCTGCCACTCAGCTATCACGTTCCTAATTCCTTTCCTCCCCAGGCAAATATCATACTTTCCCTGCACTGAATAATGTCACTGACATCTAGAAGACTTCAAGATCGTTCTTAAAGTCTCTGACAGAGACTTTTTTTTCCAAAATACTCTTAACCCTTCTGGGTTTACATTCAGAAAACTATAAATGCACAACATTTTTAGCTTTCATAGAGATCTATACTTTAGCTTTTCAAGAATTAATGTAACTAACGTAAATAAATAAATGATTACTGGATTAAAGCCACTATGTTTATTTAATGAAGCCGAGCTTTCAGCCAAATTGCATTGGCCTTCATCAGGGCAAGTTAAATTCTGCTTCCGACAGTGAGCAAAGAAATTCAAAGAAACGTGGAAGTGATGGCTGTACTATCCACGGCCTACCCCACTAATAGGTCTCAAGGATCATCATGCTGTAATTCATCATTCTCTGTCGACGGTTTTGTGAGCGCGTCCCACTGTTCCATGGTATGCATGTATTTCTGCAGTACAGGTCTCCATGTATTTGATAACTTGAAGCCGTCTTCCCTGTTGATGTTATTTGGGCGCAGCTCTATCTCTATGGCTTCTCTTACGTTCATTAATTAATGTAACTCCTGATAATACAGCTGAACATTAGGAATGGAATGTTCAGCTTAGTTCAGTGAGCTAAAGCACAAGTTTTGATAAATGCTTGAGATTTTCCAAACTTGTATCAATTTTATTTATGTCTAGTTCCATATGCTCTCACTTATTTTGTAATAACAGAAATATGTGTACTTTATCAAGGCTTTGTTAATAAACAGTTTCATACCATCCCTCCCACATTTGAACAAATAGGGACAATTTCACTAAATTAAGGAATTAAAAAGTAGTGATCCAACATGACAGATCATCATCATCATCATCATCATCATCATTTCCCCTTATCCATCTCCTGCCGGGTCGGGGTATTTATGGCACTTCTCCATCTTCCTCTTTCCTTCCACCATTCCTCTTCCACGATCTTGTCCCACTCGAAATTTAGTCATATGCTGCTCTTCACTGATTCAATTGACTGAGCCTCCTTCATAGTGCACCAATACTCATCAACAATTACCTCTCAGTGACACATCAGATAACTTCCACTTCATACAATAAAACTTTCAACAACACGCCAGAACCCAGCGCACATCGGCACGAAAATGGCGTGCCACTACGGCTCCTCTTCGCAGTCAGAATGAGAAGATGCCTCATCCCAGCTACAACGCTCTGACTCTGCAGTTACTGTATACATTCTAATCTCTCCACCGCAGATCACAACACAAGCAACTCTATTCTATTTCACCAGACCAGCACAAAAAACAATAACTTCATCCCGAGGTCCGTCACACTTTTTGCACGGAATAATGTCAATTTAGTCTCACCGGCATTTCTCACACCGATGTCTTCACATAACATTCGAAGCTACAGAAGTCAACTAAAAGAATAAGCGAAAGTTTCAACCCGCAGCATATTCCTAATAAGCAATTACCTAAAATAACTGTCATCATTGTTGCCATTCAAACGCACTGAATACCCATGAGTCTCCATCCACACTGACCAGTCTCCGTACCGATCTCGATGCTGCAACCAGACAACTTTCAGCTTGAGTCCTATAAAACCTCATTTGGCTATGGAATATTTCCCTAGCCCCAGTGATTTTAACTAAGATAAACCACTCTGCGCATTCTGAAATGTCAATGCTACATTCTTCTTCCAACCTTTTAAACAACTAGACACACTTGGTACTTAAAAAAAAAAAAAAAAAAAATTATCCTTGCTCACCAAGCTGCGTTTGTGTAAATATGTATATAAATTATAAAATTCTCAACTGTTCAATGGAAATGTAAATACTGTATAGTTACCAACCATTGACATTAATTTCTGGTTACAAACATTCACGCCGAGCACTACACCCTTTCTCCCCTGATTGTTATAATGCAAATATGTTTAAAAACCTTATTCTCAACTGTCCTATTGGACAATGTAAATACTGTATAGTTACCAATCATTGACATTAATTTTTGGTTACAAACATTAACGCCGAGCACTACACCCTTTCTCCCTTGATTGTTATAATGTAAATATTTTAAAAACTTTATATTTTCCTATGATTGCGTTAACTGTTCTCCAGAGCACCACTGCCGAACTCTATTTTAATTTTACGCATTGGTGCTGACTTCTTATTCTATAAACCTATGTTCAACCATCACTTTTGTCCAACTGTTTCTCATACTTAATTTTTGTAATGTGTATTAATAATATGTATTAATTTGTGTATGTCAACTACTAACCTGGTACCTGATTTTTGCCTTGAGGAGATGATATGACTGATGATGCCCTCAATGAAGGGCGAAACATGTCTCAAGTGGAATCAACAATAAATTCCTAAATTGTAAAATTTATATGTATTGAATAGGTGACAAAACAAACCTTTTAGCATCCTACATTCAGTATCCAGTATTCGGGAGATAGCGAGTTCGAGCCCCACTGTTGGCAGTTCTGAAGATGGTTTTCCATGGTTTCCCATTTTCACACCAGGCGAATGCTGGGACTGTACCTGAATTAAGGCTATAGCCGCTTCCTTCCCTCTCCTAGCCCTTTCCTATCCCATCATTGTCATGAGACCTACCTGTGTCAGTGCAACGTAAAGTCAATTGTAAAATAACCTTCTTAATCTGTTTACCCTCCAGGGTTCGTTTTCCCTCGGGCTCAGCAAGGTATCCCACCTGGAGCGTGAGACATGTGGCTGGATACAAATAGGGAGAATGACCAGTACCTCGCCCAGGCGGCCTCACCTGCTATGCTGAACAGGGGCCTTATAGGGGGATGGGAAGATTGGAAGGGATAGACAAGGAAGCGGGAAGCAATCAGCCGTGGCCTTAAATCAGGTACCATCCTGCCATTTGCCTGGAGGAGAAGTAGGAAACCACGGAAAACTACTTATAGGATGGCTGAGGTAGGAATCAAACCCACCTCTACTCATTTGACCTCCCAAGGCTGAATGGGTTCCATTCCAGCCCTCGTACCACTTTTCAAATTTCGTGGCAGAGCCGGGAATCGAACCCGGGCCTCCGGGAGTGGCAGCTAATCACACTAATCACTACACCACAGAGGCACACTGTAAAATAATAATAATAATAATAATAATAATAATAATAATAATAATAATAATAATAAAAACAACCGAAATGAACTCTCCTATGGGAGTGTCTTTTCCATCCTTGGTCAAATAAGTTGCTCTTTCCTTTTGTTTTCAACTGAGAATGGATAAGCATATAAACATACATAATGTTTCAATACTTATCCTAGATAATATAATAATTTAAATCATATTATGTTTAATATTTCATTCCAACTTGAGGGAGGGATTTAAATACTGGTGTGTGTGTGTGTGTGTGTGTGTGTGTGTGTGTGTGTGTGTGTGTGTGTGTGTGTGTGTGTGTGTGTGTGTGTGTGTGTGTGTGTGTGTGTGTGTGTGTGTGTGTGTGTGTGTGTGTGTGTGTGTGTGTGTGTGTGTGTGTGTGTGTGTGTGTGTGTGTGTGTGTGTGTGTGTGTGTGTGTGTGTGTGTGTGTGTGTGTGTGTGTGTGTGTGTGTGTGTGTGTGTGTGTGTGTGTGTGTGTGTGTGTGTGTGTGTGTGTGTGTGTGTGTGTGTGTGTGTGTGTGTGTGTGTGTGTGTGTGTGTGTGTGTGTGTGTGTGTGTGTGTGTGTGTGTGTGTGTGTGTGTGTGTGTGTGTGTGTGTGTGTGTGTGTGTGTGTGTGTGTGTGTGTGTGTGTGTGTGTGTGTGTGTGTGTGTGTGTGTGTGTGTGTGTGTGTGTGTGTGTGTGTGTGTGTGTGTGTGTGTGTGTGTGTGTGTGTGTGTGTGTGTGTGTGTGTGTGTGTGTGTGTGTGTGTGTGTGTGTGTGTGTGTGTGTGTGTGTGTGTGTGTGTGTGTGTGTGTGTGTGTGTGTGTGTGTGTGTGTGTGTGTTTTTTATGTCATACTGACACACACAGGTTGGACTGGGAAGGAAGCGACTTAGTCACATGATCAAATGTTATGGCCAAATAGGTTATGTTCTCAGCTAGAGTGAAACAATCCTGCGAGAGCTATCTCTCCTTTTATACAATCAACACATGACTCTGCTTAAAACAACCATCATAAGGTACAGTAAGCAATCCAAAAGAAACTTCCCAAAAGAGTAAAATGGAATATCATTTTATGACAAAACTAACGCTAAAGCAGTAAGAAATTGTTTAAAAAGGAGGTGCATAACTTATTTCTGGAAAGCAGCAGTGACTATTCTATAACAACAGACAAAGCCTGTGGAGTTACAAAAGGTGATATAATTACATTTATGAACTGTTTTGAAGGGGAAGGAGCAATTTAATTATGTTGATTATCATAAATATTGCAAATATCAAGGCACATTATTTTCTATCTACAAAAGCACAGAAGAGACCATTCTAGAATAGAACTATGAATCTTGCTTTGTAGGAAATTCCAAATATTCACAACCATTACAGCCAAACCATTCAGAAGATCTATTTTGGAATGGAATTAATATTTTTACTAAGTAACCAATAAAATGCACTAATTTAGGAAACCTTAACTGTGCTCATGATATTTAGATGATTATCATACTCTCTGTTACTTCCTTCAAAACTGTTAATTATATTTGCTCAGAAAGGAAGGACCACAGGTAAGCACTGAAAGAACTTTATAATTCAAATTAATTGATCTGAAGTTCTACCAAAATAACTTGAAACATTTCTAATGAATTCTAGTTTTCAAAAATCGAATATATACTGCTCTCACAAGAGAATAACATTACATTTGTGCGTCATCTTATTACTGTACAGATAGGACAGGACTTCTTGAACTGAATTACATTCTATCAGCTTGGTAACAGAACATTACCATGTCTCAAAAAATCATTTATTGCAAAATATCATCTAATATATCCTCAAATGTTTGTCATGGGCTACAAATATTCTTACTGTTTCATATTGCTAACTTTGAGAATGGGTCACAGATCACCCGAGCACTGTTTCCGTTCTTCCTCCACTCGTTGTCTTGTGCGGTTGAAAGCCTCTGTTTTAACAAAATCTACTGTCTTATACACTGTTCCAGTGGTAGAAACTCGTTCTGGTGATTTGGGTGTTTGAGTAGGAGCCACTGAACCACCAGCATCTGACTCCAAGTCTAAATCCAGATACTGGATCTCTTGAAGACGCTTGCCATGTGTTGCTGGTATGAAGCGGTGATTGTCTTGGGGGTAGTAATAAATCTGAAACATACAAAAAAAAATTCTTAGTACGTGGCGCACCCATCGCCCAGTGGGAAACCACTGCAGTCAGCCACCCGAGTACCGGCGGGAAAACCGAAGCGTGAGGTTTGGAGGAAATGCCAGCCTGAGCTGAACATCAAGCTCTTATTTCATCTTCTGGGGCTAACAACCTCAGTCGTATAATTGGACAGTCCCGAGCTGTCCCAACAAACATTCCTTTTAGCTCATGGAATGGATCGCACTGTAGAATTGAGATTACCCCAGGGGGACAATCCCCCGTCAACCAAAGTTGACGCAAGCAGGCATTCGGATTCTGGGGGACCTGCCAGAATGTGCGAATGGGAAGAGTCGGAGCTCCCAAGAACCTCCAAAAGGATCAAAACGAAAAAGATTTTCAGGATGGGGACCATAAATGTACAGACAATGACAAAGACTGGTAAACTTAAACAGGTAATAGATGAGATGAGAGAAAGAAACATTGGGATACTAGCCATGCAAGAAACAAGATATAGTGATGAAGACACAGTGGAGTCAGAAGGCTTCATAGTGCTGAAAGGGAAACCAGGAATCAGAGTGGGAAAAGGAAGACACACACCTACATGCTTTGGTACAGGATTCATAATAGACAAGAGGTATGAGGATGGCATAATTGAAATGAAGAGTAGGTCTGAAAGGATTTCCACGTTATCAATTCGAGCAGGGAACAAAAAATATACCATAGTAAATGGACATGCGGCTACCAATGACAAGAACAGAAAAGACAAGAAAGCTGTAGACAGTTTCTGGGAAGAACTGGATGATACACTGAAAAGCATACCACACAGACAAGTAAAGATACTTGTAGGTGATTATAATGCACATGTAGGGAGGGAGAAGCAACATAAGGGGATAGTAGGCGAGTACCCAGCACACAAGAGGACGAACAAAAACGGAGAAAGGTTAATTGAACTATGTCGAGAACACAGAATGAGACTTATGACAACTCACTTCAGGGCCAAACCGAATAAGAAAAAGACATGGGCAAGCCCATGCACCCACATTGGGGAATTCCAGATTGACCATGTGGCAATCAATCGGACAAACACTAAAGAGATTATGAACACAAAGGTCAGAAAGAACACAAGAATAGAATCAGATCACTATCTTACAGAAATCAAGTGCCTTTGGATTCCGCACAGGGGTAGACTGCCACAGACAAGTAGACCAACTGGAAAAATAAATATAGACAGAGACAAATTACGGCACAATCGATCCAAATACGAGGAAGGAATAGAAACTGGCAATGGATGGGATGACATGAAGCTGAATATGAGGAAACAGGCTGAAATATGGGGAAAGGAAGAAAAGAAAAAGAAACACTGGTGGTGGAATACGGACTGTGAGGAAGCGGTTGAGAATCGCAGGAAAGCCTGGAGAGACTGGAGCATTAAGAAGAACCTGGAAAAATGGGAAGTTTTCCTACGAGTAAGGAAGGAAACAGCCAGAACCATAAGATGGACCAAAAGACAGAGGATGAAGCAGGAATTGGATGAAATTGAAAACAACTTCAGGAAAAACAATAGTAGAGACTTTTTTGGGAAATTCAAAAAGAGCCTGAGTGGATATAAAGGCAGAGAACTCTTTATAAGAGATAAGAATGGGGATCTGGCAGTTAGTGCGAAGGAGAACTGTAGGATACTTGCAGAATACTTTCATGACCTGTTAAACTGTGAACCACCTGAAGAAGAGCTGGAGCTGGGGACAAACACAGAAGAGAGAGAGTCATGTCCTCCAACTAGAGATGAGGTCGCACAGGCCATAAGCGATCTAAAGAATAACAAAGCACCGGAGAAGATGGAATATCAGCTGAGATGATTAAGTGGGGAGGTGACAAGGCAGTAGACAACATGACCAACATCATCGGCCAGATTTGGAGAACAAAGAAGTTACCAGAAGGATGGAAGAATGCGATCATAATACCAATACATAAGAAGGGGGACAAGAGGGATGCAAACAACTATAGAGGAATTTCGCTACTAGAGATTGGCTATAAGGTGTTGTCGAAAGTCCTGCTCAATAGACTGGAAGAACAGTTAGAAAGTACAATTGGAGACTACCAAGCAGGATTTAGGAAGGGAAGAGGATGCATAGAACAGATATTTATACTGAAACAACTGATAGAACATAGGGCCTTAAAGAACAAAAAAACGGTGGTAACCTTTGTAGATTTCACTAAGGCATATGACTCCATCGACAGACAAACTCTTGGAAGAATCCTGAAGAACAGAGGATTAGATGGCACTACACATGAACTCATAATGGAAATTCTATCAGACACAAAGGCAAGGGTGAGATTCAGAGGAGTACTCTCTGAAGAATTTGATATCAACACTGGTGTCAAACAAGGAGATGGATTATCACCAATGTTGTTCAACATAGCTCTGGATGAAGTCATCAGACAGTGGAGAACAATGAATGAGACAATGGGAATACCAAAGACGCATGTTGGGGACAAAAAGGACAATAGGGCCCAAGTAGATTGTCTAGCCTTTGCGGACGACATAGCTATAGTAAGTGAGACAGAAGAAGATGCAAAGACACAACTCAACAACTTAAGCAATATAGCCGGAAGGGTAGGACTGAGGATCGCCTACAACAAGACAAAGACATTGAATACCACTGAGGATTGGACAACACCGGAAGGCACCGTGCAAAAGGTGGACAAATTCAAGTACCTAGGAGAATTTATAACAGGAAGGAATAGGAGTAATGAGGGAATAACAGAGAGGATAAAGAAGATGCGATCAGCCTTCTGTATGACCAGAGATATATACAATAAAAAGAATATATCTACAGACGCAAAGATCAGACATTACAAGGCAACGGTGAGAAATGCTGTATTATATGCTGCTGAGACAATAGCACTAGGAAGAAATGGTGCGGAACAACTAGAGAAAGAAGAGAGAAAAATATTGAGGAAAATACTAGGCCCTAAGAGAGGAGGTAAGAGATGGATGAGGAGACCCAGGGAAGAACTATACCGGAACATGAGGACAATCTCAGAAGAAATCAGACTGAAAAGAGCACGGTTTGCGGGACATGTAATCAGGATGAATATGGATAGAATGACGAAAAGAGTATGGGAAACAACAGCGAGGACACGAGGAAAGACAGGAACCAAGTGGGTAGTTGAACTCCGGAAAGATTGGTCAGAATTGGGGATCAAGGTGGAAGAAAAGGAAAATTGGAAAAGCAAGTACATACCGACTAATATGCCAGAGATCAATGATAGGGATGGATACAGGAAAAGGATTGAGAGTCACCAGTGGAGTAGACAAGAGAAGAGGATACTGAATATCTCAGAAGAAGAGCGGGAGAGAAGAAGAGAAAGGATGAAGAGGTTCTGGGAGGAGAAGAAGAAAATGCAATCCGTGAAGGAGCTGTCCGTGGTCCTACAGAGGCCGTAACGCAAGAAGAAGAAGAAGAAGAAGAAGATAAGATGATATCATTGGAAGAGGGAGTAATAGAAAAGCAGACAAGGATGATCTCAACATCTTCATACACTGCCATCTTTGAATAGATCGGCTCTCTCCTCATCAATCCCACTGTCAAATGGCATATGTTCATTGAATAGAAATTTTTAATAGCAGTTCTTGCAAAGTATGCAAACAGAGGAATTCTACAATGGATAAGGACCGTCTCCTGATATTAGTCTTCACCTGCTAACTGCAAACAAAACAATTCTACAATGAACAAGAATCATCTCCTCATATTAGACTACACCCATTAACAGCTCAACATTGGATGCTAGAAGATTAATGGAATAAACCCAAAATATGCTGTAAGAAAGAAAGAAAGAAAGAAAGAAAGAAAGAAAGAAAGAAGGGGAAAAGAAAAATATAGCAACCAATGACCTGGATGTTATACCCCTTTAAACAACATGCATCATCATCATCCATCATCAACATCAAAATAGGTTATAAAATTATATCTTGAAGTTTGTATAATTGTCGTACGCTAAGTTTAAGATGAACATTCAATAAAAAAAGCAACCTAGAAACATCGTGTTACAGCTAATGGTTTCTAAAAATAAAAAAGTTTCCAGGATTAAAAAAGGTAAAAGTGGTGTGTGAAGTTTATTCAATTTGTACTAAAAGACTAAATATACTGCCATTTGAAAAAAAGAAACTGCATAATATTGTCTGAACATGTGGGTTTTATCCTCTACTGTAATTGCATACAGAGTTCTGGAAAAAGTCTATCACTAGCTTACCATTAGTCCTGGAGCAAAGAAATCCCAGCAGAAAATCATGCTCAATCTATGGGTGGTTCACCAGCCCCTTGCGATTTAGTTTTATGGTGGGGGAGGGGGGCACAAACATTTATAGACAACAAAAAGTTAAGACAGCACAGTTGAAAAAATTAGCTACAAAATGGTCAGTTCTTAATGCTCTCTAAGCAAATTTTGATACAGACATAAAGGTTAATAGTCTACCGACTTCAGCGTGGTAATAATAGTACTATACAATAAAACTTTCACCTAAGGAATAATAATTACACAGGTATTATAAGTAAATAGAAGTACAGCATGATTATACCAATTAAAAAATTATTTAGTATTTGGCTAAACTCTGAGTAACAGACACTAAATAGAACTGCAAAGACAAAACTGACTGAGTGAGACTGCCAGATTGACGAATGCGTGCATGACCTTAACAAAGATATACCCCTGCTACCCTTCATTGCAGCACATGCTCGGCCTCCCTCATCACCGTCACTGCCACTTGTATTTAAAGATAAAAATTTCATTGTTCCGTATTGAAAGTCTTAACGTTAAAAATTAAATAATTGAAAGAGGTTCAACCTATTCAATACATAGGAAAGAAATGTAGTGATTACATTTTTATTTAATAGTAAAAATAAATGGGACCGGTTTCGACCCTAGTCCAGGTCATCGTCAGCCGTAAAAACATGTAAAACAATGCATAT
This sequence comes from Anabrus simplex, assembly GCF_040414725.1. Taxonomy (NCBI): domain Eukaryota; kingdom Metazoa; phylum Arthropoda; class Insecta; order Orthoptera; family Tettigoniidae; genus Anabrus; species Anabrus simplex. The sequence goes on along the minus strand of NC_090267.1, from coordinate 117,184,522 downwards.
GAAAAAGAAAAAGAAAAAGATTAATTAAACTCTGGATCGGTATATGATGAAACAGTACGTAATATTAAGAATGGTAGTATGGCACACGCAATGATAGGCGAAGTCTCACAATGTTTATGAATATTGGAGAACAGTCAAAAGGGTCAGTTTCCACACTCTGTCAGGCACAAAGTCACAACACTATCAAATAATATATGAAGATCATAAATAACTTGAAGTCGCAGACGAATAGATTTGTAGAAGCAAACCGCCAGCTCCCGGTGATCAGCGCGGCACATTCAAGGTCATGCGCTGCGGTCTCCAACGCCAAAGTACGCTGTATATTCCTTTATACACGTACTTAACTTCCCGCAACCGAGACAAATACTGGACCTTCAGGATATTCTCCATTCTACTTTGGCGTTCGAGACCGCAGCGCATGACCTTGAATGTGCCGCGCTGATCACCAGGAGCTGGCGGTTTGCTTCTACAAATCTATTCGTCTGCAACTTCAAGTTATTTATGATCTTCATATATTATTTGATAGTGTTGTGACTTTGTGCCTGACAGAGTGTGGAAACTGACCCTTTTGACTGTTCTCCAATATTCATAAACATTGTGAGACTTCGCCTATCATTGCATGTGCCATACTACCATTCTTAATATTACGTACTGTTTCATCTTATACCGATCCAGAGTTTAATTAATCTTTTTCTTTTTCTTTTTCATATGCATTGTTTTACATGTTTTTACGGCTGACGATGACCTGGACTAGGGTCGAAACCGGTCCCATTTATTTTTACTATTAAATAAAAATGTAATCACTACATTTCTTTCCTATGTATTGAATAGGTTGAACCTCTTTCAATTATTTAATTTTTAACTGCCACTTGTCACGACTTGTCAATTCCTTTTATCAGAAGAAAGGATGAGCTTCACTTAGATTTTAGTATCATGTTAGAACATCAGTCAGAAGAAGAAAATTATACTCTTTCTGTTATTCAAGGACATTTATCAAATTTAAAATATATGAATTTTGCTTTCTACTTGCAACTTTGCACACAATATTTTCCCTTGCTAATGTTTTGTTCAGTGTTCTTCAGAATGTTTCATTCAATATTGTTTACTGAAGAAGAAAGACATCAGAAACACAAAATACTGTGAAATCTCTTAGAAACTGTTTTCAAGAGGTATATGATGAAACAGTTTATATCGGGCGACTTGCCTGTGCAACTGTGAGCTTGCGTCCGGGAGATAGTGGGTTTGAATCCCACTGTCGGCAGCCCTGAAGATGGTTTTCCGTGGTTCCCCATTTTCACACCTGGCAAATTCTGGGGCTGTACCTTAATTAAGGCCACGGTTGCTTCCTTCCAACTCCTAGCCCTTTCCTATCTCTTCGTTGCCATAAGACCTATCTGTGTCAGTGCGATATAAAGCCACGAGCAAAGAAAAAAAGTTTAGAAGTTTAGAAACAGATGAATTTCGCATGCCTTTGCTGGCAAGACATAGTGTTTACAGTACTCTTCTGGTATGGGCTAGAGCAATGTTACTTTCATTGATGTGTCTCAATCATATCCTTGGCTTTGACAATATGAAAATGACTGCGGTATGAGTGATGCTAGTAATGCCATTCCTTACCCAGCCAGTCCCTGCTATGAATGGTGCGAAAATGTTGCTCATAGGGTTGGTGCATGCATTTCAGTGGGCTTGGCAGACTGATATGTAATGGCAACTTCTGGCTCAGTAAGGAAAGTAACAGGAAACTACATGACTCCTGATTTCCCTAGTATGCCTCTTCAGTGATGCCTAGGCCATCTATGACAGCTAATGATGGAGCTGTTGAGGACCAACCAGCCTTTGGGCTGAGGACTGAACATACACATGCATGAATTTTGCTTTTTACTTGCAACTTTTCATGATATATTTTCTGTAATTAATGTCTTGTTCAATGTTCTTCAGAATGCTTCATTAGACATGGTTATATGGTTTACTGAAGAAGAAAGATATCAGAAACACAAAATACTGTGAAATATCTTAGAAGCTGTTTTCAAGTGCTATGATGAAACAGTTTCTGATGTTGGATCCCCAACAAACAAAACAGAAATTTCTCTGTAGACATTATAACCAAATAGACCTACAGAAGATTATATTTTGAAATTTTTGATAATATCAGACATCTTACTTTTATGCTCATTAGAATCATCAAAGTATAGTTTTAATGTTCACACCTTCCCAACAGATGATTTTAAGAGCTTGCTTGAAATTTATGGTCACTACTTCAACGAAGAACATTTGAAAAACAAGTTAATCATAGTGTAGAATTCAAACGAATTTGGCAACAAGTTGCCTTTACAGCTACTGAAGATGATAAGTCTTCAGCACTGCGAAAATCAACACCGCAGCTTTATCTGGCTTCACTTATAAGTGTTATACCCAGTGACCAATGCAACAGTTGAGAGATCATTTTCTGTGTTAAAAATGAATAACTTAGGCACAAAACAGAACAGGACAAAAGTGGCTTTTGCATCTTGCATTGATATCAACTGAAAGTGAACTACTAAATACTCTGAAAGAGAGATATTTTTAAATTCTGTATTTGAACATTTTGCTACAAATGATTGATGAATGTAATTCACTTATAAATAGAAAGATATGTTAAATGAATTTGATTTCATTCTGGAAACAGTAGACTGTTAAGACAGGACTATCATAAGGGCACAAAGATCGGAACATATAGAAAGGTACTGGGAGGACCGCAAGTCCCAAACAGTCCCTTCGAAGAAACTTGGATGATGAACTATTTTAGTAGGCTTTTTAAAACTCTTGTGTAGTATTTTCTATTTCAGATAGTAGTTGTAGCTTTCAGTAGTCTTTTGGTTTCTGTGAAAGTATTCCTACCACATCTGTATAAATTAGTAACAGGTAAGTATCTGAATCAAAAGATAGATCTAAGGAGGAAACTTGACTACCTGGCTGCTTGGGTAATCTTTCGAATCACCGAACGTCACTGATCTACCCGTTAGTCCCATTTCTGGATAAGGGGTTGTAGATGAGGTAAGATGAATTTATGGTATGTTTCTACAGCCACATGCCCTTCCTGATGCCAACCTCAGTTGAGGAGCTAATGAAGACTAAATAAATGATGAAACTGGGTAGGAAGGTACAAGGAATTGGCTGTGGCCTATGAATATGAACTGTCCTGGCAGATTTCTGGAAGTGAAAATGGGGTAACTACAGAAAAACATTCTCAAGACAGCCGACAATGGGGTTCGAACCCATGTGTCTCGCGAATGCAGAACTTGGCTCCATAGCCGTAGCGTTTACATGTGCGGCCACTCTGCTTGGTCAAGGTTAGACTGTACATTAAACAAATATTAATATTATTATTATTATTATTATTATTATTATTATTATTACTATTGCTACGATTGTAAGAATTATTACCGAGCTCGATAGCTGCAGTCGCTTAAGTGCTGTCAGTATCCAGTATTCGGGAGATAGTGGGTTGAAACCCCACTGTCAGCAGCCCTGGAGATGGTTTTCCGTAGTTTCCCATTTTCATACCAGGCAAATGCTGGGGCTGTGTCTTATTAAGGCTACCGCCACTTCCTTCCCATTGCCACTCTCTTCCTGTCCTATAGTCAGCATAAGACCTATCTGTGACGGTGCAACATGTAAAAAAATAAATATTATTTCTGGCCTTTTCCCATTTACCTTGGGTCAGCACTTTGAATGGATTAGCCTAGTTTGATGGCTGGATGCCTTTCCGGATGACAACCCTCTACATAAGGATGTGTTCACTATTGCATTTTTCTATGGTAGTTTACCATGTGATGTACGTATTTGATGATATGGCCATTAAGACAAATACAAACACCCAACCCAAAGCAAGAGGAATTAACCAAGAGTTATTATTTATAATTTGTAAGTCAATACTGAACTAGCATGAAGTTTATTGTTTGCAAGGAATTAACCAGACACAATTGAAATCCCTGGCCCAGGTGGGAATCAAACCTGAGGCCCTCTGAACTGAAGGACAGTAAGCTGAACACTCAGTCAAAGCACTGAACAAATATCAAAATCGTAATTTGTCACTAATGAAATGAATTAAAATAAATCAACACTAGTTGTTACAAATTAATGTACGTCAGCAAGAAATGGAAACAACATGCATTTCTGAGGGAAGATAAGGTTTATATACCAAAAAAAATCATTAAGTTTTTAAACAAATATTCAGGTCAGCTAAAATAACATATTTCAGTGTACTCTGACAAGCACCACCTTAATATCTGGATGTATGAATATTACTATTAATAAATTTAACATTAACAGAATAATATAGTTTCTTAAATCAAGATGTTGCGGTAAATGTCAATGGCAGTTAACTCACCTGTTCCTCCTCTTGAGAGTTTCTGTAGTCATCATCTGAACTAGAATTATACTCGGAACGCTGCCTTTGACCATTGCGTAAAGCAGTTGGGGTAGTCGATGGAGGAGTTGGACTAGGGGCAGCACGGGTTGTTTTCCTGAGGCTGCGGTTGCCATCTGATCCTATTCGGCAAGCTGGTGGGGAGGCCAACTTGATTGGACCTGTTGAAAGTTTATTACAGAGCATCCATCAAGCATTTATTTTGAATAATGTATTAAAACTTAAAGAATAAACTTCTGTAAAATAAGGTTCTGCTCCTAGTACCAGATTTTAACACAATGAGGTTGAAGGCTATACGCTGTGCCATTTATTGCAGAGAACGAAGCCTGCACAGCGCACGTTCTCTCTTTTTCATCCTTGTTACTATGAAACAAACGTACTGTGTGCATTGATAGGCACAGCAGTATAAGATTTTTGTTTATATAGTTTTAAAAAGTATATATAGATGGCAGCAAAGTACAGCTCTACACATCATCTTCTTCCTTTCAAATTGTGTCAGAGTTGTGTCGACTCGACAGCAGTGTGCACATAATGGCGGCCGTGAGCAAACAAACTGAACGACAGTGATTTATTGGATGTGTTATATGGAGATTCAGGATCAGATATTGATTTTATATACTAATTGTTATGCAAATGTATCTCTTGTACAAATGGCCTAAAAACCAAATAAACTCCATATCAGCCATATTTTGTCAATTTGAATTTTTTTAAATCCACTATTTCCATTATAAGGGATCTTTCAATAGTATCACAGTTTTTACACATATGAAGTAGAAAGTATGAACCCAAATGCAGTGAAAAAAAATTACCCAAGTTCAAAACTAGTATTTAATTTTAAAATCCAAAATTAATAAAAAATGGCCAGTCCAGAGGATTAAAATGTATAAAGGTGAGTAAGACCTCAATGTGTTAAACAATGTACCTAATGCACTACCAGTACTTACACACTATCTAAATAAAATAGGTACAAAGTAAAACGTGGAGATCTTGGTTGAAAAAAAACAAAACTACTTGTCCTCAACAGAAAAGAGCCTATATCTAGCAAACTTTACTGAACAGCAAGTCACAAGAAAATGTTACATATACATCAACTACCATGACTAAATTTCTAGATGTAAATTATTATCTTTCATGAGAACAGCCAAAACTCATCTTCCTGATTCACAATGGAATGGCTGTATCAGACACAATTTCCCAAGGGAAGATAAAATCATGAAGTTTTATCACAAAGGTATTTTGCCTCACCAAACTGGTAGAAAGTTCCCTGAGGAGGGGGGCAGATCTATTCTTGGTTGTTCTGAATCAGGAAGCTACTATAAGATCAGAAAAGCAAAACATGGACACTAGTAAAGGGTTCTTAAATGCAAATAAGTATTAAACATGCCCTTTTTCATCTAGTTTGCATATTACGCTAAATAAATTACTGGAATTCTGTGGTGTATGAACATTATCGTTCCATAAAAGTTCACAGCATACAAGTTATCATATTTAGCTTTAGAAGTGAGCTAAATTTATTACATGAGAGAACAGCATAGTAATTTCAAAACATTTTACTTTTTTTTTTGCTAGTGGCTTTATGTCGCACAGACACAGATAGGTCTTATGGCGATGATGGAATAGGAAAGGTCTAGGAGTTGGAAGGAAGCGGCCATGGCCTTAAATAAGGTACAGCCTGGTGCAAAAATGGGAAACCACAGAAAACCATATTCGGGGCTACCAATAGTGGGATTCAAACCCACTATCTCCCAGATGCAAGCACACAGCTGCATGCCCCTGACTGCACGGCCAACTCGCCTGGTATTTTACAAATCAAAATTATCCCAAAACCTTATGGTGCATATAAGCCAGGTAATGGAGTATCACATGATCAGCACGACATCCTCAGCCATGTTGCTTGGCTTCTGTAATTGAGTCTAGTGCCTCTCACATCGTATAGCTCTCCTCAACTGAGTTCATGAAGCTTAGTAAACCCCGTTCAACCTCTCGCTCCAGAATTAAAATCCTTGGATTGACTGGGAATCGAACCTGGGATCTACGGGTAAGAGGTAAACACATTACCACTAAACTACAGGGTTGGTACATTTTAAAAATCCAATGAATAATTGAAAAACTTTTTGGATGACTAATAAAAATGTTTTGATAAATTTAGAGATAAAATCATGAATCAGAGGAGCAGATATTATAGACATTCAACACTAGACACATACAGCTGTGGTGTCAGATCTTAAGTGCACTTATAAGGGACACTTTCTAGGCCAACGTGGTGGGTACAAGCAAGAGAAGTATTAAAGAAGCTGTGTATGAGTGAGCGTTCCAACATTCCTGGAGAAAGATGATCTGTCATGGGCTTTTTCTTCAGTGGCAGGTGAAATATAACAGAATACACATGGAAGTTCCTAGGAAATATAGGAATCCTACTTGGTATAATGGACATTATCTCTGAGGGCATTTAAACAGATTTGCTCAGCATTTTACACCAGATTCAGATTCAATTCATACAAGTATAAAATCTTGTTACATTAAATATTCAGTTTTCACTTTTTACTGGAATTCAGGATTCATGTGGTCCTTCACTAATGTGTAAAATGATATTGTTATCACTCACTCACTCACCCACCCTATACAAACTAATGAAAATTAAGTAAGAACTCTCAATAAATAACAAGTCAACTCAATAAAGACTCATCTCTCTTTTGTAATAAATTAAAAAAACAATAATAATAATAAATAATAATAATAATTTGAAAAAAAAAAAAAGCTCAACACTCCTTAATATTCCACATATCCTTTCCCATCTCCTTCTTCTACCAAATCTCCTTAACCCCTCCCAAGCTCCCGGCCAGAGGGAGGGCGTTACCCTTCAGGTAGCTCACCCCACCCCTTCAGGGTGGGGAATGAAAACGTGCAAAAGAAAGAAAAGAAATAACAAGCAACAGGACTAGAAGTAAAAACATTGTAATACTGAGGGAAGATGTAGATTGGCAATATCTAAACCATGAATTCCTCCACATTTTTAACATAACTAATAAGCAAGACTGTACTATCCTCACCAACCTTGTTCAGGCTGAGAAGAATCAAACTTCCTTTGTGGTTTAAGGTTGCGATCAACACTTGGTGGGTATGGAACACTGGCTGGAAGAGTGAATGGGCTTCCAGGAGATGGCTCATTGGAGGCAATTGATGCTGAATCCGACAACTTCCTTCCAGGTTTAAGACCACGATTCACTGCTGGAGGTGTGGGTATACTTCCCTGAACACCATCAACAACTGCTCCAGCACTCTGCCCTGACAATGGACTTGGCAGGTTGGAGTAAATGGCAGCAGTTGTGGATGAAGCTAGAGAACTGGACCCCTCAGAGTGTGGAGACGTGGGTTCTTCACCAGCCTGACCCTCAGACGCGACCAGAAGCTGCGAGTCAGGTTGGAAGTCATAGCGAAACACTTCACCATTAACTTGTCCAGGTGCAGCATTGCTATAACAATGACGAGACAGTGAAGAAAACTTCTTTCCCACAGCACTGTTACTTCCCTCCGACTCAATCACACTCGCCGAGTTTGCATAGTTGTGAGACCGAGGAAAGTCGTACATTTCATCACTCACTCCCGTCACTATCACCTCCGTTGCAGGCGGAGACACAGGAGATGGAGGTTCTTCCGCACAGTCCGAGGCACTTGTACAGTCAGAGGATGGGAGAGTTACACTACTTTTAACTGCCTTTGGAACACGCTTCGATATAATATTTTCAAGATTGAGATAACTGTGACTTGGGCCTTCCACAAGATGAGAAGGTTTTGGCGGTCTGGGAGGAGCAACTGGTTGTGGTAAGGTATACTGTCTCAGGATCCGAGTTGAGACTGTACTAACATTGTCCACCACTGTATACTTGCCGTCTCGATGCACCACACTCCACGAACCTATATCTCCACTTAATTCAACTTCAGCAGAACTATCCGATGGCCTAGTCTGTCGTATATTATCCCCATCCACGCTTGGAAATGTTTCCCAATTGACCGACGGTGGAGGGTATACAGGAACAGCCCACTCATCATCGGTAAAGACACTTTCGGCATCAGTAGTCGGGCTCTGTAAAGGGGGTGTGTTACTGCCACCTTGACGAAGTTCCAAATTAGGAGGATGCAGTTTCCGCGGAGAGTCATAGAATTCACTAGTCTGAGCGTCTCTAGAGGGCACCGATTCATAAGCTGTCCGAGGAGGTCTCTTTGCAGTTCTTGCCGATTTTAGTGGGAGCAAAGTGGTAGCTTCAGGCTGTTCCTGGATGGCTCGCCACTGTGACGTTGCTGTGATTCCATGTCGCACTAGGTTATTAAAGTCCTCCAATCCATTAGGACTGGACAGGGGCTTGCCAGAGATGCATTCGCTGATAGGGATATAAGGCCCAGAGATCGTACTGCTAGTTGGCGACACTGGAGGAGAATCGGTGCTCACACTCAATGCTGGCTCCAGTTCTGGCTGCTGCACAACGGCATTCTCCTCTTCCTCATCCTCCTCTCCTGAAAACATTAAAAAATGTTAAGGTATAGGGTAGAAAATTCAAGACAGAATATACAACAAATAAATAAGCACAAAGTAGCATGAGAAATATTTACTGGCAGTGTTAGAATGGACATTTATTAATGGAATATAACATACAGCACAGATTTGAATCTACAAATGATTTCTTCATCTTACATAGAAAAGGATAATGTACAATCACATCACAACTTAAAACAGTTCTTTAAATGGTGTCTTTCTGGCACACTTTTCCATGTTTAAATATGAAGCATGCTTTTTAAGTAAGTACCTTTTTAAATATGGCCACTGCAGAACTTCAGTCGTCATTCAAAGCATGCGCACTCAGTACGTACATCTGTAACTATTATGAAAGCATTCACCCTTCTTTACGTTTATTTGTGCGTATTGAAAATGCCTCTGACAATGAACGGTCCCATCAAGTGTGAAGTACGCACTGTGAATAGTTTTCTAAATGCAAAAGACGTGAAGGCTGTTTAAATTCATTGGGATATTTATTAGTGAAGTGTATGGAGAACACACTATGAGCGAAGGAATGGTAAGAAAATGGGTTGGAGCATTTAAAGAAGGCCGTACTAATGTCACAATGAGAAGACTTGGTGACTATCACTTGATCCTGTACTTGAAAAAACTTTTAGGAGGTCAGCGTCATGACAATGACTACCTAAAATGACCAAGCTGCAGCGACTGTCTCAGGCGACGGATTTCTATGCGAATGGACTTCAGAAGCTAGTTTTACAACATGACAAATGCCTTAATATGCTTGGAACTTATGTTGAAGAGTAGTTTAAGGTACAGGTTTACGTGTAAAAAAGAATAATTGTTTAAAAAATTGCATTACTTTTTTTCTACATCAAAACAGTACCGGTACTTACTTAAAAAACATGCCTTGAGTGTTGCAACAGACATGAAGAAAATATCATGAAGAACAGACTTTCAACGAGTAAATATATTTCTATAAATGATCTTCCACAACGCCTCAGAGTTTGAAAATATTTGAGAATACTTGAGAAAAGGTTTAAAAAATTAATAGAACTGCACATGATTTAGAATGGATTTAGAATAAATGGTTCCATAACAGATCATTTTTTTAATGTAAAAACAAAAACCTTTGGGAGAAGGGTTGCAACTCATTGTTTCTCATTCTAGATAGTGAAGAAGTATTTGTTAGTATCTCAAGTAAAACTGTGAACAAACAGAAAATGTATTCTCAACCACACAAAAATTGGCCAGCAAAGAAATATTTAACTTTATACATTCTCAGAACGCGAGGATATTTGTATATCATGGACAGCCGGTGGCCGAAGAGATGATAATTGGAATCTTACCACCTGCACAATACATTTATCCTATTTCAAACAAAAGGATTTTGAAAGAAATTAATCTACAAAGGCCAATTTTTTGTGCAGATAAGTGAACATTCTGAATAGTTCCAGATATCATCACCATTTTATAGAACTGAGGTAGAAATAACAAACAGAGTAACCAAAGGCTCTAACTTGTACAGCATCATTAGACTCCTACTATGGGATGAGGTCCTACAAAGCACAAAAATGACCCTGTACAAGTCATATTTCATTCCCATCCTTACATATTCTCTGGAAACTTGCATACTAACATCATCTCTAATAAGCAAATTCAAAATTATTATAACACAATTAACAGAAAAAGAAATATGAAGCTGAAATTTCTTAGAACTGCCCTCCAAAAGACATGACTTGATCACGTGAAAAATTATGAGATCCGATCTAGCCTAGGTCTAAATGAATCGATGGAGGAAAGACTTAGGTCATCTGGACTTAAATGGTTTGGGCATGTTAAACGAATGAATAGCACAAGGTTACCATGTGCTTATTTGGAAAAGAGAATAACAGGTAGAAGACCAGCTGGAAGACCAAGAAGAAGATGGATGGACCAACTGAGGGAAGACGTGGAGAGATGATGGAATTCGGAATCTGTCATGGACAACAAAATCTTTTTGAACAGGTAACTTTGGAAGACGCTCGTTTTCAAACACCCTTCCCGGCTCGCTGGAAGGGCAAACCGATGATGGTGATATGGATGAAGTTAAACAGATGAAAAACAGAACCTTAAATTCTGATAGAAAGGTCCAATAAAGGCAAACATCTAGAATGATCATCTCTAATAAGCAAATTCAAAATGATTATAATGCAATTAACAGAAAAAGAGTCCGACTCGTTGGCTGAACGGTCAGCGTACTGGCCTTCGGTTCTGAGGGTTCCGGGTTCGATTCCCGGCCGGGTCGGGGATTTTAACCTTAATTGGTTAATTCAAATGGCATGGGGGCTGGGTGTATGTGTTGTCTTTATCATCATTTCATCCTCATCACGACGCGCAAATCACCTATGGAAATCAAATAGAAAGACCTGCACCTGGCGAGCCGAACCCGTCCTAGGATATCCTGGCACTAAAAGCCATACGACATTTCAACAGAAAAAGAAATATGAAGCTGGAAGGTGTACATATGGGGAAAGGGGAACAGTTGAAGTATTTTATATGCAATCAGCTCAATTCTATCACCAAAATCAATACCTTCTCTGAAACAAATTAGATTTTTTTTTTTAACCCAGTCCTGGATTAGAAACACGCACAACCAACAAGAGAGAGAGAGAGAGAGCAGGAAATTTCAAGCTGCAGAAATTTTTCTGAGAAATATGGTTTAAAAAACTGAGAATGAGAAATCCTTAAAAACTGTAAGAATATACAACAGAAGGTTTGTGAGGATATGGACATGCCCCAAGGCATGGAAGGAGGAAGAGTTGTAAAACAATGGTTTTATGATGAGTTTAATGGAAGGAGATCTGCTGGAATACTTAGGAAGAGATGGTTGGACAAAGTGAAAGAAGGTGTAACATCTAGATGGGTCAGCTGGGATACATTCCAAAGAAAAGCATGGTACATGGAGAGACTGAAATAAAATGTGCTGATTAAACCACCCCCAGAAAACTGGAGTGAGAAAATTATTATAATGGTTATTCATTTATATTAATAAGAAGAGGATAATGTACAATAAACATCACAACTTAAAAGTGCCCTTTGAGTGGTGCATAATCGATAAAATAACAGTGATCTTCAAATTTCAGCAGCAGTTAAGGGAAGTGATTACAGCTGAAATAATTTGAAAAATGTAATGAAAAATATACATATTTGAAAGAGTAGGTAATAGAAAAGAGAATGAGAAGAAAGGTGGAAGGGCAATTATAAGAAGAGTAAAATGGCTTTTGAAATGGAAAATCAACACTAGACCCTATCTCCAGTATGAAGCAGATAATGAAGAAAACATAGGGAATACAGAAGAGATATGGAGATGACATTCCTTGGCTTACATTGGTGTACTCAGAGCAAAGGTACAGAAAGTAATGCAAGAGAAAGGTTTTGGAAAACAAATGAAAGAATATGTGGAAGCAATGTACAAAATTGTAGCAGCAGTGTCTGGACACATGCGGGGAGGACAGAGTGGTTTTAGAATGAAACTGGACTACAAGGAAATGAAACTGGATTGCGACAAGGAAGTGTGCTGTCACCAGTGTTATTCATAATGGTTATGGATGAAATTGTGAAGGAGACAAAGGTAAAAAATGGGGACAGGGAGCTGAAGGTTTGCAGATGATACTGAGGTAAGGGGAGCAAACAGAAAGGAATTACAAGGGCAGATATACGTACTGAGTGAGATTATGGAAAATTATGGAATGAAAATCAGTGTGGAAAAGAGTAAGACAATGGTGATTACTAGAGGCAAAAGGGAAAGGAAAGGAAAATTCCTTATAAAAGTAAATGGACAAAACCTTTCAATTATGGAGAGCTTTAAGTGCTATACTTGGGAAGCAAACTGATGCAGATGCAGGGCTGGACATGGAGAGGGTTAAAAGAATTCAACAGGGAAATGCATTCTACCAGAGTATGAGAAACCTGGTGTAGAGGAAGAAAGAACTAAGGAAGTGTAAAGAGGTGATATAGAAGTGACATATGCAGTGGAGATCTAGTCACTGACAAAAAGACAGGAGAATAAAATCCAGGCCAGTGAAATTAAATTTTTAAGTATGATGATAAGAAAAACAAGAAGAGTAAATGAGGACATCAGGAAGTAAACTGAAGTGGAAAAGCTTTCGGACAGAATGGAGAGGGATAAACTTAGACGATTTGGACATTTTAAGACGATGGAGGTGGAAAGGATGCTGAAGCAGATGATGGAGACCCAGATAGATAGAGAGAGGGAGGGAGGGCAAGAGGGAGACCCAGACTAAGCGGTTAAAAACGATTGAGAATATTATTTATAATTAGAAGAAACCTGGATGGTAAGACAGTTAAGGAGGACCAATGGTGGTTGGATACAGCAAGATGGAAAGGTGACAAATATCCCAACCCAGTGGGAGCTGGATGAGGGGAATGGATGATGGTGAATAAAAAATATGTAAGTATTTGGAACATTTACCTGTTGTTTTGAACGTAATTCACTCACTCGATTAAATAACAACATTTATTACATTTACGACACTTATAACACATTATTAATACATAATACTGAGTACTAATGGGCTGATGCCCTCGGTAATAGTCAGTCACATGTTCCCGTCTCCTCACGCACGAGGCACCCAAGCTTAACAGTCTCTCATCCCCTTCCATCCACACCACTTCCGGCTGGGTGCTGCTATCTGTCCTAAAGTGGTAGCGAGAAACTAGGTGGTCTAGCCATAGCTAGGCCGGAACATGCTCCCCACCGTTGAATCACCATGATTCAACCGAATTAAATTGCCTGATATCCCCTCATGAGAGTTCAGCTCAAATATCACACAGGCACTGACATACAGAGTTCATGTACAGTAATCAAAATGAGTTGATCATTCAACAAAATATACATATAAACATAGGCAAAACAGAAACATAAGCAACAAAATATTTACACACTGTTAACAGAAGGTACTAAGTAGGTTCACTGTGTCCTCATCCATTATTATGCAGTATGAATTAAGCACACTATAAGTTCTCAGTTCAAATCACACACACAACACCATAATTACACTCTGAAATGAACAAGAAAAAATATTCACATGAAACACATTATGTTTTAGCCACAACGATCCTGTTTAGTTCTCAATAGGTAATGGAATTAATTTGTTAACAGGTCGTTTAAAAAGACCACTGGTTGTTCTGATGGTAGCCACTCGTGCAAGTCCATCCTTCCCAGGGTGAACAGTCTCCACCACAGCCAACTTCCAACAGAGAGGAAGAAGATTGTCCTCCTTCAGAAGAACAACTGTACCAGTAGCTAGGTTCTCCTTGGGACAGGTCCATTTTTTCCTCTGCTGCAGTGAGTTCAGGTAATCGGCAGACCACCTCTTCCACAACTGCTGCTGCATTGACTGGATATGCTGCCATCGAGACAATCTGTTGATGGGCAGGTCAGTAATGTCAGGCTCAGGGATGGTTGTAAGGGGGGCACCAATTAGGAAGTGAGCAGGTGATAAATAATTAAGGTCACTGGGGTCATTAGATAAGGCAGATAGGGGGCGAGAATTAAGACAGGCTTCTATCTGTGCAGTAAGGGTACATAGCTCCTCAAATGTCAATAGCGCATTACCCGCAACTCTTCTCAAGTGGTACTTCATGGACTTGACAGCTGCTTCCCACAGTCCGCCAAAGTGCGGAGAGCTGGGAGGTATAAAGTGCCACGTGATGCCTTCCATCGCTAATGAATTCTTTATCTCTTCACAAAAGCTGGTTGAAAGGAATAGTTTTTGGAGATCCTGCATTCTTCTATTGGCACCAGTGAAGTTAGTCCCATTATTATAGATGATGGAGCATTTCCCACGTCGAGCTATGAATCTCCTCAGGGCTGCCATAAAGGCATCAGTAGAGAGGTCACTCACCACCTCCAAGTGAAGAGCCTTGGTAGCCAGACAGATGAACAATGCAATGTAGCTCTTCATTGTCTGTTTGCTTCTCACATTTCCCCTCTTGACGAAGAAAGGACCAACATAATCAGTTCCTACATAAAGAAATGGGCGACTCTGTTGCACTATGGTAACTGGGAGCTGTCCCATCAGCTGTTCAGCTGTTGACGCCTTGAATCTAAAACAGGTCAGGCACTTGTGGATGACTCTTCGAACAACTGCCCTAGCCGTGGGAATCCAGAATCTTTCTCTTAATGATGCAATTACTAATTGAGCACCTGCATGTAAAAGCCTAATGTGTTCTGCCATCACAACAAGGTTTGTGAGAGCATACTGGGGAGGAAGGATAAGCTGGTGCTTATTGTCATAAGGTAGTTTTGAATTTACTAGTCTTCCTCCTACCCTTAGCATTCCCTTATCATCTAAGAAAGGATGTTAATCTGCAATTTTACTCTTCCTTGAAATGCAGCATTTAGAGTTGAGACTGGCTATCTCTTGAGCATAACACACTTGTTGTGCAATTTTGATACCGGAGTGCAAGGCCATCTGCAGCTCTTGTGCACTTAATATCCCTAACCTCTTGTCTTGAGGATTGGCACTATTGTGAATAAATCACCAACAATATGCAGTAACTCGAGTCAGTCGGGACAGTGACGAGTACTTCAGCATAAGTTCATCCCAGTTTGTACCTATCAACATGACTACAGGAAGTGTGCTTCGTGACTCAGGTAGTTCCTCTTCTGCATGGGTTGAGATTGTGTTTGGCCATGATTCAATGGGCTCAGTTAACCAGGATGGTCCGTGCCACCACAGGTTCATACCTCGTAGTTGTCCTGGAGCAACACCTCTGGATATTAAATCTGCTGGATTGAAACTGGTAGGAACATGTCTCCATTCTGCCTTGTGAGTGTATTCTTGAATTGAAGAGCATCCTGGATATCGTCACAGCCGCTTAATAAATCGTCAACATAAAAATCTCTGCGAACAACTTGTGCTGCTCTGGGGAACTTCGATTCTTCATCTTCAGCAAGTTGCTGCAGGCATCTGGTAGCTAGGAAGGGTGCTGATGCTGTACCATATGTTACAGTTGTCAGTTCATAGTGAGAGGGTGGGTCCCTAGGCGATTCCCTCCAGATAATCCGCTGAAGTTTCCTATCATCTGCATGAACCATGACTTGCCGATACATTTTAGCAATATCTGCGGTGAAGGCAAAGGTATGCATTCTGAATCTTAGAATGATAGAGTAAAGATCCTGTTGTATTGTCATTCCAACCATTAATATATCATTCAATGAAATATTGTTAGAAGTTTTAGAAGATGCATCAAATACAACCCTAGTTTTGGTAGTCGAGCTACTAAGCTTAAAAACTGGATGATGGGGTAGATAATAGCTTCCACCTTCATTCCCTGACTGAGTAGATGTATCCACCTTAACCATATGCCCCATCGCCTCATACTCGTGAAGAAAATTAGAGTACTCATGCTTAAGTGAGGGCTGCCTGCTGAAACGCCGTTCTAATTGAGTTAGTCTTAACATGGCATGATTGAAGGAGTTTCCCAGAACCTCAGGTTTCTGCTTGAGGGGTAAGCGAACTATGAATCTACCTGTAGCATCCCTAGTAGTATTCTCTGTAAAGTGTTTTTCGGTGGCTCTCTCTTCTCTTGTCATGACTCGTGACGTAAGCTCTTCTATTTCCCAGAACCGTTGTAGTTGGGTGTCTAACCTGTCCTCTGACTTCAAGAAACATGTAGTTAGAGTAGGATTTTTCTCTTCCCTACGATGGTAGTGTCCAGCAATAATCCATCCTAGTTCAGTGTCTTGAAGGATAGAATAATCTGGTGATCGAGTTCTGCGCCGAGGTTTCAGTAATGAAAAGAAATGTTCTGCGCCTATTAACAATTCAATGTCACCTGGCTGGAAGAACTTGGGGTCAGCGAGCTTCAAATCAGTGGGCAAGTTCCAATGCTCATGCTGAATGTAACTACTGGGCATGTTACCTGTGATACGTGGAAAGACAGAGCAAGTCATACTCACAGTGAAGTTACTTACAGTGGATTGCAATTCTAACTGAACACTGTACCTTGATTGAGAAATGGAATCATTTATGCCGCTGATTGGTATGGGATTCTTCATTTTCTTAAGGCCTAATCGCTGTGCTAGACTTTCAGTGCAAAGATTAACCTGGCTGCCACTGTCAAGAAGTGCCCGGCAGACCTGCATTTGCCCCCTAGAATCTAGTACCTTGACCATGGAAGTGGACAGCAGAACCCCTACAGGATCTCTTGTATTGCAGTATGTGTGAGAGGAGTTGGATGCAGTTTGATGGGCTGTACCTCCCTCTCTACCTGATGGATTATGTAATGAGGTGTGATGCTTCCTACTACATAATTTACAGCCACGTGATTTGCACTGTTTGGCAGAATGCTGTGTACGCAAACAGTTAAAACATAAGTCCATTTCCTTAACCCTTCTTTGTCTATCTTCCAGACTGAGAGCTGCAAACTCTTCACATTTAAATATCGGGTGATTACCATGACAGCAGGGACGCTTTATGAGACTGGTAGTGGTGTAAGTGTAACGTGGTTGAGTATCCCCTTGAGGTTTAGGCTTATTTCTGTCAGCTTGTTGTCTGTGCGATGGTGCAGTGTGCTGTGAGCTAGGGAAGTTCTCCAGAGCTTGCCGTTTATGCTCAACAAATGACAGCAAGTCATCAAGTGATGGAACCCGAGTGTCTGCTTGTGATAATTCCCAGTCTCGTCTAGTACAAGCATCAAGTCCTTGAGCATACAGTTGAGTCAAAATAACTTCATGCAATGGAATGTTAAGTTCTAGGGCCTTGAGTGCATTCAAATGACTATTAAAAGTGTTAGAGTACCTTAACAGTTCTGTGGCTGTTTCACTGGAGACTGATTTTAAAGTTAAGAGTGCCTTAACATGAGTAGCTGCTATTAGTTTCTTGTTCTCAAATCTGTCCTTCAACATTTTCCACGCTACCTCATAATTTGCCTCTGTGATGGGTAAATTTTGAATTAATTGGCTGGCTGGGCCCTTGAGAACAGATGCTAAGTAGTGAAATTTCTGGACACTTGGCAGATTATTGTTATGAATCATAACTTGAAAACTGTCTGCGAATGAGAGCCAGTTTTCGTATTTTCCATCGAAATGTGGAATGTTAATAGCCGGTAACTTTAAACTCACGACACTGCTGACCTGAGTTCTTCCTGAATCTACCGTGTCGCGTGATGACTCTTCAAGGTTCGCTATTATTTTACTCATTTCGCCCTTTACCTTGTAGTATTTGGTTTCGAATTCGGCACGCGCGTGATCATGAGCTTGCTCGTTTTCAACGTCTCCTAATTCTAATTCTGACTGCACGTCATCAAACTTCGACATTAATGCACTCATATCTTCGTATCGCAGTTTAATTTCATGCGAATTCGAATGTTGTTGAGCGATGAAATTCTCAACGAAAGTTTCCAAGCGAGTAAGTTGCGCTTTAAATCGCGACCTCTGCTTAAGAAGCCTTTGCCTTGTTGAGGATTCCATGATGGAGGGGGTAAGACAATAACAAGGAGAAAAGGAGAAAGCCTTAAATGAATAGTACTGACCTGCCTTCTCAGTTTAGTTTACCTCTGGTGCTGGAACATCGAACCTGGGACTGCCAGATGATGTCATTGAAGTGAACTTCCAAGTATTTCCATGTTACTGTAGAAACTAGTCGTCCATACTACACGCCACGCTGCTTTCACGAGGTCCTCGTGGTGTAGATAATCCGGCCCGGTAATTGGACCATGTTTTGAACGTAATTCACTCACTTGATTAAATAACAACATTTATTACATTTACGACACTTATAACACATTATTAATACATAATACTGAGTACTAATGGGCTGATGCCCTCGGTAATAGTCAGTCACATGTTCCCGTCTCCTCACGCACGAGGCACCCAAGCTTAACAGTCTCTCATCCCCTTCCATCCACACCACTTCCGGCTGGGTGCTGAAGGGTGCTGCTATCTGTCCTAAAGTGGTAGCGAGTAACTAGGTGGTCTAGCCATAGCTAGGCCGGAACACCTGTCAAAGAAAAGCTCACACTATTTTTATTTAAATATCTGATATACTGTATGTGATATACTGTATACTGAATTAAAATTCAAGAAGCATTTGTACATCTCTGCGAAATAACATCAGCTTACACTCGTCTGCTTCTGTCACATTAAACTTATCGCAGCAAGCACCACACTCAACCAAGGTTCCAGACACAGAAGGTACCATATTGCAGAACATTAGTAAACCATTGTCATTTCTTGAGATGACTGTAGGTCTTGAGAATAAATTCTCAGATATCTTGGCCACCTTGAACACACATCTGCTGACCTTAAATCTAATTTGCACTGTCCTTCATAGCATAGCAGTTTTTTAATGTGAGTTTTGTCTCTCAAATATTAACCGGAATGGCAATTACTATTTTATGAATTTCAAGGAAATTTACAAGAAAGTGAACAGATTAGCTCTTCAGAATACATCTTACTACACCTACCGTCTTCTTCGTCCTTGTCAGCTTTCAGGCCACACACATGACAAACATATTCAACCCATTTGTTCATTTCCTCTTCCGACTCTGCAGCTAGGTAGTAGATCCTTTTTGGGGTCTTCACATCAAACATGTGTTGGTACTTCTGCTTGCGATTCTCAAATCTCAGACCAGCATCCACCTGCAAATTGCCATAATTTTAATATCTGGAAGTACTGTACATTTTAGATTAACAATACTGCTGACAACAAAAGTTAAGGGGGTGGGGTTACATCTTTCTCTGCTTAAATGTAATAAAGTTCAAATTTTTGTAGCTCAGCACTATAAATCCAAAACATCATTTTGCTTGTTTAGTATGCAATCATTATTATTCATGAAATAATGTTCAGGTTTTTAAAATGTTTAGTAATTACCTGTCATTTATAATCAAATTTGCATGAATCATTTGGTGCAATCATTTCAAGACTTACTGTATATCAACAACATACTCTAATTACTAAAATATTGCTGTCAGAAATTTTTTTTTTTTTTATTATTTCTATCCCCAGTGAGCTCTGTATAAGTATGGTACCCTTGATTTTTTTTAAAAAAAGTACGTAAGGCACTTAAGAAAATGAAGGGTACGGTAATAACAATGTGGGGCCAGATAATAATTATACCAGTTGAAGTAAGGAAAGCCCTTTGGACGAAGAAGAGTGGCTTGACTCACAGACCTCTTCAGTGACACCATCTGAGACAGGAAAGGGAAATTAGTGAGCAGCAGTTTGATTTCATATATGGCAGAAAAACCACAGTTGCTATGTTTTCTCCAAGACAACAGGCAGAAATGTACATAAAAGACAATAAGGATTTGTCTATATTTATCAAGTTTGAGAAGGTGTATAGCAGCATGCTAAAACCAGAAATGTGAAGATTCCTATGGCAAAAGCTGGTGCCAGAGAAGTATGTTTGCCTAATACAAGATATGTACAAGATTAGTCAAACGGTTATTAGATGTGCAGCTGAAATTACTACTGCATTTCCCATTGAAGTAGAAGTCCATGAAGGTTCTATTATCAGTCTGTTACTGTTTACTATTTTTATGGATGTGCTGACCAAGATGCGAGGGTGTAAGGAAAAAGACAATGGTCAATGACTTTCACTGTTGATGTGGTCTCTGTGTAAAGAAAATGAAGGAAATGGAGAAATGGTTGGAAGAATGGAGAGAAGCACTGGAAAGTGGAGGAATGAGGAAAAGTTGTACCAAGACTGAATCTATGAGCCTGAGAAAGAAGGAATCAGGTATGAAGATGACTAGAATAGAAATCCCAACAGCTAACAAATTTAGATATCTTGGCTCATTTATCCAATAAGATGGTGGACTGGAAGAAGAAATAAAGAGCCGGATACAATTCACAAGAAGAGTAAACGAGGAAGGTGCCCAGTGTATTATGTGGCAGAAAGGGAAATCTTTAACATGACTGGAAAACTCAAAGCCAAGGCCCCTGGACCCCAGCAGCCATTTGCGGGGAGGGGGTGCTAAGAATCTCCAGGCTAGTCATGAGAAAGATAGCAACATGGAATGTTTGTAGCTTGTTTCAAAGTGGAAAGACTCGTAACACCATCAGAGAGATGGAAAGACTCAAGATTGACGTTCGTTGAATTGGTGAAATGTGTTGACCTCACCAAAATTGAAACAGCCTGTCATACACCAAACCATCTGAGATAAACATTGTGATGGGTGATTTCAATGCTAAAGTCGGCCGTGGCTGGCAGGCTGATGTAGTTGGTGATGATGGATTAGGAGTAAGCAATCCCAGAGGTGATTGATTGGTCCAGATGTGGCAGGAGAAGGAGCTTATTATAGCAAACACACATTTCCAGCTATCTCCGCACGCCTCTATACGTGGACCTTAAATGCTGATAGCAGCATTTGGAACCAGGTTGATTACATCACAATTAATATGCAGTTCAGAAAATATCATATGTGTGAAAACATACCCTGGTGCTGATATCAACTCAGACCATAACCTGCTGTTTGCTTCTATGAATTTCAGGCTGCAGAAATGCCTTTTAAATAGGAGTTTTAGTTGGATTAAGATTCAAAAACAACATTGAGCACTGAATGATGAAGTTCAGACAGCCCTACATGTAAAACTTGAAGTTCAAAACAGTGTGAATCTAAATGATGTTGAAGGCACCTGGAATCACATCAAATCTAATGATGAAAGTGAAGTAAAATTAAAAGATACTGGTAAAAAAAAAAAACAAGCCCTGGATGACACAAGAAATTCTGTAGCTGATGGACCAGAGGAGGTCTTTTAAGAACAAAGATCCTGTAAATTACAAAAATTTTCAGAAGTTAATATGACAAAAAGTAAGGAATGCAATGAAACAAAATTACTGAATTCAAAACATGATTTTTTTTTCACCATGTACAAGGGAGTGAAACAAGTAACCGGTACACACAACAACAAGGGTGGTGGAGTTTTCCTTAACAAGAATGGTGATATCTTATCGAGCACAGAAGTGCTTTTCAATATCTATTCAGAAAATTGCTTGCTTTTTGCGGAAAGACTCTAGGAGTTGTGGTTAACGGAGTTATCATAAGTAACATCAGGTAAGCCGATGACACTGTCCTGCTTGTAACCCATCTCCAGGATATAGAGGAACTATTTAATGTCACTGCAGCCAGCAACGCCTTGGGCTTGAGGCTGAATTTACAGAAGATCAAGAGGATGGTTGTGATCTTAATCAAGGTACACACCCAGCATTTACCTGGTATGAAAATGGGGAAACCATCTTCCAGGTTGCCGCCAGTGCGGTTCAAAATCACTGTCTCCCGAACGTAAGTTCTACAGCTAAGTGACCTAAACAGCGTAGACACTAGCTCGGTTTGCAATTAATGCTTGGTGTGGAACAATGTGGTAGTTTTCTTTATACTAACATGCCCTGTGGCCGTACCCACTTACAGTACGTGCCCACACTTCTTCATAGTGCTGACCTTTAGCTCAGAGGGTCCTGGGCTTGATTCCCGACTGGGTCAGGGATTTTAACCATAAATGGTTAATTCCGATGGCTCGGAGGCTGGGTGTTTGGGTAGTCTTCATCATTAGAATTCATCACAGATAGGGTCCTATCCTCATAGACATGCAGGTCGCCTATACGGCATCAGCTCAAAAGACCTGCACCAGGCCTCACCTGAGGCCACACGCCATTATTATTATTATTATTATTATTATTATTATTATTATTATTATTATTATTAAAGGCGAATGGTGAAGATGTGTATCAGCTCAAGAAAGGGAGTGCTTTGAAAAGCAAAAATGGGAGCCCGTGGAGGAGTTCAGTAGTATGAAGAAGAATGGAAGAAATTCAAACCCCTTGATAACTGGGCTAAATTTGCGCCAGTTAGCTTACTTTTACTTCGTTTCTGTTTTCAACAAGCAATAGATAAGGACGAACACTATGTCAGGCTCTGAACTATCCCGATTAAAATGACGCTACATTATAATGAATTAATTATTACTTGTGAAATTAGGATGTGATATTAGATTTTCTTTTTCTTCAGCGTCCATTCCAACTCCTAATGGACCGGGGAAGTTGGCCGTACGGTTAGGAGCGCGCAGCTGTGAGCTCGCATCCGGGAGATAGTGGGTTCGAACCCCACTGTCGGCAGCCCTGAAGATGGTTTTTCGTGGTTTCCCAGTTTCACACTAGGCAAATGCTGGGGATGTACCTTAATTAAGGACACGGCCGCTTCCTTCCCATTCATAGGCCTTTCCTGTCCCATCGTCGCCGTAAGACCTACCTGTGTCGGTGCGACGTAAAGCAAATAAAAAAACAAAAAAACACACCCTCCTATTGGATCTAACGGATTTAATAGACGCCAACGATATAGATCTTCTCCTATATTTAAATATTATTACTAATTTTGACATTATTTATTTTTATATAATAGAATAATTTGGGGACGTTTTATTTACCTAATACTACAAGAGTAACTATAATAGCATGTTGTCATCAGAGATCTTGAAGAGATAAATTGAAAAGGCTGCTAACGTATTTTGTTTCCGCTCGGTTGAGAAGGTAAGGTGGCCCAGGTGGTTCTAGGGAGCATTCAGCGTCGTATCTGACGCATGGCACGTGCCGTGGGTACCATCTGTATGAGGAGTGAGTGGGGAAGGCGACGAAGGATTTGTTGTCTCCGTAAACAAGGTGTCGTATTTTTAGGTATTATTTCGATATTAAATATCTTTCAGAACCTCAAAAGAACTTTTAAAAAATGTGTTCAACTTTAATATAGTTTACGTTAGTTCCAATACATTATTACAAAATTTTAGATGTCGATTTATAAGTAAAACATAACATTTAATACCGGTGTGTACCAAATACATGGATTAATAGTGACCATATAGTTATCTTTCCGACTCTGAGATAATTGTGCTTGAAAAGCGACAAATACAATAAAGGTAATATTGAGTGCTTCTAACAGAATAATTAGTTTAATTGTAAAGTTAGCAAAGACGTCCAAAGTCAACGAGAAATGAACTTATCTGATAGCCTTGGACTGATATAAAAGACTAATGTATATTCTAATAGAGCTTTCTTGACATAGGCGCAATTTTGCATATTGACTAATACACGTTTGGAAACATTGCATGGCAATCTCCGCCTATGGCTCTTTTCTTATTGATGTAGAAGTTGCATCAGCCTCTCAGCACAGGCCAAAGCAAAATGTGGCTTTCACGGAAGTCCTAGTTTCACAGCAGTAATGATATGGAAGCTGCTGAAGTATGAGTGGTTCGTTTTTTTTTTTTTTTTTTTTTTTTTTTTTGTAATGAAATTCGGAACACGACTATTAAGTTTGGATGTTATGAAACACGCAATTTACAGGGCCGGTCACACTCAAACAGCACTTTCTGGCCCAGTGAGAAAAGCAATGGCGAACTATCTTCAATTCTCACCATGCCTTGCAAGCCTCGTTGTGGAGCCATTGTCGGTTTTCCTATAACCGAATAACATTTAGCGGTGTTATTTGAATACCCAACCAGACTCCAGACTGAAGACTTAACAGATACAGTACCGGTAATCTGCAAGCAGAAAATCACCCTGAATGGAAACACTTTTGAACGGGTATCACACTTCCAAGTCGTTGGGATACTGGCTATCACAAAAATGGGATCTACATGTAGAGTTTAAAACTAGAATCAGCCTTGCAAGAAGTGTGTTTGTGAAATTAACATATCTTGTGTGCAACCGTGACCTCTGATTCGAAATCCGTCGGTCAATAGTGAAGTGTTGTGTGTTATAGGAGCTGCCTTTACGATGCCGAAGGAAAGGTTGTCACCGAACCGACTGCAGACGTTCAAAATGTGGATGTATCGCAGAATATCACAAGAAGATCACAAGGGTTGAGCACGTCACGGTCACCAACGAGGAGAAACTCCGTCGTATCTGGGAAATTATGTGAAGTCTTAATCCTCGCAAAACGCAGAAAAGCGAACTATTTCAGTCACATCTTCCGAAATGACTGTTGCAACTGATTTTAGAAGACAGAACAGGAGGTAGGCGTGGATGTGGGCGGAGAAGATGATCCTGGATGCGGAACATCCACTATAAGGCAACTCTGATACGTTGGTCGCCAATCTCCCATGAGGAGAAGGCTCCAGAGGAATTACTGAATCTCTAAAGATTTAGAATACTATCGGTTAACAATTACTTGTTAGTATTCTCTAAGAGATCTCACATATTAAAATAACTATAACATAATGTAGTTAATTTCCGAATTGAATTTGAGGAGTGGAATACGTCTTTGTCATGCGAAAGTACGGGGATAAAGGTCCATTCTCGTGAAAAGTAGCAACATCAAACGAGGGTTAGTTTCACGGGTTAATAAATAAAAGTTAATTTACCAAAAGCTTTTTTTTCTTTCGTTGCAAACTCTTGGAATCTACACCAACAAATGCGAGCAGGCACGCTTTGTGTTTTACGCGACTATTAATCTAAAATTATAGACCACAATACCTATAGTTTTAGCTAAACACTGAACCACTCAGACGTGATGATCCATTTCGAAAATATCACTTCTAACCAAGATTTGAACCACGCCTATCCTTGTAAAGAGTAAGGGACGAAATAACATGACAAAAAACTGTGCCTTTCGTAACAACTTGTTCTGTACAAAGATGCTGGCTGCGGGCATGTGAGGGGAATGGGATGTTAGATTACGAAGGAGACTCCAAAAGGCTGGTGGAGCTTTGCCCTACACTTTAAAACAATGATCATCACCATTGTCATTTATCTACTCAACTAGTGGATTCAGGTGTAGTGGGCAATAGAAGCAGAGAGAGATATATAGGCCACGATAAGACTCCATACGCAGAGATTTCAAAATGAGAAAAATGGGCGCATGAGAGGTCACAAAACTAGGAGCAATTAAGGAGGCACACAAAATCTACACAGATGCTTGTAGATAGACTACTAAAGAGCACTGCACACATACAATATTTTTATTTTTTTTATTTGGCATTTCCTGGCGTAGTAACCGAGTGTTTATCTATATATTGAACCCATGACCTTTGTGCCCTAAGAACATTATGCATAAATTAACACTGAAATTAAAAGTTGGATTCTCGATAGCATGGATTTGACACGTGACGAGGGGGTGATTACCTTCGGTCCCACGCTCTGGGGTACGTGACGTCAGCCACACGTGTCGACGGCGGAAGAATCTCAAGTCATTTTTGTGAACTATTTCAAAGCGCGTGTACATGGCGTGATCCAAGCCAAGTCAAAAAAATATAGTGCCTATCAAAGGAGGTCAATCATCTCACAAATCGAACCCGTACACATTTTAAATGTCCATGAACACTACCGCCAGAAATGTAGCAAGCATGTAGTCACTTTCAAAACTCTTGAAATTACAGTTCAGTTAAGTCAGAAAATTTATAGAAATTTTCTTCTCCGGCATTTGTGATACAAAGCGGACGAAAAAAAATTGTTGAGCTGCTCTGCGAAATCAAACAGCAAAAGTAGACTGAGTTCAACTGCAGATTTCAGCCATTGTGGCTAGGTCTTGTCTCCATGAGGAGATAGTTTTCTTGAGTGAAATAATTGTACCAGATAGGACGGTCAAAGTGCTGAATAAATTCTAATGTGATTAAGTAATTCGTGTGCGGAAATAATTATAGTCCATCGTGTGCGCTCAGCAAACAAGTGAAGGGTATTTTCTTTTTTTTAATGCTTTATTCCAGGAAACCTTAAGAAAATTAATAATGAACTGTGAAGCCATGAATGTAAAAATGGCTAAATAAAATGCCAGGGTCGCAGGTGAGCCCTATGACGAACAATGGTGTGACTACATGAGGTAGGTGACTTTCCATCTTACTACCTCTTATATCTTGTCTCATGATCCCTAAAAGTGTATTTGAATGGGGATATACGACGCAGTGGTCACCCCTACTAAGTTTTGTAAATGTTGAGAATACGACTAAAAGAGTCATTTGTTTCATTTTCCACTTGGATAAAATTTTGAAGTCTTGCGAGTGCCGTATAATGTTGTAAAAAGTTATTGAATAGGGTTTCGAAGTGATATCACGTCCAATGTAGATCGTCATCCGTGTGAGTGTACTGCCTATATTTTGTGATGTCAAATTAAGATGTTCATTCGACGTAAATCTTTCCTGTCTGCAATTTGACGTTAATAATTTAGGAATCCATGGTTACTCATTTTCAATCGAGTGGAAGCGCGCTGTCGGTTGAGAACCTAGGGTGATGAATTTGGTCACGGAGAGAAACGTTTTTCTAGGCCCATTTTAAACTGTGTCTGACTGACAATAAAAAGATCTAGTAGAATGTTTCAGTCATTTCTCGTAAAAATCAAGTTATTAAATACGATATCATTTATGCGAAGTTATTCATGATTAATGCATTGTGCAATATTAGACGTCGAGATTTCTAGTGAGGATTTTATTCCAGTTCTTTGTCGATGATAATTGTGGAGCTGGGAAACAGAGGTTAGTTTTGTTGGTATGAGATTTGTGAATCAGGTTGGACCTGTCATTGAAGCCGGGACATAGAAGCCCGAGGAATGTTTTATATGAGCTGAGATGAGATGTGCGAATCAGGTTAGAGTCCTGTCATTGAAGCCGGGACGTGATAGCCCGAGAAATATTTTATAATGTTGGGAATGGAAAGAAATACATAGAAATACATAGAAATCCATAGCAGTATTAATTGGCGACGCGTATAATTAGTGTGGGCATCTTGAAGCTTAATCTGTGCATTTTGTTGGTTAGAATATCGTATTTGTTTAATTTTGTCGGCAGAGTTTAAAGAGAGCATTTTGAGAAGCCAGTCGACTGGAATAAACCAGGTGTTTCACGTTACTGCCAAGCGAACTTGGGGACGAGAGGCCTCAGCTGTGATAACGGGACAGGCGTGGAATTGAGACTGTACTGTATTCTCGGCCGGGGAAAACGTTAAAATGCTGGATTTAGTTGAAATTCATAGCCGGTAATGATCTGAGTATTGTGAAATACTGTAAAATTTGTTTAATTGGGGACGTATTGAACATTTGAAATCACGAACTTTGAGTATAAGGAACAGAGTAACCAAATTCAGGGTTGTCCAAAATATAGAGCGATGGTCGTGATGATTGGTTTGTCTGTGAGGGGTGTGCAAAATTCATAAATGGTATGACGAGATATGACATCGTAATTATATGGCGAGTTGTTTGGTTTGTACGTAGATTCTTAGGATATCCAAGTGTTAATAACGGTTAGGACTAGATTAGATTTTAAAAGTGTGAGATCAGGAGACAAGATATATAACTGGACATGAATTATGTAACAATTCTTTTCCAGCCAGATAAATATCACGAGATTGAATTCACGTCATAGCTGCTTAGAAATTTGTGAAGAAACCCGAGTCCGCGGAGATAAAATTTACTGTTCTTTAACATTTCGCTAAATCATTTAAATTTATTTAATTATTAAATTCAGTGAAACCGCATTTGAAATAACTTTAATCAAGCGAATAACTTGGAGATGCATTCTGGAAATTTTAGTTTGTTTTTCTGGGGGAATATTTAAATATAAAGTAACGATTAAGGGGACATATCCGAAGGAAATGGATTTTACTGCCACAAAGTTTGTGAGCATTGCTATTGTTGTAATTAATGAACTTTGATTGATTGAGCAGTGAATGTGCTGGGGATAGTAAAGTGGAAACTTTGGTCATCAACCGATGTAACTTAATTGTGTTTAGCCTTCAGCCTAGAAACTTGGATGGTCAGGGGGTCATCAACCTCAGCGACTTGGATTAGGGCCATATGCCATTGTAGCATCATTTCCTTGCGGTCATCATCCACAATGACTTTATAGTAACTTAGAAGATTAGATGTCGGTCCATGACATAGACGCAGGTCACATCGATTCAATTAAGGGTCCATGCCGTAGAACCACTGTGTGGCACACACCGATTGGACGGCCTTAATTATACCCAGAGTCCAGAGTTCGTGTTACGAGGGCTGGACCATAACGAATCACTATGATGGTGCATGTGGTCTCACATGGAAGCCGAATTTAAGGATTTCCAGACTTTCCTTTCTTAAATGATTAATAATTGAGACAATGGTTTCTAGTAATGAATGCCCGTCAGGCAGTTACGTTAAAGTCTCACACCAGTGTTCTGACGTTTATGTAAAAATGATTGTGGTGTCCAGTGGACACAATTGACTTCTATGATACCGTTGACATATCAGATTGCTTCAGAATTTTCCTGAATAAATAGGAATCTTTTAAACAGACCTTTCATTCCAGTAGATAGATTAGAATTACTGAACCCTACCTTTACCTCAGCAAGTGACGAAGAACCCGATACGACCCAAGATACAGATCTCATGAACTTTGCTGATAGGTAAGAAAGGTAGGTATCCCTCAATATGGACCAAAGGGTTCAATATATATATATATATATATAATAAGAGTTGTGTCTGTACATTGCTCAGAATCTGAAAATAATGATATTTCTGTATCGGTCATGTCCATAGAAACAAGAAAATGCACTTTTTACTTTTCCGTAATTTCTGTATGTCTGTCTGTCTGTATGTACACGCATCACGAGAAAACGGTTGAAGAGAATTTATTGAAAATCGGTATGTGAAGTCGGGGGATGAGCCTCTACAATCTAGGCTATAAATCATTTTACTCACCTGAGTGAAATGGTAGTTTAGGGGAAGGCCTAAAATTGAATTCTCAACTATTTATGTTGTTAGTGGTCTAATGAAAATCGGTATGTGAAGTCGGGGGATGAGCCTCTACAATCTAGGCTATAAATCATTTTACTCGCGCTGAGTGAAATGGTAGTTTAGGGGAAAGCCTAAAATTGAATTCTCAAATATTTCTAATTAGAGCTGTGATCGATGAATGCTACATAACTAAGGTTATATAGTATTAAATTTCCTATTATTCATGTCTTATACATTGTTACCGTACTGGCTATGATCACAAAGATATTCATCAATTTGGATTTTTGTTACTAAGTCCATATCAGCGCCGAGTTAAGAGAAAATGGGTAACCAGTATTTAATGAAAATCGATATGTAAAGTCGGAGAATAAGAAACTACAGTTTACGGAATAAAGCATTTTACAAATCACAGAGTCGAAAGAAAACTAAATGTGAAGGCCTACAATATAGAAAGCTCATAACATTGATCAACAATAACATTACATTGACCATTGTTTGTCGTGATGTGCTTTGTGTCTTCTGTTGCCCCTCATCTCCGGTAGATAGGATTAACTGC
This sequence comes from Anabrus simplex, assembly GCF_040414725.1. Lineage (NCBI taxonomy): Eukaryota > Metazoa > Arthropoda > Insecta > Orthoptera > Tettigoniidae > Anabrus > Anabrus simplex. Next base: position 117,154,347 of record NC_090267.1, on the reverse strand, counting down.
TGCGTACAGAGTATTTTTTATTTGATTTACGTCGCACCGACATAGATAGGTTTTATGGCGACGATGGGATAGGAAAGGGCTAGGAGTGCCTTAGGCCTTAATTAAGGTACAGGCCCAGCATTTGACTGGTGTGAAAGTGGGAAACCACGGAATACCATCTTCAGCGCTGCCGACAATGGGGTTCGAATCCACTATCTCTCGGATGCAAGCTCACAGCTGCGTACCGCTAACCACACGGTCAACTCGCCCAGTCGTACACAGTGTAACAGCCTGCCTGAATATTGATGGGAAGTAGCTGGGGAGTTAGGTAACTTTCTTCTTTAGCATGCCATTCCCCTGGTTTATAAATTTTCTGATACTACTGGTACGTAACACACTGGATCATCATAGCATTCGGGCTATTCAATCCCTACTCTGAGGCACTGATTGGAATGAACAGTGTGTATATTTAGCGGAATAATGGCAGATGAGTGTTCATGGCAATCTGTGGTCTGGTCATCCCAGCTCTGGAACTTTGGACTATTAGATTGGCACCGCAATCTAACCGCAGCACTGTTCGTTAAAAGTGATAAAACGTGCGGCTTTCCATTTGATCGAGTATTTTATATGATAGCATTGCTTTTAATCCCTACATTCATACTTACGTTTTTGTAATAACCTATGGAATTTCAGTTCGGAAAACCACAAAGTCAGTCTTTCTGAGAATCCCGTAGCGAAGCGCGGGTACATCAGCTAGTCGATTAATATTTGTACGAAGATTAGGAGTTCAATTCCCGCCGACAGGATTTGAAGACAGGAAAAACCGTAACACGCTATGTCATTCATGACGGCTAGTAAAAGATCCCGGTATGAACACCCTGGACATTAATCCGACAAAATTATCTAGGTATTTTAGTCCGTCTATCGTCCGGCTCCATGGTTTTGTTAGCGTGCTGGCCTTTGGTCTCAGGGGTCCCGAGTTCGATTCCCGGCAGGGTCGGGAATTTTCACCATAACTGGTTAATTCCCCTGGCACGGGGACTCGGTGTATGTACCGTCTTCAACCTCATTTATTATTATTATTATTATTATTATTATTATTATTATTATTATTATTATTATTATTATTATTATTATTATTATTATTATTATTATTAGTCCGTCTATTGAGTTCTTTGTTTCACTACCACAAGAGCTGACTATGACTGCAAGTAAACTTTGATGGTGTGACCTATTGGGGATGGCGTCAATTTAATATTTCGGCAGTCAAACCTTACAAACTACTACGAGTACATTATTATTATTTACGACATATTTCACTATCTTTGTAGATCAGCGGTAGAGTGTCGGCCTCCGGATCCCAAGATAGCGGGTTCAAACCCGGCAGAGGTAGTCGGATTTTTGAAGGGCGGAAAAATATCCATTCGACACTCCATGTCGTACGATGTCGGCATGTAAAAGATCTCTGGTGACACATTTGGTGTTTACCCGACAAAATTCATTAAATCTCAGCCATAGACGTCCAAGAGAGTTTCGGTTTACTCGGTGTGCCATCTAGTGGGGGCCTAGAGTAAAACGGAACGTCGAAATTGATGAGCAGACAGCCAGGTGGCGTCAAATTGAAATGTCTGCACACGGTAGCTGAGGTCATACGATTATTATTATTATTATTATTATTATTATTATTATTATTATTATTATTATTATTATTATCATCCTATTCATTAACACGTCTACAAAAACAGGTAATCCTGCGAATAATCAGAGAATCAGAGAATCGGGCCTCTTGATAACACTATCACTAGGTAAAAGGACAGTGGATAATTAACACTGCTACGGGTCGAGCCTATTACACTTCTCAGTATCCAGACCCAATTCTCGTACAATTAGTTACCGCAGGAATATTATACGTATCATGATAACAACATGTCATTTTCCGTATGCGGTTTTACTGCGAGAGTCTTACAAAATTCGACAAAACCTCAACAACCAACCATTAGGAAGTTTATCGTATACGCTGACGCAATATACAGTGGAAGAGACTATAAAAGACACATGAGTAAATCATAATCATGATACGTCAGTATCAAGTAAAAGACTGAAGTAAGAGTACAAACGTTTCCAGCGTTAGTAGATTATACTGAACCATTTTCAAATCGTCACAGCAACTCATTAGAATAGATAGCAACGTGTTCTATAATCTGCCTCTTTCTGTGAGATTCAACAACAATAGTACATTGTTCGTTCAGAATCATCCTGAGTCAGACAAGTGAAAAGACAAAACTGCCTGCTACATCGAACTGAACTTCACAGAACTCGTATTATATCTTGTCCGTACATAAGGAATAAACGAGGGTGACACAGTACCTGGCCTTTGACACAACCACAAATGGTTAATAATGATGATGATCATGATGATGCTTGTTGTTTAAAGGGCCTAACATCTATATCATCGGCCCCTAATGGTACGAAATGAGACCAAATGGAACGACAATTTAAAAGTCCAAAAATCATCCACTGAACAGCATTCAAAACATGACGACGAAGAATGAATGAATGGATATGAATTTAAAACCATCAGTGGATCCAGCCCGTAATGCCCCACATTCCCAGAAACTAGCGTTGAACAATAGTATTGCTGACTAAGGAACTGCTTCTAAAGCACAATCCTGAATCGACGATGCTTGTAGTCTAAAGGGGTCCAAAATCCAGATCATCGGCCCCTCATAATGGTACTTATCACTAGGAAAGTAGAATCATGGTATTTGACATGTTGCGGTGCTAATCAAAAGTAGCGTAGACTCGCGGTATTCCACACATTATGGTACTACTCACAGGTAATGTATTGCGCACATGTAACACAGACCTATGGTGTTTCTCACATTGCAGCGCCATTTACAGGCAACGCAAACCTATGGTGCTCCTCACATAGGTGTACTAATCACAGAGACTCGTACTATCCCGTAGTGTTCCTCACATAGTGGATACTATCATAGGCAGACCCATGGTGTCGCTCATAAAGTGGTACTAATCACAGGTACTGTAAAACTCACCCTGATTCACACACTGTCGCTACTAATCACAAACCTGTTGTGTAACTAACATGGTGGTTCTACGCGCCAAGTAAAAGCGACTCGTGGTGTTCTCCGCGTGGTGGAACTAATTACAAGTAGTCTCATGGTTCTAATTCGATCATCCCTTGGTCGCCTCTTACGACAGGCAGGGGATACCGTGGGTGTATTCTTCGCCTGCGTCCCCCACCCACAGGGGGATGTGTGTTTGGTCCGCGAGAGCTATTTTATTTCGCTCAAGTCCGCCGGCAAGCCGGTTAGGACCCTCCTATCCGCCACCTGGGACGCGCCACGTGAGAGTATCACCTCTCTCCTTGCTACGCCAGCGTAGTAGGTTCGTGGCAAATGGTCAATATTAAATTTATTAATAGCTCACGTTTCATAACAACAAATGCATTGTTAATTTGTTAAGACATTTTTGGAGATGGATTTAACGTAATATTTCTTTTGGAGCAGAAAAGAACTGTTCAACGAATGAACAGCAGGTCGGAACACCCTGTTGGCAAGTAACGAAGATAAAGCGATCGAATAAATATTAAAACAATCACTCCAAACGACCATCATTTAATTGCAACAAAACACACTGATCCACCATCCACTTAAACCGTAGTTTTATGCAACCCATAGTTTATAGACGACCTAAAAATAGCAGTCCCTGTTCATATACATGATTATTACAGACGGAATCGTTAGCAAACTTGTCAATTCAGTGATAAAAAAAGGTATTGAATATCAAAACGATCGCGGCTGGGTAACACGCTGTAACAAGAAGCCTATGAACAGGTATAACATAGATGGCGAACCACCTCCTCTTGGCTAGGTTTCGTCCTAGCTAAGGAGGCAAAAGCACGCAACTTCATCGTTAAGTAGCATCATTGTTGTGAAATTGTGCTTCATCTGAAAATAATAATATTGATTAAAATAAAAAGGCTGCGCCATTGCCCACTTTGATGTTATAACCATTCATAAAATATTCGCGAAGCGTTGAAGTCAGATTGTGGAACTTCTGATGCAATTATAAATGGTGCGAATGAAATGTATTGTTATCTGATACTCGCATAAACACATGACCAGCTAACGTTGGTCTGTGTACTATATATATATGACCAAAAGTAGGAATTTTTGTGATCCTAAAATTCGCATAAGATATTAAGCAACTAAAAATAAAAAAAAAGACCTAGGTGCAATACTTCAGAAGATATTAATTATTGAAATTCGCATTTGCAGCTTTCGCTAATTTTATTACTAACGGTACAAAGTTTTCAAGACATCGAGTGGCGATGACTCAAACTGCTGAGTAACCCAGTTTGTAAAGAAGACGCAAGAAGTAAAACCATAGAAATGCAATTTTTAAACCACAGACACTTTTCCAGCTCTGTTCTAAAATTTGCGTAACTGACTTTGGGTCTCTTTTCCGCGCAACGAATCACATATGAGGAATGTCTAAAATAATCCTTTCAATCTTCATGATGACTAGACCTTTTTTTATAAAGCATATTTAACAGGAAGTAGCCTTTCAAGTGCCCTACTTGCAGACAAGCGTTGTTCAAGGTTGGTTTTCTTCTCCCAGGAAAGCGCTTGTGATGCAGATGTTGCGACTTCTGCCATGTACCATCCACACATGAGTACCTGAACAGTTTAGCTCAATGCGTTATGTCTGCTAGCTCTGCATTCGGGAGACAGATGTGTTCGAATCCCCCTGTCGAGCATCCCTCGAAGTGATTTTCCGTGGCTTCCCATTTCAAATCCAGGCAAATCCCGGGTGGTATCTTTCTCAAGGACATCCTTCCCATTTCCAACCCGTACAATTATACCTACACCCACAGACAGCACTCTCACGTGTACTAGGAAAAGTACATACAAAACTACGGAACATGTCCTCAGACAACCTCGGCACTAAAATCCATACGACCGGGCGAGTTGGATGTGTGGTTAGGGCGTGCAGCTGTAAGCTTGCATCCGGGAGATAGTAGGTTCGAACCCCACTGCCGGAAGCCCTGAAGATGGTTTTCCGCGGTTTTCCCATTTTCACTCCAGGAAAATACTGGCGCTGTACCTTAATTAAGGCAACGGCCGATTACTTCCCACTCCTAGGCCTTTCCTATCCCACCGTCGCCATAAGACTTATCTGTGTCCGTGCGACGTTAAGTAAATTGTAAAAAAAAAAAATCCATACGCTAAAAAATAACAAAGTAACAACAGTTGCGAGTGTAGATTAGTAAAGAGAATTTTGCTCACTTCCACTACACGAGTGAATGAACAAGCTTTTTGTTGGCATATTTCTTTCTTTCTTTCTTTCTTTCTTTCTTTCTTTCTCAAATACCTGACTGATTCGTCCACAACGACAACGCACTCGAGGCGCACTACTAATGCCTGCCCATTTCACCTCGACATTTAATTTCCACGTCATATCACTAAATTGGTGTTTTACAGCATTCATTTAGGTTTCACCACTACAGATCATTTCGCACAACCTATCAGCTAGATTGTGTTACGCGGTACATGTATTATAACAGTATGTTTATGGAAAGGGACTTGCATCACAGAGCGACGACTACATATAGCTCTTTCTGCTGTGCAAAGTTAACTAACAGTGTTTTGAGAGAGAGAGAGAGAGAGAGAGAGAGAGAGAGAGAGAGAGAGAGAGAAAGTGTGTGTGTGTTGTATTTTATTGTAACTTACGTACAGACTTAAATGTTTTAAAATTGTTTATAGAAAGTTTATTTTATTTTGTGTTTGAGCGCAATAGTGTAACTGTTATAGTAGCCTCATTTAAGAACCTCAATGTTTAGACTAACGCTCTCACGGCCTAGCATAAATCACATGATATTCGTTTGGGTTTGGATTTAAACCAAGTGAATGAGACAAACTGCTGCGAAAATTTACCTTCCACTAAGAATTTGTTCTACTTCTTCAGAAGTGAATCACGACCGACCATTTTAACAATGCCGAAAAGTTGAATTCAACTGGCTGCAGATCTAATGATGTAATGTTACCCTTTCCCGCCAGTGCTTTTTTTTTTTTTTTGGTATGCTACAGTGTTCTAAGTGTGTATTTTACAAGTATGGTATATTACAGTGTTATAAATCGACAGAATGATACTTTAAAGGTTATTTTAACTGAGTCGACAGTGAAAAATAATGGCTCCCACCGCAACAAATTTTAACTCTGTCGGGTTGATTCCTCTAGCTCGGAGGCTCGGCGTACGTGTTCGTCTTAATATACATCTTCATTTACATACAATGCGAAACCACCAAACAAACACGCAAGAGCAAACACAGTTCATCCCTCCGGATAGCGTTGGAGTAAGGAAAGGCATCTGGTCATAAAACTGGACTAAACACATAAAGGCCGACCCTCGGTAACTGGGAAAAAAGGCAGGAGGAAGAAGAACAAGACGAATGCATTTTACATACTATATAATAATATTGATAATAATAATAATAATAATAATAATAATAATAATAATAATAATAATAATAATAATAATAGAATTGGGGCGTAAGTCATGGTCACTAATTTTTTCCTCACATTTTCATGATATTGCCATACAATGGTCATATGTCCTGAAAAGAATGACACTCATAGTACATGGGCACAGCACGAGATGGCGGTGCGTCGGTCAGGTACCATGCACAGGGCGATGGTACGGCAGTAGTGAGTCATGCTTCGTACAATAATAATAATAATAATAATAATAATAATAATAATAATAATAATAATAATAATAATAATAATAATAACAATCGTATAGCCTCAGCTACCGTGTGCAGACATTTCGATTTGACGCCATCTGGCTGTCTGCTCGTCAATTTCGACGTTCCGTTTTACTCTAGGTCCGCTAGATGGCAGACCGAGTAAACCGGATCTCTCTTGGGCGTCTATGGCTGAGATTTTAATGAATTTTGTCGGGTAAACACCAAATGTGTCACCAGAGATCTTTTACATGCCGACATCGTACGACATGGAGTGTCGAATGGATATTTTTCCGCCCTTCAAAAATCCGACTACCTCTGCCGGGTTTGAACCCGCTATCTTGGGATCCGGAGGCCGACACTCTTCGTACAGAATGAATGTGACAAGGAAAGAACAGCGTGCGTACCAGGAAACTGGTCATTCCCCGGGGTCGCAATGCCAAAGAATGTCAGAGAGAGCGAGAGGAAGCTGTGGAGAATGATGCCCTTTCGTACTTTCAGCAAGGATGTGAAACAAGTAGCGACGTGCAACGGCCTGGAAGACTTGTTAGTGTTCGGACTGATGTGTATGATAATTCCCCAGAAGATAGACACTACTCAACAATGTCATCCTTCTCCATGACAACGCCAGACTGCATGCAAGAGAGGCTGTGCGGAGGCACCTTCAGCACTGGGGGATGGGAAGTACTGGAACACCCGCCACACTCACCAGACCTGTCTCCGTGTAATTTTGACCTCGTCCCCAGAGTGGGAGACGGTTTGGGACACGAGAGGACATTGCCAACGTAGTGAAACAAAAGACTGCCAAATTCACACATGGTGAAGCGATTGGTATCCGACGTCTCCCGCATCGTTCGCAACGTGTTGTGGACGATCTAGGGGACTACTTTGAGGCTGTACCGTAAATATTACTGAACTCTCTGATAATAAACAGTACGTAGCACTCGGCATTATTCAGACATTCTACAGCACCTTACGCTCCACACTCCAGGTGATGGTGGTGATTTTCGTTTCAAGAGGAAGTGTAACTAGCTAATCATCCTCTCTGAACAAATTAGTGGAAAAAAAAGAATTATTCAACGAATGAATTTGGAAACGCAGTACAAAATAAAACAAAAATTATTGAATTAGGCCGAAAAATTACTAATGAATCAAAAGGGAATGTGCGTTCCCTGAGTAACAGTACACTTGCTATTTATATACCCTTGATTAATTGAAAAATAACTTGAACGTCACACTCCTGTTAGTTATTAATCACATAATGGAAGAGATCAACAGTAGTAGTAGTAGTAAGGATACACATGAGGAGGTAAACTAAACTCCATAACTTACTGTATTTAGAGTCTAAGAAATGCCTCGAAAGTCCAAGTCTGTCTAATTTAGTAATGACTACAACAAATAAATACTCTTTCCCCAGTGGCTGATCATCCGCGACTGGGAGAGAAGATCATTCATTCATTCTTTTTCTTTTGGTTATCAAGACCATCAATATGTGTTAGACCTATAGCTGAAGCACGTTTCTTTAGTAGTAAAGAATATTATATTACCTGTTCACATTGGTCCAGATCTATCTTGCCCTTTAGTTTACGACAGTTGCGGTCTGTGTAGTACTCCAGGAAATATTGTTCAGGCAGTTCGCCAGAATGCCGCAAAACAAACCACCTCCGTCTCCACCTCTGCAAAAACGAACACATCCATTAATGAATACACATGTGTTTTGTTTTGTCCATCACATAATATTGATGAAGAAAAAAAGCACAGGATTTAGACGGTAAGAAACAGAAAACAATACACAACAAAAGACAAACGAATGTGTGCCAATACCAATTCGAAAGTTATATCACCTACCAATCCCTAAACACATATTTATTTATTTATTTATTTATTTATTTATTTATTTATTTAATTTCTTTATTTATTTAGTCAATCATTCGTAAACCAATCTGGCACAAAGTGGGCTTGGGCGAAGTGAAAGAGAATAATGGTAAAATATCACCAATAATATTAACGCTTAATAGTGTAATCAACAAAAAAAGAATTAATCAAATAGCTACCGATTACTTCATAATGGAAGTTACATTATTGTCTTGATCACCAATTTCTATTTATGTAGGCTCATCATTATCTAAAGGCTTTGCCTTGTCGCTGCAACCATTGATCTCTTCCCTCTGCGATCCTTTTCATCTCTCCATAACCTTGGCATCCCACATCTCAACTACCTCTTCAATGATCTTCTTCCGTGGTTTCCCTCTGCCTTTCTTTCCCATCACCTTGCCTTCGAACAAGTTATTTATGAAGTCATTATGCCGGAGAATGTGACCAAAAACTGACGCTTTTCTCCTTTTTATCGTTGTTATTAAATGTCTCTGGGTGTTTATTTCTCTAAGCACTGCTTCATTAGTTTTCTTCTCAATCCAGCTAGTTCTGGTCATCTTCCTCCATAGCCACATTTCCACTGCCTCTAGTCGTTTCACGTCCTCTTTCAAGAGAGTCCATCCTTCACAGCCATATAGCAGCACACTCCAAATGAATGTTTTGATAAACAATTTCTTTTGTTCATTATCTAAGGATTTATTAACTAAGAGCTGCTTCTTCTCCACAAAGGCTTTCTTACACAGGAAAATTCTTCTTTTTATTTCCACAGTGCATCTGTTGTCATCGGTAATAACTGGTCCTAAGTAGCAGAACTTGTGAACCTGTTTTATTAAAATATTTCCAATTCTGAGATGTGCCTCTGGCTTCATTTTAGATTTGCTTACAACCATAACTTTACTTACATTAATGTTAAGTTGGAAATCTTTTAAGATGGATGTTAATTTGTTGGGCATGATCTGCATGTTTTCTCATTGTCAGCCAGAAGTGCAATACCGTTGGCAAATCTAATACAGTGTACAGCTGTTCCATTTATTTTAATGCCAGGTGTCTTTGATTTAAACATTTTCATGGCCTCTTCAATGTACAAATGAAATAGAAATGGCGATAAGGAACACCCCTGTCTTACTCCTTTCCTGATCCTCACCTTGCATACTTTTTCATTACTTTCGATGTTTATTCTTTGATTGATGTAGAGGTTTAGTATTGCTTTTCTGTCTTTCCAGTCCAAATGAATATCCTTCAGAATTTTTAACAGTCTTTTCCACCGAACATTGTCAAAAGCTTTTTCCAGGCTATCCATTTAAAATTTGCAAACCGAGCGAGTTGGTCGTGTAGGGACGCGCAGGTGGAGATAGTGGGTTCGAACCCCATTTTCACACCAGGCAAATGCTGGGGTTGTACTATAAAAATAATCGAAAACAGTGTCGAATCCATAATTTTAGGGGTCGCTGATATGAATAGTGACACTCCGGATTTTTAAAAATTCAAAGTTCAGCACCCCCCCCCTTGTCGTGGGAGACAAGGGGAGGGCGGAGTGAGATATGAAAATAACCGAAAATAGTATCAACCCACAGTTTTCGGGACTACTGGAGCTATTTCAACCAAACTTAGTACACTTATGACTTCAACCGAACTTAGTACACTTATGACTTACTATCAGGAGACAATCTGCGTGGAGGTGAGACAACCCTAGCGCCCCGAAGGTGGTGGGAGAGGGTGAGGTATAAAATAACCGAAAATAGTGTCGAACCCTTAGTATAAAGGGTCGCTGCGATGAATAGCGACACTCCGGATTTTTTGAAGTCCAAGTTCAACCTTTTTTCGTATAGGAGGCGAAAAAAGGTGAAAAAGAAAATGTCCAAAATGACCGAGATAATGTGTGTGTGTGTGTGGGGGTCTTTTCAGCATAGCTCTCAACCAAACTATCTGGAAAAAATTTGTGGGGGTATGAGCCCCCTACGGTAACGGTGAAATGTAAACATTATCGAAAAAGACCGATATTTGTGTCGAATCCATACTTTTCAGGGTAGCTGAGATGAATTGTGACATTCTGGAAGCCGTTTAAGTCAAAGTTTAGTCCCAATCGGCAGGGGTGAAGAAAAGAGAATATCCAAAATGATCGAGTACCTATGTGTGTATATTCTAGCATACCTCTCAACCAAACTTGGTACACATATGACTATCTGGAGCTGTGATGGGCTTAAAAGTAAATAGTCCAGCTTAAAAGTAAATAGTCTAAAATTACATGAATTAGTGTTGAATCCACTGCTTTTGGGGTCGCAAGGCTGATTGGGGACATTCTCAATGACAGTTGAAATCGTGTACATCATATCTATAGAACGACGGGTAAATACGTGTAGTTATTACGAGGGCAAGTCAGTAAGTAACTGCAATCAATTTTTAGAATTTATTACTACAAGAGTACATACTTTTTATTGATATCATTTTTCAAAATAATCACCCTGCTTTTCAATGCACGTGGTTCACCGTTTCACAAGCTTTCTGATACCCTCTGCAAAAAAGGTTTTTGGTTGCGCAGCAAGCGACGTATGCACTGCTTCCTTCACCTGTTGATCGGAGCTGAATAGACGGCCGCTTAGATTATTTTTAATTGGACCAAACAGATAGTAATCCGCCAGGGCGAGATCAGGACTGTATGCAGGATGCTCAACAGCTCGAGACGCAGCATCTGAAGAGTTTGAGCGGTGTGGGCGGCAGTATGTTACGCAACAAAAGAACTCCTTCCGACAATCGACCTCTGCAGGTTTCAGCTTGTTTACCACAATATCAATCTAACGTTCACCGTTTACTGTTTTCCCCTTTCCCTGGTAATGTTCCAGGATTGGCCCTCGAGAGTTCCAAAACACCGAAGATTTGACTCTTGAATTTCTTTTTGACTGGCTAATGTGCATATGGTTTGCCACGTCATCAATAGTCTTTGGTCTGTTATTCAGGATCATATCACGCACTTTTTCAATATTGGCATCAGTTATGGCTGCTGATGGACGCCCGGAACTTTCCTCATCCTTCATCCTCGTGAGACCCCTTTTTGAACTGTTCAATCCACTGGTAAACACTTCGCTGTGGCAAAACATTGTCCCCGTATTGTGCTGAAAGTCTTATATGAATTTCCGCTTCTGGTACACCCTCAGACCATGAAAAACGGATTACGGAATGCTGTTCTTCCTTGATGCAAACAGAGAGTGGCGCACCCATCTTTACGTCGCAACATGCAATCTGTAGGCTACTGATCTGATAACGCTGAAAGTTACCATATGTAGACAACGGTGTGCTGGTGAACACACAACGCCATAGAGCCAATCTAAAGACAATTAGAGAAAAATTGCATATGCTAATTAACTTGCTTACGTATTTGTTTAAAAGAATCAAATACTTCCCAGACGATTCGAGCTTCCACAAGGGCAGAGTTCTACTCGAAAATTAAATTATGTAAGACTTGAAATCAGACACATGAAAATAACTCCAAACTTACATAAGAGATCGTAAAATATCAATCAATATCTCAAAAATGAATTCTATAAAAAATCAGTTCACACGTAACTAATTGGTATACAAATCTTGAAGGTAAACATTCAGAAACAATCCGGGCAACGCCGGGTACAACTAGTATATAATATTTAGGATTGTAAATAATTGATAGGAGAAATGTATACGTATATAGTGGTGTTTGGTAGGTTGGTAGGTTGGGAAGGACAAGGGTAGGAAGTGCTGAGTAAGTGCAATCCCTTTTGTTAATAGCCTGCTGGTGGAAATAACGAGTAAAGGGTGGCTTGAATGTGTAAACATCCTGTCTTCCGAGAAAATGGAAAAAAAGCTGGATTTAATGGAACTCAGGAACCACAAAACCAATGTTAGCAATTCTTTCACCATTAGAAAGCCTATCTCTGTGATTATTATAGGCCATATGTAATGATGGCAGCTTATCTGGGAAGTAGACAGTTTAAAGAAAAAGTAAAAATGGGAAAAATTATGCGTCCGAAATCTATAATAATGTGAATACACTGCCTGAACTGTTAGTCCAATTTAAAATGGGCCCCAACAAGTAGAGTTAGAATATATTTCCTACAGAAAGTGCATATACGTTTCCTTTATAATTCTCGCAGTACCCCGCCGTACTAGCCCTTTCCCATCCTTACGTCGATCCGAAAAACCCCCGATGTGTTAGTGTGACGTTAAACAACAACAAAAAATTAATGTGAGCGGAGCCATGGAAACTGCTAGTGTTTTATAAAGAGTTGCCATGAATGAGTACGCTCGCCTCTAATCATTCAGACAGTATGTGTGTTTAACGACTGTTTGAGAAATCATATATACTCGACTGGAGAATACAGACCTATAATCTACTGCAGTTTGTCTTATATAGAAAAAAACTACGTTGGTCAACCAGATCTGTAGAGAGAATGACCAGTTCTTTGGGGTGGAGTGTATAGGTGTTTGGGATTATGAGCGGTATGCTTGGGGTAATTGTCTTGCATAGATCCAGTGCCAGTCATCCTCATTTTTTCTACGCTGGCTGGTAGTTTTCGTTTAAGGATGTTCAGGTACATTCTGTGGTCCTTAAATTTGCATTAATGTTCAGCTTCCCCACACCGAGTGCACTTAAGCAGCCCCACTCACATACAGTGCTATCTCCATGTTTAACAGTTGGAAAAATGTTCTGAGGCTCCAGTTCATCGTCCGCTTTCCTCCATGCCTTTGGCTTTCCATCTGACCAAACACGTTGAATTTACTCTCTCACCAGTACATATCACCTCTTTTCAACATTTCTTAGTCATCCTGATATTTCAAAGCAAATTCCAGTCGCTTTTTCCTGTTCGCTTTATTCACCCAGAACTTCTTCCGACCGACTCGACCATAGTACCCTTCAGGATTATCAACACGCCGCACTGTACTCGCAGAAACTGTGACACATGTGTTCTATAGTTCAGCTGCAATCTTAGAGCATTGAGACAAGGGTCTTCCTTAATAGATCGATGAATAACACGCTTATCGTATGGTATGAGGATTTGGAGTCGTTCCGTTCTTGGTCTGTTTTGGACAGATTTGTTCCCGCCAAATTTGTCTATTACATCGTAAACAGCTGAACGAGATCTATTAACAATCCAGCTTACCGCATTCAACGATTTAAATTGATTATGTAACCTTATAAACAATGTTCTTTCATCCTGTGCCGTCTCTTTACCTTTGTACTACTACTACTACTACTACTACTACTACTACTACTACTACTACTACTACTACTACTACTACTACTACTACTACTACTACTACTACTACTACTACTACTACTACTACTACTACTACTACTACTACTACTACTACTACTACTACTACTACTACTACTACTACTACTACTACTACTACTACTACTACTACTACTACTACTACTACTACTACTACTACTACTACTACTACTACTACTACTACTACTACTACTACTACTACTACTACTACTACTACTACTACTACTACTACTACTACTACTACTACTACTACTACTACTACTACTACTACTACTACTACTACTACTACTACTACTACTACTACTACTACTACTACTACTACTACTACTACTACTACTACTACTACTACTACTACTACTACTACTACTACTACTACTACTACTACTACTACTACTACTACTACTACTACTACTACTACTACTACTACTACTACTACTACTTTTTCCAGAGGGAACTCAGAGTCTTTCATAGACGTCACCTGCTCAACGCAGGGTATAGCATCATTCATTGTTGACTGGGAAGTTATGGAAGATGAATCTCTCAGCGACCATCGTTTTATTTACTTTCAAGTTAAGGGATCGAAGAAGCTTAATGATATCACGAAAACGGTGTGGAACTATAATTGGGAAACCTTTAAAATTGCAATCGAGTGGATGTCACAAACTGTAGATACAGTGCAACATACTCTAAAAGATGTAACTGCTGCTCTTAAAGATGCTTGTAGGACCAGCCGATTGAGGGGATCAACAAAATATAAAACACGAGTCCCTTACTGGTGGAACAATGAAATAGACATGCAAAGGAAAGACTGCAATCGCAAGAGACGAATTCTTACAAGATCTAGGAAAAAAATCAGCCAGGCCAACTTAATACCATTAGAAGCTGACTATAAGGCATCAAAGAGGCAACTAATGAAGCTAATAAAGGATTCTAAGAGAAATCTCTGGCAAAAGCTATGCGAAGATCTAGACAGTGATATCTGGGGAGCGGGATATAAGATAGTGACCGGTCGAATAATCAACAGGGTACCAGTTCAGCTCCCAGCTGATAGAAGGAAAGCCATAGCAATGGAGTTGTTCCCTTGTACTAATGACAGACTTGAAACGGAATCAGATTTTTGTGTTGCAGAACCGTTCACTGTGGTTGAGTTACAGGAGGTAGCACGCAATATGAAGACTGGTAAGGCACCAGGTGTAGATGGAATCCCACCAGAAGCCATCAAGTATGCAGTTGAGGTGGCACCTGGTTGGATCTTATCAGTCTTCAATGATGTATTAAAAAAGCGTGAATTCCCCGATGAGTGGAAAGCAGCCAAGCTAGTGCTGTTATTGAAGGCAGGGAAACTATCATTAGATCCATCAGCATACAGGCCACTGTGCTTATTAAACACCTTGAGCAAACTTTACGAAGGATTGATTAAAACTAGACTGGAGAAAGAACTTGAACAACAGGGAGGACTTTCTTCGAACCAGTTTGGATTTAGAAAGGGTAGAACCACAACCCAAGCTATTGAGAGGGTGATTCAAATACAGGCAGAAAGCAGTGAGAAATGGGCTGCCTTGATAACGCTAGATGTCAAAAATGCTTTTAACACTGCTTCTTGGAGCATTATTTTGAGAGAACTTCGTAGGATGAACATTTCTCAGTATCTACAACAAATAATCGTTAAGTACTTCAAAGGACGAAGAATACGATTTTATGATTTAGAAGATCTTGAAATGAGTGCTGGCGTTCCACAGGGATCTGTCCTAGGACCCACCTTGTGGAACATTCTATATGATGGTGTCTTACGCCTGCAGCTGACAAAAGGGACAACATCTATTGGTTATGCAGATGACCTTGCAATAGTGGTAATAGCAGAGAATGTAGAAGAACTGACCTTCCGAGTAAATGAATCACTGAGACGAGTTAACCTTTGGATGGTAAATAATAAGTTGAGATTGGCTCCACATAAGACTGAGGCTGTAATTTTGAAAGGTTCCAGGAATTGGAAAAATGTCCGTTTCTTATTAAATGATACAGTAATTATCCCAGGAAAGTCTGTACGATACCTTGGGGTTCTTATTGACAGGAATTGCACATTTGGTGCACATGTGAAGGCAGTAACCCAAAAGGCAGAGAAGAAGGCATCGGCATTAGCCAGACTTATGCCTAACATCGGGGGACCAAGAACAGTTAAGAGACAGATTATGTGCTCTGCAGTATATTCCATTTTACTTTATGCTGCACCTATCTGGCACAATGCACTCAGGAGGAAGATTCACCGAAGGGCTATGGAAAGAGTACAGAGGAAAATGCTGCTCAGAGTTACCTGTGCATATCGAACTGTTTCGACAGCAGCTTTACAAGTTGTAGCTGCCAGTATTCCCATTGACCTCCTCGTTGTAGAGAGAAAACTTTGGCATGACAGGGGTGCAACTATATCTGCTGAGGAAAAAAAAGCCTCGAGGAACCAACTCTTACTAGACTGGCAAGACCGATGGGATGGCACAACCGATGTTGGCCAATGGACAAAAAAGCTAATACCCAACATAGGAGACTGGCTTAAATGTAGACATCGGCAGGTAGATTACTATCTGTCGCAGATCCTGACAGGACATGGAAGATTCGGCGTATACGCCATGAAGATGGGAAAGACGCAGGGAGATGGTTGTTGGTACTGTTCTGAAAGGGATACAGTAGAACACACCTTTTTCTACTGTGTTCAATGGGAAGAAGAACGAAGAAAAGCCTGCCAACAACTTGGCCGACAACTCACGCCAGGGAATCTGGTTCAGATTATGTTAGAGAGCCCGTTTGCGTGGAACACAGTAAAGGCAATGGCGACAAGCATTATGGGGATGAAGGAGAAAGAAGAGAAAGGAAGAACTTAGTAACATACATCACTCCATTCTGATGTCATGCCGACAAGCAGTTCCAGAATGGGCTGAGTGAAGAGGGCAGGGGTTTTTAGTTGGTGGAAATCCAACTCCCACACAGAGTGGTGTCTTTAAAAGATTTTCCCCTGCCATAACAAAAAAAAACTACTACTACTACTACTACTACTACTACTACTACTACTACTACTACTACTACTACGGCTCGATATGGTTCTGAAACACGGAAGTGACGGCACAACACTCATTTGTTTCTCTCTTTCATTACGTGTCCGAATACTTTTGAAGAGAGGAACAAGCCACTTTCTCCAATTGGTGTTTAATATAAGAGACATCAAAGGGACTGGTAAACAAATCCCGCTTGTTTTCAGAAGTAAACTCACTAGTACTACACCTGACATGTCGTTCACTTCATAGTCATAGGAGCGGAAGTATTTACCTTTTATGTTGAAAATGCTGAAGTGTCCGAATACTTTTGATTCTCACTATATTTCACTGGTGGAGGTGGTGGTACCGGTGGTGAGTACTGTTTTAAGGAAAAGTACAACTGGGCAGCCATCCTCTCCTTACACAATCAGAAATAACATGTGGAAGAGGTCTAATCTTACAAAGAATGAAGGTCTCGGCAAAAAAAAAAAGCAGGATATCGATGGGCGTAAAAATGAAAGACTCGCTAGGCCTCGCTAGCATACAGTCGGAGTGGGAAGAGAATAAGGGTTGACAAAAGAAGGTTGAACAGGAAGTTAAAAGCTAGGAATCTGGCACAAGTGAAAATAATGCCAAATTTAGCTAGGGTTTCATGGTCACCAACCCACACTCCCGGGTTAAGAGAAAAACATTTTAGTAGTTCCTTACGAAAAACAACAGGTGTTACCGAGGATGTATCATCCTCACCCACAGGGGACTAGATTTCATTAAAAATTAAGTACACAGTGTTGTTGACCAAGAACACTGGACCAACTGCTCAGTGTAGTTAGGTCAACGTTGTTAAACACAGCCAATGGTGGCTTTCGTCCTCGCCACGAGTCTCTGCCCATAGCTTCTCGTGCGCCTAGCTCGTAGGTCAGTCCTCTAGCCACGCCAGTTGCAAGACTACAGTGATAAGAGGTTGAGATTGTGTAAATAAAAGTTGCGTGTTTCCGTTTCACGCACTAAAGAGAATATACTTTGCTGTTTATTATAACTGCAATAATAATAATAATAATAATAATAATATGTACTGGTGTTATTCCGAAAAGCTTGCAAAGTTCTCTGGCCGCATTAAACCTGCATCACCACACGTACGTTGAACTGCTGCCGAAAGTCACCCTGCTGAGCACCTGCCACCTTGTGAGAAAGTTTCTAGCAACGACTTCTCCTCTGAGTTATCTTACACCAAACAGCATGAAGATTCAGGTCGCAGTTCCGGTGATACTGAAGGATACATTCCCAAAAAAGGGTAGATGAAGAAAGTGTTTAGGGACATCATTTGTGCACATTTGTATGTTGTAATTATTTCTGTTGTAAATATTTGTAGATATCTGTATAGTTTAAAATCAAGAGAGTGACTCCTTGCTTGGTCCGAGTCAGTGCATCATGTTACCGGCAAAAGCCGAGCCTTCCCAAATGGATGTAATAATAATAATAATAATAATAATAATAATAATAATAATAATAATAATAATAATAATAATAATAATAATAATAATAATAATAATTGTACCGGGCGGTACACTTCCATGCCGCTAGTTCAAATATTGCGCCAATTTAATCTACTCTACAGGAGAAAGCCCGAACTTTGAAAAACTTTATTAATTCTACTGTTTCTCCGTAGATGGCTCTATGTGAGTTTCGAGGTGTTTTTGTTTGCTCTGTAGCAAGAAGTGTGGACATTCTCTTCTAGATGCCACTACATAAAAACTATACCTGTGCACTCTGGTGCTATGGAATGAACCTTCTTGAAAAAAAGGTGTATTCCTAAGTTTTATTTTTACTAAATTTTGTTCTGTGGTTTGGGGGTTGGCAATATAAATCAGTTCTTTCCGCCCGTTTTGAATGTAACCAATCATGTATTTTCTAAATTAATTTTCCATCAATCCTAGTTTTCTTCTTCAGTTTTGACATCTAATCTTTGGCTGACCAATAAATGCTTGTGGGCGGGTGTTATTATTCATGAAAGGTCTTGAATGTTCCACGAGGGTATATAAACTGCTGATTTTCTGGGGTCGGGGCCACTTCAGTAACATCTTTGTTTGTGAACATATATAGCAGGGGGCGGGAAGCGCCTCTTTCTCCAAGCAGCGGTTCATCTACAAGGTAATGGCCTGTTAACATCATCTTTTCTTGCTAGCTCAGCAGTTTTAACCCGCGGGGGAAGGTTCGAAACCTTTAATATGTAACCGACCTTTTAAAATGTAAATTCTTTTCTGTCTATCTATAAAGTACAAATCTGTAAAGCGGGGATAGAGAGTGCTTCTCCCTCTCGAACTCCCCTTCATTTTGTAAAAAGGAGGTAACTACGTTTTCATAACTGTTCTTCTCTTTTTTATGTGGTAAAATTTTCTCATACGTGTCACCTCCCTAGTATGGGATTAGCCCCTGTATAACTGGCCGAGTGCCACCTAGGTTTTTGGCAATTTCATGTAGGAGTGCAAGCTACGCCTCCAGTCAATTTGGTTTTCTGGGCCATTTAATTAACCCGACATTTTGTTTTTCTCATGTAAAGGCCCTGTAGGTTGGGTATTAAATACCCCTGTTTTTTGGTGTGCCTTGAGGGCAGTCTGAAGTGAAGGTTGTTGTAGCCTTTGATAGGCTTGTAATATTGAGAGCGGTTCTGCTCTTTTCTTTAACATTGTAATTAGGAGCAAGTGCTCCTTGTACTTAGGGGTTTTCTGCCCTGTAGATCTGTGATTGTGAGCTGAAAGCTCGAGAGTTAATGAATTCGGGCCGTAGCCCAGTAAATTGTGTACCTGATGTAACTTCTTGTTATTTGCTGTCAAAATTCTATACTACTATTGTTAAGTTTTGAAAATATAACCTTGTTAAAATTTTAATTCATCTTTCATGCTTCAGTAGTTGAGACCTATTTCAACCAGCACCTTCTTTCTCCTCTGCAAATCCACAAAACTCCGTAATAATAATAATAATAATATAATAATAATAATAATAAAATTAAACTCATGTCCTCATCTCAAGGTGACGCAGTCTTTTTCAGACACACCCCAAATGGAGGTGAGCCGCCATGTACCATTTTAACCACATACCAGCCCTCCTGCTATTCTTAAATCTCTGGCAGTACCGGGAATCGAACCCGAACCCCTGAGGACGGCAGCTAGTAGCGCTAACCTCTTACGCTGCAGAGACGGACGTAATAGCAGTAATAATAACTGTAAGTACTGTATAATGCAGAGGTGATAACATTTATTTTTGTGTTGCAGTTTCACACACAACGGAGGAAGTGGTTTACGTTGTTTATTATTATTATTATTATTATTATTATTATTATTATTATTATTATTATTATTATTATTATTATTGTTATTATTATTATTATTATTATTATATTTAAATACACCAAGCATTTAAATATATAAAATACTAGCCTTCGCCCTTTATTTCGTTATCTTGTGATTGCATTTATTGAATAAATACATTTGGAATAGAGTAAAAGTTTTACACTTAGACATGGCCATGTGGTTCGCTCTGCTATGCTTTGTATACGTATCTACTCGCTGAACCTGTTCATCATAGAAATTCTAGCAATCCCTGGTTGACGCATGTAATAAACTGTTTAATGAATTCAATAAGGTGAAAGTAATTTTACTAGCTGGGTCATAAAACTCTGTTTGTTAAGCTGTGACGAATGTCGGGTGACAGGCAAAGACAAGAGTGATGGGTGAAGGCCCAACACTTTGGCTTGGCAGATGACTAGCTCGTTACTACGGCCCGTGCATTACTCATCACGAAAAGTAATTCCAACATCCATCCAACATGGCAATTAATTTTAACTTTCTGCTAACCCGTACGTACATATATGTAATTTATCACTAAAAATAGGATTTCGGCAACGCTGAGATAGGAAGTGGGTAGGATTGGAAAGACAGCGATTGTGGTCCGGCATTTGCCTGATGTGAAAACGGGAAACCATGAGAATTATTTCGAGGGTTGTCAACGGTAGAGGTCGAACCCATTACCTCCCGAATGCAAACTTGAAGCTGCCATGCCCCGTACAGCTTAGCGAACTCCACCGGCGAAGTAGGTATAACTTGAAAAGACATAACATATTCCACAGTTGGTTGTCCGAAATATGTCTCACAATCTGATGGCAACCATGGAACGCAAGGACTCGCAGGTTTCCAGTCTGTATGTCGAGGATATTGACCTGCTACCATGGAGCCCTCCTATACGTTTTACCTATGCAACGTTGCTTGGTCACCCCTTGACGTTTTTCAACCCAGACTGTTTCAGGTTTTTTGTAGATTGGAGAACCTTCTTATAATCTTCCAGACACCTTTCTTCGAGTTGTCGAAATACTCATTATTTCTTCTTCAAGCATGATGCTTGCAGTCTTGTTATCTATCTATCTATCTATCTATCTATCTCAGCTGTGAGCATGCATTCGGGAGATAGGAGGTTCAAACCCCCCTGTCGGCAGCCCTGAAGATGGTTTTCCGTGGTTTCCAATTTTTACACCAGGCGAATGCTGGGGCTATACCTTAATTAAGGCTACGACCGCTTCCTTCCCACTCCTAACCCTTCCCTATCCCATCGTCGTCATAAAAACTATCTGCGTCGGTGCTACGTAAAGCAGATTGTAAAAGCAACAAAAAAAGTATGTTGCTATTTCTTGATGGAAGCAGTATTTTTGCGCCTGTCTCCTGGCACAACCCAGAACAAAATGTAGCTTCCACCAAAGTCTCAGTCTCATTCATGGCTGTGACAGTATGGAATGTGCTGAGATATGGGTAGTGCTAAATAATGACATTCGGAGCATGCATAGTGCGTCTGGATGTCATGTAAAGGTACTATTCATAAGGCCAGTCGTACTGCGATAGCACTTTTTGGAACAGTGAGGAAAGCAATGGCAAACTACTCACTCCTCGTCGTGTCTTGTTTAACTCATTATCGCACTGCCTTCGGTTTCCCTATAAGTAGATGCATAACATTTGGGGTTAACCTGTCATCCCAGCCAATTCAAACAGCTGAACAATTCAAAACTCATAGGCCGATCCACCTGCGAGTGGGAACAGTAGAATAGACCGAAGGCGACTAAAAGGAGGATTTGAAGCTATTAACTTGGGAGCGGTGGTTGGCGATCAGGGTTACCCTGGCTGAATCTGACACTGTTTTCACTTACTTATATCAGGCTCTTCACTTTTATTTTTCCTATCCGTTCTCCCCAGGTCAACTCTTGTTCTCTTCCGATCCCGGTATTAGGTTTGCGAGGCCATAGTGAGTGTTCCATTTTCAGGCCCTTTCTTCTGCGATATCGTCATTCTTTCGATTTGTAGGGCCTTTTCCATTTTCCCTCTGCTTAGTTGCCCAGTTGTACTTCCTCTTAAAACAGTAATCACCACTATCTCAAAGGCCGACTATTCAGAACTGGAAGCTTCAACAATTAACTTATCTAATTTGAAGAGTGGGGGCATGCAATGAGTCATTTAGAATTTATACAGAGAGCAGTGCAGCCAGTCCCTGTTATGAATGGTGTGAAAATATCGCTCATAGGGTCAGTTGGTGCATACATTTCAGTGGGCTTGGCAGACTGATATGTAAGAGCAACTGCTGGCTCGGTGAGGAAAGCAACGGGAAACTACCTCACTCCTCGTTTCCCTAGTACGCCTCTTCAGTGACGCCTAGGCTATTTATGACAGCTGTTGGCGAAGCTGCAGAGGATCAAACCAGCCTTCGGGCTGATTACCCAACATACATACACAGAGAGCAGCATGTTCCATTGAAGGAAAGACATCATGGGGACAACCGAATTTTATCAAACAAGTAGTAAATGACACAGGAACAAAACCAATATGCGGTTGATGACTAAAGAAATCCACATTATGCAGAAAGATTTTAGTGAATGATTTTAGCTACCTGATCATGTCGGTACTTAATAGTGTAGGCCAAGTGTGGGCAGCCAGAGATGACGTGCTGTATGCTCTCTCATTTCTGGAAGAGCGATGGCAGTTGTCTGTGAAAATTGTTGGATCATTCGGGATAAATCTATGGCCCTGAAGATGGTTTTCCGTGGTTTCCCATTTTCACACCAGGCAAATGCTGGGGCTGTACCTTAATTAAGGCCACGGCCGCTTCCTTCCAACTCCTAGGCCTTTCCTATCCCATCGTCGCCATAAGACCTATCTGCGTCGGTGCGACGTAAAGCCCCTAGCAAAAAAAAAAAATCTATGGTGGTTCCTTGTATTGTAGCAATTACTTGATCTTGGATGGCCTAAATAAATCCTTCTGTTTCCTTCTGTTTCTAGGAAAAGACCAGAGTACGTCAGCCAATCGTGCGACGCAGACTTCACTATACGAGGCCGATCCGGTTCATGGGGGCATTTCCCGTGAAAAGGTTGTTGCTTTAATGTTAAGGCTTGCTATGTATTGCTGTGTGACATTTGTGTTGATGTCGGCATGTTCCATACGAGTGCTCTGATGAAATCCGAAATATTTGTGCATTTCTTCTTCCTCTAGCTGTTGTATGTGTTCGTCGCTTAAACTAAAAGATGCCCTTTGTGCTGAGTAGGATCCTCTGATGAAAGTTTGGGTTCTGCATTTGTCCAATCGAAACCGCATGCGTATATCAGAAGAAAAGGTCTTGGTAAATGAGATAAAATGATGGAGATGGGGGTTCGGCAGAGGCACCCATATAGAGTAGGCCTAAGTGGCTGATTTTGTATTGCTCTTAATTTATTGTTCTTAATGTGTTTTTTTTTTTTTTGCTACGGGCTTTACGTCGCACCGACACAGATAGGTCTTATGGCGACGATGGGATAGGAAAGGCCTAGGAGTTGGAAGGAAGCGGCCGTGGCCTTAATTAAGGTACAGCACCAGCATTTGCCTGGTGTGAAAATGGGAAACCACGGAAAACCATCTTCAGGGCTGCCGATAGTGTGATTCGAACCTACTATCTCCCGGATGCAAGCTCACAGCCGCGCGCCTCTACGCGCACGGCCAACTCGCCCGGTGTTCTTAATGTTAAATCGATATCCACTTGAGTTCAATAGGTAGGATAGTGGATTTAATGCCATGCAGAACCATAATGGACTCAGTGAGTCCCCTTGGAAGATATATCGTCTTATTGGTATGGGTTTTGTTGTGACATTGCTGTTTCTCAGAGAAACATGAAATGAGGTATTCCAGCCTACCATTACCGTCTTCAGAAACTGTATATTATTATTATTATTATTATTATTATTATTATTATTATTATTATTATTATTATTATTATTATTATTATTATTATTATTATTATTACTTGAGAATCCAACCAGCCTCCGGGCTGAAGATTTAACAGACAGACTTCTATGAGAGAAGAACACACGCATTTGCTTATGCACACATCACAGACCGATGTTAATACGAAACGTAATTCATACGACACGATCCACACACACAACATGTACACGGGGACACGGGACTCACAACAGTACCTCAGTGAAGGAATATGTATCGCCCTCTCAACGCAGTCAAGTCACACTGCTGAACAATTTAAAGCTCAAAGGCCAATTATTATTCAGAACGGGGAGCTTCAACAATTTTATTAACTGATCGAATTGAAATAGTTCAGCCTCCCAGAATGGAACATACGGCGCCTCCGAGATGAGCTAGTTTATGGCAGACTTTCACCGCGCGCCACGATTCGCTGTAGGGGAGGTCGAGTAGCGCTTTCGATCCCTCCACGAAGAAGTTTAAAAATAACGTGGCAGCATAGGGAGGGAGGTAGACACTGCACTATGTAGTAAACTGTCTTGTGAGCTTTGGCACCACAACCCATGCAGTGGCAAACGTACGAGAAAATCAAGGACATCCAGATATCCGCACAGTGTTGTTGTTGTTGTTGTCGTCAATCAATCAATCAATCAATACTGATCGGCATTTAGGGCAGTCGCCCAGGTGGCAGAGTCCCTATCTGTTGTTTTCTTAGTCTTTTCCTAAATGATTTCCAAGAAATTGGACAGTGCGCCTCCTTTGTGGTTATCTTTATGTTCCTGTCCTTCGTAAGGTATTGTGAACCATTAACATTCTCAAATATCGCCTGGACTTCAATATGCCAATCAATCTATTTCAAGGTTCGGTACCTTTATGCAACCACTTCAAACAGCAAAATACAATCAACTTATGTATAAAAAGAGTTCGTCAAATACGTAAAAAATAATCTTTATTTTAAAATAGCTACGCCTTTCAGCGTTCAGTCGACAAGCCACTGTCAATCAACCACAATCCTTTATTTACAACTAGCTCTATAGTAAAGTTCCACACATCTTATTGAACCATTA
Source organism: Anabrus simplex (assembly GCF_040414725.1). NCBI lineage: Eukaryota > Metazoa > Arthropoda > Insecta > Orthoptera > Tettigoniidae > Anabrus > Anabrus simplex. Next base: position 117,129,113 of record NC_090267.1, on the reverse strand, counting down.
AAACTGAGTCGAACAATCGCTCCCTTGGTCTCCTTCTGCAAATTGTATAATTCTCTTACCCTCCGAGGCCAAGTCCGTTATTCTCCTGGGTAACCTATCCTCCTCCATTCGTTTCACATGACCCCCACCATCGAAGCCGGTTTATACGCACAGCTTCATCTGGAGAGTTTATTTATTCCTAACTTAGACTTTATATCACCCCATTCCGAAAACTTTCCTGCCACGTTACCACGTGTTCGTACCAGCAATCATTCTCGCTACTCTCATGAATAAAATATCCTGAGTCTACCCAGCTTTCACTAATGGTTAATGGTTCTGAAAAACAGATCGATGTAAATACAGTTTCTTCTGAGAGTTAACTTCTTTCTTACAGAATAATGTTGATTGCAACTGAAAGCTCCTGCACTAGCTTTACTACACTTGGATCGGAGATATCACAACCTATACACTTGAAACGATCCACCTGTTCCAGTTTTGTAATCTCGACCTGATATTCAATCCTCTAATGGGAGAGGGATAAATAATACCCAACGACTGCCTTTATATTCGTCAAACAGAAAATTTAAACGAGACTCCACCCACTTACAGTAGCACATTATGACACGCTGAATTGCGCCCTCAAGTACTTTTGCGAAATTTACTATTACACCAAATAGATTCAGAAAGTAAATATTACGCAATAGCCGTTAGAGGATATACGGTATCTACAAATAATGAATGTTTTTTTATGAACAAATTAAGGTTAGTTTACCTAATTAGGCCACAGTAGATTTTTGCTTTTAACATTAAAAAATAGTAAAGAAATCTTAAACCACGCCAGCAGAGTAAACGCTCAGTTTGACACTCCTTTCTTCTCCTTTCTTTACATTCATATTTTTCTGAACGACACTCCGCGCCCTGAAGGAACGATCTTAACTATGTAATCGGCTGAGAAGGCCACGGCTTGTCGATACACCGTTCCTATTTATCACCAGCTGTCCTCTTTGTATATCAGTCAGGTAGGATTTCCGAGGTCTGTCGATTCCTTTTCTTACCCCCTAAGATATTCTTAATCATAGTGTTGAGTCTCGGGATTTCTTACAAAATTTAATTGTTCTCACTTCCATTTCTTTTATTATCTTCTTAACTTCCTGTGAAATGACTGACTAAGGAGTGCAAGTGTAGGAACTATGGGTGTGGCCAGGCATTAAGGAGTATGACGGAGGAGTTGGAGAGTTTGAGGGAGATAATTAGGATTCTCTCAGAAGACAGGAAGGAAGGTAGGCCTCCTCAAACAATGTACAGGATACAGTAGATGTAAAAGAGGGATGGGAAGGAAAAGGGGAAATTGAAGAAGACAGGTCGTCTAATGTTCTAAGGGGAAGGAGATTGCAGGCTAAGGGCTCTATTCAGGATCAGAATTTAGCACAGGTGTCTGAGAAATCGGTACGAGTTACTGCAGGTAGAGCAACAGAGAGAAGATGAGGAACAGGGATCTGTTGCTGAGAAATGTGGAAGTAGGAGGAAGGGAACAGGTAGGAAAGGAGAATGTAGAGGATAGGAAAAGACAGGTGGACCAGGGTCATGGGAGGGAGAAAAGGGAGGAGGAAGTAGCTTCTGCACCTGTCAGCAAAGAGAGGGCTGACCAGGAGGAGAGGGGATCAAATTAGGTGGGTAGGGTTGAGGCTCTGGCTATGGGGGATTCCACTGTTAGACATGTGGGGAAAGTGTGTGGAGGAAAGGAAACTAAGCCAGAGTGTTATCCAGGAATTAGGCTGAGGCAGATGTTGAGGAAAGTAGGAGGAGGAGAGGAAGGAAAAGGTGGTAGTGTTTCACGTTGGTACCAACAACGTAAGGCAAGCAGGTATAAGTACCAACAGAGTTGGGGATGTGTGGGACCTGGTAAATGCAGCACGGGTGACGTTTAAAGAAGCGGAGATAATTATCAGTTGAATACTGTGTAGGAGGGATACTGACTGGAGGGTGATTGGGGATTTAAATGAGACAATAGAGTGGGTATGTGGGAAACTGGGAGTGAGATTTTTAGATCCTAATGGGTGGGTAGGAGATAGAGATCTGCGCTCAGATGGCCTTCACTTAAACCGCAGTGGTAGGTAGTAAGGGAATATGTTTGGAAGGGTTATAGGGAGGTACATTCAGGGAAACGGGGTGGTCTAGGGAGCGGTGATAAGGGTACAGAGATCTGGAAGTCAAGTAAGGATGACAAAGATGTTAGTGCTGAACTGTAGAAGTATTGTAAAGAAAGGAATAGAATTAAGTACTTTAATTGATACATACTTACCAGACATTGTAATAGGAGTTGAATCATGGCTGAGAAATAATATAATGGATGCAGAAATTTTCTCTCGGAACTGCAGTGTGTATCGTAGAGATAGGATAGGAATGGGAGGGGAAGTATTCATTCTTGTAAGCTACGAAAAAGTTCAAGATGACTAACATGAAATTCTACGTGCAAGGCTCATTTCTAAAGGTAATGGGCAACTTGATGTCTTTGGAGTGTACAGACTGGGAAAGGGTAGTTCTGGCGCTGATTCAGAATTATTTGATAAGAATTAGCTATGTGGGAAACGACATGGAAAGGAATGTGATTGTAGCGGGAGATCTCAATTTACCAAATGTCAATTGGGAAGGTAATGCGAACGACAGGAAGCATGACGAACAAATGACAAATAAGTTAATATGAGAAGAACAGCTGATTCAGAACGTGATGGAACCAACAAGAAGGAAGAATATCCTGGACGTGGTGCTGGTAAAACCAGATAAGCTCTAAAGAGAAACCGAAGTAATAGATGGTATTAGTGATCATGAAGCTGTTTTCGTCGCAGTAAAAATAAATGTGACAGAAAGGAAGGTCATAAAAGTACGACTATTAGGCAGTACCATATGGCTGATAAAGCAGGCATGAGAGAGTTTTTAAAACGTAACTACGATCGGTGGAAAACGGTGAATAAAAGGCGGTCATACTAATTTTAGTGAAAAATGGAAGGGTATGTATAGGTACTTTAAGACAGAAACAGGTTCCAAGAAGGGCATAACAGGAATCAATAATTAACTAGGGGAGTATGTATGTGAGGATCTTCAAAAGGCAGAAGTATTCAGTCAGCAGTATGTAAAGCTTGCTGGTTACAAGGATAATGTCCAGATAGAGGAGGTGACTAATACTAAAGAAGTATTAAAATTTAAATATGATAACAATGACAATTGCAATAAGATACAAATGTTGAAAACTAGAAAAACGGCTGGAATTGATAAGAGTTCTGGGGATATACTCAAGACATTGGGTTGAGATATAGTACCATATCCTAAGTACCTATTTGATTATTGTTTGCATGAAGGAGCAATACTAAATGAATGGAGAGTTGCTATAGTAGCCCTTATGTATATAAAAAAAGAGTGATAGACATAAAGCTGAAAATTACAGGCCAGTCAGTTTGACATGCGTTGCATGTAGGCTTTGGGAAAGCAATCTTTCTGATTATATTAGATATGCTTGCAAAATTAATAACTGGTTCGATAGAAGGCATTTCGGGTTTAGGAAATATCATTCCACTGAAGCTCAACTTGTAGGATTCCAGCAAGATTCAGGAGGTCGAATGGACTGTGTCGCGATTGACCTGTCTAAAGCATTTGATAGGGAGGATCTTGGGAGACTATAGGCAAAACTGAGTGCAATTGGACTAGACAAAAGAGTGACTGAATGGGTTGCTATATTTCTAGAAAATAGATCTCAGAGAATTAGAGTAGGCCAAGCTTCATCTGACCCTGTAATAATTCAGAGGGGAATTCCTCAAGGCAGCTTTATTGGACCTTTATCTTTTCTTATATACATATCAATGATATGAGTACAGAAGTGGAATCAGAGATAAGGCTTTTTGCAGATGATGTTATTCTGTATAGAGTAATAAATAAGTTACAAGGTTGTGAGCAACTGGAAAATGACCTCGATAATGTTGTGAGATGGACAGCAGGCAACGGTATGATGATAAACGGTTTTAAAAGTCAGGTTGTGAGTTTCACAAATAGGAAAAGTCCTCTCAGTTTTAATTACTGCATTGATGGGGTGAAAGTTCCTTATGGGAATCATTGTAAGTACATAGATTTTAATATGAGGAAAGATCTTCATTGGGGCAAACTCATAAATGGGATAGTAAATGAAGGGAACAGATCTCTGCACATGGTTATGGGGGTGTTTAGGGGTTGTAGTAAAGATGTAAAGGAGAGAGCATATATGTCTCTCGTAAGACCTCATCTGGAGTATGGTTCCAGTGTATGGGGCCCTCATCAGGATTATTTGATTCAAGAACTGGAAAAAGAAAAGAAAAAAAAGAGCAGCAAAGTTTGTGCTGGGAAGACTTGGGAGAAAGAAGATGAGCTGCTCGACTAAGTGGTACGTTCCGAGCTGTCAGCGGAGAGATGGCGTGGAATGGCATTAGAAGACGAGTAAGTTTGAGCGCTGTCTTTAAAAGTAGGAAAGATCACAATATGATCACTTCTAAGATCACAATATGAAGATAAAGTTGAAATTCAAGGGGACAAATTGAGGCAAATATTCGTTTATAGGAAGGGGAGTTAGGGATTGGAATAACTTACCAAGGGAAATCTTCATAAAAATTCCATTTCTTTGAAATCATTTAAGAAAAGGCAAGCAAAACAAGATAGGGAATCTGCTACCTGGGCGACTGCCCTGAATGCAGATCAGTATTGATTGACTGATTGATTGTTGACTGACTGATGAGATGGCGTATGGCTTTTAGTGCCGAGAGTGTCCGAAGGCAAGTTCGGCTTGCCAGATGCAGGTCTTTTGATTTGACTCCCGTAGACGACCTGCGCGTCGTGATGATGAAATTATGGTGAAGACGAGACATAAGTACACCCAGCCCTCGTGCCAACGGAATTAACCAATTATGGTTACAATTATCGACCCTGCCGGGTATAGAACCCGGGACCCCTGTGATCAAAGGCCAGCACGCTAACCATTTAGCCACAGAGCCGGACATTAACTTCTTGTACTACTTGTTCATTCGTTTTCCTTTCTGTCCAGTTGGTTCTCGCCATCTTCCTCCATATCTACATTCTATTCTGCCGCTTCGAGAAGATTCAGCTCTGCTTGTCTTAGCATCCACGTTTCATTTCCAAATAGTCGAGTGCTCCACACGAATGGTTTTGCGAAAGCTTTTTTGTCTCCAGACTGAAACGCTTACATGCTAGAAGGATTTGTTTCTTAAAAAAGCATGTTTCGCCAAAGTAGTTATTCTCTTCATTTCTATAATACCACACATCTGTTAACCTCTGTGATCACGCTCCCCTTATAGCAGGAACGTTTAGTTTGTTCAATTGTGGTACTGTCAATATTCTGATCATCGTTCTGATTGCTGTACTGCTTTTTTTTTTTTTTGCTTTACGTCGCGCCGACACAGATAGGTCTTATGGCGACGATGTGACAGGGAAGGGCTGGGAGTGGGAAGGAAGTGGCCGTGGCCTTAATTGAGGTACAGCCTGGTGTGAAAATGGGAAACCACGGAAAACCATTTTCAGAGCTGCCGACAGTGGGGTTCGAACCTACTATCTCCCGAATACTGGATACTGTCCGCACTTAAGCGACTGCAGCTATCGAGCTCGGTGTGTACTGCTTTTACTTACAACTGAAGTTTTATTCGTTTTGACGTTTGCATTCGTTAAGGAATCTATACATCACAACTACAACTACAATTCAACCGAGATAATGCGAAAAATCGAGAAGATGGAGAATTAACGATTACAGACTCAGATTGGAAGAATTCTGGAGCATTTATATAACACTTATCAGTCTCAAACTTAAAATTATCTGAGGTGAACAGCACTTCTTTATCAAAATTTTTAAAAAAAACGTTCTTAATGTTGGGTACAAGGTTCAAGATTATCAGGGACCAGGTTCTCTTAGTAAAAGGATAAATTCCAAGCACAAACAATATTACAGTAGAATGGATCTCCGATTTTTAAACAGTTGCTTCCTTCGGGCTAAGCTGGATATAATAAAAATGACTTACTTTAAGGTACATGGACTAATATTGTGATAGTTACATCGTTGTGACTAAGATGGAGATGAGTCTGAGAAAAATAATACAAGAATAAATTATATTAAACCTCGATGGATGAGTAACTCAACACGTGCCGACTAGTAGAGCCGAGATTAGTAAATATGAAATAGACACGAGTCCTTCCCAGCCAGCTTCAGTGGATGAAGCCGGGGTACTCTGAAACGAAGCGGTCCCATGAGCAGCATCTTAACGATAGGAAAGACGTATCCTGCGTGAATTCAAACCCCTAATCTAGAAGGGATGAGTTCCAAAAACTCGAATTATGAATGGCAGAGTAAAAGGCCATAAATGGCGATAAAACGAAATACGCCTACCCCTCAGATAACACAATACAGTATTGTCCGAGTGGATCGAAAACAAACCTTAACCACTGAAACCCGATAAGATATATGAAAGAAGACGAAGGTAATAACAGACCTAGTACGAAGCTCCATACTTGCTAAGCAAGTCTCAGCAGTTGTTAAGTCTTGGGGTGAAGCATAGGAGAGAAACCCATGTAACAGACATTTCACTGACCTGAATTCTGACAGAAACTCGAAATACCAGACTAAATGCCCAACGTGTACACGTCTACTGCATCCCTTTCCCAATACTCTCAATGCTATGGTCTGGATCAGTGGTTCTCAAACTGTGGTACCCCTAGGGGTACGCCTGAGACTTTTAGTGGTGTACGCGAGACCTTAAGTGAAAAAATGAATAAAAACTGAAATATGAAAATAAATAAGAAGAATGTTACATATGTATATATGGAGCCACGCTACGCCTGAAAGTTTCTCTGGACTACGACACATGAGAACACTGTCACGCCATGCAGGCACACCTATCCCATTGAAATATTGATGGTTTGCAATGTCTGAATTTGAGCATTGAGATAAAATATGTTTCATCCTTATTTATTAATTTGATGTCGAGGCTAAAATCTAGAGTTTGGTGAAACTTTCGTACAAACAGGGTATCCTGTGTTACTTTATTATCATTGTATTATACTTAATAAAGGCACAAACTCTTGAATTTCTTGTGATCATAAAAATTATTTAATTTCAGAGTCTTGTCTTATTCACGATGTGTATTTAAAAGAATGGTTTTTAATCAATTAATTAATGGCGTATGGCCTCCGGAGAGGGGTCTGGTGCGGGCCTTTTTCTCGTAGACGGCCTATTAGGGGACCTGCATGTCTGTGAAGATGAGGGTCCTACCTAGGATGATTTCTAATGCTCACTCCCATACAGTATAGCCAAAATGTAAGAAATCTTGGCATAATATTTGACGAACATCTGTCTTGGTCTGCCCAAACTATATGTGTGTAGAAAAATATACGAAACGCTACACTGTGTCAGTAAATTCAAATTCACTTTCCCTTTTAAACTAAACAAAATTCTTGTTGAATCACTCGCATTACCTCATTTTGATTATTGCGATATAGTTAACAACAACCTAGGGGTAGACTGGGGAAGGAAATTACAGTGTGCTCAGAATGCTTGTGTAAGATTTATCTGTAGATTTCGTTACGCTGACGATGTCACACCGTCTTACACACGGCTCGGGTGGCTTCGCCTGCGAGAAGGACGCACACTTCATACTCTTTGCTTTTTGCATAATATTCTTAAAACTTCTCAACCAGCCTATCTCCGTGATCGCATCAAGCTCTTCTACACAGAAATGAAAACCTACAACCTATTTTCCAGTCATTGACCGGGTCAGGGATGGAATGAATGAAACATATATAGGCTGTTATTACAATGGGGTCGCCACTCCCAAGGTGATTTATTAATGAGTGATAAATGCTATGAAATGATAATGGAGAGTGTTGCTGGAATGAAAGATGACAGGGAAAACCGGAGTACCCCGAGAAAAACCTGTCCCGCCTCCGCTATGTCCAGCACAAATCTCACATGGAGTGACCGGGATTTGAACCACGGTATCCAGCGGTGAGAGGCCGACGCGCTGCCGTCTGAGCCACGGAGGCTCCACCCTCTACACAGACCATGACAAAAATACCCGATCCTGCAGCACCATGCGTTTATCCCTTCCTGTAAACAGAACAGCAATCTACACGAAACCATTTACCGTTACCGCAGCCCGACAATGGAATCCCTTACCAGTGGACGTCAGAAGCATGTCCAACAGCTCAGCTTTTACACATGGCTGTGTCGAAATACTAGGTGAACATGCACAAGTCATCAAATTATGACCTGCAAACACCTCTTCCTACCGCCTCTTCATCATTACTTCCCGCTTCCTTTCACAGATCTTCTTCGTACTAATCCTTCTCTTCACCTCTCAATTGAAGGCGATATTTTGGTGTACTGTAGAAATGTATTAGTTTTCTAAACTTTTGCCAGAATAAATAAAACATATTATTATTATTATTATTATTATTATTATTACACCATACACACCCAGCCCGCGAGCCATTGGAATCAACTAATTAAGGTTAAAATCCCCGACCCGGCCGGGAATCGAACCGGGGACCCTCTAAACCGGAGGCCATTCAGCCAACGAGTCGGGCTTTAATCAATTAAAATGCCTTAATAATTAGTCAGGTACTCATATTTTTAAAACTATCATTTAGGGATGTTTTTTGTTAAACTTCGAACCAAGAGTGAGGGATACAATCTCATAATACTTTGAGAATCGCTGGTCTAGATGGTGCACTGCATTTTATTCACTCTCAGCTTTCTACTATCCAAGCATCTGCAGGCTGTCTCGTAGCAGGGAGCAGTGAACCAATCAGCAACCACTGACTGCAACTTCCGCCACATGTATGAGTTTACATGATCAACAGCACGTGACAACTCGTGCAGTTATCACTCCCACACCTGTCTCACATTGGGGAGATGTAGAATACGACGAAAATACAGAAGGCCGCCAAACGGCTATCTGGATTATTGTACCTTTTCAAGAATTAAAACAAAACAAAAACAAACAACAACAAAAACGCATTCAGATGACGCCTGACTGATTCACAACTGAATGGTCCGAAATATTCTTACGTAAGTCTTTTTTTTTTTGCTTTACGTCGCACCGACACAGATAGGTCTTGTGGCGACTATGGGACAGGGAAGGGCTAAGAGTGGGAAGGAAGCGGCCGTGGCCTTAATTAAGGTACAGCCCCAGCATTTGCCTGGTGTGAAAATGGGAAACCACGGAAAACCATTTTCAGGGCTGCCGACAGTGGGGTTCGAACCTACTATCTCCCGAATACTGGATACTGGCCGCACTTAAGCGACTGCAGCTATCGAGCTCGGTACGTAAGTCCTATTCGAATTGTTCCAAGTCAACCAGCATCGGTTGTTTGTAATGGAAAACTTAGAGTAAGTCTTCGTAAACCACTGCAACAGTAAGTTATTTTAACCCAGCACAGTGTCACCTCAACTGAGAATTGAATTTTTTAATTATGAATACTTGAAAATAACGTTTATACATATCTTCAACTTTTTTATTGTATAATACATATTTTTGAGTTGTTTAGTATCGAAAAATCCGTTCCCTAGTAATTACTTACTCTAATTTTGAAACAGGCACTCCGGGACTTGATTACTCAGCATTTTCCTGCAGCATGAAAAACGGGGATAACCCACACTTACAACAGCCGCTGTCAACAGCGAACTACAAACCCGGATATCCGAATGACGTCGCGTTCCAATTTCATCGTGGAGCGTGAGTTACATCCCTAGTAGATGAACGTGGTTGTAGCATCAATTATCAAGGAGCTGTTGTAGCTGTTGTTGCTCCAGCCCTTGAAAAGTAACAGAATAATTCGTTACTGAAAAAGTCACGTCCTAGTGATTCGGATTTCTTGTAAAATTGGAGGTCATGTGGTTATGATCACGATATCGACAGCCAGGAAAAAAAAACTGCAAGGTGTTGGTGTTAAAAGTGCATGCAGGCGTTATGACGAAGTAATGGATAATGTAAAGACCTTCATGGCCTGTATTTAGATAACTTTGCTTTTTATTGTATGTTTTGTTTCGAGGGACATTCTGAAATTCACTTGCAGTGTTAATGATTGATAAAATATTATAGAGAGAGACGGTCTGAAGACTGTTCAGCTCTTTGACTGAATGGTCAGCGTCGAAGCCTTCGGTTCAAAGGGTCCCGGATTCAATTCCCACCAGAGTCGGGAATTTTAATCGCATCTGGTTAATACCTCTGGCTCGAGGACTGGGTATCTGTGTTTGTTCCAATACTCTCCTCTTCATATACACGAAACACACTAAACTGCCTAGCTTCCGTGGCTCAGGCGGCAGCGCGCCGGCCTCTCACCGCTGCGTTCCGTGGTTCAAATCCCAGTCACTGAGATTTGTGCTGGACAAACAGGAGGTGGGACAGGTTTTTCCTTGGCACCTTTCATTCCAGCAACACTCTCCAATATCGTTTCGTTTCGTATAACAATCATTAATAATCGCGCAGAGGAGTGCAACAGGCTTCGGCAGCCGGCACAATTCCTATCCTCGCCCCTAGATGGGGTTCATTCATTCATTCATTCATTCATTCATTCATTCCAATTCCTGACCCGGTCGAATGACTGGCAACAGGCTGTGGATTTTCATTTTCACATTACACTACCAACAACGACATAAACATGTTATAGTGAATACATCCCTCCACAGGATTGGCGTCAGGAAGGGTATCCGAACGTAAAACTGGGCAACACAGTTCGCACCCGCGACCTCGCCAGGATATGGGAAAAGCGGCAGAAGAAGAAGAAGAAGAAGAAGAAGAAGAAGAAGAAGAAGAAGAAGAAGAGACGAGCTGGAGACAGCGAAGCGTATGAAATACTGTAAGTGCGTATGGAAATTAGGAAACCCGGTGATCCATAATATAATTTAGTTACAACCTCCACTTGCAAAATTCGACATCCAAAAGTCAATAGACCACTATGTTTGCTAACTTTTAAAAAGGCATGTTCTAACGTTTTCTCCAGTAGAATCAGGGCAAACACACGTAGGTATAATAAGCAAGAACGGGTACCAGAACCGATTATGATGCTTAAATTGATCCGAACATTCCGAAAGATTAATATTTTCGGGTACTCCCCGACAGCTCCAACTCATGAACAGATAGGTAGAGAGTAAGTGTAGTAGAAATTAGCATGCCAATTACGGCTTTCACGGCCGCAGATCAAAAAACCATAGCAACAGAATGGGTTATTAGGCCGAGTGTGAGGCAATAAAAAGGAGACTTTACTGAGATGATGATTACGATGATACCAAGAGTTCAACATCACTTCAACTTCAACTAGTTGAAAGGGACGTCATTGTACCGGAATTCTGGCCTGATAAATATACAAACACGGGTCCTCCACAATGAGATCTGTTTATAAAAGATCAGCGAGTGGAGTAAAATAGTCAATAAGCCAGAACAAAATTTCAATGAGATTAAAATCCTACCCCTTGTCCTCTTATAAAGATCTCACATTTCTGTTGACTAAATGCTTAGTTAACAGGTCAAACACATACAACAAGGAAACTGCTATAGCAAACAAAGCATAATTTAACTGATGACTCCTCGACGAATCATCACGTAATGCATATAAACAAAATTACGAGGAATTAACAGACGCAGAAAAATTGTTGAGCTAATGGGTCAAAGACAAGATTCTTGCTTAGTTTGCAATTTAGGTAGAACAAAAACGGGTAACACGCGAACATCTTTATGAGACAAAAACAATCCCCAATATATGCGCGAATGTAGTTTTGTAAATTCATGTACTACTGTATCTATACGAATATACTAATTCACAGTATTTGGAACACACTGTAATACTTCAGTTCGTTAATGCAAAAAGGTCATGAATATTCTCTGTCAGCAAGCTAATGAAAATTTCGCTGTTCTGTAAGGACGTAAACTATTAGAAAAATTGACTTATTGATTATTATTTATTCCAATGAGCGTTTCTGACAGAATCACAATTACTTACAGTAAGCATTTCAGAGAATATATTGCATAGGCTACCAAACGTTTAATAGTAGACATGAATCAACGTACAGCACCGGCTCGCATTTAGGGTATTTGTAACATTCACGGGATGAAGTTTTTTTAGAGTAAAGATGGCCTGGGATATAAAACAAAGAAATGAAAACTAATGTTATTAGTCTTATGTACCACTAATTAGTTTTGCGGTCTGCGGAGACGCCGAGGTGCCAGAATGATGTCTCCCGCGAGTCTTTTACGTGCTAGAAAATCTACCGACGTATCTGATCTCCTTCAAATACCACCGGACCAAGACGGGATCGAATCCGCCAACTTGAATTCAGGAAGCCTGCGTTCTTACTTCTGGGACATTCAGCCCGACACAAAGAAATGAGGGTTATCAACTACATCCACAAGAATCAAACCGTAATAGTACGAGTCGAGGGATGCGAAAGAGCAGCAGCTAAAAAAATGGCCCATGAACCTGCCAGATTTTCAGTTAGATTATCAATTACATTAATTACCATAGGGACCGTCATTTGTTTCATTTATTTATTTAGACCGAGCGAGTTGACCGTGCGATTGGGGGGTTGCATTCGGGAGATAGTGGGTTCGAACTCCACTGTCGACAGCCTTGAAGATGGCTTTGCGTGGTTTCCCATTTTCACACCAGGCAAATGCTGGGGCTGTACCTTATTTAAGGCCACGGCCGCTTCTTTTCCACTCCTAGCCCTTTCCTCTCCCGTCGTCACCATAAGACCTTTCTGTGTCGGTGCGACGTAAGCCAGTTGTAAAAGTGATTATTTAGCTTATGGTACAAGTCAAACCGTACATAAATTGATTAGCGTTGTAAAAGCAAAAAATAATTTACAAAACAGAATAAATATACAAAGTTAATGTAAAACAAAGTAGAAATCGAGAGAGTTGTGTACAATACAGAAAAATAGAAAGAAAATACAAAAAATACAGAACTGATGTAAAATATTAGTAAATACATTCATTAACAAATGAAAACTAAACTACTAGCAAGATGTCCAGTTGTCGCAACCACTGAATAACCGTTGTTGAAGCTGTCAGGAGGTCGTTGTATTACTTTGTTGTATTGATGTATTACTTTATCTTGATACAGAGTTATTTTCTTTATCAATCTTCCCGTACATATTCTACAGATTCCTATACGGACAGATAATTATATACTAAATTAATGTAACAAATGTTGTAGGGATTACGTAAGGTGCCATAGTAAAATACTCTGAATAGTACAAAAGAGAAAATGTATAACAGTATGCAGAGAATAATAACAATAATAACAAGAAGAAGAAGAAGAAGAAGAAGAAGAAGAAGACGACGACGACGCTTAACGCCCCTTCAAATGCCTTCAATCTCGTACACATCATTTTTGTCTGGAAAGCGCTTCTATAGCGCGCCCCGTAAGTCAGTCTAGAATTGGACTATACTACACAATGGGCCAACTAACATGGTCATGGATGACATGGAAATTTACTAATAATGAAAAACTTACGTAATTATCTAGACTGCCGATGCTAAGTCCGTTGTTACCAAACAGTATCTAAGGACGTTTATTATTATTATTATTATTATTATTATTATTATGATAAAAGCTAATTTAATGAGTAAGTATTCCCTAGATGTTATGTGAGGAGAGCGAAGGGGGAGTAATTTAAGTGTGTATGGTCATTTAGGTTAGTTACATTAGCATGTTTTGCGATGCAAATTTCTATTGCTTCCGTTATATTCAAAGATTTACTTTTATTTTCGAAGTGTAAAACATTTAGATCTGTGTTTTGTCTGTGAAATGATGTGAACAGTCGTATATGTACTCCCCGAAAGCTGAATGCCGATTATATCTGATCGCGTTTTTGTGTTCTTTGTATCTTGTGTGGAAATTACGTTTCGCCTGACCTATATACAGTATGTGGCATTGCAGTTAAGTTCTTGGCACTTGAGTTCATATACTCTCCTGACTTTGAGAAAGGGTCGTTTTTGTTTAGGTTGCACTTGCTGATGTGTGTCTGTAGTGTGTTGTTCGTTCTAAAGGCTACTTTTAAACCTTGTTTCTTGAAAATATTAGCTACTTTGTATGTGTTATTGTTAACGTAGTTGAGAACCACGTATTTTTCTTTGTCATGTGTGGTGGTTTCCCGGCGATTTTTTTTATGTTTATTTAATAGTTTATCTACTGTGCCTGGAGGGTGGTTGTTCTCTTTCGCAATGTGTTTAATGATTTGTATCTCTTCATTGAAATCCGTTGTGCTCATTGGTATGTAAATAGCTCTGTGTATCATTATATTTAGTCCTGCTATTTTGTGTGTGTGTGGGTGGTTCGACTCGTTGTCAATAGTGTGCGACGTCTGAGCGGGCTTTTTGTATACTTTTTAAGATAGGTTGTTATTATTCCTGTTGATTGTGATGTCTAACTAGTTAGTTTCTGGCTCCATTGTAAAACTGGTGGACTTGTGTAAATAATTTAGTGTGTTTAATAACTGGTGTGCATTAGTGATGGCATTAATGCATATGAAGTCATCCACGTATCTGCTCCAGTGTAAGATTCCTTTTGAATGCTAGCCCATTAAGAAGACATTTTCGAAGTTATTCAGAAAAACGTTTGCTATTATACCTGATAATGGTGAGCCCACGGCCAAACATTCTTTTTGGCAATAGATTTTGTCGTTGAATGCAAAGCAGTTTTGGTGTAGTGTTGTTCTAAAATGCAAATAATTTCTTTGGTTTCTTGTAGGGAAGTGTTTTCTTTAAGAAGATTTTCGATAATTTTAATGGATTCATCTATTGGTATGTTGGTGTACATGTTAGTGATATCAAAGGATATCATACGTGTGCTCTCTGTTATTTTAAGTTTACTTAGTTCTTTAGTTACTTCTATGCTGTTTTTAATTGATCTATCTTCTTTAAGTGAAATTTTCTCTTTTAGAGTTAAGTTGAGTTGTTTGCTTAAATTGTAAGTTGGCGCATCTTTAAAATTTACTATTGGTCTAATAGGACACGACTGTTTGTGTATTTTGGGGAGGGCTCTTAGTGTGGGGAGTTTCCTTGATAGCTTGTTTTATTTCGTTTTGAAATTTATTTGTAGGGTCGCGTTGTAATTCTTGAATACCGTTGTTGTTGATAAATTCTATTGTCTTTTCTATGTACCGGTCTTTCTTCATTATGACTGTTGTGTTACCTTTATCCGTTTTCGTGACGATAAGACTGTCACTTTTCATTTTGTCCTGAAATGGTGTTTGGTGACAACGGTCTTAGCATCGGCAGTCTACATAAGTACGCGAGTTTTTCATTATATTAATACTTGTACATTTTTTTTGACATTACTGGTTCACGTTATCACTAAACTCGACATCATTGACAAGTTTACACAACGTAAACAATACTGTACATACATAAGTATGTGTTCAGTGATTTGATAGAATCTGAGGATGTTCTTGTAGGATGAAATATGTCATTCTTTGTATAATAGTGTATATTTTACAGGTATGTGTATAGTGTTTAATTTATATTGTAATTGCTGTGTGTTTGACAGACTGAAAAGTTGTTGTTACATTTAGACGAAATTTGACATGAAGACATATTGAGACAGCCAGAACCCCATCTAGTTTTGGCATAAGTATATCCGATAAGAAAGAAAGAAAGAAAGAAAGAAAGAAAGAAAGTGTATGTTACAAACATATGTGTGTGAAGTATAGTATAGTATAGTATAGTATAGTATAGTATAGTATAGTATAGTATAGTATAGTACAATAACAGATCGTGTTTAGTCTGAAGACCCAAACAATAACTATCTGACCTTAATTTAGAATAAACATTATACCACATTTTCTGAATATGTTATAAGAGTGGCTCAGCCATGGTTCACGTTCGTGATCCCATGACTGAGTTGCAGACACATAAACGAGCTTTGAGCAAGACAGAACTGGCGGAGATTACAGACGCGACACAGCATAACCAATCACCACTGTAGCTCGTGTCTTTCCCGCATTACGAATTGAACTCATTTAATAAAAGAGCAAGCTTCCTTCTGGTATGGAGGAAGAAACTTTGCCAATTACAGTTCATAAATAGGCTTCCTAAATTAAGAGCCGAATAATTGCAGCAAAATGACTTCACGAGTACGATCTCACAAACAAGCACAACACAGTTGTTTGATGCGTTCAGCTTCTAAGAAATGTGTTCATAAAATTCACTGCTTCTAAGTAGACATGAACGCTATGAAACCTGTCTATTGTGGTCAACATCCTCGTATGCTCAATGGGTACGAGGTCTGCCTGCACTAGAAACTATAGATGGGGAATCAAATTAAAGCGCCTGTCTTTACAATCAAACTGATTGCTTAAAGACTTAAAAGTATACGTGAAAAAGGTACATTTCAATACCATTGTTTTTTAAAGTGAAGGTTTTAAAGACGAGACCTTAAATCCAGAGACTCTGAAAATAAGTACAAATCTCCACGGCTGAGTTAGGTATTGCTGTCACCTTTTTATTATTTGTTTGTGCTAGAACTATTAGGTTCCCGAGCAGGACGATGAACTCTGATTTAACCTAAAAGGAATCAGCTGTAAGAAAAATGGCCCCGTTCGAACAAGTGTAAGAGTCGTTCTCAAAACTCCAAAGAGCGTGGATCAGATAAATCTGAATCGTAAAACTTTTAACCATTCTCCAAGAACGCATTGGCGTAGAACTTTCGATACGGTACTATCGCAACATTTTGCTGGAGTGAGAGTGGCAAAATATGAGCTGAATCCACATTAACTCGCTCAAACTCCATGTCTATTAAAATATACTAGGCCTTTTTGTATTTCTTTGAATGTTTCATCACCGCTTATAAATATGATTTTACGTCTTTATAAACTTTTCTACTTCTGCTTTTAGTAATCCAGTGTCATCTATCAGCTCTTGTTGAAAATAAGGGAATAATAATATTTTTTTACGTCCCGCTAACTATTTCTGAAGGTTTTCGGATACGCCGAGGTGCCGGAATTTTGTCCCGCAGGAGGTCCTTTACGTGCCAGTAAATCTACCGACAAGAGGCTGACGTATTTGAGTACTTCCTAGTACCACCGGACTGAGCCACGATCGAACCTGCCATGTTCGGATCAGAAGGCCGGCACCTCAACCGTCTGAGCCACTCAGTCCGGCAAATAGAGGAATAAATGAACAAGAACTTACGAACATCACTGAACATGATGAGCAAATGAGGTAATCCCAATGTTTTCTACTTTAAGGGCGAATATCTGTTAATTAACTTTGCCACTTGACTTTGGTATGATTCACCTTCTTCACCACATACAGACGCAAGGGATTAAAGATAGGCAAGGGCCCCTTTAGTTCAATTTGAACATGGAAAACTCCATGTCTTGACGTTCAGTTCCTTAAGAAAAACGTATTTTTAAGAAAATGTTCACTATCTTCCCTTTCATGATGATTCTTCTTTTTTGGGTTTCCTTTTATCAATTACCTCGGGTCGGCACTACATGTGCATTTGGTCCAGTTTTACGGCCGGATGCTCTTACCGCCACCATAGTGCGGTGTAGTTATATGAAGAGGTGTTTACTAAGACGAACAAAAACACCCAGTCTTCGAAGCACTGGTATTAACCAGACGCGGCTCATTTCCCTGACCCGAGCGAGAATCACAGGCGGGAACCTCTGTAACTTAAGGCCGCCAGTGAAAATAATAATAATAATAATAATAATAATAATAATAATAATAATAAATGTTATTAGCTTTACGTCCCACTAATTACTTTTTCGGTTTTCAGAGACGCTGAGGTGCCGGAATTTTGTCCCGCAGGAGTTCTGCGGTATTTGAGCACCTTCAAATACCGCCGGACTGAGCCACTCAGCCCGGCGAGAGAGAGAGAGAGAGAGAGAGAGACCAGCTTTCAGAATATGATGGAAACATGGACAAAGAAAGCGGAGAAGGGTCTATTCCAAAGTAACTGGAAAAATGTGGGCTAGGTCGGGACGTCTCGCAGTCAGCTGCAAGCCTTGGAGAGAGCAGACTTTGCCAGGAAGCAGCACGTGGAGACGCGCTGTACTACATCCCGCTCCATGTTCTTATCAACAGAACGGAAGCAGCTACTCGGTTCTGGTGTACCTTTTCGCTTTTCATGCTATTCGTAGACTGCTCATCGAACAGAAAAATATCTATCACCTTTACGCAAATTTTTCGCGAAGTGAGCTGATCGAGAGGGACAAGGCATCTTCCTGACATGGAAGTTCGACATAAAAACAGCCGTCTTACATCGCGTAACAAGTCGACCAACATACTGCTCACTTGTTTGCTGGCATATGAGATAATCGCAGAGTTGCTCTAGCAAAGGAGACCTACTCCTTGTAAAAAAAAAAAAAAAAAAAAAGTGTCCACTTTCGCACCATGGAACTTAAATATTATTTCATTCAACGGTACCTAGGCATTAGCTCGGTACATTTACAGCGCAGTCAATAAATAAAAAATAAGAGTAATTGTTATAGAGTTTAAGAGACGGTAAGCAAAGACAGCCTCTATGTTTTATCCAGTGGGTCTCTTTAATATTCTGGAAGAATATAATTGTACAAATCCGTCCGTCCGTTCTGCTGGACCGATTTGCTTAATTTCTGTTTTATTATCTACGGAATTACCAGTCTGTGAATCATGAGACATTGATAGGTCTCTAAGTTCAGCCAACATTGAGAAGTCATAAAATCAAATCATTAAATGATCACTCCAATAATTGCAGGCGAAGCTTACCCTAACCCGCAATACATAGTGTACTTATCAGATAAATCTGATCCAGGACACCCTAGATTTGCCATAAGTCACAGAATAATACACAATAACAATTTTGAGGGAAGATAAAGAAGATTAATGTTTTAAAAAATGATAGGATACAATTAACCATATTAAACGGCATGAACTCCATATAAATGGTGTCGAAGAATCGAAACGGAGTATTTGAGAGTGAGACGACTATCTCCTCTTGTGGACTTATCGCTAGTTTATATTTTTGTCGCCATCTTTCGCAAGATTTGGGAACTGTTCCCCTCGCACCAAAGAAAAGTCCAGTCACAATAATTTTTTTTTTAAGGTTATACGACTGAAGAAAGAAAGGGATGGTTGGATTACAGATATCCTTTTTCTCATTGTCTACGTCAGTCGGCTGAGAGGCTGAAGATTCAAAGCGTACTGTAGGATCAATAATTTCTGCTTCGTTCCTCCGTCTGCCAATCGCTATAATATCAATCCTGAGAGTGCTGTCTCCAACGGCGATGCAGTGGACTTCTTCGTACACTTCTAGATTTTTAAGACGAAGAGCATTAACAATCAGGTTTCTGATGATGTTATGGCGTTTGATCCTAAGCAGTTCTCCTTGAGGGCAACTCCCCAGCACATGTGGTAAGGTTTCATAGTCACTGCAATGTCTGCAGTGGCCTGTGCTGGTAGAACGTCCCGGCAGAGTACGTACTGGTGCAACCAACGCGGTCATCTTCAACATATCCCTCCATTCCGAATAAGTTAAACCATCCCTTCTGGTAACCCAAGAATTAGTAGCAGGAACTTGAGCAAATAACTCAACACCTCTTCCTTTCTGTGGATATGCACACCAAGCTTCAAATTCGCGTGTTCCAAGTATATCGCGCAGTTGTCTAACAGATTTCGTTGATGTCTCTTCACTGAGTTGGAAGTTCAGATAGGCAGCGAGTTTTTATTGCTGTGAAATTTCGAACATAATTTACGTGCAAATCATTCACAGCTTCTAGCTTAAGATTGATGTTCAGCTGTTGAAGGTACGCTTCCCAAGTAGCGCGCATTAATGCTAACCCTTTATATTTGTGGCTCGAATAGATCATACTTGTCGGCGTGTCGTTCGGAAGTTGTAGAATTTCTTTAAGTGCGCTTCTGATCATGTTGTCGGCTTTTAACAGACTTGATTTGGGAATTTTCTCAACCGAAACAGTCTGGAAGGGGTATATCAGTGTAGGGCCAATAAACTGAATACAGTCAGTTTTTGATGCGGTTAGTTCTTCACTATCATTTATACTTGTAATGTTTCCAGAGACCGTCACGATATCATCAGAATGAAGTTTACCATTTTTTATAATGATGGCATTTGATTTTTCTGCATTTATATGCAAACCTATTTCTTGAAGCAGATTTATGACAGAAGAGACTAGGGTTGAAGCTGCTGCTTGGTCTTTAGCTATGATCACCAGATCGTCGGCAAAGCATAGGGATGTTAAAGGTACAGTGTTAGGACTCAATTGAAAACCATACATTTCTGATACTTTGACGTCTGAGAGTTCATCAAGGATGTGGTTTATACCCCAGTTAAATAAGAAAGGTGAAATGGGATCTCTTTGCATCACTCCACATTTGATGTTTATCTTATCTGTATGACCACGAGCAGTTTGAACTTGTGTTGTGTTTTCTGTGATAAGGTTGACTAGTAACTTCTTAATTGATCTGGGTGGTGTAGAGTTCTCTATTGTCGCCTTTAAGTGATTGTGTCCAATGTTATCGAACGCTTTGCTGATGTCGAGGAATGCAACGCAGCCTGAAATCTTTTTCATTACAGCTGTTCGTAAAATGTCATCAACAATATTTACGTTAATGAAAGAGCCAGGGTTCATGACAAAACCTCTTTGGAACTGGTTCAAAGGGATGTATTCCCTTACAATTTTATCAAGGATCTTACTGTACTTAATATGCGCCGAATAATGGAGCAAATACTAATCGGTCTCCATTTGGACAGATCATTCTCTTCACCGCCTTTATGTATAATAACAGTTCTCGCTGCCTTGAGAACCTCAGGAATGAATCCACTTTCAAATATTCTTCTGATGATATGGGCTAAAATATTAGTAGCAAGTGGATTATAAACAGATTTCAATAAAACTTTATCCGGACCAGGGCTAGTGTCAATTGCTATGCTCTTGATAATGGAGAAAACTAACTTTTGAGATATTGAAACTGTATCATCTAAGATATCATTCGTATAATCAATATAGGAGTCTCTCATGCAGTCATTAGGGGTTTCAAATCTGTTCCTAAAATACCCTTCAACAACATCTTTCTCAAGTTTCAAATTATTAGTTCTTTTGTCACTTCAAAAAATTTGAAATTGATTTCCTCCTTTGGTAAAAATATTCATATTGAGTCAGTTCATACTCGAATTTAGCCTTCCGACGTTCACGATCATTCTTAGAGGATTTCTGTGGGTTACTGGAGGTTTTATATTGTCGGTTGTTATTTTTGTAAGTGCCACGTTTACGAGCTTCGATTTATCTAGTAACTGGACTCTTTGGACCTGACAGTAGGTCTGTAGCTGTGGCAAGGAAGTTTACAAAATTAGTGACTTGTTCATTGAATTCAGCATCATTCAGTTCATGCTAAAATATCTAACCATTTACTCAGTTCGTCATGGTAAGGTTTATTTTTTCTCTCTCTCTCTCTCTCTCTCTCTTTGATCAGAGGTTATTTTCAACTTCGTTGACCGACCATTTTCACTAGAAATAGGAATAGGATCTGAAGGTGGAATCTTAGACTGGCTAGGTGTGGTCATAGATGGATTCAACAAGCAGGCTCTGTATTGCTCTGGGTGTGATTTACTAATATATATTTTAAGACCTTTATACATTTGCCCGCAAAATTGACATTGCGTTTAGTTATCAGTGGTACTCTTATTGGTGTCATTTGTAGCCATAGTTCAGGATGTATAACCTCGATAATATAGTTACAGATTATATTTGTCAATGATGATAATTTATTAGGCCTATAGACACTTATTAAGTGTTTTAGGTTAAGACTGGTTAAGTGTGAGTAAGGGAGTACATCCCTAACTTTGCCAGGATAAATAAAACATATTACTTACTTACTTACTTACTTACTTACTTACTATTACTATGAAACCGTAGAATATATCAGAAAGTAGTGATGTGTAAAATACTTCGTCTTGTAAATGCAAACAATGAATTGAAGGTATCATAGTAGGATATATAGAGTTAAAGATGGCAAGAAAAGAGAAACAAAAATATTGAGAACATAGCCTAATTCAGACGTTGAATAATTAATGGACAGAGAACACTTATATGATAACAAGCGGCTACCTTGGTAATTTGTTGGAATTACCGCCTAGATGGCGTTGGTTTATCTTTAGCTTCTCTGTATAAACCTAAAGCTACTGGACATATAAATCAACGCTGAACAATATAAATCAAAATGGCTGTCGTCTTGGCAAAACTTCAACTCCCTTATTTAGTGAAAATTTTCTCTAATGGGAGCACAGGTATGATAGATAACATCAACTGGGGCACTATACACCTCAATACGCCACAAAGGACATGAATCAGCCTATAAATAAACACAATTCAGCTTGTTAAACCACTAATGCCACCCACTTGGATTCGGAAGGTTTCCATCATGGCCATCTGTTAACGTTTTTTTTTAAACAGATGTGATTTTCATCCTTAGTGATGTCATTGCAAGCAGCCATGTCTGTGGCGAACACTGTAGCACATATGGATTTGGCCATGTTTTATGGCCGGATGCCCTTCCTGACGTCAAGCCTATATGGAGAGATATAATCACTATTCCGTGTTTCTATGGTGGTTGCTGTGAAGCCAGAGAGTATACACTTCCTCTGATGATGGAAGAATACTATTCTCTGATAGTTACTCCATTCTCTGACCTTCTCCAGCTTCTGAATATACTCAACAGATGGCAGAACATACCTAATAACTTACATGCTGCTAAGAGAAAACAGTTTACGAACGTATAGACGGGAAGGTATCAAATCGATTAGCCGTCTGTATGACCATAATGAAGCGTGGTGACGAACTCTTGAAAAAGTGAATAGTTTACTTATCCCGAACCAGTATTCAGCCACGGCCAATAGTATGTTGCACCATCTCGGACAAGATCGTTTGAAAATGTTAAGATCCGGATACGGCCGAATGGTCGAAGCACACTGAATGGAAAGAAGTGTTATAAATTAAATTTCGAATGAATCTGTTATTCTTCTTTCCTAATCTTTTTCTACCGCTTTTTCTCCACATCTGTGGGGTCGCGGGTGCAAACTGTGTCGCACATATGCATTTGGCCATGTTTATGGCCGGTTACCCTTCCTGACGCGAACCCTATATGGAGGGATGTAATCACTATTGCGTGTTTCTGTGGTGGTTGGTAGTGTAGTGTGTTGTCTGAATATGAAGAGGAAAGTATAGGGACAAACACAAACACCCAGTCCCCGGGCCAGAAGAATTAATCAGAGGCGATTAAAATCCCCGACACGGCCAGGAATCGAACCCGGGACCCTTTGAACCGAAGGCCTCAACGCTGACCATACAGCAAATGAGTCAGTGAAATGGTTATTACGTAGCTGTGTTAAATGTCCATAAAATTATGGAACAGGGCAACAAAACAATATGACTGACAGGAATATCAAGACGAGTTATCTCACCTATTTATAAGGAATGCTGCGGAGTAGCAAGGGTCCACTTGTATATATTAAAATACGCATTTAAACAACTATGTGGAATTATCAAAGATTGCATAAGACTATTTTCTGGTTCCTCAACTAAACTGAAAGTACAACGAAGGAGAAAAACATTGCAAGTTTAATCCTCTAACACCATTAATTTCAAATAAGACATTTAAAATTACAAAAATAAGTTAGCACTAAATAATGTTAGTAAACTAACGAGATATTTAGCCAAATCTTACAGATGTTAAGAACTTTGCTATGACTTGGACATCAGTAAATTGTGATCAATGTCTAGTCCACCACAGCCATATTTTAATTTATTATTTTTTTAAATTATTGTTAACTAGTGGTATGGTGTAAAATAATTTTAATGGTCAAAATGTCTATATGAAAGTTCAATGTAACCTTGAGAAATTTGTTCAAATGAGGCTACAGCTGCTCGATATAACGTGCGAAACATGTTCCTGTTAGTGTTGTATTGTAATAAAATGTCCTTCTAGAGACAATACACATTTTTATGTATTGAATTAGGCGGAAAATACAACAAGAACTGTAACAATTATTACCAAAGATGCCAGCAAGAAACATGATCGCCACTTATTGTGATACCTCTACTGTGTCAATTATTGATCCGACGATGTGTAATGAATCTTATAATGGGCAACCCATGTTCATGTCGAAAAAAAATCTGCGCGCCACCTAGATATTATTTTTTAAATAAAGGCTAGAGTGGCTCTCGCAAAGGATACCTGCTCCTTGTAAAAGAAAAGTGCCATGTTCTCTCCATGGAACTTAAAAATAGTATTTTATTTAATGTTATGTAGGGCATCAGGTCGCTGCACCTACAGTGCACACAATATTAGCAATTGCTCGTCATAGAGTTTGGACTGAAGTGCTGATTTTGAAAACAGTTCACAACTGATGGCAACACAGTATTAAAGGTCTCGGTGTTCACTCTTCGAAATCACCTCTACAACAATTAATTTCTACTGTTGACGTCAATTTGATAGGTATTTAGGGTGAATAAATATTTGTGTTCAAAATATAGTTAGTCAAATTCCGTACAGGTCATGAAGACCCGCGGAGGGATGGAAGGCAAAGGCGTAACGAACATTATACGGGACACAAAATTGGGCCCCCCTAAAAGAAATTGAATAAAACCTATCAATAATGCATATACATTTAACTACAGCAGATACTTACATCTAATTTATGGTAAAGAACTTACTATAAGATTACAACACTAATTTAATTTTGAATGTGCTGTATTTTGTGGGGATTGAAATACAACGTAAATAACTATATATGTCTATCTTTTTGTCTTTCCCTTTTTAAAACTTTACTGTACTCAAAATCGATTCCAAAGAAATTGGACCATGCACCGTACTTTCTGGGACGCAAAAGCATTGACGATTTCAACGATATCCATAGATGACACATTCATGCTGAGGAGGCTGAGTTCACAGAGTCTGTCTTGGGTCATAAAATTCCGTAGGTAGTTCTTTATAAGTTTTACTTTCGAAAATGATTGTTTTGCGGAGGAAACAGCGATAGGAATAATTAGGTCTAAAATTGTATATTTTGGAGCCCCGATTTTATTTAATAAAAACTTGGTGCAGATATTTGTGGGAGAGCGTGGCGCTTTTATTACGAGGGACATCTATCTTAGACTCAACACAATAACAATATATTGTACCAGGAAGGCATAGGCCCTGGCACATACGAGTTATAAATTTTATTTTTGAGCATACAATTAAGTTTCGATGCATGAACAGCTGTGTGAGAGAATGTTCTCGTCTCACTGCGCTGCACGAAGGGGGAACGCAAGTCGAGCGAGGTCAAGTGACGTCACCGCTGCCTGTAGCTTACCTCCCCTTCGGAACTTTCTCGATTATTTTTATGAACTTTTTAACGCCTGGACCGATCAACACGAGACCAACGCTGAATAGTAGCTAATATTCTGGAAGTAAAACCCTGCAAATTTCAAGTCAATCCGTCCAGTGGTTCCCGAAATATAATAATTTTAAATTTTAAAGGAATTCTCGCCCCTTCATCACCTGATTCCGAGCGCTACTCGCAAGACTTGTATAAATAGGTCACTGGGCCAAGGCCATACTACAGTGTGCAGAGAGTACAGTGTGTGCAGTAAGTGTGCCGTAAGGACAGTATGCTCCGGCGCGAGGACATAGTCGTGGCCACACTCGAACGCTGTTAAAATAATACAGCAACGTCGTACGTAAAGTTTCTGCCGCGCCGCGACGACGGAAATATTCTAGATATTTCTCCGACTGAATTGTCATAATATGATACTTGTAATTTTATTAATTGAGTGAAGCTATAATTGAAAGTGAGAACTTAAGTGTCCAATATTTTACTGATCAGTATACGACATCGCAAACTTCACCAGTTTCAAGTAACTCTGAACTGTGATAATAATCTAAGTCACTGCGTATGGTGAACTGAAACCCTAATTTAAGACCATTTCAATCAATCTAAGACATATTTCTCTTACGATAGTATAACAGTGAACTGTATAAGACATTATTTCACTCGACATTCGTCCCATAACAGGGCTAGAATTGACTATTTTCCTTGTGCACTTTCTCGATCTTTCGATCACCACTGTGAGAAACCCAGGGAACATAAAGGACCTTTTATGACTATATTAAGTAGTACAGACTAGTGTGGTGTAAATTCAGCCATAAAATCGCCTTAATCTGTGAATAATATTATTTCAGAGACTGTGGTAGAGACTGTTATAAATCACATTTTTCAAGTGCTTATGGACTGTGTTCATTACTTTACAGTCGAATCTCAGATATAATTAGTGACAATTATGAACTGTGAATTCCAATTCAACACCGTAAAATTAATAAGAATAGAACTGTGCATTACAACTTATGTCGGTGTGTAGTATTAATATCCGTGATATTTGTGAATTCAATGCTGCCATTTGAACTTTCCGTGTTCCGACATTACCTCCAAGAACAACGGAAATCTTGGCAAAGTGCTACGAGATCCTGCTACATCGAACGCCGCTTCCAAAGAGGGATTTACATGGTTTCTTCAGTTATGGTACCCGTCGAGGGACGTCGACGAGGGAGATTGACGTGGTATCTTCACTGAACGCCGCCGGTGCTGAGTTCGAGCCTTGGCCGCACTCTGCGGAATGTTCCAGACACCAAGTCGCGTTACAGCACAACTCCAACACTTGTAAGCAGATCTTCTCGTATTCTGAGTGAGTAATCACAACTGACTGACTTTTTACCATGCACTTAGTTCATTACAGTGCTCAACAAGTGCTTCGTTGCGAATATCAACTCGTAACATATCGTCATTTAAAAGAAATTCGTATTTTGCTTTTAAACTAGTAAGTTCTTTTCAAAGTCATTAAATAGTTGAATTCACTTTACCTAGATGAACTTAAGGATTTACAAGTGCTCTATTAATTTCATTTTTCAATTCAAACGAACTGTAGAGACATACAGCAAGTGATCAAATATTTTATTTAATTTATCAAATTTTTCACGATAGTTTGTGTTCATTTTATGCTCTAAAAATTAGAAAGACTGTAGGTCAGCACCATAAGTGAAGTACTGGATAATATTCAAGGTGCTGAGTGTTATTTTGTGTTTGCATTTAAATTAGATTGTACATGATCTATGAAAGAGTAATCATTATTTTGGACATTCTCAAGCAAATAGACGTCACAGAAGATCGTAACATAAATCTTTTATTTTGCACTTTTCGGCAAATATTAGCTAGAAATTTGAGTTTGCAATTCCAATTGCAGGGTGATATTTCTGTGGATATTGTTAATAAACATTATCAAAAAGATTTACCATCTATTATTCGCCCTGCGATACTATCCGTCTCTGTACCTGCTCCAAAATCAACCGAACACTACCTGAGATCCTTCCCATGCTCTAGCCCCACAATCATTTTCCGGTACTATATATATATACTAGCAAGGTACCCGTGCTTCGCTACGGTATTATACTGAAATTTATAATTGAATGCTTATTGTTTTAGATATATAATCCGCCGAAATTCGCGATTTGACACGTTTTCAGCGAGAATCCACCAAAATTCCCGATTTGACTCGTTTTCTATTAGATTACGGCTGGTTTCCTCCCATTTTTCAATCTTCCTTTCCAGCAATCGATTTCGTACTTCCCGGGCTAGGCTCAGGCATTCTTCCCGGTCAGTTGGGTCCGTAAATCTTTGCCATACCGTATTTTCCTATAATCATTTTTAATCTGGATAAAATCCTTCAGGAGATCCGGCGTAGTGTCATATTGGGCGCCTTGGCGGCAATGAACCCGCGGCCGGACTGCATTCTTAGTCATTACCCGTCCAGGAGCCGTTTCCAGCACGGTCCGCATATTTGACGACGGTCCGGAACATTATTATTATTATTATTATTAATGTTATTCTTATTCTTTCTATTATGTGTTGCTGGGATGAATGATGACAGGGAAAACCGGAGTATCCGGAGAAAAACCTGTCCCGCCTCCGTTTTGTCCAGCACGAATGTCACATGGAGTGACCGGGATTTGAACCACGGAACCCAGCTGTGAGAAGCCGGCGCGCTGCCGCCTGAGCAACGGAGGATCCTTATAAGTACATTAAGAACAGTAAAATCAATTGGCCTCACCTCCTTTTACACCCCATCGCCGTTAGTTTTTACTGCCAACCGCCCCCCCCCCCAAAAAAATTAAAAGAAGGCGTGTTTCTTTATGTTTAAGAGAGATTCCAAACACCAATGTTCACGTCTATTACCTTCAGTTTTGAGATATAAGTATCCCCATAAATATAACTTACTTTTGTCACTTCATTTCAAACTACTCCCCCCCCCCCCAAGTGAATTTTCCCGCAAAAAATACTTGTTTCTTTAATAGTGAAGGATCTTCTAAATACCAATTATCACGACTCTAACTTCTTCACTTTTAGATTTATGTGTCCTCATGAAAGGAATTCAACTCCTTTACACTCCCGCCCCCCAAGATGGTTTCCCCCCCAAAACGCGTTTTTCTTTGTTTTTAAAGGAGATCCAAATTCGAATTTTCACGTCTGTTACAACTTTAGTTTTTATTAGATGTATATATTCTCATACAATTAAAGTCAATTAATTTTTCAATTCTTTCACCCCCCTCCCCCCCCCCGCTTCATTGGATTTTCCGAGAATACGTGTTTCTTTACTTTTAAAGCAGATTGCAAATATCAAATTTCACGTCTGTAACATCTTCATTTTTAAGATATCAGTAGCCTAATTAAAAGAATTCAACACCATTTTCAGTCACTTTCACCCCCCCCCCTCCACCCAAGTGGTATTTCCGAAAATTAAAAATACACGTTTCTTTATGTTTAATAGAGATAAAAATACAATTTTTCACTTCTGTAACATGTTAAGTTTTTTTAGATATACTGTAAAAATTCTCATTTTAAAATTTCACCCCTTTTGGGTTCCCCTTAAGTGGAGTTTCCAAAAACAAATCACCTATGTTTCTTTACATTTACAGGAGATTCCAAACACCCACTTTTTACGTCTGTAACATTTTACGTTTCCAAGATAATCTTTCAAAAAATTCACCCCAATTTGTCACTTCTGTTTAACCGCCATTAATAGGATTTTCCAAAAACTAAAAAAATACGTGTTTCTTTATTTTTAAAGGAGATCCCATATACAAATTTTCAGTTCTGTTCCTTTATTTTTAGAGGAGATTCTAACTACCAATTTTAACATCTGTAAATTTTAATGTTTTAAGATGCAGACACATTCATTTTAAAAAATTCACCCCGCTTTTCACCCCTCAATATTTGGATTTTCCAAAAACGAAAAAATACGTGTTTCTTTACATTTAAAGTAGATCCCAAATACCAATTTTCAGGTCTGTAATATCTTCAGATTCTGAAATATAAGTAGCCTCATTAAAGGCATTCAACCCATTATTCAACCTTTTACACCCTTCCTATTGAGATTTTCCGAAAACAAAAGAATACGTGTTTCTTTATTTTTAAAGGAGATTCTAAATACCAATTTTTACATCTATAAACTGTAACAGTTTTGAGATATAGATACACTCATTTTAAAAATCACCCCCTTTTCACACCCCCCCATTTATTAGATTTTCCAAAAACAAAAAAATCCGTGTTTCTTTATTTTTAAAGGAGATCCCAAACACCAATTTTCAGGTCTGTAATATCTTCAGTTTCTGAAATATATGTAGCCTCATCAAAGGCATTCAACCCCTTTTTCACCCCTTTTCACCACTCCTATTGCGATTTTCCGAAACAAAAAAAAATACGTGTTCTTTATTTTTAAAGGAGATTCTAAATACCAATTTTTACATCTATAAACTGTAACAGTTTTGAGATATAGATACACTCATTTTAAAAAATCACCCCCTTTTCACCCCCCCATTAATTGGATTTTCCAAAAACAAAAAAATACGTGTTTCTTTATTTTTAAAAGAGATCAAAAGTACCAATTTTCAGGTCTGTAATATCTTCAGTTTCTGAGATATAAG
The DNA here is from genome assembly GCF_040414725.1 of Anabrus simplex. Taxonomy (NCBI): domain Eukaryota; kingdom Metazoa; phylum Arthropoda; class Insecta; order Orthoptera; family Tettigoniidae; genus Anabrus; species Anabrus simplex. Next base: position 117,099,096 of record NC_090267.1, on the reverse strand, counting down.
TACTGGTATACTGATTAAGGGCATTCAACCCATTTTCCCCATTTTCACCCCTTTTCACCCCTCCTATTGGGATTTTCTGAAAACAATAAAATATGTGTTTCCTTATTTTTAAAGAAGATTCTAAATACCAATTTTTACATCTGTAAACTTTTAAACTTTCGAGATATAGACACACTCATTTTAAAATTTCACCCCTCTTTTCACCCCCTTAGCGAAGGAATATCCAAAAATCCTCTCTTAGCGAGCACCTACATCTTAATATGAATATATCCCCAAATTTTCATTTCGTTACGTCCAGTAGTTTTGGCTCTGCGATGATGAATCAGTCAGTCAGTCAGTCAGGACAAGTTATTTTATATATATATATAGATATATTTGCTATTTGCTTTACGTCGCACCGACACAAATAGGTCTTATGGCGACGTTGGGATAGGAAAGGCCTCGGAATAGGGAGGAAGCTGCCGTGGCCTTAATTAAGGTAAGCCCCAGATTTGCCTGGTGTGAAAATGGGAAATCACGGAAAACCATCTTCAGGGCTGCCGACAATGGGGTTCAAACCCACTATCTCTCGGATGCAAGCTCACAGCTTCGCGTTCCTAACCGCTCGGCCAACTCGCCTGGTACAATAATTTGTAAACAGATGCAACCATCCGATATGTACTCTACATACGCACTGTAAACACTTACTTTTTTATGGCCCATTCTACAAACACATGACGATGTCACCTTTCTGGTTTAGAGTGACATTCGGGTAAAGTTATTTATTCATTTATTTAGTGTTTCTGAGGAAGTCTGTGGGCCCCTTAAGCCCCGGGTCCACCTGCACTGTAGGCCTTGCAGGCTCTAACGTTACGCCGTTGGTGGAAGGTAAAGGATTCTACCATTTGAAACTCGGCTGTAAGTGGGATATGATGGATAGTTCTATGTCCAACCTCCTTTGTCCATCAAGCGGTATGTCGTCTAAATTACCGAAAGAAAAGCACGCCGGATACATTAGTGCTATTTTCGTGTGTTTTCTATATTTTTTTTTTCTGTCAGACTCATACATCCATATTTGGTATAAGCTGAGTGAAAATCAGGGCTAAGTGACTCTCCACAATCTTATTTCTAGATTTTCGACTTCATTTATGGGAAATCGAGCCCATGTCCTTCCGGGTGAACAAAACACCGCCCTTGCCACCTAAGCTGGTTAGCCCCATTAATTAATCTATCAATACAGTTGATGGCGAAAGGTACACAAATGTTCATAAAAAATGAGCACATTGAAAGACTAGAGATAGGAAGTTGATATTCACGGGACATGTTCATTTGTACGTTCTGCGGAAGTCATGTTGGCTAGTAGGCAATGGGCACTGATAACTTGTTCCATGCGTGATGGCATCGACGCGTATAAGACGTGAATGGTGTCCTGGGGTATAGCCATCCATGCTGCATTCACCTGGTTCCGCAGTTCATCTTTGGTGGTTGGCATTGGGTCACAGCGCCGCACCCGTCGTTTCACCATATCTCACACATTTTCGATTGGCGACAAGTTCGGAGATCGGGCGGGCCAGGGCAATAGTCTGACATCCTGTGACAACAAGAATGCACGTGTTCGTGCAGCATCATGCGGTCGCGCATTGTCCTGCGGACATATGACGTCTGGGGTGTCGCGCAGAAAGGGTATGGTTACGGGTCGCAGGATGTAATTCACGTAGGCCAAATTGGTCACAGTGCCCCCCATGGACATGCACCAACTGTGTTTTGTGGCGATACCCTCTAGCAACCCACACCATAAGACCTTGAATTGGTGATGTATGTCTTGTGCGAATGCAGTCAATGTGATGCATATCCCCCTTGTCTGCGGCGAACCAAAATGCAACCATCATTTTCAAACAAACAGAACCTGGATTCGTCCGAAAACTATCTGCTGCCATTCCTGTCCCCAGTGACATCGTTCCATACACCATTGCAGTCTGGCATGTGTATGCACATTAGCCAAAGGTAGGCGGAGAAGTGGACAATGCGCCGGTAACCCAGACCATAATAAACAGCGATGGACTGTCACTCCTGATAGTGTACGATGTGTTACGCTGTTCCACTGTTGCGCCAGAGCCGAGGAGGACGCAAATCTATCCTGCAATGCCATTCGGATAAGGTGTCAATCTTCCCGGGGGGTGGGTTTGGGTGATGCAGCCAGACCCATCTCGTCGTATTCTACGGCCTTCTGTGAATCATTCTGCACTGTCGACACACTTCGTCCCATACGAGCAGTAATTTCCCGGATGGATGCATCACGTTCTCTCATGCCACTAATACGCCCTCTTTCAAACTCACCCATTTGACGGTACACTTCTCGCATACGTCTGCGAGGCATCCTGCACGTCTGCTTAAGTCACACTGATCCATTACCTTCGGTTTATGGAGACAACGAGAGTCGCAGGCAAATTTTACCAGTCGGTGGTGGTGCACTGAGATATCGATGTGGACCTTGAACCTGAAGGCCGACATGGTTCAAATGTTAATCTAGTTTTCAGAATATACTAATACACATGTCCTGAGAATATGAACTTCCGACCTCTAGTCTTTCAAGATGTTCGGGGTTTTATGACTATGAGTGTAGAAATATGAACAGTGCCTAGATCAATTCACTCATCCCAGGGAATAACAATATACGTCAAAATTATAAGTTCTCAGGGGAAGCATGTTTTTGTTTTTAAACAATACGAAATCACTGATTCATCAAATGTTGTCAAACCAGTCTGCGTTATATGAAATAGATTTTTCAATAATAGTTTTTGCTTGATTTTGTTTGATTAAAAAATGAACGAAGTGTCCGCTTTGGATCGAGAGTGAAACAAACTTACCTTATATTGACTAGGTATTATTTCCTTATATTAACCAGTAAAAACCAAAGCGTGTATGTCACATTTGTGTATTGTTAGTAGTAAGTTTAATAGTTCTCTTTAACATAAGCAGCTGTGCAAATTCACTGTCAATAATTAATTTACAGGATGATAATGTCCACGTCCACATTAGATAAACTGACGTATCTGGTTGAAGCCCCTTATATTAACAATATTCAGAATATTAACAAAATAACTCAAGTTATCTGGTTCTTACCGACAACTGCTTTGTATTCTTGAACAACCTGGACGTAAAATTTGGCTATTTCTTCAATATTATAACGAAATGAATAATCTTGTTAGTGTCAAAGGATAAAGAGCACTGGCGTTAGTAGGTTACTGCAAAAATTAAAAGAACGAAAAAATGACTTATCTGGTTTGTAACCGAGATGAGTGAAATACAGATGAGAAAATCGTACATTACTATAGTACTTTAACATCCAGGCACTGTGTTTCTAATAATTTACTGCACCATGACCAGCGACTGTCAAAGACACCCTAAAATACATCTGTATTATTACTATTTAATCTCCAAAATGCTGTGAACCCTATTTTACCATAAGGTATGTTAGGGTTGTAGTTTATACAAAATATACAATTTATCTAATAAAATTCAATACATAAACAGCAAAATAAACAGAAATGGAAAGATAAAAGTATGATATATACAATCCTTAATACTAAATATATACAATACATATGTTAAACGGCTAATAAGCAGACAATATCAAATTATATATGTTCAAATACATAATCAAATACATCTGCATTAAATGAGCCGTAAAGTTAGAAGACTACTTTCGAATAACGCCAATTTGGATATTTTTATAGCGTGTTGTGATAAAAAGTACTACATATCCGTATAACAGTCAATTTAAAATGTATGAGTCTGACAGAAAAATGGCTTGGCGCAAAAAAAAAAGTCCGAAATATGCGATTCAAAAAAATTAGAGATATCCATCTAATGGAAGTGATGTTCCCGGCGTGCTTTTCTTTTGATAATGTAGGCGGCATGCCGCTTGATGGACACAATGCGTATCATAAACAAAACCTAACCGTCCTGTGGCAGAGCACAAATTTTCGGGATCAGGAATACATACAACATCAGCCAAGATAATGAACTCAATGATTAAGCTTGAAGTAGCAGAATGTGGCTACTGCTCAAAAGTTCAAAGATGCCTGAAATTCTACCTGATCTCAAATCTGAGAACGTGTAGAGTGAATTAAATAAGCGGGCGAGAATGGACTGGAAAGAAGACTAATATGAAAATGAAGAAATACAAATCCAGAACACTGAAGAGTCAGTTTGTTCTATGCCAAGATGACTGGAAACAATCATTAAACAAAACTTAGTACGAGATTCAGTTTTACTTTTCATTCGGGAACACATTACACAGTAGCCATTAACCCGACACAAAAACCGTGTTGCACGGTGTTTTATAAAGTAATACTTAGAGGCATGGTTTTTTCGTATTAATTTATGTTCGGTTTCGCGAGAAGGAAATAATTTTTCGCGTTATTTCGCGAAATAGGACTGACCCCATCGCTGTAATTTCGCTTTAATCCTTTCCTAAAGTATTCATAAAAAGTTTTAATTGGTGAGATTTGTGAATTATTTATGTTAAAGGTACATAAATATAGACAAGCAATATTGATAATAATCATTCATTATTCCTTATGTAATCTTGATTAGAACTATAATATAGCCCTAATCAAGATTACATAACAAATTACCATTTCACCCTACATGGCCATAGCGTTCACCAAATACAGTAGAGACAATACGCGACACTCTGCGAGATATCGAGGGACGGCGATTAGATCTCTATCTAGCGGAGTAACCTGAGAGTTACTGATCCTGTCATAAGAGCAAGTTTTTGTTTGTGAAGTTTCTGGGGTTATTCATGCGTTTGCATTAAGGTGACATAAGTAAATAGTAACATGTGTCATTCCTTTATATCTCCTGCCAATATGAGTGGAAAGATATATGCTGCATTTGGCTGCAATAACTATGAAGTGCAGAAGGATTAGCGGTCTTTGTTCCGTTTCCCTCGTGGCAAGAAAATGTAAGTAAATACTGTGTTTGCATATATATTCTTCCAGTTACAAAAGATATATTTATAGAAGGCCTACTTCCTAAACTTCTGACCTGTGCGACCCATATTTGCACTGGCTCAGAATATAATAAGCTTATTTTATTGTATTAGTGCAGTAGTTAACCTTCAATACCGATATGTTGTTGTTAGTGTAATCTGTGAGTTTTGATTTAATTCAGAAAAATGCACATGCATATGTGTGGTGTGGCTGGTTGTGCTCCAAGTTACCCCATTTGGAATGCCGTAATGCATTGTCAAGCACTGAAGAAAATATGGGTGATTTAAGAAATGTGATGATGATGATTCAAATTTGCTTTACCTTAATGTATTGGCAAGTATTGCTTATAGGGAAAATTTGATTGTTTTTGCGGCTAAATTTATAGATTTTCTTTCTGTTAGTAGGCTTCAAGTGAAAAGGAAAATCGTCCAGCTCTTAAATGTAAATTCAATGAAATCATGTGTGTAAGGAATGTGCCGATATTTTTATTGACAAGTGTCCTAATGTGATGCACAATGCTTTTAAATGAGGAAAAAAAATCTAGCCGTGAAAGTTCAGACAAGTATGCTAAAGCTAAAAAAGTAATGCATAAATGGAAGATCAAGCCTTTTTACAGCAGTCCATTTCACATCTTGATTATATGTCTACTGTAATTTCAGTCTTTAAATAATAACCTGTTAAATAAGTCTTTATTCTTTTATCCAGAATTGCTTTAGCAACTTTGAAATTAATATTTTAGCAACACTTTCTTTCTAGACGTAATTTATTTATCCATTTCCATTGATATTTGTATTTAGCGCGAATTTTCAGGTCACGCCACTAGGAGCGCCACTTGCGAATTGTCTCCCATTTTAACACGGCTAAATCCGGAAGTGTCGCGTATTGTCTCTACCAAGGCCCTACACCGCTTGCTGCGCAGTAGCGTGTGACTGGGGAAGAGCTGTCCATGCGCGTATCGCCATGTTGCGGGCACTCCACAGCTCGCCGAGTTTATCGTAGTATGGAATTCATGCATTAACTTCAATTACGCACGAATGAAAACGCCTGTCGACAGGTTACTTTTATTCCTGCGATACAGGATAACACCGTAAGAAAAGATGTTCATTAGATACATCCAAAATAAAATGTTAAAAAGGTGCCGCTTTAGAAAACAGAAGATCCGTACGGAAATATTTCATTCCAAGCAACAGAGAAACTAAGCTATTCGCAGGTCCTAATTCATTAATAATAAATAGCACAGCCTACACCGACTAACGTGAATACACGCAATAAATATACAAGAATACAAGAATCAAGACGGAAATAACACGAAAATGATACTTATCCATAGAAACTGAACACATTTGCATTTTCATTGAACAAATCCCCACAGACGTAATAAAACAACATTTAGAAAACTGAAAACTTCAAAATACACTACTATTGATAGTAAATATATACCTACGTAGATAAACAAATGTCTTGAATTTAGAGAACACTCTCCAAAAAGAGAAAAACATTGTATACCAGAACATTAAATTAATAATCTTCAAGAAAGAATAAGTAGCTCACATTAGGCGAACTATAATGATCATGTTTGTAACTGATTTGTTTGCATATTTGGAATAGACACATGCAATTAAATCCTAGACTCGGCAGTTAAGCTTTCATGAAAATACCAAGTCATTTTCAAATCACAGCAGTTTACAACTTCAGTATGATTTACAGATCACGAGAAGAAAAACAATATTTTACCTGTGACTTAGGAGACTGAAGAACATTAATTGCTTTTAAAGATAACGACAAGAAAGGCTTCATTATCGATCCGACCATCCGATTCGAGCACCATGTCGGCCAGTCTACTGAAATTCATCTTGAAAAGCAGAACATTTACGCGCCCACCATTCCGTTCTACAAAAATAAATACCAGCTGAATGAAGTAGAGATTATCTGCCTAATGATTGGTGCTCGTGGCACAATACCTGCCTTGTTCGTAGAATTCTGGAAGAAGTTCGAGCTGCCTATGAACAGCACTGAAAGAATAGTTACCACCACCATACGTGGATCTGTACACATTTTGAAAACTCACCTGTTCGGACCTCCATAATTTAAAAAAAAATCCGTATCATCGCTATATTTCTATGTGATAAAAACATTCTCTATCCTGACATGCTTTACTTTGTCCATTGTGACAAACCGTAATTGCGGGAAGTCGTTGATTCGTTCAATAAATATATCCATCAATTCTTTCGATATTTACAGTATTTACAAACAGTTGTATCAAAAGCAAGAATCTGTAATAATGGCAAAAAGAAAACCTGTGAAATAGAATGATTTCTATGAAAGTTACAAGGCAGATACTTTCTTTCTGATGAGTGATCACAGCAGGTATTATTCAGTACTATGAACAGATTGTTGAAAAGGTACATGACTGCAGAAATCTGTAAAAAAAAAATAATGCTATGCCCAGTGTTCACCACAAGTAACTTTACTTACTTTACTAATTCCCATCTGAATGAAATTTCTCCTTTTTATTATTTCCAGTATATGAAATAGTATATCAGGATGTGCATACCTTCAATTATGATTTCTATACAGTTTGGAAAATAGCTATCTAAAATCTACTGAGATATGAGATTTTTATAGACCTATGTTTTGTGGGCCTTTCTGCACTAAATAATTGTGGTCAGATGAAATGCACTGTGTAACAGTACTTACTGAACTGCTATATGGACTGGGATCTATGGTGTTATTCTGTTGATTTGCCCCTCCAAAATCTAACTTCATTTTAAAAATCCTACAAGGAGCCTTTTCAGTCTGAAAAAAAATATAGGCCTATTGGGTCTACCATAAGCAAAACCTTATCATTGATAAAAAATAAAAATAAAATGAAGTAATACAATATCTTATCCAATTTACTTGACCTACAAGTACCTTTGTTTAGATGATCTGGAAAGTCAAACAGTGTTAGCACTGCATCATCTTTCAGAAATTTGTTCCCTTCAGATTGCCAAAAACTTGCTTCTCTGAAGTGAATTGAACATAGTCTGTGGGAATAAGTTGGAACAAACTTGTCTCTTTAAAGGCAGCAAGCCACTTCGACAGAAGTTCAGGTTTATTCAACGGAAACCTGTAAGCAATATGTCTAAAAATATTAGCCATGTATTAGATATCAAAGAAATGAATATATTTCTATCTCCTCCTTTTTTTTTCTCAACCATTCCTGGTACAATGACAGAACATTCTCCCAGTGATTTATCACAAACTATTCTTCTGCTACATAAATAGAACCTCATGTGATATATTTCAGAACAGAGTGGTTGAGCCAGCAATCATTCACATTTCACTACATTATTCTACATTTTGAAAATATTCTTTCTGAAAAAACTCATTACACTAGTGCTTCTCTACCTCATAATTCTAAATGTATCTAACAATGAAAAGAATACCTAGCTTAGTTTAAGTTTCTCTGAATTAAATATATTTTTACCAGTTGGTTAAATTTAAGGGAGGAAAAATATATCATTTAGGATGCAAAATTCCCTTTCACACTATTCTCATCTTAAATACCAATATTAGGCCTACTGATTTTATAAACTCGAACTGAAAGGAGATTTTCTGAGCACAAATTAAAATTGAAAATGTGTTCTAACTTTTCTATTACAGGAATATTATGATTCACATAAGGAAAAGGCAAAGGGGCTTGAATATTAAGCATATATGAATATAATAGTTAAACAGATATTTTTGTTTGTGTTTTCTAGTGCCTAGTAAAATTTCTCTAGAACAGCATATTTAACTATTCTTTTATTATAAAGGCGATGTGAAAACATGGATAATGGTATCAATAAATCATTTTCCTGATAATTGTTAATAATCTGAAGCCATCATTTGACCTAAAAAATAGATGGGTTTACCAAGCTTTATCAATCATATTTTTCGGATTCTAGGTCCGTGTTGATCGAAATTTTAATACAGGTACGCAGTCTGTAAGAACAAAATGTGTTCTTTTTCAGAATGGCTGTTAAATTCTTAAGAATTGTCCCTAATGAAATGAAAATCGCCAAGAAGAAGAAGCCTAAACATTGAGAATGCCACGTCCATACATCCCTGAATCCCCCACTCTGTAGCCCATTCTCGATTATGGTAATTTTATAACATTTAAATTTCTACTCACTTGTGAAAAGAAATCCCAGTTCCTTTCTGATACCGATTTGTGCAACTGAAAGCTGCACAAGAGGTTACCATCGTGAATAGTTCTCCACTCAGCACTTACGGCTTAACTTAGTCCTACTCTCCTTTAATATCGCCAATCAATGTAAGTTCGCACTTATCACTAAAAATAGTTGCCAATACTATAAATTATCACTTTACCACATAACACAATCACAGATCCGCTAACCGATAGGAATCACCATGAAAAGCACACAAGAAACTGTAAACATCACCACGTGTTAACCATTCATTCAAAACTGAAGTGCCCGCAACATGGCGATGCGCGAAGATATTCAATTTCCCGCATAGCACCAGCGCGCTCTGTGAGTCTAGATAAGTATTATTAAAGCCTTTGGTCTCTACTGTATTTGCTTTCATCTATATGGCCATACCATTAAGGAATTTTATAGAATATTAATACGAAGAAATACTTCTGTCGAAACGAGAAATCCTTATTCTGTCTGATATTGGAATACAATTTCAAGATCGTTATTTTCCATGAATTTCGTTGCATTTTCGCAATTATCGCAAAATAAGTCAATTTCGTTTTAAACTGACCTTGTCGCTTTAATTCGCGAAACAAAAATCACTAATTTCTTAACCAGAACCATATGATTCGCTAAAATATTTCAAAATCGCTTCAAAATATTTTTCGTCGCGTTTATAGTTAATGCGAAAAAGTCGTGCCTCTAGTAATACTGTTTATGGAGCTGCCATTCATTATTCTCCAGCCAGGAATCAGCCGTTTGTATTTTATGTCACTATTAAGAATCTACAGTGCTAAACCTGAGTTCGCAATCTGAGTAGCCAGTGTAATGCGAATCAACTAGTTAGAAGACATACTGCAATTCCAACACACGAAAATCGTGGCACTTTTCTCCTTATTTGTGGGATCATGGGTGCGACGTGTACGGCACATGTGGACTTGGCCCTGTGTTTTCGGCCGAATCCCTTCCTGTCGCCAACCGTGTGTGAAGGGTTGTATCCACTATTGTGTGTGTTCTGTGGTGGTTGGTAGTATAATGTGTTGTGTAAAACTGTGGCACGCTACCAGGGCTAAATCGGAACTTACGAAGAAAAATTACTATTACCTCAGCTTTGTCCAGTACTGAATTCGGAGAAAGATCTACACTTCACCGAGGCTGCTTCTACTTAACTACTGAAAATTCAGAAATTGTATATACACCCTCTTTAACTCACACACTAAAAATATAATGATCGTAAAGTATTCTAAAATTGTGTTAAAAGAATAGTCTAAGTTTAGATGGCCACACTTAGTACCTTTGGGTGTGTAGAGGAGAGTGAATACAAGACTAACTGATGAAATAAAGACTTAACTCCAGATAACTTAATTGATCTCAAGTTCAAAGAAAAGACGAAGATACAATTATCATTCACTGTATATATCACAATTTAAAATCGTCCCCTGAAGGCCAAACTTGCAAACAATAGCCTACTGACGAAGAGAGTGAACATAAAGCTTTCTCAGGCGCTCCACGTAACCTTTTATCCCTGAAAATAGCTGTCCATGGTTCCATTTTTCGGAGATAGTAAAAAAAGAACGAAAATACATTCCGTACACTCAACAGGACAGCTTAGCGCATTATTTTCTTTACAACTGGCTTTACGTTGCAACAACACAGGGAGGTCTTATGGCAACGATGGGACAGGAAAAGGCTAGGAGTGGGAAGGAAGCAGCCGTGGTCTTAATTAAGACAGAGCCCCAGCATTTGCCTGGTGTGAAAATTGGAAATCACGGGAAGCCATCTCCAGGGCTTCCGACAGTGGGGTTCGAAATCACTATCTCCCGAATGCAAGCTCACAGCTGCGCGCCCCTAACCACACGGCCAACTCGTTCGGTTAGCGCATTAAAAGCTCTGGACAGAATGATGAAAATCCACAGCCTAAGCAAGAGGTGGGCTTCGAATCAGACGGTCGACTTTCCCGGAAACAGTTTTCTTGGTAACCTATTCCATTGCGGACAAACACGGCATTTTTTACAAGGCAATGGCTGCTTTCTTCCCAACTCTAATCTCAGTTAGTGGAATTACAAAAACACAAACTAAAACAGATCTCACAGAAATACAGTTTTATGAAATGGAATTTACGCACACAACAAGTACCAATATATGATAACAAACTTATTTCAAGTTCCTAAATGAAGAAGCAACAATAACGCCGACGATGACAAAACCTCTAGTCCCTAAATGAATATGCAACAGAAATGCTGACAAAGACAAACATTCTTTACTGAAAGGTTTGAGTCCTTCTACACATCTAGCACCAACGAAGTGTCCCCTGCAGATGTAAAACATGATACTCATGCTGTTATCTGCATTTTCGTATGATATTAATTTTAGCAGTTGGATAAACAACCTACTTACGTAACACCCTGTAGTTCATGTCGCCGTCCTTAGCTTTTAACACTATATTCTCATTGAAGAACAAAGAGGTTTATTGCAAACGAAGCTGCGAAACATGCCAACTTAACTCAATGATCGTGTCTACTTACGCTTCATCAAGTGCGCGCGTGATCTGATGTCGATGAAAACTGACTCCCAGAGACGTTGACCTGCCTGGTCTTACTTACTCCACGTGTTGCTACCTATAAAGAAACCTCTACACTTCCGGCGAGAAAATAATAATCTTAATTTAATTTCCGAAACTAAATTACCATTAGAGCGCAATGGGCTGGTACCCAGTGTCCTAAACTTTTAGCAGCTATTTCGGTTCTTTTAAAATCTTCGTACGGGCACCAACGATACATTGTACGAGAGACAATGAAAGGTGGTGGTGGTGGTGATTATTGTTTTAAGAGGAAGTACAACTAGGCAACCATCCTCTATATAACACTAATCAGAGGGAAAAATGGAAGGGGTCCGACACTTCGAAAAATGAAGATATCGGCCAAAGGAAGGCAAGGGCCATGAAGGGCGTGAAAATGAAAGACTCCCTAGCCCTCGCAAACCTAACAGCGTCGGGGTCGGAAAAGAACAAGAGTTGACCAAGAGAGGTCGGATAGGATAGATGAAAGTGAGGAGCCTGACACAAGTAAGTGGAAGCAATGCCAGGACTCAGCTAAGGGCCCCGTGGTCGCCAACCCACGCTCCAAAGTTCAGAGCCCCTGGGGCCTCTTTTAGTCGCCTCTTACGACAGGCAGAGGATACCGTGGGTGTTATTCTACCGCCCCCACCCACAGGGGGAAGAGACAATGAAACCCCAAGGCAAAATGTGTGGTATTAAGTCGAATATTTTGATATCTGGTCAGTGATCAGTGTACGGCTACATGGCTAAATAGTTAGCATGCTGGCCTTTGGTTCAAGGAGTCCCGAGTTCGATTCCCGGAAGGTAAAGGGATTTTAACTGTTATGGACTAGGTGTTTGTGACGTCTTCAGTATTAGATTTCATCTTAGATAAGGCCACATCCTCACAGACGCGCAGGTCGCGGGCGTCAACTCGAATGACCTGCACCAGGCCTCTTCGAAGGCCAAACGCCATCATCATCATCATCATCATCATCATCGACCCCTGACTTAGCTGGGACGCCTATGTCCACATTTGGACGTTTACAATTTTCATACTAGCTGTATTTTACCCTCAACAAGAAAATATTCTCTCTCTCTCTCTCTCCCCCCCCCCCCCTCTCCCACCTCCTTACTGGTGATGATGATGATGCTTGTTGTTTGAAGGGGCCTAACATCGAAGGTCATCGGCCCCTAATGGTACGAAATGAAAGAACAAAAATTGCAAAGGCATCCACTGACCAAAATAAAAATAAAATATGGCATGAAGAATGAATGGATGGATAGGAACTCAACAAAACACAAAACAAACGAACAAAAACCAGTGGATCGGACTCAATACAGATCGAAAATAACATTATTACCGACCAAGGAACCACTTATAAAGCACAATGATGCTTGGTGTCTAAAGGGGGTGCAAAATCCACGTCTAAGGCCCCACAGAATGGTACATGTCGCGAGTAAAATAGAACCATGGTATGTGTCATGTTGGGGTATTAATCAGAAGTAGCGAAGACTCACGGTGTTCCACAAAAGATGGTATTACTCACAAGTATTGCAATACGTACAAGTAACGCAGACCTATGGTGTGTCTCACACAATGGCCCAACTCAGAGTCAACGCAAACCGAGAAGGTTCCCCACCTAGGTGTACTAACTACGGGCGCCGGTATTCCCGTGGTGTTCCTCACATAGTGGGTACTAATCACAGGCAACGCAGACCCACGGTGCTGCTCATATAGTGGTACAACTCACAGGCTACGCCCAGACCCGCGGTGTTGCACACATGGGTACGACACACGGGTACTGGAATCCACCAGGCCAGGCTTTTACTGCTACTAATCACAAACCTATTTCGTACCGAATTTAGTGGTACTACTCGCAAGTACAGGCAACCTATGGTGTTCCCCGCGTGATGGTACGATTCAAAATTAGTTTCATGGTTCTAATTCAGTCAGCCCTTGGTCGCCCCTTTTAGTCGCCTCTTACGACAGGCAGGGGATACCGCGGGTGTATTCTACATGTGTGTCCCCCACCCGCAGGGGGTCCACCTCCTTACTAGCTCTCTATATTTCATTTTTGAAGTCTGCAGAGTTCATATCGCAGTACTATACTGTAATTTGGGTTCCTTTCATTTACAACAGTATGTTATTTTTATTAGAAGTGTTAGGGTATTTTTACAACATTTTAACCGCAAACCACCTTTACGTCTACTCAATGCCTTCAGCCTTGATTACATTTAGAAAGGCGCTGAGACAATTGTAATTGTTTCCTGAATGGCAGTTTTTCTTTTTTTTCTTTTCCTTTGATGCAACACACTGGTGAACTGTTTTAATATTTGGATATACGCTTAGTTTCACTGATTCCGTCTTCCAAGAGGTTCGATGATGATGTTGATGTTTGTTGTTTAAAGGGGTCTAACAGCTAGGTCATCCGCCCCTAATGATACAAGGTGCAACGAAATGAAACGATAAGTAAAACTTCAAAATGTATCCACTGAGTGGAATCTAAAACGAATGATGAAAAAAGTGACCACGAATCCAAAACAATCAGTGGATCCGATTCACAATGCCTTATTTTCTGGGATGATGCTTGTTGTCCAAAGGGTGTCCAAATTCCAGGTCACCGGCCCCTCGCTGGTAAAGCAGAATTATGATGTTTCTCCTATAGTAGTACTAGTAAGTAAACTCGTGCCCTTATCCCGAGGTGGTGCAGCTCTTTTCAAGCACACCCCCAATGAAGGTGAGCTTCATGTGCCATTTTAACCACCTACCAGCCCTCCCGCCATTCTTAAATTTCTGGCAGTACCGGGAATCGATCCCGGGCCACCGAGGACGTAACACTAATAATTACGCTACGGAGACTAGTACTAATCATAGGTAATGAAGAATGATGGTGTTCCTCACATGGTGGTACTAATCACAGATAATGTAGACCCAGAGTATGTCACGCATAACGGCACTACTCATAAGCAACACAGACCCATGGTGTTCCTCACATAAGGGTACTACTCATAAGGAACGCAGACCCACGAGGCTCCTCACAATCAACGTAGACCCATGTTGTTCCCCACAGAGGGGTAGTTACTGGCGCCGGCTACATGCGCAATGTTCCTCATATAGTGGTACTAAACTCAGGCTAAGTATACTCACGGTGTTGCTCGCATAGTGGTACTAATCATAGGCAATGTGGACCTACGGTGTATCAGACATTATGGCACCACCCAAAGGCAACACAGATCCAAGGGGTTCTTCAAAAAATGGACTACTCCCATAGTAATTCTCCCCCGATGATACTAATCACAGACCCAGCTGGAGGCAGTAGCGGTACGTGTTCTTCAGATAGTAGTGATTATTGCTCTAAGAGGGAGCACAACCAGGCACATGCAGTAGTACTAATCGCAAGTAAAGTCGATCCATGGTGTTCATCGCTAATGGTACTAATCACAGATTGTCTCATGGTGCCAAAAGTATTATCCCTTGGTCGCACCTTTCAGTCGCCTCTTATGACCGTGCGTGTATTCTTCATTTGCGTCCCCCACCCACAGGAGGTCAGAGAGAAAAATGGAAGGGATCCAACACTTTGAAAAATGAAGTACTGAATAAAGAAAGACAAGAGCCATGAAGGGCGTGAAAATGAAAAACTCCCTATGCATCGAATGCTCTAATACAGGCGGGGTTGGAAAGTACAAGAGTTGACCAAGGGAGGTCGGACGGGATATGTGAAAGTGAGGAGCCTGGCAAAGTAAGTTGAAGCAATGCCAGGCCTCCGCTAAGGGCTCCATGGTCGCCAACCCACGCTCCCAAGTTTAGCCGCCTCTTACGACAGGCAGGGGATACCGTGGGTGTATTCTTCTTCTGCGTCGCCCACCCATAGGGAGTTCCAAGAGGTTCGATAAATATTCTCAACAGGATTAAGGTCTGGGCTGTTAATGTCCAGTATAACAGTTTCACTACATTTTGCTGAAGCTGACTCGTTCGGCAGTACAAGCTTTGCTTTGTAACGTGGGATATCGTGCCTTTAGTTGAGGAATTATACATGCATACGATTC
Organism: Anabrus simplex; assembly: GCF_040414725.1. Lineage (NCBI taxonomy): Eukaryota > Metazoa > Arthropoda > Insecta > Orthoptera > Tettigoniidae > Anabrus > Anabrus simplex. The sequence goes on along the minus strand of NC_090267.1, from coordinate 117,083,350 downwards.
GTTCCTCATTACACCTTCAACAATGAACTCATTTGTCAACCCATTTCTTTCTGAAATTACACCCAATACAATTATTTTCGTAGGATTATTTTCTTTCTTTCTTTCTTTCTTTCCTTTTTTCTTTCTTTTTTTTAATCCGTTTAACGTCCAGGTTTCGTTTTTCCCTTGGACTTAGCAAGGGATCCCACCTCTACCGCAAGGGCAGTGTCCTGGAGCGTGAGACTTTGGGTCCGGGGATACAACTAGAGAGGAGGGCCAGTACCTTACCCAGGCGGCCTCACCTGCTATGCTGAACAGGGGCCTTGTAGGGGGATGGGAAGATTGGAAGGGATAGACAAGGAAGAAGAAGGAAGCGGCCGTGGCCTTAAGTTAGATACCATCCCGGCATTTGCCTGGAGAAGTGGAAAACCGCGGGAAACCACTTCGAGGATGGCTGAGGCGGGAATCGAGCCCCCTATACTCAGTTGATCACCCGAGGTTGGGTGGACCATGTTCCAGCCCTCGTATTCACTTTTCAAATGTCGTGGCAGAGTCGGGAATCGAATCCGGGCCTCTGGGGGTGGCAACTAATCACACTAACCAATAGACCACAGAGGCGGACTCGCAGAATTATTCATTTTCAAGCAGCAGACTTACGTTGAAACAACGGAAGTTGTACGTTTAGTAAGAGTGAATGACTAGTCTGGCTCCTTAGCTGTAATAAATGGCGTGATTTTGCTTCTAAAAGCAACTGACACACACAAAAAAAGAACAGGAACATAAAATGGTAAAGGAAATCGGTTATTTTTTAATTCTGCAGAGTTTATGTCACAGTACTGCATTGTAATTTGAGTTCCTTATGTTTACGACAGTATATGATTTTTATTCGAAGTGTTACGGTACCTTTACAAATTAAATCCCGTTTCTTTGGTAATATTTTGTCTGCATTTAATTTTCCACAATGAGTGTTTATCTATCTCTCATCGGAAGAGAAATGTCAACAGTATAGGGAGATATCATGAAGACGAGATCAACTCATTTCGGGTGAGTACACTTGGTAAAGACACATTAATACTTTTTTTTTTTTTTTTCCTGATGACTGGGAACAGACTGTGGATGTTCATACTGTATTTCACTTAATATGGGTATTTATAGCATAGTGTCGGTTAGTCCAGGCATTTTTAATTTTTTTTCCGGCCTAGGGTCTGGTCCCGAGGTAGCTGAACTAGAGGGAGTCTAGGGCTGGCTTCAAACGAATAGCTATTGAAGTTAACCACGAATTAATGTTCCTCTGTTATATAGCTTTCACACAGAAACATCTTCACCGGGCGAGTTGGCCGCGCGGTTAGGGGCGCGCAGCTGTGAGCTTGCATCCGGGAGATAGTGGGTTCGAACCCCATTGTCGGCAGCGCTGAAGATGGTTTTCCGTGGTTTCCCATTTCCACACCAGGCAAATGCTGGGGCTGTACGGCCGCTTCCTTCCCACTCCTAGCCCTTTCCTGTCCCATCGTCGCCGTAAGACCTGTCTGTGTCGGTGCGACGTAAAACAACTAGCAAAAATACAAAAACATCATCTTCCGGAACTCCATTTATATGGAGGCCTTTCGAATTTTTTCCTATGTTCTCATTTCTTCTTGGATTGCCATTTTGCAACCTTCGCTCACCTTTGCACAAGAGATTTCAATTTTTAGCCAATACTAGTCTATCGTTACTTCAGCATAGGGACTCCCAACATTTTAATACCTATCTATAAAGGCGTATCACCACACGTCCAGTGCTACGAACCTTGACAGAACACTGCATATTTGGCTTGCTTTTTATCGTAATGGTTTCCCCGTGTTCTCAAGGCAAATGATTTACATGTTAATTAAACAGGAAATAACGCGTTATTAAAACTTAATTAGCCAAGCACGCGTTTCATTATTCTCAAGGGAAACTTTCTGTAGAATATTGTAGGAGCTTTCCACAACATTGATACTTCAATATGTGATAGCTGCGATTCGCAAACTCACTTTGTCTCTCTTCACAAGAAAAATGACAATATGTAATCTTGTTGGTTCATGCCTCCACGGCCTTATATTATCCAAACAAATAAATGGAAAACATATTTCGAATAATAATACATAGATAATGTACATTCAATATTGTACCAAGTTCATCCAAACTTGACCTACCTAATCAAGAAATCAGAACATCTTTAAATTGTCATTTTACCTTAAAATCATACACACCCATATACATTCATGGTGTTACCAAACATGTGGGAAGTAATCGGGGTAAAACAGTACACTCCAAACCAATATAAAAACTCTGTACGAAAGTATACCCTTCGGGTTTGGTTTTTCATTTCATACTCTGTCGGATATCATATATTTACGTTCTTCAAAATAATGTGGAAAGTGGAACTTTGCGATCCTGTAGTTCTTTATGGCACTCAACTTCTTTAGAATAGAATAGAACAGAACAGAACAGAACAAAATAGAATAGAACCAACATAAAACATACCATCACAAATCTTTATAAATTTATTTAAAACAGTTACGTAGAGACTTGCCAGATGGAATGCATCTTGGCCAAATCAAGTCAACTGTTTGAATGGTGGACCTTGAATTACGCATCATTTAATGCTGTATTACCTTTCTTTCTTAATCTGCTTACCCTCCAGGGTTGATTTTTCCTTCGGACTCAGCGAGGGATCCTACCTCTACCGCCTCAACGGCAGTGTCGTGGAGCTTCAGACTCTGGGTAGGGGGATACAACTGGGGAGGATGACCAGTACCTCGCCTAGGCTGCCTCACCTGCTATGCTGAACAGGGGCCTTGGCGAGGGATGGGAAGATTGGAGGGGATAGGCAAGGAAGAGGGAAGGAAGCGGCCGTGGCCTTAAGTTAGGTACCATCCCGGCATTTGCCTGGAGGAGGAGTGGGAAACCACGGAAAACCACTTCCAGGATGGCTGAAGTGGGAATCGAACCCACCTCTACTCAGTTGACCTCCCGAGGCTGAGTGAACACCATTCCAGCCCTCGTACCACTTTTCAAATTTCGTGGTAGAGCCGGGAATCCAACCCGGGTCTCCGGGGGTGGCAGCTAATCACACTAACCACTACACCACAGAGGCGGACCAATACTGTATTATTTGAATAAAAATAAAGAAATTCAACGTAGTACGAGTCGTCCTCAACTCATTCGTAAAACCTCACTTTCGGCTTGCAACGGAAATAACTATTATCGTACAGCCTCAACTACCGGGGTTCCAGACCTTTTGAAGTGGGGTCATCTAATTTAGGGGTTCTGAACCTGAGGTCCATGGACAACTCACGGGTCCGAGAATGGGATTCAAGGGGTCCGTGAAAGTCAAATAATAATTTAACATTTATGTTCACCATAATTTCGGTCTACAAATCCAAGAATAATAACCAAGAGGTTCATCACTCTGACCACGCGCAATCTGCAACCCTTCAAGCTGAGCAGTGGTCGTTTGGTGGGCCAAGGCCCATTGGAGCCATAGCGCCATGAGAATGGGATGGGTATTTACTATAACTTTACCGTAAACGGCAGAAGAGTATCTGAGAAATTTAGTTTTTGACAATGCATAGCAATATTATCAAGTATCGTAGTTAAACAGTAAACAAATTCTTCTTCTCTTCTTCTTTTCTTTTGACTTTTTTCTCAATTTATTGGGGTCTGCACCTGATATGGATTAGGTGCAGTTTTACAGCCGGATCCCCTTTCTGGCACCAAGCCTATGAAGAAAGATGTTTTCACTATTGCGTGTTTCTGTAGTGGTTACTAACATGGTATGTTGCACGTATATGAAGAGAAGTGTATTAAGACTAACACAAACAACCCATCTCCAAACCAGAGGAATTAACCATACGCAGTTAAAATCCTCGCCCCAGCCGGGAATCGAACCCAGAACCCTCTGAAATGAGAGCCAGTAAACAGACCATTCAGCTAAGGAGTTAAACGGTAAACATATATCAAAATAAAAATAATGTCGAAATCGTTGGACGTGAAAAATGGCATGCGTGTTTTGTCAAAGACCATACCACAGTTTCATCTTTTTTTCATACCAAACAACAATAACAAATACAAACTCATTGAAATGAATGTAAACGCTAAATTAAATATTTATTTTGTTTCGTTCAATTTGTACTTGTCGATCGTATTTCATTTGTGTATGTAATGGGCATTAACTTCCGCAAGATGAAGGCTGAAAAACAAAAAAACAAAAAAATGGTGAAGATGGTTATTAATACTTTATGTCAAATTTTATGAGGCAATCAATTTTCAATAAAATAAAAGCATATTCACCGCCTGCAAAGTTGTTCTTAAGTGGCTTTATATACTGTATGGAATGAAAAAAAATGCAGATTTGGTATAGGAAGAAATGACGGAAATTGGTAAATCAGAGGTAGTGTGCGTCACCGGATTTTCAAAGTGGTCCGTGACACAAAAAAAAATGAAGGACCCCTGATCTAGATGGTTTGCGTACCAATTTCACCTTTCCGATTCATCTTCAGATGACTGTTAACAGAAGATGGTTTCGTGTTTGTAACAAATAGTGTATTTGGTTGCACTTCCCCTTAAAACAACAATAATATCAACAACAGGTTCCGATTTGCTGCTGCTTACCAGCAAAGTGAAACTCAATTAGGTCCAAAGACTCGATTTCCAAAAAAAGTTAACCGAAAGAAACCGTAACATTACCTTAATGCGAAGAATAGGAAATGGGCTACCCAGTGCCTCACCATATGAGCGCATGTTAACTCCAGTGCAGGATTGCTGAAGCGGTTTCTTGAAGTCTGCATTCTTCTTCTTCGTGCCATGCCCAGTCCCCCGGACGTTGGCGATAACCACAGCTAATGCTTTTCGGTCTTCTGCAACATGGTTGTTCAATGCTCTGTCTATTTTTATTATTCAACTATTATTATCACTCGAGGACATGGATATCAGAATCGACATTGCAAGAAGTGTATTTCTGAAATTAGAACATCTAGGGTCCAACTGTGACCTCCGACTCAACTAGTAGGCGTGCCGTGAAGACTATACGTGCTTTCGCTACGGTACTGCTTTACGGTATCGAAGGATGGACACTAAGGGCTTCGTCAATGAACTGACTTCAGGCCTTAAAAATGTGAAATGCCAGCCAGTTACCTAGACCGCGTCACCAACGACGACGGACTCCGTTCCGCCTAAAATCACGCAAAACGCAGGAAACCTGCCTATTTCGGTCACATCTTCCGAAAGGACAAACGCAACCTGAAACAACTGATTATCGAAGGCAATCTAATAGGGAAACGTGGACGTGGGCGCGAAACCTCCGACAGTGGTTCAACATCCACGATATGGCAACCCTGATACGAGAAACGCAAAATAGGAAGGATAACTCTATTACGATCGTCAAGCTTCAGTGAGGAGACGGCACAGAAATAATCTATACACAGAAATACAGTGCTTACTTTACTGGCAGGATAAGCATTGCTTATTGTACCGAATTCCAGTACAGTCAAAGGGCAATTTAGAGTGCTAAACTCTTAGGGATTTCTATCAGTAGATTAACTGGTACGTTAAAAAGGTCAAAACTCTGGCCTATATCAATTGTAGAGAAGTTAAATGCACAACATTATGATTATTACTGACAGAACTATGACAACTAAAAACCAAAGCTGTTTATTTTCCATACAGATATCGACAACGCTGATGAATTCACACACTATACCCTTGAGCAAGCAATGGGCAAAGCTATAAGGCAGTAATCTAATCAAAATTCTAATAGACCCAGCGATCTCGATAATTTTCGATATTTGTCTTCCGCTATACCCACTAGCAGATGGAGAACGTTTCGCAATTGTTCCCAGAAACTAGGACATGGCAGAGTGAAATGAAATGGCATGGCGTATGGCTTTTAGTGCTGGGAGTGTCCGATGACATGTTCGGCTCGCCGGATGCAGGTATTTTGATTTGGCACCCGTAGGTGACCTGCGCGTCGTGATGAAGATGAAATGACGATGAAAACGACACATGCACCCAGCCCCCGTGCGAGCGAAATTAACAAATGATGGTTACAATTCCCGACCCTGCCGGGAATCAAACCCGGGACCCCCGTGACCAAAGGCCCGCACGCTAACCATTTAGCCATGGAGCCGGACACTTGTCAGAGACATCTTAATACCGGTATGCACTTACCCGGAAAAATTGAGAAAGGAGCAACGGTCGAAGACCACGACAAAGAGTATTATGAAGGCAGTGTCTGGTATCCATGAAAAGCGAGACATGTGGTACTTTCCACAACACAACTTTGTGAATACAAAAACTTTCCGCCCTTAAAGAGTACTTCTTGCGTTAGGAGCTTAGGTGAAGCAGACAATTACGACACGCGGTCTTAAGGCAGGAGGTGGAGAATACTGTAAATGATATACTCTACAATGCTGCTAATAACACAAAGGATTTATACTTTGAATTACGACTATAGCAAACTTCGTCATATGTTACTTCATTAGATTTTCGAGACTGGATACACATGAGATTTTAATGACATTAACATTGTGATCCAGAGGTGAAGTACTGTTATGAGGTCACCTGGCCACATAAACATATAAACGATTTTATGTAAGTACTATTGTCATACACTGCAGTCTTACAATGATTATAATTACAATTCTATAATAGTACCGGTATACACATCAATGCCAGTCTACTCTCAGTCTCAAACAGCTTCAGACTCAACATAAAACAGCCTAACCACGTGCGAATAGTGCTACTGACTTCCACGAAAACTTCCGCTATCTCACACTGTACTACACTATAAAGCTATATTTTACAGGACAACTCTGAAAAGAAACCTACGAAAATATACTATATAACACTAGCTTTTCTTAGTTTCACCGAGACTCCAGTAATGCACATCAACTGATGAAATATTGTGCAGCTAGGATAGTATTTGCATTGAGGACGTTCTAAGCTCGCTTTTCTGTCCGGCTCCTTGGCTGATTGGTAAGCGTCGACGTCATCAGTTCAGAGGGTCCCGGGTTTGATTCCCGGTCGAGTTGGAGATTTGATTCGCGTCTGCCTAATTCTAATTCGGGGACTGTAAGTCTGTGTTTATGTCAACTCTCTCTCTCTCCCTCCACACACACACACACACACACACACAGAGAGAGAGAGAGAGAGAGAGAGAGTGAGACTACTACAAACCACAACAGAAACACACTATAAGGAATACATCCCTCCACCTTGGCTTTCGGTCATACAAGCCATACAACCAGCAAAATACTAAACCTTGCATAAAATAAAGTAACTTGACATACGCTTAAAAAGAGAAAATGATGGAAAAATAATAGTTGAAGAGAAAGGTTACCAGAGAAGGGCACTTGCAGACATAGAACAATTTCCTTCACTAGATGTTCGTATGTTCACAATTCATTCCTTTGGATCATCTTTTATCAGACACTCTGTACAGTATAAACTTCGAATGAAAATAAATAAAATAAAAATAAATAAATAGAAATGGTTCATGGTGTGGGTTACTGTAGTCACGTCATGTTTCGTGAAACACGGGTAACGGCCGAGTGGTCTAAGTGGTCCTGAGAGTCGGGATACCAGTTGCTATGGAATGGGAGTAGGCATCTCGGACATATTCTGAATAATGGGCCTCCTTGTGCTCACGCGGCTAAGACTATACAATCCACCGGTGGTCCATAACCTGTTAAGAGGAGAGATACTCACTTGGACTATGTAAAGTAGGGTAGCATCCTGCGTCATGAATTTACCGAGCTCAGAACATTTAAAGCAAGCCTCGGACCTATGGAAGGAACGGAATCCCACCCTCATTTGACAGGCGAGGGATGCTTTGGAAACAACTTGGCGAACGAAATGAATTCAATGGGGGAGCTATCAATATTAATGGGGCTTATGGAAGAAAGAAAGTAGAACTGGCTGAGTCAGCACAGCGGATGTATCTGGATGTGCTAGGAGTAAGTGATATTCGGGTAAGGGGAGATTACGAGGAGGAGATATGAGATTATAAAGTGTAGGCTACTTGACGGGTGTTAAACAGGGAAGGGCAGAATATGGGGTAGGACTGTGTATCAGGAATACTATTGCACGCAACATAGTTTCTGTTAGGCACGTAAATGAGCTAATGATGTGCGTAGATTTGGCATTTGGAGGAATTAGGAGAACTGTCTTAGTGTATTAACCATGTGAAAGTGCAGATGAGGATGAAGTTGATAAGTTTTATGGAGCATTGAGTGACATCGTAGTCAGGGTCATCAGCAAGGATAGGATAGGATAGGATAGGTGCTAATGGGTGATTTCAATGCGAGAGTTGCAAATAGAACTGAAGGATTCGAAAGGGTGATTGGTAAATGTGGGGAAGATATGGAAGCTAATGGGAAGCATTTGCTGGACTTCTGTGCTAGCAGTTACGAATACATTCTTCAAGCATAAGGCTATTCACCGCCACACATGGGAGGCTAGGGGTACCAGATCCATAACAGACTATGCCTTAACCGACTTCGAGTTCAGGAAGTCTGTTAGGAATGTACGGGTTTTTCAGGGATTTTTCGATGATACAGATCACTATCTGATCCGTTGATACAGATCACTATCTGATATATAGGCCTAGGATAGAGAAAGTGAAATCCTTATGCAAACGAATAAGGGTAGGAAATCTCCAGGACGAGGAAATTAGACAGGGATATGATTAGTGAGAAGTTTCGAACAGTGGAAAGTAAACAAGTTCATGATATAGAAAGAGAATGAGTGGCATACAGGGAAGCTGTAGTGGAAACAGCAAGGGAATGCCTAGGAACGACTGTGTGGAAAGATGGGAAAAATGCGAACATCTTGGTGGAATGATGAAGTGAGAGCAGCTTGTAAACGTAAAAAGAAGACTTATCAGAAATGGCTCCAAACAAGGGCCGATGCAGGCAGGGAAATGTATGTAGATGAAATAAACAGAGCGGAACAAATAGTTATTGAATCCAAAAAGAAGTCGTGGGAAGATATTGGTATTAACCTGGAAAGGCTAAGTCAAGCAGCAGGGAAACCTTTCTAGACAGTAACAAATAATCTTAGGAAGGGAACGAAAAAGGAAATGAACAGTGTTTTGGGTAATTCTGGTGAACTCATGATAGATCCCAGGGAATCACTGAACATGTGGAGGGAATATTTCGAAAATCTTCTCAACGTAAAAGGAAATCTTCCTGGAGGTGTCTCAAAAAACCAAGCTCATGGGGAGGAAGAAAATGATGTTGGTGAAATTACGCTCGAGGAAGTGGAAACGGTGGTAAATAAACTCCATTGTCATAAAGCAGCAGGAATAGATGAAATTAGACCTGAAATGGCGAAGTATTGTGGGAGGACAGGGATGAAATGGCTTCATAGAGTAGTAAGATTAGCATGGAGTGTTGGTAAGATACTTTCAGATTGGACAAAAAGCAGTAGTTGCACGTATCTATAAACAAGGGAAGAGGAAGGATTGCAACAACTATCGAGGTATATAATTGATTACTATACCAGGCAAAATATACACTGGCATCTTGGAAGGGAGGGTGCGATCAGTGGTTGAGAGGAAGTTGGATGAAAACCAGTGCATCAAGAGAACCAGTAATTCAGTCATGCCAGCTTTACGTGGCGTGTTCTGGAGTATCGAGTGAGCATAACCTATATACACTCATGTTCATAAAAAAACAAAACACTTTGAAAAACTAGAGATAGGAACTTCATATTCACAGGACATCTTCATTAGTATGTTCTGCAGAAACGATTAGCAATTCTGTCACCTAGGTTAAGCAGGTGCTCTGTTGCCTAGTAGGCACTGGGTCCTCCATGGGCACTGATAACTTGTTCCATGCGTGATGGCATCGACGCGTTTAAGGCGCGAATGGCGTTCTGGGGTATAGCCATCCATGTTGGATTCACCTGGTTCGGTAGTTCATCTTTGGTGGTTGGCATTGGGTCACAGCGCCGCACCCGTCGTTTCCCCACATCCCACACATTTTCGATTGGGGACAAGTCCGGTGATCGGGCGGGCCAGGGCAATAGTCTGACATCCTGTGACAACAAGAAGGCACGTGTTTGTGCAGCAATATGTGGTCGCACATTGTCCTAATGAAATATAGCGTCTGGGGTGATGTGCAGAAAGGGTATGGTTACGGGTCGCAGGATGTCATTCACGTAGGTCAAATTGGTCACAGTGCCCTGCCCTGGATACGCACCAACTGTGATTTGTGGTTGTACCCAATAGCACCCTACACCATAAGGCCTTGAGTTGGCGCTGTATGTCTTGTGCGAATGCAGTCAATGTGATGCCTATCCCCCTGTCTGCGGCGAACAAAAATGCGGCCATCATTTTCAAACAAACAGAACCTGGATTCGTCCGAAAACACTATCTGCTGCCATTCTTGTCCCCAGTGACGGTCGTTCCATACACCATTGCAGTCTAGCATGTGTATGCACATTAGTCAAGCGTAGGCGAAGAAGTGGACGACGCGCCGGTAACCCAGACCGTAATAAACGGCGACGGACTGTCACTTCTGATGGTGTACGATGTGTTACACTGTTCCGCTGTTGCGCCAGCGCCGAGGAAGACGCAGATCTGTCCTGTAATGACATTCGGATAAGGTGTCGGTGTGTCGATCTTCTCGGGGGGGGGGGGGTCTGGGTGGCTGGGTGGTACGACCAGATCATCTCGTCGTGTTCTACGGCCTTTTGTGAGCCATTCTGTACACACCCGTTGCACTGCCGGCACACTTCGTCCCACGCGAGCAGCAACTTCCCGGATGAATGCATCACGTTCTCTCAGGCCAATAATGTGCCCTCTTTCAAACTCCACTCATTTGACGGTACGGTTCTCGCATACGTCTGCAAGGCATCCTGCATGTCTGCTCAAGTCACACTGATCCATTACCTTCGGTTAATAGCGACAACGAGAGCCGCAGGCACATTTTACCAGTCGGTGGTGGTGCGCCGAGATATCGATGTGGACCTTGAACCGGAGGGCCGATATGGTTCAAATGCTAATCATTTCTTCAGAACATACTAATGCACATGTCCTGTGAATATGTTCCGGTTTTTATGAACATGATTGTATTTATATACCCGATGAGGTCGTAAATATAGTCTACAAGAGCGTGATGTAAGACACACATATACTTGAGAGCCATTTTAATTTAACCACTTAAACCTTGTTCATAAATTCGTACGAAGAACGGATACTTTAGCTAGTACCTTATAAAAACAATCACAACACAGACCACCATCGCCATTTAATTCGTTACTATGACGACAAAACAAAATTTCCACGTCAGCGATGTTCGCCGTTGATGGACCTAGCACTAAAAATCTAAAGTCGTGTATACCTTCACTATGGCTCGTACGGCAAAACTGTATCAGAAAAAAGTACTGAATAATAGATTTTCTATTACTGTTAACATTGATGCTTTCAAGGCCCGTACTTGTAAACATGATACGGGCTTTCCGGCTTATGCGGTGTCAAGAAAACAAGATAAACTCTTCACGTTTCGCAGAGAACTTTGCTCCGCGTCTTCAGAAGAAAATCTCGGCTGTTCACGAGGAAATCTTCTACAATAATGATGGTTTGAATTTAAGAATATTTTACTATTGGATAATTGTAGTGGTACGCTCGTTCATCACCAGGTGGATCGCTGTATGCTGGCACAGCGCTCAAGCGGGAGCTGACGACAACATTAAGCTCCAAATGAGATGTTACACACGTATGAGTGTATGACATTTATACAACACAAAGCTTGGAATGAAACAACTGGTGATGACGAACGTACGAATTTGGAAAACACCGAAACGAAATAACAATATAGAAAGGACAGGGAAGAGAACTACCTACGTAAATTCTTAATGGCTGGCAACCAAGTATTACGTAATTGATAGCCAGTGTCCCTGTTGAAATCGTAAGGATTTTTACGTATTTTACAGCTTCTCGTACAATCCTAGACCTATAGTGTTTAGTAAGAGCTCGAACATCTTGGAACACGACATCATGACCCGACGATAGTGCGGACTTGTCTGGCTGGTTGAGACGGACATTTATTTGGTGTTCCTTGATGCGAGTCCCAATGGACCGGCAAGTTTGGCCAATATATACCTTGCCGCAAGTACATGAAATTTTGTACACCCCAGGGTGTAATAGTGGGAATAATTTGTCCTTGCTTTTACCTAAACTATGAGCAATTTTGGTAACGGTGCCAAACAAGGTTTTTATATTATCAGACGTGCCAACTTTCAAAAGTAAAAAGTCCGGAGGTTTTTGCGGCATATTCCGTTATGTTACGACACATCATCAATAACGTAACTTTGAAGAATATTTAATACATTATACTACTCAATTATGCAATTACTCTTACTAATAATTAATTCATTGATTTATAAATACTCAATGTTCGAGTTTTAGAACACATTACTCTTCATTGTAACTGCCTTAGGCCTCTTCATAAATTTCTCAACTAGATTTATACTCAAAGCACTGGTCTCGTTGAACGGTTTTTACGGTTTATTTTTTTCCAGAATTCTTTTTCGGGAAGCTTTGATCTGAACTGAGTTTTTGTCCGTGTAAATATGCTAAACATAGTGTCACGTTTGGAAATGCTATATGGAAATGATAAAATAAAAAGCATTACTTTAGAGATTCTGTCATATTAAAGAACATTACCCGCTAATTGCATCCGTCTTGCCAGTGCTCACTGAACATTAGTTCTCTCCAGGTAGGCCTACTTCAAGAACGAGGGAAAACCTGGGATTTTCAAAAATATACAGGAATACTAAATCTGTTCTCAAAATCGGGAGATAAGTCTCTGCGATCAGGAGAGAAGGAGGAAGGATCAAAAATAGGGAGTTTCCCGCTTAAATCGGGAGAGCTGGCACGTCTCATGCTTGCGAAGTGCCTTGGCAATTCTAGTTTGTGGACATACGGTAGGTAGGCAACTCTCTTCACTTCTTTCTGTGAGCTTTGGTTAGTTGTCCCCCTGGGAAGCAGGGCTCTATGAATCTGTACATCGTTGTAACCATTAACCTTGGAACGTGACTTTGTGTGTGTGTGTATCTCCTCCTGGATATTTGATGGCTCACAAATTAGTGTAGCTCTCGTGGTGAGTGTCGTGAGAATGTCCTGATTTTGTGCTGGATGGTGGTGAGAATCTGCATGGAGGTAGCGATTTGTGTGAGTAGGCTTACGATAGACGGTATGTCCTAAGAAGCCGTCCGGTTTTCTTTCTTACTAGAACATCCAAGGAAAGAAGACATCCCTCGAACTCCATCTCCATAGTGAATTTAAATGAAGGATGCTGCTGATTTATGTGGTTTAAAAATACATGAAGTATCTCAGGACCGTCTGTCTATGCCACAAATGTGTCATCTATATACCTCCACCAAATCATAGGTTTGACGGACGCCGAAGCAATAGCCTCCCTCTCAAAATGCTCCATAAAGAAATTAGCCACTACCGGCGGAAGTGGACTTCCCATAGCCGCCCCATCAGTCTGTTCGTAAAATTGCCCACCCTACAAGAAATAGTTCGAAGTCATGCAGTGGTGAAATAGCTTAGTGATGTCCTCAGGGAACAGATGCTCAATGAGGGACATGACCGAGTCAATCGGCACTTTAGTGAACAAGGATTACACATCGAAACTCACCAGAGGTGCAATGGGTTGAGGGGTTATGGTTGATAACTTACTGACGAAATACAGAGAGTCCGTAACGTACGATTCAGTACGTCCTATATATGGCTGAAGCAACTTGCTTAGGTATTTTACATTTTTTAAAGAGAAAATCAATATTTCCGGAGATACTTGAATGTTTGTAAAAAATGTAATAATCGTGAATACCTCCGTTATTATACGTAAGGTAATAGAGTACAGAGCATAAAATATCGGAAATTATTTTTAACTCTACTGTACTTTTATAATGTACAGGTTTTCGATATAGATAATATTAACACAGAAATTTGACATTTCCTGTTTTAACCCTCTTAATACTGCTACATCAATGTACTGTATATAATGATACTTAGTCTAGTAGTGCACTCTTCGGTTATCCCTGAACTTAAATATCGAGTTTTAAGGAATTATCTTCCACCGTTTTCCCGTGATTTTCAACCGACCGACCGACCAACCAAAAAAAATGAACTGAACCCACTTTCGGCTTTAGTATACACAGTCCGAGATAAAAATTAAGTATGAGGCAAAAAATGTGCACGAACAAAATTGTATTTTCACTTACATAGGTAAGTACTTCATCTTTTAAATGGGTTTCAGGGACTATATCACAGTAAAATTTGCTGCTTCCCGATTTCGAGACCTGAAATATCGTAATCATTAACGTTATATATTTAGTGTTTTGAGGAATTATCTGTATCAAATGGTGTCTGAACTGGTGTTTTTATAATAATCAGGGCTAAAGTTGGAGAAAAAAAAAGCTTGGTCTATATGTCATGCGCTTTGAATTAAAGAGGGAATTCACAGTAAACCACTTCGTGGAGGATTCTAAACTACTTATCTTCTTCGTCAATTATTATACTAGCGGAGTGCTGAGTCCTTCACAACAGTCTTAAACCTCTAACACAGCTTGATTCGAATGAAAACCAAGCATGCGGGAAGCTGCTAGATTAATCCTTAGACCAAGTCAGGGGACTGCATTAAAATTGTGCTCAAAGACCTCAGTCTGATAGTTCATACGACCAAATGCATTACTTTGGTCTACAATGTACTGTAACCTTGACACATGACTCTGAGTTAATGAATTCCGAACATTAACAAAATCAATTATCCTTAAAATGAATCCAATGATACCAGAAAGACCGGCGACTGCCTTGAAGGCGGTATCTTTCTTTTAATATCGTAAAATGTTTTCTAACAATGTATGATTCACGAAGGTTGTTTTATATAATTCAACCTTTGAGACTTTGAAGATGAAATAAGCTACATCTATGACGCAAATTGGCGTTGCAATGTTTATAACAGTTTCATCATTCAGCAGTTATCTCTCTGGTAGAGAAATGCTTTTGTGATTGGTTTAACTGTTATTGGCGCCCTGACCTAGTCCCTGAAATCTACAAATGTTATACGAGACATTGCGATACACGGCATATGCCCAGTGAAGGAAAAATTATTGTTCTAACGTCCATAAATTTCTCCAAACCTTCTTAAATACAAAATCATACTGATAAATGTTCAGTCTGCAAGCCTGTGCGAATGAAAAAATTGCCTACACGCTATTCTTCAAGCGCTAGTATCGAATGCTACACTTTTTACTTCGAAATCGTGTTAATAGCTGAACCTTTACCTTCTAAAAGTCAGTTCAACACCTGTCAATTTATCCTTATTCATTTCCGTCACCAGCTCTGGTCCAACTCTAGTAAGATAAAGTGTTTACAGTGTACTGTATTTTCTGGTATGGGCTAGAACAAGTTTGTTGCTTCCGAAGACCTGTTACATGCTCATCTTTGGCTTTGACAAATATGGAAGACTAAAAAGATACCCGTGCTTCGCTACGGTTTTAAACTGAAAGTTATTACTCAAAATTTTATATTTTGGAGAGTCCACTGTCAGCCCTCAGTTCGTACGTCAAACGTTTTTGGGGAAATGATTATTTATTTTCTGATCTAACACCCATACGGAAGCATTTGAATGTTTTATACCCTATCTTATTTAACATCAGGATTTAAAAGCGACCAACCTGTGTACGTCGATCAGTAATGGAGGAATGAATACTTCTTTAAGGGATGATTGTTTTAAAATATTTATTAACATCTAAGACATAGAAGACCACCTTTCATTAACAAAAATAAGTTTGTGCCTGAAAAGGTTTCGGAAGAATGGGTCTTATGTTTTTGAGAGTCAACCATCATCTAAAATCTTTAGGGGAGAAATAATTTGAAGTATACGATACTGTACACCTAGGTCATAAAAGAAGAACCTTCTTGTAAAATTACAATTTTGTACATCAAACGGTTTGGGGGGATGAATAATTTTGTTTACGGAGCTAACCTCATTTAACACTTTTGTGGTTGAACGTTAAAACATATTTCCTATTTCACACCTAGGATTTAAAATATATACCGCTATTTGGAATTTTGTCTTCGTACGTTAAACCGTTTACGAGGAAGGAATGAATGCATTTGTTTTCTGATCTTAACCCCCCTTTTAACTCTCTGAGCGGTTAAATTTGTTTCAATCCCCCTGTTATTTAACATCTAGGATATCATTTGAAATTTTAACTTCATAATTCAAACGGTTTCATATAAATGCATATATTTTCATCATTTTTCACCCACTCCCCAGTCAAACTCCCTTAGGGGTGTATTGTTTAAAATCCACTTCTTATTTGTATCCTCATAAAAAGAATTAAACTCATTTTACACTCCCTTACACACCTTAAGTTTATTCCACTTCCCCCCTCCAAGGCCACAAAATACTTGTGTCTTTACTTTTAAAGAAGATTCCAAATACCAATTTCCTCGTCCGTAACATCCTTCGTTTTCGAGATGTAAGTATCCTCAAACAAATAATTAAACTCATTTTCAATTCATTTATCCGGCCTCCTTAATTGGATTTTCCTAAAACAAAAGAATACGTGTTTCTGTATTTTTAAAAAAATTCCAAATACAAATTTGCATGTCCGTAACATGTTCAGTTTTTGAGATGTAAGTACCCTCAGAAAAAGAATTCAACCCTTTTTCTGTTCTTTTTACAACCCCCACCCCTTAAGCGTTGTTTCCGAAACATAACATACGTGTTACTTTATTTTTAAGAGATTGACAATACCAACTGTCACGTCTGTAATATGTTAAGTTTTTGAGATATAAGTATCGTCAAAAATAATTCAACCCCTTTTTCAGTCCTTTGTACAACCCTTTTAAGTGAATTTTCCGGAAACAAAAAAATACACGCGTGTCTTTATTTTGAAAGGAGGTTCCAAATACCAATGTTCAAGTCTGTAATATCTTGAGTTTTGGAGATACCAGTATCCCAATAAAAATAATTCAACCCCCTTTTTCAGTCATTTACCCCCCCCCCCCCCCAACTACTGTTTTTCCGAAAACAAACAAATAGGTGTCATTTTATTTTTAAAAGAGATTAAAAATACCAATTTCCACGTCCATAAAGTTAATATGTTAAGTTTTTGAAATCTACTGTACTGTACATATGCTCATTTTAAAGATTCATCCTCTTTATAACACTTCTCTTTAAGTGGATTTTCAGAAAACAAATTATGTGTTCCTTTACTTTTACAGGAGATTCCAAATACCAATTTTCACGCTTGTAACATGATACGTTTTTGAGATATATTATAGAATTACTCATTTTAAAAATCTATCCCCTTTGGTAATCCTGTTTACCCCCCTCTTACGTAATTTCCGAAAACAAAAAATAAGTGTTACTTTCCTTTTAAAGGAGATTCCAAATATCAAATTTCACGACTGTAAGTTCAGTTTCTGAGATATAAGTATCCTCATGAAAGGTATTCAACTCATTTTTCACCTTTTTTCACCCCTCCCCCTTTTAAGAGGATTTTCCGAAAACAAAATATACGCGTTTCCTTATTTTTAAAGAAGATACCACATACCAATTTTCACGTCTTTAAACTATTAAGTTTTTCAGATATAGATACATTCATTTTGAAAATTTACCCCCATTTTACTCCCTTGGCGACGGAATATCCAAAAATCCTCCCGTAGTGAGTACCTACATTGTAATATAAATGTATTCACAAAATTAGATTTATTTATGTCCAGTAGGTTTGGCTCGGCGATGATGAATCAGTCAGTCAGTCATTCAGTCAGTCAATACATGAAAATCCACAGCCTGTTTCCAGTCATTCGACCGGGTCAGAAATGGCATGAATGAAGCCTCCATCTAGCGGCGGAGATAGGAATTGTGCCGGCTGCCGAAGCCTGTCGCACTCCTCTGGGGCAATGATTAGTGAATGACAGATGAAATGAAATGATATTGGAGAGTGATGCTGGAATGAAAAATGACAGGGAAAACCGGAGTACCTGGAGAAAAACCTGTCCCGCCTCCGCTTTGTCCAGCACAAATCTCACATGGAGTGACCGGGATTTGAATCCACGGAACCCAGCGGTGAGAGGCCGGTGCGCTGCCACCTGAGCCAAGGAGGCCTACTCAGTCAGGACATGTTATTATATATACTGTAGATTCGCTCGTAGGATCAGTTGATTTGTACACTTCAGAGAGTATGGAAGACTAGTATGTGATAGAACCCTCCAGCTTGGTGAATAAAGTAGATACCAGGAAACTTCAACACTCCTCATTTCAATACCATCCCTTTTCAACCCAGTTTTGTAGTACGGTAGGGCCAGCATTCCACATCAATTCAAACAAATTACGACATACTTTCTACCACACCATCTCCAAACTGGAAATATATTTTTCTTGGATATAAATACTTGTAAAGTAACACCAATGACAAATATTGGTCAATAATAGCAATAGATCCTTGTAGGCTATATGACGCAAGGAAGTTAACTTTAAAGAAAAATCAATTAGTTACATTTTGTAACTTATTTTCTTAAATAGGATCATGCAATTTGGCAAAGATATTGCATTTACTTTTATAAAGACATCAATATATAAATATTTCACTATTCAAAACTCTCTATGCAAATATGCCATTCTGATCATTTAACTTCAAGAAAAACTTCAGCGTGTGGCGCTGTTTCTGTGATAAACTGTGAAATTATACTATAAGTAACAGATGAATATAAAACAATTAAAAAGGATTATTTTGAAGTAGGTGAAAGAAATGAACTCACCAAGCGAGTTGGCCCTCTAGTTAGGGTCACGTAGCTGTAAGTTTGCATTCGGGAGATGGTGGGTTCGAATCCTACCGTCGGCAGCCCTGAAGATTGTTTTCGGCATTTTCCCACCAGGAAATGCTGGGGCTGTAGCTTAATTAAGGCACGGCCGCTACCTTCCCAATCCTAGCCCTTTCCCATCCTTGCGTCACCGAAGACCTTCAGTGTGTCAGTGCCACGTTAAAACCACTAGAAAAGACTGAAACAGGTACCCTAATTCTACAAGGAATAAAAGTCTACCAAAAAGTATATTTTTCCATGAAGTCATGTTTATACTCTCCAGTGCCACATGCATGTTTAGATCACCCTTTACGTACCTGCAAATATTAGAGAAATATTGTGTTTTTGTGTTTTATAACGTCACATTAACACATCGAAAGTGTTCCGACGACCCAAGGATGGGAAAGAGCTGGGATTGGGAAGGTAGAGGCCATGGCCTTAATTAAGGTCCAATAGGGAAATATTAATAAATGAAGGAAAATGCCATGTTTACCATTACTCGTACCGGTAGCAATAAATTACTTCAGTATCCAGCTGTGAATGGGGGAGGTAGAATACATCCACGGTATCCCAGAGGCTCGCAACTTGGGAGTGTGGGCTGACGACCACGGGACCCCTAGCTGAGTCTATCATTGTTTCCACTTACTTGGCCAGACTCCTCACTTGCGTCTTTACTATACAACCCTTCTTGGTTAACTACTGTTCTCTTCTGGCCTTTCGTGGCGCTTCTCTTTCTTTTGCCGACACCTTCATCCTTAGAAGTGTCCGAGATCTTCCATTTTCCCCCTGCGGTTTGTGTTAAGAGATGATTGCTCAGCTGTACTTCCTATTAAAACAATAATCGCCACTACCTGCAATTCTGTAGCAAACTTCATGACTCAGATGTTTTGCAATAGGAAAATTAATATTATTTTCTTAACTCTGTTATTCATCATTCAATTTCACGGATCTAGTTTATTTTCTCTCGCCAATAAAATACGTTGCAAGGTCAATAATATGGATAATGTTGTTTAACTGTTTCCTACTCAAAACAAAATCATTATCATTGGAGACAAGATGGGCAGCACTGTTTGACTTGACACAGAATGACAAAATTGCGATTTCATTATGAATACCTTTTCCTATATTGTTCCCAATCGTTCGTACAGGAAATAATTTTTCCAACTGGACGATAATGTATGTGGCATTGGCGCCTATGGCCTTAATTACGGTACATCCCCTGCATTTGTCTGACGTAAAGATGAGATTTAGAAATACATTTTAAAATAAAAATGACAAAACCTTAGGAATTCCTAATCTACTGTCCACTCATTGTACGAGCGCTGAAGGCTTTTGCATTATTTTAAGCAGACACTCTTGAAGACGTGTTGAAGCTAAGAATAGCCGGTTAATATCCTGAAAGTAAACCACTAGAACGTTGGTCAGCAGGGTAACAGGGGCAGGGATGTATGCTGCTTCACTTTTACACCGGATTCCAAAGACTAAAATCGAATTCCAATATTCGAACACGACATTCTATTCTGGCTAGTTGGGGTCTGAGTATGAGGGGAAAGTTTATAAACAGGAAGTCGGGAGCCCTCTCAAAACGTCAATACAGACACCTAAAAAAAAAAAAAAAAAAAAAAAAAAAAAAAGCATCCAGGATGGTAATCCTCAGCAGCGTCGTCTTCAATCTCAATGAAAGAAGGTCTAGGTTCTGGTACCTCGCTTGCTGTAGACAGCTGCCGTTCCTCTTCTCTGATTGCTTCCTTATGGTCGGTTCAAAGGAAGACGCTACGTGTCACCATTGAAACTTCACGGTCCTTACCATATCAATGAACTTCATAAATTACACTCTGCTGTATATTTGTCAAAATCTTCACGAATTCTATGCGCGTGTACTTCGGATCGCAGTATGTAACTTGTGATCGACTGTTCTCAAAGAAATTAAGCATTTCTCTTTTAACAATTACCAACATTCTCTGTTATAACCCTAGACGGAAACACCAAGAGGAGTCACATTACATGTACCTAGGATGCTGGCTAACACAAGAATGAGACACGGATGTAGAAATCAAAACCGGAATCGGCACTGCAATATTAAAACATCTTGTGTGCAACCGATTCGAAACTCGCTGGCGTGTCGTAAAAGGTTATGTGTTCCCCGTGCTGCTCTACGGCGTCAAAGGATGGACACTAAAAGCTTTATCAATGAAGCTACTGAATGCATCCCAGAATGCTCAAGATTCCATGGGTAGATACCGTCACTAACAAGGAGGTAGTCCGATATGTCAGGAAATCGTGCGAAGTCTTAACCCTCGCGAAGTGCAGGAAAACAACCTATTTTGCAAATATCTCCGGACCAACAAATACAGCCTGATACAACTGGTCATAAAAGGTAAGCACATGGGAAATGTGGACGTGGGAGGAGACAATTATCCTGGGTGCGGAACTTCTGACAGTGAGCGACATCCACGATACGGTAAACATAAAATAGAAAAAAGAAAGTACTGATGGTCGCCAGACCTGCGAGGAGAGACGACAGCACCAGACTGTGCGAGGTGAAATACCCCAGTTTTGACTTTACGCAACTATCAGAATATCTACAAATGGACATAAAATGTCGACAGCATACTCTTGAAGAATCCTGGTTCGGTGTAAAGAATGAGGGGCCCAACTGATGCCCCAAACAAAACCAGTAGAGTACTCACAAATCATATACTGTGCTCCGAAATATTTATCTAGTTAGGTTCGGAGTAGCGCAGTACACAACAGAAGAAGATCAAGGCGAGAACAAATACTATTTACCTTAGAATTTTACTTACGTTTTGAACTCTCCTACAGAGAACAGTACCAGAACTCA
The DNA here is from genome assembly GCF_040414725.1 of Anabrus simplex. NCBI lineage: Eukaryota > Metazoa > Arthropoda > Insecta > Orthoptera > Tettigoniidae > Anabrus > Anabrus simplex. Next base: position 117,061,679 of record NC_090267.1, on the reverse strand, counting down.
GCGCGTGGTTCTTGGCGGATTCAGTTCGACCCGTTATGGTGCACTCTGGCGTCCCACAGGCGGTGTACCTGGTCTTTTTCCTATGTACTCATTGACGATCTCACCGATACTATATCCTCCTATTCTTGTGAAATTCTACTATTAGCAGATGATTGTAAAATATTCAAACAAACTGTTCTTTAACAGACGTCTCCTTATGGAATAGGCTTAATTCTCTCTCTGAATGGTGCTCTACATGGCGTCTTACTGTGTATCTTACATACTACCTATTATTTAATTCGCTCTCCCATTTGATCTACCTCTTCAGCCACTAATCTTAGTGACAGTGACCACGTACAGTCATTCTTCTGTGCCACTGTTAACAGCAAGAGGATATGATTGTCGAAACTCAAGCAGCAATCGGAAGCAGCCTGGAAACATTAAAATTTCGGTCACTATTTACTGTACTTGCAGGAAAGTAGCCGACATTACGTCCCTTAGTAAACTGTTCATTTCGTTATCCTGAACCTATATGCTTAATTTCGCTACTTGCCCCAAATCGCAAAACCAGGATAAATCCACCCCTTCATATTCCGTATTTCCGCCTGTCTCTTCTTCAAAGAACTTTATTTATTCGCATTCCAACCCTCCTTAACTCTATCTTCTGAAAATAACTTGACATTCTTTCTTCGTATGCCTCTCCAGAGGCCATATGCTATCATTATTTTATAACCCCTGTACTGAAGAAAGCCAATACGCTAGTGTGCAAGAAACCGTACAATAAGCCTCATCACACATGCATTCAAAATACTGTTGGACATTCTGAAACTTCGGTTACAAAGATCGTTACATCATTATCTGGACGATTCCCAGTTTGGATTCCGGAAGCAAAAGTCAAGCAGAGATGCAGTTGGTTTCAGATCCTAGCAGAACGACTAATTAATTTCAACCGAACTTTGTACGCTTGCTTTATCGATTATGAGAAAGCGTCTGACCGAGTAGCGTGAGATTAATTGTTTCCGTTATTGGAGAAGCTTGGTTGCAGAAGACAAACAGAAGTAATCAGAATTGGTAGTACCTCTTCAGAACCGGCAAGAATATGTAAGCGAGTTCGCCAAGGATGCTTACTATTTCTGCTGTCGCAATCCTCAATGGAGCCTAGGAGGGACAAGCATGGCCCTAAAGGTTGCAGGTCGAGTTGTGCGCACACTGAAATAGTAGTAGCAGCCGTCTCATTGGTGCCCGCCTGCACCGTGAGGATTTTAGCCCGTCAGCTCCATTTAAGGGCTTTGAGTGCCATTTCCGGAGATGCTGTCTTCTTTCCAGGCGATAACGTTTTTGTTTTGGTGGCCAGTGTTCAATCTTCATTCACGACTGGACAGAATATGCCCTGCGCCCTTAGGGACGGATACTCGAAGAGTCCTTGGAGCCCAGGTGAGTGCGTCCAAGGAATTCTGAAGAATTGGAGTCGAGCAAAGAATGGGGTAGCGGCCACGCACACCACTGCAAGGACTGTTTCCTTAAGCATCCAAGTGGTGACCACGCCCAATGTTGCTTAACTGTCGTGAATGCCTACGTTTAGAATTACGATGGTTCGGACAAGGTAGGGAGAACTTAGAAAGGTGTTACTTGGTGCAGTTGGCTGGGGGAGGAGTGATTCAGGGCGGGGAGTTGCTGTGACGCGTGGTGGGGTTAGTTGATTAACAGCTATCTGGTGGGCATAAGGGTCGTGAGTAGTTTGATGAGGAGTAGGTTGAGAAGTGAAGGGTTATCTTGACTTGGCTGGGCAGAATGTACATGAGTGGATGGTCCAGGGTTCGAAGGGGGGGGGGGGGGGGGGAAGGTGAGCGAGTGTATAGGTGTTGTCAGCGTCACACTGAAATTTGCAGATGATCAGGCAATACTATATAGCAAATGTGGCCCTATAAGTTTCAAACGGATGATACGAGTATGCCAAGTGTCTGAAAAATATGGGATGAAAATCAATATAATATAGACTGAAGTTATGTCAGTAAGTAAATCAAGGAAAGATGTCAACATTTCCATTCAGGGTGTGGCACTTGAACAGGTATCTTCCTTTAAATACTTGGGAAGAATAATATGTGAGGGGGCTACTGTCACCAAGATATCAAGGTGCGGCTTGGAATGGGAAGAGCAAAAAATGAAACGGCGTATGGCTTTTAGTGCCGGGAGTGTCCGAGGACATGTTCGGCTCGCCAGGTGCAGGTCTTTTGATTTGACACCCGTAGACGACCTGCGAGTCGTGATGAGGATGAAATGATGATGAAGACAACACATACACCCAGCCCCCGTGCCAGCGAAATTAACCAATGATGGTTAAAATTCCTGACTCTGCCGGGAATTGAACCCGGTATCCTTGTGACCAAAGGCCAGCACACTAACCCATTTAGCCATGGAGCCGGACATGGGAAGAGCAGATTTCTACAAATACCATAAAATACTGACTAGCAATGTTTTGAGGCTAGAGCTCAAGAAACAATTTGTTCAGATATTTGTTTGGACGCTGAATGCCAGCTTGACTAGTATTCAGGCTTTTTTAAACGTGATGTTGGAGGTGTCTGCTTAAGATTCCTTGGACAGATCGAGTCAAAAAGCGGAGGAACTCAATCGAGTTGGTGAAAGAAGAGACCTGCTTGGGCAACTTCGTGAAAGACTACTCGTCTGGATTGGGCACAGACTGCAACACGGAGGCTTACTGTAAGACATAATGGAAGGAAGACTGGAGAGCAAGAAACAAAGAGGAAGATCACAGCACACTTTCACTGACCAACTGAAACAAGAAGTCGAAGATCGCACTTTTGGGGCAAGTAAAAGAGAAGGCCCACTGCTGTGAGAACTGGAGATTGTTATTAGAGGAGCAAACCAGCCACATGGCTGATACACTATGAATGAATGTAGACCTGCTGTACAGTTTCATATCATAGCAGTATTTTTCTCACTTTGCGTAGCTGTAAGTTTTCTCTTCGTTTTACTTTCAATCTTAATTACCCTAATTCTTTTCATTACCATTATTTTTATTGTTAATTGTTGTTTTTCTACATTTATTATGTTCGATTTTTAATTTTCTTCCACTACTTTCGTCATTAGTTGAGAGTCTTTCTTCGTTTCTCTTTCATTTTTTAAGTTTACATTGTGCAATACATTGTACTCATAAATATATATCTCACTGCGGAAGTGTATCATTCAGCATCCCGCTGTTTTGTTTTCACATGAATTAATAAATAAATTACGTTATTTAATAGTTTATTTGCTTTGGTATAACATTATCAGGCTTCCTAACAGATTTCCCTTTTTTTTCAACCGAATAGATTTAAATAAAATAATTTAAAAACAGCACAAGAATAAACTGTAGATACACATAAAAGCTGTATTCGGTGGGTTCGGAAACCCTTCTTAACATTAGAAGAAAGAGGAAGTGTTTGGACCCTTCGTAGAATTACAGAAAGTATCGGCCAAAGAAAGGGAAGGATGGTGATGATGGTGGTGATTATAGTTTTAAGAGGAAGTACAACTAGGCAACCATCCTCAAGAAAGGGAAGGACCAAGAATGGCTGGAAACGTGAAAGACTCCCAAATCTGACACCGTCAGGGCACGAAGAGAACATAAGTTGGTCATGAGATAATAATGATATGAAAATGAAAATCCACAGCCTGTTTCCAGTTATTCGACTGGGTCAGGAATGGAATGAATTAAGCCCTTATCTAGCGGTGAGTATAGGAAAGATAATAATAATAATAATAATAATAATAATAATAATAATAATAATAATAATAACCATCATCTGTTCTTTAGGATTATTTTCTTTGATGCGATTTACGTTTTGCGTCAATTTTTACGTTCCGGTTTACTCTACCGGATGGCAGCGAAACCGGAATTCTATTGGGCGACCTATGGCAAAGTTTAGGTTAATTTTGAGGGTAAACATCGAGCGTGTCACCAGATATCGTTTTCACGCCGACATCGAATGTGGAATGGACATTTTTTCAGCCTTCAAAAATCCGACTACCAAGGCCAGGTTTGAATCCGCGACCTTGGGATCCCCTTAAATCTATATCAATTGAAGCGACGCCGAACAAATGACATTAAAATAAAACATAAAATGAAGAGGTCGTTGAGTGTATAATTTCTACCAGACTTTTTTACCTTGTTGTGATTTAGTTTTCAGTGTCACAATCTACAGTACATAATAGGTCACTTTTGGGACTTCAATAATTCAATAATCAATGTCCTGATACATAACACACAGGTCTGAAAACATGTTCTCGTCCACTTAACACTATGGTATTACCCGTTACTCTGACTACTAAGAACCCATCTCAAACACGGAAGTACAGTATATTATACTAAGAACAAGCATAATTTTATTTCCGTAAATACCAGTGCATATTATATATAGAGGTTGTAAATATCGTCACTAAAATTTTCTTATCAGATACAGACGTGTGCTCAATATTGGTAATCGCTGCCCGCGAGAACTCGACGCAACACCATTTCTACTGTACTAACGGAAGACGTGTGATAAAGCAATCTCGCCTTGTTCCCGTCCTTCTCGGTATATATTATTACCATGATAACCTTACCTCAGGCTGTTCCACCTTAAAGTGGGCTTGAACTGCTTGTAAGACAGGAAAGCCCCGAGATACACGGAACACAACAGTACCTCCAGTGCTGGAACTGCTTGTAAAACAGAAATGCCCCGAGATACACGGAACACAACAAACAGTGCACCCAGTAAACGGTATACGGATAATGTCAGAAGCACAAGATTAACGACAAGTTTATCATCTCGTTGATGCTGATTATAACTGTTGATTACAGGATTAAAGAGTGATGGCATTTATTCAAAATAGTCACAGAGCAACAGTTTTAATAAGGCAGTACTTAATATGAAACTAAATCTAGCCGTATAGGATATAGTATAGTACCGAGGAAGTAGCCATGTGGTTAGGGTCGCGCAGCTGTAAGCTTGCATCCGGGAGATAGTGGGTTCGAACCCCATTGTCGGCAGCCCTGAAGATAGTTTTTCGTTGTTTTACATTTCCACATCAGGCAAATGCTGGGGCTGTGCCTTAAGTAATGCCACGGCCACTTCCTTCCCAATGGTGTCGTAAAACTTGCGTCGAGTTAAAATCAGTAAAACTTGCGCCGTGGTCATTAATCATTCTAGGATCTTAAACCGCAGTGGTACCTGCGTATAAGTTAGGAAATTGGTTTGGAAGGGTAATAGGGAGGTACATTCAGGAAAACGGGGTGGCCTAGGGAACTGTGATAAGGGAACAGGGAACTGGAAATCAAGTAGGGATGACATAAAATTGTTAGTGTTGAACTGTAGAAGTATTGAAAAGAAAGGAATAGAATTGAGTAATTTAATAGATATATATTTATCAGATATTGTAATAGGAGTTGAATCACGGCTGAGAAATGATATAATGGATGCAGAAATATTCTCACGGAACTGGAGTGTGTATCGTAGAGATAGGATAGGAATGGTGGGAGGGGGAGTATTCATTCTGGTGAAAGAAGAATTTGTAAGCTACGAAAAAGTTAAAGAGATACATGAAATTCTAGGTGTAAGGCTCATTTCTAAAAATAATAGGCAACTTGATATATTTGGAGTGTACAGACCGGAAAGGGTAGCACTGACACGGATTCAGAATTATTTGATAAGGTAATAAGCTATGTAGGAAACGACAACGAAAGAAATGTGATTGTAGCGGGAGATCTGAATTTACCACATGTCAATTGGGAAAGAAATACGAGTGACAGGAAGCATGACCAACAAATGGCAAATAAATATGGGATGGACACCTGATTCAGAAAGTGATGGAACCAACCAGAGGGAAAAATATCCTGGATGTGGTGCTGATAAAACCAGATGAGCTCTATAGAGAAACTGAAGTAACAGATGGTATTAGTGATCATGAAGCTGTTTTTGTCGTAGTTAAAAATAAATGTGATGGAAAGGAAGGTCTTAAAAATAGGACTAGTAGGCAGTACCATATGGCTGATAAAGCAGGCATGAGGCAGTTTCTAAAAAGTAACTATGGTCGGTGGAAAGCGGTAAATAAAAATGTAAACAGACTCTGGGATTGGTTTAAAGAAATTGTTGAGGAATGCGAAAACAGGTTTGTACCTTTAAGAGAGGTAAGGAATGGTAAAGACCCACCTTATTATAATAGAGAAATAAAGAGACTAAGAAGGAGGTGCAGACTGGAAAGAAATAAAGTTAGAAATGGCTGTGGAAGTAAGGAGAAATTGAAGGAACTTACTAGGAAATTGAATCTAGCAAAGAAGGCAGCTAAGGATAACATGATGGCAAGCATAATTGGCAGTCATACAAATTTTAGTGAAAAATGGAAGGGTACGTATAGGTATTTTAAGGCAGAAACAGGTTCCAAGAAGGACATTCCAGGAATAATTAATGAACAAGTGGAGTATGTATGCGAGGATCTTCAAAAGGCAGAAGTATTCAGTCAGCAGTATGTAAAGATTGTTGGTTACAAGGATAATGTCCAGATAGAGGAGGAGACTAAGGCTAAAGAAGTATTCAAATTTACATATGATAACAATGAGATTTACAATAAGATACAAATGTAAAACTAGAAAAGCGGCTGGAATTGATAAGATTTCTGGGGATATACCAAAGACAATGGGTTGGGATATAATACCATATCTGAAGTACTTATTTGATTGTTTGGTCGGAGGAGCTACACCAGATGAATGGAGAGTTCCTAGTAGCCCCTGTGTATAAAGGAAAGGGTGATAGACATAAAGCTGAAAATTACAGGCCAGTAAGTTTGACATTCATTGTATGTAAGCTTTGGGAAGGCATTCTTTTTGATTATATTAGACATGTTTGTGAAATTAATAACAGGTTCGATAGAAGGCAGTTCGGTTTTAGGAAAGGTTATTCCACTGAAGCTCAACTTGTAGGATTCCAGCAAGATATAGCAGATATCTTGGATTCAGGTCAAATGGACTGTATCGCGATTGACCTGTCTAAAGCATTTGATAGGGTGGATCACTGAATTGAAATGAATTGAATTTATTGATCGTGATTTACATGCCATTGAGGCTGAAAAGCCCCTTTATGTAGCGTCTTCTTAAAATACAATACAGATTTATGTACACAGTAACTATATTTTTATAATATTAAAGTATTAAACTAAACATGAAACTTTAAAAAAAATGAAAATACAGATACCAAATCCAGTAAGGTTAAGACATACATTATATAATAAGTAAGAAAGTAAATCATTAAGCCCTTCTGTTATTTTCGACTACATGGATTTAAAGAATAGAAAGCTAAAGCAGAGAAACAATTTTCTTCGAAATATACATACTTCTGATTGTTCGACACAAGAATGCCGGACTACTGGCATGGGAGACTACTGGCAAAAATGAGTGCAATTGGACTAGACAAAAGAGCGACTGAATGGGTTGCTACATTTCTAGAAAATAGATCTCAGAGAATTAGAGTAGGTGAAGCTTTATCTGACCCTGTAATAATTAAGAGGGGAGTTCCTCAGGGCAGTGTTATCGGACCTTTATGTTTTCTTATATATATAAATGATATGAGTAAAGGAGTGGAATCGGATGTAAGGCTTTTTGCGGATGATGTTATTCTCTATAGAGTGATAAATAAGTTACAAGATTGTGAGCAACTGCAACGTGACCTCGAAAATATTGTGAGATGGACAGCAGACAATGGTATGTTGATAAACGGGGCTAAAAGTCAGGTTGTGAGTTTCACAAATAGGAAAAGTCCTCTCAGTTTTAATTACTGCGTTGATGGGGTGAAAGTTCCTCTCGGGGAACATTGTAAGTATCCAGGTGTTAATATAAGGAAAGATCTTCATTGGGGTAATCACGTAAATGGGATTGTAAATAAAGGGTACAGATCTCTGCACATGGTTATGAGGGTGTTTAGGGGTTGTAGTAAGGATGTAAAGGAGAGGGCATATGTCTCTGGTAAGACCCCAACTAGAGTATGGTTCCAGTGTATGGGACCGTCACCAGGATTACCTGATTCAAGAACTGGAAAAAATCCAAAGAAAAGCAGCTCGATTTGTTCTGGGTGATTTCCGACAAAAGAGTAGCGTTACAAAAATGTTGCAAGGTTTGGGCTGGGTAGAAATGAGAGAAAGAAGGAGAGCTGCTCGACTAAGTGGTATGTTCCGAGCTGTCAGCGGACAGATGGCGTGGAATGACATTAGTAGACGAATACGTTTGAGTGGCGTTTATGAAAGTAGGAAAGATCACAATATGAAGATAAAGTTGGAATTCAAGAGGACAAACTGGGGCAAATATTCATTTATAGGAAGGGGAGTTAGGGATTGGAATAACTTACCAAGGGAGATGCTCAATAAATTTCCAATTTCTTTGAAATCATTTAGGAAAAGGCTAGGAAAACTACAGATAGGGAATCTGCCACCTGGGCGACTGCCCTAAATGCAGATCAGTATTGATTGATTGATTGATTGATTGACTGATCTCATTAGCGAGAGGTCTTGTTTGTCTGGGAATTCCACAGGGAAGTTTCGTGTTTCAGAATGTAACAGTGTCCACTGCCTATTTACCCCGTATCAGTGTTTTCCAACCACTTGCTAGACTTGGTTTGTTAAATAATGTCAAATCATTCAAGTAATACTTAAGCGGCTGTTTCAAATTCAACGGAGACCGTCTCAATAAGACATAATGAAACAACGCTGATCGAATGAACATTTGCGACGGAATTCTTTAAATTTCAATGTAATACATGTTAAATTTAATATTTTGAAAACTTTTTGGCGATGTTACGAATGTTTACAATACTTTTGTAAATTTCAGTTATTGTTAAGATTAAAAAAGCTTCTTCATGATGCTAATGGTGGAACGTAGGCCTGTCATCACTGCTCCGGGGGTTCAATGTCCGATCACTTTAGGTAGCGTTTATGCTGGACAAGGCTTGGCGTCCAAAATATTATTTCTGGTTTCTTCATCTTTATATCAGCATCACTGTTTGAAACAATTTCATTTGTCATTTATTAATCTTTTACACCCCGGGGAATGCGACAGGCCTCGCCAGGGCACACAATTTCAAATCAAAATCTCTTTATTTGCAAATGAGGTGTCTACCTCGGTGGCAAATGGTACACTAAAATACATTATTGTAAAGCACTAAATTTTAAATTAACAAGAGAAGAAGGAAATTTTTCTAGAATACAATAATATGCAATTTACGCTAACAATTTTTTTCTATTAAACAGACAGATCATCCTTAATAAATTTATATTGTTTCAAAATTCTACTTATAATATCTCCTATACTTACAAACATAGTCAACTCATATACAGTATGTGGAATTACTTCAAATAATACTATGCAACTGGTATAAGATTAAAATTTACATTGCATTTTGTTTACTTTTTTTTTTTTTACCCATTTTGGAACCTAAGTAGCATAACGACCTGCTGCGTCTTAACCAGAGCCCCTTTTGCCACCACTTTTCAGAATTCCTGAAGGGCCTTCACAGCTTCCGTAGCGGTCCCAGGGCCCTCGAAGTTCAACCCTACAGGCAGTCCCCTACTTTGACTGTCCAAACTCCTTAGACCAGGGGACGGAATTAATTTTTTCACACACATTTTTTTTATTTACAATAGCCTGCACTGGTCGAATGCCCTCTAACATTTCATTTATTTTCCCTGTTGCTGTTTATTCTCTTCTTGAATATCTGTACAGATTTTGGAAAAGGATCAAACACTACCCCTGGTAAACTGTTCCACTCCTTCACGCCCTTCCCAATGAATGAAAATTTACCCCAATCACTTCTGCTAAAATTCCTTCTAATTTTATACTTGTGGTCAGTTCTGCCGATTTAATTATTTTCCAACTGAAGCCTCTCACGGATTTCTCCCCATGCTTCTTCTCCTGTATAGGCTCTATATAATCCTTCCTATAAGTCTAGTTTTCTCCCTTCTCTTACTTAAAGTTTCCCACCCAAGTTCCTCTAACATTTCTGATACACTACTCTTTCTCATGAAATCCCCTGTTACAAATCTTGCTGCTTTCCTCTGCACACTATTTCTTTTATTACGTATTCTTGGTGAGGATCCCGTACACTGTTTGCATATTCCAATAATGGACGAACCATACTTAAGTAACTTTTTTCTTTTAATTCTTTGTTGCATCCTTTAAGTAGCCTCATTATGACATGTAACGATCTGTATGCTTTCCCAACAATGTCATCAACATGACCTTTCCAGTGCAAATTACTTTCAAATCTCACACCTAAGTATTTGCACTTGCCATCTTTTGGGATAACTACTTCATCCAAAGTATATTCAAATTCAGTTTTAAAGCTTCTGTTTGTAAATGTTGTAACAGTTGATTTGCCTCCATTAACCTTCATATTATTTTCTTCAACCCATTGTTGGATACTCTCAAGGTCCCTTTGTAATTCTGAACAATCCTGAATGTTATTTATTTCCCTACAAACAATTATATCATCTGCATACAATCTTATTTTTGATGTTATATTGTTCCCTAAATCATTTGTGTATATTAAGAAAAGTAACGGACCGATTGTACTACCCTGTGCAATTCCCTTCCGAACTTTCTCTTCCTGTGATATATTATTTCCTACTTTGACTTTCTGAACCCTTGAATTTAGAAATGTTCTTATCCAACGTATAACCCTTACGTCCAATCCTATTCCCTCCAATTTCTTTAATAATATTCCATGTTCCACTCCATCAAAGGCTTTGGAAAGATCTATGACTATGCAATCTAACTGGCCTCCTGAATCCAACTGATCTGATATGTCCTGCTGAAATCCCACCAGTTGTGCCTCACAAGAAAATTTCTTTCTAAATCCATACTGGCTCCTCATGAACCAATTTTTATCATCACATATCCCTCTGATGTACTTTGTTATTAAACTCTCCAGTATTTTACAAACTATATTGGTCAGGCTGATTGATCTGTAGTTCTCTGGTTTCCTTTTATCGCCTTTTCCTTTATAAATTGGTATTATTATAGATTCCTTCCATTCTTTTGTACTACACTATTATTTATGACATGGTCAAAGATAAATTTCAAATAAGGCACTATATACCACCCCATTGTCTTTATCACCTCCCCAGTAATTTGATCACTTCCTGCTGCTTTTCCTTGCTGAAGCAATTGGATTTCTCTGAAAATATCTTCATTTGTGAATGAGAAGCTTCTTGTTTCCCTATGTGTCTCTCCCTCTCTATATTCTGTTACTGTTTCCAACTCCTGACAATCTTCTACTGAATCTCTGAATTCCCTAATAAATAGATTTGCTTTCTCAGTATCTGTTAAATAGTGTTCACCCCCTTCTCCCACCACTGTAGGAATTTGGATTCCTTTTTGATTCCTGATATATGAATACAGCTTTTTCCATTTACCCTTTATGGTCATTACCCTCTTGGAGTATGCTATTCATATATTTCTCTTTTGCTTCCTTTTTCACTCTATTCAGTTCCCTCATTAGCTGTTTTCTAGTTCCTCTATTCTCTCTACCCTCTTTGATTTTCCTGTTTACTATTCTACATTTTCTTTTTAATTTTCTTATTTCCCTTGTATAAAAAACAGGGTCTGAGGTCATTTTACCCTTCTTAACAGGTACAAATCTCTTCTCTCCTTCCCAAATGATTCCTTTAAATTTACCCCAAAGTGTATCTACATTACTCCCTTCACTTATCCAACAACTGAATTGTGATTTAGGGTAAGTCCCAAATTCATCAACTTTAGTTTTTCTGTATAATTTCTTGCCTTGTGTGACCCTCTTATTAAGCATTTTTGGTACGAGTCCTACATCCATTATTACAGCCTTATGGTCACCTATTCCTTCAATTGCCTCAGTTTTATCAACAATTTCCCATGGTTTAACCAAGAATACATCTAGCAAGTTATTGAGACGAGTCAGTTCTTGTACTACTTGTGTAAATCCTCCCTTCCTTGGCACTAGCTACGGTTCATTCTTGACCCCTATCACTTCATAAGGGGTGTATGTCGGGGGAAACATAGGGTGAGACAGTTTTTTTTTCTGTTTTCACTGGTCATTCTTTATTCAACAAATTCGCTATCATTTCATTTCATTTCATTTCATTGGCCATCCATTAATCTTTGTCCGGAAAAGCACGTCAGACCACGCATTCGGCATCATTTTCTTCCTTTAGCGGTATTTCATTCTATTCCTGACACTGTCAGTTAGCTACAAACAGGCTGTGGATATTCTTCTTAAGACTGAAAGGCTGATTCCATGTTTCAACACTTGGTTTGTAAATAAAGTCAAACTACGTAGTTATACACATTTCACACACTGATATAAATACGATGCAGGTCTTCTAAATGTGCAAGAAACCAACACTGATAGAGTGAATAACATTATATATATATATTAATTTCAAAATCTCAGTACTACAGGATATTCACACCATTCGCTGGATATAAGCCCCTGCGGTGCAGCGCAGGTAGCAGTTAGTTAAGACAGCTGTCAAACCACTTCTAATCCCGGCGGAGAATCTCCACGGCGCAAATTTTACAGAACCTTCCCAATCCTAGCCCTTCCCTATCCCATTGTCGCCATATGACCTATCTGTGTCGGTGCGATGTAATAAAAACACATTGTAAAATTGTAATGGTTCAGGAAATTACGCTTTTCATGCCAAAGCACACGTTCCAGAACAACAGCTGGCCGAGAGCTGTTTTGCTGGGTTCTTGCCTCAGGTGGATAGACCACTAATACAACGTACAAAGAGGCCTTTGAAACCTAATTCACGGAGATGTTAGCAAAACTATTTTCGTTAGTAGTGACTTAAAAATGACAGCTTGTGTGTACAAGAGATACTTGAAATCCTACCACCTGCACACTATGTTCATCATCTTACAAACAAGAGGATTTTGAAAGGCAGTCATCGTCTGCAACGGCCAAATTTGATGCGGTCGAGTGTACTGTACATATAAAATATTTCTCAGATCTACTCCTAAAATTATAAATACTATTTGCAATATTTACATGGCTTACAAAATACTGTGCAAAATATACATGTAAGTACATCGATTACTAGAATGTAACGATTACAAATTCATAGCAAGAAATAAATCACGAGTAAAAATCACACCTGGTAACAATTACGGAAAAAATTACAAAAAATTACAAGTAATTCGATTAATTTTTACCAAGTTACTTCCCAACTCTGGGCTGCATATATTGTCTGTATGTTTTTAAATTCTCAGCCTGAAGGCTGATGGGGTCCTCTACAGATCCACAATTAGCGTCATAGGTAGTGCAGGCGTCACTGACGGGGCGTACTAAACGTAAATACATGCATTTAAAAATTACTTGCCAACAATCCAGAAAATAATAATAATAATGACAGACAGGTTTAAGCCCATATATCCGTAAACTGGTTTCTCAGATCCTAGTTGTATGTTCCTCACCTCGAAATGTTCCATAAACATCCCCTATTTTCGGTTTAATTTTTGCATGATTTCACTGAAACACCATATATATATATAGGATCTAGTGAAGTTTTACATTCCCAACTAGAAGGTGACGCCTTTTCTCTGGCCAGTACAAGGAGAGACAGCGAAAAGTTACTAGCACTTTAGCCGGTGCTGCCGCGCAGGTGGACTAGGCAAGACCAACTACAATTACATCAGACCGTAATCCAGAATAAACATGGCGGACATCGGTGTTCGATATGAGAGGTTGAGGGAAAGGTTATGCATGTTTATTTCGAGTCAGCGACAGAAAATATCACAAGTCGAACGTCATGAAATGCAACTCACTAACTCAAAATATGAATAATTAAAGACCAAAAGTAGCGTTATAGCGTATTGTAAGTCTAAATTAAATTTCAGAGGGGAAAATAACGAAGGGAGAATTATTGTATCAACGTCAGGATGAAACAGACACAGAGTATAAAATTATTTCACATATGAATCTTCGGTCAGCAAATACGATATATAGATGTCAACAAAGAACATTATTAACCTTACATGAAATACTATGTAACACCACCATTAACCACAGCCCATTATGTAAAACACGCAAACAAATTTCTCTAACAAAATTTCAACCCTCCAAAATCCACCAGTATTGTTGAGTAGGTACAAGCGATATTTGTATGATACACTTGATCATCTAAAGCACTCGTCAGCTCAAAACTCACCAGAATTGATGGTATAATTATATATATAACATAATCCTCATGTTCACTCCACGGGAAATTGGGTTAGGTTTAGTTTACGCATGTTCATTGTATAACGTTGAAAATTAATGACATCATTCTTGCACCACCGTTTAAGAATAATTTAGTCTCTAAATCATAAATTTTAGTAATGATTTTTGGGACTGATTTAATGTTCTTTGTAGTAAGGTACGTTGGCTGATAAGGCAAATGCTAGGATAGGCATCATTAGTTTAAACTTCGGAAGTTTGCGCGGCACTCGAATTAGATCACCACTTCTATGGCTATATAATGTCTTCCCTGACAATACATTTGATTTCAAAAATGATAAAATGATTAATCCACACAACATTATTAGCCCTATGATTCGGTTCGAAGTTTTCCTTATGAATGCTCTTAACCCAATTTTGTCTTAATACTAGGTCTTTTGGAAATGGAAACACTGAAGCTCTTACTCATCCAGGCACACAGCACATTAAACTATAAACATATTGCATAGGTACGGTAACTAAAAATGAAGAAAAAATCTTTCAGAGAAGAACACGAGAATCAACAACATTAACCTTATCATCATCAATAAATAAGCTCTTTGAGAACAAATAGCTTCTTACGGCACTGAAAGATGATCTGTAACCTTCTTAAGACTATAAATAAATATAACGTACGATTAATAATATTCAAATTTCCGTAAATATTTGGTAACAACACGGCTTACACAAATCAAAACAAACGCATGCTAGCACTCCAGCTGCCGCCATTATGGACAGTTTCGATAGGTCAGTTAAGGTCTGAGATATTGTAGTTGGTCTTGGACTAGGGAAATGCTTGCTTTGTTCCCCAATGGCGGCAATAGATTGCACAGTCAGTCAAAGCAGCGACAACTGACGTACGCAGTGTGTAGTTCGTGGAACCAAAGAGAGCCGAAACGTTCCGACTGGCTCCACACACTGTGTTTCCGAGACATAAGTGTATGGTAAGTAGTAAACGGACGGAATGAGTTTAGATTACAGGTGGAGTTCTAGCTGAGCGAACGTTATTAGCGTTGAATTCCAACACTTGTTGAACATTGTATTTGTGTTAGCTATCAGTATGGTGACGAATCGTACTGGACAACGGGTATTTCCTATTCCCGGTCAGAAAGTAGGTGTTTGGTGTGGCATTACTGTACGCAGAATATCTGTCCCTATTTCCTTTTATAATACAGTTAAATAGGACCGTTATGTGCAAAACATACTGTAGCCATTTTTCAAATGTTATCTGATGAAGAAAAGCAATATGTCTACTTACAGGAGGATAAAGTCACTGCCCACACAGAAGTTCAAATCCTGCTCTATGCAGGTATTTTGAAGGTATTCATTGTACCTACAGTACTGTACGTACAACAGAGGTTATGGGAAATTAGAGGGAAATATTAAATTTAGCATACCAACATCAAACATTAAATAAAACATCTACACGATGATTACTGGGTAACCACGGTGGAAAGAATCTTAGAATAGGAATGGGAGGCTACTTGGATAAAGAGATTCAGAAAGAAGAAAATAAATTGAGCAAGAAACTATGAGAGTGAAAGATATTGAGAAACAGATTGTGTCAGAACTTACGACATACGAACATTACTGGGATTCTGTGAAATTAGCAAAAACTTGACAAGAAATAAAAAAAGAAAGACGTACGAATTGAGAAGCACGAGGTATGGCGTGGTGGCTAATGGGTATATATAGGAATGGGTCCGAGAGATAAAAATGAAAAGAACTATTGTTTGTTTGTTATGTGGAGAAATAATGAAAGAAGCACATCTGTTGAGAGTATGTAGGGAGAGAGACTTACTTAAGATCAAGTTCATGGGTAGTGATTTCAAAGCAAAAATAGAAATAGTGAAAGAATTTCAAACAATTATAAAATTATTAAACAAAGAATGGATCACACCGAACAGAACAGCAACATTTTTGGTAAAGTAAACAATGTGTAACAAAAGAGAATAAAGGAAAAGTTGAGTAAGCGCTACTTCAACTTATGAAGGGTAAGGTACACGTTGTCCTAGACTATGCAACACTGTTAACATCTAGAACAAAAGTTAATAAATACATTTAAAAATTGGATTGGGGATTGGGTGTGAATAGTTATTAGGCTTGATTATAAATATGTTTAATGTAGTAATAGGTAAACTAATTGTAATAAGGAAAATCAAGCATACATACAAAAATTGGATTGCAATAAATTATTATATTCTCCCCAGTTTCAGGTGAGAGAAGCGGTTTAATAGAGTTGCAAAACGGGATGATCATCGGCTCGGGCCCAACAGGGGAAGCATTTCGGAAATAGCGACATTTGTGAGCTGTTCACGTGCATCAGTGGTAAAGATGTATCGTGAGTGAACGAACAGCACCACTGAGAATAACCGTCATGGAAACTGCGAAGACTCACGATGTACGAGGTGAACGTCGATACCACAGTGTGTGGAGGCCAACCGACAGGCTACAGAGGAACAGTTCACTGTCCAAATGAACCAGGGGCATCCAGACACGTTTCTACCATAACAGTTCAGCGAAACCCTTTGCGAATGGGGCTCCGGAGTAGAAGGAGGGTGACAGCACCCACGCTAACACCGGTCCATCGACGAAAACAACTGGAATTTGTTCGAAGCGTCCTCCCTGACCACAAAAACGACAAGAAAAAGTAGACATTAATTAATTATATATCCCACCCACCTATTCACTCACAGACTCATCCTTTCGCAATGTCTCACTTAAACCTCTACAAGCCGGCATGCACAACCGTCTTACAGAATCCAGCTACCTTAACGACAAATTGAACCCATGACGTTGGAATCATCAGCCTGGCGGCATGATTGTTAAGGCGCTAAGTCTGTATGGTCTGACACCGTGGTTAACCAGTTCGAGTCCCGTTGGTAGAAAAAATGTTCGTCAGAATGTTGGCCGGCCGGGCAGGAGAGGCGGTGGTATACAATTTATAATCACTTGACTGCGTGCCAAAAGCCTGGATTCAATTCTAAGCCTCTCCACGTTCGGCTCCATGGCTAAAGGGTTAGCGTGCTGGCCTTTGGTATCTGGGGTCCGAGGTTTGATTCCCATCCGGGTCCGGGATTTTAACTTCGTCTGGTTAATTTCTCCGGTTCGGGATCTGTTTTTTTTTTTTTTTTTTTTGTGTTTGTCTTAAATGTATAGGTTCAATTTATCAAAGTCGATTCATAATTAATAATCAGAAACATACAAAAATTGTCATTTCATAATTAATACCGTAATCAGAAACATACAAAACTGTAGCTGGCTAAACGGTCGTTAAGACCAAAAAAAACCTCTCCGCAGTTTTCACATGGAGTGACGGCATATGACACTGTTATTCGACAGGAGTGATCCATATGCCGACAACGGGTTTCACCCTCTTCCTATGTCATCATTATCATCGTCATCCCACATCCAGACGTGCAGATCCACCCATGGACGTCAAATAGAAACACCTTCACTAGGCGAACCGAACATATCCTCGGGCACTCCCGACACTAAAAAGCCATACAACAAATAATAAAATAATCAGCCTGACTATCAAATCTATAAGGACGCTAACAATAAAAGGTAGGCCTAAATCGTGCACCTGATTGCTGGAGTAGCAGTTCCCGGAAGTCCGAGCTTGCTTGATGTTCAAAACTTAACGCTGATGGCCATCATTCCAAGAGTACAATACCTAGGACTATTCCATTGCATACACTGCGGTTAAATGTTCTAAAGTACTTCGTGTACAAGGTCTCGTAAGGTCCAACAATCTATAATGCCATGAACTAGTGACCGTGTAGTTCGTAAGTCTTAAGCAATTAATCGCTTGTATATGGTGGATTGAGTCGAAGATGCCATCAATCTCACGTACTCCATGAGGATTTACTTTGATAATCCGTGTGATTGTGTCCGTAGTAATGTGTGTGGACAGAGAGGGAACTGAAGTTATGCACCAGGAATGTTCTTTAAATTGTGGGAAAACTCGGCAAAAATCACACTCAGGATAGCCGATGTCTGCAGTGGAAATCGAACATCGGGTGTCTGAGTACTTTGATTTCCAAGTATGAGTCATGGCAGCACATCTAACTCCTACGATTCCTACGATTGGTATCAATTATAAGAAAAGAAAAAGTAAATGCCGAGTTATTTCTAGGCGACTTTACCAAGATAGTCATTAACACACAATCTGGTGACTAATACTCGAACTGTACCAATCTACGTATCAGTACTATTTTATGTTATTCCTAAAATGACATGCTATCCACTTCAAAGTCTAATAAGAGTAGTTAAAACAAAGAAACAGTAAAATAAATATTGAGAGAATAAGATACAGTACCATCGTGTCAATTTACGCAAAATGCGATAAGATGAAATGCCGTCATTACAGATTAAATATTCATTATCTTAAAGATAAGAAACTCCCATTCCTTCTAAGAAAACAAAACAGATAGCATGCTTACGAGCATTATCGATATCAGTCTGTACACAAAACACAGATAGTACTTAATACTTCACAGAAATAGCCACGCTTAACGCATATTAGCTCGAACTGTACTATTTCTGCGACTTGGTATCCCATTCGCACACACATTTATTCTTAAACGTAACAGATCTATACTACTCAAGCAATATGCCGGTATTGTGCCAATAACAGCAAGCAAACGACAGTATTTTTTATTACAGTAAAACCTGGACAAAACTCTGTCCAAGGGACCGCACAAAATACCGCGTATTAAGCAGGGAGTGGTGGTAGTGGTGATTATTGTTTTGAGAGGTAGTACAACTGGCAACCATCCTCTAAAATATTAAGGAGGGAGAAATCAAGTAACACAATTACGTAATGTACATGTTCCTAATTATAAAGGAGTCTACATACTGACGCATCTTTTTATTGAAATACAGTATGACTAAAAGGGGGCCCAAAGGCTTTCATCATAGGAGCATGGGTTGGCGACCACGGCTCCCCGTAGTTGAGTCTGGAATTGTTTCTGCTTACCTGTGTCCGGTTCTCGTCTTCATCTTTCCTATCCGACCTCCTTTGGTCAATTCTTACTCTTTTCCGACCCCGACGGTATTAGGTTTGCGAGGCCCAGGGAGTCTTTCATTTTCACGCCCTCTGTGGCCCTTTCTTTTCTTTTGCCGATATTTTCATTCTTGTAAGTATCAGACCTCTTCCATGTTGCTTCTGATTAGTGTTAATAGAGTACGGTTGCCCAGAAGTACCCAGTAGTAATCACCACCACAACCACCCCATATTGTAGATACAGTATTACATCTACCTGATGTCACGGCTGCGGTGATTGAATCACAATTTTTTAATATCATTCTTAACGTCGGAGATGGAATTTCCAACGAATCAGTGAGCTGTTTCTGGTTAAGATTACCGTTTTCATCGTGCTTTCGCAAAATGTCTCATTTATCCGATAAGGAAAACGCTTTTCATTTCACACTCATAATCGCTATTTTGCTGCTTTACGTCGCACCGACACAGATAGGTCTTATAACTCATAATCGCAGGCAAGTTTCAATACACTCAACACAACTGAAAGACAGAACTGTCCAGGTAAACCAGTAAGGGATGTAATAAGAAAGTTTCTTCTCTCACTTCCTCATCCATGATATCTACATTGTAATAACTTGTTCCAAGAAATCCTAAACTGGCCGAACAAAGCACTTTATACCCGGGATAGCGTAATAAATAGGATAATCTTATTGAGGTTTTACAGCTGCCTCTGTGGATCCGTGGTAGAGTGTCGGCCTCCTGATCCCAAGATAGCGGGTTCAAACCCGGCAGAGGTAGTCGGATTTTTGAAGAGCGGAAAAAAGTCCATTCGACACTCCATGTCGTACGATGTCGGCATGTAAAAGAACTCTGGTGATACATTTGGTATTTACCCGACAAAATTAATTAAATCTCAGCCATAGACTCCCAAGAGAGATCCGGTTTACTCTAGGTCCGCTAGATGGCAGACAGAGTAAACCGGAACGTCGAAATTGACGAGCAGACAGCCAGATGGCGTCAAATCGAAATGTCTGCAAACGGTAGCTGAGGCCATACGATGATGATGATGATGATTATTATTATTATTATTATTATTATTATTATTATTATTATTATTATTATTATTATTATTATTATTATTGTACCGGGCGGTACACCTCCACACCGCTAATTCAAAATGTGCGCCAGTTGAAACTCCTCTGTTGGAGGAAGTCTGAACTTTATCTACGCTATTAATTCTCTACTTTCTCTGAAGATGTCACCACATGGAAAACTTTGAGTTTTTGAACTGTGTCATTTGTGATGTGTTTTTGTTTCGCTTGAAGTAAGAAGTGTGAACTTTCTCTTCTAGAGGACACTACTGAAGATCAACAATAGTGCAACCTAGTGCGAAGTCAAAGAACTATTTTGTTGGAGAAATTTTTATTTCAAATGTTTGTTCTTTGCTAAATTTCTTTCTGTTATTGTTTAAGTTGGCTGTATACCCCTCTTTTTCCCCTTGTTTTAGATTTATCCAATCCCGAATTTCTTTGAGTTTTTTCTCGACCAATCCGATGTATCTTCCCCCTACTTGGATATGTTTCTGTACCCTAGCCAATAAAGAATGTGCGGGAGGGTGTTTTCATTCCCCTAACGCCTAGAAACTTCTGCGAGAGGATATAAACTGCTGATTTTAGGGTCTCCGGGC
This sequence comes from Anabrus simplex, assembly GCF_040414725.1. Lineage (NCBI taxonomy): Eukaryota > Metazoa > Arthropoda > Insecta > Orthoptera > Tettigoniidae > Anabrus > Anabrus simplex. Next base: position 117,040,774 of record NC_090267.1, on the reverse strand, counting down.
CACTTCTGTTCCATCTTTCAGTGTATTAAGTACATAGCAGGAGGCGGGAAGCGCCTCTTTCCTCGGCAGCGGTCAACAACAAGGTAATGGCCGATTAATAACTTCTTTCTTTGCTAGCTCAGCAGTTTAACTCTCGGGGCGGGTTCTAAGCTTTCCACCATGTAACCGTTTCCTAAATGTAACTACTCTTTTCATTTATTCTCTTTTAAAGCTACATACTGGGATAGAGAGTGCTAACCCTCTCGAGCTCCCACTCATATTGTTTTGAGGTGAACTTATTTTTCTCAACCTATTCTTCGATAACGTAAAACAAATTGTTCTCTTCTTAAGTCATCTCTTTAGTATGGGATTAGCCCTTGTATTAACGGCCTAGTGCCAAGTAGGTCTTAATCAAAGTGTATTAGGAGTGCAAGTTCGCCTCCTCTCAAATTGTTATTTTAGAGGTCATTTAATTAACCTGCTTTTCATTTAATAGACCTCAGTAGATTGGGTATTTTACCCCTGTGTTTATGTCCGTTGAGGACAACTTGAAGGTGGAGTTTGGTGTGGCCTGGGAGAGGCTTAAATTTGAGAGCGAGTGGCTCTTTTGTAAATTGAGTGTTGTACGCCTCGTGGAGGCTTTTCAGTGTAATTTGGAGCAAGGGCTCCTAGGCATGAATGGGGTTTTCTGCCCCTCTGTTGAAACTTGTGTTTGGGGTAAAACTGAGCTGATTGCCCAAGCAGTGTTAAGTCAGGGCGCGAAGCCCAAATTCTGTAAATATTGTAACTACCCTTTTGATTTGCTACTTTGTACCTGCCATGCTTGTTATTTCTTTGTTTTTGAAAAGAAAATATAACCTTGTTAAATTTTACATTAACTTTGATTCCGTAGTTTGAGACCCGTTCACGCCCGCACCTTCTTTCACGCATAACTACCACAGATATCTCCGTAACAATTATTATTATTATTATTATTGAGGTTTTACTGCATATTACGTCGTAAAACAAAAAATACGTATTTCTTTATTTTTAAATGAGGTTCCAAATACCAAATTTCACGTCTGTAACATCTTCAGTTTTTGAGAAACCATTTTTCCTCCTAATTAGAGTTATTAGATGAGTGTTGCGCAGTTGTACTTCCTCTTAAACAATAATCACTACCACCACCTCTAAAATATATATCCCCCTATGGGTGAGGATAGAATAAGGCCCACGGTATCCCCTGCCTGTCGTAATTGTTCCTGTGGAGTTGGGGGTAGTAGAACAACACCCACGGTATCCCCTGCGTTTCGTAAGAGGCGACTGAAAGAGGCTCCAGGAGCTCTCAATTTGGGTGCATGGGTTGGCAACCACGGGGCCCTTAGCTGAGTCCTGGCATTGCTTCCACTTGTGTCAGGCTAATTTTAATCACATGTCTGACCTCCGATGGTCAACTCTTGTCCTTTTCCGACCCCGAGGCTATTAAGAAGATTCAAGGGCTAGAGAGTCTTATTTTCTCGCCCTTCATGGCTCAAAACGTAGTCACCTCAAACCAAGATGAGGGTGAGCTCGAGAGGGTAATTCACTCTCTATCCCCGATTTACAATTAAAGGGTTTACGAAGTTTTTACATTAGCCGAAAGATGGTTTAAATTTTAGAAAAGTAGTTTATATAGTTAACGATTCGGACCATTCCCTCGGATTAAACTGCGGAGGTAGCAAGAAAGACTAAAGTTATGTGGCCATTACCTTGTAGATGTTCTAGCTGCCGACGAAACAGGCCGCCCGCCTCCTGCTTACACACACACACACACACACACACACACACACACACACACACACACACACACAGATAGACGTCGATCAAATGGCCAAGAAACGTGAAAAGCCGCAGTTTATAAACCCTCAGGGAAGGTTCGAGATCATTCAAGACTAAACTAGCCACACCCTCTCAACTGTATTGGTTTAGTTGAGAAGTAACACTCAAAATCGAACAAGAAGCCTGTGAAAGGTTGAAAATGAATCATAGAAAATTTTCATTGGCCAGATTCAAAACTGGCGGAAAGGAAAAGGAAATACTGCCAACCCAAAAATAAATGAACATCAATCAGTTACAAAAACCTAGAAATACAAGACATTTAAATTATAACTTCTTTCACTTTGCACCAGGGTGCATGATGATAGTTTTTTGGTAGTGTCATCTGTGGAGAAATGTCCAAACTTCTTGATGTATAGCAAACAAAACTAGGAGAAATTCAGCCATTTTATGAAACTTGGCAATAACAAAATTATTGATGGTTATGAATTTCATGTTTTTGGTCCGTATTGAACAATATATAAGTAATAATAATAATAATAACTTAAATGTTTCCACCTTTTCAATACAATATATTCACAAAATTACAAAATTATACGGTACTAGTTTCGACCCATCTAGGGGTCATCATCAGCCGTATTGGATCAAAGATCATTTGTGGCGAAATCCTAAGACAATATTATTTTAAAGAATAACAAGTGAAATGAGATGTTATGGTAATAGTTAATAATACAAGCTGACAAAGGCAATGCAACAGTTATCATGGATAAAAAAGTATATATTGAAAAAACAAAAAACTTTTTCACAGACAGCTCATTTTCCATAATCAAAAAAGACCCCACCCAAAAAATTCAAAAACTACTTAAACAAACTCTTAAAAACACTTCATTTTTATTTACCGAACAGGAAAAATCCAAACTCATACATATGAACCCAGGACTCCCCACTGCTAAAGCTCTTCCCAAAATTCACAAAACCGGAATTCCCATCCGGCCAATTATCAACTATAGACCGAGCCCCTTATACAGAATATCACAATTCATCCAATGTTTCTTAAGAAAAAATTATCAATTCTTATCCAAAAAGTCTATTAAAAACACATCTGAGCTAGTAGAAAAACTAAACAAGTTCAATTTGCAACCGGATCACTCCATCCACTCTTTCGATATTGTAAACATGTACCCAAGCATACAAGTATCAAAATTAATTCCGATAATTATAAACAATTTAAACAAAAACAGCCACTTAAGCAAACTAGAGATACAAGACTTTATCACAATATTAAAACTTATCATCGACAATAACTTCTTCACTTTTGACAATGTCATATATCAACAAAATGGTTTGGCAATGGGGTCACCGGCCTCAGGTATCTTAGCAGAAATATACCTGGACTTCCTCGAATACACCAAAATTGACAACGAATTCGAAAACATTCTCTTTTGGGCCAGATATGTCGACGATGTCTTTGTAATCATGAATGAGAAATCAATTAACGCACCCACCACCCTCTTAAGACTCAACAATATTGATCCTCATATCAAATTCACACTAGAATCCGAATCAAATCAAAAAATCAACTTTCTAGATTTAACCATCACTAGAAACTCAGATTCTTTCAGTTATAAAATTTTCAGAAAACCCACTCAAACAGCCTCCACCATTCGCCAAGATTCAGTGCACCCCCAGTCCCACAAACGAGCCACATACAACAGCCTAGTTCACCGAGCCTTCAGCATACCTATGTCCAATAAAGATCTAAAAAACGAACTCAACACAATCCGCGGAATCGCAAAATTCAACGGCTTCAGCAATCATTTTATAGAAAGGATAATCAATAAACACAAACATCGCCCAAAAACTACCCTCAAAAAAGAAATAACCAAACCTCTAACATTTTCCACCTTCACGTTCAACAATGATATCTACAAGTTAACCAACATCTTTAAGAAACAAGGCGTTAAAATAGCTTTCAAAACCAACAATAAGAACATGAATGTTTTATACAATACTTCACACATCAACAAGACCAGCAGTTTTTTAAAATCAGGAGTTTATAGGATCAAATGTACCACCTGTAAAAAAACCTACATCGGGCAAACCGGGAGAAACTTCATTATCAGATACCACGAGCACACTAACGCAATAAAATACAACAAGTTTTCAGCCATCGGCCAACACATAAAAAAAAAAAAAAAAAAAAAAAAAAAAAAGAAAAGATTCCTTGTATTATTAACTATTACCATAACATCTCATTTCACTTGTTATTCTTTAAAATAATATTGTCTTAGGATTTCGCCACAAATGATCTTTGATCCAATACGGCTGATGATGACCCCTAGATGGGTCGAAACTAGTACCGTATAATTTTGTAATTTTGTGAATATATTGTATTGAAAAGGTGGAAACATTTAAGTTATTATTATTATTATTACTTAATAACAAAATTACCCAATATTTTAGTGGTGACATCTTCAGATTAAAGTTCCAAGTTGGTGTAGTTTCAGTTTCGCTGTTTTACCAATAGAGGAGTTCATTTAGGCGCTGAATTTCAATGCGCGGCGTTGGGGTGTACCTCCCGGTACAATAATAATAATAATAATAATAATAATAATTTTATTGAATAATGTTTACTGGGTGAGCCTCCGTAGCTCAGACGGCAGCGCGTCGGCCTCTCACCACTGGATACCGTGGCTCAAATCCCGGTCACTCCATGTGAGATTTGTGCTGGACAAAGCGGAGGCGCGACAGGTTTTTCTCCGGGTACTCTGGTTTTCCCTGTCATCTTTCATTCCAGCAACACTCTCCATTCTCATTTCATAGCATCTATCAGTCATTACTAAATCACTTTGGGAGTGGCGACCCCATCGTACTAATAGCCTATATCTGCTTCATTCATTCCATTCCTGACCCGGTCAATGACTGGAACACAGGTTGTAGGTTTCCGGTTTCCAATGTTTACTGGCTTTACGTCCTACTAACTACTTTTACGGTTTTCGGAGACGCCGAGATGCCGGAATTTAGTCCAGCAGGAATTCTTTTACGTGCCAGTAAATCTACCGACACGGGACTGACGTATGTGAGCTCCTTCAAATACCATCGGACTGAGCCTACCAAGTTGGGATCAGAAGGCCAGCGCCTCGCCATATCTTAATGAGAACATAGTCCGACTCGTTGGCTGAACGGTCAGCATACTGGCCTTCGGTTCAGAGGGTCCCGGGTTCGATTCCCGGCCGGGTCGGGGATTTTAACCTTAATTGGTTAATTCCTACGGCTCGGGGGCTGGGTGTATGTGTTGTCTTCATCATCATTTCATCCTCATCACGACGTGCAGGTCGCCTACGGGGGTCAAATAGAAAGACCTGCAACTGGCGAGCCGAACCCGTCCTGGGATATCCCGGCACTAAAAGCCATACGACATTTCACATTTCAATGAGAACACAAACTTGTATGGGTTTTCTACGCATGAATAACAAATCGTTTAAGAAAGTCTACTGTACTCATAAAGCACTCACAAATTTAAGATATATTTTAATTAGTATTTTACATCATAAAAATAAATTGTAATTTTCTGCAAATGTGGATATTGCAAATGTGTACAAATCCTATTTAAACATTTCGAACAATCACTTATTTCCACTGTTGTAAAAATGTAATGCTAACTGAAGTACTCAAAGTTTTTCTCGTTGACTGGTCATGATCTCGACTCGCAAAGTCGCAACAATGCATGTTGTTACACAACACAATAATTATTTCTCTCCGAGCTCAATAGTTGCAGTCGCTTAAATGCGGCCAGTATCCAGTATCTGGGAACCCCACTGTCGGCAGCCCTGAAGATGGTTTTCTGTGTTTTCCCATTTTCACACCATGCAAATGCTGTACCTTAATTAAGGCCACGGCCGCTTCCTTCCCAATCCCAGCCCTTTCCTCTTGAAAAAAAAAAAAAATCATCGAATCCTTCACGCGTGTACATAATGACAAAATTCACGATTCTTTTTCTTACAAAATTTGTGGTAAAATAGAATTTTTAATCCAGTCTAGAAAATATGGGAAAATTGGCTTCCGTGAAAGGTTTAACAGGGACGCGGCACATCTTCCTTAAATATAAGGTTATCCCTTAAAATACGGGACATGGCAACTCGGCGATCAAGGTGGAATGTTTAACATAATCGATAAAATGGAAGCCGTTTTTCACTCAATATACTGTTATCGCGAAGCATTGTGGCAAATGGACCAGCAAAATTCCGCATTTGGACAGTCTTAAGAGCTTGAGTAGCTATATGATACTGCTACGAGTATATATATATTTATGCAGTCTATGGAGTATTTCCTTCCTAGAATTCATAAGGAAGAAATTAACGTTCCACTTAGAGGCAAAAGATCTCTATAGGTCGACGCCCTGAACAAATAGCATTTTTTTTAAACGTTCCACTTCCGACAAGGAACAGCTGATGAGAGCAGACAGAAAATCATATACAGTACGAGAAACTTTCACTTACTCTCGTTGTCGCTTGATTTAGCGGCCAGTAGAACGTACAGTATATGGCGACGCAAGCACATACGAGTAGACCTCACATTGGACTGAACACACCGTTCGCGTCTGATATATACAAATCAAATGGGGACGAACCTTTAATGAAAGCCCCATATTCTATATGACAACGAAAGCTCTTTGAATTTATGATCGCTCACATATAATACGAGCAAAGAATGAATAAAAGATATACTAGAATAACTAACAGGCTATCCATCCGAGTGCCAGTGACCAGTGATATTATTTCGATGCGCCCAATACAGCAGAATAAATTAATACCGATATAGGTTTAATGAGCAGCTGCGTGACCATGTCGACAGTGGAAAATACGATTCTATAGTTCCCACTAACACACAACACTAGGCCATTCAATAGAAACAGGCAAGGATGTGACAGGAGAACGTGCTTACTGTTTTAAGGCAGTATACAAATACGCCACCACTCTCGTGTCAGCAGATTTACCAGCAAATAAAGAACTCTTGAGTGTCAACACTCTGCCACCTTGGCGTCTCCGAAAACCGCAAAAGTAACTAAGTGCGCGTAAAACCAACAATATAATAAATATGAGTATAATAACCAGGACTTGAATTTCTACATAAATACTTTTTTTCATTAGCTACAATTAACATTTTGTCATATCTGGAGTAATATCCCATATTTCCAGGTAAAGTAGGGGCGACCGGGGCAAGTTGACGATGCTAAGCTTTGGGAGGTCGTATGTTAAACACGATTATTCAAAATCATTTTTATTCACACTTAATGCATACATTGCACTATACTCTGTTATATTATGACCTTATAATTACACTCTTGAACGATGTTCCAAAGTAATTAAATAAAATTCATAACTTCAGCAAATTCTCCATCTTGCCCCAGTGGCGGGGCAAGTTGACGAACCTGTCGGGGAGGATAACGAAAAATCCAAACCTATTCTAAACTACACCAAACTGTAATATAGCTTGAAATGGTATTTAGTATACACATATGGACAATGTCACTATAAACATCACTTTCATGGTTATATATTTCTATAGTTCGGCACTTCAATATCAAAGTTTTAAGATCTCCTTTGATTATAGAGAATTTAACAGTAATCACACACAAAAACTCCTCCATAACTAGAACAATTCTCATGCCACCATTCACTACATCTACTACACTGAATCCAGTCTTCTTCCGGGGGATCTACATAAGTTACACTGCACACAGGGCACTCAAATCTGTTCCTGTCCTTAGGAAACAATGTAGATGAGAAAAGAGGGCCCTTTGCTGCCAGTTTCTTCTTCTTTCTTTCCATTTCCTTAGTTTCTTTGCTTCTCTTTTCTTCTTCTCTTCGTAATAATATGTCTTATGTAGGGGTACTTGTTATGACTGATGCTGATCCAGCTTGCCTTTTCCTGGTCGTTGATCTCTGAGCTTTTGGCAAAGGCATTAGGTCATAGATGGAAGTGCTCTTAGAGGACTTCAATTGATTTTCTTCGTCCTGCCGAGAAGAAGGTCCTGGTTGCGGTGTAGGCAATGCTGCTTCTTGCTTTGAGTTGTCATTTTCTGTTGAGATTGTAAGATCTGGCGAGTGAGTGGATGGATGGATCAGATTCTGTGGAAGGCACTGGTTCTTCTGGTAAATCTCTCTCTATCGTAGCTGCGGGAGCATAGTCGCCTTCATCAAATACTTGTGGGTTGAATGGCTCTATTCCAGTTGCTTCGAAACCTTTTATGGAATTGTTTACAGTCGCTGTTTTTGTGTAGGCTCCAGAAAAAACTCTTGCAATGTTTCGATCATTTATCTGATGTCCAGGATGAGACACCAGATAATTGTCACAAGCCTGCGAGTAAGCCGTCTTCAGGGGTCCAAAGAACGACACATCAAGTAGCTGCAGCCTGTGGGACGTATATGGTGGCAATCCAATCATGACGATTCCTTTTTCCCGACAAAAATTGACTGCCTGTAAAGAAATGTGTGAACTATGGTTGTCCACAATCAGTAAAACAGGATCACTTTTACTGGGCTTTATATGATTCACAAAATGTTGTTAATAAACAACAAACAGATCACTATTCATCCATCCTGTTTCATTTGCATGTCCAACTGATACAGGAGGAAGACCACTCAGTAGCTCTGGTTTCATCCTTTTTCTTGGAAAAATCAAAAATGGTGGGACATACTGTCCACTGGCACTCATGGCGCAAACTAGAGTGATATTTCTGCCCCTGTCTGTGGACGTAATTTTAGCTACACGTCTAGTGCCTTTTGAAGAGATTACTTTTGGCTGTCTACGTATTTTATATATGTGAGGAAAACTTGCATATCATTACATAATTTAATTATTTTTTTAAAAATATGCTTCATATTGTATGTCAAAGAATCATTTAATTTTACTGGCAACAATAATTAAAAAGCTAGATTTTGGTGTTTCTAAGAAATGTGGAAACACGTTCTGCTCTATGCATATTTCTTGCAGGCTTTAGCCTCGTCACTCAACCCTCTGAAACCCATACCAAAGGTGTGCAATAACTATTTAAGTTAACTGTAGGTCTCTTTTAAAAAACGTAACTTAAACTTTCTTTGGCTTATCCCAACTATTTATGAGGTCCTTGGAGCCATCCAAGCTCATATTGGCTTTGGCCGGGGGTCAAAGAACGGATGCCCTTCCTGACGCCACGTGATTCTTGAGATGAAATTGTCGCGACTGGGATTCGAACCTCAGCCTTCTGGGCGGAATACCAGCAGCTAAGCCACTGAGTTAATTTCAACCCCCTAATTGTACTCCTTTTATAAGTATAAAAATATCGAACGGTCAAACTTCTTCCTTTATCCTCTTTTAGAGTCAGGAGGGGTTCGTTATTGAGGGCTATGATTTACAGTATATGTAATAAAATGAACCAAATATGTACATTCATATGGCTAAACATTCTCAAAATATTGAGCCCGTTGCATTTTCGGACGTGTTCCAAAATGGCGCCACTCAGACCCAAGAGAGTATACAAGAAAGTCTTGACATCTGAATACAATAGGAGGCCATGATTATCATAAAATTCTTCCGGGCTGTTATGCCGTGGTCCACTCCTCTCGCTTCTCCCAGACGTTTCGACTACTGCTGCGGTAGTCATCATCTGTGGCGTCGTGTAGATACGCTCTCCTGTATCCCGCAGTCGCCAGCGATATTGACACCGGCCGTGAAAGCCTTCATACTTTAAAGGCCATGATTAACTTGGAACGACTACTTTTCAAAGGCGGTGCAGAACAGAGCAATGTCAGGGGAAGTGTTTCAAAAAAAAAAAAAAACAAGTAAAATAATAGAGATTATTGAAAAACTTACTTGAAAAACTGAACTCGAGAAGAGAGGAAGCAAATTGCTGTTGCTGCGTCGAAGAAAGGAAATTGTAAAAATTACGGCAGAAGTTTTTTGAAGAATAACTATTATAATTTATGAGAAGACGGCAAAATACCTGCAGAAACACTCTGGAAAATATAGATACAGCGGGATATACGAGAATTTATTTAAATACGTACACTGATAGACCCGAGGCGCAAGATCAGCGATACATCGGAAATCATTAATTGGAAGTCGTAAAAGAAGAAAAGGATTGGAGAGAATTACTCCGTCAGAAGAAAAATCAAGGAAGGAATAATATTTTTAGAAAACAAATTTAAAATTGAAGATTTTCGTAAGATACGACGGAAGATCTTACGCAGATTTAGAGAATTGGTTAACTACAACACAAGAGAAGATTAATAGAATAATTTAAAAAGAAATATTACTCTAAGAAAAACTTAAAATGAACATTTACTTGTCGACATTATTTAATTATATTGGCAGTTATTCCGAGAAGAAGATGACTTGCTAAGCATCCAGATGGACCAACCTGGAGGGAGATATCATCCAACCAGCTGAACCTACCTAAGATGAGACGAGGAATCCAACCGAACCTCGAACCATGGCCAATGAACCAGCAATGTGACGAGCAGCAGGAGGAGAGCAACTGACAGCTGGTATGATAAAAGACGAGCTAAGGTAAATCCGGGACAGATGCCGCTCCGGTAGAGATGCCGCATACACTGTAGCTAAAGGTTCCCATCGTTACAGCTAGATGGCAATATGTGTGGTTTTTCAGTTTCTAAGGAAGAACTACTGTCTGCGAGTGTGACGAAATTTGCTCGTATATTACGCTAATTATAGCCGATATCTTGAGGCGAGTACACGTTTCCTCCTGACAAAGTTTTTCCGTGTGTTAATTTATTGTATATTAAGTTGGCTTCAAATGCTTAAATCAGACGTTTTTAGTACAGTAGACGTCAGAAGCATAACTGTAGTTGAGAGTAAGCTAATTTTGGGCCATGATAGCCTTGAGGTATGACAACAGGAGGGTGCGGCGTCGCTCCCTGATAGTTGGGAGAGTTGCCGCACAACAATCCGGGTGAGATGCCTCATTGCTATCAGATTCTACAAGCGATCTGGAAACATTCAATACTATTCAGAGTGTACTGGTATTTTATTCGAATATTTTATCGTCTCACAATTTTTAATATACATAATCTATTTTACTGATTTCATTGGTAACATTATTTTATTATATAAAATTATATTATTTTCAGAAATAAAAATTTGCGACATGCCTGCTCAGTATAAAAGTAAGGGCACTGTTAAAAGACCTCAATAGACAGAGGAAAATTTAAGAGAGGCTGTTAGAAGACTGAAAGCCAAGGAAATACTGATCAGGGAGGCAGAATCATACTACAGAATAATGACGGAACGAACAATGAAACTTAGAATGCAGTCAGGAAATCTGGGAAAAGGCTCTCTGGGTCCAGCAGGTACAGCTACTTCAATAATCACCGAAGTTAAACTGATATTCAAAAAAGGATGACTGTATCTAGTGTTTGAGTTACAAACAGTGGCTGCATGAATCTTGCTCCACATATAACGACTGTTGCAGCAAGATTGCTAGAGAACAAAGTTTTAAGAAACAATCTGTAAAAACTTGTACGAGGATAAACATCAGTTTTTGATTTAAGAATCCTGCCTTAGACATGTTTTCAAATTACTGTGTCAGGACAGAATTATATTCATTATGATTTTGATGTTTCCTTTATATAACACGACGGCCCCGTGGTGTAGGGATAGCGTGCCTGCCTCTCACCCGGAGGTCCCGGGTTCGATTTCCGGCCAGGTAAGGGAATTTTCTCTTGACCTGAGGGCTGGTTCGAGGTCCACCCAGTCTACGTGATTAGAATTGAGTTATCTGACGGTGAGATGGCGGCCCCGGTCTCGAAAGCCCAGAATAACGGCCGAGAGGATGCGTCGTGCTGACCACACGCTCCTCGTAATCTGCAGGCCTTCGGGCTGAGCAGCGGTCGCTGGGCAGGCCTGAGCCCTTTCAAGGGCCTTAAGTGCCGTGGGATTTTTTATATAACACAGTGAAGAATCCATTGCACATGCACATTCATAGTAAATCGAAATTCATGATTAATTTAATGTTGTAAATTTTCAGATAGATTCTTTTACCATTGAATGATTATATTATGTGGATATAATTGTCTTGTAGTACGTTCTAGTGTTCGGTTATATTAAAGTTGAAGAAATTGGCTTAAATTTGATTTTGTCATTAATTATTTTACTTGCGGCATCTCTCCCGAGCAAAGTCGGTATCTATACCGGGATCCAGGGAGAGACGCCGCAGATGCAACAATTCCTTTGTTCCCTCCTTTCTCCCATTTACTTTCAATTGCCAATATTTTGTTCATCCCTGATCAAATGTACATGTTTTCAAATTATGCTCGATGAATTTGCAACAATTTTTAAAGTAAATATACCGAGATATAACAAAAGGCATAAAAAGTGCGGCAACTCTCCCGGAATTACCCTATGTGTTTGCCATAAGTATTATAATTCTTAATTTAGCTAGGCATATGCATTAGAATAGAGTATTCTAAGTGTGAAATATTTAAGAGTGCAAGTGAAACAGTGAAGTGAAGTGCGTTACATTTAAGCTGCTAATGCTATATTAAGTTTGTGTAGGCTATGCATGACATAAGTGAATTACTAAGGTAATTGAGAATACGAGTAGGAAGAAAAGTTATCTAACAGCTGAGTGTAAAGATTATCGTAATGGTGAATAATATCTACGGATCTGGCGAAACCATTCGGTCAACGATTACGTCACAGGTGGATCGCATGAGAGGAAGTGAAAGATATAGTCGAGTTATTCCTTGTAAAGTAATGTTATTAAAGGCACGAACGCAATATTTAAGGTAATTTTGGAAGAAAATTGATCTATTTAAAGGAGTATTTACGTAAAATTCCCGGTACTGCCAGAAATTTAAGAATGGCAGGAGGGCTGGTATGTGGTTCAAATGGTACACGCAGCTCACCTCCAATGGGGGTGTGCCTGAAAAGAGCTGCACCAACTCGGGATGAGGACACGAGTTTACTTATTTACGTAAAGAAGAATGTTACGTCTCAGTAATTGCATTTATTATGAAGGAGGTTATGAATGATGAGAAATGGTATTGAGAAAGATAAAATGGAATTAATTGAAGGTTTTATAATGAAGAAAGAAGATATATGAATTGATCTGAGTACGATAATGTGCGTTATGGTGATTATGAGACGTATATTTAGATGGTAGATGCTAGATATGAATATATTGGATCAGTTAGACGATGCAAGCACAATGGGAAAGAGATACGCCGTGGGAGTGACATAAAATAAGGTATGAATGGTGAATATTTACACATAGTTGAGATTTGAGAGGTGGTGTAACGTCAAGTACAGCTGTTAATATTAAGACACAGGTATCTTATGATGTATTCTAGTAGCATATGTGAAGTGAAAGGTGTGTTAAGCCAATATAGATATTAGAAGCGACGCATATAGATAGTACCGAGATATCATAACGTAGATACTTATTGAATTACTTGCACATATGATATATTAAAGATAAGTTTAACGAATGGATGCATATTGAGCCTATAGCAGTAAATTAAGAATTATTTTATATTTTGAGTGTTGATTTATAATTCATGTTATAATTTTAAATGAGAAGATAGTAAATTAGGAGCCGTGATTTAAGAGGCAAAAGGGATGGAAACCTTAGCACGTCAGTCATCATAATACATTTCTTCGCCAATGATATAGTACATTAACGAATTCAGATTCCATGATTTCAGACTTTATAGATTATAAGGAGGAATTCTATTTTTTTAACTACGACGTAATTGTGATACAGTGATAGATGTGAATGATTGATTTAATTTTTCAAATATGATTATGAATATTAGAACTCGAGTTCATTTCAGAAATAGTGAATTCATTATATCATATTATTTTGTTAGTAAAGCAGCGCTGACTTAAATGTGGAATTTTAGGAATTATTAATGATTTTAATCAACGATTGTGAAAGTTCATTATGCCACGAGTTCTCAATTCTTTCTTATTTTTCCTTAGTTTAATAAATATGTTTTCTCATTATTTTTTAATACAGTGAGTGATAATTTGTGGTAGTTGTGAGTAGATTGACTTAGTTTTAAAGGTGATCATCATGCGATTTGCGTTAGAATTATGCGGTAAGTGATGAATTTGCACTTGTATGCGATAGGATGGAGACGTCATCGGTGATTATCGCGTGCGGTCCCTACCTTTTTCTCTGAATTCACGCAAAGCCTAGCCTAGAAGAAAAATTAAATATTTTTCTTATGTGAAGAGATACCCTGAGATTACATCTGACTGTCGGGATATTATGGCTGTGTCGTACCTGGACGCGGGAAGGGCTCACTATGGAGCAAAATATGGACAGCTGTTATTATAAAAATGGAGCCAAATTAATGTAAAGAAGATCTGAATACACTTTTCATTGCATACAAACTCTAAAAGAGGGAAAATGACGCTCCCCTGCTGAGAGCGCTTGAGGATAACACCTTTTAGACGCTCTTACGACAGGCAAAGGGTAAGGTAAATTTATTCTATCCCCCACCCACTAAAGTGGGAGACAAGAACTGCTGGAAAGTAGCTGAACTCGTTCTGATGTAGAAAACAGTAACAAAATACCAATAGCTTTAACCGAAGTTGCCCAGGAAGTGATTAGCGATAAATACGGCGGCAAACAGTAACTTTCACTCCTAAGAGTGGGAAATCGTTGGCTCAAAAGTACAAATGTATGAGAGAGAGGAGAGTCTGTAACAGACTACATTCTATTGGACAAACCAACACTGGATGAAAGAATCGAGTTTAGAGTAGAGGAAAAGGGGGCAGACCATCCGCCTCAAAGAGCGGTAGGGTCTACTCAGCATGAGAACAAAGAAAGTGAACAACACCAGAAAGGACAGCAGTGGATCGATTATGAAATGCGGGATCCGGAGGAACTTGAAACATACAATTAGAAATCGGTAATCCAGAGTAAAACACGAAGACACTAACTGATGCAATAAACCGTGCAGTAGACCTATGTACCAAGAACGAAGAGAAGGTTTAGCACAAAAATATATGGTGGGATGAAGTGTTCTGGGACCCGAAGAAACGAGTGAAGGAAACGCTGCGAGAAACACGGAAGGGCTCAACGAAGCTTCACGAATATAAAACTCTGATGAAAGAATGCAAATGTTTATGCAAAAGGGAAGAAAAAACAAAAACAAAATAATATTAAGAAAAGATAATGCACGTAACTTCAGAATCGGGAAGTATTAAGAGAGAAAGGAAACAGAAAACAAGAACCAGCAGCAACGTAACTATGGACACGTGAAAACAGTTCTTTATAGAGAGATTAGAAAGAAAGCAGATCAAGACAACCAAAGAATTCGGGGTACAAGAACGCACCTCAGACAAGATGCCGGAGGTGTAAGAAGAAGAGACAGAAAATCAACTGAAGAAAATGAAAGATTAACAGATGATGATATCAAAAACGAACCTCGGCTATGCGCTACAGAGAACGTGAAGCAAGAGCTGAGGGGTATAATAAGAGGAGCTTGGCAAGGAAAAGGCTCTCCTAGCGCATGAAGGAAAGGAATCATCGCACCTACAGAAAAGGATGAGAAGGACACACGGATAATTACAGAGGTGTTATACTTTTTCTGAATACCGCATTACAAGATTTATGCGATGG
Source organism: Anabrus simplex (assembly GCF_040414725.1). Taxonomy (NCBI): domain Eukaryota; kingdom Metazoa; phylum Arthropoda; class Insecta; order Orthoptera; family Tettigoniidae; genus Anabrus; species Anabrus simplex. Next base: position 117,025,368 of record NC_090267.1, on the reverse strand, counting down.
TTCTGGAAGAGAAAATGAGGAAAGAAATATAAGACAAGAAAGCTTTACCTGGAACACTATCAGGATTTAGGAAAGGAAAGAACACAAGCGACAACATACACAATTATGTAGCAGGAAGCGAAATATCTAAGCAAGGAAGGTGCAAACTGTAAGCCTTTTTCGCAGACTTTAAAGCAGCCTTCGACACAGTCGACAGAGGTACTTTGGATTTTTTAAACTGGTTTAACGTCGCACTAACACACCGAATGTTTCCGGCGACAAAACGATAGGAAAGGGATAGGATTGAAAAAGTAGCGGTTGTGGCATTAACGAACATCTTCTACACAGGATCACACATGCCCCTACAGTTTTAATTATTTTTTTTATTCTTTTTATGTATTGAAAAGATGGAACAAATAAACTTTCATATTTATTTGACTTTATTGTACATTTCAATACGGACCAAAATATGAGAATCATAACATGTAATCACAAAAATCTACCAAGAAACGTCATGTGTAATAAAAGCACATGATAACAAGTCGGAAGATTTCTGGATCGAAAAAGGGGTCACACACGGAAGCCCACCCATCCCATCACTGTTCGCTATACCAATAGCAGACCTGAAGAAATCCTGCACAAAGCCCACAAGGGAGGTATAACCATACGGAGAGAGCATTATTTACTTGCTGGAATATGCAAACGATATTGTATTATTCGCCAAAGGTAAGACAAAAAGAGATAGAATAGATGCTAGAAGAGTTCATCCGGTACACCGAAGAGAAAAATCTAAAACAAACCACCGAAAAAGTGAAAATCCAATTTTCACTTACGTTCGGATCAAAGGCTCATACGAGTAGCAATAGCTGCCATGCGTGTTCTACCACGATTCATACTAATTTGCATTTTAAGAATCAAATTACGTTAGATTATATTTTGCATAAACAGGGGCGATATGTATGTATTAAGAATGAAAAATGGAGCGTCTTTAAAACCTAGGAACTGATGACTGAAAATGAAAATCCACAGCCTGTTTCCAGACATCGACCGGATCGGGAATAGAATTAATGAAGTCCCATCTAACGGCGAGGACAGGAACGGTACCGGCTGCCGAAGCCTGTCTCACCCCTTTGGAGCAATGATTAATATATTGACGGGTGAAATGAAATGATATTGGAGAGTGCTGCTGGAATGAAAGATGACAGGGAAAACCGGAATATCTGGAGAAAAACCTGTCCCGCCTCCGCTTTGTCCAGCACAAATCTCACATAGAGTGACCGGTATCTGAACCATGGAACCCAGCGGTGAGAGGCCGGCGCGCTGCCGCCTGAGCTACGGAGGCTTAGGAATTGATAATTACTTTTAATATGGCAGAGACAGCTAAAGCAACTGAAGTGCTCCCCTGATGACAATTCGTATTCGTATCTACTCCAATACGGTTTTCTATTGTTTTCTCTAATTTCAATTAAATTAAATTAAACAGGCCATGGAACAACAAGAACCAGTGCATTTCTGTGTATAAAACACAAATGGCATACAGTAATTCTTCCATATTTTCATAATAGCTTATCTCAAATTAAACATGATGATGCTCGTTGTTTAAAGGGGCCTAACATCTAGGTCATCGGTCCCTACTGGTACAAAATTAGACAAAATGTTATGACAATTTAAAAATTCATAATCCTCCACTGGCCAGAATTCAAAAACGTGAGGACGATGAATGAATGGATGAATATAAAGTTAAAACAATCAGTGAATTCGACTCGGAATGCCCCACATTCCCAGAAATTAGCGTTAAACAATAGTATTACTGACCAAGGGACTGCTTCTAAAGCACAATACTGAATCGATGATGCTTGTAGTCGAAACGGGTCCAAAATCCAGGTCAACGGCCCCTCATAATTGTACTTATCGCTAGGAAAGTAGAACCATGCTATTTGTCATGTTGCGGTACTAATCAAAAGTAGCGTAAACTCGCGGTATTCCACACATTATGGTACTATTCACAGGTAATGTAATGCGTACATGTAACACAGACCTATGGCGTTTCGCACACTGCGGCGCTATGTACAGGCATCGCAAACTTTTTTTTTTTTTGCTATCTGCTTAATGCCGCACCAACACAGATAGGTCTTATGGCGACGATGGGAGAGGAAAGGCCTAGGAATGGGAAGGAAGCGTCCGTGGCCTTAATTAAGGTACAGCCCCAGCATTTGCCTGGTGTGAAACTGGGAAACCATGGAAAACAATCTTCATGGCCACCGACAGTGGGGTTCGAACCCACTATCGACCGGATGCGAGCTCACAGCTGCGCGCCCCTAACCGCACGGCCAACTCGCCCGGTGACGCAAACCTATACAGGCAACACAAACCCATGGCGTTCCTCACATAAGTGGGCTAAACACAGGGACTCGCACTATTCCGTGGTGTTCCTCACATAGTGGGTACTAAGCATAGGCAAGGCAGAACCATGGTGTCGCTCATATAGGAGTACGAATCACAGGTACTGTAAAATGCATCCTGAGCCACACACTGTCGCTACTAATCACAAACCTATTTTGTACCTAACATAGTGGTACTACGCGCAAGTAAAAGTGACCCATGGTGTTCCCTACGTGATGGTACTAATTACAAGTAGGCTCATGGTTCTAATTCGCCCAGGCACATTAGCTATTCGCTTAGCTGCCAATATAATTGCAGGTCATCTCCTTGTAACTCTTCTAGGAAATACTGGTTAACCTTTTTAGCTTTTATATTTGTTTGCGTTCGAGGAACTCTATCACAGTAATCCTTTTTATCAGGCACTTCATTACTAAAACTTTAACGTATGAATAGTAAGAATTGGTGCAAGGTGGTTATTAGTGTTAAAATAACTATTTAAGGAGGGGGGCGATTTCTTTTTGAATAATTTTTTTGGAAAGTGCGCAATTTTTTGCATTTTTGGTAATCAAGAATTTTTGGAAATTTTAGGGTTAGTGAAAAAATAATTAAAATAGATTTAGTTGATAAAGATTAGTAACAATTACCAAATTACCAAAATCACCTGATAGGGTGCAACCCACAAAAAACATAAAAGTTATAAAATATATCAAAGACTGAACCACCCATCAATAATCAATTAAAAAACATAGGGGGATTAAAAATATGATCATAAATATAAATTTTAACATTGTAATACTCTAAATGTTTGAAAAAAATCATTACCATGAGTTTCCTTCCTATTCTCATAAATATAAATTTTAACATTGTAATACTCTAAATTTCCCTCTTTCTTGACTAATAATATGAGAGACCATACCAAATCCTGGGAGAATTAAAATATAGACTTCGGGGTGACCAAAAAAACAAAATAGGTGTTGATAGAGAATAGGATCCCCCCCACCTGCAGGATCGCAGAAACTTTCTAAATTCATTATTAAACAATGGGTCATAATTACATTGCCAATTATAACATAATATCACATAAATATTAATATATAATATAATGAACTCATTTTGAGTATTTTAGTGCAAGCCTTAGCATCCGCTGCACTACTTTTCTCTATTATTTTAATATTAATGTTGATGAATGTACCAAGGCTGATACAGGTGTCGGGGCTGCCATAGCCGCTGGTAATCAAGAAGAAAATGGAATTTGAGCTCTCTTAGTTATAGCAGCCAATACCACTATAGTTACTAATGAAGTATAATGTTCCAATATCCTTATGATTAGTTGAAAAAAGTCATTGTTGCGGTAGGGGTGGCCAATGTAGCAAAAACATATGATTGAATGATGGCTACGGCTGATTCCAACATTATTAAAAGTATTTGGGCGATAAGTAGAATGGATAGTGTAGAAAGAATTAAGGAAGGCCCAGTATTTCCTAGAAGAGTTAAAAGGAGATGACCTGCAATTATATTGGCAGCTAAGCGAATAGCTATTTACGTAATATAAAAAGCCCTTGGTCGCCCCTTTTAGTCGCCTTTTACGACAGGCAGGGGATACCGTCTGCGTCCCCCACCCACAGGGGGTGAAATTAAACAATCATCCATCGGAACCAGGTATTTAATGTTTTATCACGTTCTATCACGCTCAGTTGCATCTCTACTTTAAAAAGCTAATATAAATTACAATATGCAATATACGCCTACGGTTAGTTTCAAATGTCAGAATCCAACATTTCAAGAAGCTATAGAATATTATGAAGACAGAATTGCAACAAAGAAGGAACCACATAAATAATAAATTATCTAAACTGGAACTTATGATAACTCACAGACGACAGATAATCTCCTTTAATCATCAGCCATGCAGCTCCGATACTCACCTGAAAAAGAGAAAGGAACGAACCATTAATTAATCATCTTTACATAGCACAATATATTAAAAATATATCTGAATTGACCTCAATAACCACGAATACCAACATCTGCAACATCTCGACATGGTATTCTTCTGAAAGATGTCCAGAGAAAGGGGTGGATTTAAATTAATTAATGCAGTATTATTAATCTAAATTGATCCCATGCAAATTTAACGTACGCATGCAATTAGTATGCATGTTATAATCTTACAAGTTTGACCTAAACCTTGAAGGTGGTGCTTCCAAATGGAGGTGAAGTGGCGAGGCTTTGTGGCTGACATGTATACATGTGCTAGGAATCACGGACGCAATATTGGAGTCTAAATAAGCAGTCAACTTGCAGTTGCGTCTCAGCGTTCTGACGATGCCAATATAATTGCATTAATCACCGCACACCGAACGCTTTTTGCTGTCCAAGGTTATTTTTTTATTCATGTCATCACGTCGTTTCACAACAAATATATACAGTACAATATTTAAAAAAAACGTACATAGCTTGCTGCGGGATCTAACAGACTGAATGCCAAAACATAACCAGCCAGACCCCGAGTCAGAGAAATTAATCTCGCATAGTAAAAATCCTTCGCCCAGCCGGGAATCGAACCCGGGACCATCTGAATAGAAGATCGGGACGTTGACTGCTGCCGTTCATTTGCAGTCAGTCCTCGCTTAGCCGCCGAATGCAGAGCTGCAGTTCCTCACACTACTGTACACGACTGTTTGTCCGTACACATGCACCAATCGGCCAGATACAGTTAAAGTAACAAGGTGGATATTGAAAGCGATTCCTTTGACACTGGTTAACGAAATACAAATAATCCATGCATTTGAAATTACAAAGGGCAAGTCCTTGTATCTCTGAAGATGGCTTCCCGTGCTTCACACCAGACTTTTTTTTTTTTAAATATATAATTTACTTTACTTCGCACAACACAGATAGGTCTTATGGCGACGATGGGATAGGACAGGATTAGGAGCGGAAAGGAAGCTGCCGTGGCCTTAATTAAAATGGGAAACCACGGAAAAACCATCTTCAGAGCTGCCGACAGTGGGGTTCGAACCCACTATCTCCCGGATGCAAGCTCACAGCTGTCCGCCCCTAACCGCACGGCCAACTCACCCGGTCACAGCAGACTAATGATGGGATTGTACCAGGGACACAGGTAAGGGAGGTTACGGGGATTTAGACCTCCCCCCCCCCCCCCAATGGAAGTTTTACACAAGAAAATAACAGAAACCGGCAATAAACAAGTGAAAGTTGACTCAATGTGTTGGCTCCTTTGAACATTTACAAAGACATAATTGTAAAACCAACAGATCTCGTGAATCTATTTTCTCAGAAGACTCGAAAGGTGGATTTTAGATTGTAATCTGAACATACCGTTCGCTGTAAAACTATTTACCTTGATCATATTGTTCTCGTCCTGTATTTTAATGTAAGATTTTGTAGTGGACTGCAATCTGAATATCACAATTTTTTTTTTTTTTTTTTGCTTTACGTCGCACCGACGTAGATAGGTCTTATGGCGACGATGGGATGGGAAAGGGCTAGGAGTGGGAAGGAAGCGGCCGTGGCATTAATTAAGGTACAGCCCCAGCATTTGCCTGGTGTGAAAATGGGAAACCACGGAAAACCATTTTCAGGGCTGCCGACAGTGAACATAATTCACTTGTACCAGTGTCGTTATAAAGACACTCGTGCATGCGCACACCACACAATCATAAGCACCTTCATTATGTTCTATAATAATGTTGTACCTAAAACAACTCCCACTCCCCTCCCCCTCCCCAATCAGTCGATCCTGGCTACGCTACTGGGTTGTACATGAAGGACACCGTTGCTTCCTTCGCGTTCCTAGTCCTGTTCTAGTTCTATCCCATCGTCACCATGACCTGTCTGTGTCGGTGCGATATACAACGAATAACAAAAGAGAGAGAGAGAGAACTAAATGCATACAATGTGGACTGGAGCATGCTGTTCACAACAGCAATAGCATGCTCATAAAATATACCTTGGAATGTGGAATACGCAAATTATGAAATACCGCGGTTATTATTTTAGGAAATGCAGGTAAATAATAGATACACAAGCCTATTTCCAATTTCAAGTTAATAGGCCTACATTGATTTCAAGGATTTCGTGAGATCATCTAACCCACTCCAGCACAGTTCTTTGGATAGGTAAAGAAACTTCCAGTAGAAGACGAGAACATGTCTAGTGAAACAGGGAGAGCCTTGCATACATACCAAAATGCTCCCCAAGTCAAATTACAGCTGGATATCACAGTATTTAAATGGTTTACTGTTGCATTCCTCAGAAAATCTGGACACTACCACACAAGACAGAAATCGACCGTCTCGAAGCGTTTGAAATATTACAATAATAATAATAATAATAATAATAATAATAATAATAATAATAATAATAATAATAATAATAATAATAATTTCATGTGGCTATTGCTAGCCTGCTGCAACCGTCGTAAGGCAGACCCTCCGAGGCGGGAGGGAGCTATCTGTCTTATATGAAAGATTACGTGTTACTGTGGTGGAGGATAGTATTGAGTTCAGTGTATAAATTCCAAGGGATGTCGGGGACGGCAAAAGCAACCAGTCCTCGAGCCAAGGGAATCAACAATTTAAGCCGACCCGGCCAGGAACCGAACACGGGGCCCTCTGAGCCGAAGGCCACTACACTAACCATTCAGCCAAGGAGCAGGCCTGAAATGCGGTGCTTCCGTAGGATGGTGAAATTTTCGTGGAAGGATGAGATGGCAAACCGGAGAACTTAAGCACACTTCATATGCAAGGGGCGTTTGTACTGGCGGGACTTGCGATACGCCATTCGGAATTTACACTAATAGTGGCAACATATTTCAATGAAGGAAAGACACGCTGTGGACAACCGAGATACAACTTTATCAAACAAACTGTGAAAGACATAGGAACGGGCAACTATGCGGCAATGAACCCAAGCTCGTGGATTCGATGCTGGCTCAAGTCTGGTGAAATTTGAAGGTGTTCAAATAAGCCAATCACGTGTTGGTAGATTTACTGGCACATAAGTTACAAATTTCAGGCTCTTTAACGTCTTCGAAAACCATACAAATACTACCTGGGAGACAAAAAACATAACACTGCTCATTAAACGGTTCGTTCAAGAAATAGATAAGTAGATCGTTTTTATACATACAATTCCTTTGCACATGAAACATCCCATTCTTAGTTTACACATTCTACGTTTGGCTAGACGGAGCAATCCCAAATTAGTAGGAGACTACTGTACCGAAACATTATTTCCAGGAAATGGAGGATAAAATGGTAAGTCCATATCTCAAAGGAACACAATACGGATATCTCAGCGTGTGGGAGATTCCAACTCCTAGCAGGGGAAATGAGAGATCAACACAGCGTTGGTCTTCCTTTCCCAGAACCTGCCTCTGGAATCCAGCCAAAATCTCAGGTCGGTTCGTGACAAGATAGCCCAGGAAAGTGAAGGTGGGGCGTAGATGGCTGGATTTGCAGGGGAATTAGCGGGAATATGCAATATTTTTTAATACAAGGTTTAGCGAGATTTCGTATGAAATATATTGTACGGTAGAAATGCGTAAATATTTTACTTATGTAATGAATAATGATCCATTACTGTTAGCACTCGCGGAATAATACGATATTTGATTTCGGCACGAAATGTCCATTATATTATGCCGTTCTCAAAAGAAAAATTCCGCCTACCTGCATTCCCCCATCCCCAAGAGAAAAACGCATTATTATTCCACACCCCTTCCCCTACGCGCACCAACAACGATATTAACGCCCCACCCATCCCTCTTCCCCCATCACACCCCTACAATACGAGGAGTAGAGATAAAGTAACCGTCAGACCACCATACACAAGCAACGTTGCCATGGGTTAAGTGTTTAGAAGTAGTGCTGTTAACGGAGCGGTTGTTTAGGCCTACGGAGCGGAGGCTCCGGGCGCTTTCAATCGGTAGTGCGTAGTTTAAACTTTACAGATAGCATTCTTACGTACAAACATAATAATTATGTAACAGAATCTCCGACTGAATTACAAGCGCGTAGTGTGAAGTTGGTACGGGAGAAATGAACGAGCATTTGTACAGGAATTTATAACTTGTCGCTATTAATGTGAGAAACTACGCCCCTCCGTTAATACTTTAGTTATTTGGCGATATTACAGATAGCATTCTTACGTACAAACGTAATTATGTATCAGAACCACCGAGTGAATGTCAAGCGCGTAGTGTGAACTTGGTACGGGAGAAACGAACGAGTATTTTCACAGGAATTTATAACTTGTCACTATTATCGTGAGAAACTAGGCCCCTCAGTTTATACCTTTATTATTGGACGATATTACAGATAGCATTCTTAGGTACAAACATTGGATGACAAGCGCGTAGTGTGAACTTCATACGGGAGGAATGAACGAGCATTTTCACAGGAATTTATAACTTGTCGCTATTATTGCGCGAAACTACGCTCCTCCTTTAACTTTTTAAAAATGCTATTTGTTCGGGGCATGCCGGCCCCGTGGTGTAGGGGTAGCGTGCCTGCCTCTCACCCGGAGGCCCCGGGTTCGAATTCATGGCTGATGAAGCCTGCGATGACAGGTGAAACATGTACCATTACAACCTTAATAGAATGATTATATCATAGTCTTAAATACTTTAAAGTATTGAATAGGTGGTTTCCAATAAATTAATGTAAAAAATGTAATATATTGAATTCCAATACGGTCTAATAATGAGAGTAATCACTTGTAATTAAAAATACGTTACTTAGGTTTTACAGTACGATTTCTGTACGGGTGGTAAGGATTTATGTTACTTTACTGGGCAAATAATGAACATGCACGATGCGAAATACGAACAAAAAGTTAAATCAGTCAACATTATTTGGTCACAAGAAACATATTCCCTCTTCATTTATAAACGCGAAATACCTCTCTATCACTCACCACGATATCTCAGAACAATCAACCCGATTAGAGTGAAGTTTGATACAGAGGTTCCTCCTAGGTCATAAGTAATTTCTGAGAAACCTTAAAAATAAAAAAAAATAAAAAAAATCCTTAAGGGAGGAACATAAGGGGGTTAAAATATTAACAAATGGGCAAGTGATATGTCGCGGGCTGCTGTAACAGTTAATTTTTATGCCACTTGGTAGAGCTGATAGGTCGAGAGCTCCTACAATAACTGCCTTTTTGTTGTTGTTGCATTACTTACAATTTGCAGCATATTTTCTTTTATACATGGTAGGAATTTGCGTTAATTCACATCGCTTGCCATAGATTTCATTTTTCACTAGTGGCTTAACGTCACACTAACATATTGCAGGTTTTCAGCGATGCAAGGATGGGAAAGGGTTAGGATTGGGACGGTGGTGGCCGTGGCAATAATTAAGGTACAACCCCACAATTTGTCGCGTGTGAAAGTGGGAAACCACAGAAAACCATCTTCAGGGCTTCCAATGTTGGGGTTCGAACCTATCCTCTGTGGAATGCAAGTTCACACGGCCAATTCACTCGGTCGTAGCTTTCTCTGTGTTGTGGCAGGCAGATCACATTTTAAGATGGAACAGTTGGCAACTCCTCCACTTATTCGTTCTCTGAAAGTTAAGGATTCTATGAATTATTTAAATATGCGTGTGGAATACGTATTTACTTGTTTATTTATTTATTTATTTATCAGGGGAGGCGGTATTGTATTTTTTCTTTCTTATTTAATATACGGTACAGACAAGAGTAGCCAAGCGGTTAGAAGAGTGCAGTTAACTACGTACTATCTTTCCAAACCGGTGTAGATTCAGGCCTTATTCTATGCCAATGACTGGTGATTCCTATCACAGCAAGACCGTCTACTTAGCTGAGAAATTTAGACCTAAAATGCACGCTACAACTCGTAAACATGGAGGGCAGCAAATTGTTCCCTTTATGGGTTTCACCAACAAAACCCCCGGGTGAAGAACAGGCATTAACCAAGGTACAATCCCACAATTTTATTTTATTTTTGCTAGTGGCTTTACGTCGCACCGACACAGATAGGTCTTATGGCGACGATGGGATAGGAAAAGCCTAGGAGTTAGAAGGAAGCGGCCGTGGCCTTAATTAAGGTACAGCCCCAGCACTTGCCTGGTGTGAAAATAGAAAACCACGGAAAACCATCTTCAGGGCTGCCGACAGTGGACTTCGAACCCACTATCTTCCGGATGCAAGCTCACAGCCGCGCGCCTCTAACCGCACGGCCAACTCGCCCGGTCCAACAATTTGTCTCGTGTGAAAATGGGAAACCACAGAAAACCATCTTCAGGGCTACCGATGGTGGGGTTCGAACCTATCCTCTGTGGAATTCAAGTTCACTTAGCCTGCCAGATATGTTCTCCCTAGATCAACAATACATCACCCTAAATGATATTTCTCTAGAGATGAGGTAGCTGAGTAACAGCCACTAACTTCTCCCCAAGACGTAACTTGATCATATGACCACCTCGAAACAAATTTACTAATTTTAGAACTAGCAGTTTTAAGAATTCCTAACCTGCACATAGACTACTACACACTTAGGGGATTATTATTATTATTATTATTATTATTATTATTATTATTATTATTATTATTATTATTATTATTATTATTATTATTATTATTATTATTATTATTATATGGAGCCCGGGTGGCTCCAACGACCCCAGTAAACTACTGAGATAACCTGAAAAATGTATGGCTTCAGCAACTTGTACAGGCATGAAACAAACCAGAGAAGGACAGCGGCAATTTTGGTTCAGAACTAAATAATATTTTGATTGCAAAAGTCTAATTCCTTTGAACCTGTATTTGATATTGCTGCAACGTACACAGGATTATCTCTAGATGATCTACTTTCGCTTACGAGCTAAGCAGTGGTGTCCGAAGTTCCCCGTCCCTCTCTTTCACTGCAAAAGTAGCTAACAGTCCCTCAAGCACTGAGCACATGAAAAGCATGAGATCCCTCAATTATAGACAATGTGAATCTCGCTGTGCTGACAAAGTAACACAATATACAACAAACAATAGAGATGGAGACAAGCACACACAAGCAGTTATTTACACTTGGGTATGAAACAAGATAAGTTGTCTGCCTCAGTGAATTTGATACCACCGAGCACCGAGTGTCATGCTGTGCCCTGTCCTAGCAGCTTCTTCCTCATTGTTTCTAGAGCGGTTGATTCACATTGAATCTTGTCAAAAGTTTTTGACAATCTGTCGTAAGTGTTGCGTTGAGTAATATAGCAATATACAGAATGTTTCAGAAGTGAAGGCACATGCTGAAACAGTAGAGCGTACACGATAAGAGAAGCGAAAACGCCTCAGTGAACAATCGGACAATCGAACCGTTCGCGAGATAATCGCAGGCGTATCTTGATATGATGCTATTTCACTAACGTGGTTGTTAGTAAACATGGTCATATAGTGTGCTTTACGTGTTTGTAAATCAGTTACTGTCGACCTAGTTGGTACCAAATAACCGAAACCATTGCATGGTTTCTTAACGTATTGACTTTTCTCTTTGTATTAAGAAATGAGGCCTGTATATTTAAAAATAATTTTATATGTGCAAACAACTGCTAAAAAAGAAATTTGGTCGCTTTTTTTTTGGTTCATACATCCATGATACGCATACAAATTGCAATAAAAGCAAACACGCAATAAAAAGAAACCACCGAGCTCGATAGCTGCAGTCGCTTAAGTGCGGCCAGTATCCAGTAATCGGGAGATAGTGGGTTCGAGCCCCACTGTCGGCAGCCCTGAAGATGGTTTTCCATGGTTTCCCATTTTCACACCAGGCAAATGCCGGGGCTGTACCTTAATTAAGCCCACGGCCGATTCCTTCCAATTCCTAGGCCTTTCCTATCCCATCGTCGCCATAAGACTTATCGTTGGTGCGACGTAAAACAACTTTAAATTATATAGATTCAAGTCATGCAAATAGTTCAACTAGTAAAGTTGCCGTAGTGAGGTTAGTGTAAGCGATTATCAGGGGAAGTTACTTGGACAAGTCAGTGCTTCTAGGGAGAACATATCTAGCTGGCTAAAAAAATAGTGTTATTAATTCTTTTAGTGACGGTTGCGCTGTATAATTAGCTGTGTGTTTTTCTTTTCCCGCAAATTCGAACACTTGTGGAAGCCAGGGCAGAAGAAGGGTAGTGTTGTACGGAACGGTCTTGCGAGTGTTGTAGTGATACGTTTATGTTTCGTGCAGGAAGCATAACGAGTGTTGTAGCAATCGATACCCGTCGGCGCCAGATTCGAACTTCGGACTTCAGACCATTACATCATACTGTGCGCCTGAGTTAACAAGCTACAAATGTAGGTGATTTTCCTTCCCTGCCTCTGGCAAGGCTGGGACAGAACATTTACGAAGGACAACGACCCATCAACAACACACGAAAGGTCTTTCTGTACGACCTATGATCTGTGGTAAGCAAACATACTGAATGTAACAATAATTACAACAGAAAGGTATAATTACTTTCTATTTGACCATAATAACAGACACACCCTATTCAGAGAGTCAACGACCCATCACATGCTCTGTTCTTTGCCGTAAGTACTTTGTGAAGAATAATTGCAGGCATCATTACGAACGATTACTATGTAGTTATACGAACGTCTGAGGAACTATTCAGGAGCAGGGAGAAATTAAGGACTGAAGACAATCTTAGATATAATCTATGTTTCTGTTTCTGTTACATGCAAAAATTGGCGGCAAAATGCCCTTACTTCGTACATGAAACTCATGTTTGTAATAATAATAATAATAATAATAATAATAATAATAATAATAATAATAATAATAATAATAATAATAATAATAATAATGTTGTTGTTTGAGTCATCAGTCCAAAGACTGGTTTGATGCAGCCCTCATTGCCACCCTATCCTGTTCTAAACTTTTCATTTCTGCGTAGCTATTGCATCCTACATCTGCTCTAATCTGCTTGTCATATTCATATCTTGGCCTGCCCCTACCGTTCTTACCACCTACACTTCCTTCAAAAACCAACTGAACAAGTCCTGGGTGTCTTAAGATGTGTCCTATCATTCTATCTCTTCATCTCGTCAAATTTAGCCAAATCGATCTCTTCTCACCAATTCGATTCAATATCTCTTCATTCGTGATTCGAACTATCCATCTCACCTTCAGCATTCTTCTGTAACACCACATTTCAAAAGCTTCTATTCTTTTTCTTTCTGAGCTAGTTATCGTCCATGTTTCACATCCATACAATGCCACGCTCCACACGAAAGTCTTCAAAAACATCTTTCTAATTCCTATATCAGTGTTTGAAGTGAGCAAATTTCTTTTCTTAAGAAAGCTCTTCCTTGCTTGTGCTAGTCTGCATTTTATGTCCTCCTTACTTCTACCATCGTTCGTTATTTTACTACCCAAGTAACAATATTCATCCACTTCCTTTAAAACTTCATTTCCTAATTAATATTTCCTGCATCACCTGCCTTCGTTCGACTGCACTCCATTATTTTTGTTTTGGATTTATTTTCATCTTGTACTCCTTAACCCAAGACTTCATCCATACCATTCAGCAGCTTCTCGAGATCTTCTGCAGTCTCAGATAAAATAACAATATCGGTAAATCTCAAGGTTTTGATTTCCTCTCCTTGGACTGTGATGCCCTTTCCAAATTCCTCTTTGATTTCCTTTACTGCCTGTTCTATGTAAACATTGAAAAGGAGGGGGACAAACTGCAGCCTTGCCTCACTCCTTTCTGGACTGCTGCTTCTTTTTCAAAGCCCTCGATTCTTATCACTGCAGACTGATTTTTATACAGATTGTAGATAATTCTTCGTTCTCAGTATCTGATCCCAATCACCTTCAGAATCTTAAATAGTTTGGTCCAGTCAACATTATCGAATGCCTTTACTAGATCTACGAATGCCATGTACGTGGGCTTGTCTTTCTTGATTCGATCCTCTAAGATCAGACGTAAAGTCACGATTGCTTCATGTGTTCCTACATTTCTTCTGAAGCCAAATTGATCTTCTCCCAACGCAGCTTTAACTTGTTTTTCCATTCTTCTGTAAATAATACGTGTTAAAATTTTGCAGGCATGAGATACTAAACTAATGGTGCAGTAGTTTTCACACCTGTCAGCACCGCCTTTCTTGACATTCTGCTGAAAATCGGATGGGACTTCTGCTGTCTCGTACATCGTACACACTAAATGGAATAACATTGCCATGCTGGTTTCTCCTAAGGCAGTCAGTAATTCAGAGGGAATGTCATCAATTCCAGGTGCCTTGTTCCTATTTAGGTCACTCGCAGCTCAGTCAAACTCTGACCTCAAAATTGGGTCTCCCATTTCATCAGCATCTACAGCCTCTTCTTGTTCCAGAACCAAATTATCTACATCTTTACCTTGATACAACTGTCGGATATGTTCCTGCCATCTTTCTGCTTTGTCTTCTTTCCCTAGAAGTGGCTTTCCATCTGAACTCTTAATATTCATACACCTAGATTTCCTTTCTCCAAATGTTTCCTTGATTTTCCTGTATGCAGCATCTACCTTTCCCAGGACCATACAACCTTCGACATCCTTGCACTTCTCCTTCAGCCATTCTTCCTTAGCTACATTGCACTTTCTATCCACTTGATTCTTTAATCGCCTGTATTCTTTTCTGCCCTCTTCATTTCTAGCACACGTGTATTTTCGTCGTTCATCAATCAGGTCTAGTATCCCCTGAGTTATCCACTGATTCTTAGCTGATCTTTTCTTCCTTCCTAACATTTCTTCAGCAGCCCTACTGCATTTTTCATGACTATCCACTCTTCCTCTATTGTGTTTCCTTCAGCCTTTTCATTTAGCCCTTGTGCAACATGTTCCTTGAAACAATCCCTCACACTCTTTTCTTTCAACTTGTCTAGATCGCATCTTTTTGCATTCTTTCCTTTCTTCAATTTCTTCAACTTCAGATGCCATTTCATGACCAACAAGTTGTGGTTAGAGTCCACGTCTGCTCCTGGGAAAGTTTTGCAATCCAACACCTGGTTTCTGAATCTCTGCCTAATCATAATGAAGTCTATTTGATACCTTCCCGTGTCTCCAGATCTCGTCCACGTATACAGCCGTCGTTTGTGGTGTTTGAACCAAGTATTGGCAAGGACTAAATTATGATCGGTGCAGAATTCAACCAGCCGACTTCCTCTTTCGTTCCTTTGTCCCAATCCGAATTCTTCTACTGTATTACCTTCTCTTCCTTGGCCTACCACTGCATTCCAGTCTCCCATCACAATTAGATTCTCGTCACCTTTCACATATTGTATTAAATCTTCTATCTCTTCATACGTTCTTTCGATTTCCTCATCATCCGCTGAACTAGTAGGCATATAGACCTGCACTATTGTGATGGGCATTGGTTTGGTGTCTACTTTGACGACAATAATTCTTTCACGATGCTGGTCGTAGTAGCTTACCCGCTGCCCTATTTTCTTATTCATTATTAAACCAACTCCTGCATTACCCCTGTTTGATTTGTTGTGTTGATAATTCGGTAGTCGCCTGACCAAAAAACTTGTTCTTCCTGCCAACGTACTTCACTTATACCAACTACATTTAACTTTAGTCTATCCACCTCTCTTTTCAGATTCTCTAACCTGACACAACGATTCAAACTTCTAACATTCCACGCTCCGACTCGCAGAATGTCAGTATCCATCTTTCTGATGATCGCCCCCTCTCGTGTAGTCCCCACCCGGAGATCTGAATGGGGGACTAGTTTATCTCCGGAATATTTTTCCCGGGAGGAAGCCATCATCAGCACATCATTCATAGAGAGAGAGCTGAATGTCCTCGGGAGTTAGTTACGGCTGTAGTTTCCCGTTGCTTTCAGCCGTGTAGCAGTATCAACACAGCTAAGCCATGTTGAGTGTTATTACAAGGCCATATCAGTCAATCATCTAGACTGCCGCCCTTGCAACTGCGAAAGGCTGCTACCCCCATCAATAATAATAATAATAATAATAATAATAATAATAATAATAATAATAATAATTGTACGGCCTCAGCTATTACACCCAGTTATAGATCTGAAGTGGTGCCATACAGACAGCCTCATTACTATTTTCCATATTCCAAATATGCTGCTGTCCAGCGCCTGTTCCTATGACAGTTGATTTTACGTTTTGTCGATTGACGCTGAGGCTGCACATAGGGGCCGAAATTAGTTTATGATCTTTCCTGTACTGCGAGACCGCAGAGAACCTAGTGTTACGATAGTAAGGTAGTTACATACATTATACAATGAATAAAACAACATAATGGGATTATTATGGGATTCATTATTACTTTATTTCTTAGCTACAATCTTCTTCTCTTTCTTCTACCGCTTTTCCCACACCTGTGGGGTCGCGGATGCGAACTGTGTCGCACATGTGGATTTGACCCTCTTTTAGGCCTAAGACCGGATGCCCTTACTGACGCCAACCTTATATGGAAGGATGTAATCACTATTGCGTGTTTCTGTGGTAGTGTAGTGTGTTGTCTGAATATGAAGAAGAAAGTGTTGGGACAAACACGAACACCCAGTCCCCGAGCCAGAAGAATTAATCAAAGACGATTAAAATCCCCGACCCGGCCGGGAATCGAACCCGAGACCCTCTGAACCGATGGCCTCAACGATGACCATTCTGCCAATGAGTCGGACATTTCTTAGCGACAATACTATGTATTATTCAGATGATGCTTTCCAGTCTTGTTCATCGAAGCAGTCTGTTTCTATTGCGGACTCCTCTTCTTCTTCATTTTCAGCTTGAGGGATCTTCCTAATGTATGCTGCGCTTGAGAGGAGTAAATGTAATGTTTCTTTTAAGAAAGGTTTGCTGTTTTTCTTCGGCTTCTGTCTCATACCTGTAGTTAATAGATCAGATATCAGTAGTAGCCTGTTAATTATGTCCAAATTGTATGTTTTTGCGTGAGAATTTCCTGGCAAAACTTTGTCTGTACAAACAAAAGTGCTTATTGCGAGCCCCAGCTGCTTCTTCTGATAAACTGCCTATGGGTAAGAGGGCATGTTCAATGACAGTTGGGCCATGCACTAAAATCTTGTGTACAGTGGGAGACATAGGATGCCATGGATATAAGTCGTGCAGTTTCAACAGTATAAGCAGAAAATGTGTATGTATATCTGATGTCCACTGGAAATAGCTTCTAGAATAACCCTGAAGCGATAGACGAGTTGCAGATCTACACCTGTTATTTCTGCTGATGTTTCAGGGTCTGCAAAAAATCTCCTACTGGCATTTCCATCATTGCTGTTTCCACAGCCTGGCTTGGGAACATCTACAATTAATCCCAATCGATTTCGAAATTGTTCTTGTCTGACTCTTTTTCTCTCTTGAACAATGTTCTTTGAACGGATTTGCCACTTCTTGATGCTTATTTTATAGGACAAATGCAACAGAAATTCGAGAAGTCTTATTCGGGCATGGGATACAGGCAGTTCGAACTGAAGAGCTTCTGTATTTATTACTTTGGTTTTTGACAAGTCATTGAAGTCTTTTGCGGTAGCCTTGCAAATGTAGCATCTCATTGTCGATGCTGTCTCTGTTGCATTGAAGACCTTTGCATCTACCATAGTAAAATCACCCTCTGTCCTTTAAATGGTTGTTTCTTGTAATGTTTCATTTTGACTGTTTATGTAAGCAATGCATATAATTCATCCCCATCTGTCGTAAGCGGTGACTAAAAGGAGGTCCCTTGGGCCTCGCAGCTTGATGAGCTTAGGTTGGCGACCACAGAGCCTCTATCTGAATCTGACATTGTATCCACTTACTTGTAACAAGCTATTCACTTTTATCTTTCTCATCTGATGTCGCAAGGCAAACTCTTCTCTTGTTCTCTCTAAGCACTTTAGACAGTTATTCACTTTTGGATCGGCTAATGACTTCTACGAATATTGAGTTGACAAATACAGGCGGTAGGTGCCAATCTTCTAGTAGTAGTGTAGCCCTGAAAAAGACCTTTGGATGATGAAGCCATGTTAATTAATATTTTTTTTAAATTTGCTTTACGTCGCACCGACACAGACAGGTCTTAAGGCGACGATGGGATAGGAAAGGCGTAGGAGTGGAAAGGAACCGGTCATGGCCTTAATTAAGGCACAGCCCCAGCATTTGCCTGGTGTGAAAATGGGAAACCATGGAAAACCATCTTCAGGACTGCCGACAGTGGGGTTCGAACCCTATCTCCCGGATGCAAGCTCACAGCTGCGCGCCCCTAAATGCACGGCCAACTCGCCGGGTCATTAATATTGTATCTTGACCAGGAGAAAGATACGTCTGGTCGCCTGTTCGTATTGCTCGCTTGTAATCTCCAGCGGGAAAATTTCTCGGCACCTCGGCGTCTCCGAAAACCGAAAAGGTAGTTGGTGGGATGTAAAGCCATAAAATTATTATTATTATTATTATTATTATTATTGTTTGGATGTGTTTTTCATTAATTCCCGTCCAGTATTCGTATTTCGGCTATTATTTTACATTAATGCATTGAAACAGTGTAGTGACGTAAGATGACTGCGGCCGCAAGCTTCCAGCTTCAGCACTTGCTGCTCATTGCCGGCCTTTTACTATTTTATGTATTTCGTGTAATGCTTAGAATGCATGGCTCCTTGGCTGAATGATCAATGTAGTGGACATCCGAGCGCTGGCCTTCTGACCCCAACTTGGCAAGTTCCATCCTGGCTCAGTCCAGTGGTAATTGAAGGTGCTCAAATGCAAGAGCCTCATGTCGGTAGATTTACTGGAACGTAAAAGAACTCCTGCAAAATCCCGGCACCTCGGCATCTCCGAAAACGGTAAAAGTAGTGGTACGTAAAAACAATAACATTATTGTAGTGTAATGGACATCGGTTCAGAGGGTCCCGGATTCGATTCAAGTCTGGCCGGGGACTGGGTGTTTGTCTTAATACATATCTCTTCACGTACACACAACGTACCACACTACCAACCGAAACAGAAACATGCAACAGTGAAGGCATCCTTCTACTTATGCCTGGAGCAAGGAAAGACACCCACCATCAGTAGAAGTTTCCTATGCCAGTCCCAATAAATTGGGGGGGAAATTCAGAAACAAGTAAAAGAACTGTTGTGATTAGAATGGAGAAACCTGCAATAAATGTATGTTCTTTTTTAAATCATCAGAATCAAAATGAGGAGAAAATTCCCTCTGTGGATCAGTGGAAGAATGTCGGCCTCCGGATTCCAAGATCGCGTGTTCATATCTGGCTTTTGAAAGCCGGAAGAAAATCGAAGATACACCGCATATAGTACGATGTCGGTGTGTAAAAGATCTGTGGGAGCACATTTGTTGTTTACCCAAAACAAATTAAAAGCACAGCCATAGATCGCCTGAGAGAGATCCGGTTTGCTCTGCCATATGACAGTAAAACAGAATGTCGAAACTGACGCACAGGCAGCTTAAATGGCATCAAATTAAAATGTCTGTACAAGGTAGCTACGGCCATACAATTATTATTATTATTATTATTATTATTATTATTATTATTATTATTGATAAAAACAAGTAGATTTACGTCGCACCGGCACAGATAGGTCTTATGGCGACGATGGGATAGGAAAGGCTTAAGAGAGGGAAGGAAGCGGTCGTGGCCTAAATTAAAGTACAGCCCCAGCATTTACCTGGTGTGAATTATTGACAGGGAATACTAGTGTTCAGGCGCTTGTGTCATGGGGAACCAGAAGGAAAATTGAACAGAACTCGCGAAAGACGGCCGTATTCCTTTTCAGACGACAGCAGACGTCCCGAAATGAAGGCCACTTATACAATGCTAAACGGAGCATGAAAGTCGAGGCCGCATGTGCCGTAATCCATATAAACAATTGGGTACAAGTGTACCACCTAAAGAGATACTCTACAAGTCTCAACGGATAGCTCTGAAACACGTAAGTTACATTTAATCACCTCTGAGAGGACTGAAAACGTATATTTGAGAATACAAAGTTCGGGTTCTGTATTAAGTGGCTACTGTAAGAGTGCTTTCCCCGTTTTTCCACGCTCACTTTGCTAGTATAGCATCACTCTAAAACATGATAGTATAGCATTTAAACTATGTCCAGGGGCATTTATATCAATTCTAGGTCTAAATAATTACGCAACTAGCAGGAGTTACCATTAATACACTTAAAAAGACGATAATTATATCCTCAGACAGGCATGACCCGGTTGGATTCACTACCTTCAAACTATGATGTGAAGCGACCGTGACGTAGCGGGCGGAGTGCCCGTCTGTATTTCATCGTGTTTTCTCCTAACAACAACAACAACAACAACAACAAACACACAGATATCGCCCGGATCCTTTTCACGTCTTTTTTTTTTACGAAACGACAGTCCTAGAGCTTTGATTGTGCCACGATGCTAGTTAACTAGTGTACCGACAGCCAGAGGATACTGTGGATGTACGCTACCGCCCTCACTGGTAGCTTAATAATAATAATAATAATAATAATAATAATAATAATAATAATAATAATAATAATCGTATGGCCTCAACTACCGTGTGCAGGTATCTCAATGTGACGCCTTTAAAAATCTGACTACCTCTGCCGGGTCTGAGCCCGCGATCTTGGGAGTGTTCGTTGCAAATTGAGGATTACGGAGAAGGTTAGTTAATAAAAAAGGCTTACAAATCAGGTACTAAAAGGTAATTTAGGTATTATTCATTTATGCCTTCATAAACTAGCGAAGTAAGGGCTCTTTTACACTAAACCAGACACATTGTTTGAGACTTTGTCCGGTTCCATGGCTAAATGGTTAGCGTGAGCGCCTTTGGTCACAAGGGCCCCGTCATTGGTTAATTTCTCTGGCATGGGGGCTGGGTGTATGTGTCGTCTTCATCATAATTTCATCCTCATCATGACGCGCATGTCAACTACGGGCATCAAATCTAAAGACCTGCACCTGGCGAGCCGAACATGTCCTCGGGCACTCCCGGCACTAAAAGCCGTACGCCATTTCATTTGAAAATTTTATAATTCTTTTAAAAACCATAGTAACCAACTGCAAGGTATAAAAAACGTATGTTAAAAGACGTAAACAAAGAGTCTAGAAAGAAAAATGCATACCGGTAAGCAATAATAATAATAATAATAATAATAATAATAATAATAATAATAATAATAATACCTTCTAAACCAGAAGATAGTATCAGGATTCGATTCCACAATCTTGAGCACAGGAGGCGAGCGTCTAACTATAGGGCCTTTGAGAAATGACGACGGCTCGTGCATGCGTCACTTAGTGAATGGCCAACAAGGCCTGCTTCGCCGAGTCAATACGACGTGATATAACATTTCAACTGAGCAGGTGGAGTCCCTGTTCCAAGCACTCACAGTTTCCCTTACGTCACTGGCTGGTACAGAACTACATTCCGTTCCACGTTCTACTCGTGGACGCTTTCCCACCCAGAGCAGTCAGCCGTCTGTAACGAGGAGACAGACAGTAGCAGTGACAAAGCGCGCCATTACAGCAGTCTATTAATATTTGAGAGTAACACGGCACCACGGTTTTGACGGCACCGCAACATGTCACAAATCCTTGCCCTCGAACTTTCCCTTCCAGAAATAAAAATATATATGGGTCTAATGACAGGTGGTGTACTATTCAATTTACTCTTAATAATATTCAAAAGACAGCGGAGTGTTTGAACTTTGTTTCGGACCGTCCCATTTAAACACCTTGAGTTCCAATCTCACCGAGTTGGTATCAAACTTTCTACCCTCTATCTCAACTCATGAGGAATTAGTTATACTATTCGTTAGTGACGGGTTATTGAATAACTCTCAACTACAGAGTTGGCAGAAGTTAATTCTTAGACACCACTATGTTGATATCAAAGCCTTTAAAAAAAATTATCTGACCTTTGTTGAATCAACATTTGGTCATCCTCCATGTACAAGGAGCACTCACAGCACACATACAAAAATATAAATGGTCAGCGCAAAGTACATATAAGAAATGAAATCTAAATCGTCCACATTCTTCAAGTACTGTCATAACACCACACTGAATCTCTCTTCCGGGAGGAGAGGGGGAGAACTAACAAAACACTGGCAACAATGCGATGAGCACAAGGTCAAATTCTTATATCTGTGGTTATCTAAAAGTCCATCACATCAAAGCCTTTGTCATATGCTTAAATAGTATATTTTAAGTCAAGTAATAACATACGAAATAAGTCATAATGTTTTCTAAAATTTTCGAAGTATGTTGTTTAATTGTATCTCCATCACCAGTTAAATCGTAATCATGACATTTTTCAGTGATATTCGCTAACGGACTAGGAAATAAAAATCTAAAACGTAAATTAGTGTATATCTCCAGTTTCGTTACACTTCTTAGATGTAACTAATATTTCCGAAGATATTTGGAAGTTTGTGAAAAATGTAATAATTGCCAATATCTCCGTTATTATTTATTCCCCGTACTGTAAGCATACATCGATCATAAAAGATTGGAAACAATTTTTTGCACAACTTCTAGTATGTGCAATGTTACGATAGAGCTAATATTGACGGAGAAATTTAACATTTACTGTTTTGGATTCCCTTTTCCTTTTCTTCTTTTTTTAATTGGCTGTACGTCGCACCGACCCAGACAGATCGTATGGCGACTAGGGGACAGGCTAATTCCACCCCCACCCCCACCTCCCCACCCCCACCTCCCCACCCCCGATCACCAGCAGCACTGCTATCATCGCCGCTACCATTAATGCCTCTCCAACCTTTCCTTTTCCAACCTTACTTGCCGTCTTCCCAGTAGTAGTCTTCTATCTTCTACTAGGGGACAGGAAAGGGCTAGGAGTGGGAAGGAAGCGGTCGTGGCCTTATTTAAGGTACAGTCTGGTGTGAAAATAGAAAACCACGGAAAAGAGATATCAGGGCTGCCGATAGTGGGGTTCGAACCCACCATCTCTCGGATGCAAGCTCACGGCTGTGCGTCCCTAACCGCACGACCAACTCACCCGGTTTGGCTACCCTAATATCGCTAAATCGTCTTATACTACTCAATATATAGCCTACTGCACAACCTAGTTATCCCTGAAATTAAGTACTGAGTTTCCAGAAATTCTGCTTAGCCGTGTTTCCACGATGTCGTTGCCAATGGACAAAAATTAAACTGGACCTACGTATGACGTTTATATATCTAACTGGAGATGGAAACGAAGTATGAGACACATTTTAAATGTACAGACAATATTAGGATGTTATTCACATCGACAGTAGACTACTAAATAAAGTGAGATTGCCTGATAATATTCAGTGCACATACGAGTAACAACATATTATTTCTTAAAAATATTTTACATCATTTGCTGACGTTCATTTAAGTTCGTCACATACCAGTACTCTAGAGTTACGTTTCATGACAATTTCTAACGGAGCTGTGCGACGAGTATATACAACATTAAGTGGAAATGTTCACTACTGTTCCCGAGCGACGGATGACTGACAGTTGACGTCCTGGTACACTGACACACACACTCGGAGGAATCTTGTGCTGATTGAATCAGTGTCAAACGTTGTATACCTGCTATTTCCTGCCTTAAAACTTGCGTAGTTTTATTACGTTATGAACATTACGGTTCTAGGACATTCCGTACCATTTTCATACCATATTACCACGGACATTTCATAACTTGACCGGCTGATTACCTGCGAAGCGTCAGCTTTAACTTTTAAATATTTAGGAGAGGGCATTCCGCACCACTTAAAAGAGTGGGAAGTATTCCGAAGGAAAACCATATCCTAATGAATGTGTTCATTTGTATAGCCTATCCATTGTCCACTACTGGCATACAAGCCTCCGCACGGTATGACCACTACTGATGTAAATCTTCCGTCGGGCCCAACTGATCTGACTGGCACGCGTGTTAATTCGTATCTCGTATTCGTCATTCGCGGGGACCTAGCTACTTCCACCTTTGAGCAGTTCCTTATTTCCGCGTGACCTTCAAGCCCATATCTGTCAGTTCATCAGGTTCTTTTATTTTACTTACCTGATAATGAAATATTGCATTTGTTTATAAATATTCACAATAATAGTAATATTTTCCATCCCTATGCTCGTCAGGCACATTGTGCCCGAACATAGTATATACAATCTGTGACAATTAAGTTCGGTGAATGAAGTCAGAACGGTCAATCCGGCAACACTGGCGACACACATAGCTGCACCTGCGTAGCAGCAGGTTTTGACCACCTGCTCCCAACGTTGTTCAGTTGAGCATCGTCTGTGTGCCGTGTAAGACCTGTTTGACACAGTGTGTGTTTAGTGCGTTGGTTCTCAACAGCGAACAGGAATATGAACGACCAAAAGACACCGAAAGAAACGCATACTATGCTGGTACGTGTTTATGAAGATCAAGCACTGTCCTTGAAGCGTGTATACGAGTGGTTCGCCCATTTTCGAGGAGGCCGGGAAAGTGTTTCTGACAAACCCCGTAGCGGAAGACAGGCGACCGTCAGTGACGAAAACATTGAGAAGGTAAAGACATTAATCACGAACGATCGGAGATTAACTGCAGATTAACCGTGAATCCGAGCGACAAATCGTTATACAGAAGTTAGGGAAGACGAAAACGTGTTCTCGTCTTGTGCCACATCACTTGACTGACGATCAGAAGCAGGCACGTTTAGAGGCTTCACAGGATTTTGTCGAAACGGCGGATGCGACACCAAATTTCTTGAACTGTACTGTCACTGAGGATGAAACCTGGTGTCTCCGGGATCCCCCCGTCGGAGAAAGTCAGATCCGAAAAGTCACGCATCAAAACGATGCTCATCACCTTTTTTTATAGTCCAGGCATTATCCACAAGGAATTTCTACCTGAGGGAACGACTCTGAAAACTGCAGGGTACATTGAAATTTTGACCCGTTTCATGAAACGTCTACGCAGGGTATGACCCCAGTACGCACAACAAGGTTCATGGTGTTTTGTCCATGACAACGCTCGCCCACACACAGCCAATATCGTCAAACAGTTCACGGCAAAAGAAAGGGGTTGGTGCAACTTGAACATCCACCACACTCGCCAGATCTCAATTCTCTGGACTTCTTCCTATTCCCACGACTCAAACTCGCTTTGAAAGGAAAGAGATTTGACGATATTCCTGACATCCAACGAAACGTCACGAGGCTTTTGAACACCATCACAAAGGAAGCCTTCTTGCAAAGTTTTCAGGACATGTATCGCCGATCTCAGCAGTGCATAGTTATGGGAGGGGACTATTTCGAAGGACAGTAAGGTCACTGTCGTGCATTGTTCATCTATGTTGATAGTACAGGACTATTCACCGAACTTTATTGTCACAGGCTGTATTTCTAATGTATTATTTTGTATCAGAATTTATACTTCAAAAACAGACTTTCTTATGATAATATTTAAGTAAAGATAAGTGATAAGTATAGTTTAAAAGGCAATTATTAAAATAATATAGAAGATTTCATTAGCAAATTTTGCAAATTATTTTCGTTTCTGATTTCTAGCGTGTCTGTCAGACTCATTACACCCGCTGGCGAGGAAATGGAATTCCGATTTGACATCAAATGGTACGGATCGTCCTGCCGTAAATATTTTGGGATTACGGGAATACCGTTTGCAGGCAGATAACAACCTAGTGGTGCGAAAGGATCCGTGCTCGAGGCGTACGGATGGATAACTTTGATAACAACTTCTCTGGGTCGAAGTCAGCTAATTGGGAAATTCGAACTCCTCTCAGTGTAAAGAGGATATTCAGATTCATTCCACGTAGGTGTTCACATTTCGTAAACTGCATTCTTCGTTCGTCTGTCTTGGCAATCAGTTCAGAATAAAATGAGCGACAGCGGGGTAGAAATGATTAAGACGCAAATGAAACAACCATCCTTGGTGTTAAACGGATGTCGATACAGGACACACAAGAAAAAGGGAGGACTTATTTCATGGCTCTGTGTACAACAGAAGAAGTTCCGCTGTTCTGGAGCGTTAAAAACCACTGGAGATCATGTCATCGAAGGAAGCTACAGGGAACATACTTGTGTTTCGAATGTTGCAGATATGGAAATAAGGAAAAGAATGGAGGTATGCAGAAAGCGCACGAGGGAGGACGTATCAGTTCCTGTTCATCAGGTGTTTCGGCAGGAGTTTCAGGTTTGTATTTATGATCTCCGACTCCCTGGCTGAATGGTCAGGGTTGAGGCCTTCGGTTCAGAGGGCCCCGGGTTTCATTACCGACCTGGTCGGAGATTTTAATCGCGTTTGATTAATTCTTCTGGCTCGGGGACTGGGTGTTTGTGTGTATCCCAACACCTTCCTCTTCATATTCAGACAACACACCGCACTACCAACCACCACAGGAACACGAAATAGTGATTACATCCCTGCATATAGGGTTGGCGTGAGGAAGGGCATCCAGATGTAAAACAGGGCCAAATCCACATGTGCGAAACAATTCGCACCAGCGACCCCACAGGTGTGGGAAAAAGCGGGAGAGGAAGAAGAATATTATATTTATAAATGCCCTCCATTCTAGTGTGTACTTTATAAGCGTTGCGCTGCACTGACATGAGAATAAACTATATAATTATGTATTTCATTTCCAGGAACTGCAGAACAGAGGATATGAATTTGTTGCCGAGTTTCCTCGTTATGAAACAGTAAAATTGATTGGCACTGTACAAAAAAGAGAATCGCACTACGTGCCGATCAGAATCCAAGAAACAGCTCTGAAATAGTCTTTTCCAACAAACTATTAATTGTTCCTCATGGCAGTAGCTTTCTGAATTAAATTCTTAATTCTTAATTAAATGTCTGAATGATGAAGCAGTTCGCACAAGTTTCTTAATTAAACGGAACGAGATAGGAGAGCCTGGCAACAACAGCAAAAAGATGTACAAAAGGTATGCTGAAAGGCTGAAAAAAGTGCTGCAAAAACTGAAAAAAACCTGTGACCCCAAGATATGTTTGAGAACATTGGCCTACATTCAGAGATTTGAATAAGCTGATTGGTTGTATTTATAAATGTTGTAGCTGTATTGACAAGGAGTTTCCTTTGCACTTTCTAAATATTACGATTTTTTTAAAATGATTAGAAGACTCCTAGTGAAAATAACTAGATTGTTTCGTTGATATACCAAAAACAAAAATCTGATTGTTATATTTGTAACTGTCCTTCGCAACTTTTAAACACACCTATGTTTTAAGAGACATAGCCAGTACTTAAGCCTGGGCAAAGTGTGAAGAAAAGTTGTTTTGAGAAAACACTCATTTTTTTCCATATCAACCCTTGCACCTTAAGCCTATATCCTGACTACGAGTGGTTGGTCGGTTTGGGTCACGTAGCTGTCAGCTTGCATTCGGGTCGAAGCCCACCGTCGGCAGCTCTGGGGATGGTTTTCCGTGGTTTCCCATTTTCACACCAGGCAAATCCTGCGGCTGTACCATAATTAAGGCCATGGTCGCTTCCTTCCAACTCCAACCCCTCTCCTATCCCACTGTCGCCATAAAACCTATCTGTTAGGGGCGATGTAAAGAAAATTATAATTAAAAACAAGAGGTCTATATATTGTACATTCACAAGTCGTCTAGATTTCACCACTCAAAGTCTGAAATAATAATAATAATAATAATAATAATAATAATAATAATAATAATAATAATAATAATAATTATTATTATTATTATTATATTAATTAATTATATTATTATATTAATTAATAATAATAATTATATTATTATTATTATTATTATTATTATTATTATTATTATTATTATTATATAGGAATAACACTATTATATTTTTGCGTCTCTTCAATTATTGATAATGATGATGATTGTTGTTTAAAATTATGATCTAGGTCATCAGCCCCTCCAGATGATATTAATATAACTGTACTTTATCTGACGTTTATACTACTGTACTAGATAGCTTCATTTAATATTGATGCTAAAGGATCGTTCTCTAAATACTCTGTAATTGCCTCCTTGGGAAATACTGCTTCTGGTTTCTCCTGTTATCTGTTCCCTGTCTGAACTTGAAAAACACTGTACGCCTCAAGCACGGTCCGTCGTGTTCTTACCCTAGGCCCTACGCCTCAAGCACGAAAATCGTCTGTACGCCTTGAGCACGCACCCGTACGAAATGTCCGGACACCGAAAGTTACAATATGTACCGAATGTTATCATTTAAAATCGCTGTTCGTCTTCTTAGCTGATCAGCTTCGTTGCCTTCGGTTCAGAGGGCTCCTGGTTCGATTGCCGGCGGGGCTGGGAGATTTAGGCGCGCCTTGTTAATTCCTCTCACTTGGCGACTTTTACCATTTGCTTTACGTCGCACCGACACACAATGGGATAGATAAGGGCTACGAGTAGGAAGGAAGCGGCCGTGGCCGTAATTAAGGTACAACCCTAGCATTTGCTTGGTTTGAAAATGGGAAACCACGGAAAACCATCTTCAGAGCTGCCGATAGTGGGGTTCGAAACCCACTATCTCCCGGATGCAAACTCACAGCTGTGCGGCCCTAAATGCACGGCCAACTCGCCCGGTCACTTGGGGACTGAGTGTTCGTGTTTGTCTACGTACACAGCTCTTCATCCAATACAACAAACCACACCATACCACACTACCAACCAACAGGGAAAAAAATGTGAATACATTCCTCCAGATTGGGTTAACGTCAGAAAGAGAGTCCGGCCGTAAAACAGGGTCAAATCCACATTTGTACCACAGTTCGCACCCGAGATCCTACTCGGGTAAGGAAAAAGCAGCGTAAGAAGAAGAAGAAGAAGAAGAAGAAGAAGAAGAAGAAGACAGTTTTAACTCGTTCTAAAAGGTACAGAAGTGTCGATATATCTCCGAACATTAAAAAGCCAACAAAAATCTATCAGATAATATGCTTCTTCCTTTCAGTCATGCTTGTACTCGAGGATTTACCAAATTCAGCTAATTTCTTTTCGTGCGAGAAACCTTCATATAGGCGTCAGTGTGCATGCTCTAACTAGTGTATTTCTGGTATGGAAACGTTACCCTAAATGCTTTGAGTTTGTTCGTTTATGTATTTATTTATTTATTTTTAAATGTCACACTAATTCAGATATATTTTCGGCAACGATGGGATAAGAAAGTGATAGGACTGGGAAGGAGACGGCCCAGCACTTGCCTGTAGTGAACATAGGAAACCACGTGGTTTTAGACTAGACTGGATTGTTACCGATAACTGCATTCATTTTGTACCTTCTTTATTCAGTTTATGATTTTTGTATGATGTGTGACGCAGCTTATAACAGACATGAGTTGAAGTTAATATAAAAACATTGTGCAACTTCGGGACAAAGATGCGCATAACAATGGTGAGGCTTGCCAGTTGAAATCGAGAGTAAAAATACCAAAATCGTAGTTCGCTATCATAAAACTGTTTTAACGTGTTCAGTTCAAATACTTCAGTTTTCCAAATAAATGTCTAAGAAGCTTTCTCTAGCAACTCGGCATATACGTACTGAGTACAATCGACAATATGCAATTTATTCCCTTAAGTCTAACGACAGATAACGACACATACATTCCTTTCCTAGCAATGAATTAAATATAAATCATAATTATGATGCCTATTCCTGCCAGGGATTTAGTAGTCCTGATTAGTATATATTGTGCACTAGCTTACGTTTCTGAAAGATAATCCTCTGTACAACATAATCCTAGAATTCCTGTATCAGTCTTCTGTCAGCACACAATCTGACGATTATGTTGCCCTTCCTTGCCCGATGTTACCAATATTTTCGCTACACTAAATTTTAAGAACCGTACCATGTTCGTTGTAGCCAGTTACAATCCGTATTGTTAATGCTAGAGGTAAATGTCCTCCACTAAACACCACAAGGGCGAATTGTACACCAATTTCGGCGGTCCACCACCTCTAAGTAGGCTAATCAGTAATCACTATCCCTCGGCCCCAGCAGCAAATCAGATGAATTAGAACGCCAAGAGAGATAAGTTCTTTCACAATCAACATACATTTATTTCATGACGAGCTATGGATTTTTCTATCTTCAACCTCACTTCCACCAACTTAAACCAGGATCAATAGGAGTCCTTGACATGAGAAATTAATTTAGTTACCACTCGGCCATTAAAGATGGCTTCCACTATGGACAGGGGCCTGTAGAATACAACCACGGTATCCCCTGTCTGTCATTAGAGGCGACCTGTGCCATTTCCTCCCCCTGACTGCTGTTACAAGAGGATGGCTGCAATGCTGTACTTCCTTTCAAAACCGCAACCACCACCACCGATGACTGATTTGTCCATTTTTTTTTGTTAGTTGTTTTACGTCGCACCGACACAGGGACAGGGAAGGGCTAGGAGTGGGAAGGAAGCGGCCGTGGCCTTAATTAAGGTACAGCCTGGTGTGAAAATGGTAAACCACGGAACACCATTTTCAGGGCTGTCGACAGTGGGGTTCGAACGTACTATCTCCCGAATACTGGACACTGACCGCACTTAAGCGACTGCAGCTATCGAGCTCGGTAGATTTGTCCATTCTGAAGGTTAAGTACAAAAAAAATCCCAACTTAAATGTTACTGCCTGAGGCAACCTTTTTAGAATTGCGCATCTCAATTACAATTGGCGCATACCTTTCTTCGTCCGAAAAAGAAAGTAGATCAGAGTACTGCAATACCACTGACTAAGGAATGTAGATAGTGGTGGTAGCGGTTACTGCTTTAAGAGGAAGTACAACTGGGCAACCATCCTCGGAACGGAAACACTGATTATGTACTATAAAACAGAGAAAAGAACAATGATAACGTTTTCATAAGACAATTTACGAAGGTGTTCAAAGTTGCGAGATCGAATGGGAGCACAAGTCGCTTGACATTTGAAAGTAATTCTGATTACACACGAGAGAACATCAGTGGATTTGATGGCACGTTGAAAAGCCTATTTTCAGGAAGAAAGTGCTGTATTCGGGCATCTCTTAATAAGCAAAGGCACGTTCGGCTCGTAGCCTATTCGTCGCTATCCACGACCCTCAAAGTTATGCGATTCTCTGCTTCTGACTGAAGCTGAAAAATAGGAATACCATTGCAAAAGACATAAATGCTCCAGTGAGCTAATTTTGGGCCGATGCCCCGCCTACTGTCTGAATTTTCAGTAGTGATGTTCAGGTTAACGTATACAAATTTATTATTGGTTATTTTAACAATTTCACTGTGCTCTCAATGTTTACGCGATTTGCAAATCAATACGTTTTGATTACCTGTTAAATATTGAACATGATGCTATTCCAGTGACCCACATTCCTTTAAGTTAGCACAGTCATCCTCCTCTCTACTCATTATCTGTGTTCTTGATATCCACGTTATATAAGCTCTTCACTGCCGAGCTCCATTTAGATCCACCTTTTCCATCAAGTTCTGACAGGACACTACATATGCACATGCCTTCTTTCTGGGTTGTTTATCCCATTTGTTTCTCGCAGCGCGTGTGTCAGACAATATATTTTACATGCTAAATGTCCACTGTGAAGGTGACTTTCCATCTTATTCAGGTCTGTGATTGAAACCTTGATTCCGAATCCTGAAGAGTAAGATATTATGTGTATACCGTACCCAATTTCGTATTACATCTAATGTGACGGTTCCCATGTGAATATATAACTAATGCAGATGGCGTTGAAACGAATATCGCACAATGAAATGAAGAAAGACTGCAACCAGGCCTGGGATTCGAACCCTGCAATTTCGGACATGCAACGCACCAGTCTGGTACACATGATCATTCCAGTTATGCCAGTGTTTCCAAACAACTATTTCATCTATTTCTACAAACCTTTGCTTTATGGGATATCTCTAGAATTTTTGTACCTATAACCTGTGTTCCCTGATTTGAGAAAATCATCTCTGATATCGGATTCTCGTGCTTCAACATTACAATCAATCAGGCGCATTAATTTTGTACGCGAGTCACAAATTGTCAACTACTGCAATTATTATTATTATTATTATTATTATTATTATTATTATTATTATTATTATTATACAACTTTATAATATTTACTAAGCATCCTAATAAAATTTCGTTACAAAATGAATCGAAATTAGGACCTAGGTACACGGATTTTCTATGATCACGATAATACCAAAAAACACTTCATAATTTCTAATATTATTTGAACGAATCATTTAGAAGCTAAAACTGGGGGACGGGCGTGATCAGCGCTGTGACTCAGCTGCTAGCTTCCCACTCGGAAGGCTGAAGTTCAAATCCCGATCGATCTCGGGTTGGAATTTTCACCTGATAAATGACGTCACGTCAGCGACCCCAGAATTACCTTGGATAAGTTGAAGAAAGTTATTTAGAAGCTAAAATCACCATATTTATATTAACTGAACTCTCTGCATGAGTGCTGGCTAAAACGGTGTCATAGCATCTTATTTAACTCCGGAAACTTATGAAAATATCATACTTTTTTCAACTATTGTTAACTTATTGATTCTGATTGGCGAATGTGAACAAATTTTGAATTCAGTCTTGCGGTTTAATACACGTGGTCTAACGTATAGTAGGCTATAATGGATGTATTGCATTCTCGATGAATATTTTAAATCCTTAACATTACTTTAAGCTATCGAAAGTAGGGAACCTTCTGTTCGTAAATTCAGGAGCCCGGAGGCTGGTTGGATCCTCAAATAGCATTAGCGAAGTTAATGCAAGAACCAATGGCGGTGCCACAATGAGACGTACTTGGCAAGATGAGGAGTGAGGTAATTAGCCATTTGCTTTCCTCGCAAAGGCAGACACGAGTGACTATGAATATCACCTGTCACAACATCCAGACGCACTTCTTAGTCGTACTCTGAGAAAGTCATTCAGCAGCGCGCACACCTGAGTAACTTCCATTATGTCACAACCACAAATAAAAGTGAGACTGACTTCCTTGAAAACCACAGTTTTCTCTAGCCTATGCCAAAAGAGTCGCAACAATACTGCATCCATCAAGAAAAAGTAACAGACGGAAAGGAGTATACCAATCTATCGTAATATTTTTATCCACTGCCTTTCTACATTAGAAAGGCTAGTTTCGAAGAAACGCGATTCGTCATTTCAACGTCCTACTATATTACTTCATCACTATCCCTCACCAAATTGTTTTGATAAATTGTGAAACTGAAGGGAAATTTACCTGCATGAGTAAATCAAGGTAGCAAAACGCACTACTTACTTGTGCTCTGAATAAAAACTAATATAGACATTTTGTACAACAAAGAAGGATCCGACGAGCAGAACTCAATCCTCAAGACATGCGTAATCTGTTTTGTTACTGGGCTCATTCAGTTACTCAGTTCTTATCAATAGCCACGTCCGACTCGGTGGCTGAATGGTCAGCGAACTGGCCTTCGGTTCAGAGGGTCCCGGGTTCGATTCCCAACCGGGTCGGGGATTTTAACCTTCTTTGGTTAATTCCAATGGCTCGGGGGCTGAGTGTTTGTGCTGTCCCCACATCCCTGCAACTCACACACCACACATAACACTATCCTCCACCACAATAACACGCAGTCACCTACACATGGCAGACGCCGCCCATCCTCATCGGAGGGTCTGCCTTACAAGGGCTGCACTCGGCTAGAAATAGCCACACGAAATTATTAAACAATAGCCACGAAATCAAATCAAATTTGCCGGGCTGAGTAGGTCGGACGGTCTGAGCTGAAGTTGGCGGCTCGATGCCGGCTCAGTTCGGTGGTACTTGAAGGTGCTTAAATAAACCAGCCCTACGTCGGTAGATTTTCTGCGGGACAGAATTCCGGCAACTCAACGTCTCCTTTATAAAAGTAGTTAGTGGGATGTAAAACCAATAACATTATCAGGTCGAAATTGAACTCATTCGAATTTAATAAGCTAAAATACTTGGAAACAATATCTTCAAAATTGCACATATGAGTTTAAAATGGAAACTAATTAACAATTTTGCTACCTTCAGCAATAGTCTGAGGTATTTGAAATCGTACGTCTTCTACCGAGTTCACAGTACGCATTCGAGATGATCCTAATGGTCTACGGCAAAAACAAGGGAAGACCACGAACGTCGTAAAAAGGAAACTACAACCCCCACGCAAAGAAGTAATACGGTGGTAATAATAACAATAATAATAATAATAATAATAATAATAATAATAATAATAATAATAATAATAATAATATCCAAAAACAAAAGTACTAAAAGAGTCAATAAATTCAAATGAATAGGTGAAGTAACAATAGGAACAGCAGTAGAGGTGGAGAGCATGAAAGCACAAATTCACAAAATGGAAAACGTTTATCACGCATTGATGAATATATACAACAAAAAGTCGGTATCCAGGGATGCTAAATTGAGACAACGAAACTGTAATTCTCCCAACAACTTCATATGCAACAGAGTGCTTGAATACCTTCCTATGTAAAGTAAAACAGAAAAGAGAATCCTAAGGAAAATTATGAGATCTATTTGGGAGAATGGCATATACAAATAAAATTAAGACCAGAACAAGATTTATACAAAACATCAGAAAAATACGTCATGCTTTCAGAAAAAGAAGATTACCGGTACGATTATTTGGTTCACCTGTGCAGTATGGATAAAAGCAGATTAACAAAACAACAAAATCTGAACACTGCGCAAATAAAAAACGAAGACAGCATTTGTCAAAGAAGCCGAAGATAATGTGGAATTATTCCAAATAAAAAAGGAACAAATTGCAAACAGAAAATAATTTTAGAAAGCAATATTTGATGGTAAATTTCCAGTGAAAGCCAAGAAAAAATCAGGCAGTAAATGGACGGAAGAAAGAAAACAACACCACCGGGAAAGGATGAAGAATTTTTGGGAACACAAGAAGAAGAAAACTGTTTCATGTGGTCCTGAGATGGCCTTATCAAATGAACAATAATAATAATAATAATAATAATAATAATAATAATAATAATAATAATAATATGTATTTAATGCCACATATTGTTAACGGCTTTTATTTTATTCTGAAAGGTCATTCAAAGTGTCAGTAAATCTACAGACACGAATATCTCGCATTTATTTACACCAGTTGATAGCGCCAAGATTCTACCTCACAACCTTGAACACAGAAAGTAAGCGCCTAGTCAACTACGCATCTGATGACCAGCAGTATGTTTTCCAAGAAAGTATGGAAATAAGAATGAGTTAATGAGCTTGATGTTATTCTAGTCACCAACAGTATCATCATACTTTGCAGGGCTGAATTTCTTTTCTAAACATCAGGCGGTATAATATTCCCAAATTCTCTCAAAACATCTTTAAAGAATATCGAAAGTCACTGTACCTCGGATTCGAATCACTGCTTTTATTTCGTAGTCCTCTAACGGTACCGGTATGCGAGTCTCTGGCTGAGGTAAAAGATTTTTGAAGGAAGTCAAAAATCTTGGCACTTCATGTCACTGTTGTTGGCATGTTAAGTATCTCTGGTGGCGTACTTAGTGTCACCAAACAAAATTATCTCAACCAGAGGAACCGCCCAGTAGAACTCCTCCTTCGCTGCTAGACAACAGCACAATCGGAATGTAATTTGGCAGGTAGGTCGCCCAAGATGGTACCATTTCAGAATGTTTGCAACTTGATAGCTGAGGCCACACGATCATCATTATAACAAGCCCCAGCGGCCAACCTGTATAATAGGCTACATTTTAAAAAATATATTAATTCTGGGTACCTGGTATGACAGAGCATTATTTTATACCCAAGACCTGATAAGCCCGAAGCTTCATTTTAACAGATAGTGCTATGTTAACCTCTGCCTGAAGTAGTATGATATAGAGTCAGAAAGGCTTGATACTCGGGTGTATACGTAAAAGGATAGTTAAATGTTTTGACTGTACAGCATAAGCATGCGAACAGCTGTAACTACGTACACAGGCTAGAGACACGAGGCAGTTCCGGGTCCGTGAAGGATTTCGTTCCTTAACGAGTATACAGACTATACAATGCGTGATCATCAAGAGAGAATGTTATCCATGTTTAACCAGTCTCTGGACGTGACTCTTAACTTGGCTCCTTCTCACTGATAAACAGTTACGCACGTACACGATCATGTCAGATGTCAATGGCTCTCGACGGGCAGCGAACAATACTTCGCGCAATTAGTCTACAGGGCATCATGAAACATAGAGGCTAATTTATTGATTTCTTGACAAGATATAGGAACACATTGATCCTGGAATAAATACATAATTAAATGTAACCTTTTATCCTGTATTAGCCTTTACCTACGGCTTTGACCACGTTGACCAGGTTTTGCAAAACCAAGCGATTGTGTCCTTAGAGTTTAGTGATAAAAATTACTAAACAGAACACAAAGGTGTATAGGTTTTAGCTACTGCAGTGAAATAGATTTGGATAAACCTTGGATACATTTTGATCGTCAGAGGTTAATGAAAACTTCCGGAAGGTAAAACTTCCAATGCTGACTAATGTTTAAAATAGAGAGCTATTTTGTTTGTATATTGTGTATGTTGGGTATTCAGCCCGAAGGCTGGTTTGATCCTCCACAGTTCTGCCAACAGCTGTCATTGATAGCCTAGACGTCACTGAAAAGGCATACTAGGGAAATGAGTGAGGTAGTTTCGCGTTGCTTTCCTCACCAAACAGAAGTTGCTATTGCACATCAGTCTGCCAAGCCCACTGAAAAGCATGCACCAACCGACCCTATGAGTGACATTTTCACACACCACTCATAACAGGGACTGACTGCATAAGAAACTGCATTACTAGCATCACACATACCTCGGTCACTTACATATTGTCAAAGCCAAGAATGAAGTAACAAATTTATTCTAGCCCATACCAGAAGACATAGTGCAGTGTAAACACCACATCTTGCCAGCAAAGGCATCTAATGCTTGTTTATTTGTTTTACTATATTTCCGAAAATACAGCAGTGGAGCTGCATTAGTTGCCGTTTATTAACACAAGCTTGTGTCTACGTCTCCACTTCACAGTGTTAAGCCGAGCCGCAGGAATGCTCTTCTCACATGTAAAGTAGAGCATCTACTGTTAACGAATGATCTTTTAAAGATAGGTATGGGGTTCCATGATCTATTTTGTAGAACGTTTTATGGTAGAGGTATTATCTTAGAAATGTTTCACAGAAACAATTATTGTTCGGCTTTATTTCATTATAGCTCAATGTTCAATAAGCGGAGATTCTCTAGGTAACAACGAAAACCACATAAAAACCAGTCAAACGGTTCTCGAGTTATAACCAAACACACATACACCAAGCGTGGTTACGCGGTTCGGGTCACGTAAATGTGAGATTGCATTCGAGCAAATGTGGTTTCAAAACTCACTGCCGGCAGCTCTGAAGAAGGTTTTCCGTGGTTTTCCAATTTCACATCGGATATAAGGTGCGTCTGCACGGTCGCTTTCTTGCCAGTCCCTGTCCTACCTCATCGACGCCATAAGACCCGACAAACAAATCCCGACGTTGAGTTTTATGTAAGTAGAGATTTAGAAAAAGAGCAAATCCCAGTACTTCGACAGTTAGCAACAAGCAAGCCGCTAATATAACATTGCACAAATTTCTAAGAGGCTACTCAGGTTAGGCAGTATTTGTGAGCAGAGCTATCACAGGTTATGCGACTTTCCTAAGTGAGAGTGTACCTTACAAGAAATTATTTTGAACGTTATAATATCATAAAAACAAAAGATCATCCAATGAAGAACAAAGAGTTTGAAAGGCCGAGCGAAAGATACGCGTGATATATGCTACTAAAGACATGGAAATCTTGTTTCATTTCGACCTACAGGTCTTTGTGTACGTGTCGTCATTTCCCATTAAAAGGCAAGCAAGCTTGTAGTTTTACGTGACTGTAGTTAATGAGATCATAGCCATGGGACCACCAATTTTAAGTGGAATTCGAACCATAGGGACGAGAATTCCCAATTCAAAAATCCCACGTCACTGGCCGAGATTCGAACCGCGACCAACTTGGAGAGGAACCAGTGACTCGGCTATCACACCTCCTCGTTTTATTTATTGAAGATAGGGTGCAGTTTAATATGTAACCCCCTGCTCTTTA
Organism: Anabrus simplex; assembly: GCF_040414725.1. Taxonomy (NCBI): domain Eukaryota; kingdom Metazoa; phylum Arthropoda; class Insecta; order Orthoptera; family Tettigoniidae; genus Anabrus; species Anabrus simplex. The sequence goes on along the minus strand of NC_090267.1, from coordinate 116,986,882 downwards.
GCCGTTGACTGATAATACCTAACGTCCAACATCGTAATAAAATACCTTATAAAAACGTTTTAACTTGCTACATTTACAGAGTGTTCTTACCTATGGACTAACCACATCTCAAAAAATCTGAACCTAACACAGACTCCGCACAAAAAGCTAAATATGGGGATAATCTTCTTATGCCTCAAAAATAATCAACAGAGATAAACATTTTATATTCAAATATGTGTTATTATTATTATTATTATTATTATTATTATTATTATTGCACGAAGAAGAAGAAGAAGAAGAAGACGGGAGTAAACTATACCTTCAACCATAAACACTGAGGATGCTGCCTACTTTCCAAAATACACTACAAATGCAAAGAAACGAGATGATCAACTGGAAGGATCATTTGTCTCTGGCAGAATCAGCAGGATCGACAATCCGGTCAATGAACACCGAATGAAAGAAAAAAACTATAGCAAAACAAAAGCATGTACCTGGTAAAATCAACTTCTAGGCCAAGGGAATTATGAAAGCAAAGAAACTTTATGGGCTAAATAAAATAAGCAAAATTATCTAACATGCCCAGCACTTAACATTTGCTGACAAATACCTATGATGGATCTCGGTAAAGAATTCAACGAAAATTATACTGTAAATATTTTTTTACAACAGAAGAAATAATAGTTGTATAATAGATCACGATTTATTACAAACAGGAAAATGCCTCATTTGATCCGTCTATCAGCTGCGGTCCTCGAGGGCGTGGGTTCGATTTCCGGTAGGCCTACTGTTAGAAATTTAAGAATGGCAGGAGGGCTGGTATGTTGTTAAAATGATACATTCAGCTCATTTCCATTGGAGTGTGCCTGAAAAGAACTGCACCACCTCACGGGTTTACTTTTAATAGCAGGCGTGAACTCAGTATAATGAAGTAACTTGGAAGAAAAAGAAAAAAAAAAAGTATTGCAGAATACAACTACCTCATGAACCATATTGAATGTGTTTCATTTGTCAATTCTCTTTCTCTTACACACACACACGCACACACGGTTCGTTATTCTGCCCTCCAAAGATGATGAAAAATAAATAATAAAACAAAATTGTACGTAGCTGATGATATCGTAATCATAGCCATGGGACCTCCAATTTTACTAGGAATCCAAACCAAAGGGAACTGACGACCCATTTCAAAAATCCCACATATATTGGCAAGGATTCGAACCGTGGTCACCTTTGTGAAAAGTCAGTGACAGTGTCACATTGCTATCACTCCCTTGAATAATAATAATAATAATAATAATAATAATAATAATAATAATAATAATAATAATAATAATAATAATAATAATAATAATAATAATAATAATAATAATAGGGGTCGGAGGTAAGGTGACATGAAATTCTTGATGCTATGTTTTTTACAGCCAGATGCCATTTCTGACGCCAACCACAGTTGAGGAGCCAATGAAGATTAAATGAACGAGGATGAATGAAAGTGGGGAAGGAAGTGGAATGAATCGGCTGTGGCCTATGAATAGGAACTGTTCCGGCATTGGCCTGGAAGTGAAAATGGGAAAAACACAATAATAATAATAATAATAATAATAATAATAATAATAATAATAATAATAATAATAATAATAATAATAATAATAATAATAATAATAATAATAATAATAATAATATTAATAATAATAAAACTAAACCTCGCCATAAGCATACATGTTATCAGCACTCACTGCTCGGTAATTTATAATTATTCATGGTTTATATTTCATTTCTTTGATTTAGTCACTAAGTTTCGAAATAGAACTGTCGTGAAGGATATTAACTCCGATGATGGTGCACTTGCCTGTTCCAGAAATGGTGCAGCTGTAACGATGTTTGTTAATCAGTAATAGGTGAGAACTGAGAACCCCACAAGGAAGTTCCGCTCAGCAGCCGAGAAACAGTCACACTAACTAGCGAGACCAGACAAGCACGCTATCGACGATAAGTGAATTCAGTTGATAACACAGCTTAATCCTTGATCTCCGTTAAACAGCTCCACTATTACCAACTGGCCGGCAACTAATCGTTTGAGTGAGCTCTTGTCACTTAGGCGGCTGGTGACGTCACATGGAGACGAGACGGCTGGGCTCACTGGACCGCACACTCCCACTCAAAACACAAGTAAACAACAACTTCACGTTTCTTTACCCCGCTCGAAGTAGCTCCTAATAGCTAACGAGAAAACATCCAAGCAATTGTGGACACTTGTGTTCTGGAACACACACGCAGATTCCGAACCAATGTTTCAATTCAATTAGTGTCAGAAGAAGAGACGGAAATATGGTTTCATTGTATGTATCTTCCAAAACGGAAGTTTGGCATTTAGACTATTTTCTTAATCAACAATAATTTAACAATACCACCAAGAATAACACATTCCCACGGAAGTTTACCTGTTTTCCTTCCGTGTTCGACCCATGTGGCGGATAGCGGGACTCGCCGGACTTGTCAGGAGGGTCCGAGGGAAATGAAACACCTCTCGCGGACCAGAAACAGGCGCAGCCAGAAAACATCTTGAGGCAACTTCTAAGAGTCATATCTTCATTGTAACACTAATGTCGATGATCTCCCCATTCTCTCCAACTTATTAGCACGATGGCAACAACAGCTAACAAAGCAAACTGCCCCAGGCAATAGCAGATTTACTACATCATGCGGGATATATCGGAGCTCCCCAATTATTTTACTGGCACTTTAAACATCAATACATTTTTCAAGATTGGTAAGCTAAAGCACCTAACTGACATATTAGACGAACCCAACATTCACATTTTAGCACTCCAAGAAACCATGTATACTGATGAGAAAAATTTGGAAGCAGGTAGTTAGAGAACATTTAGAGGCAAACCAGCAATCCTACTTCCTAACAAACCATTATCATTCGGCCCCGGATTTGCAGTTAGTAGGAATATCACAAACTCAGTATTAAACTTCACATTTCCTTCTGAAAGAATTTCATTACGGCAACGTCATCGGTTTCTGTGGTTTCCTTACAACCACATAACCTCTGGTGGTGTCATTTGAGGATCCAACCATCCTCTAGGATGATGACTTAACAGACGAGTAAACAATAATAATATATTGGCTTTACGTCCCACTAATTACTTTCACGGTTTTCGGAGACGCCAAGGTGTCCGAAGTTCGTCCCGCCGAAGTTCTTTTACATCCTAGAGTCAGGATCGAATCCGCTAACTGGGCCAGAAATATTCAAGGAGAGAGAGAGATATCCAAAAAAAAAAAAACTTTCTTCAGGGGGTCAGTGCAAGCAGAAAAAGTAAACACTGTATTGCACGCTGGCCGGCTCCGCGGTGTCGGGGTAGCGTGCCTGCCTCTTACCGGGAGGCCCCGAGTTCGATTCCCGGCCAGGTCAGAGATTTTTACCAGCATCTGAGGGCTGGTTCGAGGTCCACTCAGCCTACGTGATTAAAATTGAGGAGCTATCTGACGGCGAGATAAAGACCCCGGTCTAGAAAGCCAAGAATAACGGCCGAGAGGATTCATCATCCTGACCACATGACACCTGATAATCTGTAGGCCTTCGGGCGGAACAGCGGTCGCTTGGTAGGCCATGGTCCTTCGGGACTCTTGCGCCATGGGTTTTGGTTTGTTTGGTATTGCATGTTGGGATTTTTGAAAGTAAACATCGATTGCATGCAGCGAGCCAGACGTCTCATAACAGTCGCGTCTGAAGCAGGCTATGAATCACATTCTGTACATTCATAGGCAAGTCGCCTACGCTGCTCCCAGTGATTTCTTCAATCTTGCAACAGAAAAGGGTTAAGGAAAACAACCTACTATTTACAGGAGATTTTCTCTTATTTACCGAGCAAGTGGCCGTGCGGTTAGGGCCGCGCAGGTGTGAGCTTGCATTCGGGAGACAGTGGGTTCGAACCCCACTGTCGGCAGCCCTGAGGATGGTTTTCTGTGGTTTCACATTTTCAAATCCGGAAAATGCTAGGGCTGTACCTTAATTAAGGCCACGGCCGCTTCCTTCTCACTCCTAGCCCTCTCTTATCCGATCACCGCCATACGACCTATGTAGGCCTACGTCGGTTCGACGTAAAGCAAACTGTAAAAGAAAAAGGTAGTTTTCAATTTAATTGATTCAATTAAAGTACCTAGAGTTTGTAAAGCAAGTTAAAAAAAATGAAAAGTGCATTGTATTAGAGCGAGTATTGAACTACAGTCCTGAAAAGGACAAGGGCGGGTTAATGAACAAAGATTAAGCAACATTTTGAAACGAAAAGCTGCTGAAAGCCCTTCTGAGAGAACGGCTACAATGCTTCTTGCTGAATTACCAACGGAGACGTTGATTCCTCAACGACTAAAGAAATAACTAGAATTCGAAACCACATGCATCATGTTGGTGTTGCCATTAGACCGAAAGTGCAAAAATATTTGGAAGAGTTACAGTCTGATTTAAACGATTTCAATATTAAAACAAATAGAACTGTATCATTTTTATTGTAAATTACCAATAGTAAGACAATGTTTCTGTTGAAACAGCTACAAACGTAAAATGTTACGAGACTGTGGCGTTATCTACACGGATGATACATTCAAAAGCTGCCCAAAATTATTTTCCCGAATATTTATTACACATGGGGTAGAACATTTTGAGATACATACCATTAGTATTTTTCCTATTACCTGTCCGATGTGTAGAAACGTGAAAGTAGAATTTAATCTATTCTCCAAGTACAACATATGTAGACTTCGAAAAAGCCTTGCACATGGCTATTTGTAAAACGTTACCAAAGCAAACTTTCGGGGATATAGATTTCACCTCGGACAAAGTTGGTGGAGAAAGCTTCAGAATATTGGTCTCCGTACAACGTATAAACAAAAGGACAGTTAGGTAATTTTCTGAAGCTGTTCTTCGTACATTCGTTTTTTAATCCCAACCAAGTACAGGATCGCTTTACCAACGACATAATGGCTATACCAATTCGATGACAGATGAGTGCATGAAGTTTGTTCTAGAAAATGACATCATGCACGGTAGCCAATTTCCTCCCAACTTATAGGCAGATTTTTCCTCTTCTTCCATGCGTATAAGAAACGCATGTGAATCTTTTCATGCTTACTTAAACAGTTTCTCCTACTCTTCACATCTTTTGCTGGACGTCGTAAAAGGCATTGAAGCAGAAGTGCATACAAAAATGTGTTCTGTACCAGCCATTACATTGCTATTTAATGCAATAATGGAATTACAGACCAATAAAATAACAATTTCAGGCCACTAACGAAGTATCTTATCAGTGTCTGCTCAAAGTATGATAAAATATTATCCCCCAAACGGCAAAAAATAAAGCATGTAACATTTTAAACTACACCGATCTCAGCTTCTTCATGAAGCTATGCTAACAATGCTAACCATGGAATATGGAAGGGGAAATGTGACACGTTTTGCAATGGAAGTTTTAGATGTTGCGAATAGGATACACATTAAAGAAATTCGTACCTATATAACGGCATGCGATTCGGATACACATTAGAAAATCTTGGAATGCAACTCTGACGTATTTTTTATCTCCGCAAGCAATTCGTAAATGCCGATGGTTTTAACATAGCACTAACACATACATGCTTACGGAGACGTACGAAATGGGAAAGACTGGAAGGTACGACCTGGCGGAAAGCGCTCATGATCACTTCTGTCCGGATTCATTACTGAGTGGTCAGCGTCTTATCCTTCGCTCTTCGGATTCAGTTTCCGATCGGGTCGAGGGATTTGAATTTGATATTCCTGCAACTCGCACACCACACATGACACTATTCTCCACCACTACAACACGCAGCTTCCCATACAAGGTAGACACCCGCCCACCCTCATCGGTAGCACCGGACTACTAATAGCTACACGAAATGTATTATTATTATTATTATTATTATTATTATTATTATTCTCGTTTCGATCTTGTATGGACCACGCTATTTCAATTATATTATTATTGCTACTTCTAATCTAAAACATACATAAAGCTCACAATGTACAATTGCAATTGGTTATAAACATATGCATTTTCCTTATAAAGCGTCTAAACAAACCTTGAGAAGAGAACTGGTTCTGGTCCGCAGAGCTCGTCTATTCAAAAGTAGGCCTTTCCTGGAAAGCTGTAAGACACTATAAGGCATACACAACTGTTGCTATGGTTTGTTTGACGTCAGTCAGCTGTCCAGCACATTGGCACGACGAGCGGCGTCGTTAAAAGTGAGCACACCTATCATCGCTAGCCAATGATAACGACTTGACAATACGTGGAAATTGGATCGACACACCATAAAGTGAACCGTAAATAAATTCCCGACTAGGCAAGCAATTTAGGTATTACCGCGAACTTGCCCGATAAAAAGAGAGAACCATCATTCGGCTATCAGTTTCAATTAATCACCTTCGTTTTTACAGCAGACCACAGCGAGTATTAACGCGCCAACTTTCCAATAATTCTGCGCCGTTCTGCACAAGTAATCAATTTCCAGCTAATGCGGTAATTACAGTGAAAAGCTTTTAATCTTTAAACTATCCAATGAGATCAAAATATCCACTGCATGTGAGAATCTACATTCTGACTACTATATCTTGTCCAGACTAATGACTTTAAAATATTTAGGAGAGGACATTCCGTACCACTTGAAAGATTGGGAAGTATTGCGAAGTAAAAACAATATCCTAACGAATGTATTCATTTGTATAGCCTATACATTGTCCACTACAGGCGTAAAACCATTACTGATGTTAATCTTCTGTTGGCACGCGTGTTAATTCTTATCTGGTATTCGTCGTTCGCGGGGACCTAGCTACTTCCACCTTTCAGCAGTTTGTTTCCGCGTGACCATCAAGCCCATATCTGCCAATTCATCAGAATATTTTATTTTACTTACTTGATAATGAATTAATGTACAGTAGTTGTTTATAAATATGTACAATAATAGTAATGATGTATTACCCATCCTTATGCTCGTCCGGCATATTGCGCTCGAACACGATGTGTATTTCTACCGTATTATTTTGTATCAGAATTTATACGTCAAAAACTGACTTTATTATGATAATATTTATGTAAAGATAAGTGATACGTATAGTTAAAACGCAAGTAAGAAAATAATATATAAGTTTTCATTAGTAAATGTTGTAAATTATTTTTGTTTCTGATTTCTGCAGTGTGTCTGTCAGGCTAATTACACCCGCTGGCGAGGAAATGGAATTCCAATTTGACATTAAGTGGTACGGAATATTCCTGGTACGAAATCTCCTGACACCGTCAAGAGACTTCAAATATTATCTGATACCAGATACGACCGAGCTCGATAGCTGCAATAGCTTAAGAGTGGCCAGTATTCGGGAGATAGTTCCCCACTGTAAGCAATCCTGAAGATGGTTTTCCGTGGTTTTCCATTTTCACACCAGACAAATGCTGGGGCTGTATCGTAATTAAGGCCACGGCCGCTTCCTTCCCACTCCCAGTTCTTTCATAGCCGATCGTCGCCATAAGACCTATCTGTGTAGGTGCGATGTAAAGCAACTTGTAAAAAAAAAAAAAAAAAAACTTGATACCAGATACGTATGGTAGTTACCGGTACGAGAAAAGGGGAAATTACATTGTTTCATCCGTTAATTCTTCATTAAAGAAAAAGGAAAACAATTCTACGACATCGATAGAAATAATAAATAGAAATCTTGGTGTAGGTATAGACCTTAAAAAAAAATCGTACATATTCAACCACCGGAACTCTAAATTCTTTACAGATCAGTAAGATTGAACCGAATGCCAATGCACAAGGTGGTAGGAGCAGCAGTGTGGGCAACCACACCTTCAAAGAGACAAATTCCAAACCTGTCGGAGACAAAGACAAGTTCAGCAAGATTCTTTATTCAAAACTAATTAACATAAATGACCGACAGTACCTGCATATTTTGTCCACGATTTGTTTCACAAATACTCAAACAAAACTTTAGAAATCATTCATTTACGTACAATCCCAGCATTGCCTGGTACGAAAATGAGAAACTACGGAAAACCATCTTCGAGCCGCTGACAAGTTGAGGGATGACCACTTACGTGTTTCAGTATCTGGGGAATATGAGGGGTTGACAACATTTTCATTACCTACTTTCTTTAGCACCTGAAGGCAATTACGACAAAAACCACCACCATCGCCAGTTAATATGATCGAACAATATTTCCATGTTAGCGATGCTCGGCGTTCATACGGATTAGGCAATGAAAAGTCTAAATTCATTAATACCTCTGTTATCGTAGTCGGTACGGTAAATCTGTATAAGACATACATAATAGTAAATTGTATTCTGTATAATTTATCTAATTGAGTATTTACCGATAGGACCACTAATAACATAGATATCTAAGACCTAACCTAACCTAACCGCCTGAACTACCATTTCACTCCGCGAGAATAAAATTACTTACAGACTGCATTGTAATGCCTTATCCTCCGACTTTACAAACCGATTGTCATTACATTCTGTTTAGCCATTTTCACATGATGAGCGTACGTACATACATACATACATACGTACACGACGAAAAATAATAAATTGCTTTTCATTCTTATTATGAACACGACACATACAGAAATACTATTCTTTTTTTAATTCTGAGAATGCTCGAAGTAAACTCTTCTTTTTCCTTTCTTTTGTTAGTGGTTTAACGTCGCACAAACACATCGAAAGTTTTCGGCGACGCCAGGGTGGGAAAGTACTAGGATTGGAAAGGTAGCGGTCGAGGCTTCATTTAACTACGGTCTCAGCATTTGCCTGGTGTGAAAATGAGAAACCACGGAACCTATCTTCAGGGTTGCCGACGGTGGAATTCGAACCAACCTCCTCCCGAACGCAAGCTCAAAGCTACGCGACGCACGGCCAACTCGCTCGGAGACAAAACTCTTTACACATTCGCTCTATCTTCTATTATTATAAAATCAGCCCCTCACACTTTGTGTGCTGAAGCTTTCTGCTAATCAGAATTATTCCAGGTCAGTGGCATTGCAATTATTATTATTATTATTATTATTATTATTATTATTATTATTATTATTTTGCTAGTTACTTTACGTCGCACCGACACAGATAGGTTTTATGACGACGATGGGATAGGAAAGGCCTAAGAGTGGGAAGGAAGCGGCCGTGGCCTTAATTAAGGTACAGCCCCAGCATTTGGCTGGTGTGAAAATGGGAAACCACGGAATACCATCTTCAGGGCTGCCGACAGTGGGATTTGAACCCACTATCTCCCGGATGCAAGCTCACAGCCGCACACCCCTAACCGCACGGCCAACTAGCCCGGTGCAACCATTATTATGTGGTTAGCATTAAGATAGGCGTACCAAGAATTTAATGAAATATATAAAACTTGTAGTCTTATGGAATATCGTGAACATAACCACAACTGATTTTTACGCGGAATCGGAACGACAAGGACGAGGTTTTATTTTTATAATTCCACGTGCTTCACCCCACGGCTGTCTTAGTGAGAAGGCAGAAACGATATCATGCGGATATCGTGCTCCTATTAGATTGTAGTGATGATAACACTTAAAAAACACGTTAGGGATAGCCGTTATCAGCGCAGAAATTCCATGAATAAATAAATAAATTAATTAATTAAATAAATAAATAAATAAAATGCCGTAAAGCTAGGTTAAATCCATTCAAAGTGTTGACCCCAGGTAAAAGAAAGATATACACGATATACAATATAAAATCACCAGATTTACAGGCAGTATCTCAAAAAGATAATTTTCATTCAAATAGAAGTAGGTAATTTGCCTAATCTGATGGCGTTAGTTCAGGTCAACAAACAGGAAGAACTGCATAACCAATCCCAAACAGTACTGTCTTGGTACCGTGGACAAGTGACTCACTCACTCTACCTCTCACTCAAGAGAAAGGTGTTGTTGCTCAAGTAAAGGTTAGCGGATGTGTGTGTAGTTACAAGACATTTACACTGAAGAATAACAATTTACGACGTCCTTAACTTCAGCAAGTACTACCATATTAACAATCTGTAGATCTTATTGTTGTCTAGGAGTAACGAGCCCGTGACTTGCTGTCATCAATTCCGTATATCTACTTAAGTGAACATGAATATCATAGACAGTACGTGTTATTATGTTGTATCTGTAGATAACAAATTATTTTGAACTAATATCAACACAAGCTCCACTGAAACTGAGACACCGCAATTTCAGCACCCGGAATAAATAATAATAATAATAATAATAATAATAATAATAATAATAATAATAATAATAATAATAACAATAATAATAATAATAATATCCGCTCCTTGGTTGAATGGACAGGATCGAGGCCTTCAGTTCAGAGTGTCCCGGGCTCGATTCCCAGCCGGGTGGTGGATTTTAACCTCGTTTGGTTCATCAATCTGGCTCGGGGACTGAGGGTTTGTTTTAATCTTAATACAATTCTCTTCATTCAGACGCGATAAACTGTACTCGCCACAAAAAAAAAAACAAAAACAAAAAAAAAACATATATATCACTCCACATAGGATTTGCATCAGGAAGGGCCGTAAAACTGGGACAAATTCATATGTGCTACTCATATCACATCCGCGACCCCCACCAGACAGTGAAAAAGGTTGAATAATAATAATAATAATAATAATAATAATAATAATAATAATAATAATAATAATAATAATAATAATAATAATACGAATACGTACTGTAACCATTATTCCTAGTATTCCTCCTCTGATGTTTTCTGCGCACAGAAGTTTGAAGACCATCGTTATATATGTTATATTGTTTTGTGTTTCTCGTATCAGTTACCATGTCGTGAATGTCGGAAGTTCCGCGTGCACGATAATCTTCTCCGCCTACGTCCACGTTTCCCTTCTATGTTGCCTTCGATGATCAGTTGTAACAGGCTGCACATGACATTTCGGGATACGTGAACAAAACAGGCTGCTTTCCTGAGTTTTGCGAGAGTAAAAGCTTTGCGTGATTACCTGGCACGACTTGGCGTGGCGGGCGATGGACAGGATCTTGTACATTCTGCGATACATCTGTGAGACTTGCACTGGTTCGCTGGCGAAGCCTTTAGATTTTTTTACAATTGACCTTACGTCACGACACAGATGGCGACAATGGGATAGGAAAGGGCTAAGAGTGGGCAGGAAGTGGCTGTGGCCTTAATCAAGATACTGCCCCAACATTTTCCTGCGTGAACATGGGAAACCACAGAAAATCATTTTTGGGGCTGCCGACAGTCGGCTTCGAACCCACTATCTCCCGAATGCAAGCGCACCCCTAAGCGCACAGCCAACTCGCTCGGTGAAGAAGCCTTTAGTGCCTATCCTTCGACACCGTAAAGCAACACATGTAACGTGACAGTTCACGACACGCCAGAGTGTTCCGAATCGGAGACGTAAAACCAATATTCTTCTGCTTTTGCGACCTCATTGGACAACTTAAGTCAATCATTTTCTGGCGATCTTCTTCGATAAGTATTTTTTCCGCATTGCCCAGTAGCTTTTCATTCTTTCTGCTCTTTTCTGTCGTTTCACATCTGTAAATACCTTTTTCATGGTTGTCGTTTGTCTATTTTTGGTTCAAATCATATTTGCATGTTTTCTAGTTTCTTTAAAAATGTTCTGTTTTATTTTACAAATCGTACAGAGTTATTATTATTATTATTATTATTATTATTATTATTATTATTATTATTATTATTATTATTATTATTACTACTGATACGCTGGTAGTGGTGGTTGTTTTAGAGAGAAACACGAAAATATCACACCTTAATTATAATCGTAGGATAAAGAAGAAGAAATCCTACCTTTACATTTAATATCGTTGAGGTTGGAAGAGAACACTGAGTTGACAAAGGGAGGTCGGATACAGTATTAGAAATAAAAGAAGTTGGAAGAGCACAATGAGTTGACAAAGGGAGGTCGGATACAGCATAAGAAATAAAAGTGTAGAGCCTGGATCAATGAGCCCTTGATTACACTACTTAGTTTATATTTAAAACTACTACTCAGTACCCTACATAACTATGTAAATGACAAAGCAAAGCGAAGTAATCTCCGTACAGGCCATGCAGGCCCTGGGAGTATTGGAAGGTAAAGGCTTCCACTATCTGTAACCTCGGCACTTGATGGGGTAGAGTGATTAGGTCTACGTCCCCAGGAATTAACCTGGTACTCATTTCTTGTGTAGGCTGAGTGAACCTCAGGGCCATATGCACCTCCGGAAGTGGAAATCTCATTTCTTAAATTTTACGACTTCCTGACGGGGATTCGAACCCACGTCCTTCCGGGCGAACCGAGTAAGCCTTTACCGCCTCGGCCAGGCAACCCCCATGTAAATGACACGCTTGCAGAAATATATAAACATCAGTCAGGTTGAATGGTTCAGATGGTCGAACGCTGGCCTTCTGAGCCAAATTTGGCAGGGTTCTGTTACAGCTCAGTCCAAATGTAGTTGAAGGTGTTCAGATACTGCAGACTCATGTCGGCTGATTTACTGTATGTAAAAGAACTCCTGAAAAACAAAACTCCGACGTGTCAGCGTCTCTGAAAATCATAAAAGAAGCAAAAAGTTGGGTATAAAACCTTGTTACATGACGCTGACCAGCTCCATGTGGAAACGAGATATCAATCCGTCAGCTCAAAGGAGATCTGTCCTTGGCTTAGTGCTTATGTACCCAACCCGAGAGTCGTATACGCTTGGGCAAAGACGTGTTAAATTATAATAAATACACGCGTATTCCAGATTCAGATTTGAGTCGTGATCGTATACGTCACTTTTTTCACCGTCTCATCTCCATCCGACCAAACGTACAAATGCTTAAACTGTCATAGCTTGATTAATCTGGACGGATGTAACTGTGCGATTTTTTACTATTGCGTGAAAACGAATACTGATTAAAACTACAAAATCGTAGTTTTAAAAACCAACACGTTCAGCTGGTGGGAGAGGGGAAGGAAGTCTCCCTGGGTCTTGTAATCCTACAAGAGGTAACCAAGAGGTGTCAGATAGATAAGTTGACAGCGATGCTCCAGATAAGTAAATGGAAGCAATACTGAATTCAATTGGGGCCAGAGGGTTGAAACTCGCGTCTCTGGTTGAGCCGACCTGCATATGCAGAGTCAAAGTGCACTATCTAGCATGGCACGAAATGTATTCATCGTAAATACAGATATCACCAAGAGCGTGAGTTGACAAAGGAATTATGAAGAGCACGTTTTGTGAATAAATAGCTCCCACTGTGGATCAATAACCGAGTGTCTGCCTGTGAATCCAAAAATTGTGGGTTCAAAACCGGCAGAGGAATTCGGATTTTTGAATGGCACGCAAGAATGTCCATTCAGCGTACTATGTCGTATGATGATGGCATATAAAATAAATTAAATCTAATGACCGAGATCGATAGCTGCAGTCGCTTAAGTGCGGCCAGTATCCAGTAATCGGGAGATAGTGGGTTCGAGCCTCACTGTCGACAGCCCTGAAGATGGTTTTCCGTGGTTTCCCATTTGCACCCGCTTCCTTCCAATTCCTAGGCGTTTCCTATCCCATCGTCGCCATAAGACATATGTGTCGGTGCGACGTAAAGCAAATAGCCAAATAGCCTGCCAAATCTAGTGACGCATCTGATGTTTACTCGACAAAATTAATTAAAATTCAGCCATAGATCACCCACGAGAGATCGGGGTTACGCTGCCACCTGGTAGAGTAAAATGGAACGGCGAAACTGATGTGTAGGTAGCCTACATGGCATCAGATCAAAATGCCTGCACACAGGTCGCAAGAAGTTTTATGTTTCTGAAGCGAATCGGAAGAAACGCCTTGCTTTCGCAAAACAATACGTCGATGCACCACCCGTGGTTTCTCCGAAGAAAGTAAACTTGATTTATTTGGGTCCGATGGACGACAAAGGGTATGGCGGAAAAAGAATACCGAGCTAGCGCCCAAAAACCTGTGTCCCACAGTAAGACACGGAGGTGGAAATGTGCTAGTTTGGGGATGCACGAGTGCTGCCGGAGTACGGAAGCTTCATGTTACAGACGGTATAATGGATCACAGAATGTATAGTGACATTTTGAAAACGAATCTGGCTGCTAGTATCGAACAAATGAACCTCCAAAATGACTTCGTGTTCCAACAAGACAATGATTCAAAGCATACCGCCCGTAACATAAGACTGTGGATGTTGTATAATGTTCCAAAGCAGCTTCATACGCTTTCTCAACCCCTGGATATTGATCCAACTGAGCATTTTGGAGACCAAGATACGGAAAAGGCAAATTAAGTGCAAGGCTACCATGGTAACGGCTATGCAGGAAGAATGGGACTCTTTCCAATAAGGTAACGAAATAGCTCTCCAAATCAATGTCACGGCGTCTTCATGCTGCCATTAAAGTGAAGGGAAACTCAACAAGGTACTGAAAACCTGGAGAGGAACTGCATTCAGTTCGTTCACAACATAGTACGTGAAAGAATACATTTGACACGATAGCTGTATGTGTTTTTTGACATTATTTCTTTAACAGTAGAGATTGTATACACATTTTGTGCAAATCCTAGATGTATAAAAATAAAGGAGTGTATTGTTTTGTAATACCATCAGCCCTATTACTCTAGCCCCAACAAGTATCGTATAGCAGCTGACTCAATGCTATACACCGTCAGCACAGGGGTACGAATACTTACAGCAGTATCTGTATGTGTAAGTAAGGGTAGCATCCTGCTTCACAGAATTTTCACCGAGCACGCTCAGAACGTTTCAAGCAAGCCTTGGAATATGCGAGTAACGGAGTCCCACTTTCATTTGACAGGCGAGGGAGTCCTTGGAAACAACTTGGCAGCGAACGAAATGGAATTCGATGGGGAGCTATCAACATTAAAGGGGCTTATGGAAGAAATAAAGTAGAACTGGCTGGGCCAGCAAAGAGGATGCATATGGATATGCTGGGAGTAAATTATATTCGGGTAAGGGGAGATAACGAGGAAGAGAGAGATCATAATGTGTGCTTGACAGGTGTTGAAAAGGGAAGGGCAGAGTGTGGAGTAGGGCAGTTCATCAGGAATACTATAGCACGCAATATAGTTTTTGTTAGGCGCATAAACAAGCGAATGATGTGGGTAGATTAGGTAGTTGGAATAATTAGGACGAGAAGTGTCTCAGTGTATTCAACATGTGAGGGTGCAAGATAAGGATGAAGTTGATAAGTTTTATGACGCATTAAGTGACATCGTAGTTAGGATATACAGCAAGGATAATGCAGTGCTAATGGGGGATTTCAATGCGAGAGTTGGAAATAGAAATGAAGGATACGAAAGAGTGATTGGTAAATGTCGGAAAGATATGGAAGCTAATAGGAATGGGAAGAGTTTGCTGGACTTTTGTGCTAGTATGGGTTTAGCAGTTCCGAATAGATTCTTCAAGCATAGGGCTATTCATCGCTACACCTGGGAGGCTAGGGGCACCAGATCCATAATAGACTATATCTTAACAGACTGAATGCAGGAAATCTGATGGGAATGTGCTGGTTTTCCGGGGATTTCTCGATGATACAGACCGCTATCTGTGGTGAACTAAGTATCTCTAGGCCTAGGAAAGAGAAATAAAAATCTGTCCACAGACGAATAACGGTAAAAAATCTCCAGGACGAGAAAATTATACAGATGTACATGGATATGATCAGTGAAAAGTTCCAAAGAGTGGACAGTAGGCGGTTCAGGATACAGAAGGAGAAGGGGTGGCATACATGGATGCTGTAGTAGAAACAGCAAGGGAATGTCTAGGAACAACTGTGTGTAAAGATGGGAACAAGATAACATTTTGGTGGAATGATGAAGTGAGAGCAGTTTGTAAACGTACAAAGAAGGCGTACCAGAAATGGCTCCATATAAGTGATGATGCAGACAGGGAATTGTATGGAGATGAAAGAAACAGAGCGAAACAAATAGCTGTTAAATCCAAAAAGAAGTCGTAGGAAGAGTTTGGTAATAACCTGGAAAGGCTTGGTCAAGCAGCAGGGAAACCTTTCTGTACAGTACTAAATAATCTTAGGAAGGGAGGGAAAAGGAAATTAATAGTATTTTGGGTAATTCAGATGAACTAACAGATCATTGGACAGGTGGATGGAATATTTTGCAAATCTTCTCAGTGTAAAAGGAAATCCTCCTGGTGACGGCGCGAACAACCGAGCTCATGTGGAAGAGAACAATGATGGTGGTGAAATTACGCTTGATGAAATGGAAAGGATAGTAAATAAATTCCATTGCATAAAGCAGCAGGAATAGATGAAATTAGACCTGAAATGGTATACAGTGGGGAAGGCAGGGAGGAAATGGCTTCATAGAGTAATAAGATTAGCATGGAGTGTTGGTAAGGTACCTTCTGATTGGGTAAAAACAGTAACTGCACGTATTTCTAAGCAAGGGAACAGGACGGATTGCAACAACTATCGAGGTATCTCATTGATCAGTATACCAGGCGAAGTGTTCACTGCCATTTTGGAAGGGAGGGTGCGATCAGTGATTGAGAATAAGTTGGATGAAAAGCATTGTAGTTTTAGAGCACAGAGGAGCTGTCAGAATCAAATTTTCAGTATGCGCTAGGTAACTGAGAAATGCCACGAGAGGAACAGACCGTTATGTTTATGTTTCGTAGATCTAGAGAAAGCAAAGAACGGAGTACCGAGGGAAAAAAATGTTCGCCTTACTGTAGAACTATGCAATTGAGGGTAGATTATTTAAATCAATCAAAGGAATTCATGTTGACAACTGAGCTGCAGTGAGAATTGATGGTACAATGAGTTCTTGGTTCAAGGCACTTAGAAGGGTTAGACAAGGCTGCAATCTTTCACCTTTGTTGTTCATAGTTTACATGGGTCATCTGCTAAAAGGTATTAAGAGGCACGGAGGGATTCAGTAAGGGGAAAATGTAGTAGGCAATTTGGCTTATGCTGACGACTTGGTCTTAATGAAAGACTGTAACGAAAACCTGCAGTCTAATATATAGGAACTTGAAAATAGTTGCAATGAGTATGGTATGAAAATTAGCCTTTCTAAGACTAAACCGATGTCGCTAGGTAAGAAATCCAAGAGAACTAAATCCAAGTCAGATTGGAGATAGAAAGCTGGAACAGGTAGATAATTTGATTTAGGATGTGCGTTCTCCCAGAATGGTAGTATAGTGAGATTGAATCAATGTGCAATAAAGCTAATGCAGCGAGCTCACAGTTGCGATCAACGGTATTCTGTAGGAACGAAGTCAGCTCCCGTTCGAAACCATTTTTATAACGGTCTGTTTTCAGTGAAACTTTGCTTTACGGAAGTGAAAGGTGAGTGGTCCCAGGATATCTTATCGTAAGTTAGAAGCAACTGACATGAAGTTAGCGAAAATGATTGCTCGTACAAACGGGTAGAAGAATGGCAGGAGGGTACTCGGAATGAGGAGATAAAAGCTAAGTTACAATGAACTCAATGGATGAAGCTGTACACATAAACCGGCGAATGAAGGAGGATAGGTTACCAAGGAGAATAATGGACTCTTATGGCGGGTAAGAGAAGTAAAGGGAGGACCAAGACGACGACGGTTAGTCTCAGTTTCTAACGATTTAAAGATAAGAGGTGTAGAACTAAACGAGGCCACAGAACTAGTTACAGATAGAGGATTGTGGCGGCGTTCAGTAAATTGATAGAGGCTTGCAGACTGAACGCTGAAAGGTAAACGGTCTGTAATGAAGATGTATATATTTTTTACTTCGTTATGAATGTATCTCCAGAATTATCAGATTTTGAGTCTGTAATCTGATTTCTGCAAAAAACGTTTAAGAGCTATCTACAACGTTGTCGGTAAAAAAGGTATTTGTTTTGAACACTTTTCTCCGGATAAAACACTTTTTTTTAATTAAATATTTCAGAATATTGTTTATGAAACTACTGTAGTACCTGAGATAACGAACGAGAAGGAAATACGCACAAAAGGAATCTGCAACGCATCGTGACCACGTGACGACGAATTCGAACTCTAATATTGTCGTTTGACAATCAATCAATCAATCAATCAATCAATCAATCAATCAATCAATCAATCAATCAATCAATCAATCAATCAAATCCCATCTCGCTATCTACATCCACAAACTGCAGTGTGAACTGAGCAGTACTTCCAGTACTGACCTTTAAACAAAGCAGACCATACGAAAGCTTTTGAACGCATGTTGCTGAACGTACTGAAATAAGAATGTTCAGAAACTAGTGCCAGCAATGTTTTTCCTAGGTCGTGGTGTGCACGCTCAGGAGCGAATTCCAATGGAAAGATACAAGATAACAGTCCTTTCACCAGCGCTGCTGTTTTATTGTAATGATAATTGTCTTTAGCGATCAGCAACAAGTAAACATACTGCTGTCTCTTAAGAGTCAAGGTCATGCCTAGCTTGCTGTTTCCGTGTTGCACTAACTCAGTATTATTTTATTTTTTTCCACTGCGAAGGCTTAGAGGATTATGACCTCACACACATTTGCGTATATTTATTTCCAGTTTTTACGTAAGAATATGTTGATGATCGGGTGCCATCAAGTCGACGTCGACTCATAGTGACTGCATGGACTGTCTCCAAATGTTCTACATAGTTTTCTGATACCCTTACGTTCTTACTGATATACAGAATTCGTGGTGCGTTGTGAATTTCTCACTTAGAAGTAATTTGAACTGTAAAATGTAACCCACCGCTGCAGGATTAGAGAAATATTTTGGAGAAGTCTAATGCAGAAGGAAGCGAAAACGCTGAATTTGTAAGGAATATAACTCAGCAACTCTGATGATAGTGAAAGCGAAAGCGTTTTTATAAATACTACAAATAACAATAATAACAATATTAATAATAATAATAATAATAATAATAATAATAATGTTGCACTTTGTTTTATGTCGCATAGACAGGTCTTATGGCGACAATGGGGGATATGAAAGGGCTAGAACTGGCAAGAAAGCGACCGTGGTCTTAACTGCCTGATGTGAAAACGGGAAACTTCGGAAAACCATGTTTAAGGCTGTCTACAGTGGTGTTCAAGTCACCATGCCCCGAATGCAAACTCACAGCTACCTGATCCAAAACACGCGGCCAACTTGCTCGGTAATAATAATTATTATAAATATTAACCTGTCCGTTTGTGACTGCATCACAGAAAAACGGATAGGTGGATTCGAAGTTTAGGATAAGGGCAAGTAGGATCTTAGCTATGTTGCTGTATGAGTCATCAGTCCACAGACTGGTTCCATGTCATCCTATCCTGTGCTAAACTTTTCATTTCTACATCCTACATCTGCTCTGATCTGCTTGTCATATTCATACCTTGGTCTATCTGCGTGATTGCTGCATCCTACATCTGCTTTAATCTGCTTGTCATATTCTTACCTTGGTCTATCCCTGCCGTTCTTACCGCTTACACTGCTATCAAAAATAAACTGTACAAGTCCTCGGTGTCTTATGATGTGTCCCAACATTCTATCTCTTCTTCTCGTCAAATTTAGCCAAATCGTTCTTCTCTCACCAATTTGAATCAGTATCTCTTCATTCGTGAATCGATCTATCCATTTCACCTTCAGCATTCTTCTGCATCACCACATTTCAAAAGCTTCTATTCACTTTCTCTCTGAGCTAGTGGTATCGTCCACGCTTCACTTCCATAAAATGCCAAGCTCCAGACGAAAGTCGTCAAGAACATCTAATTCCTATATCAATGTTGGAGGTGAGCAAGTTTCCTTTCTTAAGAAATGACTTCTCTGCTTGAGCTAGTATGAATTTCATGTCCTCCTTACATCTGCCGTCATTATTTATTTTACTACCCAAGTAACAATATTCATCTACTGCGTTTAAGACCTCATTTCCTAATCTAATATTCCCTGCATCACCTGACTTCGTTCGATTGCACTTCATTACTTTTGTTTTGGACTTACTTATTTTCCTCTTTTACTCCTTACCCAAGACTCTCTTCATACCATTCAGCGATCTCTCCAGATCTTCTGCAGTTTCATATAAAATAACAATATCATCGGCATGTCTCAGGGTTTTGATTTCCTCTCCTTGGATTGCGATTCCTTTCCCAAATTCCTCTTTGATTTCCTTTACTGCCTGTTCTATATAAACATTGAAAACGAGGGAAGACAAACTGCTTGCCTCACTCCTTTCGGGATTGCTGCCTCTTTTCCCAAGCCCTCTATTCTTATCACTGCAGACTGATTTTTTTATACAGATTGTAGATAATTCTTCGTTCTCGGTACCTGATCCCTATCACCTTCAGAATCTCAAGTAGCTTGGTCCAATGAACATTATCAAACGTCTTTTCAAGATTACGAACGCCATGTATGTGGGCTTGTCCTTCTTAATTCGATCCTGTAAGATCAGACGGTAAGTCAGGATTGCGTCACGTGTTCCAACATTTCTTCTGAAGCCAAATTGATCTTCACCCAACTCAGTTTCAAACTGTCTTTCCATTATTCTGTAAATAATATGCGTTAAAATTTTGCAGGCGTGAGATACTAAACTAATGGCATGGTAGTTTTCACACCTGTCAGCACCGGCTTTCTTGGGAATAGGCGTAACAACATTCTGCCGAAAATCGGATGGCACTTCTCCTGTCTCATACATCTTACACACCAGATGGAATACCTTCGTCATGCTCGTTTCTCCTAATGCAGTCAGTACTTCAGAGGGAATGTTATCAATTCCAAGTGCCTTGTACCTATTTAGGTCTCTCAAAACTCTTGTCAAATTCTGACCTCAAAATTTGGTCTCCCATTTCATCAGCAACAACAGCTCTTCTTGTTCCATAACCATATCATCTACGACTTTATCTTGACACAACTATTGGATATGTTCCTGCCATCTATCTGCCTTGTCTTCTTTCCCTAGAAGTGGTTGTCCATCTGATCTCTTATTATTCATACACCTAGTTTTTCCTTTCTCCACAAGTTTCCTTCACTTTCCTGTATGCAGCATCTACTGTACCTTCCCTAGGACCATATGACCTTCAACATCCTTGCACTTCACCTGTTCTGCACTTTCTATCCATTTCATTCTTTAATCACCTGTATTCCTTCCTGCCCTCTTCATTTTTTGCAGTCTTGTAGTTTCGTCGTTCATCAATCAGGTCTAATATCTCCTGAGTTATGCACTGATTCTTAGCTGATCTTTCCTGTCTTCCTAACATTTCTTCAGCATCCCTAGAGTCCTCAATCTTCACGACTGTCTATTCTTCCTCCATTTTGTTTCCTTCAACCTTTTCATTTACTCCTCGTGCAACATGTTCCTCGAAACAGTCCCTCACACTCTTTTCTTTCAACGTGTCTAAATCCCATCTACTACTTGCACTCCTCCTTTTCTTCAATTTCTTCAACTTCAGACGGCATTTCCTGACCAACAAGTTGTGGTCAGAGTACACGTCTGCTCCTGGGAAAGTTTTGCAATTCAAGACCTGGTTTCTGAATCTATACCTAATCATAATGAAGTCTACTTGATACCTTCCAGTGTCTCAAGGTCTCGTCCACGTATACAGCCGTCGTCTGTGATGTCTGAACTAAGTATTTTAGCAAGGACTAAATTATGATCGGTGCAGAATTCAACCAGCCGACTTCCTCTCATTCCTTTGTCCCAACCTACATATAACCTAATCCTTGGCCTACCAATGCATTCCAATCTCCCATCACAATTAGATTCTCGTCACCTTTTACATATTGTGTTAAATCTTCTACTATATCTTCATACATTCTTTCGATTTCTTTATCATCTGCTGAACAAGTAGGCATATAGACCTGTACTATTGTGGTGAGCACTGGTTTGGTGTTTATCTTAACAACAATAATCTTTTCACTGTTGGTCGTAGTAGCTTACCCGCTACCCTATTTTCTTATTCCTTATTAAACCAACTCCTGCTCTTCCTCTGTTTTATTTTGTGTTGATAATTCTGTAGTCTCTTGACCAAAAATCCTTCTCATCCTGCCAACGTACTTCACTTATACTAATTACATATAACCTAAATAGTTAGCTATATGTTTAGCAAAATGGCAAAGAGGGGAGGAGGGGACTTCAAAGGGATACTAAAACCTATCATCGATGTAGGCCCTCTGTGTCTAACGGTTTGTTTTTGCAGGAAAATAGCTCATGATAACTTTATCTAGAAATTCAAAAATTGTTTCCCTATAGCATTTTCCGGAGTGAAAAGTAAGGGCGGTCGTATGAAAATTTAAGTTCGATAACTTATACTATGGAGAGCTGCTGTAGAGACCATTCTGGCAACGTTCAAAGGCTTTGTACACGTGTCTGTACTTTCTGAATATTAACCTGATATTTTCGGAATTTTGCAATCCGTGGGAATGGTAAGGCGGCAAGATAGGAAGGCCCGGACAGCGAATTAGGTTCTCTGTGTTTATAATATCACTACATTTTCAAGCTAAGTGAATGTCCCATCAGCGGAAGGGGACTCAGATAATAATAATAATAATAATAATAATAATAATAATAATAATAATAATAATAATAATAATAATAAATACATTATTTTGCGTATTCTGCCATGTGAAACAAGACAAACGGCAGAAAAACTTCACGTTTCACAAAGACATTGCTCCACCTCTTCAAGTATTAATAATAAAAAATGATGTTGGTTTCACATCCGACTAACGCCGAGGTGCTGGAATTTTGTCCCGCAGAAGTTCTTCAGCGTGTCGGTAAAGGCACGCGTATTTAAGAACCTTCAATACCACCGTGGACCGAGCCGGGATAGAACCCGCCAACTTAGACACAGAAAGCCAGCACTCTATCGTCTGAGTGCTTTAAAAAACATGACCGCCGTTATTTATTTATTTATTTATTTATTTATTTATTTATTTAGGGTATGGCTTTTAGTGCCGGTAGTGTCCGAGGATGTGTTTCAGCTCGCCCGGTGCACGTCTTTTTATATGACACCCATGAGCGACCTGCGCGTCTGGTTGTGAGACGTTGCTAATGATGTGGTAGAGAGAGAGAATGAAACTTGGTGTCAGTACATAAGCTACTCCCGTCGAATAACATCAAGGGATTTGCTGCAACGTCTCCATCCTACGGACGAAACATCACCAACAGCATCAGATGCCCTCAATCCATATGAACATTGCAGGTAGGTTTCGAACGGGAATCCAGGATTTAGGCACGCTATGTAGTGATTAGAAATTATGTACCACCACCTCTTCTACTCTGCCGGCCAACATTCTGATGGTGAAAAAGTTTCCAACCACCGGAACTCGAACCGGCTTACCACGGTGTCAGATCACAGACTTGACGCCTTAACGATCATGGCCACCAGGCGGGCTATTTTAAAGGTTACAGAACTACAACCAACAATGAATATAATATGTTCCATAGAAACAAATGTGATACATTTCCTAAAACTATTAATTGATATTCCAGAGTAAACTGACAAAAAGTGGACAGACATACAGGAAAGGAACGGATAGGATGTTAGCTGCATTAGATTGCCTTTGTTTTATTTTATAATACGCCCTGAAGTGCTGACCTCGACGATACGTCATGGCTAATAAAAGGTGTTTCCGTTCCTATTTCAGAACCTTGTCCGGCTTATTCTTGGGCTCAACAATATTCATTTATCATTATGATAGGTTTGTTAAGAATGAAGTAATTCTTTTTCGGTATCGACTCAGTTAATATCACTTTTCAGTATGTCGAACACGGATGTAATACTTAGAACACTATAAAAAAACTGTAAAAATGAATAATAATAATAATAATAATAATAATAATAATAATAATAATAATAATTGGAATTACATCTTCTGTTCTACAAGAATATCCTCAGATTGTAACAAATGTGTTTTAATCATGCATTATTACGTATTATTATATTATGTACGAAACTGTTTACGTTGCATGAACTTGTCATTGATCGTGAACTGGTGATATTGTGAAACAAAATGAGATGCATTATTAATAAAGAAGCCTTTTAGTTGGCACCTGAGTAACTTTGAGACTGTTCGTTCATTTTTACAGGTATTTTATAGTGCTCTGAGTGTTTTATTTGTGTTCAACAGACTGAAAAGCTTAGGAGTTATATTATGATAGAGGTATGCGTTTCATTCCTTAATTTCATAACATTTCAGTTCGCTATTATTGTTACAATTTTTCGTAACAGAATAAACCCATTTTTTCAATGTTAGCCGACAGAGTTTATGAAATAACGCCTGCCAGGATCTAATGTGACTGTCAACAATGAGGAACTATGAGGAAGGAATTATTGTGTACTCGAGTTTGGAGGTTGTTTATGAAATAAACAGTGGACCCACAGAAAATCCAATATCACAATTTCCCTCGTTTCATTTGATGTTAGTTCATGCAGGTTTCTAATTTTTAATTTTTTTTTTATCGCAGGTGGAACGCAAAAAGTGCCCAATGTAAAACGTGTTTCAACCATGAGTCAACTTTAAGACACTGCTTCTCAAAAACCAGTCATCCGATCAAATCCAAATGTTAACACAATACAGACTACACTGTTTATACTTTTCACAATTTTGTGCTTCCAAGAAAAAGGTTTTCTCAGCTTTGTAAGGTGCCTTTTTCTCGGCAAGCGGGTGGGTGGAGAATTGCGTTCTTGGTCGCGTTGAGATCGTTATATATATATATATCCAATGGTTAAGCTGTATGACTGTGAAATACGTAAATTAATTCACTGTTTTACATCAGTTTGTATTTGTATTGGGTAGAATGATACGGAAGAGTAGCTGCCTGGTGCAGGGAAGTCCTTTTTTTTTAAAAAAAAAAATGTTCTTCACAAAGGCCAAATCAGTTCTGTAGCGTTTATTTCATAAAGAGTTACTGGCAGCCAGATAAGTTCAACACCTTGTCTTAATTCTTTAGTGATTTGTTGCGACAAGAGACCTATGCTAAGCAACCTTACGTCCCATACCCCTGAGCCCTGGAAAAATATGTAAAACAAGTCATAGAAAATGAAAAAAAGAATACTGAGAAAAAGATCACCTTCCTGAAGAGATTTAAGACCAGTCAGTTGTAGTCAGTCTTGAACGTTCTGATTCTGAAAGTGACTGGCACGAATTAGAAATTGATCACGATATCTCTAGTGATGAACTGTAAGTTGACTCAAACCAATGTATATATTGTAAATAGTTAGATATACGCAAATAAAACTTACTAATATATACGAAAATAAAAAAGCACTAAAAAACAAAAGGAAAATATTTTAAAGCTGCCATTGGAGGTTCAAAGCAACCATGAGAAAAGCTTATGGAAAATGTTTTTTAAGATCTCTTAATAACGTTTGTTTCAATGCTAATCGTAGGTAATGATTAAATACCGGAGGAAACTTTTAAGCAAACGGTGAAGCAAATGTTACTGTACATGCAACATGCAATTAGTAGATTTAACTCCCAGCGAACCTGATTCAAGCCGTCTTAGGTGCACTTCTGCCTTGCAGTACGGCTCCATGGCTAAATGGTTAGCGTGCTGGCCTTTGGTCACACGGGCCCCAGGTTCGACTCCCGGCAGGGTCGGGAATTTTAACCATAATTGGTTAATTTCGCTGGCACGGGGGCTGGGTGTGTGTGTCGTCTTCATCATCATCATCATCATGACGCGCAGGTCGCCTATGGGTGTCAACTCAAAAGACCTGCATCAGGCGAGCCGAACTGAACTTGCCCTCGGACACTCCCGGCACTAAAAGCGCCATACGCCATTTCATTTCTGCCTTGCAAGATAGTTTTTTGAGGCTACAAGTGTTGAGCAACCGACATCTTACAGCGGTTGAGGATGGAAGAAGTATGATGCAGGTCCACAACGTAGCTGTGAGCGAAAGAAACAGTCAGGAGAGCTCCATGAGGCAAATTTAGCCTCTAGAACAGGGTCGGCCAACTGGCTGGTGTGTGATGTAAGAGAGACCACGTGACGTCGGAGAGACCATGTGACGTAAGAGCGCAGAAGGTGGGGAGCCGCTGTCGTAGACTGGAGACGAAGAGACAGCCTCGCTTTGTAGTAAACACGTGAAGTGTTGTACATGCTGGTGGCTACGGCTTTTATAGACACTTTTCACAAAAAGCCATACAAATCCTTATTTAAAAATTTCTCTCTTAGTTCTCTATCACACTGTAAATCTAATAACTCTAGATCAACGTTATTTGCAACAACTGGAAATGGCGTGGTTAAAAGTTGAATATAAGTTTCCAGACACTCCAAAGTGTTAAATCTAGGATTAAATTCCGAATAAAGGTTTTTTTTATGATTTTGACATACCTATTAATATCCTCAGCCGTATGATGTTAATGGTACAGTACAGTACATAAGTATGGACGAACCGGGCACATCAAGGTGCGAGAAGCTATCTACGCCTCCGATCTTTTTATCTTTACGGGAAGATCTATATTTATTTGTTGAAAATGATAGGATTGCTACAGCTAAATGTTTAGTTTGTAGAAAAGAGCTACAGTATGTAAAAATATATAATTTACAACGCCACTACAGTTTGTATCACGCTGCAGATTACGATCAGTATCAAGGCGAGGAAACGGTACGTGTAAATTAAAAGGTAAATTAAATAACCATGTCGAGCATTCGATCAGTGAGTCAGCAGTTCGACTGAGTTATAAAATTTCATATTTAATTGCAAAGAAACTTAAATCGTTCAGTGGTGGTGAATTCGTAAAGAATGTTTAATTCTAGCAGGTGAGGAGTTTTGTCTAAATATCATTCATGAGTTCGAAGCTACCAGCTTGTCCGCGCACACAGTACCGACAAAAATTCAAGACCTATCTGATGATGTCCACCTACAATTATTAGAACTGACAAAAAGCTTCCGGGCATACTCCTTAGCAATTGACGAGGGCACATATATTTCTGGCACGGCCCAGCTAGCCGTTTTCATACGAGGGGTTGACAAAAACTTTACAATTCGGGAGGAAATACTAGATTTAGTGCCTATGAAGAATACCACGAAAGGCATCGACATTTTCAACTTCATTGTAAGTGTTGTTGAAAATTCTTCTTTGCCATGGAACAAACTAGTTTCAATAGCAACAGATGGTGCACCTTCTATGGTAGGGCGCAATTCTGGAGTAGTTGGGCTCATAATATTTTAAAAAAAAAGGTTTCCCCGATTGCATACGTTTGCAGCGAGAGTGTTGAGTATTTTCGGTTCCACGTATGCCTGAGAACGAATCTTTTCTATTTTAAATCTACAAAACCAAAACATTGAAGCCAGTTGTCAGATCACGATTTGAAGTGTGCTCTTAAACTTACTGTTTCCTCAAACAATAACTCCAATTATTGCAAAACTAGTAAACGAAACAAGACTACAAAGGTCAAAGAAACCCACGAGTGGCAACCGAGTATCGACATCATGAGATAAAACGTATGTTTTGAGTTTACAGATTACTCTCTGTACTATTTGCGTTGTAAAACTGTGCTGTTTGTTACTATTAGCACTATTTTTACAGTGGGTGATATTGTAAAACACAGCAATTTTGTGTTCAATATCAGTTCCGAAGATTCACCAGAAAAAGCTAGTTTAGTTTGTATATGTAGAAATAAAGTTGCTTTATAACGTATATGTTAATTCATAACAAAGTTACGTTATAATAAATTATGTGGAGAGAAATATGTACTACACATACCGCATTGTACTACCTGCAGCCCTTGGGCCTCCCTCTACGAATGAAGTTGCGTTTCCCCTCGCCCCTCTAGCCTTGACTTCTCAGTTACAGTATAAGTACTTCGTTTCACTGCCCGAGCAGAGTGTGTGACGTGTTACCTGACATCACACGTACACGCAGTTGGCTGACCCTGCTCTAGAAAAACAACCAGATGACAAGCACTTCTACCACAACATCGGAGAGAGAGTCTTGATTTCGCGCAGGTGCATGAAAATGGACTGAGGCACAGTGGGGACACGTACTCTTCAGTGACGAGTCCAGATATAAACTGAGGTCATAATTGAAATCAAACATGTCCGTAATCAGAAAATCTGTCATATACCGCTTCATTAAAAAAAACGGTACCGGTATTGAGTATGGGCAGATTATTTATTTTATTGTGTAACGATGTTTTGAAAATGAAAATAAATTTTGCTACCTTAAACTAAGATTGTGTTTATAATATCAAGTGTTATCAAGTAAGAAGATCGCCGAGATTATACCGTTTGGAGGAGGTTCCATGATAGTGTTGTTGGGTATTCAGCCCGAAGGCTGGTTTGATCCTCTGCAGTTCCGCCAACAGATGTCATAAATAGCCTAGGCGTCACTGAAGAGGCGTACTAGGGAAATGAGGAGTGAGGTAGTTTCCCGTTGCTTTTCTCACCGAGCCAGCCATTGCTGTTACATATCAGTCGGCCAAGCCCACTGAAATGCATGCACCAACCGACCCTATGAGCGATATTTTCACACCATTCATAACGGGGACTGGCTGCATAAGCAATGGTATTACTAGCATCACTCATACCTCAGTCACTTTCATATTGTCAAAGCCAAGGATGAGACTGAGACAGGTCAATGAAAGTAACAAATTTTATATAGCCCATACCAGAAGACATAGTGCACTGTAAACACTACATCTCGCCAGCAAAGGCACGATGATAGTGTGGGGTGGCGTAACTTCCGATACCCGTACCGATCTTGCACTAGTGGGAACAGCTCTCGCACGGTACACAGGTACGCTGAGGAGATTCCCATTAATCACGTAATACCATATGCATTCGCTTTCGACGAAACTTTCGTGTTTATGCACGACAGTGCAAGACTGCATACTGTTCTGTGTGTCCACGGAGTTTCTTCGCGAGGTCAACAGCCAGCCAGGCGTTCAGAGCTTGATCAGGAGCATGCCCAGAAGACTTGCAGCGGCAATTGCAACCAGGGGTGGTAATACCTCCTATTGATCACGTAATCAACATCCAACAAGTTTCTAGTATAGAATACATCATTTAAATCAAACATGTCCGTAATCAGAAAATCTGTCATATACCGCTTCATTACAAAACGGTAATGGTATCGAGATGTTTTGAGTATTGTCTTAAGAATAAGTATGGGCAGATTATGTATTTTATTGTGTAACGATGTTTTGAAAATGAAAATAAATTTTGCTACCTTAAACTAAGATTGTGTTTATAATATCAAGTGTTACACATTTTTTTAAGGTAGTGTATTATATGAGCATGAAATATTCTCAAATGTGAATTCAATGTGCTGAGATTCTATCGCACAACCTTGGACACGTAAGGCAAATAAATGTCTTACGAGCGATTCTGAAATAAATAACGCCATGATCAAACAAAATGAATTTTAATAAACATGCGAGAAGACCCGTGCTGCTTGACAACATTCGTTATAAATAGGTAAGATAACATGTCTTAATATGAAATTGCTCCAATCGTTCCCCGGGTACATTTTCGAATGATTACGTTTAGGATTTATATTACCGGTTAAGTGTGTGTTAAGCGAAATTTTGTCGATTTATTTATTGCGACGTTAAGGCTCCTATTACACTAGGCCGCCAGGCGGCGCCACCGGTGACTCATTTGGCTACACTTGCAGGACAGCCGGTGGCGTCGCCAATAACTCGTTTTTCGGTCCTACGATAGTTCGGTAGTTCTCGCAGGCAGAGAAGTCTGGTCTTCGTTTCTCTCGCACTTAAGCGAGTAGTGAACTGCAGATTGTCACTGTGGAAATGAGTGGAAGCGAGACTGTAGAG
This sequence comes from Anabrus simplex, assembly GCF_040414725.1. Lineage (NCBI taxonomy): Eukaryota > Metazoa > Arthropoda > Insecta > Orthoptera > Tettigoniidae > Anabrus > Anabrus simplex. The sequence continues at coordinate 116,957,108 of NC_090267.1, read as the reverse complement.
AAGACAAAGGGGAAAAACAAGAAGCAGGAAGAAGGAGAAGAAGAAGCCCTGTAAGAGTGCCAGAGGTTATTGGACAACAAAGTGAATACAGAAGATTTCATTTGTGCTGTTGAACAACAACCCGCCATTTGGGACGCCAGTTCTGAAGCTTATAGTAATAAGCAAGTAAAACTGAATGCTTGGAATGAATCAGGTAGGAAGGTACTAATGATTTCGAGCAGCAGTCCTTGGCTAATAAGAATAACGTCAGTAAGTAATTCAACTTTATATTATTCTTAAGTAATGTCGCTAAACAGAAAGTTTCTTTATACGTCAAGCTCTAACTGAAACTGTGTCATTCTTGTGAAGGCTTTTCTCCATCTGTCTCAACTACAGAAATCAAATTTATGTATGATTCTGTTAACAAGTTAGTAGTTGGTAAAAAAAAGTAAAAAAACAGGTATCAGTTTTTAAAATAGCGGCCGTTAATTTTTCCTTTTTACAACAATTCACCTGGTTTTAGGTGTAGAAACAAAATTAAAACACCAACCACATTATACCCACTAAACTTTATTTATGATAAATAGTACATGTTTTCACTTCAACGGTCGCTGTGCTGTTGAGGTCATTTATTTAGACTCTGTCCATTTGCCAAGGCACAGCTCCTGCTTCACTGACAAAATAATCACAGAACTTGTCTCTGAACTGTGTTGCTTTTCTTGTTGGTGGTTGACAGTCTTCACTCAATTCATAGAAACCTTCGACTGACAAGGTGTCTTCAATTTTGAAACCGTCACGTTCTCTTGCAGAGTTATGTAAAACACAGCAACACTTATTATGGACTTGCACAAAGGAAAGTCAACATTCAATGGTCGATGGAAAATTCTCCATTTATTGGCCAAGATTCCAAACGTACACAATATTCCTGCGTACTCTGCTGAGTAGGTAGTTGTATTTGTATACACGTTTCTTTACGCTCAAACATTTACCTGCATAAGGTCTAAGTAGTTTAGTTGGTAAACCGAAACCTTCATCCCTAACAATCACAAAGGGTATAGGCTCATCGAAGCCCTGGAAAAAAAAGATTGAGCTTCAGCAATATTTAATGAGCCCTCATCAAGTCTTCTCTTAAAGACACTGTCCTTAAATACCCTGGAATCGGCAGACTTATCATATGCACCCACATCCACGAAAATGAACTTGTAGGTGGCATCATACATAGCAAGTAGCAATATTGAGAAAAAGTTTTTGTAATTATAATACAATGAATCATTTCCAGTTGACTTCATTACTCGTATGTGTTTTCCGTCAATGGCTCCATTGCAGTGTGGGAAGTTCGTTGTGTCGTAAAACTCAGTAGCCGTATTAAGCCATAAATCTGTAGCGAGGTCTGGAAAGCATTCATGTCTAACGTTTTTTCCAGATTACATCTAAAACCTGTCTTATAATCATTGAGATTGTAGGTTGGCTTATTCTGTATTGGTAATGAAGATCTTGCATCGAAGTTCCCGTTGCCAGATATCTGAAAAATTGAAAACCAGTCATAATTCCTTCTTCTATAATAAAAGCAGAAAATTAAAATTGGTCTAACAGACTTAAACGTTACCGATGACAGGAGATTTTCTCACGTTACCACTTTAGGGTTAACTATTTATATGGTGTGATAAAAAATTCTGTTGTGCTCTTCTTTTTCAGTGATACTGATTCAGAGGAAGTGGAAAACCATCCGTTCATACTACACAAGAGAACGTCTTCCGTTAGGGGATGTCAAAAGTGGTTCAGCTGCAACCAGGAAAAAACAGTACACATATTTTGAACAGCTACGTTTTTGAGAAACTGCAGTGAAAAAGCTATTACAAACGTGGAGGAAGAAGACATCTTGAATGAAGAAAAAATGAAACTTAAATTTCGTTTTATAGCGGGCCTGCATCTAGTAACTCTCAGAGTAAATCTAAAAGAAGAACCAACAACGACGATGACCTAATTGAAGTTCTCAAGAAACAGATCGCATCAGAAGAGAAATCTCGCACTTTCGAAGAAACAGATGAGGATACGTTGCTTCTCCTCTCTATGTTAACCGAGATTCATAAAGTGCCTGCTGAAAGAAAATTACAACTCCGGGCAGATATGATTTCTCTCGTAGCTGCTGCCCAAAGACCTGTACTGCAAGGATGGTAGCAAGTGGGTTGTACTAGCCTCTCCAGTCCTATGCCTTCACCATCAATGGTTCAGTATCCTATGCAAATACAGCGTATGTAACATCCGTTTATGCAACGAAGTTCGATGGAACAGCATCCTATGCAATAGCAATCAACGCCTTCGCCAGGACGAGTGAATCAACATCCGCAAATTCATTTCTTCCAGACTCAATTTCAACAACGCCAAGATGCCAACACGCCCTTAAAATCTCCTTGATCTGCAGACCCTTCAATCACATCAAATGAAGATTCTGATACTCAAATGATTGAACCTTTGCTGTTCAATGTGCAGTATATAAAACTTACTGTACATATGTCCGACTCGTTGGCTGAATGGTCAGCGTACTGGCCTTCGGTTCAGAGGGTCCCGGGTTCGATTCCCGGCCGGGTCGGGGATTTTAACCTTAATTGGTTAATTCCAGTGGCCCAGGGGCTGGGTGTTTGTGCTGTCACCAACATTCCTGCAACTCACACACCACACACAACACTATCCTCCACCAAAATAACACGCAGTTACCTACACATGGCAGATGCTGCCCAGCCTCAGCGGAGGGTCTGCCTTACAAGGGCTGCACTCGGCTAGAAATAGCCACACGAAATTTATTTACTGTATACTGTATATAAACACTCAACATAAATATGTAAAACAATTGGTCTTTTTTATTACATTTTGGAAATAAATGTTATTACTTTGAATCCATATCTTTTCAACAGAATAGGATAAGTTTAGTATTAATATACATAATTGCATTCAGTAATATGATTAAAAGAGGAATAGAAGTAAATCTTCAATGAGAAATATTGAACTAAAATGTTATTCTGTTAATTTTTACCGTTTCCAAACTAGTTAATATTTCGTAATGCAATAAAGTTAATAACTGAAAATACAATAAAGTTAATAACTGAAAATACAATTTATCGTTTTACTTACCTCAAAGTGACTACGAGCTTTTCTTCTGGTGTGATGCACTTTCTCATTTTGGTATCTTCCCCGGTAATATCAACCTTTATCAACGACAATAATTCAAAGAAAGACGATTTAGACATTCTTAAGTAATTAAAAAACGTATTGTCGTCTGAACACAATTAATCAAAAACAGTATAGTACAACCCTTTAGATTCCCTTAACGATAACATAGGGTGTACATGCATCTTTCTCTCCCTTCGCCTTCTCTTCTTCTTCTTCAAAAGTACAAAGAGGAGAATAAACGTATACGTGTTGCCCGACATGTTCTCTCATCACTATTGCACAGTAAACTGACCACGTGGTGGTCAAACCGAGTGTAATAGGTTCGGTATGATACAATACCCCGCCACGACTCTCCGCCTCCCGTGGCTGCCAACGCGGTCGCAGGGCATGGCAACCAGACAGCAGCCAGTTTGTGGCGACGTCACCGGCTGCCCTAATCTAATACGCTCCATAACAATCAATGCCCAATGACGAGCTACGCCACCTGGCGGCCTAGTGTAACATGGCCCTAATGTTTTACGATCTATTTTCAAGTTCTAGAATTATTGTCGTGTGTTTTATTTAAAATTGTAGCTTATTTCCTTTCGCGTGGAAGTTTGTCCCTGTTGCAGCACATATTGTCTGGAAAGGATGCGATCCTTTCAAATAAATAATAAGTGATAATTGTATGTATTTATGCGTCGCGCTAATTCTATGATGTACACTATTCCAACTGTCATTAGAACTGTCACCAAATAACCTAGCGAACCAGAAAACTGTGGATTCAACACTAATCTCAGTCATTTTGGATAGTTTCTTTTTCAACGCTTCTGACCCCCATGCCGACGGAGCTGTTGAACTTGGACTTATATGACACCTAGAGTGTCAAAATTAATCTCGGCAACCCCGAAAAATATGCATTCGACACTGATATTGGTCGTTTTCCATGATTTTTACATGTCACTCCTTTCCAACCCTCCAACCGTAGGGGTGCTAGGGCTGTCTTACGCCCACAGTATTTTCCTCCAATCAGTAAGTGATATGTGTACCAACTTTGGTTGACAGCTACGCTGGAACATACATACAGTAGAACCCCGCTTAACCGAACTTCGCTCGAAACCCGGCTTAACCGAAATGCTCTGGCAACATCGTATTTTAATATTTTGTTTTTACCCTCTCGTTCTTAGTCGTCGATATTATTAACTCTCTTGCTATATGTGCTGAGAGCTACTAGGCAAACCCTATTTTTATGTCATGACTTATACCAAATGCACGTGTAGCAAAAAACAAAACAGTTTCTTACCATCCAGTTCGTTCCATGATACATTTTTTCTTGAACAAGCTCGAATTATTACTATTATTATTACTGTATTATTCGTCATGTAGATTATGTAGACTGTGGTTAACGTTGCTTCAGTCGCGGGAGTTTCATCTTGTTTACTGCTCGGACTATACTATAGCTTCTGTTAGGAAACCACGGAAGTCCAGCGACCCTTCTTCATTCATATTTTTTCTTTCACCCAAGGTCGTACCACTGGCCTTGCGGTTTTATCAAATACAGTAGAGACAATACGCGACACTCTGCGAGATATAGAGGGACAGCGATTAGAGCTCTGTCTAGCGGAATGACATGAGTGTTACTGATTCTGTAATAAGAGCACGTGTATTTGTTTGTGAAGTTTTTGAGTTGATTTATGCGTTTGCATCAAGTTGATATAAGTAAATAGTAACGTGTGTCGTTCCTTTATATCTCCTGTCAATATGAGTGGAAAGATATGTGCAGCGTTTGGCTGCAATAACTATGAAGTGCAGAACGATTCGCGGTCTTTCTTCCGTTTCCCTCGTGACAAGAAAATGTAAGTAAATACTATGTTTGCATATATATTCTTCCAGTTAAAAAGATATATTTATAGAAGGCCTACTTCCTAAACTTCTGACCAGCACGACCCATATTTTAAGTGGCTTAATATATAATAAGCAGTTAACCTTCAAAACCTACCGATGTGCTGTTGTAGGTGTGATCTGTGGGTTTTGATTTAATTCAGGAAAATGCATATGCATATGTGTGTGGCTGGTTATGTTCCAAGTTACCCCATTTGGAATGCCGTAATGCGTTGTCAAGCACTGAAGAAAATATGGGCGATTTAAAAAATGTGATGATGATGATGATGCAATTTGCTTTATACTAATGTAATGGCAAGTGCCGCTTATAGGGAAATTTTGAATGTTTTGCAGCTAAATTTATAGATTTTCTTTCTGTTAGTAGACTTCAAGTTAAAAGAAAAATTGTCCTGCTCTTAAATGTCAATTCATTGAATCATGTGTGTACGGAATGTGCCGACATTTTTATTGACAAATGTCCTAATGTGATGTACAATGCCTTTAAATGAAAAAAATGAAAAAAAAAGACAAATCTAGTCGTGAAAGTTCGGGCAGGTTTGCTAAAGCTAAAAAAAGTAATGCATAAATGAAAGATCAAGCCCTTTCACAGCAGTCCATTTCACATCTTGATTGTATGTCTAATTTCAGTCTTTAAATAATAACCTGTTACATAATTCTTCATTCATGTATCCAGAATTGCTTTAGCAACTTTGAAGTTAATATTTTAGCAACACTTTCTTTCTAGACGTAATTTACCTATCAATTTCCGTATATACATTTCCATTTATATTTGAATTTAGCGCGAATTTTCAGGTCACGAAACTAGGAACGCCACATGCGAATTGTCTCCCATTTTAACAAGGCTAAATCCGGAAGTGTCGCGTATTGTCTCTACTGTATTTGGTTTTATACTGCAGTTCCAATGCTTTTCTTACCCCATTGCAAAATAAATTGTTTCATTATTTCAGATTGCTTTGCGCTTTGTAGGACAAAGCCATTAATCTAAGCCAGCTGATGTATTGATGATTAAACGGTGACGCGACATATGCACCTCTTCTTAACAACAGAGTATATGCATTTTTATTTCAACATTTAACTTCCGAAAATATTGACCATGTGTCATCCGAAAAAACGCGTCAAGCGAAGTGGCTTCGCCCCCTTTATTTCAGATAAACGGGATTCTAATGTACATCCATAATCTTAGTTATTTTGGACATTTTCTTTTTCAGCCCTTCTCATCCCCAATGCTGATGGTGGCTGAACTTTGACTTAAATGCAATCCGGAGGGTCACAGCTAATCTCGCCGAACCCGAAAACTATAGATTCAACACTAATATAGGTCGTTTTCGATTAGTTCTACTCACTCCTTCCCCACTCCAACCCTAGGTGCGTTATGGGTGTCTTACCCCGAATAGTATTTCTCTCCAGATAGTATTAACTCATATGTATACCCAGTTCGGTTGAAATTGCAGGTCTCCTATAATTTAGTTTCACCGATATCTTTACATAATGATATTGCGCCGTAACTGTGTACAGCCCTCCAAATACAGGATGTTTTGCGGGCTAGGGCAAGCCTTCACCTGCAATTATTGGCGTGGTCATTTAGTGATTCGATTTTAGTATTACTCGATGTCGACTGAACTTAGACTTATCAATGCCTGATGATTCACCGGCAGGTAATTCCGGAGAGAATTAAAACAAATGAAGCAAATCGGTCCAGCAGAACGGACGGACGAACTGGACAAAGCTGTTTTAGTGAACTTTTTAAATACCAGATACCACACGCTATAAACTGTCAACAGTCACAACTTTTATTAAATAATTTATTTCACAACGCGCTTCAGAGACTGCTTAAGTCACAGTCAGGAACAGGGCCTTCCTTAAAAACATTGTTACAGTTAAAAATAATAATGTGTTGCTCGGTAACCATTGGCAATAATCATTGCCTTTACCCTGCACCCGCAGTTTTCGAAGGACAAACTGCTCAACTAATTTTAAGACAGGCTGATTACATCATTATTTTTCTCAGACAACTATCACGATTACTACCACTGCTCCTATATCTACTTTTATATAAGTTCGTAAGACACCGATTGTACACTATTACAAGGAAAGCCAACCATTAGGGTTCCTTTTCAATCCTGAATATCTCATATGTAACAACCGAGATTCAAACAGTATCAGCCTGGATTTTAAAAAAAGGAAAGCTAATGACGAAATTAGCCTTTTCGGCCTCTTATGATTTTTTCATTCTTGGGATAGATGCGTTACTTATTTCTGCCAGCAAGGACTGGTTTATGGCTTGGGAATGAAATTAATATGACAATCAGTACAACCAACCAAATTAGAAGGTCCATCTCCAAACTATCGGAAAAAATCCACTAGAACGGGCGTAACTAAAAAACTCTTGGGATGGCAATTCTCGTCATTCCTACTAGTGAACTTTCACGTGTTCGTTGGATTGAATGCCTTCAGTAAAATTGGTGAAAGTTTACTGGACTTAAGTTCTGTAGATTTTTTGGAATTACTCACTTCAATACTTAAGCGTCTCTTCAAATGATAGCTACTGATTATAGTATCTGGGTGAGTCTCCTTCAAGAGTAGATTGGGTTTCATTTCCCAGGCGTATTGGCCCACTAGTTCTCTATTACCAAGGTCATAGTGCATGCGTGTCTGCGGCCTTTCGTTCTTTTAGTAGCGGTCGGGTCGTGTTCACTTAGCAAGCGATGTATTTAACTCGGAGTCTCTTTACGGACCAATTTACAGCTTAAGAACTAGAGTTCGTGATAAAAAGACAGCCCAATCTTGCATTCTAGAAACTATTCTGACAATCAGATTATGAAATATTCCGTAAGAATGGTTCCGTTCCCAAGCACAGGTTTGAGATACGTGCTGGCGTATCTCATGAAACCGTAACTCCGGCGTTACTTCAGTTTGTGATTTGTTCCTTACCAATCGGTATTAGAGTTTGCAAAACCTTTCACTCCCCCCCCCCCCTGGCATTCTTGAATGACATTAATCCCGTAGCACATTCAACACATTAAGAGCCGGAAACTCTCACACTGCAACACCCTCAAATGCCACCGACCGTAGCCGGGATCGAACAGTATCTAGGGAATCGAAGGACATGTCGGATATGTAGTAGTAGTAGTAGTAGTAGTAGTAGTAGTAGTAGTAGTAGTAGTAGTACCGGGCTGAGTGGCTCAGAAGGTTAAGGCGCTGGCCTTCTGACCCCAACTTGGCAGGTTCGATCCTGACTCAGTCCGGTGGTATTTGAGGGTGTTCAAATACGTCAGCCTCGTGTCGGTAGATTTACTGGCACGTAAAAGAACTCCTGCGCGACTAAATTCCGGCACCTCGGCGTCTCCGAAAACCTTAAAAGAGTAGTTAGTGGGACGTAAAACAAATAACATTATTATTTATTATTATTAGTAGTAGTAGTAGTCGCCAGTGAGCTCAACGAAAACAGGATATTGCATGAGCAATTCCGATAATCTAAATACCAGAAGTTAAATTCATCTACCATTGGGTGTTGTCAAAACTGTTAAAAACAGATTATTATAGCCGTTATTAAGGTTGTGCTCGGAAACTTACATTTCTGCGTGGGTTTTACCAGAGTGAAAGCTACTGTAGGAGATGTTACTATCTGCGAGAACATAACAGTCGGCAGCTACGTAACATCGCACGGCATCTTACCCACGTGGTTTCATCCTCGGGACAGCCGCGCTTTGAGCTGCAGAGGTGCTGCAGTGCTAAAACCAAACTACCGCATATCCGGAACAGGTCCAAGTTCCAGGAACCAGAGAGAGTGTCTGCATCGCTATCTTGCTTCTAGGAAATGCAGAAACAACTTTTTTTGATTAAGATGAGGATTTCTCCTTTGCTGACAGTCTCGTTATTCCAGATCAGAATCCGTGTCTCTACCTTAACAGGGAGTATGGAGTTAGATGTAATATTTGCCTCTCACTCACACACATGTGCTGCAATTAGCTTCATCCTTTTCTAACCTGGCGATGTTGCCTATTTCCCGATTATTCAAACTGATAAATCTAATAGAATGATTGCGTGCTCTTATAGAGAGAATTTTCCGTTCTTTCGGATGATGTCAAATGTAAAGTTCTAAATAATTAATACAGGGCCTGTTTTTTTACAATTAGGCCTACATTATTTTGGCGCGGAATTATATTTTTGCAGCTAAATAACCACGTGACATATAAAAACAATGATCAACACAGATGATTTTTTGAACTGCCTGAGACTGATAGAAAATACTATCGTTTCATGGACAGTAAATATTTGATACGAATGCTGTATTTTTTAAAAAAATACTGCTTTGAAATTCTTCGATGGTAACTCAGAAAAACTAGGTAGCCAGTAACTTATTTTGTTACGAACTGTACGTTTGTGACTAAGTGAGAAGAAATGTTTATAAATATCTGATATAGTTTTAAAACAAACCAGAGCTCGGTATCAAATATCATTCGTTAAGTCATCGCACTTCCGCCCAACGCTGCATGTCGATACATCGCCAACTGGTTCCGATTCGGTTGAACCTGGATCATCAAAAGACACGGAGAAATTTATGGAAGGAATAACACCACTGCCGTAGGATAGTGGACAGGCCCAAAGGAATGTAGTCAACTATTACTTTCCTAATATAATTATATTTGGGAATAATTTATAATGTGCTTTATTATTATTAAACTTATATTTAAAACTTATAATTTATTGTAAAGCGTGCATCCATTCAAATAGCGCTCTGAACTTCACCGCATCATACCTCAATAATTGAACTGTAGTTCTATGTGTAGACCATGAGGGACAATAATATGCAACAAATATACAGAGTGAAGCGAAATTCGCGCACTCGGGCGTCGCAGCGTGACTCCTCACATGCCAGCAATAACAAAATGTCTCTCACAAGAGTTCGTCCTGCGAGTATATCCAGGAGAAAAAGGGCGTTGAAGAGTGGCAATCTGGCAACACTGTAACTATATGTAGGGCAACTACCTCTATCAGCGGGTGTTATTCGTGCTGTACAGTTGGTGCAGTGGATAGAGTTTTGGGTTGCTATGCAGGAGGTCGAGGGGGTCGATCCTGGTTTGAGACGTATGTTTGGAATCACGCTGCGACGTCCGAGTGCGCGAATTTCGCTTCACTCTGTATAGCCCGTAGCAAATTTCGAGAGCTTTTTCTTTTCACTAAAAACACGCCTGTTTAGTCACATCATGTGACTGTATTCTGTGCAATCCAGGAAATGTGATAAACATACAAAGAAAAAACATAGTTTGTCTAACATATAGAAGGTTTTTAGCGACGCAGGGTGGCAAAGGGCTAGCAGTGGGAAGGTAGCAGCCGTGGTCTTAATTAAGGTACAGCGCAAGAGCGCAAGCATTTGCCTGGTGTCGCCGTAATACCTATCTCTGCGTCGGTGCGACGTAAAGCCAACTGTAAAAAAAAGAAGAAACAAAGAAAAAGTAAAGCATCATGACTGAGCGCGTGCAGTATGTTAAACATTACTAAACCTTTAACGAGCGGTGAGAAAGTTATAGGCCTACACGTTTTACTGTATTTTCGTAATTACTCGTATTTCTCATGTAAATAGCAGACTATTTCTAAAACGTCTATAGTGCAAAGAGTTTAGCGAAGGCGAATGCGGGCTTTGACAGTTCACAGCACTACGCGGTTAGGGAAGTAGCGCCACCATTCCTCCAATCAGAGCGAGAAGGCGGAGGATTACATTTTGCACTTTGTTCACATGAGGACCTATTTTGAAGGTGAAAAAGCTAGAGAGCGAAACGGAATTATGTTGGTTGACTCTGCAGGAAAAGTGCTTCTAAATGCTTCTATAGTTCTTTGCAACACAATACAGTAGATCAATATTCCGCATACCAGTCTAGTCTTTGATATTGCTAAGGCAAGATATTAGTATTCTTCCGCTTCCTCTTTGACCTTCTAAATACGTTGCAGAACCATGTATTTTTCGCCACTACAGGTTCTCATCGCATTTTACTTATCCTGATCCATTTTCATTGCGGCCTGAGATGATAATTTTCGTGCACCCTTTTATACATGATGTGTGTTAAGGATTCCTTAAACTGCTATAGGTTTTAAGATACTATAGGGCGTCGGAACATTGTCCTGAAAACCCTCTTAAGTGGCAACCAACAGCAATAGCTTCAATCAATCCTACAACCAACTGTGTACACCAGCCGGTCACGTAAAGGTTTTGGTTTGGGGCGGTATTAGTTACCACTCCAGTTCACCTCTTGCGGTGAATGAAAGGGCAAGACAGCACGGGTCTGACGTCTCATTTCCGGCCAATTTGTCGATGTATCTCCAACAGTAATCTGTAACAAGATAATATTGTTTTCTTCCTCATAAAATCACCAAAAAATCTTAATAGCGTCAACTGTGAGGCTGGCAGAATAGTCTACCTACTCCCTACGCAAACACCAAAGATAGGGAAAATGCTATGGTCTAAATGCAAGGTTCCATTCCAGCATTTTTACCAGGGATTGAAATGTGAAACCACTAGGGTGGTCAAGTTTGCGACTGAACCCACATTTTCTCTTTTTTTTTTCCGGGATGAGTGGCTCAGACGGTAGAGCGCTGGCTTTCTGAGCCCCAGTAGGCAGGTTCTATCTTAGCTCAGTCTAGTGGTATTTGAAAGTAATCAAATACGCCAGACGTCAGTAGATTTACCGGTACGTAACAGAACTCCTGCGCGACATTTAGGCACCTCGGCATCTCCGAGAACTGTAAATTAGTGGGAACGTAAAACTATTACTATTCTTCTTTCTTCGCTATGCCCATTGAAAGAGCGCGTTTGAAATTGTTCGTTGGTTTTTCGCCTTCTTATCCTCCCAAAATTTATTCATAAATGCACTGTGTTGCATCTTGCGTGGTGTGGATCACTTTCTACCAGTTTTCTTTTTAGGTCTCTTCACGAATTTATGCTATAATAATAATAATAATAATAATAATAATAATAATAATAATAATAATAATAATCAAATACTACACACCGGGTCAGGGTGCTCTGGGACTCATGCAGGCAGGGACTCCACTCCCAGGGCAGTGCTGCCTCCGAAGAGTAGTGCCATGCCATGCTCAGTCACCCAGACGTTGGCTATCACCTCACCTAATGCTTCTATAGTTCTTTGCAACACGACACAGTAGATCAATATTCCGTATACCAGACTAGTCTTTGATAGGCTATTGCTAAGGCAAGATATTAGTATTCTTCCGCTTCCTCTTTGACCTTCTAAATACGTTGCAGAACCATGTATTTTTCGCCACTACAGGTAGGTTTTCTGTAAAGAAATAAGTAACAGCCATTGATAACCACTAGTTCTCTGTGTGAGCGTTGTAAAACCTGTTTGTCGCTTACTTGTGGAACCCGAGAGACTTTTAACATTATTCTGTTATTATTTACTTAAATATTTTTTATTTATTTAAATATGCATTTATTTATTTATAGTCTGAACTTTGGTGCCTCAGGCTCAGTGCACATCGTTAGTCTCAGATGATGATGATGATGATGATGCTAAGAAGAGGAAGAAGAAGGAGAAGAAGAATAATATGATAAAGGATGGGTCACTACCGATAGCGAATCTACAGGACCTAAGCTTAAACCCAGACCCGAGAACTAGAATGTGTGAAATAATGTCGCCAAATGAATCGACGTGGGCAGCACATAAAGCTTGTTCACCTCCGACCTACATAAAGTAAGGCGTGTACCCTGAGGCAGACAATGCAGACAATTTTTCCTCCCTCGTATACCCTCAACGAGCCTCACAGTATGCCGATAACTATGGGCTTCAATCCATCTGACATTTATTTGAGCTCTATCATTAATTATGTGATCCCCTCCTGGTTTCTGGGAACATACGAGCATTAACCATCTTAAATCTATCCTTGCAAGGGATAGGACAAAGCTTAAAATTTGACACAGACTTCGCATTTTTAAACAGATTTTTTGTTACAATATTCCATATATATGGCATTGGACATAGTGGTTAACGATTATTATTATTTTGTCACCAAGTTGTTGAGTATGTATGGTGCGTGATAATGTTCTCTTTTTACAGACTTATGATAAGTGATGATTTCTTTGGATCTGTTTATCTTTTGACCTTGAAAGTTCATTTTTGTTACCATATGCCATTGGTGGTGTATATCACTGAGGTTTGATATTCAGGTCCTTTCTCCTCCGCCCCCTTCCATTGTGGTCCTGAAGGCTATGTGTTACTCTCTTCTTGTGCTTGTTCACTGGTCTGAAGTAGGCCTATGTCGGTCAAACCTACACCAAGCATGGTAAACACAGTATTATACTGTACTGCTGTTTGTGAAATATATGCAGCCCTTATTTTAGATGTCAATTGCATTGGTATTTACAATTAGCTACACATCATAATGGATAACTTTCAAGGTTACCTTTCAACTAGTAATGGGAAACATTATATGTCCCCTATATTATAATAAATAATTACATTAACAATTATACTGTAGAGATACGATACTCATGGGGCATGCAATACTTTTTAAAATATGATCAGAATGAGGTTGTAACCTATTGTAGGTCCCTATCATTTTAAGGATTTCTCTCATAAATATTTATATCCACGGTTTTTATTGTACTCGTAATTCACGCTTAACCACAATAGCCAAGCAGGGTAACGCTCTTGGTCCGGTTTCGACGCCTATTCGTATGGTACAGTTCGACGATTTCGAACTACCCTACAATCAGCTGATCGTGATGTAGGCTTCGTGCCGCAACATGACGAAGTGGCAGTATTCGCTGTCTGTGATTGTTAATGGTTTAAGCTATCAGCTAACGCTCTTTAATTCTGCCCCAGTGATTTTAAAATGTGTATTTTCTACGCTTTTCGTCATTCAAGAACAACGGCCCCTTGCTTGTGTGACCACAGGAAACATGGCGGACGTACATTCTATTAGCTTCACCCAGGCAGCGCTTCCGCCTCTTTATGTTATTCTAGCTCGTTGGTAATGTTTTCAAGAAACAAAAGAAGACAGAGATGACAAGTTTGAGGCATAAATGTGGTCGCAAGAAGAATGCCAGCCCAAGATTTTGCAGGGCGCTGAAATCAATGGCGAAACAAGGGCGAATATTGAGTTCCAGGCAACTTTCGTGCAAGTTGCAACATAATCTAGGTCATTCCGTTTCACACCAAACAGTGTTAAGACGTCTTTCAGATATGAACATTAAAAAGAAAAAGCCTGCAAAGAAGCCACTCCTGACAAAAAAGCATATCTAAGACAGAAAAAGATTTGTTGAGATGTATGAAAATTGGACAACTGAGGATTGGTGTAGGGTGATTTTTTCAGACGAAAAAAAAATGTAACGTGTTCGGTAATGATGGTGGTGTAGAACTGGGGATGGAGCCCGGAGAGAAGTTAAAGAAGGAATGTGTTGTGGAAAGTAAGAAATTTAGTGGAAGTGTTATGCTGTGGGGAGGAATAACTTTCAAAGGGGTGGGAAGAATTAAAGTTTGCGCGGGTTCAATAAATGGAACGGCATACTGTGATATCATTAAGAAGGAAGTTTTGAATACTGCTAGGGACCATTTTAGTGGTCCAAACCTAGGACCGTTCATTTTCCAAGACGACAATGCCAGGTGTCACCGATCCAGGGTTGTTCAGCAATGTGTCTCAGATCCCGGCATTCAGCGATTATGGTGAGCCCCAAATTCACCCGATATGAACCCCATTGGGAATTTATGGGCTATTATGTCTGCAAAACTCAGGAAACATTGTTACACTACCAGAAAAGAATTAATTGAAAAAATTGTTGAAGTGTGGTATCATGAAATTGAGTCTGCTACTTATGAAAAACTTGTTCAGTCAATGCCACAAAGAGTATAAGCCCTCCAAAAGGCTAAAGGTGGTCACACAAAGTACTGGAGCATGTCACATATATTGTAGAAATCCTGTATATTGCTATTCTGAAATAAAACATTCAAATTCTTTCTCAATACTCTCTTAAAATAGGTTTTTCCTTAAAACATGCATGTGGGGATATATTTTTGGACCAGAGTGTAGTAGTTCATCACCACCATTATAGCTGCCTCTGTGGATCAGTGGAGAGTCGGCCTCCGCATCCCAAGGTAGCGGGTTCAAACCCGGCAGAGGTAGTCGGATTTTTGGTCCGGCTCCATGGCTAAATGGTTAGCGTGTTGGCCTTTGGTCACAGGGGTCCCGGGTTCGATTTCCGACAGGGTCGGGAATTTTAACCATCATTGGTTAATTTCCCTGGCACAGGGGCTGGGTGTATGTGTTGTCTTCATCATCATTTCATCCTCATCACGACGCGCAGGTCGCTTACGGGGGTCATTAAAAGATCTGCACCTGGCGAGCCGAACCCGTCCTGGGATCTCCCGGCACTAAAAGCCATACGCCATTTCATTTTACCACCACCACCACCATTATTATTATTATTATTATTATTATTATTATTATTATTATTATTATTATTATTATTATTTACGTGGAACATAACCCAAAATGTCATTAATGATTGTTTTCATGTAGGTCTAACTGATCCTCCGTCCCCGAAAAGTTAAGCAATTTTTTTGGTAGTGAGAGAGTGTCACGGGAAGGGGCTAGAGATGATTGGGCTTCCGATAGGAATGATTGTCGAGACTTGACATAATGGACATAATTGCAGATTCTAATAACTCTCCAGTTTTCCTGGATTAAGTATAGAAAAACCTACCAAAAACAGCCAGAACAAACATCATCCCACACTTGCTCACTCTTGGAACGGGTATTCTTCTTGTCCAACCATCCTGGCACAACTCATACTCTTTGCCAACCTGGTCATGTCTGGCTTTCCGTTTTAGATCGCCCCTTGAACCGTGTCGACAAAATGAAATAAGATGATCTAGTGCCAGATTTCTAACCTAATCTACGAACAGTGCAGCTTCAGAACCATATCGTTGAGCGGGTTACCCACGTGATCTAGTAGCTGGGATAAAGGCTTCCCGCCCAGTTAGCCCGTATTCGATTCCCGTCTTTAACCCATTTTTTGACTAGTTTAAGGTTCTGGAACAGAGCGCATTCAACTTCGGAAACACAACTGGTAGGAAAAGATGAGTTAAAAGCTTATAATTTTTCATAGTTTCCTCGAACTGTAACTCCAGGTGAATGCCGGGATATTACCTACCATATACCCCACAACTACTTCCATCCAAATCCTAACCATTAACAAATGCACACACCGATACACATATCGCAGGTAAAGTGATCAGAGAACTTCACATGCACTATTAAATAACTGGGAATACTGACTAAGATGTCTCATGCATTTATGAAGTAATAACACAGCGGAGCGTAGTCGAATACACACAGCTAAGAGGGCTAATATATTCCCACTACAGCACTGTATTCATATTGTGGAAAAATGCTTAGATACGAAGGACATCTACTTCTTATACATCTGGTCTTCCCCTCTCGAACATGACAGTTATTGTACTTTTTCCTATAGTACAAACAGTAAAGGAAACCAAAGACAAATTTGGGAATGGAACCACAGTTTAAACAGGGGAAATCAAAACTCTTGAGATTTTCTCATGATATTTGTTATTTTTATCAGAATCTGCAGAACTGGATAAATTACTGAATGACAAAATGCAGGCTAGCACAAGAAAGGAAGGATTTTCTTACGAAAAGAAATCTGCTCACTTCAAACAAAGAAATATGTTTTTGAAGACTTATGTGGAGTGTGGCATTGTATAGAAGTGAAAAATACACCGTGACCAACGCAGAAAGAAAGAAAGAAAGAAAGAAAGAAAGAAAGAAAGAACACGGTCGCTTCTAAAATGCCTTCTGAAATGCGGTGTTACAGAAGAATACTGAAAATGAGATGGGTATATCACAAATTAAGAGATACTGAGTCGAGTTGGTGAGAGGAGAACAATTTGGTGAAATTTAATCACCAGAAGAGACAGAGTGATAAGACATATCTTGAGATACCAAGAACTAGTTCAGTTTTTGAAGAAGTTTAGAGGATAAGAAGGGTAGGCGAAGGCCAAGGCATGACTATGTCTAACGTATTAGAGTATATGTAGAACGCAGCAGCTACATGGAAATGAAAAGGCTAGTACAAAACAACGTGGCACTTTGCATTAAACCAGTCTAACAGAATGATGCCTCTCCCCCTCCCCACTGAAAAAGCAAAAACAATAAATTTCACTCATCCTTCGTTTGCACGAATTGTTTCTTTTCAGAAATTCCAGCTCCCGAGTTGCTCTGTATAAGCCCATTTATCTAAAGTATTTAAATTCCTCCTCGAGTTCAATGCTCTAAAAATCCCAGAACAGCAACAACTGTTCCCAAAAAAAAAAAGAAGAACAACAAAAAGAATTAGTAACATGATAGGAACTTTACGACTTAATGTATTTCTCTACGACGGTGTACCTCGCAGGAAGGTCCACGAGGCAGTCCACAGGAGGATGTGTATTCCAGCGTACTAACCCCACAGAGCAAAATGATGTTCAACTAATCACGATCGAAGAAGACTATGCTCCATTTCCTGGCTGTGTTTACACCAGCAATATCCGGCGAAGATTTGCTGTTGTACTTCTAATCTCTGTGAAGTTTACAGCCAAAACACTGACGTTTCTCGGTAGCGAGTTAAACACCAACAATTTCCTGTAAGGTAGAATAATGATTCTCCAGGAAGTCAAATAAGGAAACTAACTTCTGTAACGCAGCGATTCTCAATCTACGAGAGACCGCGGCGCGGTAAATCTCTTTTCTATACGATGAGGGTCGGGTCACCACAAATTTACTCGTAAATACGTTTCCAATTTCTTTAATGTTCATACACGTAACTAACATAAGTATTAATCACTAATTATTTCATGATCTTATAATGCCCGGTCTAGATAGCCAGGAATGACTGAAAGGATCCGTCGTGCCGACCACACGATATCTCGTAATCTGCAGGCCTTCGGGCTGAGCAGCGGGCTTGGTAGACCAAGGCCCTTTATGGCTCCTGCGCCATGGGGGTTCGCTTTTGGTGATCTTATAATGAACACTATGAATACCCTGTGACCTGTAGACAATTAATTAATTACAGTATTAATTTATGCTAATTTTCACCGACATATTATCCTAAAAGTTGCAAATTTTTTACCGCTGATCATTGCATGATTACATTATGTTAGTTTGAAAAGGGAATATTACTGGGGAAAATTATTATGCACTGTACTTCACCACAGAAGTCAGTCGAGCGGAATTAGTAGCTGAAGGATGTCAACTTAACGGCGAAATTTTTGACACATATACGAGGGCTGTAAATAAAGTAGTGGCAATGTAGTCCAGACACTCGCAGGAGATCGGGCATGCGCAAATAACTAGAAAAAAGAGTGAATGGGTGGCTATATTTCTAGAAAATAGAACTCAGAGAATTAGAGTAGGCGAAGCTTTATCTGGCCCTGTAATAATTAAGAGGGGAATTCAGAAGTGGAATCAGAGATAATGCTGTGTGCAGATGATGTTATTTTGTACAAAGTAATAAATAAGTTACAAGATTGTGAGAGGCTGCAGGGTGACCTCGATAGTGTTGTGAGATGGACGGTGGGCAATGGTATGATGATAAACGGGGTTAAAAGTCAGGTTGTGAGTTTCGAAAATAGGAAAAGTCCTCTCAGTTTTAATTACTGTGTTGATGGGGTGAAAGTTCCTTTTGGGGATCATTGTAAGTACCTAGGTGTTAATATAAGAAAAGACCTTCATTGGGGTAATCACATGAATATGATTGTTAATAAAGGGTACAGATCTCTGCACATTGTTTTGAGGGTATTTAGGGGTTGTAGTAAGGATGTAAAGGAGAGGGCATATAAGTATGTGGTAAGACCCCAACTAGAGTATGGTTCCAGTGTATGGGACCCTCATCAGGGTTACTTGATTCAAGAACTGAAAAAAATCCAAAGAAAAGCAGCTCGATTTGTTCTGGGTGATTTCCGACAAAAGAGTAGCGTTACAAAAATGTTGCAAAGTTTGGGCTGGGAAGACTTGGGAGAAAGGAGACGAGCTGCTCGATTAAGTGGTATGTTCCGAGCTGTCAGGGGAGAGATGGCGTGGGAGGACATCAGTAGACGAATAAGTTTGAGTGGTGTCTTTAAAAGTAGGAAAGATCACAATATGAAGATAAAGTTGGAATCCAAGAGGACAAATTGGGGCAAATATTCGTTTATAGGAAGGGGAATAAGGGAAAGGAAAAACTTACCAAGGGAAATGTTCAATCATTTCCCAATTCCATTGCGATCATTTAAGAAAAGGCTAGGAAAACAACAGATAGGGAATCTTCCACCTGGGCGACTGCCCTAAATGCAGATCAGTAGTGATTGATTGATTGATTGATTGATTGATTGATTGATTGATGAATATGGGAGCGGTCGGGTGGCGCTGTTGTCGATGCGTAGTATGAATTTGATTGGCATCCAGTTGGAAGTGGTGGTGTTATGTGGCGTTGAAGTGAAGAGTGTATTTCACAGCTCTAAAGCATGTTTTCCAAAGGTGATCAGCGTTCGTGGATTAAAATTGAGGTTGCCCGTGGCAAAAATGCAACTACATGAGGCCTGTGGCGAGAATGCATTATCATATAGGACGGTTGCACGATGGCTCAATGCGTTTCGTGCGAGTCGGAATGAGACTGCGAATTTGCACCGCGCAGGTCGACTGTCCATTCTTCAAGATCATACTAACATCGTGAGTGGTCTCGTTTCTGTAAACCATCGATGGACTGTCCGGGAATTATCCATAGAGGTTGGTCTCAGTCATCAAACGGTGTGACACATACTGACAAAATGTCTTAATATGAGGAAAATTGCGTTCCGTTGGGTTCCAAATCAATTCACCGACGTACACCTGGACAGATACCGCAACGAAGGAGACGCATTTCTGCAAAGGATTGTCGCGATTTATGAGACGAGGGCACGAGACTACGAGCCTGAATTAAAACGTCAAACGAATGAATGGCGTCACCCAGATTCGCCACGTCCACAAAGATTTCGACAAGAACCCAGTCGGGTTGTGGCATACGACTACGAGGGTGTTATTCTTACGCATGCTGTGTCTGAAGGAGAAACCTTGAACAGTGACTGCTATTACCGATTTCTGGAGCGACATCTGCGTCCGGCTATGCGGCGCAAAAGTCCTCGTTTATTGCGAAACGATCGACGAACGCTGTCATGTCGCAAACAATGTCAAGCTCTTATTGTAACGGTGACATTGGGAGGTCTTGGACACCCTCCGTACTTACCATACATGAGTCCTTGTGACTTCGACCTGTTTCCGAAGTTGAAGAAACCCCTCCGAGACCGCCGATTTTCTGACGTGGCATCTGTACTCCGCGCAGTAGGGCGCTCCGTCGCTATCATCAACAGAGAACGCCTTGCCAACGGTCCCTAACGGCTTCCCGACATTTGGCAAAATGTAATAGACTTTGCAGGTGACTACACTGAAGGAATGTAGTGCAATTATACTTGTTTAATTCATTAACCACTGCGTTCTGTCAATATTTACACTATTTGCAGCCCTCGTACATACGCCAAATATTTGTATATGTGATGCTTGTAGTTTCATATATGAAAATGTATGATTCTCTCAATTCTGATAATAATTACGAAGAATATACCCAATATCCAATATTCATTCGTAGGCTAAAATATGTTTAGAAAAGTTTAAAAAAATCCCGGTATAACTGATGCCGCCGACTCGACGATTGAGAAACACTGATATAGCGTATAACAGCATGGGAAAGAAATTTGTCCGCAATTATTCAAACTCCCCAGGGGCTCTCAACTTGGAAGCGTGGGCTGACAATCAAAGATTATAAATGCTTCCACATAATTGTGCCAAGTTCCTCCCTTTCATCTTTCATATCTGATTTCCCTCGGTCAACTTTTGTCTTCGTCCGATCCGACGGGATTAGAGTTGGGAAGTCTAGATAATTTTCATTTTATTTTCTATTCTGACAAGAATGGATGATTATAATGTTTCTAAGTTTCCTTAAAATGATAATCGACACCAACATTAATAATTCAATTGTTCAAACTGGATCAATCACATGATAACGTTTTATCGACTCGGGAGAAGTCCCCTCACCTATTCACCAGAGAAGAAAAAACAAAACCAAGATACAGTAGCCTACTTCAATATTAAAGATACAGCCATTTATTTTTCAAACATGCTACAATCTACACAAATAAAATTATAATTTTTTTAAATTTAAAAACGATATAGACAACAATTTTTTTTTTAAATCTAATCTTTATATGTGAGACAGTTTTACCACAAGAACTATAATAATGGAGATGTTCACGAATTTATTTTTTAGCGCTAAGTCCATCAACAGCTAGTGTCGCTGATGTGGAAATATCGTTCATCTGATACAGTTTTAACGTACTCATTATAATGTTTGCCTCATAATACTTCCTATTTAGCATCTTTACATCTGATACAGTTTTAATGTACTCATTATAATGTTTGCCTCATAATACTTCCTATTTAGCCCGGATTGTGTGTACAAAAGGCGAAGGTAGGATCTGTTCAATTTTTGCCTGCCAATCGGGCAGTACTGTTCGTTTGTATCGATAACACATGCACATAGTTTCTCGAAATTGCGTGCTATTTTATTAGTATACCCTACCGTAGATTAAGAGGGTCAAAACTGTCAATGTCAAATTTCTCCGTTAATATTAGCTGTATCGAAAACGTGTAAATACAAGTTGTCTAAAATACAACTTCCAATCTTTTCGGTTCAATGCATTGTTACCGTATAAGGAATAATAACGGATATACTCACGATTATATTCTGATGAACGTTCAAATATCTCCCGAAATAACAGTTGTGTATAAAAGATATAGACAACAAACATTTTTTTTAAATCTAATCTTTATATCTGATACAGTTTTACCACAAGAACTATAATAATGGAGATGTTCACGAATTTTTTAGCGCTAATTCCATCAACAGCCAGTGTCGCTGATGTGGAAATATCGTTCAGTCGTTGGGATAACGAACTAACTGGGAATGGTGGTGGTTGTCGTCCTGACTATTTTTATGAGCTGCAAGCCCACGAGAGCATTATCCCTTATTGATCAGGAAGATAATGAGTCCTACTACTTGGCTGAAGAGTCAGTGTAGTAGCCGTTGGTTCAGAGGGCCTGGGTTCGACTCCCGGCTGAGCTAAATATTTTAACCCCGAGGACTGGGTGTTTGTGCTCGTCTTAATAGACATTTTCATATAAGTTACATACAAGATTATCCCTCAGAAACATGCAATACCGAGTAAATCTCTCTACATAGGGTTGGCGTCAGGAAAGACATCCGGCCATAAAACAGGCCTTAATCCATACATAGTGGGATAACGCCATGAAAAATAAGATCAGAGAGATAATTACGGTGACTATCGAAATGAGAAGAAAAACGTGACGGACACTATATAAGGAAGAATGGTATAATGCAGGTAGAGGTTGAAAGCCTAGGCCTCAAATGCTCTAATATCGCGAACTGGAAGAAAACAACAGTATGATGGACGACTCAGCTCTCAAAACTTATCAACAAAAAAAGCTGAGTAGTGCTCAGTCTCTTCTGCTTCCACTCATCTCTGCTACAGCAGTGAATGGGCCTTCTTTAGGCTTGTTCAATATTCAATCCTAGTTGAGTCACTCAGTGTTTACAGTGCACTATATCTTCTGGTATACGCTGCAGCAATTACATGTTACTTTCATTGATCTGTTTCTGTCTTATCCTTGGCTATGACAATATGAAAGTGACTGAGGTGTGAGCGATGCGAGTAATGCCATTCCTTATGCAGCCAGTCCCTGCTATGAATTTTGTGAAAATATTGCTCATAGGGTCGGTTGGTGCACGCATTTCATTGGGCTTGGCAGACTGATATGTAATAGCAACTTCTGGCTCGGTGAGAAAAGCAACTACCCCCACTCCTCATTTCCCTAGTACGCCTCTTCAGTGATGCCTAGGCCATATATGACAGCTGATGGCGGAGCTGTGGAGAATGCAACCAGCCTTAGGGCTGAGGACTGGGCATGCATTCAGATGAGTTACTGACAAACCGTAATTTGTCAACGAGACTGTGCCATATCGAAAGCTACCAGGCAGGGCTAAGCCGAAAGACAACTGTAGTTATCATTTTAAATATTTACTATCTTCCACTACCTAAGCGACAAACACAAAATGAAGGTAGCTTAGGATATAATGGAGCGGGACTCAAATATTATGTTATTCGCTAAGTTGTTTTTTTTTTTTTTTTTTTTTTTTACGTCGCACCGACACAGACAGGTCTTACGGCGACGATGGACAAGAAGGGGCTAGAAGTGAGAAGGAAGCGGCCGTGGTCTTAATTAGGGCACATCTCCAGCATTTGCCTGATGTGAAAATGGGAAACAACGGAAAACCATCTTCAGGGCTACCGAAAGTGGGGTTCGAACTCACTATCTCCCGAATACCGGATACTGACCGCATTTAAGCGACTGCAGCTATAGAGCTCAGTTTGTTAAGAAGTGTCGACTCAGTTAATATAAATTAAAATTTTAAGTCTGTCGACACACGAAATACAGAACCTGTAAAAATGAACCATTATAAGTAAAGTATTATTATATTATTGCTTCATGGAGAAATATAATGTAGTCTTAACTCCGTCACCGTTTACGGATTGTTAGTGGGTGCAAGAGGTACCACACCGGGGATGATGGCCGAGTTATGGAAGAAGTCCGCCCTCAAGGAAAGCTACCTAGCCACGATTGCCGAGGCGGCTGTACGTGGGTCCGTGCTTCTTTCAAGGAACCATTTATATTGCAAGACATAAAATGTTTACATTACTGAGTTTCATGACAAACACGCGGAGGGTCAGTTTCCTAAATAAAGAATTATATATATTTACAGGTATGTTATAGTGTTATATTTCGTGTTTCGGCAGACTGAAAAAAACTCATAAGTTATATTATACTCAAATATTAAGCAAAACATTAAATGGTAACTTATATTCCTCTACTGCATTTATACAGCTGTCTGGAAAGTAAGAAATGTCAACTACTGTCGGCTCTATGTTCGGAAAAGTCCATGCTGATTGTGCCCCCAATATATCAATTCTTCTGATATTATTCTGACAAACTGACGGCCGTGAGCAGTATAGCTTAAACCGGCAGGTCTTACTACAACATAGGCCTATATTCGAGAAGTCTCGAAAAAAAAAAAAAAAAATGAGACGAAATCATAGGGATACACCAAAACTTCAAGGGTGTTATCTGCTCCTGTATGGCTGCGAAGGCTAATCATTAGGTTATGTCTTTCCACGGAAAGTAACAGTGTGATAGTACATATATCACACCCCCGAATTATATGTAGAAGTTAGAGATATTATTGTCAGTATTCGATTTATTATTATTATTATTATCATCATCATTATTATTATCAGTATTTCATTTGTATATTTTGCCAGTTATATTGGTAAGCTGGAAGATATCCACATATGTAGGTATGAGTAATTTGTTTCGCACGAGTGGGAAAACATTGCTTTAATAACTCTGGTAATTTGAATGAGTCATCTGGCTACCCCAGTGTGTGTTGTGATGTACTTGTGTCAGGAAATTCCATTAGTCATGTATATATCCCAGCCTGATGAGATGAGCTTGTTGTTGTACCAGGGAAATTCGATGATTCATGTAAAACTCCCCAGAGTTTGTTATTGTCTTGGGAGGAAGAAGTAGTTCAGGGCTTGGGCTTGAGAAGAGGACCACCCATGATTGGCTGGCAAGCACCAATCCAGACGTATCATCTGAGAGGAGGAGGATGTTGATGTCTATAAAGGTGGATCATACGGCGGCAACCTAGGAGATTGTAAGAAAACATTGTAAGGGAGATTGTAAGAGGTGATCGTAAAGGAACGAGAAGGAAGATAACTACAACCAGTGACACTGTATGAAGGAACGACAACTGGCACACTGTACGGGAAGGAAGTGGTGCTGATACACGGTACTGGAGTGACACGGCTGCAATGGACTGGACTTCAAACGTTCGTGGAGCGTAGTCTTGTTATGTTTGTGGAAAGTGGCTGATTGTGGAGAGTGCTTGCGCATTAAGTATTGTAGCACTTGTGGCGGCCTAGCATTATATGTTGGTGAAAGCTATCTCAGACTTTCCATAAATTTATATGTTGAGGATCGACAGACGTGTGTATATATCTTTAAAAGTGTTAAAATATGTGAACACAGTAGTACAAGGTACAGTATCTGTGTGATGTGATAACTGCCGATTATGAGAATCGGTAAATCGAATTGATATAGAGACAGTGAAGGGTGTTTTTCATTCATGTACATTGTTCATCGGACCATCTACAAATGGTAGCTTAGTTCTCGCTTTCGTTTTCCCACGGTTTTCATTATTGTTGTTGTTGTAAATATGGAGTCTTCCAGCAATATTTTATGTGTGTATTATATGTATAATGTTGTATGTTGATGAGGTGCTCATGCACGGAATTTGTTCAGAATATAGTTGGCTATTTTAGAATCAGTGTTATTGATAAACCTAGGTGCAGTTCCTACCTAATTAGTCGTTTTCAGGAGGTTAGGTAAGGCCTGCAGCAGATGTACCAGTACGCAGCATTATGTACACGCCCTGGGATATAAAGTCTATCATGCTCTTATCTAAATTCGAAGGATCCATTCTGGTGAACTCTGGCGCCCATACTACGGACATTTCGGTTAATTATGCTTATTAATTTTATTAAGTTTTGAGTAATTTTATTTATATATTTTTATTCATGATTTTATTTATTATTATCATCAAATAGTTACAACAGTAGCATGGGATTGGACCTTGGTGCAATACACGTATAGCTCTGATTGGCCACCACGCATTACTATTGGGCGTTATCTTTTTGTTACCGCAAAGACGCACACACGAAATGCTGTAAATTGTGTACACGATTTTATTTACAAATTATATATACATATTACACACACACGCGCACTAATAAAGTGCCTTCTTGAAACAAAATACTACTACGAAGAAGTAGAAGAAGAAGAAGAAGACTGCCACAATAGCATGTCAAAGTACTACCAATCAAAACATGAATTCACATACTCGATTAAAGACTTGCACTCAAAACTCTTATTAAACAACAACACTCAACCCTCAAGACTGCCTCTTTATATATACAATGCCTGGCCAGGCTTCTAGAAGAATATGACACATGTTTTCACGTAATTTCGAGAGTCTCCTATAGTCTATTTACAATGAGAGGATTTTTGTACACAATTCCAGTGGCAAAATGCGTTCTTCTGGACTGTTACAGTGTGTTGCACAACACTGCAGAGGATTTATACATCTTATATACAGGTAATAAATTATATACTATCAATTACGTGTTCTTACATTACATAAACTCATATTAATATACATAGGCTACAGCAAATATTTCATGGCATAACCCCACAAATAACACAATCATGATTTATACCAAATATAGTCCGGACATAACTAGGCTACATAAATAATAATAGATGTAAACAAAACAACTTCATAGCCACACTTCACCAATAATAATAATAATAATAATAATAATAATAATAATAATAATAATAATAATAATAATAATAATAATAATAATAATAATAATAATAATAATAATAATAATGGTAATACTCGACATTTCCATTATTTACCCATGGGTTAGAGAATATTGTTTCCAAGTTATACTCGTCAATCTGTATTGCAATCAGTGCTATAGTTCCACTGCCAATGGAGTACATTGCAGGAATGTGTACAACCAAATTCAGATGTGCTGTTTGCTCCGATCCGTAGCACGCTCAAATCACGTATACTCTCGAAGTGCATTTATGTGGCCCATCAAGTTCAGTTCGAAATCTGAATTCCCTTCAATGTTGACTCCCTTGAGTTAATTATATTTTTTCGCACTAAATGTAATTGCGTGTTCAAGTCTTATAAATCACATATTCTTGTACGTGAACTGAAACATTAAGACAATTATTCTCTGTTTTATAAGGAGAATGTAGGTCTATGTTAATACTAAAACAGCAATAATGTCTAGCTCCTTCACTGAATGGTCAGAGTTTTGGTTCGGTTCAGAGGCCCCGGGTTCGATTTCCGGTCGGACCGAGGATTTTCACTGCGTATGCTTATTCCTCTGGTCTGGGGACTGGATGTTTGGATTCTTCTTAATACACTTCTCTACATCACGAAATATGAAATAAATCCCTCATGATAGGGTTGGCATCAGGAAGGGATGGCCGTAAAACGATCAAAATAAATTGGAAAAAGGGTCAGGAAGAAGACTATTACAGCAGTAATAAAATGCAAATCAATCTCTCTTTATCACGCGAAATCAAAACAAAAATAATTAACGTTTCTGCTGGCTGGAACCTGAACAGATCCAACATCAGCTGCCATAGGTGGCCCAGGACTCAACGTGAATTGACATACTAGAAAATGAGGAGTGGGATAACTTCCTGTTGCTTTCCTCGATTATTATTATTATTATTATTATTATTACTACAAAACAGGCACATGTACTTTGATGCGTGAAACCGAAACAAAATGGAAATTTAATACTGCTCACTTATGGTTAAAAGTTTTTATTGTGGTCTCATATCGCAATTCGTTTAAAAACAAAAATTAGTGATTTGTATGTATTCAGATTGGGCAGCATTCCGTGGTATACCTAAACAGAGTTTGCTCTGTATCCTAGAGATCCTGAGACATGGTGAAGTAAGAAAGAAATACTGAGGGCCAGGGAGAGAGGGTTGTTTGCAACTGAAATACATACCTCCTCAAGTCAGAAAATGCCCATATTAGTTTTATTTTAACGCAGTTAGTAATGAGGCTTTTATTGATAATGACTGCATCATATTTATTTAAAGAAATTCGTGCCATAAAGAATTTCGTTACAGTAACAGTAACTACGAAATTCCAGAAGACAGAGGCGCTATTAACGTGTTAGAACAACCTCCGCACCCTTAATGCTACTGTTGCAGCTTTTCTTTTTCCCCAATTACCTGGGGTCAGCACTTTGTATTGATTTAGCCCAGTTTTACCGCCTTTTGACTTTCCTGACGCCAACCATATATCTAGGAGGGATGGATTCACTTTTGTGTGTTTCTGTGGCGGTTTGTCGTGTGTTGTATGTAAATGAAGATGGGTATGAAGACAAACACAAACATCCAGATCCGAGCTAGAAGAATTAACAAAACATAGTTAAAATCCCCTGCCTGGCCGGAAATCTAACCCAAGGCACTCTGAACCAAAGAACACTACGTTGTCCATTCAGCTGAAGAGCCGAACAAAGTACTGTCCTTGCTCACAATATTATATTCCTCGCGAGTGGCTCAGTTGTGACTGTTCAGTTTGTGTGCATGTGCGTTATTGGAGTCTCCGTGAAACTAATAAAAGGTAGTAGTGTTAAATGTTACATTCCTGTTAGGCTTATTTTTCAAAGCAATATTGTAAAATGTAGTGTAGTGCAGTGAGAGGTAGATCGCAAAAGTCAGTAGCTCTACACGCACATGGTTTGCCTGTGTTTATGTTGAGTCTCCAGCTCGCCGAGGAGAGAATAGTACAGTACAGTTGGATCAATGCAGGCTATTTTCTCCCGTGAGTAAAGCAGCATTGTCGAAAACGGCCTCTGGTGGCTTTCGCATTCATTCTGCCTGTGTCCAGAGCTCGCAGGCTTAAGGTAATCGCCCACTGCAGGGAACCGCGCCGCGCCGCGCGGAACAAGCTTGTGGAACATTCCACGGGTCATTTTCCGAGACTTCGCCCATACAGCACACCTCACCGCGCCGCCTCTCTCCAGTTGGGGAAGTGCAGCTCACACAGAAATATGAGTTCCAGTTCCGAGGAGGACTTATTATTTGCGGTTGCGATATTTGCAAATGAGGAAGAAGAAAAACGCGAAAGAAAAGTTTGGGTCCACAACATTTATGAGAAAAGGGAAACGTACGGAGAGTTTCACCATTTATTTCCTGATCTACTAAAGGACCGAAGTAAATTTTCCCACTGCTTTCGTATGTCCCAAGAAAAATTCTATGAACTATTGAACCTAGTTAAGCCGTATGTACCGAGTTCGATACCTGCAGTCGCTTAAGTGCGGCCAGTATCTAGTGTTCGGGAGATAGTAGGTTCGAACCCCACTGTCGGCAGCCCTGAAAATGGTTTTCCGTGGTTTCCCATTTTCACACCAGGCAAATGCTGGGGCTGTACCTTAATTAAGGCCACGGCCGCTTCCTTCCCACTCCTAGCCCTTTCCTGTCCTATCGTCGCCATAAGACCTATCTGTGTCGGTGCGACGTGAAGCAAGTAGCAAATAAAAAAGCCGTGTGTAGAGCGAGAAAATAATATCACCTTTCGCCGAGAAAGGTGTACAGTGCACAATACTACTAACCGCATGAAGGTACGAGCGTGCTGGCACTAGTCGAGGACTCACGAAGACTGCCGAAACGCCACGAAACCACATTCTTTCCGTTATTCCTTCCTTCTACCCTCGCCCATACAAGCGCGGCGAAAGGAAAATGTTCCGTTCCAGAAACCTGGGGGCTTCTGGTGCGGAAATTCCACAAGCTTGTTCCGCGCGGCGCGGCGCGGCTCCCTGCAGTGGGCGTTAAGCCATTTCATTTCACAAGAAGCAGACCACGGAAATTTCTTCTCGGCTGCGCTGCGCTGCGCGGCGCGGTGTAGTGGGCGATTACCTTATAGCCCTCTCACCACACCAGCAGGACAATACTCTTCACAACGACCATTAACACGATTCCAATGGCACTCGCGAGAGCTTCTCCACACGCTGACTCCACGACTGTCCTCAGTCCACGGTATAGTACACACAAAGTACTCCAAGGCAGTAGCAGCCAGTACTCTACTCAGTACACGATGACGCTCTGACTCCAACGGGGCACAGACGACAACCAACACTGCTACCGTCAAACTCCAATCACTCACTCCACGTTAGCAAACGTACAACACTCCAGTCAATACTCCAAGTCAGTACACACTCATATACTCTGACACCGGAGGGACAACACTGGCGACAGCCAACACTACTGTCATCCCAATCCGACTAACGAACTCCAACTGTGACTGGTCGAACACCCACCACACACTCGACATTCCACTACAACTTATTCTCCGCGGCCTTGTATTGATATCTCGATGATTGGTTATTAGAATATTCAGGGTTCGGCTAGAGACGGAACATTCTTGTTTCGTATTCCAGAAGATGCGTGGTGTAACCAGACGCTTGACCGCGGCATGTCCTCGGGCCGGCTGGGAGGACCCGGCCTGGCTTATCCATCCCTTCCAGGAAATACCGAAGGGAGTTACGAGAGGGCTGGCAAGTATTATTATTATTATTATTATTATTATTATTATTATTATTATTATTATTATTATTATTAATGTCTGTTTAGCATCCTTCAAACGAAATATATTCTACGGGTACGAACATGCCGGGTGGATTACTCCTCGCTCAGCGCTCATCACTCTTTTCTCTTCACACAGGAAGCTGAGAGATGCCAAAACCAAATAAATCAGTGAGGGCGACCTTAATTAGGTACCAGTACCGGTGCGCATTTGCGCTCCTCACATGGTCTGTTCAGGAAAATAAATATAAGAATAATAAATTTATAGGTGGTGGTGGTAGTGTAGTGTGTTGTCTGAATATGAAGAGGAGAGTGTTGGGACAAACACAAACAACCAGTACTCGAGCCAGAAGAATTAATCACACTCGATTAATATCCCCGACCCGGTCGAGAATCGAGCCCGGGAACCTCTGAACCGAAGTCTGCATTGACATTTTTAAATAGTCATAAAATGTCTATGGGTCTTTCTTCACTTCCTGGTGTAAAAGGTGGAATTCACCGAATTTCTACCTTCTCTTATTAACTGTATTTAACCATTATGTACAGACATAACTACGAACATTTGCATAACAACAAAATTAAATTTAAAGAACACAACGCGATCTTCTAGTGAATGCTGCACAATTATAACTGGAGCAAAAAACGTTTCCTCTTTAATGAAGAAAGAGTAAGGGCCTCCTCCCATTCGGTATGTGCGCCTTTGAACGATGAGTGATGAGTCAAGTGCACTGCTATGACCACTGAGTGAGGAGTAATCCACTCGACGTGTTCGTATCCTATAAGAGGGCCGGTATGTCGGAATTTTCGTCTCGCAGATGTCTTTGCATGCTACACGCCAACGGCACGGAGTTATTACATGTAAACATTTGTAAATGACAGTGACCTCAGTCAGGCTCGAACTCTCTATCAGGAAAAATAAAGACCAACAACTAATTGACTGTGCGCTGCGATCGGTGAATAAATGTGAATAGGACTCTTTTCCCCTCCTAATTCAGACCAGCAGATTACTGCACGCCGTGAAAACCCTTAGATATTTATATGGGTGGTCCATACATTTGTCCGTCTGTCGATTAGTGGTCGAGTGTTGGCCCCCGGATCCTAAGACCGCGTATACAAATGGATTTTTAAGGGCCGAAAAAGTCCAGTCGGTATATTATTAAATAAAAATTCAACAATACGTCGCCCAATAGATTTCTGTTTTCTCTATTATCCAAGAGAGAAAACTGAAATGTCCGAAAATGACAAGCAGAAAATGTAAAAGGGCCAAGGGCCTATACCTGCATAGGGTAAGTCCATACGACTATTATCATTATCATCTATAAATACCGTACGTACCAATACGAATAAGGTAACAATATCACCGCATAATGGGTATAAACTGAAAGTAGAAGCTGAATCCGAACCATTAGCTGAGGACCAATAAAGAAAATCTAAATAATGAGTGGAGTAAGTTCCCTGTTCACAGTACAATTTAATCAAATAGCGGGGCTAATGTATCCTATTATCCCACGCAGTTTACAATGGAATGAGTGCGCGATGCAGTTCATGTAGTTACATGTCAAAACAACATCGTCGATAGCACTTCGATGGTTTTCCGTGGTTTCCCATTTTCACACCAGACAAAAGCCGGAACTATACCTTAATTCAAAGGTCGCACGCTGCCTTCCCAGTCCTAGACAAAGGGCTATCCCAACGTCGTTAGAAAACCTGCCTTAAAGATGCTAGTGGGAAAGCTAATAGGAATAGAATGAATTTGTGTAAGTAAAATAAAGACTCCATAACTAAGGAATCCAAAATGAACCCTCATCTAACAACCATTAAAAAAAATGTCAATACCAGGAGGAAATACTCGACCAGCTGTATTTTTAGACAGAGGAAGTACTGTGAATGTGGAATGCCCCTTCATGCACACACACTTGCAACTAAAAGTGATTCGCCTCAACTGAGATGCGCAATATTCCGTCAACCCTTTCTCCAAGCGTCAGCTGGCAAGGCTATTTGAGAGGCTATCAAGGGGCAATGAACAGACTTGTCACAACCAGCCAGCCACCTACGGGAAGTGTGGAAGTCTTCACCATTCAAGATACCACTCTATATAACAGGGATAGCAAACCTTTACCAACTAGCGTGTCAATTAACGTCGTGTTTATTAGTGTTTACTGACTAGTGTGCCATCGGTTATTTTCCTCGAAAATCATCATGAAACCCCTCATTCGACTTCATTTTATTAGCTTGCATTACATATAAATCCATTCGACTGAATGTTTCATGATTTTATTTTGCAAACATCACTGAAAATTACATTTTTAAAAACAGATACATTTTAAGAATAGGGTATATTTTTGCTTTAACCTAATAGATTTCTGTTTTCTCTATTATCCAAGAGAGAAAACTGAAATGTGCGAAAATGACAAGCAGAAAATTTAAAAGGGCCAAGGGCCTATGCCTGCACAGGGTAAGGCCATACGACTATTACCATTATCATCTATAAATACCCTACGTACCAATACGAATAAGGTAACAATATCATCGCATAATGGGTATAAACTGAAAGTAGAAGCTGAGTCCGAACCATTAGCTGAGGACCAATAAAGAAAATAGAATAGAATTTGTACGCAGGATTTACCTCCTCATTGCCCTGCACGTGTTCCCCGGGTGGTGCTAAGCGAGCAACAGCAATAGGCACCCAGTCTATCCTAGGATCTCCTAGCTATCAAATTATGTCAAAGACACCACTGGAAACAGCTCTTCTCAGAGCTCTTTAACAAGAAACATTGGTCCTACTATTCGTATTTTCCAACTCAATATAGAAAGTATCAGCAGAGCAAAGTGTGATTATCTCTCAAAAGTACTCAGAGAGAACAACATAGATGTTGTCCTTCAAGAGACGCATGTTGCTAATGAAGAAAAACTCCGTACTAGAGGTCGTATTGCTGGGTACACGGCACTAGAAGCAACTTACCATGAAGCATACGGAGTGGCCACATACGTCCGTACTGACATCAAAGAAGCTGAGCTACTATCTCAAAGCACAGAAGAAAATGTCCATCATGTTGTCGTCCGACTGAATAATGTCTCGATCATCAACATCTACAAACCATCATGCATCTTATGGCCTCAGTATGTTGTACCAACTGCAGAACAACCTGCGATTTATTTGGGAGATTTCAACAGCCATCATGAACCCTGGAAGTATTCTACAACAGATGATTGTAGACGTAAATTAATGGACTGGTGCGGAAGTAATAACCTCCATCTAGTATTTGATACTAAAGATCGACGAACTTTTCGATCAGCTGCATGGGGAAGAGATTCAAATCCAGATTTATGCTTTGTCAGCTCCAATATAAATGGAAATCCCTCGCACACTACACGCAAAGTGTTGGGAGATTTCCCTCATAGCCAGCATAGACCAGTAATACTCGAGTTTGGTGTCACAATTCCCATTATACGTTCAACGCCACGTCCCCGATGGAATTTCCAGAAAGTCGATTGGTCGGCATTCTCTGTAGAACTAGATAAATGCATTCGTTGGATTCCCCCAAATCACGAAAGTTATCAACGTCTTGTTGGCGCAGTTATATTTACTGCTAAGAAATGTATGCCCAGAGGTTATCGGAAAGAATATGTTCCTGACTGGAATGCCCAGAATGAGGAATTATTTAAGAATTTCCAACAAAACAGAGATGCAGAAACTGCTGACAAACTTCTGGTTAGCTTGGATGATCGCCGAAGACAAAAGTCGGTTGAAACTGTCGAAAGCTTAGATTTTACTTATTCTAGCAGAAAGGCCTGGAGCCTTCTTGGAAGACTAGGAGAAGGTGCAGCAGTAGTGAAGGGTCAACCTCAGGTGACACCTGACCAAATAGCTTCCCATATTGTAACAACTGCCTGAGCTCCAGCTGATAAGAAGCATACAAAGTATGTTAGATGCCAGCTTCGTGCTCTGAAATCATCAGTACCTCGCATTTCTAGCTATTCACGTCCCTTTACAGCCCTTGATGTTCAAGAGGCTCTTAAAGAACTAAAACCTGGTAAGGCACCTGGATTCGATGGAATTCATCCAGAATTCCTCATACATATGGGAGACAATGCAAAGAGATGGATGGCACAGTTCTACACGGATATTCTTCAGACTGGAAAAATCCCACCTGACTTCAAGAAAGCTAAAATTATTTCCATATTGAAGACTGGAAAACCTGAAAACAGGCCTGAAAGTTACAGACCAATAGCCCTCTTTAGCCGTTGCTACAAACTCTTTGAAAGGCTTATCTACAACAGAATTGGATCAACCATTTTAGAACTCATTCCTGTGGATCAGGCAGGCTTCAGACCTAACCGAAACTGCTGTGATCAAGTACTTTCATTAACATCTTACATTGAGGCCGGATACCAGCAAAAACTTGAAACATCTGCTGTCTTTGTTGATCTCACTGCTGCCTTTTATACCGTTTGGAAGGAAGGATTGATTTATAAATTACTCAGAGCTATACCCTGCAGAACGATTGCACAGCTTATCAACAACATGATCAGCGACAGGAAATTCCAGGTCTGGTTAGGTGAAAAGAAAAGCTCAGTGAGAAAACTGCATAATGGTTTGCCCCAAGGATCAGTTTTATCGCCACTACTGTTTAATCTGTACATCTCTGATCTTCCAAAAACAATATCCAGGAAGTTCTGCTACGCTGATGACTTGACCCTGGCCACACAACACAAGATCTTTGAGAAAACTGAAGACATTTTGACTCAGGACTTATCCACATTGGCAGAATATTTCAGGAAATGGAGACTCAGACCCAGTACAGCCAAAACGGAGGTTTCTTGCTTCCATTTGAATAACCGGCTTGCTAACTTCAAACTAAATATTACCTTCTCCAATCGAGTACTTAATCACAATAGGTATCCAAAATATCTCGATGTTACCTTGGACCGGACATTATCAATCAAACAACATCTTTTGAACTTGTCGAAGAAATTGAAAACCCGAAACAATATTATTCAGAAGCTAACTGGTACCACTTGGGGATCTACTGCAAACATCCTACTCTCTTCAGCCTTAGCACTGGTTTTCTCTGCTGCTGACTACTGTGCTCCAGTGTGGATAATAGTCCGTATACAAAGTATATTGACCCACAATTGAATACCAGCATGCGTCTTATATCTGGCACCATCAGATCAACTCCAGTTCACTGGCTCCCTCTGTTGTCAGGAATAATGCCACCTGACTTACGAAGGTCCAGAGCTCTTGCTCGAGAGTACAACAAGATCTGGAAGAATCCTCTGCTGCCTGTTCTAAATGACATACCAGCTCTTAGTTTCAAAAGACTGAAATCAAGACATCCACCCCTTTGTGATGCTGCTCTGAAGACGTCCACCAACTTCAATGCTTTGGAGGAGTGGAAAGGCCGCTGGAATAACTCTCCCAACGTGCCCCTGCATAACATCTTCAGAGGGGGAAATATTGCATATGGATCCCAACTACCACGTGCAACTTGGTCCAGACTGAACAGGATCAGGACAGGTCATGGAAGGTGCTGGGGTTTTCTCTACAAGTGGAACTTTGTACCATTTCCAGAATGTGACTGTGGAGCCCCTCGGCAGACTATTCCCCACATTGTAAGCGAGTGTCAACTGCGGGCTTATCCAGGTAGTTTGGAAGACTTTCTATCTCCAACAGCGGAAGCACTATAGTGGATTGAAAAGTTGGACATTCAGATATAAGAGATAACACTAATGCCTGAAGTGAATCAATGTTTTTGTTATTGTGTATATATTGTAGATTACGTATATAATTTCCTTGCCACACGGTAATAATAATAATAATAATAATAATAATAATAATTTGTAAAAAATACGGCCAATTAATAGAGACATAGCCTACATCTTTATTAAAGCGAAATGTTGAAATGTTGGTAGATTTTCGAACTATTTATTAAAACATGTTAGTACTATCTGCGCACTTTTTAGCGATAGATTTACACCCTAGTGCTGAAGCGGTCGACCTCGGCAATCTTCGAGATTCGTACTGGCAATCTTTGAAACACAAACTATGAATCGCTTGTGCATCGCTGTGCGACGTCTGGCGTACACTTTACGTACTAGTACTGTTGTTATTTACACAGCAAAGCCAAACTATAGAATTCACTCTAGGAATAAGATTCGCATCCATAAATGTTATATAATGTGTGTGTGACACAGTTGTTGGCTTAAAATAACAAAGGTTTAGAAAATTCATATCGATCGATCATATTATCGATTCAATTCAGATTTCATTTCCATTCAGTTGACAGTACTAACGGAACCGGAAGTGCTCCCTCTTTACTGCTCAAACCCGTACACAAATCTATCGCTAAAAAGTGCGCAGATAGTAAGTTGTCTGACGTGTCAAAGAAGGCGTTGTCGCGTGTCACATAATGGCACGCGTGTCACACGTTCGCCATTCCTGCTATATACAGTAGATAACAGTCTTGTTTGTACACCCCACTTAGCAGATGTAATGTCTTTATAATTTCTAAATAGCACATAACCAATGCACAAGACTTGGATAAGTTATTGCACAAGGTGTTTGAGACCTTGATGTTAGCGATCAACAGTCTCGGTGCATCATTTTAAAATAATAAAAGTGAAATATGTTGTGTAGTGGGCTATTTGCTTGCAACAGTCTTCTTTGTATACGTTCACTACCTCGCATTCGTTCAGGAACACTCCCAGTTAGCTGGTGTGTATCTGTGCTGTGCTAGTGTGTATAGTTTCGTAATTACTGCAACAGGTTGTGTGTTACATAATGGGTAAAAGAAAAGAGTTAAGGGACGAACTAGAAATGTAATTGTATCTCTACCGAGCTCGATAGCTGCAGTCGCTTAAGTGCGGCCAGTATCCAGTATTCGGGAGATAGTAGGTAATAATCCCACTGTCGGCAGCCCTAAAGATGGTTTTCCGTGGTTTCCCATTTTCACACCAGGCAAATTCTGGGGCTGTACCTTAATTAAGGCCACGGCCTCTTCCTTCCCACTCCTAGCCCTTCCCTATCCCATCGTCGCCATAAGACGTATCTGTGTCGGTGCGACGTAAAGCAAGTAGCAGAATTGTATCTCTCCGATTGCAAAGGTATTTATTATCTGCGTGAAACTGGACGCAAAGTAAATAAACCGCATTCTACAAAACACTATGTGTTGAACAAATTCAGATATAGAGGAACCACAAAGTATTTGCCAAGAAAAACAAAAGAAAATATACTGAATAGGCGAGATGAACGTTATATTGTGAAACAAGAAAAACAAAATCCAAATTAAGTGCGCCTAAGATCCGCGTAATGCTGGAATGAAGTACGAAGAAGAAAATGTCAAGTCAGACAATTCGTAGGGTATTGTGAAAATATGAATATCACTGTAGACGACTACGGGAAAGGCCGCTTGTTAATAGCAAAAATCGACAAGTCAGAATGAAATTTTGCAGAGAGTATGAAAACAAGGATTGTACGTTCTGGAACAAAGTTACCTGACCATATGAGACCAAAATATCTCTATACGGTTCGGATGAAAACAGTTATGTATGGAGAAAACTAAATACAGCCAATAAGCCTGCAAATACGCTATCCACCGCAAAACATGGAGGTGGATCAATTATGATTTTGGGGGTGCATGTCGTCTTGTGGAGTGGGAAATATCGAAATCGTCAAATTGGACACATGGGGTTATTTAAACATTTTAAAGAACAATGTCAAACAGAGTGCAGTGAAAATGGGGTTGCGGTCTTGCTACATCTTTGAGCAAAACAATGACCCCAAGCACACAGCTGATATTTGCAAAGCAGTGGCTGATATTGAACGTACCGAAGCTATATAGTCAACGAACAATGGGGTAAAACCGACCCAAAAAGATGTGAGAAACTGGTTCATTCCATGCAACGACAGTGCAAGGCAGTTCTCAAGGCCAGAGGATACTGATCGGGGTATTAAATCCAAGATAAGAAGTGTTTTTGAGTGAATTTTTCAATTTTTCTCTAAGTGTACAAACAAGATTGCTGCACGATGAAACACCCGGTTTTGGTACATTGCTTGTATTGGTGTTAAACTCTAAGATCACAGATATTTTTTTAATTTTTTATAGTGTTTATTAGTGCATATATTACGATATGGGCAATAACATACAACACAATAATTGTATACAAAATGTAACCGTTATTTCGTTGCAATAAGTTGGTGTACAAACAAGACTTATGCACTGTACTCCTCGCAACATAAAGAAGGTCGTATTATTGTTAAATTACTTAACATAAGCTAAGAATATCAAACTGAAATGTTAAATCTGTTTTACTGTATTAGAAGTGAAACCCGGAAAGCTGACAAAAAAAACATTACCACAATGTACAGACTTTTATAAATAGTCACTTGAGGTACATTATGAGAATATGTCACCACCTCAAACAAGGACCTTTGGGAGGCCACAAGTCAAAGTCCCGTACAGCAACAGATTTTTTTCCTTTAAAAATGCTATTTATTCGGGGCGTCGACCTAAGATCTTTTGCCCCTACTTTGCACCATATGTTATAACCTGCATGTATTTGGAAATTTCGGAAGTGTAAAGTGTTGAATGTGAGGAAAGGAGCATTAAGGACGACACAAACACCCAGTCCCCAGGCCAGGGATATTAATCATGTGCAATTAAAAACCCCTGACCCGGCCGGGAATCGAACCCGGGGCCGCCGGGAAACAACAGCAACATATAATGAGAAGGAAATTGAGTTGAATCGGCCACACCCTGAGAAGACCACATGATAGTATCACAAGGCAGGCACTGAGCTGGAATCCGCAATTTAGTCGCAGGCAAGGCAGACCGAGGACTGCATGGAAGAGAACCACTGAGAGGGAGATAGCTGGAGTCAACAAGACATGGCGCATTAGCAGCAGATATAACAAGCTGGAGAAATTTCGTCGAGGGCCTATGTTCCACCTAGGAATTACAGGAAGTAAGTCTGCCACTGCCCACACACACATATCTGATAAAATAATATCTTTTTCAAGAACATCACAGTATCTTATTTCGACACCACTGGTATAGTCCGGCTACATGGCTACATGGTTAGCGTGCTGGCCTTTGGTCACAGGGGTCCCGGGTTCGCGGCAGGGTCGCGAATTTTAATCATAATTGGTTAATTCCCTTGGCACGGGGACTGGGTGTATGTGTCGCCTTCATCATCATTTCATCCTCATCAGGTAGCCTACGGGAGTCAAATCAAAAGACCTGCACCTGGCGAGCCGAAGTCCTTGGACACATCCCGGCACTAAAAGTCATACGCCATTTAATTTCACCATTGGTATAAGTCGAATGTTCAGTAAACACACGGAATTTAATAGATCGCACTTTTATTTCTTATAGCTTAACTGTCCTGGATCGACAACGATTCTTCCCCGATTGCGCAGCTGATGGTGGTTGTATGACGATAAGTGAAAGAGAAGGGCAGCTCGACCACACTTACCCAGTAAAGATCGAATACAAGAAGAAATACCAATTAGCAGTTAAATGGTCGAAAAATATACAATAGGTGCATATATACACTGACTGACAGAGCAAATGCAACACCAAGGAGGAGTGGTTCGAAAGGGATGAAAGTTGGGGAAAAAACAGAGTCGGCACGGACGAATAATTGATGTTTATTTCAAACCGATATGCAGGTTACACAATGCGCACGGCATCGACTCAGTAGGATGTAGGACCACCGCGAGCGGCGATGCACGCAAAAACACGTCGAGGTACAGAGTCAATAAGAGTGCGGATGGTGTCCTGAGGGATGGTTCTCCATTCTCTGTCAACCATTTGCCACAGTTGGTCGTCCGTACGAGGCTGGGGCAGAGTTTGCAAACGGCGTCCCACACGTGTTCGATTGGTGAGAGATCCGGAGAGTACGCTGGCCACGGAAGCATCTGTACACCTCGTATAGCCTGTTGGGAGATGCGAGCAGTGTGTGGGCGGGCATTATCCTGCTGAAACAGATCATTGGGCAGCCCCTGAAAGTACGGGAGTGCCACCGGCCGCAGCACATGCTACACGTAGCGGTGGGCATTTAACGTGCCTTGAATACGCACTAGAGGTGACGTGGAATCATACGCAATAGCGCCCCAAACCATGATGCCGCGTTGTCTAGCGGTAGGGCGCTCCACAGTTACTGCCGGATTTGACCTTTCTCCACGCCGACGTCACACTCGTCTGCGGTGACTATCACTGACAGAACAGAAGCGTGACTCATCGGAGAACACGACGTTCCGCCATTCCCTCATCCAAGTCGCTCTATCTCGGCACCATGCCAGGCGTGCACGTCTATGCTGTGGAGTCAATGGTAGTCTTCTGAGCGGACGCCGGGAGTGCAGGCCTCCTTCAACCAATCGACGGGAAATTGTTCTGGTTGATATTGGAACAGCCAGGGTGTCTTGCACATGCTGAAGAATGGCGGTTGACGTGGCGTGCGGGGCTGCCACCGCTTGGCGGCGGATGCGCCGATCCTCGCGTGCTGACGTCACTCGGGCTGCGCCTGGACCCCTCGCACGTGCCACATGTCCCTGCGCCAACCATCTTCGCCACAGGCGCTGCACCGTTGACACATCGCTATGGGTATCGGCTGCGATTTGACGAAGCGACCAACCTGCCCTTCTCAGCCCGATCACCATACCCCTCGTAAAGTCGTCTGTCTGCTGGAAATGCCTCCGTTGACGGCGGCCTGGCATTCTTAGCTATACACGTGTCCTGTGGCACACGACAACACGTTCTACAATGACTGTCGGCTGAGAAATCACGGTACGAAGTGGGCCATTCGCCAACGCCGTGTCCCATTTATCGTTCGCTACGTGCGCAGCACAGCGGCGCATTTCACATCATGAGCATACCTCAGTGACGTCAGTCTATCCTGCAATTGGCATAAAGTTCTGACCACTCCTTCTTGGTGTTGCATTTGCTCTGTCAGTCAGTGTATATGGACAGTGTGCGATGATTTCTCCAGAGAGTGACATATCAAACTAATCTGAGAACAAACATATTCACTTGCTCTTGAAGAAGAGCTTCCTGACAACAACACGTTCAACATTACGCTCAACACAGCTGACAAGGTGGTTGTTTTCAGTTCGTCTCTTAGTTGCTTTTTAACGATCTAACTTAACACACGATCGGCTTCAGTAATTGAATGACGCAGTTAGGGCCGAAAGAGTAAACAATAAAATAGGGATTTTCTACTGCACCATTTTTATTCTGATTAAATTCTAGCCAGGGTCCACCTCTGAGGTGTAGTGGTTAGTGTGATTAGCTGCCACCCCCAGGAGGCCCGGCTCTGCCACGAAATTTGAAAAGTGGTTGACTGTCCTGGATCGACAACGATTCTTCCCCGATTGCGCAGCTGATGGTGGTTGTATGACGATAAGTGAAAGAGAACGGCAGCTCGACCACTTACCCAGTAAAGATCGAATACAAGAAGAAATACCAATTAGCAGGAGGTCAAATGAGTAGAGGGTGTTCGATTCTCACCTCAGCCATCCACGAAATGGTTTTCCGTGACTTCCCACTTCTCCCCAGGCAAAAGCCGGGATGGTACCTAACTTAAGGCCACGGCCGCTTCCCTTCCTCTTCCTTGTCTATGCCTTCCAATCTTCCCATGCCCCACCAAGCCCCTGTTCAGTATAGCAGGTGAGGCCGCCTGGGATAGGTACTGGTCATCCTTCCCAGTTGTATCCCCCGACCCGAAGTCTCACGCTCCAGGACACTGCCCTTGAGGCGGTAGAGGTGGGATCCCTCGCTCAGTCCGAGGGAAAAGCCAACCCTGAAAGGTAAACGGATAAGGAAAGAAAGAAATTCTAACCAGAATTCATTTGTGTAGGACCTATTTACCCACTTCTGAAAACTTATATTTCTCCATTGATTTTCAGTTTTGTCAATACTGTACTTCTTTCAAATTCTAAAACTAAATACCTGTATGTGATAGGCTCCATAAATGTTTTTAAGACACAGTAGTGATATTTTCGGGGCAGCCGATGTTGAAAGCCCATAACTTTCTTTGGTAAAATTTACACAACTCTCTTTTAAATTTCCCTCTGTGCCATGTGACAAACTAGAATTTTTCATTTAACCAAGAAGAGGAAGACGAACATGTAAGAAAAGTCGAATCGGAATTTTTGGTGATTATTTATGAAATAGGAATGATTCAATTCATTTCATTAACTTATCCTTACCGGGCCGTGTGGTTAGGGGCGCGCAGCTGTGAGCTTGCATTCGGGAGATAGTGGGTTCGAATCCCACCGTCGGCAACCCTGAAGACGGTTTTTCGTGGTTTCCCATTTTCATACCAGGCAAATGCGGGGGTTGTACCTTAATTAAGGCCACGGCCGCATTCTTCCAACTCTTAGTCCTTTCCTATCCCATCGTCGCCATAAGACCTATTCGTGTCGCTGCGACGTAAAGCCACTAGCAAAAAAAAAAGTATCCTATATTATTTCACAAAATGTCCAAACCAGCAATATTAACTACACTGAAAATAACAATAAAAACGTCCAAAGTAAATATAGCTAGAAATAGCCAAGGAAAATAGAGCGACGAAAATGCCACTAGCGGCTTTTTCGAAAATATGTGGCTAACTTTATACTCGAAATGGCCAGATCTAGTCACACAGTGGCTGAAGTAGCAACCCCGTATTGGACGCTTCCTAAAACTGAGTTAGCTGGCTGGATACTGAGTGTGCCACGAAAGTACTTGATTTTAGCTCGCCCTTCCAAATAGACTACCACGACCG
The DNA here is from genome assembly GCF_040414725.1 of Anabrus simplex. NCBI lineage: Eukaryota > Metazoa > Arthropoda > Insecta > Orthoptera > Tettigoniidae > Anabrus > Anabrus simplex. The sequence continues at coordinate 116,913,908 of NC_090267.1, read as the reverse complement.
ATGTGAGACCCGCAAAGTTGGGATCAAGAGTAAACAATCTGCCTCTAATCCACCAAAACTTCTAGCTAGACCAGTAAGAAAGTAGATTTGATACATCAGTTTCTTTACGAGATAAATAAATAAATAAATAAATAAATAAATAAATAAATAAATAAATAAATAAATAAATAAATACATAAATCAATCAATCAATCAATCAATCAATCAATCAATCAATCAATCAATCTTTAAGTTAACGAAACTAATAGCCTTCAAAGCTATAAATAAAGACAGAAATCTTTAAACCTTAATAGTTTACCTACTCCTTTAGAATTGCAGTCTAATGTCATTATTGACTATAAGGCCTGGTAGGGGAGAACAATTCTCCTAAATAAATTTACAGTTTACCGCCTATAATCTCAATTGTCAATTTAAAAAAAACGTGAGAATATCTCGTTCAGAGGCCACGTCGTCGGAGATAGAGATACAAGGTATCAAAGATACAAGAATGCGAACAGAATAACAGTGGAGATTTTAGCAAGATCTCTATTGGGTCTTCAGAGAGCAAGGTAATAAATTATGTGAGGCTACGACGCACACCTCATAAAGGATACCGGTATTCACCTGGTATAGAAGACTAACCAATTGTCTTATGTCGGGTTTTATTCTTATGCAAATGCAACATTATGTAATGTTCGCAGACTTACCTGTAGGCCGATATTGAAGGCAAATAAGAGAATTGTGTATTATGATTTGAGGTGTTGAAATGAGTTTCAAAAAAGAGGGCATGCACTCAGGAAAGAAAGTAAGAAATTTACATACAAACGAAAGGAAATTGAAAACGGCAATTTCATTAGCTGCAAACGTTTTGAACATTCTTCAAATGACTTCAAATGTCAATGCCAGCAAAATTTTATATCCTCGCTGTTTCCGACAGATTGACCGAGGTAAAACTATACAAACTTATTGTTCATGCATAAATTCTGATGGACTCAACTTCAGGAAGAACGTGTTTTATTCCAAGAATAGGATGGAAACAAGTATTTTGTTTTGTCTTTTGAATACACGAGATCATCTGCACGTGTGATCGGACGTCTCTATGAGATACTGTACATACTATAAAAAGAAGCCAATTTTATAATACCGGTACCTGTTATGATTCTGTAGAATTGACGTGTATGCAACATGGAATGTGTACTTTTTCCCGTAAGATACAAATAATAACATGTTCATTTTAAATTTCCAATTACATTTTACATTCTAATTGTGACTGTCGAAGACAGGCTTACACACTGGTGCCTATATAATACCCGAGAGAATTACGGTGCGACAACCTGAAAGTAACATAGGCAGAACCCTGAGATAAGACGTAGATGTACTATAATCTCTGCCACCTGCCTGCTTGTTCTGCGTTATCTCATTCGTCACTTGGCCGAGAGTTACGCGCACAATATGTCATTATAAAAAGCTCGAGGATAAGCTTAATAATACAAAACATACGTAGGTACAGACTAACTTCCCACAGCGGACAAGATCGATTCCCGACTGAGGCGCAAGCCACGTGCCACGTCATTCTGCGAACAATGCGGTACTCTCCTCCACCTCACACAACCCTCCTACCCTTTCGCGTAGTAAAATCGACTGGGCGTGAAGAGCAGTCCACGAGACTAGCAAGAAGAGACCAGACCCTGCGTCCAACCAATTTGTGCGGGCTTCAATGTACCTTTTGGGGGACACTCGACAGAATTTGTGCATGAACAATAAGTTTGTATAGTTTTACCTCGGTCAATCTGCCGGAAACAGCGAGGATATAAAATTTTGCTGGCATTGACATTTGAAGTCATTTGAAGAAGGTTCAAAACATTTGCAGCTAATGTAATTGTCGTTTCCAATTTCCTTTCGTTTGTATGTAAATTTCTTATTTTCTTTCCTGAGTGCATGCCCTCTTTTTTGGAACTCATTTCAACACCTCAAATCATAATACACAATTCTCTTATTTGCCTTCAGTATCGGCCTACAGGTAAGTCTGCGAACATTACATAATGTTGCATTTGCATAAGACTAAAACCCGACATAAGATAATTGGTTAGTCTTTCTATACCAGGTGAATACCGGTATCCTTTATGAGGTGTGCGTCGTTGCCTCACATAATTTACCACCTTGCTCTCTGAGGACCCAATAGAGATCTTGCTAAAATCTCCACTGTTATTCTGTTCGCATTCTTGTATCCTTGATACCTTGTATCTCTATCTTTATCTCCGACGACGTGGCCTCTGAACGAGATATTCTCACGTTTTTTAAAAATTGATATTTACTTATTTATGTGGACTTCTCGTAAAGAAACTGATGTATCAAATCACTTTCTTACTGGTCTAGCTAGCAGCTTTGGTGGATTAGAAGCAGATTGTTTACTCTTGATCCCAACTTCACGGGTTTCATCAAGTACCAGACTGTACCTTACATAAGGTCACGACCGCTTTCTTCCTATTCCTAGGACTTTCCTATCCCATCGTCGCAATAAGATCTATCAGTGTCGGTGCGACGTATAACATGTTAGATCCGCAACCTAATAATTTCCGAAAAAATGATTAATCCCTGATTCCAAAGCATCGCATATACATTTGGAGAGTTACAACGCAATCAGCCGGAGCGGTGGCCGAGTGGTCACCGTACTTGTAGGCGAACCCCGACGGCGTGAGTTCAAGTCTCATTGCAGCTACATTCTTGTACAAAATAATGTATTATTTGAGCAAACGTAAAGATAAAAATGCGAACAAAAACATTACGCAAACTGCAGTACATTTTATTTTCTACATGAAATTAATATAGGCCTAAACGTTCTCACAGTTACTGCTGAGGTAGTTACTCGTCAGTTCGTTTTAAGTCATCGAGCATGCTACTTAACTCGACTTAGTAACAACTAGATATTACACATGGAATGATTCACTCACCGTAGCTCACTGTAGTGATCGATGACTTACAACGAACTGACGAGTAACTATCTTCCTGGCCGTTTCCAATTCACCGGAGAGAGAGAGAGAGAGAGAGAGAGAGAGAGAGAGAAAGAGAATATCCAGCAACTATAAGAACCCTCTGTTGTGTAGACGTCAGTGTGATTAGCTGCCACCCCCGGAGGTTCGGGTTCGATTCCCGGGTCTACCACGACATTTGAAAAGTGGTGAGAGGGCTGGAACGGGGTCCACTCAGCCTCGGGAGGTCAAAGTGGTTTTCTGTGGTTTCCCACTAACTTAAGGCCACGGCCGTTTCCTTTACTATTCTTTGTCAATCCCCCCCTCCATCTTCCCATCACCCACAAGGCTCCTGTTTTTGTTCAAAGTTTATGGATTTGAGTTTTAAAATGTGAGAAATAGACGACTTTAAGTAACCCAATGTAAATGGCAAAAATTAGCATAAAATTAGTGTAAAATGAACTTCAGAATCTCTTAATCTGATCATGATAAAACAACAGAATAATTTAACATTGCTAGAGATAATTCTTTAAAAAATTATTTCTAGTGTATATGACCTACATCCTCACAATTCTTTCTTAATCCGTTTACCCTCCAGGGTTGGTTTCTCCCTTGGACTGTCGAAGACAGGCTTACACACTAGTGCCTATATAATACCCGAGAGAATTACGGTGCGACAACCTGAAAGTAACATAGGCAGAACACTGAGATAAGACGTAGATGTACTATAATCTCTGCCACCTGCCTGCCTCTGTGAATTTACTAAACGTCGCCACAATCCTCGATTTGCAACTATAGTTGTGGCCTTATTTAGTTCTATACCTCTTATCTTTAAAGCGTTAGAAACCGAGTCTAACCATCGTCGTCTTGGTCTACCTCTACTTCTCTTACCCTCCATAGTAGAGTCCATTATTCTCCTAGGTAACCTATCCTCCTCTATTCGCCTTACATGACCCCACAACCGAAGCCGGCTTATGCATATAGCTTCATCCATCGAGTTCATTCCTAAATTAGCCTTTATCTCCTCATTCCGAGTACCCTCCTGCCATTGTTCCCACTTGTTTGTACCAGCAATCGTTCTTGCTACTTTCATGTCTGTTACTTCTGACTTATGAATAAGATATCCTGAATCCACCCAGCTTTCGCTCCCGTAAAGCAAAGTTGGTCTGAAATCAGACCGATGTAAAGATAGTTTCGTCTGGGAGCTGACTTCCTTCTTACAGAATACGGTTGATCGCACCAGCGAGCTCACGGCATTAGCTTTACGACACCTTGATTCAATCTCTCTCACTATATTACTATCCTGGGAGAACACACAACCTACATACTTGAAATTATCGACCTCTCCTAAGCTTTGTATCACCAATCTGACATTCAATTCTGTTGAATTTCTTACCTACTGACATCAATTTAGTCTTCGAGAGGCTCATTTTCATACCATACTCATTGCACCTATTTTCCAGGTTCCAAGATATTACACTGCAGGTTTTCGGCACAGTCCGCCATTAAGACGAAATCGTCAGCATAGGCCAGACTGCTTACTACATTTCCACCTAACTGAATTCCTCCCTGCCATTTTATACCTTTCAGCAGATGATCCATGTAAACTACGAACAGCAAAGGTGAAAGATTACAGCCTTGTCTAACCCCTGTAAGTACCCTGAACCAAGAACTCATTCTACCATCAATTCTCACTGAAGCCCAATTGTCAACATAAATGCCTTTGTTTGATTTTAATAATCTACCTTTACTTCCATAGTCCCCCAGTATAGAGAACATCTTTACCCTCGGTACCCTGTCATATGCTTTCTCTAGATGTACGAAACATGAACACAACTGCCTATTCCTCTCGTAGCATTTTTTCAATTACCTGGCGCATACTGAAAATCTGATCCTGACAGCCTCTCTGTGGTCTGAAACCCCACTCGTTTTCATACAACTTCCTCTCAACGACTGATCGCACCCTCCCTTCCAAGATGCCAGTGAATACTTTGCCTGGTATACTAATCAATGAGATACCTCGATAGTTGTTGCAATTCTTCCTGTTCCCTTGCTCATAGATAGGTGAACTTACTGCTTTTGTCTAATCTGACTGAAGGTACCTTACCAACACTCCATGCTAATTTTACTACTCTATGAAGCCATTTCATCCCTGCCTTCCCACTATACTTCACCATTTCAGGTCTAATTTCATCTATTCCTGCTGCCTTATGACAATGGAGTTTATTTACTATCCTTTCCACTTCCTCAAGCATAATTTCACCAACATCATTTTCCTCCTCCCCATGAGCTTAGCTGTTCCCAACACCACCATGATGATTTCCTTTTACATTGAGAAGATGTTCAAAATATTCCCTCCACCTCTCCAGTGATTTCCTGGGATCTATTATGAGTTCACCTGAATTATTCAAAACACTGTTCATTTCCTTTTTCCCTCCCTTCCTAAGATTCTTTATTACTGTCCAGAAAGGTTTCCCCTGTTGTTTGACCTAGCCTTTCCAGGTTATTACCAAAATCTTCCCATGACTTCTTTTTTGATTCAACAACTATTTGTTTCGCTCTGTTTCTTTCATCTACGTACAAATCCCTATCTGCCTCGGCCCTTGTTTGGAGCCATTTCTGATAAGCTTTCTTTTTAAGTTTACAAGCTGCTCTCACTTCATCATTCCACCAAGATGTTCGCCTTTTCCCATCTTTACGCACAGTTGTTCCTAGACATTCCCTTGCTGTTTCTACTACAGCATCCCTGTATGCCACCCATTCGCATTCTATATCCTGAACCTGCTTACTGTCTACTGTTCGAAACTTCTCACTAATAATATCCATGTACTTCTCTCTAATTTCCTTGTCCTGGAGATTTTCTACCCTTATTCTTTTTCAGACATATCACTTTCTCTACCCTAGGCCTAGAGATACTTAGTTCACAACAGATCAGATAGTGGTCTGTATCATCGAAAAAATCGTACATTCCTAACAGATTTCCTGAATTCGAAGTCAGTTAAGATATAGTCTATTATGGATCTGGTATCCCTAGCCTCCCATGTATAGCGGTGAACAGCCTTATGCTTGAAGAATGTATTCGTAACAGCTAAACGCATACTAGCAAAGAAGTCCAGCAAACGCTTCCCATTCCCATTAGCTTCCATATCTTCCCCACATTTACCAATCACCCTTTCGTATCCTTCCGTTCTATTCCCAACTCTCGCATTGAAATCGCCCATTAGCACTATTCTATCCTTGCTGTTGACGCTGACCACGATGTCACTCAATGCTTCATAAAACTTGCCAACTTCATCCTCATCTGCACCCTCACATGGTGAATATACGGAGACAAATCTAGTCTTAATTCCTCCAACTGACAAATCTACCCACATCATTCGCTCATTTACGTGCCTAACAGAAACTATGTTGCGTGCAATGGTATTCCTGATAAAGAGCCCTACCCCAGACTCTGCCGTTCCCTTTTTAACACCCGTCAAGTACACTTTATAATCTCCTATCTCTTCCTCGTTATCTCCCCTTACCCGAATATCACTTACTCCTAGCACATCCAGATGCATTCTCTTTGCTGACTCAGCCAGTTCTACTTTCTTTCTTCCATAAGTCCCATTAATATTGATAGCTCCCCATCGAATTCCATTTCGTTCGGCAAGTTGTTTCCAAGGAGTTCCTCGCCTATCAAATGGGAGTGGGACTTCGTTACTCCCATAGGTCCGAGGCTTGCTTAAAATGTTCTGAATTCATGAAGCAGGATGCTACCCTACTTGCACATAGTCCAAGTGAGGATCTCTCCTCTAACGGGTTATGGACCACCCGTGAATTGTATAGTTCTAGTCGCCTGAGCACAAGGAGGGCCATGACTCAGAATATGTCCGAGATGCCCATTCCCATTCCATAGCGACTGGTATCCCGATTCTCAGGACCACTTACTAGGCCACTCAGCCGTTTCCCATGGTTCACGAACTAGGACGTGACTACAGTGACCCACAACATTAATCATGCAGGATAAGTAAACTCGTGTCCTCATCCCGATGTGGTGCAGCTCTTTTCAGGCATACCTCCATTGGAGGTGAGCGGCATGTACCATTTCAACCACATACCAGCCCTCCTGCCATTCTTAAATTTCTGGCAGTACCAGGAATCGAACCCGGGCCTCCGAGGACGGCAGCTAATAACACTAACCGTTACGCTACGGAGGCGGACATCATGCAGGATAAAACTGATGGACGTAGTGGTCGAAGGAAACGCTCTTGGCTGATGAACTTAAGGGATTGGACAGGACTAGATTCGGATCGAATGATGAGGACAGACGAACATCGTGCAGACTTCGCTGTGGTCGTAGCCAACCTTCAGTAATGGAGAAGGCACTCGAAGAAGGTTTATGTATTGAGAAATAAACGGCTGTAGCCAGTGGGAAAGAAGCCACTACAACATTTTCAATATTGAAATCACATAGAACAACTTGAGGAATACAAGTCATATAACTCGCCCACCACCCAAGTTCACGGATGTAGCCAAGCTGGCCTAATTTTCTATGCTGGCTTTGGCTTTAATGACCTGCACCGGACTGGTACGACCATTTTGCAACAGACGTTCCTAAGCGCACGAATACTGTAATGATGGAAACAAAATCTTTATGTAATAACCTTAAAGAGTTTTCTACTAAAAACAGTCGTCAAAACTTAGAAAGTGCCTCTATGGCGTTAGTGATCCTCTTAAAACCATAGGAGACTGATTGATTATAAGAGAGCCAATCTCGTAACACGACAAGTCTTAGGGTGTTGCTCCAACACCAAGACAAGGTCAGAGGGCTGCAGACGTGTTAAGTATTCGATAATGGAATCGATCTCTGCGAAAGACGATAGCTTTTCAAGACGGTTTAAATGCTTACATCTCATTAAAGAAATCCTGCAGGACAAAATTCTTCAAATCTACAGCAACTGAAGTGACGTTAAACAAATATTATTATGCTCGGTGTTGACCCTTATCGTTGGGATATTTTACTATCCATACTTGTACTAATCTAAAGTGTAATGTGTTTTGAAACAATTTCCAACTTGAAAGGCATGAAGTCTATTGTTCTTGGAACGTGGGTTTACCAAGGAAAGGTATATAGAAATTCCGAGCCTGCCTCTTACCCGGATAATTTATCACAACAATCAGAACCTGCTATGGAGGGTACTGCAAGAGATGATTCAAAAATAACCCATAGGAAGCTAGTAAATTTTTCATTGTAAAATATTTAAATTTAAATACAGTTCAGTACAGAATTTATGATGCCGTTTTGTCCATCAGATGGCGATATTAAGCCTTAAAGCAGACGCGAAAGGAGTAGGCTATGTGCAGGTGTTTCATCCTCTCCCAGTCTCATCATTATAATCCCACGACCAGACGCGCAGGTCGCCCGTTGGCGTCAAATGGAAAGATCACCAGGCGAGCAGTGTGTAGTGTGACAGTAATTATTAGGGCTACGATGTGGGTAGCTGCCCGGGACTTGAAATTAAGTACTAATCCAGAATTTTCCTGGGGAAGATGGAATATCTACATGTCATCGCACACTCCAAGCACTAGAAGACATACGATAAATAAATAAATAAATAAATAAATAAATAAATAAATAAATAAATAAACCGATAACGACATGAGTATATTCCAATGCTTGGAGAGGAATAATGATCTAACATTCTGTCGACCGAGGATTATTCCTGAAAAGCTATATAGTTATACGTCACATCGACACAGAAAGGTCTTATCGTGACAATGGGATGGGCAAGACCTAGGAGTGGGAAGGAAGCAGCCGTGACCTTAAGGTACAGTCCCAGCATTTGCATGACGTGAAAATGGGAAACCACGGAAAACCATCTTCTGGGCTGCCGACAGTGGGGTTCGAACCCACTATCTCTCTGATGCAAGCCCACGGCTCCGCGCCCCTAACCGCAATTCGCCCGGTAGATCTATTATTTAGGATACATAGAGGTTGGGAGTGTTCCAATACAAAACATGAATTTTGATAAGCATTCATACTTTTAAGCTGAATTATCTCAATACAAGTTCCCTGTGGGGATCAGTGGCAGTGTCTCGAACTCCGGATCCCTACGGATTTTTGAAGGGCGGCTTAAAGTACATTCGACACTGCATGCCGTATGGTGTCAGCATATAAAAGATCTTAAGTGACACATTTGGTCTTTACTCGACAAAATTAACTAAAACACAGCCTCATTCGCCTAACAGAGGTCTGGTTAACTCTGCAATCTGGTAGAATAATACAAAACGACGAACTTGACGCGCAGGTAGCCTAAATAGTGTCTTACTCAAATGTCTACACACGGTAGCTAAGGCCATATTATTATTATTATTATTATTATTATTATTATTATTATTATTATTATTATTATTATTAATGTCGTCAACAACGTCATAATTTTAAAAATGTGATCTTTGGACTGAATACGTTTTCTTTCTAAGGCCATGATTTGCAGTCTAGTTTCATTTAGAAGTTTCCAGGATGCCTTTTGTTCAACTACCAACTTTCGTGCCAACCACTTCAGTAGATACTTGGACAGAGAGACAAGAAGGCAACTGAAGGTAGAACGATCATCATATACCACGTCCCGTGTTAAAATAAAACACGAGGTATTAGCCGAAGATTCTAAATGCACATAGTTTTATTAATAGAAGATCAAATACCAAACTAGAGTTTCTTCGCATCAAACTTGAATCACTAGATCCGCTCCTTAACACAATAACACTAAATTTGAAAATTCCGCCATATTTCATCATAAGACATTCTCTGTCTCAATAATACAGAGGATAAACATAACGTTAATTACGCCATGAATAACCGTGTTTAAGGGCATACTAATTCAGAAAATAATACGTAAATATGCCTTGTTATCTTACATCAAAACCTCTTAAGTTTAAAACACAGGAGGATATTTTTAGTGGAGAATGGCCATGGAACACGAAACTTTTGCATATACTTAATAGTAATTAAGTAGAAAACACGACTCCTTGTAACATAATCAATACGCTCGCGTGCGATAGAACACTCGGAATGCAGATGTGACTTACCAGTCAACTCCTAGCGTTCTCTCGAAGCAATACAAGCTAATAAAATGCCATAGGTACTGAATACACCGCTGTATTTAGAACTGTTCGTGTAATGATAAATTTGCAATGAGAAAACCAACATCTTTACAGATTTTACTACTACCACTACTACAATGGTGTGTTCCATTTTGCTAAGAATATTACCGGGCGAGTTGGCCATGTGGTTAGGTGCGCACAGCTGTGAGCTTGCATCCGGGAGAGAGTGGGTTCGAACCCTTGTCAAAATTAATATGTAGGCTAAATTGTAAATGGAATATTAAAATTTGCATCTTAAGGGTAAATAAAATATATACTTTCCATTTACATACATCTCAATTGTACACGATCATGATATGTATTATTAAATTACCTTAAGAACCACATTGAGCATACTGAATGGGAACTGTTCTTTGGCGTCTACTGTATCGATAAGGGAACTCTTGAGAAAGCTACATAGTTGTTCATGGCTAAACACCGAAATGAATATACGTAAAGTGTATCCCTGTGGCTTGCTGATTGTGTTAGAGAAGGCTGGATTTAGAGGCTTGCACATAGGCCTTCCGTGTAACTCGAAGCCTACTGTATAACTCCAATTTTAGATTTCGTTTTTTTTTTTTTTTTTTTTTTTCAGGTTCCTTAGCTTCTCTTCAATCGCTACACATGTTAACAACGCCGGAGAGTGAATTTTGTCCCGCACGAGCTTTTCATGATCCGGAAGTCAACAATTTGGAGTTATAGCATTTAGATACCCGAAAATGCCACCGACAACACGGGGATTAACTGTCTATAAAAAAAAGTACAACCACATGCGCGACTAATGAGGCTTTTAGGTAGATCTTCGATACATTAAATGTTTAGACTAAATAATTATCTTCATGGGGGGAAAAAGAAAGCTACTGGTAAACACACACACTTGGAAAAAGGGAAAATTTATTTTCGTGAGTTCCCAATTTTCACACCAGGCAAACTGTACCTTAATTAAGGCCACGGACGCTTCCTTTCCAGTCCTATACTAGCGTCGCCTTAAGACCTGTCGTCGAAAATCTAGTGCGCCATTAAAACACCGAGCGACCGAGCAAGTTGGCTGCGTATATACATACTGTATACATGTATTTATTTGAATAGGCCTATTTGTCCAATACACACTTTGCGTAGTGTTCCATGTTTGAAAGATTGCGAGCAGCATTTAGGGCGATATGTTACGAATGTTCTCGTTTTAAAACCATACTTGTTATTTGCAATTTGTTTTACGTCGCTTCGACAAAGACAGATCTCATGAAGACGACAGGACTAGAAATGGGAAATAAATAACGGTGGCCTTAAGGTAGAGCCCTAGTATATGCCTGGTGTGCAAATGGGAAAAAAGCCGGGCTGAGTGGCTCAGACGGTTGAGGCGCTGGCCTTCTGACCCCAACTTGGCAGGTTCGATCCTGGCTCAGTCCGGTAGTATTTGAAGGTGCTCAAATACGTCAGCCTCGTGTCGGTAGATTTACTGGCACGTAAAATAACTCCTGCGGGACAAAATTCCGGCACCTCGACGTCTCCGAAAACCGTAAAAGAGTAGTTAGTGGGACGTAAAGCAAATATTATTATTATTATTATTATTATTATTATTATTATTATTATTAAAATGGGAAAAGCATACAAGTGTGCCCCTGTAATGGCAAAATGTAGATAAATATCTGTATATGACTAGCGAAGACCCCTGTGGATGGGGGCGGTAGAATAACACTCACGGTACCCCCTGCCTGTCGTAAGAGGCGACTAAAAGGGCCCCAGGGGCTCTTAACTTGGGAGCGTGAGTTAGCGACCACGAGGACCTTAGCTGAGTCCTGGCATTGCTTCCACTTGTGCCAGGCTCCTCACTTGCATCTATCCTATCCGACCTTCCGTGGTCAACTCTTGTTCTTTTCCGACTCCGACGCTATTAGGTTTCCGAGGGCTAGGGAGTCTTTCATTTTCACGCCCTTCGTGGCCCTTGTCTTTCTTTGGCCGTTACCTTCATTTTTCGAAGTGTCTGATCCCTTCCATTTTTTCTCTCTGATTAGTATTATATAGAGGATGGTTGCCTAATTGTACTTTCTCTTAAAACAGTATCCACCACCACTCTAGCGAAATAAGAAATGGCGTATGGCTTTTAGTGCCGGGAGTGTCCGAGGACAGGTTCGGCTCGCCGGGTGCAGGTCTTTTGATTTGAAGCCCGTAGGCGACCTGCGCGTCGTGATGAGGATGAAATGATGATGAAGACGGCACATACACCCAGCCCCCGTGCCAGCGAAATTAACCAACGAAGGTTAAAATTCCCGACCCTGCCGGGAATCGAACCCGGGACCCCTGTGGCCAACGGCCAGTACGCTAACCACTTAGACATGGAGCCGGACACTAGCGAAGAAATCTCAATCGAACCAGGGGTCTCAGCGTAAGAGATAAGTTAGCTATCTCTAGAAAGCGGAGCAGGTTGTATTTCTGTATCGCCACATATTTCAGTTCAGGAGTCCTAGTTTACAGATAAAATACCTAGAATTGAACTAGACTGGAGTATTATTTTTCGCACACACAAGTCGGCAACCAGACGAAAAGCGCTAAGCTGATGCATCCGAAGTATACGGCCATCACAGTTGCGGAGTCGATGATTGGTCCAGCGCGGAGCCCAGCTTTGTCAATGGGATGTAGAGGAGGGTGGTACGGTAAGATTGGGTCAGTCGCTCCGCTCAAGGTCAGACCACGAGTCAGCTGCTTACTTACGAGCTTGTTTGCTGCTAGCTCGCTTGCTCAAGTTGTCCCAACAAAAAAGTGCATCATCAACCAACCTCTCACGCTACGCAGCACCATTCATCCCGTTCGCTCAACTCCAGTACTCTGCTTCCCAAGCCTTCCATTGACTAAGCGCGCAGCACAAAACCATTCCTCGTATGAGCAAGTACTCGAGTACCCGTTATACTACGGGAGATGTAAACGAATGTATTTGATTAAACGTGCATGGAGAGAAATCGATGAAGAAAGTGGAACTGCAGAAAAGAAAAATGCAAATACACAGTGGTGTACACGAAGGGGTTACGGGTGGAGGTGGGGTGGAAGGTCCCGGGTTTAAACCCCCCCCCCCTCCTTCCAGTGAAAGTTGGAACTACTCCTTAAAAAAAAATTGAAACAGAAAACAATTTATCGCTCGTGAGCTGCGACAGTGGAGAGAGAAAATAATAATAATAATAATAATAATAATAATAATAATAATAATAATAATAATAATAATAATAATACACTCTCCAGCATTGCATATTAGTCTACTTTCCGGTAGTAACACCGGCATATCTTGCAGTTAAATGGCAAAAGTGCAGCTGTTGCATTCTCTGCTTTGTTGTTTAAATTGGCTGCAACACAGACACTTCTCAGTTTGCACCAGAAGCTCGGCAGTCGCGTAATTCATTCTATTCATCAATAGTGAACCATTGTAAAATGTGCCAGTGTTGCAGAAGAACTTTATTTTATTATAATTTTTTTTTTTTTTTTTTTTTTTTTGCTATTTGGTTTACGTCGCACCGAGACAGATACGTCTTATGGCAACGATGGGATATGAAAGGCCTAGGAATTGGAAGGAAGCGGCCGTGGCCTTAATTAAGGTACAGTCCCGGCCTGGTGTAAAAATGGGAAACGAAGGAAAACCATATTCAGGGCTGCCGGCAGTGGGGCTCGAACCCACTATCTCCCGATTACTGGATACTGGCCGCACTTAAGCGACAGCAGCTATCGAGCTCGGTAAGAACTTAATTACGGTATTGTCTGAGGTCAAGAAAAGTTAAAAACATTTATCTCAGAACTTTCTTTTTGAGTTGTGCCACTACTATACCCCAAAAGCGATATAATAAATATTATTAATTGAATCTCTCATTTCCTCACATTCAAGGTTACACCTGCGAACAAAGATAACAACAACCTATTTTTTTTAACTAATAAATAAAATTCAACATTCCAAACACACTGTCTATGAATGCTGAAAGTATAAATCCGACTTGTTGTAAATGTTTTATCGAACCTGTATTGGGTTTATATACAGGGTTATTCACCTAAGATGTTACACGGAAATAACTCCTAAACCATTAAAGATATCGGCATTATGTTTTCATATTCGTAAACGGTACCCAGGGACTTGTAAAATAACGTGCTACTTCTTCTCTCATAGGGTGATGAATAACCGAGATATTGATACTAACTCCATATTCTTAAATGGAACGGCAGGATTGCATACATCTGGCCTAAAAGTTCAACTGCGTACAAATTCAACTATCTAAGTATTTTCAAAATCGGACAGTTACTTTTCGAGATATCAGTAAGAACGCATTTGGACTTTTGCGTGCCGCATCAGTCAGCGTATGGTCGGCCAAGGACGTATTGGCACTCAAGCTCTTTCCTGACATTGATTCCAGCCATAGAACGGATACCAGGCATGTACTGTAAACTATCGTACACATAATGTGATGAACCCTAACATACCATGGGTGTGTAACGTTATTGTACGACTGGCGAACACACAACGGGGAAGGGAGATTATTCGGACATTATTCATTTCTCTTTTCTAGAAGGAGCTCTTCCGGTGTCCTCTATTATGTTTATTTCGTAATTCATACAGTAGTATGTACTGTACACTCAAACCAGTGACAATTATAGCTTTCGTTATGTTCCGTTGAAGTCAAAGTAATTATTTTATTCCTTTTAACCCTGACAGTAGCACGTCTATAAATATCGCTTTAGTTACACCACACGTCTCGAAGTTACGTTAAAGTTACCAGACGGAATGACCAAGGAATAGAGGTGGTGGAGGGAATACCTCTCCCCTCCTTATGAGGACTAGATGGCATTCATTCGCACAACACGTCAGAAAATCGTATGGTGTAATTGTCAGGGTTAAAAACAGCACACCTCCCTGTCCTGTCATGAGTTCTCCTGTCATACACACTTTTCAAAACCCATCACATGTGTACGATATGCTTACATTCCTGGTATCCATTCTGTGGCTGGAATCACACCCAAGAACCTGCTTGCACGTCAATATGTCCTTGCCCGACTTCACGCTGTCTGATGCGGCATGCAAAACAGCGCATTCTGTTCTTATTGATATCTCAAAAACTAACAGTCCGATTTTGAAAATACTTACATATATGAACTTGTACGCAGTTGAACTTTTAGACCAGCTGTATGAATTTGTGCCGTTCTATTTAAAAATATGAAGTTATTATCAATATCTTGGTTATTAATCACCCCATGAGAATACGTAGCACATTATTTTACAAGCTCCTGGGTAACATTTACGAATACGAAAACAGAATGCCGATATCCTTAACGGTTTAACAGTTATTTCCGTGTAATATCTTAAGTGAATAACCCTGTATATTACACAATAAACGTGTAGTCCTTGCTTAGACCAGCTGCTAAATAACTGCAAAGGATGCACCACACCTTGACGAAATTTTACGTAGGCCACTGCATAATAGGGGTCTAATTATGGCTCAATTTTTTCTTCATTTGTATGATGATGTTGTTTAAAGTGGCCTAACAGCTCGGTCATCGGCCCCGATGGTACAAGGTGCAACGAAATGAAACTATCATTAAAACTTGAAAATGTATCCACTGACTAGAATCTAAAACGAATGATGATGAATAAATTGCCATGAATCAAAAAAAAAAAAAAAACAGTGGATCCGATTCACAAAACCTTATTTTCAGGGATGATAGTACTAATCACTGGTAAAGAAGAACCATGATGTTTCTCCTGTAGTATGTTAGGGCTAATCACAGGTAATGTAGAACCAGGATATATCACACATAACGGCACTACTCACAAGCAACGTAGACCCATGATGTTCCTCACATAGAGGTACTAATCACGGGCGCCGGCTAGATCCGTGGTGTTCCTCATAGAGTGATACTAATCACAGGCCACGTAGACTCATGGTGTTGCTCGCCTACTGGTACTCATCACAGGCTACGTATACTTATGGTGTTGCTCACATAGTGGTACTAATCATAGGCAATGTAGACCCACGGTGTATCACACATTATGGCACCACAGGCACATGGTGTTCTTCATATAATGGTACTACTCCCATAATGATCCTCCCCCGATGATAATCACAGACCAAGCTGGAAACAGTTCCTCAGGTAGTAGTGATTACTGCTCTAAGAGGGAACACGAGCAGACACATGTAGTAGTACTAACGGCAAGTAACGTCGACCCATGGTGTTCATAGCGTAATGGTACTAATCACATATGGCTTCATGGTTCCAAAAGTATCATCGCTTGGTCGCACCTTTTATTCGCATCTTACAGCAGAGTGGGGATACCGTGGGTATATTCTTCATCTGCATCCCCCACCCACACAGCATTTTCCTTCATTTTAAAACAGTATATAATGTTCATAAATGCATTCAAGGAATTATAGCATAAGGATGAATGATCTATTAGTGCAATAGTTTAATGATATACAGCCTAAATTCAAGGAAGCAGAGATCTCTAAGCAATGTTTTACCGAATTTCTTATAATATTAGACAAACCAAGAGAAACTGTACAATGGTATCTTCTTCCTTCTACCACGGATACACCATATCTCTGACGCCGTCAGTAGTTTTCCTTATGTTTCAGAATAGCAGGTTCGATCCTGGCTGAGGTCAGTGTCATTTGAAAGTCGCTGGCTTCTAGCGCGTTAAAGAATTGTGGAACAAAACAACACCTCGTTGTCTCTTACAATCTATAGCAACTGAAATATCATCATCATAATCAACATCACTTAAAGAAGAATAAAGGACCGGGCGAGTTGGCCGTGCGCGTAGAGGCGCGCGGCTGTGAGCTTGCATCCGGGAGATAGTAGGTTCGAATCCCACTATCGGCAGCCCTGAAAATGGTTTTCCGTGGTTTCCCATTTTCACACCAGGCAAATATGCTGGGGCTGTACCTTAATTAAGGCCACGGCCGCTTCCATCCAACTCCTAGGCCTTTCCTATCCCGTCGTCGCCATAAGACCTATCTGTGTCGGTGCGACGTAAAGCCCCTAGCAAAAAAAAAGAAGAATAAAGGAAAAGTTCATGTTAAGGAAATTTACGATTGTTATTATTAATGGACACAAGAAATTTAGACAGCAGGCATTTTTGGTGGAAAATCAACTTGGGGAGGGGGGAGAGGAGTAGTTGAATTCTTTTTATGAGGACTCATATAACTTATCTCAAAAAATGAAAAATGTTACTGCCGTGGTAATTGGTTCTTTATAAATGAAGAAACACGTATTTTTGTTTTCGGGAAATTCACTTAAGGGGGTGAAGGAATTGAAAAATATTAGTTGAATTATTTGTATGAGGATACTAATATCTAAAAAAAAAACAAAAAAACTAAAGATGCTACAGACATAAAAATTGGTATTTGGAACTTCCTTTAAAAATAAACACTCAATGTTTGTGATGTCCCCAGCATCCCTGCAATTCACACACCACACATAACACTATCCTCCACCACAATAACACGCAGTTACCTACACATGGCAGACGTCGCCCACCTTCGTCGGAGGGTCTGCCTTACAAAGGCTGCGCTCGGCTAAAAATAGTCGTAATAATTGTATTTGTACAAGACTATTCATGAATATAATGAATTTATTGTAACGTACATACGCGTTATACAGGTTCTTTCCATTCCACTCTGAAAATATTTGATACAATTATGAATACTAGTTAAGAGTTGCAACCAGTACCCACGGAATAATTCATTTTAAAATGTACTTGAATTACGAGCTGTTGGTAAATAGTATTGAAATCGAAATCGACTTTCAACCCATTAGGTCGTGTTACATTTAGTACGTGTTGAAGAGATGTTAAGTAACTTAGCAACTGTTAGTAACTGTACTTAGCAATGTGAAATCGGGAGGTTGTGGTTTCGGATCCCACTGGTGTCTGGTTGGCCATTTTTTGTTCCGTACTTAACATTACGCCTTTTTGGAATAATCTAGAGCTATTCAGAAAGTTTTAAAAAAAGTATATAAACCAAAACGTTTCAGGACCTCCGGAACAATGATGAATTTTCAAGAATTCTCTATAACCTTCCGAACGAAATAAGAAAAATTCTTGAAGGTTTCAGGAAAAATATTTTAGGATGCGCTAGAACTTCCAAAACATTCAATAACTTTCTGAAACGTCTGGTCAAACCTATATAAGAATTTGCCTAGGGCAAAGAATTCAGTTGTCGTTTGCAGTGTGGTTGAGCCATATAGAGATAAAAGGGAAATACACTGTCTCTCATATAAATTAAGACCGTCGAAGCGGTGTTTTTACTCTCCGATACGTAAGCTGCAGTATGGGAGGCACGCGGATGCTCTTAACCTTGCAAGCAAGCAGCCTGCACCTCGTAAGCATCAGTCGCTAGTCTGAATCTGAGCTGTTAACATAGTGAGACAGTTCTGATGACTGGACATTCCATATCAGTCATTAACATGCATATTATGTGTATAATATTTAAACAAGCAAAGTCATCTCCGTACAGGTCAAGAAGGCCCTTGGAGGGGTGAAAGGTAAAGGCTTCCACTGTCCGAAACCTTGGCACTTGCTGGGGTCGAGTAGTTAGCTCTACGTCCGGACGCCGTTGTCCCCACGAATTAACCACGGACTCACTTTTAGTATAGACTCAGTGAAACTCAGGGCCAAGTGCATCCCCGGAATTGGAAATCTCGTTTTTCGACTTCTTAACGGGGAATCGAACCCTTCCGGGTGAACCGAGCACGCCATTACCACCTCGGCCAGGCAGATCGGTTCTAGGATATTTCGTACCACGGACATTTCGTACCACTTGACCGGCTGATTACCTGCGAAGCGTCAGTTAATGACTTTCAAATATTTAGGAGAGGACATTCCGTACCACTTGAGAGAGTGAGAAGTATTGCGAAGTAAAAATGATACCCTAATGAATGTATTCATTTGTATATCCATTGTCTACTAGTGGCGCAGAAGCCTTCGCACGGAGTGACCACTACTGATGTTAACTTTCCGTCGGGCGCAACTGATTTGACTGGTACACGTGTTAATTTTTATCTCGTAATCGTCATTCGTAGGGGACCTACCTTTCAGTAATTTCCTGTTTCCGCGTTACCTTCAAGCGCATATCGGCCACTTCATCAGAATATTCTTTTTACTTACTTGATACTGAAATAATGCAGTAGTTTATAACTATTCACGATAATAGTAATATTATGCATCCTTATGCTCGTCAGGCACATTGCGCCCGAACACGATGTATATTTCTATTGTTGTTGTTTGAGGATTTATACTTTAAAAAATCTACTTCCTTATGATATTTACGTAAACGTAAGTGATACGTATAGTTTAAAATGCAATTATTAAAATAATGTATAAGTTTTCTTCAGCAAATGCTGTTAATTATTTTTGTTTCTGATTTCCAAAGTGTGTCTCTAAGGCTCATTACGCCAGCTGGCGTGGAAGTGGGATTCAAATTGAACATCAAGTGGTACGGATTGTCCTGGCGTAAATATTTGGGGATTACGGGGAAAATGTTGGCAGGTAGATAACGACCGAGGTGGTACGAAATGTCCTCAAAAATCAAGTGGTACGGAATGTCCGTGGTACGAAATGTCCGGACACCAGGCAGATCCTATAAAATATCTAGGCTTGTATTCATTATTCAATAACTGATATTGAAATAACGTAACTTAAGTTACACGGTACTGGTGTTTACTAGCCTGACAGGTAGCAAAGCACGAGGACAGGAATTACCGAGAGAGGGTAAAATCCTTTTTGTTAATAACCTGCTAGTGGAAATAACGAGTGAAAGTTAGTTGGAATGTGTAAACATCCCGTCTTCTGCGGAAATGGAGTGCATCAGGATTCCGTGGAACTGTTTGAAACATGTGGTCAGTTCGAAGATGTAGTAGGGGGTCTTAAGATATGAAGCTTCCACGGTCTGCTAAATTACAATTTAGTTCTTTTCTCGGGTTCCGGATTTCGAATTCCCGAAGAATTAAGGTATCTGCTCAAGAAAGAGGAGGGAAATTAAAGACGTGGGAATCAAACACTCCCAAGGCCACCCAAACCTAATCAGTCAGAATAAGAAGAGAACAAGAGTTGTACAAGGAAGGTGGGGTATGAAAGATGAAAGTATGTAGAACATCTGCTATTCACATTTTGCTGGAGATAACCAATCTCTCACTCTGCACGTTACCCAAACAGACATGAAAATCAAGCTTAGCGACGGAAACATCAAATTAAAATTGAATCTACCAGGCTGAGTGGCTTACACGGTTAAGACACTTTCTGTGCCTTTCAATCCTCGCTCAGTCCGATGATATTGGAACGTGCTCAAATACGCCAGTCTCGTATCGATAGATTTACTGGCACGTAAAAGAACTCCTTCCTACGAGGAAAAATTCCAGCACCTCGGCGTATCCGAAAACCTTAAAAGTAGTTAATGCGACGTAAAAGCAATAGCATTATTATTATAATAGAACCTCAGGATGACTGACGTGATTGTGATCGTGAGCCACGGGAGTAATAAATTATGTAGAATCCGAACTACCAGGACGGTCAGCATTTCAAGAACTGAAATGAACCGATCGATATTGGAATTGCCAACACTTTACCAGAGGAAGAAGTGAAAACGTCGCTAGGTTATCTCGCGCGCCATAAATTCCAGTAAGTTGTACTGCCGCCAAACAACGAGCAATAAGTTTATTAACATCAACTGCTTTTGATGCTTGTTGTTTAGAGGGGCCTAACATCGAAGGTCTTCGGCTCTCAACTACTTTTAGCAGAAAATCTGAAATATAGTATTATACAGTATATAGCTTCGTAGTTCAGGCATTGGTAGGGCAAGAATTTGTGGAGATTACTTAGAAATTACGAACCAAACTAGGAAAAGAAAAATTGGCTAAGAAATAAATTCTCTCATTCAACGATAAACACTTTGGAAGTAATGGAAGGGTATTATTATTTATACGTTGCTTTACGTCGCATCGACACAGATAGGTCTTATGACGACGATGGGATAGGAACGGGCTAGGATGGAAGGAAGCGACCATGTCATGGTTATCTTAAGATGTAAAACAACGTGGTCATCGGTCCATATCGAAGAGGAAAATTGTGAAAATGGTTATAAGAAATGAGAAAAATATCGTAAAGGAAGGAAAATAGGAAACCACGGAAAATCACCTTCAGGGTTGTCGACAATGGGGTTCGAACCCAGGCAACATTAAATGCAATGGCAAAAGCCGCTATCAATATTTTTGAATGGTTATCAACCAAATGTCCGTACTAATTGTTCTTTGGAAGGGATATGGGCAAAATACATCTACTGTGGAACAGATATAGCTTTTGCTTGGAACTAAATTGCGTATGCATCTGTTATGATATAGTCTACTATCTTTCCGATAATATTCAGGCATGCTATTTTACTCAGGACGCATCTATCGGAGATGTGTGGCAATAGAAGAGATATATCACATCACAACAATGGCCAATGTAATGTTATTGTTGATAAGTTACATGAGCTCTCGCAAAGCCTTCACATTTAGTTTTCTTCCAACACTGTGACATTAGGGCATCTAATGTAAAGGAAGTCGTCCTTTCCTTCATGACTCCCTCTTGTCTTGTTCTTCAAGCGATCGTTCCTTTACGACATTTTTCTCATTTTTTATAATCATCTTCACAAGTTTCCTCGTCGATACGATATAGACCGATGACCACGCGGTTTACACCTCAAGAAAACCATGACAAAAACCATCGCCAGTTAGCACGATTGAATAATATTTCCATGTTAGCAATGCTCAGCGATGATATGGACAACGCAACATATGTCTAAATTAATGAATTCTATTATCATGGTTACGGTCAAACTGTATAAGGCATAAATAATCGCAAGTTGTATTATCTATATTTTTTAATTTTAGTACCGTGCTTTTCGACAGGACCAGTAACACAGGTGTTTAAAAATTAAATTATTATTTATAGCCTAGACTGTAGTGCCTTATTTCCCGACTTTACATACCGATTTCCATTAAATTCTGTTCATCCATTTTTTCGAGGTCCGGCTTTGATATGGAATTAGCAACAAAACTCGAAATTCATGAATATCTCTGTTATCATAGCCGGTACGGTAAAAATATATAAGACACAAATGATCGGAAATGTAATTCTGTGTAACTTTCGTTGTGAAGTATTTATCGATAGAGCCATTAATAACAGATATTTGAGAATTCAATTTCAGGCGTTCCCCTAAACTACCATTTCACTCATCGTGAATAAAATTATTTTTGCCCTAAATTGTTGTGCCTCATTCCCCGACTTTAGATACCGATTTTCATTAAATTTTCTTCAGTCATTTCTCGTGATGCGCATACACACACATACACATACACACACACACACAACACACACACACATGACGGAAAATTAAAAGCGAATTTCTTTGTTACTGTGGACACGACCGATATAGAAATACCATTCTTTTTAAATTCTGAGCAATGTACAGAAAACAATTCTTATTTCATACTGTATAGATTATACGGATCAGATGCCCCTACCCTCCCACGTGTAGCGGTGAATAGCCTTATGCTTGAAGAATGTATTCGTAACTGCCAATCCCACACTAGTACAGAAGTCCAGTAAATTATTCCCATTCCTATTATCTTCTGTATCTTTGCCACATTTACCCAACAACTTGTATCCTTCAGTTCTACTTATGGCTCTCGTATTGAAATCGCCCATTAACACTATCCTATCTTTACTGTTAACCCTGACAATGACATCACTCAGTGCTTCATAAAACTTGCCAACTTCATCCTCATCTGCACCCTCATATCGTAAATACACTCTCATCCTAATTCCTGTAACGTTTAAATCTACCCACATCATTCGCTCATTTACGTGCCTAACGAAAATTGTGTTGCGTGCAATAGTATTCCTGATGAACAGTCCTACCCCAGACTGTGTTCTTTCCCTTTTTTAACACCTGTTTAGAACGCTTTATAATCTCCTATCTCTTCTTTATCTTCTCTTACCCGAATATCACTAACTCTTAACACATCTAGACGCACCCTCTTTGCTGACTCAGCCAGTTCTACTTTATTTCTTCCATAAGCATCATTAATACTGATAGCTCCCTATCGAATTCCATTTCGTTCACCAAGTTGTTTCAAGGAGTCCTTCGCCTGTCAAATGGAAGTGGCATTCCATTACGTCTGTAGGTCCGAGGCTTGCTTAAAACGTTCTGAGCGTGCTCGGGAAAAATTCTATGAAGCAGAATGCTATCCTTCGTCCACGCAGTCTCAACGAGAATCTTTTCTCTAGCGGGTTAAGGATCACCGATGAACGTATAGTCCTAGCCGCCTGAGCACAAGGAGGGCCATGACTCAAAATATGTCCGAGATGCCCACTCTATTCCCTAGCAACTGGTATTCCAACTTTCAGGACCACTTATTATGGCACTAAGCCGTTACCCACCCACAACACGTATTTTCATAGTATTGAAAAAAAAAAAAAAAAATTGCAGAATCCAAGCTTAAACTACATGCGTTTCATATTTAATCAGTACAATGTTCTACACAGTGTCCGACTCCTCCACTGAATGGTCAGCGTTGTGGCGTAATGACTTCGGTTCCTTCGTTCCCGAGTTCGACTCTCGGCCGGGTAAGCTATTTTAGCATCTTCTGGTTAATTCGTCTGGTTTGGGGACTGGGTGTTTGTGACCGTCTTAACACACATCTGCACTTACATACAATACATTACGCTATTAATCATCAAAGAAACTTAATCGTTATAAAATATCAAAGCCATTTCTTAGTAACAGTGCTGATGTAGTTATTATTATTATTATTATTATTATTATTATTATTATTATTATTATTAACCATATACAGTCGTATCAGCACACTATTTTTTAAATTCATAACCGGTTTTCGGACACCAAGGTCCATCATCAGTGTTAGAATTTAAATATTTAATTCCACATAAGTGTGTCGTCAAAACTAGTTAAAATGAGTTTTAACATTTTTAAAAATGTAACCCTGTTGACATCTACTGTAAAATAAAAGGAAAAAACACGTGTAAAAGTATGCAAAAAATATATATAAAGCCAGTCCTTCCTATGGTATGTTCATACCTTTTAGATCATTGTAAGTTTATATTTATTTTTGGCATACTTTTACGCTTGTTTTTTCCTTTTCTTATTTTACAGTTGATGTCAACAGAGCTACATTTTAAATTTTTTTAAACACATTTTAACTAATTTTGACGACACACTTATGTGGAATTAAATATTTAAATTCTAACACTGATGATGGACCTTAGGGTCCTAAAAACGGTTATGAATTAAAAAATAGTGTGCTGATACGACTGTAGCCCTATATGATTAATAATAATAATAATAATAATAATAATAATAAAATCAAAGAAACACGCAATAGGTAATACATCTCTCCACATAGGATTGGCGTCAGAAAGGACATCCGACCGTAAAACTGCGCCTAGCTAATGCTCATTCCGACCCCAGATAACTAGGAAAAAGGCCAAGAAGAATGCTCTAGCAGTGTGCGCTTTAATTCACAATGATAGGGATATCGTGCTTCATTACCTGCTTTTCTTTTTTCCTACATGGATATTATATATTTTGTTTGAGACCACACTCTTGTGCACATATCGGTAGTCTTGGTTACATTAAAATACACATTTTAGTTCCAAGCAATAGCCATATCATCTGTCCATGTATTTTGCTGATGTTCCTAACAAAGAACTATTAGTATGAAAATTTGGTCGATAATTCAGATCTCTCGATCCTGACTTGTGCCACTGCATTCATATTTAATGCTGCGTCACCACCAACTTTTCTTTCTCCGTCGTACGTAATACAACGATCGGCGCGACGTAAAGCGAATTGTAAAATAAAATATACAACATTCAACAAAGTGTCAGACTCCTTGGCTGAATGATAAGCGTAGTGGAATAATAACTCCATTGGACTCCAGTTCGATTCTTGGCCGGGTAGGGGATAATAACCGCTTCTGATTAATTCCTCTGGCTCGGGGACGGGATATGTGTGTTCGTCTTAATGTACATTTCTTCATCTACATTGCTCCATACCACACTACCAAACACCACCGGAACACGCAAGAGAAAACACATCCCTCCACACGGGAAGGACATCCAGCTGTAAAACCGTGCCAACGCCACATGAGATGGCGACACCAATAAATAGTGGAATAGGTCAGTAAGAAGAACTGTTTCTCAATCCTATATGATTAAACTGTACGGTATATTAGAATTAGATTATCGAATGTGCATTTACCTTTACAACTATTCTGTCTTATAGTAACAAAGTAGGCCCCTCTGTGGATCAGTGGTAGAGTGTCGGCCTCCGCATCCCAAGACTGAGTTTACACTCAGCGGTGGTTGTAGGATTTTTGAAGGGGGAAAACAATCCATTCGGCACCTCACGTCGTAAAATGTCGGCATGTAAAATATATCTGGTAACACATTTGGTGTTTACCTGACAAAATTAATTGAAACTCAGCCATGGATCGCCCAACAACGATTCGTTTCTCTGTCATCTGGTAGAGTAAAACGGAACGTCCATAATGGTGTGCAGACAACGTAAATGACGTCAAATCAAAAACGTCTGCACACGGTAGCTAGGGACATTGTATTATTATCGTTTTTATTATTACCAATAAAGTCGACTGATCTTACATATTTTAATGTGATTCCTCAAAAGGTCACAGCACATCCGTCAAATGGCTCTATGAATTACCTGGAAGGAAACTGAATTTACGATGGTACCAGTGATAGATTCCACGTCACTGTCCGGATCTCTATTAACCCTTTGCACTCCATTAATTTTGTTCACCATTTATGGCGCCCGCGGACCGACACAATTTACCTAAAAACTGCCTTTATATTTAAGTTGTAAAATAGACATACACTGAAAATGTATGTTATCTGAAAAATAACATAAAATTTCATCATTAAGGTAAGGGTTATTCTGCCCGAAGGCACGTCCGAACCTCCGCAGAGGTGTTCCTGAGCCGGAGTTTAAGTGCGGTAGGGTGGCCAGTTCCTTTCCGCTCCTCCATTCCCTTACCCCCCACCAACAGCGCGTGGCAACCCATCCAACTCCTGACCACGCCCAATGTTGCTTAACTTCGGAGATCTCACGGGATCCGGTGTTTCAACACGGCTACGGCCGTTGGCTCAAAGTATTAAGTGAGAAGATATCTAAGATATCTTGCAAAAATTGTGCCGTTTGTTTTTATCAATTATATTTTATTCTCAAAAGTACATTACATACATCCCATATCTTCATATTTTCTTTCTCTTCTGTTTACCGAGGCTATACTGCTTCTTGTACAATCTCTCTTCTTGATCCATGCATATTAAAAAGAAATTCCTTGTCGGACATTTACTGTAATCTCTGATTGAAATAAAAGGAATTCTTATGAACTTTTTCCCGAACTTTCTTGCACGTGTTTCTACGAAAGATGATACCTCTCACTCATGGATAGAGCAAATAATCTGAAGAAATTCGAGGGTTCCATGTAATTAAAAAGTGGACTGAAATCATGTAGGCTTATTTGTAACGCTTCCACAGACATCAACAGAAGGTTAAAACAATTATTACATAAAACAGTATGGGCATCATGCTGAAGACAAATACTTCACAGCTAACACCAGAAATCAAAATAAAAGCGATAACAGTATAAAACATCAAGGTTTATACATTTCAAACATAACTTGAACTTGAAAAGATTCTCAGTTTTAAAATAATCCCTGCTCACCAGCGAAGAGCTGAAGCCTGTATCTTCATGCGAGCACAGGTGTGAAGTGATTATATCCAGCGCAACAGAATGCTTCTCAAAGAAAAAGAAGTGTCACACTTCCAAGTGAATTACGTTGCACATGCTTCAGCTAAGCGGTCTTTTAAACTGTACCACTTGACCATTCGTCTCTTCAATGACCCGCTTCCTTGAACTCTGGGAACGTTAATTCGTACTGCCTAGTCTTAGTTCGCATACCAGGATGACGTGTACACGAGGACATCAAATAAACAAACATTGAGTTGCAACAGTAGAATACCGTAAACTCGGTATTACATAACCCATTTCCAGATGACCTCATTAACACGACACACTCGCCATATACCAGGCAATAGTATGTAAGGAGACAAGATTTTTTTCCTCAACTCATTTTCCAGAGTTTTGTCACCAACGGACACAATAATCAAAACTAATTTACAAGGTCAGTTCTTACAATCAGATAATACACTGTCTAACGAATAATAATAATAATAATAATAATAATAATAATAATAATAATAATAATAATAATAATAATAATAATACCTTCGTTTTCTGTATCATGTTTCTATCATCAAGTATAAACTTTACTTCAAATGCTCGTTTCATTCGGAGCGATCCAGATGAAGTCTCCAATATTCATTCATTTAGCTTTACGTCGCACCAAAACAGATAGGTCTATAGGTCTTACGGCGACGATGGAAAGGAAAGGACTAAAAATCGGAAGGAAGCGGCCGTGGCCTTAATTAAGGTACAGCCCCGGCATCTGCCTGGTGTGAAAACGGAAAACCATCTTAAGGGCTGCCAACAGTGGGATGGTTCGAACCCACTATCTCCCGAATGCAAGCTCACAGCTGTGCATCCCTAACCGCACGGCCAACTCGCTCGGTTAAAAATAGATATCTGGAGCCATCAGTCTTTTTATAAATTTAGCATAAGAAGCCTCTGAAAACAGTGGTGTACTGTATACCGAGCGAGTTGGCTACGCGATTTCGGTAACGTAGCTATTAGCTTTCATTCTTGAGATAGTGGGTTCCAATTCTACTGTTGGTTTTCAGTAGTGTCCCCATTTTCAGGCCTTACTTAGGGTCACGGCCACTTTCCTTATAATACTACCTCCTGTATCGGTGGAAGAAAACAACAACAAAAAACCACAGAGGTGTATGTTGTAATTATTTATGTCAACGGGATTGGAAATAAAATACTAACTTTACCTACAGAGAATTGAAATATCCAGCGGAAGATCACTCTCTGTATAGCCGTGAATACGTGCGAAGTCGCTTGGCAATGAGTACCTACTGTAAATGCCAGATAATCTTGTCTGTAGATTAGCTTGTACGTCTGGAAACCCCCTTTTAGGGTAAAATTCTGGTATTTCTGTGTCTCTTACGAACGGGACGTAATTATTAACTTGTTTCTCATTTGAACCGGACGATCGAGCGGGATAGTTTCTAAAACGTCTAACATGCTAACGAGTCGCTTCTGATGCGTCAGCCCAGACTGCAATGACTGTGCTGGTCTCGCATTGTGTGTTCCTATTGCTGTAGTTAACCAGCAGGTGAAAGGGTCAGAATTTGTCGATGTAAAAGTAGAAAGAAAAACTTGATGTGTAAAGCGTGATGCCTACCTGCGCCTGACCAAGGAAACCAACTCTGTTTTAAAATGTCCCAAAGACGTATCTTTGAGAAATAACCTGCTAGAAAAATATTACATGGAACATCTGACAATTTTCATATACAGTAAATTGCTCCAAATATCTTAAAAACTGTCGGCAGTATAATTTGTTGGCATTATTATTTGATATTACCTGCCCGAAAAATTAGTTCCAAGCCATTTAGGCTATACCTTTTTTGTATCAAGTAATGGGGAAACTTTCTCAATAAACATCTAATCAGTACGATATTTATTACCAGGAAACGAAAGGCAAAAATAATAATTTTCAATTTTTTTCTTTCCCAGAGCGTGTACTCATTCAAAAATGTATTTAAACCAAATTCAACAAAGAGGTTTTCAAGGCGACTAAGTGTTAAAGCCATGAAAGTCCTTGGAGGAATGGAAGATAAAGGCTTCTACTACTCCGAGTTGCAGCGCAGTCGATTGGCATTTAGACACCGTGTTTAAAAGCTCCTTTACAGGACAAAATATTGTGACTCATAGAGACTCACAAAATCAACAGTAATTTAAGAGTACAAAAAATTGCATTATTATTATTATGATCACTACCACTACCATTAACATCTTTGCTGGAATAATACGATATCTGCTTCACTTGTTCTGTGTAAGGTCCAATTTCTTTTCAATATTCTTTTAATTATTTGCGAATCCTCACTGTGTACAGCTCCTCAAAATCCTTGATCAACCCCCTACCCCCCCCCCCGAAAATTATTAGAAGAGGAAAGAGGAAGTTTTTCTTTATTTCGTTTGCAATGATGTTCCCACGTTTCATTTTACAAATCTGCAATTAGGAACATATAGGGATAACAGGAACTTGGAACAGTTGGTGATCCCGCCTTTTCTCTACTCCGTGAGTGCGCTCGTTGGACATATAAATGTAATTAATTATCATCGAGAGCCCAATTCGTCTCTTGCAACAAATCAATGGAGAAGTGCATCATTAAGAATTCAGTTTTGTGATTTAAAGAACAGACGTACTAATATATTTGCATTAAAGACACAGCTTCTGATGGTGGTACTTTTTTCAGTTCGTAAGTGTAAACTTAGACTGTCATTCTGGGAGCTCAGTTACTGCATACATTTTAACAGCGTTGACGCCAAACTTGTTTATTTCTAAGGACGGCATAGGATAAGACGTATGAAATCAATACTTGAAAAGCTTGCGACTCCCCACTGCACAAAGCTCTTTATTTTAAAATACACGTCACACACACACACACACACACACACACACAAAGAGAGAGAGAGAGAGAGAGAGAGAGAACAGGAAAGGTTTATATTTCACCACCTAATAATATTGCCCAGTTCTGGCTAGATATGGGTAGTCCATGTTCCTGTCATCAAACATTTGTGAATCTTCCATCGGCGTGATACAAGAAGGGCTTCATTGTCCAGATGAAGTAGCATTCAATTTCGATGAATCACCAGCACTGTAGCAGAGGCAATGTACTTGCCACTTAAATTAGAGATTGTATAAAACTAGGAAGAAAGGTACAGTCAAACTGACAAATATTAAGAAACACTATCCGAACCTCGACTCTCTTAAGGGAACACATTCAATCAATCAATCAATCATCTGCATTTAGGTATGTCACCTAGGTGGCAATTGTTTACCTAGCTCCTTCGTAAATGTTTTCAAAGAACTTTGAAATTAATCGAATAGTTTCTCTTAATAATATATTTATCCCATATTCTTCGTCCCTTACGTGAATATTTGCCTCAATTTGTCATCTTGAATTCCAACTTTATCTTCATATTAACTTTCCTACTTTTAAAAGCTCCACTTAAGCTTATTCGTCTACTGATGTCATTCCACGCCATTTCTCCACTGACAGTTCGGAACATACTGCTTAGTCGAGCAACTAATATTGTTTTAAACGGGGTCAAAGAGCCATTAATCACACTTATTTTTCAGATTCCCAGTAAAACAAGTTCAGTAAAGAAAAATGACATCCTCACAATATAGTCGAGGTCTTTTTGTAGTCGCACAAAATCCTGTATTTTTTTTTTTTACTAGTCCATACAGTATAACATCCGCAAATAGCCTTATCTGTGATTCCAGTTCTTTAGTCATATCATTCGTCGGTCCAATGAAGCACTTCTTAGTTGATAAAAATAGTACGGATGTGGCCGTCACTGGTTTAGGTCACACGCGGCTGATGTATTTGAGCATCTTCAAATACAGTTCCACCGGACTAAGCCATGATCGAACCTGCCAAGTTAGGAACAGAAGGCCTGCGCCTCAACCACTCAGCTCGGCCCTTTTTTTTCTTTTTTTACACAGTTACAATGTGAAGTTGATACATAAAAGGTCGATTTTCGACACAAGCGTAACTGCGGGAATAAGACATTATTTGTCTCCCGAATCAATGGATAGTGACAACATCGGTCAGCGTTTATCCGCAAAGATAAGGATAACCAATTCGCATTATAATATTGGCATTTGGTCTAAGATTACAACAGTTTTATATCTAGTAACCTAGACCTCCATTGTCTCGACAGATCAAATTTTAATTGATTAGGCCCTTGTTTCCGTTTACTTTTCTTGGCTCCTTTTTCAACCTCTCGATAAAGCGGACTCCATAATATGAAAAATGGGAAGTTTTTATCATACTGTACATCATGTTATACTTGGGGACAATACATGACGACCTCGCCTCACACCACTACCCTCCAGCGGCAGCCGGTGTCAATTTACTACGTGTGCTGCAGCGGGAGTTGCCAAATCCTCTACAGCACTCGACAAGAAGAAGGGGTAAAGATTGAAGAGAGTATGGAAGAAAGTGGTTTGGCAACCTCTCCACACCAAACAAGGATTACTTTTTTACTGATATTTTTCTTATTTTTGTAATTCTTTCTTTGTTTTCCCGGGGGCCCCTTGAACCAAAGGCCAGCACGCTAACCATTTAGTCATGGAGTCTTAGAGCTCGGTAACTCTGCAGGGTACAGGGTGTGATTGATTGCTGACTTCCAGTAGCTTCCAGGAACTGAGGTCATTTTGCCCCCAAGTATACAAAAGTAGTGTTCATCACTGGACTTTAACAATAAATTTTGAGCTTTTGTCAAATGAACATCTATATTAAGACGAAGACCCATTCTACCATTCTTATGCCCAACACTCCCTTCAAAAACTAACTGAACAATCTCAGGTGTGTCTAGATGTGTGCCATGATTCTCTTCTAGTCAAATTTCTGAAGCTGCTTTCCTTTCTCTAACGTGATTCTCGACAACACCACATTTAAAAAGTGTCTCTCTCTTTCTTTGTTTCTTTCTAGAACAGTAGTACGTTCCACAAGTATATAAAGCCATGCTCCATATACACGTCTTTAGAAATCTCTTACATGCATGTGTATGTTTGAGGTGAGCATAATTCCTGTTCTCAAGCGAAGCCTTCACTGCTTGTAGAAGTTTGTATTTTATGTCCTCTCTACTTCTGCCATAATTCTACAAACCAAATAGCACCGAGCGAGCTGACGGAGTTGTGCGGGCCGTATAGCTGTGAGTTTACATTCTGGAGGTGACGAGTTCGAACCTCACCATCTGCAGCCCTGAAGACTACAGTCTCGAAAACATAAGCTAAAGCGACGTTAAATCGCTTGAAAAATACATACTGAAGCAATATTCACCTGCTTTCTTAAGGCTTCAATCCTAATCTGATATTTTCTGCAATACCTGACTTCATTCGAAGGCATCCCATTGCTTCCGTTTGTATTTAGGGTCATGTGAGTAATTCCGACCACGGAGTAGTTCCGTCCATTACCCTTTTCACCCTGTTATTGACATCTTGTTCTCTTTCAAGACCGTACCATTATTCAATTTCTGCAGAAACTATGAAGACTCAGATGCGACAGGAACATCCGCAAATTTGTTTTCAGTAACGTGTTTTGATATCTTCTCTTGGAACTGTGATTTTCTTCTCTTTGATTTCCCTCAACTACTTTCTGGATAGTAGATTCTCGTTCACATCCTTCGATTCTTATAACTTTTTCTTCCTGACCTTTTTCCAATTGTCTGAGGTCGATACAAATATTTAGACTTGGGCCAATTTTACAGCTCGATGCCCTTCCTGACGCCAACCCTATCTGGATGAATCCAATCAATATTAGGTGTTTCTGTGCTGGTTTGTAGCGTGATGTGTCGCGTGTAAGTGAACATGTGTATTTAGATGAATACCAACATCCATTTCCAAGCTAGAGGAATTAACCATATGGAGTTAAAATCCCCGAACCGGTTGGAAATCGAACCCAGGGCCCTCTGAACCGAAGGCTAGTATGCTGACCATTCAGCCATGGAGTCGGACTTTCGATTCTTATCACTTCAATTTAATATTCCTTTATATATTGTAGATAAACCTTCTTCCTCTCTACTTGATTATTATGGTGATCAGATTTTCAAACAGCTTTGACTATTAAATACGATACGTGAGCTTACGCTTCTTTATTAGGTTTTCTACGATTAGGCATAGAATCACTATAACTTGCATATTACATTCATATGTTATGGTTTAGCGTCTCACTAACTACATTTACAGTTTTTGGAGACGCCGAAAATGTTGTTCCGCAGGACTTTTCTTACGTACCGGTAAACCTACCGACACAAGATTGCCGTATCTTCAAACGTCACAGGACTGAGCTGGGATCGAACCCGCCAACTTGAGTTCAGAAAGCCAGCGCTCTGCCATCTGAGTCACTCATATATATTTATTCGTAAGTCAAAATGATCTTCTCTCAATTGGACTTTATTTATCCATTCTTCTGTAAGTGATTTATGCTAGAATTTTACATACGTAAATTTGTTATTTTCAGTGACCTGTCTTGAGTTTCATCCTCGGCTGAGGTATGAGCGATGCTGTATATAAAAACGTTACTAATGCCTTTCCTTACGCAGCCAGTCCCTGTGCTTAATGATTTGGAAGTGTCCTAATAGGGTCGGTTGGTGTGTGAATTTCAGTAGGTTTGCTCGCTGATGCATAATAGCAACTGACTGCGGGAAACTACCTCACACCTCACATCTCTAGTACGGCTCTTCAGTAAACCTCAGATTTTTAAGTGCTAACATTTTAATTTTAAATATGAAAAAATAGGTTCTAAAATATATCTTACGCAGATTCTATTTTACGTATTTTAATAAGCATGTATTAATTAAAATATCATTTTATTCTGTTAAACTGACTATAACTCTTCAGGGAAAATATTTATTTAAAAAAAATTCACCTATTTTGCTGCAAACGTCACAGAATATTATTTTACAATTCGATATGAAATGAGGAAACTCCCGTAACCACTGTTTAATTAAAGAAGACTTGGAAGCGGACACTTTCAGCATAATGTAGGCTACACACTGAACAGACAGACAACTGAAATGTTCTCTCAAAATGAAACTGAAGAGTTTTGTTTCTCGCAGGTCAATGGATACTGTCTTCCGCCTTGTGACACACATTACGGGCGTGTTTACCACGGGAGGTTCTTAGGGACTTTCGGGGAGTTTCCCGCTTTTAAGATTTCGTTTGAAATGTGGTTCAAGATACCGAAAAGAGTCGGCAAATATTTTAGTTCCTCGGAATAAATTACAAGCATTTTAAATCGATTTAGGGAATAAAATAGGAATTATACGAATATAGACAAATATAGATTCTAACATCAATTTAGGCACTATAGGACCACCGTTTTTAACCTAATAAATACAAGAACTGTGTAAATACTACTTCATTTTAAGTTCTCTCTTCAGGAACAAATTAGGCATTTGCCTAAAATCCGAGGTCTAGTCATCAGTGAGCCCTAAGCTATCTGTGACAGCTGTCAGTACCTGCTTTCTTAGCAACAGGTAGGCCCTATCCAGTTCTCGTGTCTCAATCATCTTAAACATACATTTAGTATACTGTTGTAGTCAGAGTCGTTTGTACAATTTTGGCACGATACATCTCTGATGGACGTACAGAAAAATATCGAACAAATGAAGACATCAGGAAAGAGGTACCATACCTGCGAGTGTAATAAACAATCATCAGTCTAGTGTTATGAGACGACACCCGGAAGTGTTTAAGACACTTTTAGCTTTCGTAATTACCAATGGGAGACTGGAATGCAGTGGTAGGCCAAGGAAGAGAAGGTAATACAGTAGGAGAATTTGGATTGGGACAAAGGAATGAAAGAGGAAGTCGGCTGGTTGAATTCTGCACTGATTATAATTTAGTCCTTGCCAATACTTGGTTCAAACACCTCAAACGACGGCTGTATACGTTGACGAGACCTGGAGACACTGGAATGTATCAAATAGACTTCATTATGATTGGGCAGAGATTCAGAAACCAGGTGTTGGACTGCAAAACTTTCCCAGGAGCTGACGTGGACTCTGACCACAACTTGTTGGTCGTGAAATGCTATCTGAAGTTGAAGAAACTGAAGAAAGGAAAGAATGCAAAAGGATGGGATCTAGACAAGTTGAAAGAAAAGAGAGTGAGGGTTTGTTTCACGGAACATGTTGCACAAGGGCTAAACGAAAAGACTGGAGGAAACACAATAGAGGATGAGTGGATAGTCATGAAAAATGAAGTCAGTAGGGCTGCTGAAGAAATGCTAGGAAGGAGGAAAAGATCAGCTAAGAATCAGTGGATAACTCAGGAGATACTAGACCTGATTGATGAACGACGAAAATACACGTCTGCTAGAAATGAAGAGGGCAGAAAATAATTCAGGCGATTAAAGAATCAAGTGGATAGAAAGTGCAATGTAGCTAAGGAAGAATGGCTTAAGGAGAAGTTCAAGGATGTCGACGGTTGTATGGTCCTGGGAAAGGTAGACAGGTAGAAAGGAAAAATCAAGGAAACCTTTGGAGAAAGGAAATCTAGGTGTATGAATATTAAGAGCTCAGATGGAGAGCCACTTCTAGGGAAAGAAGACAAAGCAGAAAGATGGCAGGAACATATCCGACAGTTGTATCAAGGTAAAGATGTATATAATTTAGTCCTGGAACATGAAGAGGCTGTTGATGCTGATGAAATGGGAGATCCAATTTTGGGGTCGGAGTTTGACAGAGCTGTGAATGACCTAAATAGGAACAAGGCACCTGGAATTGATGACATTCCCTCTGAATTACTGACTGCCTTAGGAGAAACCAGCATAGCAAGGTTATTCTATTTAGTGTGTAAGATGTATGAGACAGGAGAAGACCCATCCGCTTTTCGGCAGAATGTTGTTATACCTATTCCCAAGAAAGCCGGTCCTGACAGGAGTGAAAACTACCGCACCATTAGTTTAGTATCTCATGCCTGCAAAATTTTAGCACGCATTATTTACAGAAGAATGGAAAAACAAGTTGAAGCTGAGTTGGGAGAAGATCAATTTGGCTTCAGAAGAAATGTAGGAACACGTGAAGCAATCCTGACTTTACGTCTGATCTTAGAGGATCGAATCAAGAAGGACAAGCCCACGTACATGGCATTCGTAGATCTAGAAAAGGCATTCGATAATGTTGAGAGGACCAAGCTATTTAAGATTCTGAAGATGATAGGGATCAGATACCGAGAACGAAGAATTATCTACAATCTGTATAACAGTCTGCAGTGATAAGAATCGAGGGCTTTGAAAAAGAAGCAGCAATACATAAAGGAGTAAGGCAAGGCTGCACTTTCCCCCTTCCTTTTCAATGTTTACATAGAACAGGCAGTAAAGGAAATCAAAGAGGAATTTGGAAAGGGAATCACAGTCCAAGGAGAGGAAATGTAAACCTTGAGATTTGCCGATGATATTGTTATTTTATCTCAGACTGCAGAAGATCTCGAGAAGTTGCTGAATGGTATGGAC
This sequence comes from Anabrus simplex, assembly GCF_040414725.1. Taxonomy (NCBI): domain Eukaryota; kingdom Metazoa; phylum Arthropoda; class Insecta; order Orthoptera; family Tettigoniidae; genus Anabrus; species Anabrus simplex. The sequence goes on along the minus strand of NC_090267.1, from coordinate 116,877,571 downwards.
AAAGTCTTGGGTAAGAAGTACAAGATGAAAATAAATAAGTCCAAAACAAAAGTAATAGAGTGCAGTCGAACGAAGGCAGGTGATGCAGGAAATATTGGATTAGGAAATGAAGTCTTAAAAGAAGGAGATGAATATTGTTACTTGGGTAGTAAAATAACTAAAACGATGGCAGAATTAAGGAGGACATAAAACGCAGACTAGCACAAGCAAGGAAGAGCTTTCTTAAGAAAAGAAATTTGCTCACTTCAAACACTGATATAGGAATTAGAAATATGTTTTTGAAGACTTTCGTGTGGAACGTGGCATTGTATGGAAGTGAAACATAGACGATAACTAGCTCAGAAAGAAAGAGAATAAAAGCTTTTGAAATGTGGTGTTACAGAAGAATGCTGAAGGTGAGATTGATAGATCGAATCACGAATGAAGAGATACTGAATCGAATTGGTGAGAGGAGATCGATTTGGCTAAATTTGACGAGAAGAGATAAATAATAATAATAATAATAATAATAATAATAGAAGAGATAGAATGATAGGACACATCTTAAGACACCCAGGACATGTTCAGTTGGTTTTTGGAGGACGTGTAGGTGGGAAGAACGGTAGGGATAGACTAAGGTATGAATATGACAAGCAGATTAGAGCAGATGTAGGATGCAGTAGTTACGTAGAAATGAAAAGGTTAGCACAGTATAGGGTGGCATGGGAAGCTGCATCAAACCAGTCTATGGACTGATGATTCAAACACAACAACAATTACCAATGAGAGAGTAAATGCTGACCTTGTTCAGACTACATACCTACTAACAATACAATACGTATGCATTATAGATGCCTTTGCTGACAGGACCTAGTGTTTACAGTGCACTATGTCTTCTGGTGTAGGCTAGAGCAATTTTGTTACTTTCATAGATCTGTCTCTGTCTTGTCCTTGGCTTTGACAATATGAAAGTGACTGAGGTATGAGCGATGCTAGTAACGCCATTCCTTATGCAGCCAGTCCCTGCTATGAATGGTGTGAAAATGTTGCTCATAGAGTCGGTTGGTGTATGCATTTCAGTGGGCTTGGCAGACTGATATGTAATAGCAACTCTGGCTCGGTGAGGAAAGCAACGGGAAACTACCTCACTCCTCATTTCCCTAGTACGCCTCTTCAGTGATGCCTAGGCCATCTATGACAGCTGACGGCAGAGTTGTTGAGGATCCCACCAGCGGCATCGCTGACGGACTGAACATGTATTACAGGATCCCTGGAGAGACCCGTAATAATTAGAACGGTGATGGTATCCCACAGAATTCAATCATCTATAATACAATTATAATTATAATTTTCAATCTCGAATTAGATGTACGAAAGTCGGAAATAGTTCAGTTTAGTTTTGTGTGTCCGTACAAAACGTCATCGGAAAAGTGTTTGATAGAATTTATTCTTTCCTCTCCCACTGTCACCAAAAAACTATCTGAATTAGTTAAAGCACTAAAAAACAAGAAAAAACAAACAGGAATTGTTTTCAGAATATTAGTTGTATTGACATATTATAAATAATTAAAATTAGGAGCCCCTCCCCAATCTATGATGTTTTCCCGTGCGACCGATAGTAATGGAGATATTCACGATTAATTCAATTCCCATAAACTTTTTTTTACAATTTGTTTCACGTCGCAACGATACAGATAGGTCTTATGGCAACGATGGGATAGGAAAGGCCGTGGCCTTTACAGTCTGAGCATTTGCCTGGTGTGAAAATGGGAAACCACGGAATGTCAGCTCACAGTTGCGCGACCGCAACCGCACGCCCAACTTGCTTTGTTTTCCCACAAACTTCCACACATCTATGTAAATACTAGTTCTAGCTTAAAAAAATAATACGGTAGTTGTAGTGAATCCAGTTTCCAAGTAGGAGATATTCAAGAATTTAGATTTGTATGGTGTATAACTGAGGCTTTCGCGGCCGGCATTACAAGTTATGTCAGATCAGAAATGGAACAAACAGAAAAAATTTAAACAAATGTCTTTAAAAACATCAACACTCACTGCTTTCCAAATAGGTTTTGATGGGCTTGTAGGCTATCCAGCCCGGTCGCTTTTTTAAATACCAGGCAGTTTGTCTTTTCAAACATTATCCATGACCGTAAATATACTATTTGGCCATACCGCAAGAACTGTCTTTATAGTGGTGGTACAGTATCTAATTAGCTATCCGAAGATTGTGAGTTGTCCAATAACCCGTCAGAGACGAGTACTGCTGCTAGTTCTAAATATGAAATTATAACAGTGAAACAATTTCCATTCAATGGCATGATAATAATAATAATAATAATAATAATAATAATAATAATAATAATAATAATATAAGAATAAAAATACCAATATACGACAGGTTACTATTAGCTATTAATACTCGAACCTTGAACAAAAATGTGAAAGATCTTTCAAAAACAGGAGAGACAGATCAGATTGAATGACTTCTCTGCATTCATAAATGACGCATCTGTTGAACGAAGAAAAAGCAAAAAAGACGAAATCGTCAACACAGACGTAGATGACTCATGTACCATTGCCTCGCTTGGTAGAGAAATTTTGCTTTGCATTAATGACCTAAAGATAGTATACAACTGAAGTTTATACCGTGCGAATCGATTCGTCGTATTGTCTGAGCAAGGTCGGTTACAACGCACAGAACTCTAAGGACTGACGAGCTAAATAATTTAGAATACACCAAGTTAACAGCCAACCTTCCCACCTGACTTCCCAGGAATGTGAAATAACCGAGACACTCCTGGGAAGGTTGGTGTTTCGCAAATCAGCTGGGGAAGGCTCGTAGATCAACTTGAAGGTCATTCATATGAACCTTCGATACTACAAACAACGTCATTGTTCAATAGCATAATAGAGACCATATTAATTTGTTCTCATAGCCAATTAGTAGAAACGTAATCATTTACAAGATAGCTAATAAGGTGTATCTGAAAGGGAAATTTGTTTACTTCCTCGAACAAGTGAACAACGTGGTGATCATTATGAAGTACGGTATTGCAAGCGGAAAAGCTGTTACAGATAGTTGGAAGGAAAGTTCTGTGTGAACCAATATTACAATTCATCACTACCACAATTGCCTGTTCTCTCCAGTAATTAAATTAATTATTATGACAATAGAAAATGTCTTGAATCATTCGCACAATAGCTAATTTCTTAAAAATAAATCTCTCCTTGAAAAACACTACTACCGTACCGTTACGCACCCATAACCTTGATGATGTGATGATAATATTTAATCATATTTGCGAAAATAACTGCAACAAAATACTGCCTGATACTGCTTATCTCTACGTTGTGAATAAGGACTGAGTAAGATGGATTATTAACAGCAGCAATAATAAGGTCACTATCCTTCACAGACACGGCTCCTCTTATCGGGACAGGAAGGAGTCTAAAAATTCATCGAGGAAGCACTGCCTCCCCTCATTTTAAGATGCAAATGTTGCTCATGTCTTAAACTACAACTTAATTCAATAGTAAGAACTGATTTCTATATGTAGCCTAATTGAAATACGTAATGGATGTAAATGACTGAACAAACCAAGAACGAATCAACATAATGAAGACCTGCTCACATTGACCACAAATGAGGTTATATTAGCAATGTTAAACTAAATTACTAAGTGAAATCATGCAACCAACATTCACGGAAATGAACAACATCAAACACTTGGCTTTTGACCACGGGGTGCCATTAAAATGTTGATAAACAAGTTTGTTTACCTAATTGCTTAACACTGCCTTTCGAAGAAAATATAGTATACTGCATAAAATGAACCCTTCATTAAATATGTTTATCTGACACATGCAAGCTTCAGGCACATCCCACAAATAGACTTACTTCCACTCGCATCACAGATGTGTATAAATAACGTCAATAATTTTACGATAAACGTAGACCATGACACATTTGTACAACACTTCGATCATAAAGATAGAATGTCCTCAATAAAAATGAGATAATAAGATCAGAAATGGTACAAACAGAAAAAAATTAAACAAATGTCTAAAAACATCAACACTCACTGCTCTCCAAATAGGTTTTGATGGAGGTGATTTTGTCAGCCAGCCTTCATGAACAATTTCTAAACTGTTATTTGACATATCCGTCCGAAAATCATAAAACTAAGAGCCAGACTTGAAGAAATAGTACCACTGTCATCGCATCACACACAAACACACGTAACTCGACATCTACGTTGCCATTGCCAGTTTATGACTAAACCTGTGAATAATGAATGTTAGAACATTAACACAAATTGTACGACCCAGCCACTTTCCTTAGAAGTTCGTAGAGTGCCCGTTAGAGGACATGGCTGTCTGCACAGGAGGTATAACAGATGAAGACCGATAATGCCTACGAATAGTTCCGAGCAGGTGCGAATTCTTACGAGCGGACATTGCTGCCAATATACAAAATTCACATTGATCAATACTCATTGGCTTCTCAACGTTAGGATATAGTATATGCAGAAAAATTTAGCATAACAGGGAGGTTATATATATTTACTCAACTCTACATTTTAAATATTGCAAGGTATACAATTTACTCAAGTGGAAAAGAAATGCGAGAGGGATATTATCTTGGTTTTGTATGCAGGGACCTGCCTGTAAGTTCATTTTGTAATACTATCACTAGATGGCGGCACCAAAATTCATTAGGCTACAGTAGCTACGCCATCTATTTCAAAAATAATAAGTCAATGATGTGGATATGAATAGTCTGTTCAGTGCTGTATCATGATTGGTTAGATATCGAAACGTCAACCAATCCGAGATTTGTTTACAATACTAATTCGGTAACAAATGCATCAATATGGTGGATCAGCTGGCTGAAATTATTTGCAGGCCGAATGAAATTTAATCGGAAAATAGCCATGATTATGAAAGAATGGGCTCAATTGCTTCTGTTCTGCAGTGGCACTGTGAACGGTGCACCTTGATTAATCCAACCGAGCGGACGAAGTGTATACGGTGCGGGATACATCGCGAAAATAAGTTAGGCGAAAAAACAAGTGCACGACATACGGATTCAACTGCAAGAACAAATCGAGATGAACGGGTAAACGCAAAAACTTCAAATACAGTTTCGAAATGGGAAGATAATTCCGTACGGGAGTGCAGCAAACGTACTTCATCGAGGAAGGTGAAGAAAGGATCCGCTGGCAGATCGTCTGTCAAACGTCTTTCTACTTGGTGAGTAGTAAAACCAGGATGGCATGTCAGGTGCCTGAACATCTGTCACCGGTGTTTTGTTTTGAGACATTCTGATGGCATGCTGGTAAAGTGATGTTATTCGCCTTAGTATTCGTTTTCTATCACGTTATTGAATCCAAGCGTAATTTTTAATGTTTCTTTTTTTTTTTTTGCTCGCATGTGCAGCACGCCGGTTTGTAAACAAATGCCCCCTGTAGGTTGATGCACTTCATTTCTTCAGACAGTATTAATGTTTGTTACCCGTTTTTTACTTTGGGAACGTTTCCTCAAATCTAAGAAGTGTGGAAGATACGTAGCCTAATGGTTTCAAAGCTTGTTCTAGCCTAACAATTTTTAAGAATTATTTTTGAATTTCCAGTCATTTAACTTACGTTATACTGTTATTTTATACGTCGGTTGAAAACTCATAAAATAAATTAAGAAGATATATACTATTAATCGTATTTTTTGAAAGTGCGCAACTGCGAATACAGAAGCTTGACTCATTCTGTCATGATTGCCACTGTGCCAGTTGACATTCCATGTTTGACATATTCTTAAGCTGTTTCGTCAGTATTAATCGTATTTCATAAAGAAGTGTACAATTTCTATTTTATTTAATTTCCTATCATTTACCTTTCATAATTGAATCCAGACCCTGTGAATCCTTTTGATTGTTTTACCTCATGGTATAGCATGAGTGTGTCATATGATAGGCCTGTTGTAAACTGTTTCAAGAGTTATAAACAAAAAAAAATTCATGCAGTCTTTTTAAATCACACACTTCATACACAGCCTTGTGTACTAGGCCTATATATATAGTTTTTGAGTTTTTGTTATCAACTACCTGCTTTAGCCTAATTATTAAATTATAAATCTGCTTTAATCAAGCATTTCTGAAATCTGCTAGATTACTGTGCTAACTTGGAAATCTTTGAAAGTAACCCTATCTCTTTGATAATTCATGCTTCATACAGAAAAACATTTCTGCACATATCATCTACCCAGTTCTACACGAGTAGCCTACTAAAATCAATGTAGATAGTTCGTGGTAAACATGCACTATATTTCATTTTTAAGTAAAACTCAATTGAACAATAAGGTAAAATAATATGTGCTTAATTTCATCAGAACTTTTAATTCTTGTACCATTAACAGCAGCTGGTGAAATGCTGTAGGCATACTGAAAAATACACTTCGCAGAATCAGCTCACTTCTGTTGGTAGGCCTAACACATTATGGTATTCTCCTAATTTAAGCTATTGTTGTTTGAGTCATCAGTCCATAGACCAGTTTGATGCAGCTCTCTTTGCCATCCTATTCTGTGCTAACCTCTTCATTTCTACTTTACGACTGCATCCTACATCTGCTCTAATCTGCTTACAGTCATATTCATACCTTGGTCTACCCCTACTGTTTCTACCGCGTACACTTTCCTCAAGAACCAACTGAACAAGTCCTGGGTGTCTTAAGATGTGTCCTATCATTCTATACTTCTCGTCAAATTTAGCCAAATCGATCTCCTCTCACCAATTTGATTCAGTATCTCTTCATTCGTGGTTCGATCTATCCATCTTACCTTCTGCATTCTTCTGTAACACCACATTTCAAAAGCTTCTATTCTCTTTCTTTCCAAGCTAGTTATCATTCAAATTTCACTTCCACATACCAGATGTAAGTCTTCAAATATTAATTCCTATATTAATGTTCGAAGTGAGCAAATTTCTTTTCTGAAGAAAGCTCTTCCTTGCTTGAAGCTATTATAGAATAAATAAGTGTAAACAAGTGGTGCAGTTTTAGAACTTTTGTTTTTATATCTCTGCCCGGTCTAGAAAGCCAGGAATAATGGCCGAGAGAATTCATTGTTACAAGTAACAACTCTCATTATTGTTCCGTATTGAAGATGATGTTAGGCATAGATATCATGGATAATTTAATAAAATCCACCTATTCAATACTTTCCACGTTTAATGTGGTTATTATCTACATGATTTTATGTAGACTTATTTAGGTCAGGTACATGTTTCACCCATTAGTTTGGGCATCTTCAGCCTGTAAACAACCTTCAGGTCAAGGTTTGGGACCTTTTTAACCAATATAAACATTAAATTATCCTTGATATCTATGCCTAGAATTCATTGTGCTGACCACACACCACACAACACCTCATAATCTGCAGGCCTTTGGGATGAGCAGCGGTTGCTTGGTAGACCATGGCCCTTCGGGGCTGTTGTGTCATGGGGTTTGGTTTGGATTGAGAGCATGGAATTTAATTAGTAGTTTATTTATTCCCTGTAGAATGAGGACTGAAACATAGCTTAAATTTAAATTAATTTTTGACCTTCAGTGCTGTGATGCAGATTTGACGGTATTTGAGTTTACAGCCGTATAGATGTACATGAAATGAATATACGTAATAAACAGCAGGAAACTATCGTATAAATTCTGCTTAGGTTAGTTAAACTACATTTAGGGTACCTAAACAGCAAAGACCCAAATGACTTTAATGGGCCATCTTATATTTCAACCCATAAATGCTGGTGAAATGCTGTAGGCATAGGCCTACTGAAAAATACAAAGTACTGTACATCTTTGCATTTGCTGAAAATACTCACTATAGGGACACTTGAAGGAATGTCTGTGTTTAATTTTAGAACATCCCCAGCAGTGATGGATATTGTAGGATAAGTATGATGTTACTGGAAGTATTCGAGAGGTAAGAAAATACCTTACGCAGTACTGGTACCGGGCTACTTGGTCGTGCGGTTAGGGGCGCGCGGCTGTGAGCTTGCATCCGGGAAATAGTGGGTTCGAATCCCATTGTCGGCAGCCCTGAAGATGGTTTTCCGTGGTTTCCCATTTTCACGTCAGGCTTTTTTTTTTTTTTTTTTTGCTTTACGTCGCACCGACACAGATAGGTGTTATGGCGATGATGGGACAGGGAAGGGCTGGGAATGGGAAGGAAGCGGCCGTGGCCTTAATTAAGGTGCAGCCCCAGCATTTGCCTGGTGTGAAAATGGGAAACCACGGAAAACCATCTTCAGGGCTGCCGACAGTGGGGTTCGAACCTACTGTCTCCCGAATACTGGATACTGGCCGCACTTAAGCGACTGCAGCTATCGAGCTCGGTGTCAGGCAAATTAAGGCTTAATTAAGGCCACAGCCACTTCCTTCCAACTCCTAGGCCTTTCCTATACCATAGCTGCCATAAGACCTATCTGTGTCGGTGCAACGTAAAGCCACTAGCAGTACTGGTGAAGCTACTGGTTCTGCTGTAGTAGAACTGAAAAATCTATCTTCATGATTATTTAATTTTTTCCTTGTTTCAGCTTCCATGCAATGTATATCTATTACTGAAAACTAATGATTAATAGAATGTAATGATCTCAATTTTATTTCAAAAAGTAAATTACAAGTACAGTACATTTTAAATTTTGTAAAAAAAAAAATTAACAATTACATGTAAAATTACTAAAGAAGTAAGTAATTTGATTACTTTTACTCAGTTACTTCTTAACTATGATTATTCATCACTTTCGGTGAAATTCTGATATGATAGGTGCCACTGGCTGCCTTTCTTGACTAATAGTGTTATTTAAATATGGACACACACAGACACACCCACGTGCGCTCACACCCACCCACCCACCTACCCATCTGAAGGAAGTCTAACCTCTTTTGTACCAAGCTCGAAAGCTGCAGTCGCTTAAGTACGGTCAGTATCCAGTAATCGGGAGATAGTGGGCTCGAGCCCCACTGCCGGCAGCCCTGAAGATGGTTTTCCGTGGTTTCCCATTTTCACACCAGGCAAATGCTGGGGCTGTACCTTAATTAAGGCCACGGCCTCTTCCTTCCATTTCCTAGGCCATTCCTATCCCATCGTCGCCATAAGACCTATCTGTGTCGGTGCAACGTAAAGCAAAAAAAAACCAAAAACCTCTTTTGTCGAGTGTATGGTGATACATTAATACGTACACACACCTGGATAAAGTCTAATCCTGTATCAGTATTGTCAATTCCTAAAATTTTAAAAAAATTTTTAAATCATTATATTTTAAACACCAGAACAGTGCCAGAAATAAATATTAATAAATAACAAAATGAATCAAAGTGAAAGAATTAATTTATTACTTTTATCCCTTAAAATTCATCCTTCTTCACTGCTTTAGAGGCTATATTTTAAGAGCTGGAAGATGATGGACTATATAGCACTCCATACACCAATCAGTCAGGGAGATAACATTTTACTATAATGCATAGTCTTCTCTAACTTGAGAGTGGACAAATCTTGATCCTGGAAACTTTTCATTTTACAATGATATCAGTAGGGCCTAATGATGAAATACAAATGTGTAATGTAGTGGAGACAGAAGATTGCTTCTGGGGCATAGATGGAGAAAAAGCAAAGTTAGTACTTTATGTTGAAACTTAAAATTTTATAAGAAACATATCTGATATACCCCTCCATATTCTTTGTGTCAACAGTCATAGTCATTACAAGATGCCCAAAAATCCAAAACTCACCTTGCATGTACACTTGTGGGGATATCTGATTGGTCAGATCCTCGACTAACACAACCGAGAGGTTATGTGATTACAAGAAAATCACAAAAACTGATGGCGGTATGAGATGTACTGGGCAGATAAGTGAGCTAGTTTGCCATTGTTTCCTTACTGAGTCAGAAAGTGTGCTGTAGCACAACTGATCCTTTGAATAACACCTTTTTCAGCATCCAGACGCACTGATCGTGCTCTGAATGTCATTACTCTGCATCCCTTATACCTTAGCTGCTTCTCAACTGTCACAGCTGTGAATGAGACAGACATCAGTGGAAGCTACATTTTACTTTGTCCTGTGCTAAGGGACAGATGGGAATATACTGCATCCAACAAGAAAAAGCAACAGGCATATCTTCTTGTGTTCTCGATTAATGTTCGTGAAGTAACTATGATAGTAAATAATGGTGTATACTATACATTATGTCGAGTCCTCATACCATAGGCTGGTTGGATCCCCAATAGCTATACATATGTTCGTTTCCACAAACAGCCTAGGCAGTACTGGTGAGACATAATAGAGAAATAAATAATGAGGTGGTTTCCCACCAAGCCAGAAGGTGGTGCTACAGATCAATCCACCACTGACTACATAGGTATACTAGCTGACCCTATCAGCAACACCTTCACACCAGGCATCGCAGGGGCATTTTGTGTAAGAAATGGAGCTAATAGCATTGTTCACACATCAGTCCCTTCTTATTATCAAAACTAAAGATCAGACTGAGACAGATCAATGTAAAAACAAACTTGTTAACTTACAGCCCATACCAAAAGATAAAGTGTACTCATCAGAGATGAATCTGAGCTTAGTAGTACGTAATAATATTGTCTATAATTAGGGTATAAAGTTCAATCCCAGAACAATTGATTTTCATTTAAGAGAGACCTATGTAGCAGATCTACCAGTACATTAATGAAACACTTTTTGTGACAAAATTTCAGCACTCCATCACCTTTAATGGTCAATAGTAGGTGCTTATTATGACACAATTAAGTACAAGTGGCATGCTTATAAAAGAACCTTCATAAGGAGTATCCTAAGATGATAAACTCACTGAGCATTCTTAGGTAATGGTATCATTTATTTACTCTGTTTCTTTGGAAATTGAAGATTTTAGTTTTTATTTCCTTCAGTTCTATTGGATGTTGTATAGACAACGAATAATTATTCCAATTGATGAATGGATCATTTAAGTAAGCTACACAGTCTAAATTGTTATTGTTTGAGGTATGAAAATTTTTGTCATAAAGAATTCTCTGAACAGGACCATTATAGCGTAGACTTAAGAAAATAATATAGAAGATCACTAAATCAGCTGATAAATTATCATGTTTAGGACTAGAATGTTTCCTTTCTTGATTTAACTAACTTACAAGGGTAAGCACAGGGCTAGTATACAATACAGTATAGATATTTGATTTCTGTAATTAATATAATTGTGAATTAGGAAATTCTTGTTTCAGAAGGGAATGGGAGGTGAAGACAATTTTGGAAATACTGGACAGTAACTTTCTAACTGGGTACAACATGAAAATTAATAATAATAATTTCGTGTGGCTATTTCTAGCCGAGTGCAGCCCTTGTAAGGCAGACCCTCCGACGAGGGTGGGCGGCATCTGCCATGTGTAGGTAACTGCGTGTTATTGTGGTGGAGGATAGTGTTATGTGTGGTGTGTGAGTTGCAGGGATGTTGGAGACAGCACAAACACCCAGCCCCCGGGCCATTGGAATTAACCAATGAAGGTTAAAATCTCCGACCCGGCCGGGAATCGACCCCGGGACCCTCTGTACCGAAGGCCAGTACGCTGACCATTCAGCCAACGAGTCGGACAAGAAAATTAATGCAAACAAGACATACATACTTAGAAAGGTAAATAACAGCTGATAGTAGCAGTAATAGAGATCTGATTAGCACAATTAACAAAATAAAGACAGCCTTCAATAAGAAAATAAAGTTCTTCACATCTACCAAGATCAGCTTGAGACTAAGAATACAACTGGTTAAAACATATGAGGGGAATGTATTGCTATATGGACTTTTTTTTTTTTTTTTTTTTTTTATATCAATAAGGTGGAACAATAATTTGTTAAATTGTGCTACACATCTATATGGATCATGCAGTTGATTACTTGCAGTTCCTCTATGGAAGTGAGACCTGGACACTAGACTTGACAGAAGAAGAGTTTGAAGCATTTGGGTTATAGTGTTGCAGAAGGATGCTGAAGATATCCTGGACGGACAGAGTTAGCAACCAGGAAGTACTGAAGAGAACAGGAGAGATGAAATTCTTGACACAGTACATGAGGAAAAGGAGCATCTGGACTGGACACATAATCGGGCATGGAAGTCTACAGGCCAAGATCTTGGAGGGTTCCGTAAACGGAAGAAATTATGAAGTCAGATGTAGGCTGAGCTATGTCAGGCAACTGTTTGGAGGAGATGGGCTGCCAGTCTTAAGTGGAGCTTAAGAGCTTTTCTTCCAGACAGTTATGAAAATTATCAGAACAAAAAACTGTGAGATGATCTATTAAAACTTCTTTCTCTTTTTAGGGAATGATTGAATAATATGTACATGGTCATTTGTTGCATATGTATTGACTTTGGAAACATGTCCAAGACTCTTTCTGCAGATCTAGATCTGATGCTATTATGTTCACTTTAATATGAAACTTATCTATTCCTGGTCTGTATATGAAGTCTGCTCATCACTTTTGCATGCATCACTGAAAAATGAATGAAGATCATAAAGTCCAAATTGGTATTTATTTACTGGTGGCGAGTTACTTTTTATTTCAGATATCCTTAGCAGTCTAGTTATTAATAGATATGTAGTATATTGAAGAAGACCTATAAAAAAAGGGAGGGGGGGAAACAATCCAGGCCAATACTTTACAATTGATATGGGTAAATCTCTTCAGTGTAACCTAGGCCATCTATGACAGCTGATGGCAGAACTGTTGAGGATCCAGCCAGCTTTCGGGCTGAGTACTCCACATACACATAGATTAGAGTGGATCGGGGGGAGATGCCTATATTTTCTTAGTTCTGTCGGGTACCACCAGATCGTTACGCCAACTTGTCTCGTGCTTGTTGGCCTCAGTTGGCCATTGAGTCCAATGCGTATGACGCTGTGTGAACTGTTTTCCTGCTCTGTTATCAAGAAATGCAAGGTAAGAATTTAAGGCGATGCCTTCTTAAAAACGCACAGTTGTTTTAAAGTGCTTATCAGCCTATATAATAAGTAGTATATGCAAATATTATTATGTGTTGGGTATGGTGTATACTTTACAGTGTAAGTTGTTAAATTCATTTGCTCGGAAGCTGCCGTAGTTTGCACGTTGCGGAAAGTGGCATCTCTACCAAGGGTCGGTGTAAAGTGCCACTTTCTCTTCGGGGTAAGGTGCCGAATTTGATTCTTTAGATATATTTTCTTTTCGTAGGAACACCCCAAGAACATATATCAGGAAATCAAACCATGACAGGAATGAAAGAGATTATTCAGATAGCAGAGTATGTGTTCCTCCCTCAGAGAAAGGCAACAACAGACTTGAAGATCCAGCTGAATCAGCGATTGCAAATGAGACAAAGCCAGGAACATCCTTTGAAGCAATTTCTCCTATACATATCTTGGATCCGTTACCTAACCGCAGAAAGAAGTCAGCTGCAGTTCTCACATAAAAGCATCGAATAGACGATTCAAGAGCTCGACGAGAGAAAAGTAATATCAAGAAATCCACTACGAGTCAATCTGTTAAACTAAACAGGTCAGAGAATGACAGTGACTTTTGTGCTGAGTGTGCCCTCAATTATTACGACAAAAATGGACCACAGGTAGACTGGATTCGGTGCATCGTTTGTGATAAATGGTTACATGAAACCTGTAAAGATTTAGAACACATGTGCAATAACTGTGCTAGACAACTCTGATACTAGAGTCATTCATACAGCTGATTTCATGCGGTTACAATAAGATTTTATGTGTTTATTTTTTGATAATCATAATAAATATGCTTTATGAATTGTATGTAGATGATTTGTCCCCTGAATGACATAAAACTGGTAGTCGAAACTCATCTCGATATAATTGTCATCTTACCCAGATGACCAAATATATGTCTTTAGAAATAAATGTCTAAAACGTAAAATGACTAATGATTGGCATTGCTAACTGGTCTATATAGAGAAAACACTCAGCAAAATATACTTGTTTTATGTCTAACTCAAACTCTCAATTTTCATGAAAATTTTTGTCCTCAAAACACTAAGTTGGGCATCTTCCCCCGATCTACTCTATACAAAATTGACTTCTTTATTGTTAGAAATTTATTACCAAACACTTTTGACAATCAGTTTAGGCAAACAAATACGCTTTTAAATATAACACGCGTTGGTGATCATTAAAACGGTACACTGACTGAGCAAATGTCATGGGATAGCGGAGCACTGATGTGCAGGTGTGTTGTCTGAGCACCACACGCCCCCTGTGCCAGCGGCAGTTGTATAGGAGACCTTGTGAGCAGTGGCTGTGCATGTGACAGGTGTAACATGGAACGTCGTCGTGAGCTGACACCGTTCGAACGGGGCATGGTGGTCGGTGTCCGACAGATGGGAAGTGCGATTTCGGAAGTGGTGCGGGAATTCGGCTTCACACGATCAACCATGTCCAGGGTGTATCGTGAATGGTTGAATGCGGGCGTCACCGTCCACAACAGACGAACGACCGGCCGTCCAGCCACCCTCGATGACCGTGACCGGCGACGTCTGAAACGGATTGTCAATAGTGACAGACGGGCAACCGTGCAACACATCACGGCTCAATTCAACACAGGTCGTGCTAGACACGTCTCCCAGTGGACAATCCGTAGGAACATGGGTTCTATGGAGTATGGGAGCCGGCACCGCACACGGGTGCCACTGTTAACCCAACGCCATCGAGCAAAACGACGCGCATTTGTCGCCAATCACCAGGGATGGACACTGGAACAATGGCGTGACGTGATATGGTCGGACGAATCACTATTTCAACTGCACCATGCCGATGGGAGGCGCCGTATATGGCGCAGACCTCAGGAAGCAATGGATCCCGCCTGCCTCGAAGGTGTGGTCCAGGGCGCTGGTGTCTCTGTTATGGTCTGGGGTGCATTTTTCTGGTATGGAATGGGCCCCCTAGTTATTCTGGAAGAGACTTTGAATGGTATGCGGTATGTTGAGCTGCTCGGAGACCATCTCCACCCATTTTTGGCCTTCCAGCGCCCAGACGGTTCTGCGGTGTTTCAAGATGATAACGGGCCGCCACATCGCTCCCACGTCGCCCGGGAATGGTTCCAGGAATATGCAGCGGAGGTCCAAGACTGCCGTGGCCACACAGGAGCCCCGGATGAATGTGTGTATGTTCCAGCATAGTTCTGAACCAAACTTAGAACACATATGGCTTACTGTATGGAAACATTCTGTGGGGGTAAGACACCTCTAGCGGTGACGAAGGGAGTGAAATATAAAAATAATCGAAAACGACCAATATCAGTATCGAATCCATAGCTTTCGGGGCCGCTGAAATGAACTGTGACACTCTGAATGCTTTTTAAGTCATAGTTCTGTCCCAGTCGAATTGGAGGTTGAGAAGTGTTGCAAGCGACTATCCAAAATGATGGATGGATGGATGGATGGATGGATGGATGGATGGATGGATGGATTTTTTTTTTTTTTTTTTTTTTTTTTTTTTTTTTTTTTTTTTGCAGCATACCTCGCAACCAAACGTAGTACACAGATGACTCACTATCTGAAGAAAAATACTGTTGGGGTAAGCCACCACTAGCCTTAGGGGCGGGGGTCAGGAGTGAAATATAAAAATAATGGAAAACTCCCAATATTAGTGCGTAGTCCATAGTTTTCGGGGTCGCTGAGATGAATAGTGACACAATGGATGTCGATTAAGTCCAAGTTCATCCACCGTCGGCATGGAGTTTGGGAAGGGGTGAAAGAGAAGATGTCCGAAATCACCGGTATTTGTGTTGAACCCACAGTTTTCGGGGTCACTCGCCTGATAACAATAGTCCCAGTGAGAGTTGGAATAGTGTACATCATATCTATATCATACAGTTACAACTTACTTTTATTATTTGTTTGAACAGATCAGCTACTTCTCTGACAATCTGCGCTGCCGCAAGGAAATGATTTAACGCTAAATTATAATTCAACTAAAACTTGAAATTAAACACACAACAATAACTCTAAATTTACAAAAGTGTTCATAAACTATCGCTCACCGTTACAATAAAGAAATCTACCAAAGAAATTCCTCAAGCAATTAAATCCTAAAATTTAAAGAAAGTGCCCGAGTTGAATTTCTTTTATGAGAACACGTGTCTCATAAGCTGAATATGTTAGTCATGATAATTCATATTTAGGTTTAAGAAACCTTTCTCATGGACAGTCGAGATTTTCTTCTGATGACGCAGAGCACAATTCTCTGTGAAACGTAAAGAATTTCACCTTATTTTCTTGACACGGCATAAGCCCAAGAGCCTATACAGTATAATGTCTATAAGTACGGGCCGTGAAAGCATCAATGACAAGATTAGATTAGATTAGGGACAAACGTCTTAAGACAGTACATTTCTTACTCTGTTTCGTTTTTCTGTATTTGTTCACAACTCTCTGAAGTCTAACGAAATAAACAAGCAACACTACAGAAATCTCATGAGTCAAAAGTATTTGTACGGACATGAAAGCTCTCCGTTATCAGTGACCCTAGCACCGTTTTTATACGGTGAGGGCTCGTTCGACGAGCTGTAGTTCAGTCAAAAATCGACTGTAGCTGCGTGTGTATGAGATATAATGGCGGCTATGTGGGCCGCAAGAGAAAAGAAACGAGTGAAGCGAAGCGCGAGCCTGTTTTTAGACTTCAAAATAAGTGTGATGCTTTTTGTGGGGAAAAGTTCACCCGAAAACGTAAACAGATTCCGAAACATTAGCAATGGACGCATACAAATATAAACAAATTAACGTTGTCTTGAACCCTTGGACACCAAATAAGAACAACAAAATTGACCATTTATATATAGGATCTCGGCAACTCCTAAATAAAGACATGGGAAGTGCTACAAATCATATGACGACAAACTACGGTACATGCATTTCAACCATGCATTACTTTGGAAGATTCTTTCCTAAACTTACATATTACCTGTTAAACTTGATTTCAGAACTGATTTAATTGCTCCAAATGATCTACATTCCTCCGCTATGACGTGCTCTTGCAGTAGATGAAATGTTTCTACACAGAACTTCGCTGTTGTATTATGAAGACATTATATGACGTACACACATTTCCTGATGCACAAACCTTGTACCGGCGTGCATCAGATGTTTCCTACATATATTTAACTCAAGATACAACACGTCATTCACTCAGAGGTTTCCGTATGAGTTTATATTTCCACTGACCCTTTACGAAGCCTTCTTACATCACTCGCAGTTTCATGTCGAAGCCGCTATTCTCTATGTCCATCAACATTCTATCTAGACATGAATTCCTACTCATCTAAATCTGACAGTCTGACTCCATCATCGTCGAATAAATCAAATCTCTGAATTGTTCCGAATTTTATATTATTCTCAATGCTGCCCCTTCATGTATACATCTATGGATCACCGTCCTGCATGATATGAAGATCACGCCACCATTTACTGTTTTAATACATACATACATACATACATACATACATACATACATACATTATCATTATAGATTGTTTTCAGTCTGCAAGCCTCTGAGAATTTACTAAACGTCGCCACAATCCTCTTTTGCAACTAGTGTTGTGGCCTCATTTAGTTCTATACCTCTTATCTTTAAATCGTTAGAAACCGAGTCTAACCATCGTCGTCTTGGTCTCCCTCTACTTCTCTTACCCTCCATAACAGAGTCCAGTATTCTCCTAGGTAACCTATCCTCCTCCATTCGCCTCACATGACTCCACCACCGAAGCCGGTTTATGCGTACAGCTTCATCCATCGAGTTCATTCTTAAATTAGCCTTTATCTCCTCATTCCGAGTACCCTCCTGCCATTGTTCCCACATGTTTGTACCAACAATCATTCTTGCTACTTTCATGTCTGTTACTTCTAACTTATGAATAAGATATCCTGAGTCCATCCAGCTTTCGCTCCCATAAAGCAAAGTTGGTCTGAAAACAGACCGATGTAAAGATAGTTTCGTCTGGGAGCTGACTTCCTTCTTACAGAATCCTGCTGATCGCAACTGGGAGCTCACTGCATTAGCTTTACTACACTTTGATTCAATCTCACTTACTATATTACCATCCTGGGAGAACACACAACCTAAATACTTGAAATTATCGACCTGTTCTAGCTTTGTATCACCGATCTGACATTCAGTTCTGTTGAATTTCTTACCTACTGACATCAATTTAGTCTTCGAGAGGCTAATTTTCATACCATATTCATTGCACCTATTTTCAAGTTCCAAGATATTAGACTGCAGGCTTTCGGCACAGTCTGCCATTAAGACCAAGTCGTCAGCATAGGCCAAACTGCTTACTACATTTCCACCTAACTGAATCCCTTCCTGCCATTTTATACCTTTCAGCAGATGATCCATGTAAACTACGAACAGCAAAGGTGAAAAGATTACAGCCTTGTCTAACTTCTGTAAGTACCCTGAACCAAGAACTCATTCTACCATCAATTCTCCCTGAAGCCCAATTGTCAACATAAATGCCTTTGATTGATTTTAATAATCTACCTTTAATTCCATAGTCCCCCAGTATGGCGAACATCTTTTCCCTCGGTACCCTGTCATATGCTTTCTCTAGATCTACGAAACATAAACACAACTGCCTATTCCTCTCGTAGCATTTTTCAGTTACCTGGCGCATACTGAAAATCTGATCCTGACAGCCTCTCTGTGGTCTGAAACCACACTGGTTTTCATCCAACTTCCTCTCAACGACTGATCGCACCCTCCCTTCCAAGATGCCAGTCATTACTTTGCCTGGTATACTAAACAATGAGATACCTCGATAGTTGTTGCAATTCTTCGTGTTCCCTTGCTTATAGATAGGTGCAATTACTGCTTTTGTCCAATCAGAAGGTACCTTACCAACACTCCACGCTAATTTTACTACTCTATGAAGCCATTTCATCCCTGCCTTCCCACTATACTTCACCATTTCAGGTCTAATTTCATCTATTCCTGCTACCTTATGACAATGGAGTTTATTTCCTTTCCTTTCCACTTCCTCAAGCATAATTTCACCAACATCGTTTTCCTCCTCCCCATGAGCTTGGCTGTTTGCATCACCACCATGATGATTTCCTTTTACATTGTGAAGATGTTCAAAATATTCCCTCCACCTCTCCAGTGATTCCTTGGGATCTATTATGAGTTCACCTGAATTACTCAAAACACTGTTCATTTCCTTTTTCCCTCCCTTCCTAAGATTCTTTATTACTGTCCAGAAAGGTTTCCCTGCTGCTTGACCTAGCCTTTCCAGGTTATTACCAAAATCTTCCCATGACTTCTTTTTGGATTCAACAACTAATTGTTTCGCTCTGTTTCTTTCATCTACGTACCAATCCCTATCTGCCCCAGCCCTTGTTTGGAGCCATTTCTGAAAAGCTTTCTTTTTAAGTTTACAAGCTGCTCTCACTTCATCATTCCACCTAGATGTTCGCCTTTTCCCATCTTTACACACAGTTGTTCCTAGGCATTTCCTTGCTGTTTCTACTACGGCATCCTTGTATGCCACCCATTCACTTTCTATATCCTGAACCTGCTTGCTGTCTACTGTTCGAAACTTCTCATTAATAATATCCATGTACTTCTGTCTAATTTCCTCGTCCTGGAGATTTTCTAGCCTTATTCGTTTGAAGACAGATTTAACTTTCTCTACCCTAGGCCTAGAGATACTTAGTTCACTACAGATCAGATAGTGGTCTGTATCATCGAAAAATCCGCGAAAAACTCGTTCATTCCTAACAAATTTCCTGAATTCAAAGTCGGTTAAGATATAGTCTATTATGGATCTGGTACCCCTAGCCTCCCATGTATAGCGGTGAACAGCCTTATGCTTGAAGAATGTATTCTTAATAGCTAAACCCATACTAGCACAGAAGTCCAGCAAACGCTTCCCATTCCCATTAGCTTCCATATCTTCCCCACATTTACCAATCACCCTTTCGTATCCTTCAGTTCTATTCCCAACTCTCGCATTGAAATCGCCCATTAGCACTATTCTATCCTTGCTGTTGACCCTGACCACGATGTCACTCAATGCTTCATAAAACTTGTCAACTTCATCCTCATCTGCACCCTCACATGGTGAATACACGGACACAATTCTTGTCCTAATTCGTCCCACTGACAAATCTGCCCACATCATTCGCTCATTTACGTGCCTAACAGAAACTATGTTGCGTGCAATGGTATTCCTGATAAAGAGCCCTACTCCAGACTCTACCCTTCCCTTTCTAACACCCGTCAAGTACACTTTATAATCTCTTATCTCTTCCTCATTATCTCCCCTTACCCGAATATCACTTACTCCTGGCACATCCAGATGCATCCTCTTTGCTGACTCAGCCAGTTCTACCTTCTTTCTTCCATAAGCCCCATTAATATTGATAGCTCCCCATCGAAATCCATTTCGTTCGCCAAGTTGTTTCCAAGGAGTCCCTCGCCTGTCAAATGGGAGTGGGACTGCATTACTCCCATAGGTCCGAGGCTTGCTTAAAGTGTTCTGAGCTCGGTAAATTCATGAAGCAGGATGCTCCCTACTTGCACATAGTCCAAGTGGGGATCTCTCCTCTAACGGGTTATTGACCACCGGTGAATTGTATAGTCCTAGCCGCCTGAGCACAAGGAGGGCCACGACTCAGAATATGTCCGAGATGCCCACTCCCATTCCATAGCAACTGGTATCCCGACTCTCAGGAACACTTACTAGGCCACTCAGCCGTTGCCCATGGTTCACGAACTAGGACGTGACTACAGTAACCCACAATTTAATAGAGTATCTATAATTATTCCATCTAAATCACATCATGTCTTCAGCCTTTGGCGTTGAACTCTACTTTTTAGCGCTGAATTATATTACAGATTCACTCCCCTATTATGATGAGTGAGTACTTTAAGATCACCTTATCTCGGAACAGTTTTGACGATCCACTCATTCAAACACTTATCTACAGTCTATACGTAGTTTGGCCCACGAGAGTTAGAGTCTGGCATTTGAGCGACGAAAGTACGCTGCGTTGTCATACAAAATGTAACTTCCAATAAATCCTGTTGTTGGTTTCATGAGCTCGGCGACATCTATATACCGGTATATAAAATAAGAGTTTTGTCAGTACATTGCTCAGAATTTGTAAATAATGGTATTTCTGTATCGGTCATGTCCATAGTAACAATAAAATGCACTTTTTACTTTTCCGTAATTTCTGTCTGTCTGTCTGTCTGTCTGTATGTATGTATGTATGTATGTATGTATGTATGTATGTATGTATGTATGTATGTATGTATGTATGTATGTACACGCATCACGAGAAAACGGTTGAAGAGAATTTAATGAAAATCGGTATGTGAAGTCGGGGGATGAGCCTCTACAATCTAGGCTATAAATCATTTTATTCACGCTGAGTGAAATGGTAGTTTAGGGGAAGGCCAAAAATTGAATTCTCAACTATTTGTGTTATTAGTGATCGTATTTTAAAGAAAATGGGTATGCAAAGTTGGGGAATAAATTTCTACAATCTAGGCTGTCAATAATTGTATTCACGCTGAGAGAAATGGTAGTTTAGGGGAAGGCCTCAAATTTAATTCTCAAATATTGTTGTTATTAGTAGTCCTATCTTGACGAAAATCGGTATGCAAAGTCAGGAAATAAGTCGCCATAGTCTAGACTGTAAATTATTTTATTCACGCTGAGTGAAATGGTAGTTTAGGGGAAGGCCTAAAATGTAATTCTCAAATATTTCTTATTAGAAGTTTAGTCGATGAATACTAGATAACTAAGGTTATATAGTATTAAATTTCCTATTATTCATGTCTTATACATTGTTACCGTACTGGCTATGATCACCAAGATATTCATGAATTTGAATTTTTGTTACTAAGTCCATATCAGCGCCGAGTAACGAGAAAATGGGTAAACAGTATTTAATGAAAATCGGTATGTAGAGTCGGAAAATAAGAAACTACAGTTTATGGTATAAAATATTTTACAAATCACAGAGTCGAAAGAAAAGTAAATGTGTAGGCCTACAATATAGAAAGCTCATAACACTGATCAACAATAACATTACATTGACCATTGTTTGTCGTGATGTGCTTTGTGTCTTCTGTTGCCCCTCATTTCCGGTAGATGGGATTACTGCTGCGTACAGAGTATTTTTTATTTGATTTCCGTCGCACCGACATAGATAGGTTTTATAGCGACGATGGGATAGGAAAGGGCTAGGAGTGACTTAGGCCTTAATTAAGGTACAGGCCCAACATTTGACTGGTGTGAAAGTGGGAAACCACGGAATACCATCTTCAGCGCTGCCGACAATGGGGTTCGAATCCACTGTCTCTCGGATGCAAGCTCACAGCTGCGCACCGCTAACCACACGGTCAACTCGCCCAGTCGGACAGAGTATAACAGCCTGCCTGAATATTGATGGGAAGTAGCTGGTGAGTTAGATAACTTTCTTCTTTAGCATGCCATTCCCATGGTTTATAAATTTTCTGATACTACTGGTACGTAACACACTGGATCATCATAGCATTCGGGCTATTCAATTCCTACTCTGAGGTACTGATTGGAATGAACAGTGTGCATATTTAGCGGTATAATGACAGATGAGTATTCATGGCAATCTGCGGCCTGAGTCATCCCAGCTCTGGAACTTAGGACTATTAGATTGGCACCGCAATCTAACCGCAGCACTGTTCTTTTAAAGTGATAAAACGTGCGGCTTTCCATTTGATCGAGTATTTTATATGATAGCATTGCTTTAAATCGCTACATTCATACTTACGTTTTTGTAATGACCTATGTTGATTTCAGTTAGGAAAACCACAAAGTCAGTCTTTCTGAAAATCCCGTAGCGAAGCACGGGTACATCAGCTTGTCAGCCGATAAAACCATTAGCCCTGACCATCACAAGACGAGCTCCACTCCGTTTCACATTTGAGAAGTACTCCATCCTCAGCATGCCCTCTTCTACGTCACGGCGAATCATTATAATTAGCTTCCAGCTGCTTGACTTCTGGATTACAGAAACATTTAGTGCACTCTATACTTAGTTATAATTCAGAAATTGTTCAAGATGGTCTTCATTAACGTTAAAATTATATTCGGAATGATTTAATTTGTCTCAAACAATGCCAGTCTACCATTAGCACGTCACGAGTGGTTTTCAGCTCTTTCTTAATAACTAATCTTCGAAATTATGCCCGGCTGCATGGCTAAATGGTTAGCTTGCTGGCCTTTGGCCACAGAGGTCCCGGGTTCGATTCCCGGCAGAGTCTGGAATTTTAACCATCGTTGGTTAATTTCGCTGGCTGTGTCGTCATAATCATTTCATTCTCATTACATGTTCTCGGACACTCCCGGCACTAAAAGCCATACGCCATTTCATTTCGAAATTAGACCCGTGTATCTTTCCAGTACCGGCAATTCACTTCATAAATTTTGCGTGTTATTTAATTCCAAATTATCCTACACACATGCCAAAATTCTTTGAGTTTAATGTTATATAGGTGTATTCTTGTTTACTTCAGCTCCAATGAATATTATATCTGCTTCGCCTCTGCCTCACGATGCTTTTCCTCCAATTATGATTTGCTTTGAATGACAACCTTGACCATTCCTCGCATACGAAAGGTCACAATGTACAGGATGTCTGAAAATAAGTTACGGAAATTTTTTGGGCATAATAAACCCAATAATAAGAGACGATCCGTCATCCATGTTTTCCTAAACCCTTCAGTTAATCGTGAGGTAACTGGTTCATATCTCGTATGTCCTGCGACGTAGTGCACTGAATTCGCAACAAAACGTTAGCGGTGAAGAGTATTAATATTAACATTCAACATTCCCAAGAGTGGAGTACGCAGAAATGATCAGAATCTGTTTTAACGAACGGGGTACAGACATGAGTGCGTGGCTAAGGAACGCACGATATCAGCTGTTTACGTGTGCTGTGCAGTTGGTAAGCAATGCAATAATGTGCGTTGCGTGACTCAACCATTGTAGGGGAGGGGAGTGAACAAGCGGGGCATCGGGGAAGATAAATTTAAAGCATAATATCCTGCAAGTTTTTGTTTTTGTGCCCTGCGCCGCGTGGAACGCACTACAAAAATGAAATATAAAGAATTAATGTTCACAGTATGTACGATACATAAACAATTAAC
The DNA here is from genome assembly GCF_040414725.1 of Anabrus simplex. NCBI lineage: Eukaryota > Metazoa > Arthropoda > Insecta > Orthoptera > Tettigoniidae > Anabrus > Anabrus simplex. The sequence goes on along the minus strand of NC_090267.1, from coordinate 116,853,355 downwards.
ATAATTCAATTATCACTAAACATATTTCCTCAATGTCCTAAGTACTCAAAAGTCGAGCTGCGAAGGCCTGGCCTGTTACGTCAGGTAATCTAAATAACGAAAAGCTATTTGGCATTAATGGTGGTAAACATTTCTGATCAACACCTATCGAAACACAATAATAACGTACGGAACCACTTTGGACTTAGTTTTATTAGCTTATGTCCTAGGATACTCTGTTCTAAACAGCCTTTAATACCTGCCAATACCACAGGACGTGCTTGAAATGTTTACTTTTTTTTTTTTACATATGTTATGTTACATGAGTATGTCATTTCAGTATTTATTTTGTAGTGTAGCGAACTTTGACATGCACGAAATGTACTGTGTTTACCGATATGCTTCATGAAACCAGTGCACTGTGCTCACCCAAAACTGGCAGGAGTTTTACTACTAGTATTCCAGTTTTGTACGCCAGTCGGTTCAGGATGCCTTAGCTCATGATAATACTAATGAGAATAAAGACGCTGCCTTATCCGGGTATGATGATAAGATGTTGCTCAGTGATACACCGCCAGTACTAGCAAGATTGCATGTGAGCAAGCGGCACGTCAGTATACTACGGTAGCACACCGCCCAACGTTATCGAGCAAGAGAACTTGGCCGGCTACACTCTGCATAGGCTGACACAGAAGTTGCTCACGATTGATTTCTTTGTCGATTTTCTGGTGAGCTTTCGCTAAGAGGAAATAAAAATCGCCACAGATCGATTTTTGTTTCAGAACACTATGTCCTCTTACAATTTCCGTAACTTATTTTCAGTTATTCCAATTGGCCAGGAACGTACCCATGTCAGAGGCTCACACAATTAGAAGGTGTGCACAATCCATAAAGATGAACAAGTAGCATTTCCAACGCCAAGTTGCTGTTTTTTAAATGGGACATGTATGCTTGTTCTAGCAAAATGAAAACTAGAGCTGCAATTGGTGATAACACACTTGGTTTCACGTTTCTAAACCTCATACGTTCTGAAATTCGTGGCTGTTAGAGAATGGCAATGGCGCCAGCGTTTCTGACGTAATGCAACGCATGTACTTCAGTGCGCAGAGCAGGAGTTGCTTGCACTGGCCTGTAGCCTGCTGTAAACAAACCGAAATCAGCTCGGCACGTTCTAGCTTCAGTGTACTAGTGTCTAATGATCTGGTCTGCTGTCATACTGTTCCGTAATTCACGTACGTTTCGGATATTGCTTTCCATATTGACACATTAAACCGTGTTTTCGTGTGGCGTGTAACAATTGCCGTCATCTAATCGATATGCCGGCCTTCAGTAACGAAGAATACCTGGATATTATTTTAATTTACGGCGAATGTCGCAAAAATGCAACCGCAGCTGTGGCATTGTACGCTGAACGCTACCCCGATCGATGGTGTCCTTCGCCTCGTACCATTGCCAACATCTGCACGAAACTCATGCAAACAGGAAGCTGGGCTCCCACAAAGCGACAACGTACAAAGACAGCGACTGGCACTGGAAACGAAATAGCTGTTCTAGCTGTTGTAGCGCACAATCCTCAGGTGAGTGTCCGACAGATTGCACGACGTTCTGGAATAAGCCGCAGTAGTGTGAGCAGAGTTTTGCAAAGGCATCGGTTTCATCCGTTCCATATCTCACTGCACCAGGAACTGTACGGGACGGACTTTGAATCCCGCATTGTATTCTGTCCTTTTGCACTTCAGCAGTTGCAAGGTACTCCAGCATTCCTACGTAATAAGTTGTTTACGGACGAAGCTTCATTTACAAATAATGGTCATGTGAATCTGCGGAACATGCACTACTGGTCCGAGCAAAATCCCCACTGGATTCGCCATGTTGCTCATCAACGACAGTGGAGTGTCAATGTTTGGTGCGGTATCATTGGTAACCGTATTTTAGGTCCCTATTTTTATCAGGGAACATTAAACGGACAGCGACATTCATCATTTCTGCAACACACTCTACCCCTCCTCATGGAGGATGTGGGATTGGAAACGTGTCTATTAATGTGGTTCCAGCATGATGGATGTCCCGCACATTCTGCACGCGTTTCCAGAGACGTTGTGGATGCGATGTTTTCAAATAGGGGGATAGGACGGGGAGATCCTCTGCTATGGCCACCTCGGTCCCCAGACTTGACGCCATTGGACTTCTTTCTCTGGGGCACAGTGAAAGATAAAGTGTATCAAGAACCGCCAACGACAGTAGAGGATATGCAACATCGTATTACTGCGGCGTGTGCGGCAATATCTGTAGAAACACTGCAATCCGTGAAACACTCTCTTGTTACCATATTCCAAAAGTGTATTGATGCAAACGGTGGACACTTCAAACATCTGTTTGAGTGACACGGTTTCATCACAAGACGCTACTGGTGATTTGTAGGTGCATTTTCCATGCCAGATGTACTGCACAACAATGAAGTTTCTGAGGGCTATAAGCCACTAGTAAATGTGTTCAGAAAAGCGGAACCAAGTGTGTTATCACTAGTTGTAGCTCTAGTTGTCATTTTGCTAGAATAAACATACATGTTGCATTTAAAAAAGCGCAACTTGGTGTTGAGGGTGTTATTTGTTTGCCTTTGTGGATTGTGCGTGCCTTCTCATTGTGTGAGCCCCTGACATGGGTACGTTCCTGGCCAATTGGAATTTTCATATTTTGTTTCATTTCGGAGATATTTGGGGTCGCAGAGTTGGATGGGACACTCCGTACGTACGTACGTACGTACGTACGTACATACATACATACATACATACATACATACATACATACATACATACATACATAGGCTACATACCGACATGAAACAATTATTTTAGACATTACATTTCAGAAGGTCTGAAACGCATAAAAGCGTGAATTTGGCGCAAAAAAATATCAAAAGAACAGACCGACGGCATTGTTTTATTTATATAGACAGAAGATAGGTATTCAACTTTCATTTCAAGTCCTAGTAAAAGCCACCGTCACTAGTTACAGCCGACAGTCACTGACTATTAAGATTCACAGGCTGTGATTAAAAAAACATTATCTACCGTGTGTTTCCTCTTTCATCATGTCTGCACTCTATTTTGCTGCTGTAAATACTAGTGTTGGCTACTGAATGTATGATTCGAAGCAGTATATCGATTCATTCAAGTGTCCGAGTGAATCGATTCACAGGAACGGCGAGCTCACGGCACACGATTCAACTTACTCTCAGCGGACAGTGCTGAGTGGCGCACTCACTGGACGTTGACGGGGAGCCTAGCTTCCGCTGCAGCGAGACAGTGAATCATGGCACATCGAAAGAATCGTGAACGAGCGCGGCTCAGTGAGACACATGATACACACGGCTCCTTTTCGGCTCACTGGACACGCGGAGAGCCGAGCTTCCGCTGCAGCGAGACATACAGTGAGCCATGGCACATCGAAAGAATCGTGAACGAGCGCGGCTCAGTGAGACACAAGATACACACGGCTCCTTATCGGCTCCTCACTGCAGCGAGACATACAGTGAGCCATGCTACACTGAAATAATCGTATGCTATAATGGACTCTCGAGCTCAGCTCATTTGAAAATAATACCCATTTGCATTCACTGTCCTCTTCTTACAGGGAGGTTTAAATAATGGATGGATTTATTTGCAATGTTAAAAAGGTAGTCACAACATAATTCTGAAGTAGCTGGTAAGTGGGTAGGCTATTAGGTTATACTATTTATTAGTTTAATGAATCTTAGTATTATAACTTAGTTGACATTTGACAATTAAACTCGACTCTAGCCTGCCCTATGACTATGAGTCATGCTCATGACCACTCAAAAGTACCTGTTTTATATTGGGAAGATCGGCTCAGTATTCTCTCAGTTCATATGTCGCATCGTTGCACAAGACTTCAATCATATGTGGACAGACGCAATAACAGTATGTTGAATCAGGAAACCAGCGGGCTACTGTACATCGCGGGTAGCCTATACAAAATATGACTATTAAAAAAATCTTCAGCTGATAGAAAAATACTTTTTTAAATGACTGAGCGAGTTGTCGTGCTGTTAATATCGCGTGGCTATGCGCTTGCATTCGGGGGATGGTGGGTTCGAATCCCACCGTCGGCAGCCGTTAAGATGGTTTTTCCGTAGTTTCCCCATTTTCACACCAGGAAATGCTGGGACTGTACCTTAATTCAGGTCATGGCTGCTACCTTCCTAATCCTAACCTTTCCCACCCTGCGTCGCCGGAAACCTTCGATGTGTTAGAGTAACTAGCATTTTTTTCTAAGAAAGGAGTTCATAGTATGAAGACCAGATGGCAGCTGCGAGCACTGAATGCTGTTGCTGCTGTCTTACCAGCACATACTACACAGATGCAGTAGGAGCGGTGACCAATGAGCCGTGAATCGGATCACTGTATCGATTCAGTAACGTGAACGGAATCAAATGAATCGATTCAGTAAAATGAATCGAATGTCCCATCACTAGTAAATACTTGTTACCTGCTTTATAGACTCGAAGTCGTTCGAAAAGATTGCTATCTCAGATCTGTACTTGTTTCAAGAGAATTCCACCATGCTCATGAATGACACGATTTTGTGTGGTTTCCACAATTTTTAAATTATAAGAAACACATCGCTGCTGGAGGAATAATAAAAGTTAGCACTTTCCTGTCTTTTCCGCGGCAGGGCCATAATTTTTCACAACTATTTCCATAACTGAACAGCTCCAGAAGTATGTAAACGGAAGGATGAAGGTAAGGGTAACTTCGTAAATTGGAAAGTGAACCAGTGGATATTTTGTCAGCAGGTAAGTTCTCATTTTAATTTTCCTTTTTTCTTTTTGTTTATTCCTTTTATGTTTTATTTTGATCATTCCATTTTTTAGAAAGATACTATCCTAGCATTAGTCTGGTGTTGCAGTAGGTAAAGTATAGAATGCAGTTTCAAAGATGATCAAGTTCTCGTGTGTCTTTAGAATTATTACGCTCAGAACTTTATTCTGTTGACCACAATCACTATACCTCTACTAAACAAAATATATTTCCACTTTGAATGGAATGTGAAAATTGTACTACAAACGGTCCCATGTCCTCTTGTTTTATCAATTTAATGCACAGTCGTGAATCTAAACATGTTTATTTACACTAATACTAGCTCCTGTGGACCCGATATTGATGGAGTAGTTTTGTAATTGCTACTGTAATGCTGTCCAGGGGAGAGAAGTGGCAGCGAAGAGACTTAGCACATCGCCTATGGTTCATTCCACGTTAAGAAAACGGTATTGCTCTTATGACAACAGGGTTGCCATATCGAACGGCTCTGCACAACACAATCACGGGGAAACGGCGGCACATAAATCAGTGAAATTCAATATTTAACTTCAAGATAACAAGCGGAATAAACTAAGCTGCAAATAATTTATATGAACTAAAGGGGACGGGGAGTTTACAGGGGCTATTTTTGGCTTGTACAGAATCAGAGGTGAACTACGGCACATGAAAAACCTCAGCATTGAAGTGTATGGTAAATCGACGGAGAAAATAGACAAATAATATTTTTATGAGCTCGAAGGGTGAAAGATGCATATAATAAATTTCCCCAGACGGGCTGAGGGGCTCAGACTGTTGATGCGCTGGCCTTCCGACTCCAACTTGGCAGGTTCGATCCTGGCTCAGTCCGGTGCTATATAAAGGCGCTCAAATACTTCAGCCTCGTGTCGGTAGATTTACTGGCACGCAAAAACTCCTGCGGGACAAAATTCCGGCACCTCGGCGTCTCCCAAATCCGTAAAAGTAGTTAATGGGACGAAAAACTAATTATTATTATTATTATTATTATTATTATTATTCACCAGGTAACGTGGAGTACTACTGCGCTGTCGTATCGCTTTACAAAAGACAATAGTAAATATTAAATGCGGTCTTAAAGAAAACAGCGGTAATTAAAATACGCTTAAGAAAGTACAGCTAAATAACAAAACCAAGCACAAACAAATTTTTGTATCAGTACAAATTATACCATGACTTATCGCTGCACACCACAGCATCAAAATTTTCAGTAACAACTTCTGAACAGTACGAAAATAATACAGCACACACATACTATGCAATATACAACCAAAGTAAAATATCTGCCATTAGACAACTTTATGGTCTCACTCAACAGAAGATGATAACAGAAGACGAGTACGTACTGATTCACAGCCTAAAAACATACATGCAATAAAGAAACATTGTACGTGACTTCACTACTGAAGTGAGCTCCCGCGGTTCACAGATGCTTGTATCAGAGCAACATAGAAGGCAAATGAAGCGAGGTAACGAAGCGATGGCTGTTCCCGCCATTGTACATCCTCCCTACGAATGTATTTATGATAAATAAAATGTTATATAGTTATTTTCATAACTCACGGGCAAAAATGCCTCATCCTTTTTATCTAGCGTTCATAATACATTACAAAGTACAGTATAATATCTCTTAATCACGAAGAATTATGGGTGTCTCAGAGGGGGTGTGTTCAGTCGTTGTAGGTCCGTAAGAGCAATACTGTTTTCTTAACGTGGATTCATAGAGTTAGTAAATAATACACTAGAGGAGGACTTTTGTGAGTTTGTTGACATCATATTGAGGGAGCTGTTTTGCACAACAAATATACCGCATATATAAATCGAAAGGTACTCAGATTATGAAATATGCAGGAAACGAAAAGAGTGTTAAGTAAAGAATAATGTGATTTATTCAAAACTGAAATTTGAACATATTTGAGTGGAAAATTCAACAAAATTTTACAAATATGACTAGCCTCCGTGGCTTAGGCGGCAGCGTGCCGGCCTCTCACAGTTCCGTGGTTCAAATCAAGATTTGTGCTGGACAAAGCGGAGGCGGACAGGTTTTTTCCGGGTACTCCGAGTTTCCCTTTCATATATCATTCCAGCAACACTCTCCAATATCGTTTCATTTCATCTGTCACTCATTAATCATTCCCCCGGAGGAGTGCGACAGGCTTCGGCAGTCGGCACAATTCCTATCCTTGCCGCTAGATAGGGGCTTCATTCATTCCATTCCTGACCCGCTCGAATGACTGGAAACAGGCTGTGGATTTTCATTCATTTACAAGCATGAACAGATAGTACAGACCTTGAGTGACTTTTGCTCAGTCGCTCTTACGAGCTTTTAGTTTTGGAGCAAATAATCTTCTCCAAATTTGGTACAGTATTTCTGGACACGGCTTTTCTTAATTGCAAAAGTTTCTATCGATCATCGTTGCAAGATGTTTACTTTTGGTAAGCTTAAGAACCGAAAAGAAACGCTCACAAATGTACGTTGAGCCGAACATTGACAGAACTTTACATGCATGTTGATACTAGAGGAGGTATTTTTCTTGCGGAAAATTCTTCTAAACTTCGTAACATTAGAAAGCGGCCTTTAAGACGAACATTGCACTGCAGTTCAATCAACTCTTAATTGAAATAGCTGTGGAGCACTGTCTGCACTAAGCGAAAATGGTCGAACACATACATTGTAACCATACAACAGGGTTACAGATTTCATTCAGCATGTATTATTATTATTATTATTATTATTATTATTATTATTATTATTATTATTATACCGGGCGGTACACCTCCACGCGGCTTCTTCAAACATTGCGCCAATTGAAACTCCTCTACAGGAGAAAGCCTGAACCTTGAAAAACTGTATTAAATGAACAGTTTCTCCGAAGATGGCTCTGTGTGAATTTTGATGTGTGTGTGTGTTTGTCATTGATCAAGAAGTGTGGACGTTCTCTACCAGATGTCTCTACAAAAAATTATAATCATGCACTCTGGTGCAAAGGAATGAACCTTCTTGAAGAAATTTTGTAATCAAAAGTTGTTGTCTTTACTAAATTGTGTTATTTTATTTTTGGGTTGGCAATATTAATTCTTCCTTCCGCCAGGTTTCAGCTTAGCCAATCCCGAATTTCTTTAATTAATTCTCAGCCAATCATGTATGTCTTCTTCGATATGGATATGTAGCTCTAAGCTAAACAATAAAGTTGAGGGGGTGTGTCTACTCATTCTTGAAAGGTCTCGAATTTTCCACGAGGGTATAAAAACTGCTGATTTTCTTGTCTCCGGGCCACTAGTATAACATGTAACTCAGTGTGTGGATATGTTGCAGGGGGGCGGGAAGCGCCTCTTTCTTCAAGCAGCAGTTCTTCTACAAGGTAATGGCCTTTTAACATCTTTATTTCCTGCTAGCTCAGCAGTCTAACTCTCGGGGAGGGTTCGAATCCTTTAATATGTAACCCATCCTTTTAAAATGTAAATTCCTTTTCTGTCTATGTAAAATCTACAAATCTTTTACTGTAAAGCGGGGATAGAGAGTGCTTTACCCTCTCGAGCTCCCCTTCATTTTGAAATTGAGGTGACTACGTTTTCATAACCGTTTCTTCTCTTCCTTAATGTATTAAAGTTTTCTCATACGAGTCACCTCCCTGGCTTGGGATTAGCCCCTGTATTATCGGCGTAGCGCCACATAGGTTTTAAAAAAACTTTAGTGTAGGAGTGCAAGTAATCGCCTCCATTCAATTTTGTATTTTGGGCCATTTATTTAACTCGTTTTGTTTTCCTTCCTGAGAAGGCCCAGTAGATTGGGTACGAGGTACCCGTTGTACCATTATATGTGTGCCTTGAGGGCAGTTAGTGTGAAGTCTGCTTATGGCCTCCTGATAGGCTTGAACTTTGAGAGCGGGTCTGCTCTTTCCTAAACTTGATGTCTGTGTGCCTCTAGGAGGCTTAACATTGTAATTAGGAGCAAGTGCTCCTTGGCATGATGGGGTTTTCTGCCCCTTTGTTCAATTTTGTACCTTGGTAAAGTTGGGCTTATAGCTCAAGGATTGTGATTGTGGGGCTCGAAGCCCAGACCTTGTAATAATCCCCTAACACTTGTAATTTCTTTGTGTCTGATTTTGGCTTGTTGTTGACTTGTTAAGTTTTCAAATTCTATGTCACCATTGTTAAGTTTTGAAAATATAATCTTTGATGAAATTTTAATTCATCTTTCGAAATTGTAGTTAGACCCATTCCAGCTCCGCTCCTTCTTTCACCTCTGCCTTTCACGGATAACTTCGTAACAATTATTATTGTTATTATTAATAGGCCCGTTTCAGTAGATTTTACATTCTGATTTTCATCATTTAGACCGTAATATAATTAGGTATCATGCATATTATGTCATTTAATCATTGGATAAGGGAATTTTGTTTGTAATTATTGTGTATACTAATAAGTGAGATTTGCTTGTTTGAAATAGTCATTCTGTAACTCATAACTGTGGCCAGGTGAGCTGGCATAATATTGTGCAACCGAGGATGTATTAGGCAAGTAAATTTTCCGCTGGCACATGCTATATAGTCATCGTATGTACGCGTTAGCAAGCTTTAAGACACGTGACTGTAAAGTGCGTGGTCATGTGGTTTCGACCGAGTGTCTGTATTCGCTAGCTACCGTGTGTTTATGTGGAAGGGATGAGCAGGTAGTAGGGAGATGAGTGGTCATTGCAAGTTTATAAAAGTAGAAGTAAGAATATTTGTCCTGTCTAAGAGTGGTGGTCAGAGCTAAGAGGTGTTTGAATAGGTCTAAGAATCGTCGAAGAGGTCTACGAGTGGTGGTTTTATCTGAGTAGAGACTGGTACTGGGCTGATAGTGAAACATCATCTACTTGTGAGGAGGGACTTCACAATGTAGGTTTATTTAAGTAAATTCGTCATAGATTTAGTGCCGTGGTTTGCAGAAGCATAGGATATATATATATATGGAATTTTACCGATATGTGCAGTTAATTGTCGTCATGGTAGTTCGAATTCTTTACTGAATTCTATTATAATATTCGCGAACTTTGTTCGATAATGGAATTTAACGTAGATACATCGAACATCGCATAGAACTGTTGTATTTATTTCAACAGGCTCTATATTAGAAATCAGGACGTGTGAAACTAGATAGTATGCCTGAATATCACAGGTGTTTCAATAAAATTTTCCAATTTCTTGCAATCTATTGAGTGCACGTAACCGCATTGGAGGTCACTACACTCGGAAAGGAAATTAAGGTCAACTCCATGTTACATAAGAAGATAAGAACAGCAGACGGCTTCCAAAGGTTTTTCCAGTAATTTCAAGTTACACAGCGGCGTGTGCAGACATCAGGTGATTACAGCATCAGGCATGTTATGCATTAATAACATGAAGAAGAATGTAATCAGCGGCGATATCATATTTCACTTCAAGTTCATGCCAATAGCTTTCTTTCTTTATTTAGATCATATTTTCTGCACCTGTAACAACAAATCTCACTGAATATATTTTTTTGTGTTAAATTAAATTACGGCAGTGCCAGTTCATTGTGACGTAAAGTATAGTCATAAATTCTGTTTTCTTTATTCTTTTTCCAAGTGCATTCCTGAATTGTTGAAATGCAACCGTGATCTAATATTGTCCTGATCCATATTCCTGTATATTGCCAGATGTGTAAGTTTATCACCTCACGCCTTCAGATAATTGAGATAAGATGCATGCTTTCCGAATTTTGTTGCTTTTTACAGCAACTGACGCAGAACAAATTTAAAATACATTGGGTGAAGGAAAATAATTGTAAGAGTAGTGGTTGGAGTAGTTACAACATCTAACACCGCTTGGAGTTCTGATAATTCTGAAAATCTCTTTTCAAACTCTTCTTGTAATTGACGAATTACCTGCAAGTACTCATCAAAGTCGACACCACCTTTCACTGTATCAAGCTATGGAAAATGTCCCGTGTTCCTTGCACACATCTGGTTTTCCCACAAAATCAATTTTCTTTTGAACGCTTGAATTTTTTTCACCAAATCGCAGATATTGTTCTCTTTGTCCTGGAGCGAATTGTTCAACGTATTCAGACGGGCAGTAATGTCACTTTATAATGCGAAGCCCGCCACCCACACAAAAGAACTTCGTGCCGCCCTTTCATGTTACAAAAGGTATATATTGCGTTCCGCAAGCAAAAAACACGATGAAGCACCTTCGCCTTGGTTAGCCATCTTACTTCTGCATGGTACGAAATATCCGGATGCTCCGCTTCGATGTCATCCAAGAACTCTTTGAATTGACGGTGCGTGAGTCCACGGGAGCGAAGAAAATTTACTATTCGCACAACTGTTCCCATTACTTCATTAAGCTTGGCGGCTTTTGCACAAATCCTCCTGGTGTATCAAGCAATGGATCGCCGCCATTAGGGTACTACCGCTCTCAGCCATTCTTAATTTTACATAGCTGAGGAACCCCGTGCGTAGACCACGTAAAGCAGGAGCTCCATCCATCGTTACACTCGTCAACCGCTCTCATTTTAATCCCATTGACTCAGAAATACCCTCCACAGCTTGGAAAATATCTAAACCGTTAGTGGTGTCTTTGAGAGCTACCAAGTCTAGGAAATCCTCGGTGACCCGAAGATCGTCATCTACCCCTCGAATAATAATAACGAGCTGAGATTTGTCTGCAATGTCGGTTGATTCGTCGAGGGCGATGGAAAAGTATACAAAATTAGCTGCCTTCTCCATTAATTGCTGTTCCATGTCAACGACCATATAGTCTATTCTGCTAGCCACAGTTTGAGGAGAAAGAGAGATTTTGTCATATTTCTCAACTAGCTCAATAGGACAAATACATGCCGCCGCGTCCATTAGGCACTCCTTGATTAAATTCCCTTCCGTGAAGGGTTTCGCAGCTTTGGAAGTTCGCAGCGAACATTTGTAGCTTACTCGTAAAATGGCTCCACCAAACTCACTCTCCTAAATCTCCTGTCAGACAAAAATACGGCAAGCCACAATCATTTCTTCATTCCCGTTTGTAAACAAGCATTTTAGAATTAAAACAATAATACAGAACAGTGCTTCTAGAAATTTTCTTTCAATAATTCTTCCAACTTCGATTGGCGACTGGCGTCTGTCAAATCACCGTAATCATCCTTGTGGTGTGCTTTGTAGTGCCGTTCCAAATTGTGTTTTTTAAACACATTAAATCTCGGTGCACACTAAACATTTGTCATGTCCCTTATAAGTTGTACCGAAAAATGAAATTTTCCCATTCTTCTTTAAAGGCTGCTGCTTCACCACTCCTTTTTTTTGTATGATGTTCAGTCATGACAACTGCGAAACTGATGTAGTTACACGCTTTCAACAAAGCGCGTTGGACTAGACTAGCGACTGATGGATCGGGTGCTCGCTTGGGCGCAGCGGGCAGACCGCTCGTTCAGCCAGCCAAGCTCCTCCCACCACTACCGCAACTACCTTCCCTCAGAAGCGCTCAGGGAGCGCTGTTTGGATTGCCCTGGTTTATACTGTGGTTATATTGTAGCGTCTTGTCCAATTCCGTGGTGTAGTGGTTAGCTAGCCTGGCTGTCTTTCACCATAGTCCCTTGGGTTTTTAGTTCAGAGGCGAGACTGAAAATGGGTTGAACTGGGCTAATGAGTTCGTTTCTTCGTAGGTCTAAGAAAAAGGAGTGTTACGACGTCAGCAATCCACGTGGTATTGAATGAGTTGCCGCATTATTAGAGGAACCATTATCAGGTGATGATATATCCGATATCGCTGATTCTGATGCAGAACCTGAGTTTTTCATTACAAGTGACCATAATACAGACTTGGAGACTGACGCGGGCGTACAAGAAGAACAAGAGGTAGAAGGAAATGATTCAAGAATTAACCAGTCTGAATCCAACAATCATTTCATGGGTAGAGATCAAACTACAAAATGGAAGAAAATGAGACCCACCGCAAATGTCCGTACAAGAAGGCACAATATTGTGCATAGACTGCCCGGGGTAATAGGGGCTGCTAAAGGATGCAACCGTACAACAGGCTTACAGATTTCATTCAGCATTTATTATTATCATTAATTGACCCGATTCATTAGATTTTATATTGTGATTTTCATCATTTGGACTGTAATATAAGTAGGTATCACGCATATTATGTCATTTAATCATATGATAAGGGAATTTTGTTTGTAATTATTCTGTACATAAATAAGTGCGATTTGTTTATTTAAAATACTCATCCTTTAAATTGAAACTGTGGTCAGATTAGCTGGCATGATATTTTGCAACCGAGGCTTTGTTTAATCGAGGCTGTATTAGGCAAGTCAGTTTTCCGCTTACACACCTAAGTAGACATCGTTAGTACCCGTGGGGAAGCTATTAAGACACATGGCTACTTTTGTAAAGTGCGTGGCCACGTGGTTTCGGTCGAGTATCTGTATTCGCTAGCTACTGTGTGTCGATGTGGAAGGGATGGCCAGATAGTAGGGAGATGAGTGGTCATCACGAGTTTATATAAGTTGTTGCAAGGATATTTGTGCTGTCTAACAGGTGGTCTTAAGAGTGGTGTTCACGTCGAGGAAGTCTAACAGGAGTGATCTGATCGGAGTAGTGACTTGTACGGGGCTGATAGGGAAGATGCAGCATCTAATTGCGAGGTAGAACTTTGCAGTGTAAGTTTATTTCAGTAGATTCACCATAGATTTAGTGCCGTGGTCTACAGAGGTATATGAAATATACACTGACTGAGCAAATGTCATGGGATAGCGGAGCACTGATGCGCAGGTGTGTTGTCTGCGCACCACACGCCCCCTGTGCCTGCGGCAGTTGTATAGGAGACCTTGTGAGCAGTGGCTGTGCATGTGACAGGTGCAACATGGAACGTCGCCGTGAGCTTGACACCGTTCGACCGGGGTACGGTGGTCGTTGCCCGACGGATGGGAAGTGCGATTTCGGAAGCGGTGCAAGAATTCGTTTTCACACGATCAACCGTGTCCAGGGTGTATCGTGAATGGTTGAATTCGGATGTCACCGTCCACAACAGACGAACGACCGACCGTCCAGCCACCCTCGAAGACCGTGACCGGCGACATCTGAGACGGATTTACAATGGTGACAGACGGGAAACCGTGCAACAAATCACGGCTCACTTCAACACAGGCCGTGCTAGACACATCTCCCAGTGGACAATCCGTAGGAACATGGGTTCTATGGGGTATGGGAGCCGGCGCCGCACACGGGTGCCACTGTTAACCCAACGTCATCGGGTCAACGACGCGTATTTGTCGCCAGTCACCATGGATGGACACTGGAACAATGGCGTGACGTGATATGGTCGGACGAATCACTATTTCAACTGCACCATGCCGATGGGAGGCACAGTGTAAAACACGATGAAGCACCTTCGCCTTGGTTAGCCATCTTACTTCTGCATGGTACGAAATATCCGGATGCTCCGCTTCGATGTCATCCAAGAACTCTTTGAATTGACGGTGCGTGAGTCCACGGGAGCGAAGAAAATTTACTATTCGCACAACTGTTCCCATTACTTCATTAAGCTTGGCGGCTTTTGCACAAATCCTCCTGGTGTATCAAGCAATGGATCGCCGCCATTAGGGTACTACCGCTCTCAGCCATTCTTAATTTTACATAGCTGAGGAACCCCGTGCGTAGACCACGTAAAGCAGGAGCTCCATCCATCGTTACACTCGTCAACCGCTCTCATTTTAATCCCATTGACTCAGAAATACCCTCCACAGCTTGGAAAATATCTAAACCGTTAGTGGTGTCTTTGAGAGCTACCAAGTCTAGGAAATCCTCGGTGACCCGAAGATCGTCATCTACCCCTCGAATAATAATAACGAGCTGAGATTTGTCTGCAATGTCGGTTGATTCGTCGAGGGCGATGGAAAAGTATACAAAATTAGCTGCCTTCTCCATTAATTGCTGTTCCATGTCAACGACCATATAGTCTATTCTGCTAGCCACAGTTTGAGGAGAAAGAGAGATTTTGTCATATTTCTCAACTAGCTCAATAGGACAAATACATGCCGCCGCGTCCATTAGGCACTCCTTGATTAAATTCCCTTCCGTGAAGGGTTTCGCAGCTTTGGAAGTTCGCAGCGAACATTTGTAGCTTACTCGTAAAATGGCTCCACCAAACTCACTCTCCTAAATCTCCTGTCAGACAAAAATACGGCAAGCCACAATCATTTCTTCATTCCCGTTTGTAAACAAGCATTTTAGAATTAAAACAATAATACAGAACAGTGCTTCTAGAAATTTTCTTTCAATAATTCTTCCAACTTCGATTGGCGACTGGCGTCTGTCAAATCACCGTAATCATCCTTGTGGTGTGCTTTGTAGTGCCGTTCCAAATTGTGTTTTTTAAACACATTAAATCTCGGTGCACACTAAACATTTGTCATGTCCCTTATAAGTTGTACCGAAAAATGAAATTTTCCCATTCTTCTTTAAAGGCTGCTGCTTCACCACTCCTTTTTTTTTGTATGATGTTCAGTCATGACAACTGCGAAACTGATGTAGTTACACGCTTTCAACAAAGCGCGTTGGACTAGACTAGCGACTGATGGATCGGGTGCTCGCTTGGGCGCAGCGGGCAGACCGCTCGTTCAGCCAGCCAAGCTCCTCCCACCACTACCGCAACTACCTTCCCTCAGAAGCGCTCAGGGAGCGCTGTTTGGATTGCCCTGGTTTATACTGTGGTTATATTGTAGCGTCTTGTCCAATTCCGTGGTGTAGTGGTTAGCTAGCCTGGCTGTCTTTCACCATAGTCCCTTGGGTTTTTAGTTCAGAGGCGAGACTGAAAATGGGTTGAACTGGGCTAATGAGTTCGTTTCTTCGTAGGTCTAAGAAAAAGGAGTGTTACGACGTCAGCAATCCACGTGGTATTGAATGAGTTGCCGCATTATTAGAGGAACCATTATCAGGTGATGATATATCCGATATCGCTGATTCTGATGCAGAACCTGAGTTTTTCATTACAAGTGACCATAATACAGACTTGGAGACTGACGCGGGCGTACAAGAAGAACAAGAGGTAGAAGGAAATGATTCAAGAATTAACCAGTCTGAATCCAACAATCATTTCATGGGTAGAGATCAAACTACAAAATGGAAGAAAATGAGACCCACCGCAAATGTCCGTACAAGAAGGCACAATATTGTGCATAGACTGCCCGGGGTAATAGGGGCTGCTAAAGGATGCAACCGTACAACAGGCTTACAGATTTCATTCAGCATTTATTATTATCATTAATTGACCCGATTCATTAGATTTTATATTGTGATTTTCATCATTTGGACTGTAATATAAGTAGGTATCACGCATATTATGTCATTTAATCATATGATAAGGGAATTTTGTTTGTAATTATTCTGTACATAAATAAGTGCGATTTGTTTATTTAAAATACTCATCCTTTAAATTGAAACTGTGGTCAGATTAGCTGGCATGATATTTTGCAACCGAGGCTTTGTTTAATCGAGGCTGTATTAGGCAAGTCAGTTTTCCGCTTACACACCTAAGTAGACATCGTTAGTACCCGTGGGGAAGCTATTAAGACACATGGCTACTTTTGTAAAGTGCGTGGCCACGTGGTTTCGGTCGAGTATCTGTATTCGCTAGCTACTGTGTGTCGATGTGGAAGGGATGGCCAGATAGTAGGGAGATGAGTGGTCATCACGAGTTTATATAAGTTGTTGCAAGGATATTTGTGCTGTCTAACAGGTGGTCTTAAGAGTGGTGTTCACGTCGAGGAAGTCTAACAGGAGTGATCTGATCGGAGTAGTGACTTGTACGGGGCTGATAGGGAAGATGCAGCATCTAATTGCGAGGTAGAACTTTGCAGTGTAAGTTTATTTCAGTAGATTCACCATAGATTTAGTGCCGTGGTCTACAGAGGTATATGAAATATACACTGACTGAGCAAATGTCATGGGATAGCGGAGCACTGATGCGCAGGTGTGTTGTCTGCGCACCACACGCCCCCTGTGCCTGCGGCAGTTGTATAGGAGACCTTGTGAGCAGTGGCTGTGCATGTGACAGGTGCAACATGGAACGTCGCCGTGAGCTTGACACCGTTCGACCGGGGTACGGTGGTCGTTGCCCGACGGATGGGAAGTGCGATTTCGGAAGCGGTGCAAGAATTCGTTTTCACACGATCAACCGTGTCCAGGGTGTATCGTGAATGGTTGAATTCGGATGTCACCGTCCACAACAGACGAACGACCGACCGTCCAGCCACCCTCGAAGACCGTGACCGGCGACATCTGAGACGGATTTACAATGGTGACAGACGGGAAACCGTGCAACAAATCACGGCTCACTTCAACACAGGCCGTGCTAGACACATCTCCCAGTGGACAATCCGTAGGAACATGGGTTCTATGGGGTATGGGAGCCGGCGCCGCACACGGGTGCCACTGTTAACCCAACGTCATCGGGTCAACGACGCGTATTTGTCGCCAGTCACCATGGATGGACACTGGAACAATGGCGTGACGTGATATGGTCGGACGAATCACTATTTCAACTGCACCATGCCGATGGGAGGCACAGTGTATGGCGCAGACCACATGTAGCGATGGATCCCGCCTGCCTCGAAGGTCTGGTCCAGGGCGCTGGTGTCTGTTATGGTCTGCGGTGCGTTTTCCTGGTATGGAATGGGCCCCCTAGTTGTTCTGGAAGAGACTTCGAATGGTACGCGCTATGTTGAGCTGCTCGGAGACCATCTCCACCCATTTTTGGCCTTCCAGCGTCCAGACGGTTCTGCGGTGTTTCAAGATGATAACGCGCCGTCACATCGCTCCCACGTCGCCCGGGAATGGTTCCAGGAGCATGCAGCGGAGGTCCAACGACTGCCATGGCCACGCAGGAGCCCCGATATGAACCCTATCGAGCATATCTGGGATGTCCTGTATCGCAGACTCCGTGCCATGGATCTGCACCCACTAACAGATCAGTATTGGTGGCCGCTCTGCAAACGATTTGGTGTCAGTTGCGTCCAGAGGACTACCAGGGACTTGTCGACTCACTTCCGCGGCGTCTCACTGCAGTTCGCAGGGCCAGAGTAGGCTCCACGCGCTATTAGGTGACTCTCCCATGACATTTGCTAAGTCAATGTATATATATCGAATTTAACCGATATATGAAGTTAACGGTCTTCATGGTACTTCGAATTCTTTATTGTGTCCTACTATGTAATTCGCGAACTTTGTTCGAGAATTGAATCTAACGTAGATGCATCTGTCGTATTTATTTCAACAATCTCTATATTTGCTATCAGGCGTATGAAACTAGATAGTATGCCTGGATATTACCGGTGTTTCAGTAAAGTTTTCCCATTTCTAACTACAAATATCGAGTGGACGTAACCGCATTGGAGCTTACTACACTTTGACCGGGAATGTAGGTCAACTTCCTGTTACGTAAGATGATAAGACGGCTTCCGACTTCAACTCAATGGTTTTTCCAGGAATTTCAAGTTCCACAGCGGTGTGTGCAGACATAAGGTAATTACAGCATCAGACTTGTTATGCATAAATAACATGAAGAATTTAATCAGCGGCGATCTCATAGTTCAGTTTAAGATCATGCCAATAGCTTTCTTTATTTAGATCACATTTTCTGTAACATGTAACAACAAATTTTTATAGTATTAAATTAAAGTACGAAAATGCTAGTTCATTGTGACGTAAACTATATTCAAAATTCAGTTTTATTTCAATAATAATAATAATAATAATTGATTATATTTCCAAGTACAATTCTCAATTGTGGAAATGCAACCGTAATCTACAATTGTCCTGATCCATATTCCTGTATATTGCCAGATGTGTGAGTTTATCGCCTCACGCCTCGAGAATAATTGAGATAAGAGGCATGCTCTCCAAATTTTGTTGTTTATTACAGCAACTTGCGCTCAACCAATTTATAGTATATTGTTTAAAGGAAATTAATAGTAAGTGTAGTGGTAGGAGTAGTTCCAAGGAGCAAAAGAAGTTACAGAATGCTCGAATTTGTTTTTCCACAATGGTATGTTCCAAAGTATTGTTGCGTAAACGAATATCTTCATTGTGGAAATTTCTTCCAGATATGAAGATCCGAGCTATTGTAAACCTACGACAGTTTCAGAAATTACAGCACTTATAGGACTTCCGTATGGTATGGGTTTCCTTCACGGTGGAAGAGTTAATATTTAAGATTTCTGGTCTACTGATGGCTTGGGAACTGAACGCTTTCCAGCGACTGGCTTTCAGATGTTTCAGATTTCTTCTGAAATGTATTCGCTTTGATGATGTGGGGACCAAGTAGCACAGAGGAGAAGGTGATAAATTGGTAGCTGTAAGAGAAATGATGGAAACATTCATTGGAAACTGTAAGAAAGCCTACTACCTTGGGGAATTCATGGCATTAGATGAGATGCTGTGGTCTTTCCGGGGACGGTGCAGTTTTAGGATGTACATTCCCACGAAACCAGGTAAATACGGAATTAGAGTATTCGCTCTAGTTGATGCAAAGATGTTTTATACACACAATTTAGAAATTTAATGTGGTAAGCAATCTGAAAGCCCGTATCAAGATATAAGTTTCAGACCTGCGGATGTTGTAGAGAGAATGTGCATCCCTGTGTCTGGAAGTGGACGTAATTTGACAGTTGACAACTGGTTTACCTCGTACCCTATTGTTAAAAAAAATGAAACATTAACATAATATTACCATGATCGGTACTGTTCGAAAAAATAAGAGTTGCCCACAAGCTTTGTTATAGCTGCAAAACGAAAACCTCACAGCAGTTTATTTGGCTCTCAAGAGGACATTCCGTTGGTTTCCTATGTTCCAAAGAAAGGAAGAACTGTTGTTTTCCTGTTGTTGATGCACACGATTATAAAATTAACGAAAGTACAGGAGAAAAGAGGAAGCCTGAAATAGTCACATTCTATCATTCAACTAAGGGTGGTGTAGACTGCGTAGATGAGAGAACGGTGTTCTATGACGTGACTCGAAACAGACGCTGGACAATGGTGGTTTTCTATGCATTGTTCAATATTGCAGGCTTTAACACATATTTAATATTCAGAGCCAACAACCCTAACTCTCCAGACGCAAGGAACAGGAGATTTTAAAAAATGAAACTCTTGTTTCTTCTAACTGAAGAACAAATAAGAGAAAAAGCTGTCTCAAGATAGCTTTCAAAAAGCATTCGCGATACTGCAAGCAGGATATCTGGAGTTACGGAAGAAGCAGGACGTGAAAACACAGAAAATAAAAGAGAACGTTGTGCATACTGTAGAGATAGAAAGACCCGCTACTCGTGCTGTTTGTGCAGAAAGTTCCCGTCAAGTAGACCGGGCGGGGCGAGCGAGTTGGCCGTGCGGTTGAGGGCGCGCAGCTATGAGCTTGCATCTGGGAGATAATGGGTTCGAACCCCGCTGTCGGCAGCCTTGAAGATGGTTTTCCGTGGTGTTCCATTTTCACACCAGGCAAATGCTGGAGCTGTACCTTAATTCAGGCCACGGCCGCTTCATTCCCACTCCTAGGGCTTTCCTATCCCAACGTTGCCATAAGACCTATCTGTGTTGTTGCGACGTGAAGCAAGTAGCAAAAAAAAAAAAAAAAGTGCCTGTAGTTCCTCGAGGACATATTCGGCTCGCCAGTACTGTAGCTATTTTTGCCACTACGCCTCATTGGGGTGAGCTACATGCACCGCTGTGTGAGGGTGTTGTCTGTGGGTTTAGGTGTAATTATTCGATCTAGAAATGAGAAGGAAGCGGTCGTGGCCTTGATAAAGGTCCCTACTTTCCCGGCGTTTGACTGGCGTTTAAATGTAAAACCATGTCGATGATGTCCGACGGGGGATTCAAACCTACCTGTCTCCCGAGTTCAGAGCTAGCAACCAAAACTGGCCATGCCGCAACACACTCAGCTAAAGTGTCAGATAAGATGGGTACAAGTTACTCGTCTTGTATATCATGCTTCGTACTGCGCCCATTTGCTGGTATTTTCGCAGTATTTGCTGCACAAAATTTAATTCTTAACGAACATCGACAAGGGTAGTTCGGCTAGTACTCTGTTTTCATGCCTGCATCATAGGTTAACTGTGGTGGGTATTAATATAAGTAGTCTCTGATATCGATGTATATGTATTATGCCCTTGATAGCTTTCGGTGTTAGATGCTTGCTTTTCCTTTATGCATATTTCATGACACATTTACATAACCTTATGCTAAAGAACTACAATACAGCAGCTGCGGACCGTATTAGTATTTGGTAAACACAGTCGAGAAAATTTCTTGTACGAGAATGATGCAAGAACGATAAGATGAACATATCATTCCCCAAAATAGGAGCGAAGATATATAATGCGATGCCGTACATGTTATAATTTCAGTGGAAAGTATTGTAGTTTTGAGGCAAAATATTGTAATGAAGTAAAAACTTATATTAACGTTTAATACAACGTTGGAAAGGTTGCATTTTCAAGTTTTTTTAAAAACAATTTAATAAAGTTCAATATGAGCCGCTTTAGTAGCACGGCACACGTCGTAACGGTAATCCACCTCTTCCCATGTCCTGGTCAGGATGTCTGGGGAGACGGTTGCCACACAATTGATTATTCGTTCCCTGAGATGACCAACATCACGAATTTTCTCCGCATACACAAGATTCTTGATATGCCCGCAGAAGAAAAAGTCCAACGGAGTCATATCAGGGCTCTTTGGAGGCCATGGAATAGGTCCTTACCTTGCAATCCATCTGTTGCCGAGTCGAGCGTCGTGAGCCTCACGCACACGCAAACTGAAGTGTGGCGGTGCCCCATCTTGTTAGAAGTAGACTAAACCCTTCTCCGCCTCAAAGTCATCTGACCGAGGAAAAACCTATTCCTCTAACATGTCACAATAGACATCACCATTGATATTTCTTTCAACAAAAATGAAGGGACCTGTTACTCTATCATGCATAAGACCACACCAAACATTCACTTTTGGCGTGTCACGTTCATACTCTACGAACTCACGGGACGGCTCTGATCCCCAAATTCTGCAATTATGTCTGTTTACAGACCCGTTCACACAAAAAGTCGCTTCATCACTAAAAATATCGATTTTTAAAAAATCGATATTTTCATCGATTTCGTTTAGCATAGAAACATAAAAGTCAAATCTCTTAATCTTGTCTGTCGGTTTAATGTGGTGTAACAGTTGAAGTTTGTAAGCAGTTAAACGAAGTCTTTTATGAACTACCGTATGAACTGTTGATCTTTGTAACCCCAACTCCGGACTGCGTCTTGTCAATGATTTCTTAGGGCTTCGAAGGCATGAAGCTCGGATTCTGTTCACATTCTCTTGTGACACACGCGGCATACCCGGCGTCTTTTGTTTTAAAACACTTCCTGTTTGTTTCAAAGCACTTAATCATTCGCGAATGGTTTTATCCGTAGGCGGGACAACACCATAAATACGTCGAAAGTTTCTTTATATCGTAACAACAGAATGAGTTTCTGTTAGCCAAATAACACATTGAGCCTTTTGTTGCGGCGTCGCCATAGCGCGGCAATCCAGACAGCACTGACTGCCACTACGTTGTTTCAAGGTCAACGCTCCGCAGCGCTGCCAACTGTTGATGAAAACATTCCCAATTGGTATGAGTAAAACTTGATGAGCTACTCGTTTCAGAGAAATTAACTACATTTTGCTATCTTCTATAGTTATTAAGATATGAATTTTTAAAACCCCGGAGTTCTTTTATGGAAACCCTGTAAATCTAGTTGAAAATTGACTCGTTGCAGTCTTAGTCGCTGAATATCTTATAGTCTTTAGCTTCTTACTCAGATATTTTTTTAATGCTGGTTATAAACTTGGCCTTACGAACCACAGTTTCAATTCAAAATATACTTGGCTAGGTAATTGCAGCGCTGACTGGTGGCTTTCGTGGGTAGCCTCTCTTTAACTAATGGTTTCTATACGGGAATGAGTTTAAAATATAGACGCCTTCAGGTGTCGAACTCGAATATTCACTATCTTTTAGTAAAATTACTCGCGCCTGGTACACAACAGAGGGATTTGTGTCTTGAGTTCCGGGGCCTCTCACCTTTTCAAGATACCGTATGTATGCACATTTCATCCAGTTATGTTTCTTTACTTGATGATTACCAGAAAATTGAAATACTGTCGATTTGAAAATAAGCATGCCTGAGTGATAATCGTGTGAACATTTAAAAAAATGAGGTAGAACTCACCCCTTCATGTCTTGCAGCATAGAAAGTGCTAAATAAATTAGGGTGTAAGACCTCTACAAAGTATCATCGTATGAGTGACTCAGGAAACATTAACCTTTTGGAGTACGCAAATGAGCTGAAATTTAAAAATGTAAATTCTCATTTTGTTTATAGAGAAAGTGGCTCTAAGGACGAATAAGGTTGATGGTACGAGGTAAGTACAGTATTTTGTATTTAATAATGTTGCTGTTTCTTTTCCGACTCCGACGATATTAGGTATCGAGGTCTAGGGTTTCTTTCATTTTCACGCCCTTCGTAACCCTTGTCTTTTTTTGGCCGTTACCTTGCGGACTCTTTCCATATTTTCCCTCTGATTAATGTTAATAGAGTATGGTTGCTTACTGTCGGATTTTTTATTATGTACACTCTAGTTTAGGCTTTAATTATAAAAGAACCATAGGCCTACTACGAAGTGAGTTTTACCAATATATTCCTTGTTTAATTTGGCATTAGGGTGTATAAAACTCATATAGTTTTTGAAGTTCATTAATGATTTTTTATTTGCTGTTGTAGTAAATATTGTCCGGGTTTTTGACTTCTTCTCCAGGAAACGCTCACTTAGGAATATATATATAGGGAAAACTACATGGCTGATGGTAATGGAATTTTTACATGTTATAACAACATGTATCTGTAGTGTAACATAAACATTTGTAACTTGAGTTCTAAATTTCTGAGTTCTAAGAAATTTAGAACTCAAGTTACACTTTTTAACCGCCCCCAAAAAAGTTATTTTCATTTTTCTAAAGCAACAACTACTACTACCGACTGCAACCTGCTCATGGAAGCACGCAAGTAAATCGGCTCTCCGTTTAAGCGAATTTTGTAGGTGAACAGAAGCAGTGTGTGGTGTGGAAAAGTGCAGATCTGTGGAACTTGTGCCAGGGTTCAAGTTGAGACCAGTTTTTAATCGATATCGTTGTGTATATCAGCATAATATTAAAAATGGGTCGTCATCCTAATAAAGCTAGCAGCGGTAGTGCCAGCAGTAGTGCCAACGAAATCGAACAGGCGCTGACAAATTTACTGGGCGAGGCCGTGCTCTCCGAACGCTTCGTGGAAATTATTGTAAGTGCAGTGTCGAGACAGGTGACGGAAATTGTGGTGAAAGAACTTGAGCGTAATCTCCAGTTCAATGCCGAATTGGTGAATGACCTAAACAAAAAAAACTCGAGTGCCGCGAAAGAGAAATAAAACATCTCAAAGAAGAAGTTGAGGCGAAGTGCTACTCCCTGGAACAGTACCAGAGGTCAAGTTTACGTCTGTTTGGTATTGATGAAAGTGAGGGTGAGAACACAGACGACATTGTTGTGAGCCTCTGCAATAAACTGGACGCCAAGGTAACAAAAACTGACATTGACAGGAGCCACAGAGTAGGACGGAAGTTACCTGGAAAACCTCGGCCCATCGTTGTGAAGTTCACATCCTTCCGCTCCAGGCAAGGGGTTTTCACACGAAAGCGCCAACTGAAAGGAACACCTACCACAATACGAGAAGACTTGACTGCAACTCGTCTAGCAATTCTGAAGGCAGCCATCACTGTTCATGGGCTAAGGAACACTTGGACTGATCACGGGGATATCATAATTAAGTTGGCAGATGGTACAAGGCGTCGTATCAACCGCATGTGTGATATTCCTAGATTGTAATCTGCAAACATCACCACATCAATACAGAACTACATTCGCTTTTAATGTGAGTACCGAAATATTGTCTTCCCTTGCTTTCATAGTAGGAATTCACTACAGTTAACTTTTACTTTCTCTTTCGCCTCTCTCTCTCTTTCTCTCTCTCTCCCCCTTCCTCCCTCCCATTCATTCAATCTCCCATAACACACTTCCTATCACATCTTTTACTCAGGTATCTGTTTTCCAAGTATAGCATCGCTAATTAGAACCCTCTAATTTAAAATTAGATTCATTTGTGTTTACCTTGTATAATCTGTTTGTAGTGTGTTCTGTCATTGTTATTAGCTTTGCACTGTTTTTTATTTCTCCAGTAATCAGTATTGCTTGAACTGTATTTAACCGTAGTACTCTCGTTAGTACTGTTTTAGTTTTAATTTTCTGTTCCGAAGTTGGCATACCTTTTAACACAACAAGGACATGCTTCTGACGACAGCAGGCCTAAGTGCATTCCTGTAATTCTATCCCCTTGCCCCCCTGTTCCGTTAACCGCTCCCTTCACTCATAGGGTGCTACAGCAAACCCATGTCCTATTTCAGCCGCTACTATCTTGAAGGAAACCGTGGAACAATTTCCAAGAGCTCTTAATGTTTGTCACTGTAATGTGCAGTCTCTGCTCTCCCAAACGCGCATGGATGAAATGCATAACCTGTTTTCTTCGCGCCAGTTCCATGCAATCCTTATGTCTGAAACGTGGCTGAGCAGCAAATGCCCCAGTTCAGCTGTTGACATAGACGGGTACGTCCTTCTACGAAATTACCGCGAGGGGAAAGGCGGTGGGGGGTGGCTGCTTATGTTGCCAGAGACTTTAACCCTCAAGTAATTAGCCATTCACCTTCACAGTATGAACGTAAACCAGAGTTTTTGTTCGTAGAGATAACACTGTCTAGAACGAAATGCTTGCTAGGAGTGGTTTACAAGCCTCCGAAAGTAGGGTATTTGACCGACCTTGAGACTGAAATACTAAACCTTCTGCCAGACAATGAACATGTTATTGTAATGGGCGACTTCAACACAAATTTGTTAGACAGTACTGCAGCTTCAACTCGACAGTTTCGTAACATTTTCGAAGCATGTAACATGACAATTTTACCTCTCGGACCAACCCACCACACTAATAGCAGTCACACCCTTCTCGATCTAATAATAACAAACAATTCAGCGAAAGTCCTGCAACATGGACCGACATCAGCCCCGGGGCTATCTGGACATGACATAATCTACCTGTCCTACCAATTACAAACTCCGAAACCAAGGTCGAAAGTATTATCATTCAGGGACCTCAGACGAATTGACGCAGATAAATTAGAAGAAGATGCTCTTTTCATGCCGTGGATTGAGATAAATCGCGCCAATAATCTACAGGAAATGGTCTCAACATTTAATAACCTAGTAACGCAACTCTACGATCGGCACGCTCCAGTGCGTATGGGAAAAGGTTCCAGAGCTCCTAAACCGTGGATAGATGACGAAATTCGCCACTTAATGGCTAAACGAGACGCTGCTCATAGACGATACAAGCACTACCCAACGGAAGTGAACCACCAGACTTATAAAACACTGCGTAATAAAACGACCTCTAAAATTCGAAGCGCTAGACTACGTTACGCCCACAACTTGATTAGACCTGACGTACGCCCTGTGACGATGTGGAAATCTATGAAATATTTTGGCATCAATAACCAGAAATCTAACGATGAACTAAATGTTAACGTAGATGAATTAAACGACCATTTCATTTCGCCAACGGGAATTAATCCGGTCATAAAGGAGAAAACTATTAATACATATGATTATACGCCATCTCCGCAAAGAGATCAATTTTACTTCAGTCACGTCACACCGCAAGAAGTGATTGACTCAATAAAACGCATCAAGACCAGGGCTAGGGGCGTAGATAATATAGGCCATGAAATGCTCATGAAAATTCTCCACCACATCATTTATCCATTGGTGAATATTTTTAATTACTCACTGCAACAAGGGACTTATCCAGAAATATGGAAAATGGCCATAGTTCGCCCGCTTCCGAAAATAAAACTGGCGAAGGACGTTGGTGACTATCGGCCGATTAGCATCTTATGCATATTGTCAAAAGCTTTAGAATTCATAGTTCACAAGCAGATTACCGACTCTCAAAACAATCTTCTTGATATCCACCAGTCCGGCTTTAGACCGAGACACAGCACCTGCAGTGCATTAACACATGTGACTGATGACATAAGGCAAGCTATGGACAACAAACAACTGACAGTTCTAGCGTTATTGGACTTTGGTAATCCGACACTGTTGACAGGGACATACTTATATCCAAATTAAATAGTTTAAATTTCTCCGCGAGTGCACGCCAGTGGATCAGATCCTATCTCACCGGTCGCCGGCAGTGTGTACTTAATAACAACAATGAATATTCAAATTGGCGTACGGTCGACGTAGGAATACAACAAGGATCTGTACTGGGCCTCCTATTTTTCTCTTTGTATATAAATGGCATATCTTCCGGATTAAAACACTGTAAATACCACTTATACGCTGATGACCTACAGATATACAGTATATACACAGCAAACCCGAAAACCTACACTCAGAAACACGTCACCTGAATGAAGACTTGATGACCATAGATATATGGGCCAGAAATCACGGATTAAAACTAAACCCATGAAAATCCCAGGCAATAATTATTGGTTACCCGAAATTACTTTGCAAACTAAATCGAACAGCGTTACCACAGTTGTCCATAAGTGGTACTCCGATACAGTATAGCCAAAATGTAAGAAATCTTGGTATAATATTTGACGAACATTTGTCCTGGTCTGCCCAAACTATATCTGTGTGTAGAAAAATATACGGAACGCTACGCTGTCTCAGTAAATTCAAATTCACTTTCCCTTTTAAACTACAGAAAATTCTTGTTGAATCACTCGCACTACCTCATTTTGATTATTGCGATATAGTTTACAACAACCTAGGAGTAGACTGGGGAAGGAAATTACAATGTGCTCAGAACGCTGGTGTAAGATTTATCTGTGGACTTCGTTACGCTGACCACGTCACACCGTCGTACACGCGGCTCGGGTGGCTTCGCCTGCAAGAACGACGCACACTTCATACTCTTTGCTTCTTGCATACTATTCTTAAAAGTTCTCAACCAGCCTATCTCCGTGATCGAATGAAGCTACTCTCCACAGACCATAACAAAAATACCCGATCCTGCAGAACCATGTGTTTATCCCTTCCTGTACACAGAACAGCAATCTACACGAAATCATTCACCGTTACCGCAGCCCGACAATGGAATCTCTTACCAGTGGACGTCAGAAGCATGTCCAGCAGCTTAGCTTTTAAACATGCCTGTGTCGAAATACTAGGTAAACATACATGAATCATCAAATTATGACCTGAAAACACCTACTCCTACCGCCTCTTCATCATCATTTCCCTCTTCCTTTCACAGATCTTCTTCTTCTTCTTTTCCTTCTTACTAATCCTTCTCTTCACCTCTCAACTCAAGGCGATTTTTTGTGTAAGCCGGACCGTGCTATTAACAGCAGGCGTGGTGATGAAATAGGGCGCAGTGTTGCCGCGTTCAGTAGCAATCGCACGCAACGAACACAGCTTTTCGTTTACTTTCGACCTTTAATTTTATTCCCTCTTATAAATTCCACTTCCCATCAACTTTTCTCGTAAGGGCTTTGGACTTTCAATTGCAGGTTTAAAAATGGTTGGCTTCCTAATTTAGATATATCAGTTATATCACACTGCACAATTTTTACAAGGGTTATTTACGTTTATTATTTACAATATTTAATTCTGTCAATTTTCTTCGTCTGAAAAATCAGTGTTCCGATGAATCGGTGCTGCTGTTAATTATGAGTGACTCGAAATAAGGGGCATTTTCAGACAGTCCATCTTTCTCGCAGTAGTGGTCTTCAATTTTCTTAACATGTCTAATACATTTTTTTTCCGAATTCAGGGTCTGGTACGTAAGGCTTTTCGGCATAAACGTTAATTGCTTCCATACCTCTACCATTTTCTAATGTGTTAACCATTAAAAAAAATCCATTTTTCATAAGCCCAAATGAGCTGGATTGGATTAAGTTCGCAGTGGGCCACTGGCTGGTGACCAAACAAGCTGTACATCTGGTCGAAGTCGTTCAGTGAGTACTTCCAGCTTCTTTACCGATGTTTGAAAACAATGCCTGGCAAGGACAATCAGCTCTGATGTAGTTAATGTGTTATAATCGTCAATTCCAGGCGGTAATGAAATATTCTTTGACGTTATCCAAGATATAATTTCAGGTTTCAGCCTTGACATATTCGGGTTTTTAGTTGAAGGATCGACCATCTGTAACGACAGCCGACCTTTGAGACAATAAACACAAGGATTTTTGTGAACCATTCTTCATAATGAGTCGAGTTCATCTCATTGCGGTAATCACCGCTCCCTTTCTGGTAAATAAAACAAAATTCTGCACCATCAAGAAATCATTGTTCACTTCCGATGTGCAAAATTATGATGCGTTTCCCAGCTCCAGAAGGTGTTTTGAACCCCCCCCCCCCCCACGCCATCCATAAATTTGCTGAATATACCCTCTGTACTATTTATAGTTGTCAAAGTTGTTTTCTAAAGCATCAACCACGTTTTCTTCCCACCCATATTTCATCGTATGGTTCTCTCCGCACCAGGTCTCGTCTGTAAAGGTGACGTAGCCCTATGCTCTTAAGTCTCTAATTCGTCTAAGGTAGGTATGTTGGAATGCAGCAGCTGTCACAGATTCCCTTAGCACTGGTTTTCTGTTTAGTTTTTTGAACCGGAATTCCAAGTTTTTAACTACTTTCAAAAGCGTAGAAATTGACATATCAGGAAAATCCGCCATGTTTTCTAACAGTTTCATGCGGAGGCTTTTAATTGTGGAGAATACCTTATCCATATAAAAATAATATATATTTCTTCGTATTGTGCTCAAAGTAAAACCATTGAGTTGGGTTTTCGGACGCCCCGGTCTCACACACTGCTTGTTTCTTGACCTGGATGTTCCATCACTCTCCTTTGAAGGGGCTCCTACTCTCTTCACTGACGACAGCGATAATCCAAAACAATCTGCCACTTTCTGGTACACAGGGAACCTCTTGTCCCCTACTCTCCCCCCACCCCCCAAATCACTTTCAAAGACACAAATAGTACTCAAAATCATTGCAAGTTCACCCCCTGATAACGGCGGTATCGGAGGCATCTTGAAGTGACGTGGCCAACATGCAGAATATAGGACGACTGAAAATAGCTTGCAAGCAAACCAAGGTCACGGGCATTCCGTTTCACAACTGCTCGAGGCGAGTGTACACGGCAACACTGCGCCCGATTTCTCCACCCCGTCTGTTGTTAATCGCACGGACCGGCGTACACAAAACCTCCCTTCAATATTACTACATAAATTTAGTACGATACTGTACGGTTGCATTGGTTATAGTTTCTGATAACCATGACTGAGTGCTTCAAAACAAGCCCAAGTTTCCTGCTGTACGTTTATCCTGGGCTGAGAAAGAGTTGCTTTAGAAAAATAAGAACTTTTTGGGGAGGGGGGGAGGTTGAAGTTGTAACTTGAGTATTACACTACAAACACTAATGGTTATAACATATAAAAATTTCATTACAATCAGTCAAGTAGTTTTCCCTGTATATATTCCTAAGTGAGTGCTTCCTAAGAACAAGCCAAAACCTGGACAATATTTAAACCGCAACAAAAAAATAATTAATGAAGTTCAAAAGCAGTGTGTTTTATATACTCTAATGCAGATTTAAACAAGGAAAAATTTGGTATAGCCCACTTCGCAATAGGCCTATCGGTTCGTTTGTAATCAAAGCCCAAACTAGAGTGTCCATAATAAAAAATCCGGATAATAATGGTAGCCGAAGAAAGAGAAGGGGCTATGAAAAAACTGAAAATAAAATGTGTCTCGCAAATATCTTCGTGATTGGAGAACAACAGTTCACTAGGGAGGTTTGACAGGAAAGATAACAGGAGTAGTCTAACAAAGGTATGCGGTAGCAATACCAGACTTAGCTGGAGTCCTGTCGTCGTCACGCACTTCCGAAATTGTGTACCTATGCGAGGTAATTATCTATTGAGGGTGGGGAACGTGAGTAAAATAATGGCTTAGCTGCTGGCGTTCCACTCGGAAAGCCAAAATAAGAATCGCTCTCTACACTGCAGTGGAGTTTTCTCCTAGATTCACGTGGCGTCAGGAAGGATGTTCGTTCTTAAACTCTTGGTAAGATCCAAAATGACTTGGGAAGGTTCAGGCGACGCCAGAAATGCAGTAAATGGGATAAACTAAAGAAGGAATTTTGCTATACTTGGGGACAAAACATGACTACCTCACCTCACACCAGAACCCTCCAGCAGCAGCCCGGTATCTATTAGCGGCTTTTATAAAATGTACTACGTTTACTGTAGCCGGAGTTGCCAAATCGTCTACAGCACTCGACACAAAGAAAGGGTAAAGACTGAAGAGAGTGTGCAAGAAAGTGGTTTGGCAACCTCTCCACACCAAACGAGGATGCCTTGGAACTCGTTAATTCAGCAGGGTGTGATTGACGGCTGTCTTCGAGCTCGCTTCTAGGACCTGAGGCCGTCATGTTTTGTCCCCAAGTATGTAATTTCGTGCATTATGGGAGCAGGGAAGCTGTTTTTACTCCCCTTTCCCCAGCGGATCACAAATTGCAGATACTGCAACCACAGGACTCCGGCTGATTCCGTCATCTCTGCCACGTATCTCTTTTTCGTCTTTCCTAACTGCCGTGTTGATTATTTCAGACGGTATATTGCTGGCCTTCTGAGGCCAGGTTCGACGGTAGTAGCGTGTAACACCCACTTTCGGCCCGATGATGCAGGCAATGCGCAGAGGAACCGACTCAAGAACAAGCAGGCGTAGGCTCTTTTCTTTGAAGTGTCTGACCACTTATCTTATACTTTTGTCCTTCTGATTATAGTTAAAAGGGGATGGCTGCCAAGTTAAACTTTACCTTAACACAGTGATCACCACCACCACAACTACCTGTTAGCCCCATTTTTCTTACGAGGGAAGTACTCCGGCTCGAACGGCTAAAACTGACAGATAGTGGGGCTTAAAGTATACAGTTATACCTATGTTAATAGCTATCAAGGCCATTCATCTGTAAAAGTACGTGTTCGGTCGCCAGCGCCATCTGAAAGTCAGCGCACAGGCCGCGCTGCATTGGAGCTGTACACGAAATGCCTGTTAGTCAGTTGTAGTGTATCGTGGTATAGTGCACACACATAAACGTCCGACATGAGTAGGTGGAAGCCAATCAACCCTGTGAATGTTGTGAAGTTGCTGCGCGAAAAGGTACGCCGACGCTACACACTGGATAGTGAAGATGTAAGTGGAGTTGAGGATGGACCATTTGCATGCATGTTATATGATATCATAACGCAGAAATACAATGGATCTGTAACAGAACTGCATACCGACACATTGGAGAGTAATGGTGACTGTGAGGCGGACGGCGTAGAAGAAACAGCACATGAGTATGAGGGTTCCAACCGTACCGACAATCCAGTAACGGAATGAAGTACACGTGACAGTGATTTAGCTCCTTCACCCCCAAAGCGTGTACGAACAAGTGTGATACGGAGTATTGATGACCGAACATTGGACAACATTTATGAGGATTATTATAATCGCGGTTACAATTAAACTAATGAAGCGTTATAGACGCATTAGGTCGAAATCAGACTGCAAGGAAATTTTAGATTATGTGACGCGCAAAAGGCAAGACCCAGGTCTGTTCAAGGGAGACAAAACATTAAAATTGAAGGCTTTAAAAGAGTCTGTAAAAGCACAATTTGACAGAGCTAGAGATAATGGATCAGTGGTCCACTACTGGCACATTCAAATGTGGACTCTGGAGGCCGCTAGAGCAGTTTCTCCGGACAATTTTAAAGCTTCGTTGCATTTTGTCAGGGCCTTCAAAGACGAATATAATATTTCGTCCAGACATATCATTATGTTCATGGCTCTCAAAGAGATAGAAGAAGAGCATGTTATTATACAAACAGCAGAAACATTTGTGGCAGACGTGAACATGTTTATTCAAGACGGGAATATAATGAAGGAATGCATGTGGAATAGTGATCCGAGCCAATTTTTTTAATGAACTAACGTCTTCTGCAACACTTTCAAACAGAGGGGAAAATCAACAGTTGCTCTGTTACGGTCTGTGCATAGTTCTACGCATAGTTACACAATTGATGTGGCTGTGTCCATTAATGGCAAATAAGCGAACAAGCTTTATATTTGTCTTCAGGATGGAAGCTTTGGTCCGCAGGTTGCAAAGAAACTGACAGGAACGTGTCCACGGAACATCCATGCTGAAGCGAGTAAAAGTGGAAAAATGACTAAAGCACATACGACGAATTTCTTTAATTCGGTCCTCGCTGAACATGTTGGTGAGAGAGGCCTATTACCTTGCGATTCTTGGTCAGGACACAAAGACTACAGCGTCATTGAAGAATGTTTTCCAAATAAAGATATTGCCACCAAAGACAACCAAATACTGCCAACCTTTGGATGTATATTTTTTTAGGCAATACAAGCTCTATGTCAGACGTCTTATTGATTTTGTACGTTTGCAAATAGATACCACGCAGGCCACGTTACATGATCGATACTTCATCATCCGTCTTTACTCCGTCATCTACAACCAACTATGTGCACCGAGATACAGACATATGTTAACATACGCATGGCTAAGAGCAGGTTATGATGTGGATGTTCCTGTTGCTTCGTTTGATAATGTGATCACCGTGGCACTTGAGTTTGGACTATTGCAATGCGGGAACATTGTAAATAATGTAGTATGTCTATATGTTGCCCTCGTTAAGTGTGCATACTGTTCCATTCCGCTGTGTTTTAATCACTTCATTGAAACTCCACATTTACACTTCGACGTCGAATTAAGGACAACACAGTATCTTCTATTGTGGGAAAGATGACTATGTCAACACGATATTGCACGTGTTAAGAGTTCTTGTTGCAAGCACGTGTTGAACCATTTCCCAGTTGATACTGCACCACATCTGTTTCTTGTTACTACGGATTTTTGTCCCAAAGGAGTTCTTTTACGTGCTAGTAAATCTACCGAAATTTGGCTGACGTATTTGAGGACCTTCAAATACCGCCAGATTGAGCCTGGATCGAATCCGCCAACTTCAGCTCAAAAGGCGAGCTCTCTACCGTCTAAGTTACTCAGCCAAGCAGGTATGGCTAATGATCCGAGGATAGGAATTTCTGTGAATTCATGGAAGCGTGAAATACACAACCTGTAAAAAAAAAAAAAAGCCTGTCTTCTCAGTTATTTTCTAGGGCGTGGATCAAAGATTGTATGGACACTGACCAACACGTCAGAAAGTTTCGAAACAAAATTAACAGTGTTTAAAGATTTGGAAGATGGAATGAAACAGGCATCAGTTGTAACGAAATACGAATTTTTGCATTTACGTTTGCAACATCTTTTAGAAAAAGAAATGCACTGCCGGAAAGGAAACATGTAACATCTTCAAGGACAAGTCATTTTACTCACAAGCGATGTGAGAGGTAGTTGATTATTGCAAGATTATATGATTCTTACAAATTCAGACCAAATGAACCACACATGTTACAGTGAAGGGTGTCCAAACAGTCGCATCAATACACAGTAGTGATGGGACATTCGATTCATTTGATTCCGTTCACGCTACTGAATCGATACAGTGATCCGATTCACGGCACATTAGTCACCGCTCCTACTGCATCTGTGTAGTATGTGCTGGTAAGACAGCAGCAAGAGCATTCAGTGCTCGCAGCTGCCATCTGGTCTTCATACTATGAAATCCTTTCTTAGAAAAAAATGCTAGTCACTCTAATACATCGAAGGTTTCCGGCGACGCAGGGTGGGAAAGGTTAGGATTAGGAAGGTAGCAGCCATGGCCTGAATTAAGGTACAGTCCCAACATTTCTTGGTGTGAAAATGGGGAAACTATGGAAAACCATCTTAACGGCTGCCAACGGTGGGATTCGAACCCACCATCCCCCGAATGCAAGCGCACAGCTACGCGATACTAACCGCACGACAACTCGCTCAGTCATTTTTGAAAATATGCATTTTTCTATCAGCTGAGGATTTTTTAAATCGTCATATTTTGTATAGGCTACCCGCGATGTACAGTAGCCCGCTGGTTTCCTGATTCAACATACTGTTATTGCGTCTGTCCACATATGATTGAAGTCTTGTGCAACGATGTGACATATGAACTGAGAAAATACTGAGCCGTTCTTCCCAATATAAAACAGGTAC
This sequence comes from Anabrus simplex, assembly GCF_040414725.1. Classification (NCBI taxonomy): domain Eukaryota; kingdom Metazoa; phylum Arthropoda; class Insecta; order Orthoptera; family Tettigoniidae; genus Anabrus; species Anabrus simplex. The sequence continues at coordinate 116,818,184 of NC_090267.1, read as the reverse complement.
TTTTGAGTGGTCATGAGCATGACTCATAGTCATAGGGCGGTCCAGAGTTGAGTTTAATTGTCAAATGTCAACTAAGTTATAATACTAAGATTCATTAAACTAATGAATAGTATAAACTAAAAGCCTACCTACTTACTAGCTACTTCAGAATTATGTTTTGACTACCTTTTTAACACTGCAAATAAATCTATCTATTATTTATTTAAAGAAGAGGACAGTGAATGAAAATGGGTATTTTTTTAAATGAGCCGAGCTTGAGAGTCCATTATCGTCCACGATTCTTTCAGTGAACCATGGCTCGCTGTATGTCTCGCTGCAGCGGAAGCTCGGCTCTCCGCGTGTCCAGTGAGCCGATAAGGAGCCGTATGTATCTTGTGTCTCACTGAGCCGCGCTCGTTCACGATTCTTTCGATGTGCCATGATTCACTGTCTCGCTGCAGCGGAAGCTCGGCTCCCCGTCAGCGTCCAGTGAGTGCGCCGCTCAGCACTGTCCGCTGGGAGTAAGCTGAATCGTGTGCCGTGAGCTCGCCGTTCCTGTGAATCGATTCACTCGGACACTTGAATGAATCGATACACTGCTTCGAATCATGAATTCAGTAGCCAACACTAATACACAGTGTAACCCCCTCCCTCTGGCGGAAATGCAGGCGTGTATTCGCTCATGCAAATGATCATAGAGGTGCCGAATGGCATCCTGCGATATATTGTCCCAAGCACCTTGCACCTTTTGATGCAGTTCAGCAATGTTTCTTGCAGGCTCTGGAGAACGCGTAAGATCCCGCTTCATCATGTCCCATACTTGTTCAGTTGGCGAGAGATCCGGTGAGCTTGCTGGCCAGGGCTGTTGTTGTACACCACGTACAGAACGTTGCATTGCAGCAGCTGCATGTGGACGTGCATTGTTCTGGTGAAAAAGCGCATTGCCTTTCTGTCGAAGAAATGGCAGTAGCACGGGGACAACAACCTGTGCAATGTAGCGGACACTAGTTACGTTACCCTGCATAAACACCAACTGCGACTGCGAGTTGTAACTGATGCCCCCCACCTCCTGCACCATGGAGCCTGGGGTGGGACCTGGGTGTCGTGGGCGAATGCACTGTGGAATAGGCCGCTCACCAGGTCTATGTCTTACATTTGTACGTCCATTACTTGTATACAGACAGAACCTACTCTCGTCACTGAAGACAACAGAGCGCCATTCCCCTCTCCAGTCGACTCTTTCAGGACACCAGAGTAGCCGTGCTTGGCGGTGTCGTGGTGTTAGTGGTAGCCTGGCCAGAGGCCACCGCAGCTCGCACAATGCGTCGATCTCGACGCATGTCTGTACTACGCGGAGATCTGGAACCTGGTCTACTGGTGTGTGAATGTTCCACAGACCACTGCTGAAAGCAGTGACACACCACTGATACATTGTGCCCAACATGTGTACCTATCCGTCGATCCGTCCCGCAGGCCTACAGTGCGCCCCGTTCAAATGGCTGCAGTTGTTCAGCAGGAGCACGTACTCATTGGCGGTGCATGATTTTACCCTAGAATGATTGTTGCAAATACTGTTCACCTCTAACCTCAGCACACTTACTGCCTTCAGAGTCAAAGCAGAGTGCGCACGGATAGGCCTCCTGAGCGCCATTTGGTCGCCGATGTCCGTGACAAATGAATCACTTACACAACCATCCCTTAGTATGCACATATTATATCCCGGTGCCACTGAACACAGTCCTTGAAGATGTTGCATGTTTTTTTTTCCGGCAGTATAGAAGAAAATGTTAGGAGTGGAGAATTCCACCCTGCGTGAAAGGGATTAAAGCCGGCAGTTTTAGATGATGTCGGTAATGCCATTGTGTAAAAATTTTTACTGTTTGAATGAATTAGGTAAAAGCCAGTGGCGGCTGGTGCAGAAAATCAGTTGTGTGCTGTAACCCATCCTCTCTCCAAAAAGTAAAAATATTTAGAAACGTACCGGTATGTGGTTTTCAAGAGGTTCTCCACTGAGGTTTCCACACTGAACAAACTCGTAAACATCCCCAATACGTATACACATTCCTCATAAAAAACTGTATAATTAAACACACAGTAACACCTGCAATGGCAAAATATTCACGAACTCAAACACTTGGTGTGAGCGAGCAAAAACAGAACTTCCCGATGTTACCAATATCATTGAAATAAAACCAGCAACGTCGTAATGCAAAATTGCATGTTATATTTTATAGTGACATTTATAAACTAGACATTGTAATTTAAAAAAATCACAATATCATGTCCTTATTTTGACAACATAAAATACAATTTTTGTAGTTAATCGATTTACAAATGTGGCTATGGAATAAGCAAGTAGGTAGTATTCTATCCTCTTTGGTATTAAAAGACCTGGCGGGAACAGCTCTACAGTATTTTGTTTTCCCGTTTGCTTTGAGCGATCCCCTCTTAAATACTACCGCTGAGTCAAGATGGTGCCCACCTGCCACCTTCTCATATCGATCGTAATGCCAAGGTCAGACCTTGGTAATGCAAGTGTGACTAGCGCTGCCTCTCTGTGGTCGAACGAAGAATCGCTGTGAAGTGATGTCTTGGCGATCTTGGCTGTTGTTATCACAGCCTATCGGAAAAGTTGGGCACGTATGCGCAAAGGGCAGAGTTCCTGGTTTCTGGCTAAAAGCTTAGACATTTTCGCTGAGCTGTGATCGCACAGCCACCCGGCGTGGAGCGCACGACTAGTTACCTGGTTGTGAGGGGAGTTGAATAATTTCCTATTCGTTAGCTGACGTCTTTTTCAATGGACTGTATTTGATTGTAGATAATATTTTAAAAGTAATTTATTTTTCAAATAGGCAACGTGCTGCAGCACTTCAGCACATACGGTACGACCGCCCCTGGTAAAAGCTACAGTATGAAAGTACATTTTTAAAGTATCATATTTATTTTTAGCCTCGTTGAATGTTACTTGAATTATCCTGTAGATAATACCAGGCCTATTCTGCATACATTTTCTTATTCTCTGGATATAACAATAACACTGATACAACAATATGATCACTAATCAGCAATGGCTCGAAAATATTGTTATATATGGATGTTAGACTGTATTACGTTCAGCCAATTTTAGGTTAAAAAGAGTTTTTAAATTAGGTGCATGAACTAAGGATGTATGTGTGTATGTTGGGTATTCAGCCCGAAGGCTGGTTGGATCCTCAACAGGTTCACCATTAGCTGTAGATGGCCTTGGTGTCACTGAAGAGGCGTACTAGGGAAATGAGGAGTGAGGTAGTTTACCGTTGCTTTCCTCACTGAGCCAGAAGTTGCTATTGCACATCAGTCTGCCAAGCCCACTGAAATGCCTGCACCAACCGACCCTAAGAGCGACATTTTCACACCATTCAGAGCAGGGACTGGCTGCATAAGGAATGGCATTACTAGCGTCACTCATACCTCAGCCACTTTCATATTGTCAAAGTCAAGGATGAGACTGAGACAGGTCAATGAAAGTAACAATTTTATTCTAGCCCATACCAGAAGACATAGCGCACTGTAAAAACTACATCTTGTCAGCAAAGGCATGAACTAAGGATATAGATGCATTAAAAAAATTGAAAGTAATTGAATGACCTAATTTCATATTTTAACTGTAATTTACCAACTTCTCTACCTCGTCAAATCATCCTCTTGGGTTCCTTTATGCCAGTGAAAAATAAGCTGCTCCACGGATAAAGCTTCGTAGTAAATATTGATCTGGTTCTGTTCTTCGGTCACTCTAAAGATTAATGGACCCCCAGGGAGGTCGTTTTCACCACATAAATCATCGCATTCAATAAACAAGCTTTTCTTCTTTCATTACAGCGAGTCGAAGTCTAATGGCTGAAGATTACTACCTCGAGAAGCAAGAGTTCACGGTAGCGAGGAACTTCCCGAATATAACTCAGCTTTTATAAGGCAGGGCCGTTTATCATATAGTCCATTGTTGGCTGTGGCATTTGGCGAACAAATTTGAAGTATGACAGTTTTACATTATTATTATTATTATGCTGATTTGGAAATGTTTAGATGACAGTTTTACATTATTATTATGGCCGATTTGGAAATGTTTAGATTTTCATCTCGCAAAGAAAATTCCTATTTGTTGCCTATATTATTTGTACCGGGCGGTACACCTCTACTCTGTTTATTTAAAAGTTGCGCCAGTTGAAACTCCTCTTCTGGAGGAAGTCTGAACTTTATCTACACTATTAATCTACTAATTTCTCAGAAGATGTCACTACCTGGAAATTTTTGAGTTTGTGAACTGTGTCATTTTTGATGTGTTTTTGTCTCGCTTGAAGTAAGAAGTGTGAACTTTCTCTTCTAGAGGACACTACTGAAGAATTACAATAGTGCAACCTAGTGCGAAATCAAAGAACTATTTTGTTGGAGAAATTTTTATTTCAAGAGTTTGTTCTTGGTTAAATTTCTTTCTGTCATTGTTTAAGTTGGCTGTATACCCCTCTTTTTCCCCTTATTTTGGATCTAGCCAATCCCGAATTTCTTTAATTAATTTTCCACCAATAATGTGTTTCTTCTTCCTCTATGTAGGGGTTTCTTTTCCCTAGCCAATAAAATTTTGTGGGAGGGTGTTTTCTTTCCCCTAACGCCTAGAATCTTCCGTGAGAGGATATAAACTGCTGATTTTGGGGTCTCCGGGCCACTTCTGTTCCATCTTTCAGTGTATTAAGTACATAGCAGGAGGTGGGGAGCGCCTCTTTCCTCGGCGGCGGTCAACAATAAGGTAATGGCCGATTAATAAATTCTTTCTTTTCTTGCTCAGCAGTTTAACTTTCGGGGCGGGTTCTAAGCGTTCAACCATGTAACCTTTTCCTAAAATGTAAAACAACCGGTAGCTATTCTATTTTAAAAACGACATATCGGGATAGAGAGTGCTTAACCCTCTCGAGCTCCCACTCACATCGTCTTAAGGTGAACTTATTTTCTCAACCAATTCTTCCGTAATGTAATTGTTGTAACCAAGGTTGAAGTTTACAGAACACAACTTTATTTGCTTCACTTTATGATATTTACACAAATAACTGAAATTTATTTTGAAGCAAAAAGGAATATTGAATCTTGAGAAAAGTCTGTCTTTATACAATATGTACAGGTTTGCAGTCTTTATATACACTTCTATCTTGAAAAGATAGTCTTTCTGAATTGACACGTTGATAGTCGAGAACTATCTGGCACACTAACATAAATGTTCATGAGAGTCCTTGTTTGTTGAAGTGCCTGAATTCCTAAAAAGCAAGTTCAATTGATTGAAGAAATTCCACCTAGCGAAACTAAGGGAGCTTGCATAATTTAGGGAATGAAAATGGCTTGTAAAAGAATTACGGAACATAGGCAGCGGAAACAGGTAAGGGAGCGGTGACCGGAGGTGAAACCTCGTACTGCCAGAAATTCAGTCCACCTGGTCGAAGCACATTTTCAAGAGGAGTAGCCTCCGTGCTCGACGTAGGGTGTATTCTGGAGCTGGACACCGGGGCAAGTGGGCAAGTGAGCATTTTTTTTTTTTTTTTTTTTCCCTTCGGGGGGGCCCCCGAAGCCCGCTCCCCCCGCGTGACCAACGACTCAATCTACATGGCCTCCGACATGCTATTATTTCTAAGAAGAAGAAAGAGATAGCAGGGAAGAGTGGGAAGTGATACAAGGAGTATCTGCCGGTTTCCGAGTCAGACTCGCTACCACGGCAAAGTTTGTGTTGGTTGGATAGTGTTAAGGTATGGTATTGAAGGGTCAGGGAAAAACCACATAGGCAGAAAGAAGAAAGAGCCTACATGTAAAACCTGACATCTTGTGATAGCACATGCAAGGATGTGGGCTGGAAAAAGACCAGAGGTTGTGTTAGTTAGGAACAGGTAACATGCACAAAAACATAAACCAATTCCTCGCCATTCCAGCGCCTGGGGATCAGTCCGTCTGGGCACTGCTGGGACTAGCACGGTCCTTGCCGGCTGCGGAGCCATGCGTCAAGTACCACTAGGGCCTGTCGCACGACTCCACCTCCTTGGGGTACCTCGTACCCAGTCTCCGATCCCGGAGAATGAGGCCAAGCCCGCCGGGGCGGGGGCCTCCTGGAATGGGGTGGGTCATGGCGCCGGGCCTCCCTCCTCTCTGCCCGCGCCATGGCCCTGTAGACTGGGCAACTGCGGTGGGAGGCCGGGTGGCCCCCCGCGCAATTGGCGCACACCGGCGCCTCCTTAAGTGTTGCGCAGGCCGTGTAGTGGTGATCACCACCACAGCGGTTGCACTTCACTTGGAGTCCACAGCTAACTTGACGGTGGCCCCACCTCAGACAGCGGAAACAAGTGGGCAAGTGAGCAGGCAGGGAGCTCCTATTTATAGTACACTCGATGGTCAGGCACGCGCACTGAGGGCTGCGCGTCGAAGCTAGCAGAATGATACACAGGCGCGCGTGCAGCTGGCTGGCGGAGCGAGAAAGGGAGCGCCGGACATACAACACCCTCCCCTCCTAAATGCGCCGGTACGGCGTGAAACGGCGGCGGCGCTGGCGGCGACTGCGATGCTGGGGCGGAGCTGCTGATATCTCTGTTGTATTGTCCGGAGCTGGAACTGGGCGGAGTGGCGCTGTCTCGTCCTGAAAGGAACCCATTGTTATTAAATGATCTAAGGCTCGGTCAGCAATAGATTTATCAGGTTTAGCAATAGCATCAATAGCTGGACAGGGGCGGTAGCGCAGACGTATCTGATCTTGATGGCGGCAGATACGTTTCTCCGTAGTCTGTATCTCGTAGAGACGATGACCCAAAGATCTGCAGATGACTCCAGGTATCCAGAGTGGGTTGGATTTGAATGTCCTGGTGTAGACCTTGTCGTTGAGGGAGAACTTCGTTGGTGAGGTCTTATGCTGGGCCGGAAGAGGCTGTAACAGAGAAAGTAAAGTTCTGTGAGGTCGTCCATGGAGCTTCTGTGCAGGAGTGATATTATCAGCGCCGGGTAGAGTTCTGTAGTTGTTTAAGAGTTGGAGCAAGGCTTGGTCTTTAGTTAAGCCTGAAGAGACAGCTTTCTTCATACTTCTTTTAAATGTTTGTACGAAGCGTTCAGCTTCACCATTAGATTGAGGGTGAAAAGGTGGTGCTAGGATATGACGAATGCCATTATGTGTACAAAAGTTCTGAAAAGCAGTAGCTGTAAATTGAGGTCCGTTGTCCGAAATGAGTACTTGCGGTAAACCTTCTGTAGTAAAGATTTTCTGGAGAGCACGAATGGTAGCTTCGGTTGTAGTAGTCGAATGCATATCCACTACATATGGAAAGTTTGACAGTGAATCGATGACTATGAACCACATGGAATTGAGGAAAGGACCTGCGAAATCGATGTGAACTCGTTCCCATGGAGTAGTAGCAGGAGGCCATGAAGCAAGATCAGAAGACGGGGCGTTCTGATTCGTTTGACATTGCTCACAATGACGTATTAGCTTTTCGATGGCGGCATCAATACCGGGCCAGTAGCAGTGTTGACGGGCGAGTTGCTTTGTTCTGGAGATACCCCAATGGCTTTGGTGTAATAACTCGAGAACTTGTTTCTGTAGGCTAAGTGGGATAACCACTCGGAAGATGGTGCCTGCTTCTAGTAGTACAACTCCGGCACGAGTCGTGAGACGATGCTGCATACGATGATAAGGTGCCAGGTGGGCAGGAAGTGTGCTCTGAAGAGGCCAACCGTTGCGGATGTAAGTACGTACAGTAGCAAGTGTACTGTCCTTATCCGTAGCTTTAGCTATGCAGGTAGCATCAATAGGAAAACTGGATACAGTATCTTCAAGTTCGATGTCCAACTGAAGACATTCAGATTCTTGAGAATCGAAGGCAGTATCAGGACCAACGGGTAAGCGGGAGAGGGCATCAGCATTACAATGCTGGGATGTGGCTCGATATACAATCTGATAGGAATAATCAGAAAGGAACATGGACCATCTTTGAAGCTTTCTGAGGGAATTCTCTGGGATCTTATTACCAGGATGGAATAAGTGTACGAGAGGCTTATGATCGGTAATGATCAGGAAATGGTTGCCATAAAGATATTCATTGAAACGGCGAATACCAAAGATGATGGCTAAAGCTTCTTTCTCTATCTGTGAGTATCGACGTTGATGGTCATTAAGTGTTTTCGAAGCGAAGGCGATGGGGCGTTCTTGTCCATGACGATCCTTCTGGGAGAGAACGGCACCGACACCGTAGTCTGAAGCGTCAGTAGCTAGCGTGATGATCTTGTCGGGCTGAAAATGAGTGAGTTGTATAGCTTGAATCAAGGCGTTGTTGATTGTTTTCCATGCCTGTTGGCATTGCGGAGTCCACTGAAACTTAACACCTTTTTTACGTAGAGCGTTTAATGGAGCTGCCATTGTAGCGAAGTGTGGAATGAACTTATTATAATAGTTCGCTTTGCCTATGAAGGACTGAAGCTGCTTGAGGTTCTGAGGTGCTGGCATGTGTACTATCGCGGAGACATTCTGTAGACTGGGACGAATTCCATTCTTATCAAGTATATGTCCGAGGTAGTGAACTTGAGGCTGAAAGAAGGTACATTTAGCGAGATTCGCTCGTAGGCCATTGTCTTTCAATTTCTGGAGAAGAAGGCGGAGATTGGTTAGATGTTCCTGATGATCTTTTCCAGTAACAATAATATCATCCAGGTAGTTAGCACAAGCGGGAATTGAGGCGGTGAGTTGAGCCAAATAGCGCTGAAAAATAGCCGCTGAGGATGAAACACCGAATGGGAGCCGCTGGAGCTGGAGCAGTCCGAGAGGAGTGTCGAGTGTGAGAAATTTCTTAGATTCTTCGTCTAAAAGTAGCTGGAGATATGCTTCTTTAAGATCAACTCGAGAGAAGAATTGTCCACCAGAGAGACGACGGAATAAGTCTTCTGGACGTGGAATAGGAAAGATATCGGTTTCGAGTTGTGCGTTGACTGTAGATCGAAAATCGCCACAAAGTCGAACATTACCATCAGGTTTCTTGATTACCACGAGTGGAGTAGCCCATTGACTAGAAGTAACTGGTACTACAATTCCAGTTTGTATCCATCTTTCTAATTCTTTCGTGACCTGGTCTTGAAGTGCTAGGGGTACTGGCCGTGCTTTGAGGAAGCGAGGCTTAGCTCCGGATTTCAGCTGTATGTGAGCTGTATAATCTTTTGCTGTTCCGAGCTGAGAGTCGAAGACTTCAGGAAACTGCGCTAGGAGAGCGGTAACGTCAGAAGTAGGATGCAATGTAGATACGACGTTAATGTTGTCATGTATCTGGAAACCAAATAAGTTAAATAGATCCATGCCCATAATGTTTGATGCAGTGTAGTTGTTAACTACGAGAAGAGGAATGGCCTTCTGAATTCCTTTATAACTAGCCTGAAGCTTAATTTGACCTTTGATGTCAATTTTCTTCTTGTTAAATGTCACGAGCTGGATGTCAGCTGGAGAGCATGAAGGTGAACCTAAGTCGTGGTAGGTAGTCAGGTTAATAATAGAGACAGGTGATCCAGTGTCTAATTGAAAATCGACAGATCGATCAGAGAATGAGAGAGGAATGATGATTTTGTGAGAATCCTTTGTGGGAAGAATAAGATTGATCTGATCAACTTCCATGTCTTGGCGGGGCTGTATATGCTTCCGGCGCGCTGCAGTAGTCTTAGCAGGGCGGAGCGAACTTTGACAGACAGTCTGAATGTGTCCAAGTTTATTACATCGTTGACAAGTAGCTTTGAAAAAACGACAGTCACGACGTTCATGATGCTTGAAACAACCTCGGCAGGAAGGCAGGAGTTTCGAGGTGTGTTTAGAATTGGGCTTCCGTGTAGCATTACGAGAGGGAACCTGGCGAGAATGCTTGGTGGAGAGCGCCTTATCCGTACGGTTCACTGTAGCAGAGGACTTGCGGGCCTGAGGAGAGACTTGTGCAACTTCGTGTGGAGAAGCTATGGCTGCGGCAGTCTTGGTAGTAAGCTCATAAACCGTAGCAATACGCTGGACGTCTTCTAAAGAAGGGTTACTCTGCTTGACAGCGTCAAAACGTATTTTGTCTTCAGGAGTATGTAAAATTATCATGTCCCGAATGAGAGAATCAGTGTAGGGTGAACCACAACCGTCCTTGGAGCAGATGAACTGGCAGGGTTTAGCTAGACCACGCAATTCAGTTATCCATTCAGTATGTGTCTGATGGGGTTGCTTTCTGCTCTGAAAAAATTTATAGCGAGCAGCCACTATGTGAGGAGCTTTGGCATAGTGTTCCGTGAGACGGGCTAAGAGCTGCGTGAAGGGTACCTCAGATAAGTGTTCTTCTGGACTTAATTTACGTAGTAATTCACACGTAGCATTGCCAACCGAACTAAGAAATAGTGCGCGGCGGCGTTGATCATCTGTGACAGAATGGCAGATGAAATGCTGTTGCAAGCGGGCTAAATAAACTGACCATTCTTCCTTAGCCGGATCAAAAGCAGAGAACGGAGGAATAGCTGATGGCTGTGTAGAGACAGAAATAGCTTGAATAGCCTGAAGTAATGCTGCCTGTTGTTGTTGCATAAACTGCTGTTGTTGCTGCTGTAAGGCTTGGAAGATCGTAGCGAGTTGTTCCGCAGTAGCCATTGCGAGATGCGTGCAAGAAAGAGTAAGGTAAGCTGTGTGTCAGAACTGGTGGGAGTGTCGTTGTAGTTTAGCACGTCGCCGTAGAGTTGACAACTGGGCCCGTTGAATTGTAGTGTTGGCTTCGTGTGTACCTCGTCGCTATAGAGTTGGCAACTGGGACCGAAGAATTGTAGTTTGTTGCTTGTTTACCTCGTCGCCATAGAGTTGGCGACTGGGGCCGATGAATTGGAGTGTCGCTTTTTTACCTCGTCGCCATAGAGTTGTGTTGTAACCAAGGTTGAAGTTTACAGAACACAACTTTATTTGCTTCACTTTATGATATTTACACAAATAACTGAAATTTATTTTGAAGCAAAAAGGAATATTGAATCTTGAGAAAAGTCTGTCTTTATACAATATGTACAGGTTTGCAGTCTTTATATACACTTCTATCTTGAAAAGATAGTCTTTCTGAATTGACACGTTGATAGTCGAGAACTATCTGGCACACTAACATAAATGTTCATGAGAGTCCTTGTTTGTTGAAGTGCCTGAATTCCTAAAAAGCAAGTTCAATTGATTGAAGAAATTCCACCTAGCGAAACTAAGGGAGCTTGCATAATTTAGGGAATGAAAATGGCTTGTAAAAGAATTACGGAACATAGGCAGCGGAAACAGGTAAGGGAGCGGTGACCGGAGGTGAAACCTCGTACTGCCAGAAATTCAGTCCACCTGGTCGAAGCACATTTTCAAGAGGAGTAGCCTCCGTGCTCGACGTAGGGTGTATTCTGGAGCTGGACACCGGGGCAAGTGGGCAAGTGAGCAGGCAGGGAGCTCCTATTTATAGTACACTCGATGGTCAGGCACGCGCACTGAGGGCTGCGCGTCGAAGCTAGCAGAATGATACACAGGCGCGCGTGCAGCTGGCTGGCGGAGCGAGAAAGGGAGCGCCGGACATACAACAGTAATGTAAATTGCTATTAAGTCACCTCTGTACTATGGGATTAGCCCTTGTAATAACGGCCTAGTGCCAAAGTAGGTTTTAAAAAATCAAAGTGTATCAGGAGTGCGGTTAGCCTCCTCTCAAATTGTTATCTTAGAGGTCATGTAATCAACCTCCTTTTCATGTAATAGACCTCAGTAGGTTGGGTATTTTACCCCTGTGAATACGTCCTTAGAGGACAGCTTGAAGGTAGAGTTTGGTGTGGCCTTTGAGAGGCTTAAATTTTGAGAGCGGATCGCTCTTTTGAAATAGAGTGTCATATGCCTCGTGGAGGCTTTTCTGTGTAATTCGGAGCCAGGGGCTCCTAGGGATGAATGGGGTTTTCTGCCCCTCTGTTAAAACTTGTGTTTGTGGTAAAACTGAGCTGATCGCTGAAGTCAGGGCGTGAAGCCCAAAACCTGTAAATATTGTAACTCCCCTTGTTTTGCTACATTGTACCTGCCATGTCTGTTATTGCTTTGTTTTTTGAAAAGAAAATATAACCTTGTTAAATTTTAAATTAATTTTACATGCACTATAATTTCGTAGCTTGAAACCCATTCACACCCGCACCTTCTTTTACGCATAACTACCGCTAAAACACGGTAACATTATTAATAATAATAATAATAATAATAATAATAATAATAATAATGATGATGATGATTGCATGTGGCTATTGCTAGCATGGTGCAGCGTTTGTAAGGCAGATCATCTGCCTTTTACAGGAAACTGTGTGTTTTTTGTGGTGGAGAATAGTGTTGTGTGAATTTCAGGACGCTGCTGTCAGTACAGACACCAAGTGCCGAGCCAATTGTAGTAACCGTTTATGATTAAAGGCCTTCAACTAGGCGGGGAATCGAATCCGGCGCCCCGAGAACCGAAGACCAATGAGCTAGGCGCATTTTCCTTATTAAATCGGGGTATAGTTTATTAAGAGAATGTCCGGCTCCTTAACTGAGTGATCAACGTCGAGGATATCAAAGGATCCCGGTTGTATTCCCGGACGGGAAGGTAATTTTAGCCTATTTGGTTAATTCCTCTGTCTCGGGGACTTCAGCTTGTGTTTATAACAATAATCACCTTCTCATATACTCAGTACGCGATACTGCGAACCACCACAGAAACATGCAATAGTGAATGCGGGCATCTACATAGGGTTGGCGTCAGGAAAGGCATCCGGCTGTAAAACAGAGCTTCGTCTAAATTTACTATCCAACTCGCATCCGTGGCCCCACCAGGCTGTGGAAGTGGCGTGAGCAAAAGAGGGAAAACATTGATTAAGGACGTTTTCATTTTTGTTGTGTTACAGTTAAAATGACTCCATTTTTCCCAAAATTTTCCTGACATCTCCACTTTTCCAAGCAAAGTAGCAGAGAAGGCTCTGGTTTCCAAGTGTTTTTAGAAACAGCTTCATTATTTACATTGATAGTGTTGCCATAAAAATATGGCGTCCTACAATGAGGTGCTTGGTTTATCATTCATTCCTGCCATTACCTTGGTGGCAATTTTTAGCATTTGGTATCTTAATATGATACATACCTATATTTCTCGAACAACAGAACTGTGACTATTCAAATTTTCTACCAAAGTCTTTTAAACTATTCAAGGAATCCACTGAACTAAAATCATAGCAAAGACTTCACCACTGCCTGCATTAACCACTCTTACGTACTCTTTGTTGCTTTCAAAAACCGCTTTAATTAAAATGAAATTGCTGTATGTAACTTAAGTTACTTCTTTCTGGTTCAGTGAACTTAAACAGATGCGTAAAACAGATCTAAATATTTCCAAATTGTAGCTGAGGAGATTTCAGAGATGTAAGGACATTGTAACATAATATGAGGTAGGGTATATCAGTTCCCATTTATAAGGGCTCGAACATTTTTAAAGAGAAGAGAGAGAGTGATGATTGAATAATTTACACTGCCCGACAAAAAATTGAAACACCCACAAGAAATGGTCACATGTCAATGTAACGTCGCACACGTATACACCATCGGCGGGTTGTAAATGCTTTGATTAGAGTTGCAATTCACTGTGACAGGTAGAAGGGCCATTCGAGTGCATTAGCGTTGTTGGTGTTTAGTGTTGTTACCAGGCCTTGTAGGATATATAAGTGCTACTAAGGTCAATCCCCGAGAAAGTGTTGAGGGAAATTTTCGAGATATTGAAGAAAGTAAATGGAAGTTGAGAGGGAAGGAATTCGAAGTGCAGAGAGCATAAGGCGGGGCGCACATTGGGACGCAGAAGAAGCAGCTAAAGCAGTGCAGCGCAGAGCAGATTTTTGTAATCCACACAAATCATTGCACCATCGCAAGTTGACAGACAGGGCAGGACAGGACAGGACAGAGCAGAGCAGGCCGTTTCTGCACCTACTTCCGCCTACCACGCGCAGTCTTCGAAATACAGGGTTGGGCAGACCGGAACATTCACTTGTTCCGCAACATTAGGAACTTGAGGCGGAGTGTTTCGGTACAGAGTGCCGAGACACGGGACACGGGACACAGGACTGTAACTGCGTCCTAGAGAGAACTTCGAGAGGCAACAGGACATGCTCCGCTTCAGCTGGAATGTGCCTGAACCGAACGTGCTGTGCCAAGGCCGCACTAGATAGATTAGTTGGCCTTGGCTGTCTGCCTGTCGATACCGGCTGTGTGCCGCCCTGTGTTGGAGTGTCAACATTTTTTCATCCAGTTATATCTTTAATTCCAAAGCGATGGCCCGTATATTTCTTGGGCTTAAAAGTTTCCTTAAAGCCCAAATTAATTTTTAACATCAATCCCCGAGAAAGTGTTGAGGGAAATTTTCCAGATATTGTAGAAAGTAAATGGAAGTTAAGAGGGAAGGAATTCGAAGTGCAGAGAGCATAACAGCACCAAAGTACATCAATGTTTTCATCCAGTTATATTTTTAATTCCAAAGCGACGACCCATATTTTTCTTAGGCTTAAAAGTTTCCTTAAAGTCCAAATTAATTTTTAACGTCAATCCCCGAGAAAGTGTTGAGGGAAATTTTCGAGATATTGAAGAAAGTAAATGGAAGTTGAGAGGGAAGGAATTCGAAGTGCAGAGAGCATAACAGCACCAAAGTACATCAATGTTTTCATCCAGTTATATTTTTAATTCCAAAGCGATGACCCATATTTTTCTTAGGCTTAAAAGTTTCCTTAAAGTCCAAATTAATTTTTAACGTCAATCCCCGAGAAAGTGTTGAGGGAAATTTTCGAGATATTGAAGAAAGTAAATGGAAGTTGAGAGGGAAGGAATTCGAAGTGCAGAGAGCATAAGGCGGGGCGCACATTGGGACGTAGAAGCAGCAGCTAAAGCAGTGCAGCGCAGAGCAGATTTTTGTAATCCACACAAATCATTGCACCATCGCAAGTTGACAGACAGGGCAGGACAGGACAGAGCAGAGCAGGCCGGTTCTGCACCTACTTCCGCCTACCACGCGCAGTCTTCGAAATACAGTTTCCTGCGCACGTGTCACGCAGTTAGTTAAGGAATGGAGGAGAAAATTACCAAAGCCATTCAGTCTCACCATGTTTTGTAGGTACTATGTGAATCATGTGGACTGCAGTGCAGTATGTATGTATGTATGTATGTATGTATGTATGTATGTATGTATGTATGTTCGTGAGAAAATTGCTGAACAGAATTTAATGAAAATCGGTATGTAAATTCGGGGAATAAGGCACTACAGTCTAGGCTATAAATCATTTTATTCACGCTGCGTAACAGGGTAGTTTAGAGAAAGGCCTAAAATGTAATCCACCGAGCAAGTGGCCGTGCGGTTAGGGTCGCGCCTCTGTGAGCTTGCATTCGGGAGATAGTGGGTTCGAACCCCATTGTCGGCAGCCCTGAAGATGGTTTTCCGTGGTTTCCTATTTTCACATTAGGCAAATGCTGGGGCTGTACCTTAATTAAGGCCACGCCCGCTACCTTCCCAATCTTCCACCCTTCTTCCGTCGCCGAAAACCTTCGATATGTTAGTGCGACGTTAAACAAACAGCAAACAAAAGAATGTAATCCTCATATATCTATGAAACAATCCGTGACCCAAGTTCTCGCAACATATAGAATTTAAGACAAAGATCTAATGCTGATTATGGAGAGCATCATCGCCGACTCCGTCGCCGTCATCCATCATCACATTTATGTGAAGAGATAAATACGGAAAATCATTTATCATGTCTTGTCAAATATAAATGCAAACGCGTTCACAACAGATTGTCAATGTTGATTGATTTTGGTATCTTGTGTCTTGTGACAACTAGATGAAAATCTAGCAGTACATTTGTAAATACATATTTTTCCCTCTCCCCCACTGTGATCCTATTAATGAATTTACCATGCAAGTTGGTCGTGCGGTTAGGATCGCCTTGCTATGAGCTTGCATTCGGGAGATAAGGGGTTCGAACCCCACTGTCGGCAACCGTGAAGATGGTTTTCCGTGGTATCCCATTTTCACACCAGGCTAATGCTGGGGGGCTGTACCTTAATTAAGGCCTCGCTCGCTTCCTTCCCATTCTTATCCCTTTCCTATTCCACCGTTGCCATAAGACCTATCTGTGTCGGTGCGACGTAAAAAATATAAAAAATAATCATGAATTAAATTCTTTGCTTAGTCCATATGAACGCCGAACATCGGTAACATAGAAATATTGTTCAGTCTTGTAAACTGGCGAAGGTGGTTGTTTTTATTGCGATTGTCTTAAGCTGAATAACCGCGTTGCCATCAGCACAAGGGAAATTGTGAAGATGACTAACAAAATGAGAAAAATTGCGAATGTTTGAAGAAAAAAAAAAGAGCCTCTTTATACTGGATGCCCCAGTATCACAGAGTCTAAAGAAAACATGTTATTTCTGAAAACCGACGAGACCCCGCGTGGCAATGTGCGCTCACGTCCACTTCGCAATTTCGTAAGCTTCGCGCTGTTCTGCTCTGCGGCCAACTGCTTCTCAATGTGCGCCCGGCCTAACAGCACGAAAGTACAACAATGTATTCATCCAGTTATATTTTTAATTCCAAAGCGACGACCCATATTTTTCTTGGGCTTAAAAGTTTCCTTAAAGTCCAAATTAATGTTTAACGTCAATCCCCGAGAAAGTGTTGAGGGAAATTTTCGAGATATTAATTACTCACTAATTACTCACAATACAGGCCAATACATTCAACTGGTGAAAATATTCTTGAATTGGTTACTTTTAAACACGTGCACTGCCACTGTAACCGTGTTATGTGTATTTTATATTGACTGGAAACATCTTAACCTAAAAGCAGCCTTTAACGTGTTTATTGGGCGCGAATTTCAGTGTTCCGACTATTCGTTCACGTTTCCTGCAACTTTATGCTGGACCATGGCCATATCTACACACAGGCACACACCACACAGCACGTTCCGTACAGGCACACTCCCAGTTCCCACTGGTGCGGAGCATGTAATGTTGCCTCCCGAAGTTCTATCTACACTGCGCAGTTACAGTCCCGCGTCCAGTGCGCCCGCTGCACAGTTCAGCTAGTAGGCGAAGGGCAGTGCATAGTGGCGCTTCTGATGGGACAACGAGTCAGTGTCTCCGGCTCGCTTGGAGAATGTTTCGGAACAATTGACACTCGGTGTTCTGGATCAGCGGAACATAACTGTGCACCGGCACCTTGTGCCGAAACAGGGACATAGTGCCCAACCCTACTGTAGAACCCTGCGAGGATTTCCAAAATAATATCCGCATCCGCACTTCCTTCATCCGCATCCGCGAATGGTTTTCCGCATCCGCAAAATGGTTATCCGCGAATATTGTAAATATGTAACTACAGTATATTACGCCCAAGGTATTGAAACGGATAGATCTGTTAACATAATACAATAGGCCTGACACCTGGCACCACAACCCCTGTAGTCACAGGTTTATGAGGGATTTTCATTTGCGACAACTACCAACGTACTGACCTTTGTTCCTTCCTTGCATTAATTGCGGACAGGACCCAGTTAGGCTTAGGTCAGATGACACAGAATGCTTGATAGTCTCAAGAGTTCGTATTGTCAAAGGTCGCTTAAGCACAAGTAAAAACAAGAGTATAACTGAGTGAAAATCAATAAGTCATTATTTAAAAATTATTAGAAAAATTATCCGCCAGGACACTAACTTCGCGGATATTTGCGGATAAATCCACGGATATCCGCATCCGTGCAGGGCTCTATATATAAGGGGCGTGAACAGTGTCCGATATTGAGTGATCACTGTGAAGGACATGGAGATACCACGTACTCGTGAGACAGCGTTATCAGCATCTGACAAGAGTTTAAAAGGGCCTCGTTGTGGGTCTCCATTTGGCCGGCTGCTCGAATCGTGCATTATCCAGATTTGTGGGGTATTTGAATGTGACAGTGGCCCGATGTTGGACTGCATGGGAACGTGAGGGCATTCATATTCGTCGTCAAGGTTCTGGCCGACCACGTCTGACCACCACAAGGGAGGATAGCCGTATTGTGCATCAAGCACATCGTAACACCTTCACATCTGCGCCTGCCATTCGAGTAACCTCCTGCAACATTCTGTGTCATCCCGCACCATTCGTCGGAGACTAGCAGCAGCTGGACTCGTGAATTAACGTCCCATGCGTAGGCTGCCGTTAACTCCACGACATAAACGGCTGCGTTTTGGAGTGATGCTGTGGCCGGGAAGCATGGGCTGCTGTTGAATGGCGTCGCATTGTGTTTAACGATGAATCGCGGTTCTGCACTTCCCCAGAAACCATCGTCTGCAAGTATGGCGGCAACCTGGGGAAAGATATCATTTTTCCAATGTTTTGGAGAGGCACATTGGTGTTACTCCTGGGGTCATGGCGTGGGGGAGCCGTCGGGTATGACTTCAGATCACGGTTGGTAGTTATTGAGAGAAATATGACGGTACAACGGTACGTCATGAACATCCTGCGTCCTCCTGTGTTACCTCTCATGCGACAGTGTCGTGATGCCGTTTTTCAACAGGACAATGCTCATCCACACACGGCACGTGTGTCTATGAACCGCCTGCGTTATGTTGAGATACTCCCGTGGCCATCAAGATTCTCACATCTGTCCTCAATAGAACGTGTATGGGACCAGCTGGGATGTCAACTCCGTCCCATTGCCAGTTTACAGGATATCAAGGGCCAGTTACAATAGTGAACCAGCTTGTCACAGGGCAAGATACAACGGCTTTGTGGCACCCTTCTCAACAGAATCAGTGTATGTATCCAGGCCAGACGGGGTGCAACGTTATACTGATAAGTGGGCTCAAACTGCCAAGTTCTTTGTAAATTTGGCTCGATTTTGTAATCATTGAAGTAACATCACATACCCTCTCAACACGTGAAGTTCATTTCGTTTCCTCCTCCCCTTCTGGGTGCTAAATTTTGGTCATTCAGGGTAATAACATAGAAATCGTATGTTGTCTATCATCTTCTTCCGTCGCATTTCCCACACGTTGGTGTGATCGTGGTTGCGAACGGTGTTGCACATGTGAATTTGACCCTGTTTTACTGCCGGTTGTCGTACGTGACCACGACCCTATATAGCGGGATTTATTCACTATTGCGCCCCGTTGCTATGCTCACGATAACAAGTCACGTAAAGCTAAAATCTTGCTTGTTTCACTGTTGGGTGTCTTTTTTTTTTTTTTTAACGTCGCACCGACACAGATAGTTCTTACGGCAACGATGGGATGGAACGGCTTAGGAGTTGGCAAAAAGCGGCCGTAGCCTTACTTAAGATACAGCCTCAGCATTTGCCTGTTGTGAAAATGGGAAACTACGGAAAACCATATTCAGGGCCGCCGACAGTGGGGTTCGAGCCCACTATCTCTCGGATGCACGCTTACAGCTGCGCGCCCCTAACCGCCCGGTTGTGGTGGTTTGTTTTATATAGGCTTTGTGAAGAGCGAGTTAGCCATGCGATTAGGGTCGCGTAGCTACGAGCTTGCACTCGGGAGGTGATGAGTTTGAATCCCACCGTCGGCAGACCTGAAAATGGTTTCCCGTTTTCACACCAGCCATTGCTGGGACTCTACCTTAATTAAGGTCACGGTCGCTATATTTGCAATCCTAGCCCTTTCCCATTCTAGCATCGCCGAAAACTATCAGTGTGTTAGTGCAAAGTTAAACTACTACGTGAGGTGTGTACAGTATGTGTATTGAGACAAACACCCAAACCCCAAGTCAGAGGAATTAGCCAGATGCGATTAAAGTCGCTGACCCGACCAGTAACGTGAACCTGGCATCTTCTGAACGGATGGGCACAACACTGACAACTTAGCGGAGAAGCTGGATCATGTTGTATTTTAATACAATCAATTACCGTACTTTATGTATTTATTTATTTTTTTTATTTATTTTTATTCCCACTGCGAACTCGACGTTCTTGAAACGAATGCTTCAAAGTGTGTTCAGGTATTTGTATTAAATGGCTGCTACTTTAAAGAAATTAGCCAGAAGTGCTGTATATTACTCAGCTCTAATACTCAGTTCTTCTTCTTCTTCTTCTTCTTCTTCTTCTTCTTCTTCTTCTTATGGTGTTGTTCCTCACACAAGGTTGGTGATTAGTAATATGTCCTATTTTGCATATCTCGTATCATGGATTTTGAATCTCTGTCGGAGGTTTCGCTCCCAAGATAATTTTCCACGTTTCTCTTTTATCTTGACATCTATAGTCATTTGTATCAGGCGGTATTTGTCATTTCTGAAGATGTTACCAAAAGAGGCTGCTTTCCTGCATTTTGCGAGGGTTAAGACTTCGCACGATTTATCCAGCATTGGTGACGTGGTCTACCCGTGGGATTCTGCGATATGTCTACATATCAAGGCCTGTTCAACTCGTTGCTGGAACCTTTAAAGTGACCTGCACACCAGTGTCGACGTTACGGTCACATCTAGCATAAGTGAAACTTTGCTTGAAGGCCTTGTAGGCTGGGTAGTCAGTTTTATCGAGTGGGCTCTGATGTCTTTAAAATACCAACAGTTATGACGTGCGTTGCCAAGATAATTGGTTTGCCCTTCAGATATCGACAGCCTTGGCAGGGATGGAGCGAGTGATTTTGAGATTACGGCTGTTCAGACTATCTCGGATCCACCGAGGCGAACATTATCATAAATTGTTTAGTAATATTTGCAATCGTTACAATTTTCATAAGAGTAATTGTTTTAATCAAAATAGTAGGCTGTATAGGTGATTGTAGACATTGTCGAGAAATCTCTTATAATTTATAGCCGACCCCATTGGGGAAGTCTGTCGTCGTCTCTATGTTCCAAAGGTAGCGGATTTTCCAATGAACTCGGTAGCATGTGAGGGTATTTAAAGCCGACCACTCCATGTTAAATTGCTACTACGGAACAACATTCTGATACTCGGGCTCTCTTAAAATCTATGTCAGTTGAAGGAATGTGAACAATAGTGGGCTGAACCCCGATCCCTGATGCACACCTATTTCAATAGGGAAGCTTTCTGAGGTTCCAGGTCAATTTCGAACTCTAGTTCGGACGATGATCCACGAACCTACTACGCTGGCGTAGCAGGGGGCTGACGATGATCCACGAACGTACTACGCTGGCGTAGCAGGGGGCGAGGTGATACTCCCACATGGTGCGTCCCAGGTGGCGGATAGGGGTGTCGCAACCGGCTTGCCGGCGGACTTGAGGGAAATAAAATACCTCGCGCGGACCAAACACACAACCCCCTGTGGGTGGAGGACACAGACGAAGAATTCACCCACGGTATCCCCTGCCTGTCGTGAGAGGTGACTAAAAGGGGCGACCAAGGAATGATCAAATTAGAATCATGAAACTACTTGTGATTAGTACCACCACGCGGGGAACACCATGGGTCGCTTTTACTCGCGCATAGTACCACTATGTTGGGTACCAAATAGGTTTGTAATTAGTAGCAAACGAGAGCGCGACGGCTTTTACAGTACCTGTGAATAGTAGCACTATATGAGCGATACCATGGGATGAGCCAACCCATGGTTCTGGCTTGTCTGTGATTAGTGCCCACTATATGAGGAATACCACGGGATAGTACGAGTCCCTGTGGTTAGTACCCTTATGTTATGAAAACCATAGGTTTGCGTTGCCTGTAAATGGCGCCGCAATGTGCGAAACAGCGTAGGTCTGTAATACATGTGCGAATTTCATTACCTGGGAGTAGTACCATAATGTGTGGAATACCGCGAGTCTACGCTACTCTTGATTAGTACCGCAAGATGACAAATAACATGGTTCTACTTTCCTAGCGATAAGTACCATTGTGAGGGGCCGCTGACTTGGGTTTCGGACCCCTTTCGACTACAAGTATCATCGATTCAGTATTGTACTATAGAAGCAGTCCCTTGGTCAGTAATACTATTGTTCTACGCCAGCTTCTGTGCATGTGAGGCACTGTGGGTCGGTTCCACTGATCGTTTTAAATTCATATCCATCCATCATTCTTCGTCCTCACGTTTTGAATTGTGGTCAGTGGGTGTTTTTGGGCTGTTAATTTGTCATTTCATCTCGTCTCATTTCGTACCATTAGGGGCCGATGACCTAGATGTTAGGCCCCTTAAAACAACAAGCATCATCATCATAATCATCATCATCGGACGATGATGCATGTCCTGAACGAACTTCACATAAATCTCAGGGACTTTCTCCTCTCGAAGGACGGTCCATACAATTTTTCTACGGAGGCAGTTTTTGGCTTCCTCCATATCTGTAAAAAATTATTTAAATCTCTCACCCGTAATTATGAAACTGATTTGTATCGTAAGCCAGCAATAGCAATTCATCTTCTGTATATGCCGTGTAATCTCTGTATATTATTTTAGGCATGTTTAACATCATAATGATTACAGTGAAGAGATGAGATAGGGATGAGATTCCTTTTACTAACGAAAGTCTTGTGATGCTCTGTGCTAATTCATTTTGGACCGAATGCGTTTTTTCCTGTTATTTTGTGAGCTGTATGTTAGGATGTTTTCTCATAACTGTCGAGAGCAGTAGAGGATTGATGAACGTGTAATATAATCATCACGATGTCAAAGGCAGCCATTAATCTTGCCTAGGCGGGTGTGATTTGTATTTCGCCCGACAATTGCTTGTCATGTCCGTCGTTCGGCCTAGCAACATCTGGACTGCCATGGGGCATTAGGACAATCCGGCCTGCCATTTACTGCTCACTGCTACTTCCTTGCTCTGGTAGTTACAGTAACATATTGTTGGTTAGGAGGTACTGGCTTGGGTAGGCCTACCTAGCTGTGTAAAAATGTTAAACTCAAAACTTTCTTCAAAATGTTATTTTATTTTGTTTTATTTATTCGACTGTATCTCCATCATAGCTGAGATTCCAATTACAGAATTTTTGCATAGCCTACATATAAATATTAGAAAGCGCACTAGTAAAAGTAACTTCAATTCTATGTAGTATAAACAGTCTAAACGTTAGCAAACGACTATAACAAAATAGTACATGGATAGGACAAACATGTTGCAAGGTCTATCACATTACAACGGAGAAATACTGTATAAAATTGACCAAATAATCTAGACATTTAATTCTATAATACGAAGTATCGACGCGTGTGAGAAATACATTGTTTCAATACAAACCAATTGACAGCACGGGGAAAACGAAGTTAATTCTGTATGTTTTGTTAGAAGAGGTAATTTGAAAGTCAGTGGGTATTTTATTTAAGGCAAACTTGTAACTTTTGTTCCGTTTTTATTCCTCGTAAACGGCGTAACAGCTATTGAATAAACTATTTTTCCATGTTGCGCATAGTTTCACAGATATTTGAAAAGTGACCGCTGAGATTTATTTAGTCGGATGGTGATTACAAACTATATACAATTGACATACGACTGAACTAGTCATCAGGAAATCCAGAGTATCCAGCGTTGGACGAGATGTTCAATCGTCTGTTCTTCTAAACTGCACTCGCACATTGGTGAGCTGATCCAACCCCATTTCTACAGAAAGTGGTTACAGCAGCCATGTTCAGTCCTTAGTCTGTTGAGACGACACCAGAGGTACCTTGTTAGGTCGAAACCTTTTGGCTTCTTAGTTGGATCAAGACGGTGGGCTTTTGTTCCCAATGTTTTTAATGACCTCTCTTTCTTCCAACTACCATTCAAATCAAATATATCCGAAATAAGTTTCCATGCGATAAAACTTGTAGTCTTCTTGATTGCAATCGTTGCTGTGGCGGATGGCAGAATTACTGATGCAGTGGTAACGAAGGCGATGCTGAGATTTTCTTAGCCTCCCTCAGAAGAGTTTGTTTCCGCCTTAGGTGTGGTGGAGGGATGCGACGTAACACAGGTAACCAGTGACATGCAGTTAATTTCACAGTCCCAGTGATGCAACGCATTGTGTCATTTAGTTTTTTGTCTATTTTCTGTGCATTTATAATTTCTAACCAAACAGGTGCACAGTACTCGGCAGCCGAGTATGCAAAATTAATGCCAGTTAAACGTAGACGGTCAGCAGGGGCTCCCCAGGTGATATTACTGAGCTTATGCAGTAGGCTATGTTGTTTTCTTGCTGCAATTTTATGATAGAGCTTGGTGAGGTGTTCTTTATAATCGTAATCGTAATCTTTATTTTTCTACCAGATCTACAGCAATGAAGCCTTATTGATCCTTTACGGAAGAAAAATAATAATGCCTAGCCTAGTCTGCTTAAGTTGCTGTACACATATCATAAAGCTCGTATAGTAAAAAACTACACAAGAAAAGTACTGAAATGATAATAATCAATGTCAATAAGTCGAAATGTTATGTGCAATTGAATAATCAATTGTCATAAGTAACTGTGTCTCTAAAAATCTCAATATTGCTGTTAAGAACAGGGATAAAACGAAAACTGATAGTATTGAAAATAATAATAATCAAATGTCAATGCTTCACTGATGTCTTTTCAGATATCAACGATCTCAATATTGCTATTGATAAAAAGGGATAAAACGAAAACTAATATAACTACTGCTATAAGGTAATTCCATCTATTTGACAATATGGCAATACTAGTAATGGGAAACTAAAACTGGCAACATATAACTGGGCAGAGTACAATGCTGTGTCGGGCTGAATCAGCACTTAGGCCACAGAGTATATCGCTTCCGGCCGGGATCTCATTCAGCGCATTCTCTCTTGAACACTGACCTTTCTTATATTCTACTTATGTTGCACACCTGACTACGTGTTACCTCCACTGTAATGCCTGAGTGCCATTTACTACACCTTAAGATTCTCTACTGGTAATCACAATTCAGCATCTAGTATTTCACTATATTAGTTACCTTTAAAGCCCAAGCAATTCGTCAACTAAGATGAAACCATATTAACTCACATATCACTAGGCTACTAGAGCCCCAGCTCATATTCCAACCATCTCCATATATTCACTTTCTCCTTAGCACCTGTCCTAGTTACACACACTCTCTTCCTCATTCACTACACACTTCACCATCTGGTATCATGCCTCTTCAGACCCACTTGTCATTTAACCGCTCTTGTCATGGCTATGTATAACATGCACACACTCCACTATTCTCCAGAACGCAGCAATTTACTTCCAACTACAGATTACCTTTTTTACTTCTTGTCACTATGCCTTCGTCTTCTCTGTTCTTTTTGCCCCATATCTCTCTTAGGCTCAAACTTCTCCCTTTCACTAGGGCACCTCTTGCTTCTTCTTCCTGACTCCCAGTCGTATTTTCGCTTCGTTTGCGTGCTCTTGTTACATCCTGCGTTTCTACTCCCACAATCGCTCCCTGTTTTCTTCTTTCTTCTTTCCCACTGGCCTCCGTTCTGGACTCCTTCAATATTGCCCTGGTCTCCCTTATTTCCCTCCTCATCTCTGCTAATACCTCCCTGTTCGCTACTTCGAATACTTCAGCTATCGCATCCATCCCTTTCTTTCTTTCTTTCTTTCTTGCTGCGAGCTTGGATCCGGTGCTTTATTGTCCTTGGTTCTTTCTTTACCTCCATGTCCGTCTTCGCCCACTTTACTGTCTCTGGTCTGTCTTACTTCCACACTTTTCCCCACTACCATTTCGTCTTTGCTGTCATTTTCCATCTCTCGTAATTTCTTCGCAGTCCACACTCTGGTCCATATACCGTTAGTCACAACTAATTTTTGACCCTTAATATAGGCTCTCAACCCTTGTAATTTAGCCCTGGCCAAATGTTTCTTCAGTGTGTTAATGTTCTTTACCCCTTCTCTGCCAATGTCTTCTTTGATCCAAATTTTTGTGCTACGTATGTTGTCTGCACCTTTTAACACTGCTTCCGCCATCAAGGTGGAAAACAGCTTCAGTTTTATCGGTCTGTCACCCCTTTTTTTGCCTATCCTTTCCACATCATCAATGTCAACTTCGCTAAAGTTAATTCTCATCATTTTCTGGATAATCTCCACTACTTTGTATGTTGTCAGTACTTTATCTTCTGCTTTATCTTCCGATACTCCATATATAAATAGGTGTTTCTTCCTCCGTTCTCGGTTACAGTCTTCAATTTCCGATCGCAGCTTCACCACCTCTCCTTCCATCTCCCTTATTCTTGTCTTGAGTGTTATAATCTCTCTCTCGTTGGATTCCACTTTGCTCATTATCTCGTCTGTTTTTCCCTGTATCCACCGTCGTATATGCTCAAATTCCTTCATTTGCTCCTTCATAATATTCTTAATCTGCTCAAACGAGCATACTTCTTCCACCACTTCTTTCACCACTTTTTTATGACCTCCACGTCTTCCCAGTTCATGTTGCCACTAGAAGTCGGGCCAGGGTTTACCTCTACACCTCCCATAGTTAGTAGTACCAATATCACCGCTGCCGCTAATATCATCTCGTCCATCATTCTTGCTTCCATTATACCTCCTTTATTTCTAGCTATCTCCTTTCCCTCTTTCCTCTGCCATCTCCCAATAGCTGCACGATATTACTCCACTCCAATCATCTTCCTCTTCCCACTCGAATTACTATACCACACACCGTTCACATTCCACGCTGACTCTCCTGGCACCTCCACACAATACGTCCGTCCCCGAACGCTGACTAGGTTAGACTGGTGTTCTTTATAATTCAGGGTTCTGTTTTAAGCGACTTCGAGATATTTTGTGTAAGGATTGTATCTCAGCATTTGACCGTTAACCCTGAAACACACGCGTATGGGGTGGAATCCACCCCAGGTCATTTTATTTCCTAGTGAAATGGACAAATAACTCTCCTGTGCTCTCCCCGCTCTTATATCTTTCTGGCTGGATCACCGCAGACAGAGTCATTCTTATATAATCTATCTTAAAATCTCCAAATAATACAGTAATTCATATTTTACAATACAGTGATATGTGGGGTGGAAAGCACCCCCACGCGTGTGTCTGCGTCCTAAAATTTGGCGCGTGTGCTTGAGGGTTAAGTAACATTCTTGGTTTATAGTTCGCAACACGATGTTCTAAGTGGAAACAAGAGACTTCAGTTTTTTGTGCTTGGGATTAATCTCCAGGTCTTCAAAACTGCTGACAGTTTCTCCAAATATTCCGTCAGAATGCGTTCACAGTCTTCGAAGTTATTACTTTGTGCAACCAGTGCGATATCATCACGATAGATGTACTTGGTTGATTTTGTGGTAGGCAGGTCATGGATGTATAAATTGAACAGGAGTGGAGCTAAAACAAATTCGTGTGGAACTCAATCACTTAATTTTCTTTTGTGACTTTTAGAATCGTCCAAGAACACTTCAAGTTGTCTTTCACTGAACATGTTGTAAGATATTAGGTCCACAATTTCACGGCTCGGTATAACTTGCAGCAGTTTGTAGATCAGCTCCCGTCTCCAAACAGCTGTGAGGTCGATAAAGACGCCTGTATATTTCAGATGGCCTTGAAAGCCTGCTTCAATATGTGTAGCTAGGGCAAGAACTTGATCGGTGCAACTGCGTCCATATCTAAAACCAGCTTGTTCAGAGGGGGTGACAGCCTCGATATACGGAGCTATTCTAATTAGGAGGACTCGTTCCAGAAGTTTGACTATACAACTCAGCAATGCTATTAGGACTGTTTTCGGATTTGCCAGGTTTGAGAATGTTTATAACTTTTGACAGTTTAAATTGTTTATGCATTTTGTTCTCTTTGAGTACGTGAGTGAAGAGCATGGTTAGCCAGCTTATATAGTATGGACCCATATTCTTTATAAATTCACTATAGATTTTATCACGATCAGCTGCCTTACCAATATTCAATTGCTTAATTGCATTTTATATTTCTCCAGTAGAAAAGGGTCTAGACAGTGAATCGTTTCTCGAAGCATTGCACTTGAGCTTAGTGAGGTTATGTTTTACATATCTGGTATGGTTCTTGTCTCTCTTTGCACTTGTGAGGTCTACAATTCTGTTGGCAATAACATCAGGACTCAGCTTAGGATACGAATTTTTGGGGTGATGTTTCCCAGTTAATCCATTCAAGACTCTCCAAGCTTTCCTACTTGACTTTACAAAGTTCATTTCGGTCCTGTAGCTTCCCATTTTTCCGAGATAAACGAAAGTCATAATGTACACTGCCAATTTCCTTTTTTAAAAAGTACACTGTGGAACACTACTGCATGGCAAGGTATGTTAGGCATATGTTATGCCGACAGAAAATATAATCCTTTCTTCAAAAATACAATAAGGAAATACATGATAATAACCTAATTTATTGCATTATATAACAATAATTTAGAACGTAATGACACACTTATAGTATGGTACGGCCAAAGACTATTTCTCGTGCCGTCAGCCAACTAATCATCAAAATCATGCGAGTTCAGTGTGTAGTATCTTTGATGCAACAACATAATTCATCGGACATAATTTTTTTTTTTCGTTTCTGCCTTTGAATCAGGCACTCTCAATTATTTGGGGTCAGTAGTGCTTGTGGACTTTAGCCTAATTTTGCGGCCATATGTCCGTCCTTACGGCAATTCTACATGAAATGATGATATATTTAATTATTATGTATTTCTTCAGTGACCGGAAATGTGTTTTTTTTGTAAATGTACAGGTTAATTAAGACAAATACTAACATCCACTCTCCAACTTAGAGGAATTAACCAGATCACCAGAAATCTCGGCCAATGCATGTGGGATATTTGACATGAAAAGTCATGTCCATATGTTTCGGATTCCAAGTAGAACAGGAGGTTTTGTGGTTATGATTATGGTATCAGCATTCGCTTAAACAAGTTCGTTCCATGTTTTGGAGTTTTTAATTTTCGTGTCTGCCGTAGCCCGGTTTTTTTTTCTCACGACGATCCCTTCATTGTTCGAAGATCAGAGTTTAGAGATAATTTTCCTTGCAAATAACCACCTCCATCACCATACTCGAGAAAGAAATCAAGGTCATCCCGTATGGAGGTTAACAAGTGAACCACTGATATTTCACATTTTGCAAATGGACTCTCTTGTCGAGTAATTTAAACCCGTTCACTTCTGTGTTAATTCCCTTAGAACAACCAGTCCTTTTTTCTCACCGTTTCCCTTAACCATCTTACGGCTCCTTTACTTCTTGCTGCATCTCACACATTTAATATTAATATTCCTAGTTGCACTGCCAAGGCTCTTAAGACCTATGCTCTAGACTCGCCGTCTCTTGTTAAACCAGCTCCAGCCTTGTGCTGCAAAGTTACTCAAATCGAGAGATACACCATCCTCTTTACTACTCTTCAACCTCTCCTATGTTTCTTTCTTTCTTTATTTTTTTTTCTCTATCTGGACCAATACTGCTTGCTCTGTTTCAGTTTGTTTTATAAATGAATCGCGCTAATTAAAAATAAAGAAGAATAGAATTTCGTCAAGTCTAATATTTCTCTAAGCACTTGTTAGATTAACCTTCGTAGAGCCAGCATCTGACTCTATGCTTGTACTAAAAATGCCAATAGAAATCAACCCGAGAGAAACAAGGTCAACTTTATCAGATTTTAAGCTATTTCGTGGGCAGTTAATAAAACATTATTTTATGTAACAAGTAAAGAAAGAACAACATGACCAGTTACAAATTTTAAGACATTAATTCTACCATACACTGTCAGACTCCTTGGCTGGATGATCATCGTTGAGGCCTTCGGTTCAGAAGGTTCCGGGTTCGATTCCTGGCCGGGTCAGGGTTTTTAGCTGCGTCTGGTTGATTCCTCTGACTCGGGAACCGGGTGTTGTGTTTGTCTTAATACATTTCTGGACATATACACAAAACACACATATCACTAACCACCGCAGAAACACCCGATAATTAATACGTCTCTCCACATAGGTTTCAGGTCAGGAAGAGCACTCTCCCGTAAATCAGAGTCAAGTCTGCAACGCAGTTCGTGTCCGCTAGCCCATCAGGGTGTGGTAAAAGTGGCGGAAAATAATAATATCGTTATTCAAAATTATACATCATACCGAGTGCACTCGCTTGAATTCTACATATTTTGATATCCAGTTCACTTTCCACAATATCAAAGAACTTGCACCACGGATAGCACGAAAACAAATCAACATAGATGGCTTCTGGTTAATATTTTGAAACTATGTACTTTCTTTTCAAGTAAGTAAGTACCGAGCTCGATAGCTGCAGTCGCTTAAGTGCGTCCTGTATTCGGAAGTTAGTGGGTTCGAACCCCACTGTCGGTAGCCTTGAAGATGGGTTTTTAAGTCCACGGCCGCTTCTTTTCCACTCCTGGGCCTTTCCTGTCCCATCGTCGCCATAAGACCTATCTGTGTCGGTGCGACGTAAAGCAACTTGTAAAAAACTAATAAGTAAAGTAAATATGGGACTGCATCAGTTCGCTCATGGTACTTTAACGAATATAGATCTAGGAGCGATATATCCCTCGTCAGCACTCCCAGAGTTAAAACTCTGGAGTTCTGGAGCATATTTTATTCCTTTCCCTTTTCTGTAACTCCGTGCTAGAACATTCTCAGACTTGGACATTTCTTTTTCGTAAAATAAATATTGCTTTTTAATTAATCCTTATTCTGATGATTTTAAAAAGGAATCTGGCTTTGGTGGTGGGTTCCTGTGAGGCGAATGGAGAAGGGTACGATACCTGGGAGAATAATGGACTCGGCTGTGAAGGATAAGGAGCAAATTACGACCAAGACAACGACGGTTAGACGGACGTTTTAATTGCCTAAACGTAATGGGCGTGGGTCCGGCCTCGCGGTGTAGGGGGAGCGAGCCCGCCTCTTACCCGGAGGCCCCTGATTCGATTCCCGGCCAGGTTAGGGATTTTTACCTGCATCTGAGGGCTGGTTCGAGGTCCACTCAGCTTACTTGATTACAATTGAGGAGCTATCTGACGGCGAGATGGCGGCCCCGGTCATGAAAGCCAAGAATAACAGCCGAGAGGTCCGTCGTGCTGACCACCCGAAACCTCGTAATCTGCACGCCTTCGGGCTGAGCAGCGGTCGCTTGGTAGGCCATGGCCCTTCGGGGCTGTTGCGCCATGGGGTTTGGAATGGGTATGGGCATGGGCAATGAGGCCCAATATAGAGGGTTGTGGGGACGCATAGTTAATTCAGAAAAGCCTGTGACTGAACGCTAAAAAGCATAACTCTGTAATGAAGATTGTATACGTTGTATGCATGTACATCCTGCTGGATGTTGAATGTTTCAGCGGTGGTAGGTATTCTGACGGTGGCTTTAGTAATTTCAATTTAAACTAATTTCTTCTCACCAGATGTTCGAGTGTTAAAATCCCCGTTACAGGCATACTACGCGAAATAATTAAGAGAATGAACCTTGTCTATTGGGTTTAGAGAATGTGGGTAGGAAAAGGTGTCCATAAAGTGACGGACATGCACAGCAGTTCGTTTTAGTTACCGTAGCATGAGAGGAAGCTGCAAACTCCGCTGTCGTGGTGTAGAGACCCGACGTCGATTCACCCAAAGTTATGATCTGAGAGATATGAATTCAGGGTTGTGCTTCTGTCTGTAAATTTTCTGGCGCGTAAGAGAACTGTAGGACAAAATTCCGTTATCTTGATGATGTGTCCAAAACCGTAATTAAAGGGTGTTAGACTGAAATAATATACATTCTTATTCTTATTCCTTTTCATGGCCTTTTCCCCTCTGCTTGGGGTCGGTATTACATTACATGTAAATTAAGTCAAGTTTTACGCCGGATACCTTTTCAGACGCCAACCCTATGTCGTGCTTCAGTGGTGGTTTTTAGTGTAATGTGTTGTATGTACATTTAGATGTTTATTAAGACACACACAAAACACCCAGTTCACGAGCTGTATTTATTAATCGGACCCGATTAAGACCTGCGCTCCTCTGAACCAAAAGCCGGTACAGTGACCGTTCAGCCAGAGAGCCGGACTTCGACATCGCGTTATATTTCTCTGTACTTTCATCCTCCTTAACGGAGTGTCACGCAGCTGGCTCGTGCAGTCGTGGTGTTTCGTTTTTGTTATGATCTAGAATGTGTGAGTCACTTGATTTATGTCAAAGATCGATGGTCTTTGATGACTATAATTTAATCCCACACGCAGGCTGTTTTTCATTCCCTGTGAAGGAACCTCCCAAGGGGTCTGTACTACAGTGTGTGAACTGGTTGAGTCTGGCATTACACTTCTCAGTTATTTTACATGAAGATGAATGCCCCTATGATCTTCAGCAGAAAGGAGGTACGTTTCACTAAGTGGTTGTCTTCAGAATTCACAAAATGGTCCGAGCAGACCTTGAACTTGCACTATGAACAGAAAACACAGATGAAGTTATGGCACTAATCGTAAAAGTTCACATAATACGTGTTCTTCAAAAGTGATTGTAAGTTATATAGGTAATATGAAACTGGAACAGGTGGATCATTTCAAGTTCTTAAGACGTATGTTCTCCGAAGATGGTAGTGTTTTAACAATGGAAGTTTCAGTGAGATCACATCGCAACTTATCTGATATCATCTACGTACATGAAATGGCCATTTACTAAACAATTAGCTGCGGATGTTTACTGAAAGTTTCCGAAATTGAC
Source organism: Anabrus simplex (assembly GCF_040414725.1). Lineage (NCBI taxonomy): Eukaryota > Metazoa > Arthropoda > Insecta > Orthoptera > Tettigoniidae > Anabrus > Anabrus simplex. The sequence continues at coordinate 116,785,596 of NC_090267.1, read as the reverse complement.
ATCAGAATATGCGGAAAAGTGGAGGGTAAGAAGTATCAGTTGTATCAGCTGGTTCGGACAGCCCCTGCAAGGATTGGATGATGTGCAATATTTCAAGCGCACTCGAGAGACAAGCTGCGTGAATCACCGTATTTTTCAGCTCTTCGTCGTCCGGCTCCATGGCTAAATGGTTAGCATGCTGGCGTTTGTTCCAGGGAGTCTCGGATTTGATTGCCGTCCGGATCGGGAATTTTAACCTTCATTTAATTGAGATGGCTCGGAGGCTGCGTGATGGTACCGTCTTCAGTATTCGGTAGGACCCCATCCTTACTGACGCCAGATTGCCTATAAGGCGTCTACTCGAAAGACATGCACAGGTCTCTTCAGAGGCCACCCCGTGGGTAAAATACACCCACGGTATCCTCTGCCTGTCGTAAGAGGCACTGAAGGGGACACCAGAACTGTCTGCACTTCCTCTTAAAGCAATCACCACCACCACAACCAGAGCTCTCAACTTGGGAGCGTGGGTGGCAACCACGGGGTCCCAGCTGAGCCTGGCATTGTTTCCACGTATGCCAGTCTCCTCACTTTAATATTTCCTTCCCGTTCTTCCTTGGCCAACTCGTGTTCTCTTCCGACCCTGCCGATATTAAGTTTACGAGGCCTAGGGAGTCATTCACTTTCACGCCGATTCCTTCATTTTTTGCAGGATTGGACTTATTCCATTTTCCTTCTGGTTAGTGTTAGTAGAGAATGATTGTCTCGTTAAACTTCCTCTTAAACAGTAACGATGGTTAAGACTAGGTTTTTAATGATTTCGGAGACGGGGTCTAGATCTAGAAAATATCAAGCTGCTAGTCGCATATAGGGGTTCGTGGAGACACTGAGTTCATTCACAGAGATTTTCAGATTGAACGCTGAAAGGCATGGCAATGTCGTCACCTTCTGTGTTGCAGACATTTTGATACCAAATAGGGTGAGTGCGTTCAGTTTTGATGTTTTTTTTTTTTCAATTCGTTTTACGTCGCACCGACACAGATAGGTCTTACGGCGATGATGTGATAGAAAATGCCTAGGAGTGGGGAAGATGCGGCCGTGGCCTTAATTAAGGTACAGCCTAGCATTTGCCGGGTGTGAAAATGGGAAACCACGGAAAACCATCTTCAGGGCTGCCGACAGTGGGGTTCGAACCCAATATCTCCCGGATGTAAGCTCACAGCTGCGCGCCCCCGCACGGCCAACTCGCCCGGTTTCTTATGTTCTCTTTTATTGCCTGATGACAGAGAAACTGGGGTTCACTGGGCGACTTCTGGTTGAGTTTCATTTTTGTCGGGTAAACACCAAACATGCAGACATCATACGATGCGGACTGCTTACTGGACTTCCTTACGTCCGTAACCGCTTCGGTCCTGAGCATAGATTATGAACAACTTTCACATATTAGGTACGGACGAGACAACTTAGAGTCAAAGAAACACCATTTCATTTTTTTTTTTAAATGTTTTAACGAAATCGATACCAGATACAGCATGCATCATATATGATACATTGGAACAGAATACAGTAGAGTCATACGTTCATGGAACTTATCTTCCCATTGTAAATAATAATCATACAGACAATCTACAGGCACTTAATTTACATATATTTAAAGTGCATGAAGGAATATCAATTTAAAATATACAAAATTTATAATTCCGACTGCCTCTGCCGGATTTGAACCCACAAACTACAGAGTGAGCTTGCATATATGGAATCCTCTGTATTAGCTTCATGTTTGTAATCTTGTGCTTATAAATGAATTTCTTTAAAACTTGAATATAGCGAGTATCCAGTAAAATCTTCTCTAAGTTAGTGTTTTGGAATCCCGGGAATGACGGGAGACAGCCTGATTTGCTGGATACTGGTCATTGTATTGTCCCAACAGAAATTTCCTTTCTTTTTCTTGTTACCGTGCTTTGTTCTTCATTGGAGTTTTTATAGCCTAATTAATGATCAGGCTGTGTTGGTTGGGCGTGAATTTGTTCCTTTGATTCTATTCCCTCTGGAAATCTACCCAACTTCAAAGAAAACTTGTCTTGTTTTAGCGCTGAGAATAGCGTCTAGAGGAAGTTCATTCATCCTTTCTCTGTTCAAAGAGAGAAAATTGTTTATAACTTCGATTTGATCATTTACAATTACTTCAAGTGTATTTGCAGAGAATAATTTATTTAGTTTAGTTCTTGTGTGTTTATCGGTTAATGAAGGACTTGTTAAGATTAATTACAGCCTACGATCATACAGTTAAATTTATAATGTGCTTTTGACTCTAGGTTAATATAGAGCCGGACTGGAATTAATCTTATGTGGTAAATTGGAGATCGTTAAAAACTAGAAAACCTGATACTTTATCTCTAGAGTTGATTCCATATGAAAGTATCGATATGAACCTGGGATTCAGAAGTGAGTTGCCGATATCTGAACTTCTGAATAACATAGGACCGTAACCGAGTATGTTAAATTTATTTTTTACGTGGATTACTTGTTCGGAACCCTCCTATAAACTGTAAAGTTCAGTTCTTGGACATTGACCTTGATGATATGAGGACGTAATTTACTTATTAATCCTTAGTACCTAGAAAATTGGGTAATAAACCTGACGATATACACGCTAAATACTCAGCACTCATGGCTATTTATGTAGGTTATTGAACATGTTAACCTGCGCACATATTTCGAAAAGAAGAGGCCATAATAAATAACACATTCTGTAAAGTACATGTACAATACAGAATAAACAATCAAAGAAAAGCAATTGTACTGAAATGTATTTTATATATATACAGAAATGGAAAGGATAATACAAAAAAGAAAAAAAAGGATAATTAAAAGAAGACGAGAACTGAACTTTATTGCCCAATTATTGCAGCCACTGAATAGCCATCGTTTATAATATCAGAAGATTGTCGACTATCCCGGAAATGCTCTGAGTGGGAACCTGAAAGTGATATGTCTGATTCGGCACGATATATTATGGTTACAGCAAGAGAAAATGTTGCGTTACCAGGAATGCTGTAAGGTAAGTATTAAAATGCCTAGCAGGGGCGGTGCGTTATTAAGGGCTAAAAGGGGCTCAGCCCCACCAGATTTTTGGGCATAAGGAGTTTAGAAATGTTATATTATTTATATTTTAGATAATTAATTTAATGAGACCAAATTAATATCTGAGTGCTACTGTTCTGAAGTAACTAATGATATGAGAAAATGAAAGTATGATAGTTACATGTTTTCTACGTTTATCCTGACACTGGGGCTAATTCGCTCTCAGCCATCACAGTGAGTATTGGTAATTGTTTTGAAGGTCAGTGAACCTTTGAGGGAGTGAAAGTTTCAATGCATTTTAAAATGCCAAGTTAGGGGCTGGCTTTGACAAGTCCGCAATAAAAAAGAACAACATAGACGAAGCTGTAGCGGCGGGTGTTACGGCGATGTTATTGAAAACTCACTTATATTGTTCTAACCCAGGGCTTCTCAAACGCCCAAAATCTCACGCGTGCAAATTGAGGTGCAGAGTTCCTGTGCACAGTGCACCGGTGCCATTCGGCTCGGGTCGGACCAACGCGTCGTCTCTGGGCTATTCGGCTAAGCTCGGCTCAACTCGGCTCGGATGTGGAGCGCTACGGAGCAAGTGAGGAAGTGGAGGACAGGCAGAGCGAGCGAGACAGGCGTGCGGAAAGAGAGAGACAGCGCTATTGCTCCAAATCGAGGAGTGGGGGTCTGCACTCTGGTCAACCAAGGGAAGTCGTCTTTTGCACCGTGCACATTGCATGCACTCCGAGAGGCCCTATTCTAACCTCATGTAACATATTCTGGTGACCATTCACAGAGTGGAGCTTTCGACGTTTCGAATTGTAGTTTACAGTTCGCTTTTAGTAGTTGCGAATTGGAGAGCATAAGTTCTGGATATTTTTTGTTCAACAGTGCATTTAAAATAGTGAATAGTTTGCTCTGCAGAAGAATCGACCAGCGCAGTTCCTTTATAAATGAGGTAGGCCCTCACATTTAAAGTATTTTATTACTAATTTGCCTATCTGTACTGATACTGCCAATAAGAATGTAATGACAAGGTTTATTATGGGCGTATATACAACAGCAGAAGAAACAAAAACTACATTAATAATAATAATAAGACCCACATTAGCCCCACCTGCCATTTGAGCCACGAGCCGCTACTTCCTACTATAAACGGTAACCGAAGCTGAAAGACGGTTTACCCCTCTATAAGAGTTAATTAACTATTGCCTCATTTTAAGAAAGAATGGTGACATATTTGTCTGTTTGGATTTTAGTTCTTTGTCATAGGTTCTTGCAAATAGCCCTGTGACAAAGATAATCATATTGTTTCATTCTGAAACAGATGTACATTCTTCATTGGTACACCTTTTGGCACTGTGTGAGCAGCGCTGCTATAAATATGATTTGAGGACTCTTAATACTCCTATGTATGCAAGCCTTCTTACGAAACCAAAATGCGGCCTAGAGTAACCCTGGAACTGCTGTAGCTTACTCAAGCAATTTTGTACGTAGATTTTCGTGACTATTGACTTCTTGATCATGAAAGGTGGTGGTGGTGGTGGTGGTGGTGGTGGTGGTGGTGGTGGTGATTAGTTTTTTCAAGAGGAAGTACAGCTGGGCAACCATCCTCTATTAGCACTAATCAGAGAAAGTGGAAGGGATCCGGTACTTCGAAAAATTAAGATATTAACCAAAGAAAGACAAGGATCCCAAAGGGCGTGAAAATCGAAGACTCCCTAGCCCTCGGAACCTAATAGTTTCGGGGTCGGAAAAGATCAAGCATTGACCAAGGGAGGTCAAGTAGGACAGATGAAAGTGAGGAGCCTGGCACAAGTGAGTGGAAGCAATGCCAGGACTCAGCTAAGGGCCCCGTGATCGCCAACACACGCTTCCTAATTAAGAGCCCCTGGGGCCCCCTTTAACAGCCTCTTACGATATAGTGATGGGACATTCGATTCATTTTACTGAATCGATTCATTTGATTCCGTTCACGTTACTGAATCGATACAGTGATCCGATTCACGGCACATTAGTCACCGCTTCTACGGCATCTGTGTAATATGTACTGGTAAGACAGCAGCAGCATTCAGTGCTCGCAGCTGTCATCTGGTCTTCATACTATGAACTCCTCTCTTAGAAAAGAATGCTAGTCACTCTAATACATCGAACGTTTCCGGCGACGCAGAATGGGAAAGGTCTAGGATTAGGAAGGTAGCAGCCATGGCCTTAATTAAGGTACAGTCCCAGCATTTCCTGGTGTGAAGATGGGGGAACTACGGAAAACCATCTTAATGGCTGCCGGCGGTGGGATTCGAACCCACCATCCCCCGAATGCAAGTGCATAGCTACGCGATACTAACCGCACGTCCAACTCGCTCAGTTATTTCTGAAAATATGTATTTTTCTGTCAGCTGAAGATTTAAATCGGCATATTTTGTATAGACTACCCGAGATGTACAGTAGCCCGCTGGTTTTTTGATTCAACATACTGTTGGTTAAGTTATTGCGTCAGTTGGTTCACTTACTGTTCACATATGATTGAAGTCTTGTGCAACGATGTGACATATGAACTGAGAGAATACTGAGCCGTTCTTCCCAATATAAAACAGGTACTTTTGAGCGGTCATGAGCATGACTCAGTCATAGGGCAGGCTAGAGTCGAGTTTAATTGTCAAATGTCAACTAAGATATAATACTAACATTCATTAAACTAATAAATATTTTAACCTAATAGCCTACCTACTTATGTTTTGACTACCTTTTGAACACTGCAAATAAATCCATCTATTATTTAAACCTCCCTGTAAGAAGAGGACAGTGAATGCAAATGGGTATTATTTTCAAATGAGCTGAGCCCGAGAGTCCATTATAGCATACGCTTCTTTCAGTGTGCTATGGCTCACTGTATGTCTCGCTGCATCGGAAGCTCGGCTCTCCGCCAGTGTCCAGTGTGCCGATAAAGAGCCGTGTGTATCTTGTGTCTCACTGAGCCGCGCTCGTTCACGATTCTTTCGATATGCCATGATTCACTGTCTCGCTGCAGTGGAAGCTCGGCTCCCCGTCAACGTCCAGTGATGCGCCACTCAGCACTGTCCGTTGGGAGTAACCTGAATGGTGTGCCGTGAGCTCACCGTTCCTGTGAATCGATTCACTCGGACACTTGAATGAATTGATACACTGCTTCGAATCATGCATTCAGTAGCCAACACTATTATGATAGGCAGGGGATGCAGTGAGTGTTATTCTACCGCCACCAACCACAGGGAGCTTGATTAGAGACCCCCAGTGCTACGTTGAATGGGATCACAAACATTGATCACAATTTGATAAGTAGCTGTCTTGATGAGAAATCAAACTAGAAAAATAACTTTATCTAACTTATGAGTGGATTCCAATTTACTCCTTCATACCCAAGAAGACAGTAATTTGTTTCACTTTTAGCCAAGCGCATCAAACTCTTCGCTGTGATGGTAACTCTCGTTCGATAATATGGGACTTCTACCAGAGTCCACAAGATTACACCACCAGACCAGAGTAGAGAAAGAAAAATAATAAACCCCTTTTCCCTTTGCGAAAATCAAATGATCATAATTATGTCCTCTCCTGTATGGCCATCCATCAATGGCTGTTAATTTCAGATGACCAAGAGTCATAAGACATAGCCTGCACGGTTGCTAGGTTACACTTCCGCCACATTTTGTGGCGGTAATTTTCATAACGCAAATTATTATCAGATAACAGCTAGCCATCTATCTTCTATGTACAGTATATTAAATATGCTTAATTCTGTCTGTCATTCACAGCAATATTGAGAAAATGAGAAGGTTTCAACAACTGAAATTGGTACCAGTTATAGACTTCTATGTCTTCTTTACACACAAAAAAAAAAAAAAAAATACTATGAACCTCTCACGACCAGACTTTTGTATTTTTTAAAAGAAAAAATTGTTTCTGTCAGCAAAGTTTTGTCTCATTGCCATGATGACGTAAGCTATATCTATAAGCATGAGTTGGAACTACGTACATCCTAACTTCTGTTGCCTTCCAACTGGTACCAGGTACGCCTTATAGGAATAATGCGATGTTGACCTTCCTACTGTTTAGTGAAAAATGCTTATTTTTCAGTAAAGTAAATGTATCACCTTCTTCTATTCTGGGGCATGAAAACACATTATCTCCATCGATAAGCACGACTACAAACAGTCGTTATGGCGTTAAATTCATGGTCTGACACCGTGGTTGTCCGGTTCGAATTCCATTGGTTGAAAAAATTTACCATCAGAATGTTAGGTGGTGATACAAGGGAGGTGGTGGTATACAATTTCTAATCACTAGATTGCCTTCGAAAAGCCTGAATTAAGTTCCAGACCCCTCCGCAGTGCTCATATCTATCTATCTATCTATCTATCTATCTATCTATCTATCTATCTATCTATCCACTTGGTATTTCTTTTTGTCCAAGTCAGACTACAATATTTTCCAAAGTAGCAATTATTTTGTCTAAGAAACGATTAGGTTAACATCATCAACCGATAGGTTCTGAATAGTTTGATAGGTGATCAAAGAACGTACATTATCATTGACTCCATAATGTTAATGAATGGTCTGTGCAATGGAACGAGATTGAATTTACGGAAGGTAGACAAAAATATAATTAATGCAGAAGTTCAGACGAATTCCGCTTCAGGAAGAATGTGTTTTATACGAAGAATAGATTTAGAACCTGTGAATGCGGGTATACCATTGTTCTTAAATGGAGGCAATCTCCTCTAAATATAGCCATCTCTGTCACAATGAAATGTCTCCAGCATAAACATTGAAGTTGAGATAAATCTCCCCACTCCAGTGTTTTGGATAGTTGTATGCAGCTTTTCTAAGAGTACGCAAATCCATAGATGTCACAAAGTACAACTCCGAGCTAAACTGCACTCACTGTTGTTTGTAAGGAAATACTACTGTACAATACCTGTTCTGATTCCATTCGAATGCGGCATAAAACGTGGAACGTGTAACTTTTATTCATACGGTATATTAACAACCCAGTTCGTTGTTGGTCACCACAGAAATGTTCAGTCCTGTGTTACTCAGTATCCGAAATATTAACATTTTAAGAGACTATTACATGCAGATAAACACTTACAGTAGGATGGGCAGGTTGCGCATTTAGTTCACTTGTGTCACTGTCCAGTTCACTTTCCACAATATCAAAGAACTTGCACCACGGATAGCACGAAAACAAATCAACATAGATAGCTTCTGGTGAATATTTTGAAACTATGTACTTTCTTTTCAAGTAAGTACCGAGCTCGATAGCTGCAGTCGCTTAAGTGCGTCCTGCATTTGGAATATAGTGGGTTCGAACCCCACTGTCGGCAGCCCTGAAGGTGGGTTTCCGTGGTTTCCCATTTTCACACCAAGCAAATGCTGGGGGCTGTACCTTATTAAGGCTACGGCCGCTTCCTTCCCACTCCTAGCCCTTTCCTGTCCTACCGTGGCCATAAGACGTATCTGTGTCGGTGTGACGTAAAACATCTTTTAAAACATAATTTATTTCAAACTTTCCGCGTGATTTAAATATTCCCTTGTTTCGATCAATTTGAATGTCTAGAATTCGAACAGAGACTGCCCGTCTTCCGTTCGTGTTTCGCTTGCACTGATTGTGCATGACATGAGACACCATGCTCGTTTTATTTCTTTTTCCAGTTTATAGAGGTGGTTTAAAGAGCCATTCACTCACGGTATTCGAACTAGTGTGCGTGGCAGAATCCGCAGATTATGGCGAACTCGCATATGTTTTGCATAATAAGCTTCAGTTTATACACGAATCTTATTCAGAAATATTGACTGAAGATTACAGCAGTATGGTCCCGGGCTACTTTCTAAAATACATCGGATGTTTTTTTCTGGGGTGGGATTTTAAAAACTTCATTATATCGGTGTCTTTTCTCCCATGTTTAATGGTTCATCTCTGAGGCTGAGTTGGTTAGGCACTTGCCTTGTAAGTCTGTGGGCATTTTTTATGGCATTTAACTGCACTTGAATGCGAGAGCTCAGCTTTTGTCCATTTATCGGCTCGTAAAAGAACCCCTCCGTGGCAAATAAAAACAGCCACCCAAGAGTGAACGCCGCTAGCAGTAAGAACATGAACGCCTTTCTGAAAACAAGAGCTGTATTGATTCGATACTTATGGCCGGCCTCGACTACCGTGTGCTGGCATTTTTATTCAACGCCGTTTGGCCAACCTGCGTGTCAGTTTCGACTTTCCATTATGCTTTACCCGTTGATACAGAAATTGTTACCCTGATGGGTGACATGTGGCAGAATCTTCCAAAAGTCCGACTACTTTTGCTGATTTGAACCCGTGATCTCGGGATCTGTAGGCCCACACTGTACCACTGACCAATTAATAATAATAATAATAATAATAAATAATAATAATAATAATAATAATAATAATAATAATAATAATAATAATAATAATAATAATAATAATTGGGGGCAGAACAGAAGTTTGTTAGTAATATATCCCGTATGGGAATTAACTAGGAGTGATATGTGTAACATTAATTGAAGGTTTTGTTATCTTCTTCCTGTCTTTTATATCTTGTTCTGCATCCTATTACTACGCCAGAGGGTTTGATTCCCTGCTGCGACTACTCCACATACTATTTAACAAAAATATTAAGATTTAATTATCATGAAAAATATTAAGATAGTCATGAAATAAAATACCCAATCGTCGGACTATGTACTCACACTTAGTTCTTAACTGATTACTTACACATGCAATATTTGATGGGCGCCAGCCACAACTCAATGCAGCAATAATAGAATGAGAGTCTTGAATATCTCTAGGGTGTGAGGTAATAAGCTTACTTAGACAGCATACCATGTATGTTCCAGGAAAATGAGATTGTTGTTTTGTTTCCCCATTAAATAAATAGTAAGACGATAAAACAGATGAGAATATAAAATTATGACATTCCAACTGAAAGAAACTAGGCATTAAATTTGAATTCCTCTTGACCGGACATTTAAAAGTTGTACAAGAAATTTATCCCTCACTGGTTCACATAACAGTACCTTCAACACTTCGAGTTTAATTACGACGTATTCCTTTGAGTTGGTGTCATCTGTAGGTATCTCAAGCTTAATTTGTGTGATGTATCCTTTTTGTTTCACTGACGAGATATTGCATGGCTTGAAATTAGATTCACACTTGGCAATCAACTTTACAAGTAATTCACTGATAACTGTTAGTCTGAATTACGACGACTCAATCTTCAGCTGTCACCACACTTACACAAAAGCTCCACCGAACAGATATATGAAACACACTCTGAACATTTAATCCATAATTCCATATGGTGACTTACTACATAGCGAAATCAGATTACAGAATTGAATTAATAATACAGATACAACAACAATAATAATAATAATAATAATAATAATAATAATAATAATAATAATCTTCTTCTCAATTCTCAATCCTAAGATTGGTTGGCAGCAATTCGTCTTCTCCACTCTTCTCTGTAATCCGCGAATCTCTTCATTTCCACATATGAGCCTGTTCCTACGTCATCTCTGATCTGTCTTGAATATTGCAGTTTAGGTCTTCCTCTTCCTCTTTTACCTTGAATCATTCCTTCCATGACATTAACTATGAAACCATTGTGCCTATAAAGGTGGCCAATAATTGGTCTCTTCTCTTTCTTATTGTTGCTAAAAAGGATCTTTTTTCACCTATTCGTCTAAGAACTTCTTCATTATGAGTTTTGCTGTCCACGAGATCTTTTCCATCCTCCTCCAGCGCCACATCTCAAATGCTTCCAGACGTTTCTTATCACCTGCACTAATAGTCCACGTTTCTGAACCATACAAGGCCACACTCCGGGCAAAGCACTTAATAAATCTCTTCTTGGTCTCGACATTTAAATTCCTTCATGTAAGTAGTATCCTTTTCTTGTAAAAAGCAATCTTTGCTCGGGAAATTCTCCTCTTTATGTCGAGTGAACTTTTGCCATCTGGAGTGATTTTACTTCGTAAGTAGGTAAAGACATTTACTTGCCTTAGTTGTATATCATTAATTCTGATGTCGACTGCAATATGTTGCCGGTTGCATACCATAATTTCGGTCTTTTTTGTATTAATTTTCATGTTATACTTATCTCTCAATATCTTATTCATTCTTATTAATGCACTTTGTAGTTTCTCTTCGTTCTCTTTTATGACAACTATGTCATCAGCAAATCTTATCATTTTTATTTCTACTCCATTTATCTTTATCCCTTCCATATCCTCTTTACATTCCTCAATGCCTTTCTCAATATACAGGTTGAACAGCACTAGTGACAAATTACATCCCTGTCGTACTCCTTTCTTTATATAAGCCTCCCATACTTCACCATTTATGTTTATGATGCCTTTTTGGTTGTTATAGAGTTTCGTCGTTTTCCCTATTACTTAATAATAATAATAATACAGATATGATCTTGTAACGCGATTTGAACCGTTACACTGCTTATCCCTGGATTTTTAACCTTAGATTCTTCCTGTAGCATATCGTAACATTAAGAAATTGCTCTCCGCGCACCTGGTTAAAAATGATATGCTTCAGTCGTGCTACAATATGTTTATTTACCTTCTATCTCTATTGTTAATGAAACTGAGTTGGTGTCTGTCTGTTCCGGAGGGGCTCGAAAACTACCGGACTGATTGAGCTGAATTTTGGTAATCCCGAATCACTCTAAGGATACTTTTGATTTTGATATATTTCACAGTTTCGACTAGTGGGGGATTTTATAGGAGTGAAAGTAAAGGGAGACTGAATAAGAGATGTGAATTCTAAGATTACGCAGAAAGAAATGTGAAATCTCCTCGTACTAAATATAAGTCCTAAATCTACACATTATTAAAAGGTAGAAACATGGAATATAAATATAATACGATGGCAATTTTATGTAGGTAGGACATACCCTGTGCCAGTTTCAGCCTTCCAGACGCTTTCGTTTTCTATCATAGATAAAGAACTCACATTTGGGCGTAATTTGAACTAATGCCGGTGGATTGAACTGTGCGCGTCAACATGGAGAATATGACACAATCAATTTTCTGAAAGAAACGCCGGCCTATTTTTCTTCTAAAATGTACAAAAATCTGCATCTGACAGGTAAATTGTATTTTAAATGTAAATGGTAGGTAACAATGTATATCTGGTGCCAATTTCGGCTGCTGAAACGGTGTCCTTTTCTCAGTATCGCTTTGAAAGGCAGAATAGGGATTTTACATCGTGTGTAGATATATATTCTTTACAGCCTCCCGTTTTTATTGTCTGATCTTTTCTAACATTTTATTGTGAGACGTAATGTGACGATCACGGGCCCAGAGTTGAGTCCGGAATTGGTGCCATATACTTGTGCCAGGCTCCTACTGTAATTCTGCTTGGCTCCAGGGCTAAATGGTTAGCGTGCTGGCTTTTGGTCACAGGGGTATCGGGTTCGATTTCCGGCAGGATCAGGAATTTTAGCCATAATTGGTTAATTCCGCTGGCATGGGGTCTGGTTGTATTTGTCGTCTTCATCATCATTTCATCCTCATTACGACGCGCAGGTCGCCCTCGGGAGTCAATTCAAAAGACCTGCATCGGGCAAGCCGAACTTGTCCTCGGACACTCCCGGCACTAAAAGCCATACGCCACTTCACACTCTGATTCTTCCTTTTCCGACCCCTACGGTATGAGAATATTCCAGGTCTAAAGGGGGTTTCATGTTCCCGCCTTTCACGGCTCTTCCCTTTTCTTTATCGATACCTTCATTTCTCAAAGATTCGTACCTTCTTTCTTTCTCCTTCAAGTTGTTTAATTATTCGAGTGTTGAGTGGATATTACCTATATATTTAGGTCCCAAATGAGAAGGTCGTAAATATAGTGTGTAGTAAGACGCACATATATTTGTGGGCCACCTTAATTTAACAGCTTTAATCCTTGCTTTGAGGAAAGCAATGTAAACTTCCTCAGTGTCAGTCTTGCTTAGTACGCTTCATTTTAGCGGCGCTTTCTGTTTTTGTGGTTTCCCTATAAGCACATACCTTTTGGTGGTGCTGTTCGAGGATCCAACCAGCCTCTGGGCTGATGACTTAACAGAGAGCGGTTACTTTACCTAGTAATGCAGTATATATTTTTGACATAGATATCCCAGTCGTTGCCTGTTGTACAACTAATTTCTGTCTTCTTCTTCTAGTGCCCTATCCTCACAGAAGTTGGCGTCTATCTTGGAGTCATTATTTCTAGATTGTGCTTCCCGTATCAGGGTTGCCGTATGGTCGATGCTGAACCACTGTTAGAGATTCCGTGCATGGAAAAGTCTCTTCAGCCCACGTCCATATGTCCCCTTTTCTTCTTATTATTCCAGTTACGTGGAGTTGACTCTTGAATGGATGTGGGCCTAGTTTTACGTCCGGATGCCTTTCTTGACGTTAGAACTATGCGGAGGGATGTATTCACTATTGCGTATTCCTGTGGTGGTTTGTCTGTGATGTGTTGTGTCTATTTGGAGATGTATATTAAGACGAGCACAAAAACCCAACCCCCGAGCTAGAAATCAACCAGACGCGATTAAATATTCGGTTTGGCTGGAAATCGAACACGGGACTTTCCGAACCTAAGGCCAGTACGTCGACCGTTTAGCCAAAGGGCCGGACGTTTCTTTTCTGTCTTGCCTTTTATGATCAGTTGTATTTGTCATTTCGGAAGAAATGGCCGAAATTGGTTGCTTTCCTGCATTTTGCGACGGTTAGGATTTCACGTTTTCTTGGCACGGCGGAATACCTCTTCGTTGATGCCACGGTGTGCCGATGGAATCTGCGAAAATTATCAATAAGTAAGCCTGATGAAACACAAGTGGAAAATACAAGAAAATCTGTTATTTTTGACTAACTCCATGGAGTTTTTCATTATTTTCATTATAGATTTAAAAAATGCCCTTATTTGTTGATCTTGGTGCGAAGCATGTAATGAGATTCGCTCGGTCTGGTCAGTACATTTGACTATTTCTGATATGAGAGACAGTGAAATGATTGTGAATGCCCAACAATTTGCCGTATCAGGAAAGAATCCAACCCGGAATTGAGTTTAAATTCATTACTCGGGTTGAGCCTGCTCAAAATTTCTGGACCAGATCCTGTCTAGAGCGAAATATGCAGCAAGTTAAATATTAGGAAATATGACGAAGACGATGTGTAACGGTTCAAATCTCGTTACAAGATATATCTGTATTTTTATTATCATTATTATTTCATCTGTGATATTATTATTATTATTATTATTATTATTATTATTATTATTATTATTATTATTATTATTATTATTGTTACGGACTTTTCCGTGGTAGGTAGAGGTGAAAGAAGGTGCGGGTGTGAATGGGTTTCAAGCTACGAAATTATAGTGCAATGTAAAATTAATTTAAAAGTTAACAAGGTTATATTTTCTTTTCGAAAACAAAGAAATAACAAGCATGGCAGGTACAAAGTAGCAATTCAAAAGGGGTTAGTTACAATATTTACAGAATTTGGGCTTCGCGCCCTGACTTCACAATGCTTGGGCAATCCGCTCAGTTTTACCTCAAACACAAGTTTTAACAGAGGGGGAGAAAACCCCATTTATACCTAGGAGCCCTTGCTCCAAATTACACTGAAAAACCTCCATGAGGCATACAACCCAGAATTTTCAAAAGAGCCACTCGCTCTCAAAATTTAAGCCTCTCCCAGGCCACACCAAACTCCACCTTCAAGTTGTCCTCAACGGACATAAACACAGGGGTAAAATACTCAATCTACTGAGGTCTATTAAAAGAAAAGCAGGTTAATTAAATGACCTCTAAAATAACAATTTGAGAGGAGGCGAACTTGCACTCCTAATACATTTTGATTAAGACCTACTTGGCACTAGGCCGTTAATACAAGGGCTAATCCCATGCTACAGAGGTGACTTAAGAAAAGAACAATTTGTTTTACATTAACGAAAAATAGGTTGAGAAAATAAGTTCACCTCAAGACAATGTGAGTGGGAGCTCGAGAGGGTTAGCACTCTCTATCCCAATATGTCGTTTTAAAAGAGAATATATGAAAGGAGTAGTTACATTTTAGGAAAAGGTTACATGGCTGAACGCTTAGAACCCGCCCCGAAAGTTAAACTGCTGAGCTAGCAAAGAAAGAAGTTATTAATCGGCCATTACCTTGTGTTGAACGGCTGGAGAAGAAAGAGGCGCTTCCCGCCCCCTGCTATGTACTTAACACACTGAAAGATGGAACAGAAGTGGCCGAGAGACCCAAAAATCAGCAGTTTAAATACTCTCGCGGAAGTTTCTAGGCGTTAGGGGAAAGAAAACACCCTCCCACAAACTCTTTATTGGATAGGACCCCGCAACAGATTCAAGTTGGGGGAAGATACATCTGATTGGATAGAAATTAATTGAAGAAATTCGGGATTGGATACATTCATAACAAGGGGAAGAAAGGGGTAAATATTGCCAACTTAAACAATGACAGAAAGAAATTTAACAAAGAACAAACTCTTGAAATTAAATTTTCTCCAAAAAAAATAGTTCTTTGACTCCGCACTAGGTTGCACTATTGTAGATCTTCAGTAGTGTCCTCTAGAAGAGAAGGTTCACACTTCTTACTTCAAGCGAAACAAAAACACATCAAAAATGACACAGTTCAAAAACTCAAAATTTTCCACGTGGTGACATCTTCTGAGAAGGTAGAAAATTAATACTGTCAATAAAGTTCAGACTTCCTCCAGCAGAGGAGTTTCAACAGGCGCACATTTTAAATTAGCGGAGTGAAGGTGTACCGCCCGGTACAATTATTATTATTATTATTATTATTATTATGTCCGTATTATTATTATTTTATCTGTAAGATTACTATTATTGTTCAATTCAATTCTGCAATGATTGTCGCTTGTGTGATTGTAATAATAATAATAATAATAATAATAATAATAATAATAATAATAATAATAATAATAATAATAATAATTGCTTAACGTCCCACTAACTACTTTTACGGTTTTCGGAGACGCCGAGGTGCCGGAATTTTGTCCCGCATGAGTTCTTTTACGTGCCAGTAAATCTACCGACACGAGGCTGACGTATTTGAGCACCTTCAAATACCACCGGACTGAGCCAGGATCGAAGCTGCCAAGTTGGGGTCGGAAGGCCAGCGCCTCAACCGTCTGAGCCACTCAGCCCGGCATTGCGTGATTGTAGTCAAATTGTTACGTATATATATGTGTGTGTAGTTTAACACTAAAGGCATTTACAGTAAGAGTTGCTGTATATCAGATATGGATATACTTTGTAATAAGTTTTGACATTCTGCTAGCGTAACTGTCGAGTCATCGCTATGTCATTGTGTGCATTTAGCGGTGAGCTCACTTTGTGGAGATACCTACTGAGTGCCCCAGGCAATTTCACCATTGTATGCAACATTTGGAGCAGGGTGGGAGTATATCATAGTTATTTCTGGATATTGCGTAGGTGTGTCAACTAATGTCTATATAAGCTGGCTGTATATTGTAGCGTCAGTCATTAGTCATGGGGAGAGTGAGGCCACAGTTGGTCGGTGAGTCAGATGGATGGTAAACAGTGAGTGAGTCAATTGGAAGGAGAGACTTCAGTCGGTCAGTTAGTTGAAGATACGGACGAAAAGGCTTGCCATGAAGTCATAGAAGAATAGACTTGCCAACAAGTCATATGGATGGAGACACTTGCGAAGAGGTGTTGTACTGAGATGATAGTAGTCAGTCATCTGGATGGAGAAGAAGCAGTCACATGGGTACTTAGTCGTCAGTAAAAAAAAAAGAATACATCACCAAATTAGGCTTGATACATCTACAGCAAACACACCTCAAAGGAATACGTCGTAATTACACTCAAAGTGTTGAAGGTACAGTCAAGTGAATCAGTGAGGGATAAATTTCGTGCATAATTGTTAAATGTCCGTTCAAGCGGAATTCAAATTAATGCCTAGGTTCTTTCAGTTGTAATGCCATACTTTTATATTCTCATCTGTTTAATCGCAGCAGTTCTTACTATTTTTATTGAAATTATTTCAAGAATATATTTTTTTCTATCAAATTAATTTATCGTTTTATTTCAATGGTAGACTTAGATAACCTCAAATTTAATGGAGAAACAAAACGGCAATCTCATTTTCCCAGAACCTATATGGTATGTTGTCAAAAGTAAGCTCCCCCACCCTAGGGATATTCAAGAATTTATTTCTCTTATTGCTGCATTTAATTGTAGCTGGCGCCCATCAAATAACGCATGTGTAAGTAATCAGGTAAGAACTAAATGTGAGTACAAGGTCCGAAGATTGAGTATTTTATTTAATGAATATTAATTTTCATATTTTTCATTTTAATTCCGATTAATGTCTTTTAAAAGAATGACGGCGAGTAAGGAAGGTCTCAGATGACAGCATCAACATCAGCAACGTACGCCGTATGAAGACATGTATAGTTGAAGTGTAAAATTGAAAAAAAAAGTTCTGAATTTTTAAACTATATATACATTTCTAAGTAAAGAAGAGGCATACATGCTATAAACTTATATAGTAGCGAAAAAATAGCATATTGTTGTGAGCACATCTGTGACATGTCCAGTGAAAAATGAAATGTCGTATGGCTTTTAGTGCCGGGATATCCCAGGACGGGTTCGGCTCGCCAGGTGCAGTTCTATTTGACGCCCATAGGCGACCTGCGCGTCGTGATGAGGATGAAATGATGATGAAGAAAACACACACACACACGGCCCCCGTGCCATTGGAATTAACCAATTAAGGTTAAAATCCCCGACCCGGCCGGGAATCGAACCCGGGACCCTCTGAATCAAAGGCCAGTATGCTGACCGTTCAGCCAACGAGTCGGACATGTCCAGTGGATCGGATATTCGTCGACGGGGCCTTTTCAGCTTCAAAGTCGGGGGTGCGATGCCTCTTTGGAGTACTCCAATTGTCCCTACTGTCTGAATATATCCGTTTCCAGCAGCGGTGATCTACTTGTGAATGAATGGTACGTCATGTGGAAAACGCATGCTTGTGATCTAATGAGATGAACACTAGCTTCGATCCAAAGCATATGTTTATGCTTCAGTAATAGTGACTTCGACGTGAATTAACATCAGATCAGCATACTGCAAACGCTATATTCATCCATATTCAAATCAGGCTCGATTGTAAGTGAATTACACTTCTAATACTATGCATTGTCGCCTAGAACTTAAACCTCTTCCCTAGATACTCGGTAAATTTTTCTCTGAACACGTGTATCTACTGTAATTGCTTATATTTCGTGGATTTCGCCGAGTTTGGTCACGTATTCTGAATAATAGAAAACCACTCAAAAATATCGCCACTTGTAGAGAAGTAATGTGGTATTTTATGCCGCAAGTCGTTGCAAGCATTGACACCATGCTATTTACTTAGATATTGAATTAGATGAGGTATTCTATGAAAGAAAAATAATAATGCTTTACTGGTTTTTCTTAGGGCTTTTATTTTTATTTCAGGGCTTTGGTGAAGAGTTCCTGTAGGCAAATGCTGGGGCTGTGCCTTAATTAAGGCCACGGCCACTTCCTTCCCACTCCTAGGTACTTTTAAGTTTACCCTAAAGGTAGTACAAAACTGTTTTCTGTAGCATTGGACTTGGCCTCGAGATTAGTCGGTTGTCAACAGTACATAACAAGAAATATAGCCTATAAGTTCGTTGTGTGTTCTTTTGGGGGAATTGGGGTGAAAGGGTGGACGTGGTCAAAGTACTGTGTCAGATCAGTGCTGGTGATGGTGATTATTGTTTTAAGAAGAAGTACAACTGGGTGACCATTCTCAATCATTGCCGGGTTCATGGAGTCTCATCGAGAGATAACAAAACAGTAAAATATGAATATATTATGTATTAATAACACAATTTACCAAGTAGAATGATGTCAGTAATAAGGCCAGAGCGCACCAAGATTGAACCATTGTCGTGCTTTCTTAACGAGATCACTTTATTTATTTATTTATTTATTTATTTATTTATTTATTTATTTATTTATTTATTTATTAGAAATTATAGTATTAATTATTGTATATAACTTCTGACCGATACCGTAAAATCTGCTATCCCGCTTCCGAGTGGGCTGTCTAGCATACGAATAAAATTGTCGCATCTCTTTTGTAAACACAGATGTCATCTCTCCTTGCCCCCGTAGAGAAATCATTTTCATTGGTATGAGCATTTGATTTTATTTCACGTGTAGCTCGATGTGTTTCCGGACATACAGTACTGTAAATTCTATTCAAAGCATTATCTACAGTCCCCTGATCAACAAGATTGTAAAACGACTTTTGAAACGTTTCGTATAGATAGAGGCCGATGTCCTCGATGTTAGGTCCCTTAAAACAACTATATAGGTAGATTCATTACACTGAAGTGGAGAAATAGGTCGTCATTCATGAAGTAGGTCCGTTTGTTGACGTATTCGAGAGAAGAAAAGGATAGAAATAAATACATTTTATTTTAATGGTGTTCGTGCTCTTTGCTGTGCCAAGTGGTGCATGTTGACACGTGCCTACAGAGCAGATCGTTTGCCAGTCGGTAGTTGAGGCTCTTGTATAGATTTGTACTCAAGTTTATGAAACACATTGCTGTTTCATGAAAAACTTTAACGAAAGTTCCACTCGTAATGAGTTTGTGCTTAATGAATTCTGTGGGCAATAGTATACCCCTTTTATTGCTGCTTTATAATGATCCACTAGCTGTAGTTCACGCGGTGCGTTATGAGTTCCCCAGTTTCCAAACGACGCTGTCGCTGACTAATTGCATATTTAATGGGGGCAAGTCTCATAGGCTAATAATGTTGGTACCTCGGGATGGGGCAAAAGCATCATCCGACAATATCATTTTATGAAGCTTAACATCGCCTGCTTTACATTGATGTATCGGCGGGATAGATGGCATCTTCTGAAATATAACTGGTTATATTGAGTTATGTCTACTGACTAAGGAACGAAGGGTATTAGTATTAGGGGGTGGATTTTAATGACCTAAAACTATGCAAGCAAATATGACCTAGAGAAGCATTCAAATATGACCCAGAAAAGACAAAAATGATCATTAATTTATGTATAAATATGTGAACTTTCAGTTTAATTAATTCACATATGATTAACTCCGACGTGGCGTGTCCCAGGTGACGGATAGGGGGGTCCTCACCGGTTTACCAGCGGACTTGAGCGAAATAAAGTAGCTCTCGTGGACCAAACACACTCCGCAATTTCATTCATCATCATACCATAGTTCATTAATCACCTTTCCAGATCACATCTGGAATTATAAATCTTGACCATGGTCAGAACTTTGATCAATGATCAGACTATCAATCAAACATGGAGAGTCTTCTAATGAAAGAATCCACCAGCTTGGACATACAATATCGTAGGCTCAAGAAAGGACACCACTCGGATACGGTGGGGTGTGGCTTAGAAGATCATGGCGAATTGGAGGGCCTGGAAGCCCAACATACTAACTGCAGACACAGACTTAAATTAAGTAAACCAGAGGAATTCTCTTTCTTTGCAACATTAAACATAAACTCGATAATGCAAATTGGAAAGTTGAAACACTTAACGGATGTAATGGATCAACACAGGATTCTAATAACAGCCCTCAGGAACTTCGGAACACAGATCAGATCCCACTTGAATCTGGAGGATATCGTCTGTACAATGCACCTCTAGGAAAAAGAGTAATGAAGAATGCCCTCCAATTTGGAATGTGATTCCTGATCCATACCAGCATATTAGACTCAGTGGAGGACTTCTCATCAAACTCCCCAAGAACGGCGACTTAACGATTAAAGTAGATAACAAAATGTACGCATTGATGAATGTCCATGCCCCAACAAATGACAAAAACATGAAAAATAAAGAAGAAACCGAAATATTTTGGGAAGAGCTTGACCAACTGATATCAAATATCCCTGACAACCATGTTAAAATAATGCTTGGAGATTTCAACGGGAATGTTGACAAGAAGGAAAGTATCGCACAGTGGTAGGTAAATGGCCAGCTCATAAACTGACAAACAAGAATGGTCAAAGATTAATTGAACTTCGCATAGACCGTGGGCTTATTCTTGACACCCCAAGATTTAAGAGAGAACCGCACGAGTTAATGACCTGGAAATGCCCTAATGTTAGAATGGGTGAGTTTCATATAGGCCATGCAGCAATGGATAAAAAGTACCACAAAGAAATCTTCAATACCAAAATCCTTCGTGGGGTGGACATCGATTCAGACTCCTATATTTCAAAGATAAAAATCAAGTTAACCCCAAGAAAGAAATACAAGCCACCGAAATCCTCTAGGAGTCTAGGAGGAGGAAATATGGCCCCAGCTACTTAATAAATACTGCATTGTATTCAGAGAGATCCAAAACAAATCCAAGCGACAAACTGGAAACGATTATTGATAAACTGACAAACATTGACAAAGAAATTGCTCCTATTAGAAGGAGAAAGAAATACGCCTGATGGAATGAAAATGTGATATGGCAATGCAGAAAAGGCACAAAGCAAGGCTAAATGACCAACAAAAGAAAACCGAAGATCTCGAGAAGAACTAACCATTACTAGAAGACAAGCGGCCAAAGAAATTAGAAGAATCAAGCGAGGCCATCAAAAAGAAAACCTGAACTTCATAGATGAGTCATTCAAATAACACAAGACAAGGGACTATTACACTACATTTAGACAATACCAATCAAAGTATACCCAGGTATGAAAATAATACATGATAAATTAACCAAAAGTGAATACAGGGGAATGATATGGTGGTTGATGGGAGTTTATAAAAATAAGGCATTTACAGAAGTTGCAAATACATGTTTATTGTGTGAAAAGGAGTTAGGAAATGCACATTTCTTGAGACAGTGTGAAAGTACAAGAGCATTACGGGTTAAATACTTGGAAGCGGAAGAGATAAAATGGAAAGAGAATCTGAGTATTATATTGTCAAATTAATAAACAGGGAATGGAGAAGGCCAGGGAAACTATCAAAATTATTCACAATTATAAAAAGGTTGTGGGAGAAAAAAGTGAAATTGGTGAATGAGGGAAGGGGCACATGCTGCTAAAAAATGAAACAGCGAAATCAGCACGACTACACATGGTTAAAAGGATATTATGGGACACTTAAACTACACATACAGGAATGCATGCTAGTATTTCAGGATGAACCAAGTCTCGGCTCTCCTACCTCGGACGACCGAAGTTGGAAGAGGGAGACTCCAAATCGATCAGTTACCCGTACACTGAATAAGAAGTTTAAAATTGATTATAGTCAGTAGAAGAAAACATACGGAAAGTAGTTATCTCTGAAGTATCATCTCTGTATGGGTTAATAATAACGAAGTTTTGTAACCATGTATGTTCATAAAACAACTTTGATTCACAAATATGGAACATTATAGAGTTTAACTCACTAATAAGTAAGGGCGACAATAATTATAAGTTTAGTATTATTTTCGTTTTTGTATCTGTTCAATTTTGTTCCCTTGTTCCTTAGGTATTGTATATTTCTAATTAGTAGATTCAGTTCATTGATATGTAAGCCGTACTGTATTACTTCTAATGAGGTTGTTTGTTGTTTGTCTGCCTGTTTTATTTTACTTTGGTTTTGTTAGTTGGTTTGTTTTGGCTGCTGACGCACAGTAGAGTTCGAAGAGGTGGAGATAGGCCTGACCTATCTCAAGCTAAAGTGTTGATTCTGTACGTCTGCACGTGTAGAGTATGGTAGTGAATAGTGTTAGGTGAGAGGAAGTAAGTTGTCAATGAGACAGTGAAAGATGAGCCGAGTTATGGATTCCGTCTCGGCAGTGGAATACAGGCGTGACAGCCTACATGTAGAGCTAGGCAATCCGCACACATGTGGGCTGTTACATGAAGGAGTGGTGAGGAAATAACATTGACAACTTAAGGGGTCTATGAGGTATCGGTTTCCGAGCCTCATGAGACATGTCTGGTCGTGACATCCCAGGGAAGGGTGGTAGGAGTTCCTCACCAGGGGCGATGTCGCGGCCAGACAGATTTAGGATAGAGTTAGTATATATTTAATGTAGTAAAGTAGTTAGTTTAGTTATAAGTAGAGGTGGTGTGTTGCATGTGGAGCTGGCGATCCGCTCATGTGCAGGATGCTACATAGTAGATTTAGAGGTAGTTAAGTAGTAAGTAGTTAGTGCTTAGCTATTGCATTGGAACATTGTAACTTGGCGAAAGCCTGTTATGTTCAGTTCAATAAATACAATACAATACAATACCAATCAAAGTATACTCCACCAACATTCATGATGAAAAATAAACAAGGGAAGCTAGCACACAATAATGAAGAGAATACCAAAATTCTAGCCGATCACTTCAAAGAATTACTAAACGTTGAGGAACCAAAAGAATACTTAGACTTTGATCCTTATCCAAAATATAAAACAAGTGTAGAAAAGGTTATACCATCAGATTTCAGTGAGGTAATCAAAGCGATTGGTTGGTGCAAGAACTACAAGGCAGCAGGAGAAAATCAAGTGGTTGCAGAGCTGTAGAAGAATGCAAATAAACAAACACTTCAATACCTTCACAAACACTTCATAGACATCTGGAATTCTGAACAACTGCCTGAAGAATGGAACACACCTATAATTAATCCAATACACGAAAAGGGCGATACATTGGATCCAAATAATTACCGGGGGATTTCTTTACTGGACGTCACATATAAGATCTTGTCTAGAACTATTTTCTCTAGATTATTTTCTCCAGTGTGCAATTAAATAGTAATGGTGAGATACCGTCACCCTGTCGAAATCCAGTCCGGATTTTCAATGACTCAGACAACTCCCCTCTGAATTTAACTTTTGATTTAGCGTCCTTAATGGTAATTCCACTGGACAATCGCATAAGTCATCGGCCAGTTCTACCAATCTTAGGTGCATTGTGTAACAACCATGAAAGGACCTGATTATCTGTCTTTACAAGGAATTCTTTATGCTCCAGATATTCAGCAAAGTGTTCAATAGTATTTAATAAGGCCAGGGCTTCACGCCCAAAGATTGAATATTTCCTCTCAGTTGTAGAAAGAAGTCGACTGAAATATGCGATAGGTAGAGGAACATCATTAACAACCTGAGTTAGAACACCAGCAACAGCAAGATTAGAAGCATCAGTATGTATTTCAAAACGTAGGTAGATATCAGGAAATTGAAGAATGGCGGGCATGCATCAAAAGAGATTTAAGCTGAAGAAGGGCATCTTGTTGAGATTGAGTCCAGTTAAAGGGAATATTTTTACGTTTCAGATAATTGATAGGCTCAGCAATTTGAGAAAAATTAGGAATGAACCGGTGATAGAAAGAAACCATGCCTAAAAATGTGCGCATTTGCTTAAGATTTTTGGGAGGTGGGATGTTAGAAATACCAGAAGTACGTTCGGGATCTACAACTAGTCCATGAGATGACACGATGTGACCTAAGAACCTTATAGAGGTTTGAGCTATGGAGATTTTAGAAGGGTTAACAGTAAGACCAATTGAACGTAATCTAGAGAGAACTTGGTGTAGGTATGACATATGAGACTCAAAATCCGGGATGAATATTAAAAGATCATTTATGTAAGGATAGAGAAATTTATACTTAATATCTGAACATAGAGAATCCACCAATCTTTGCATAATTTGCGACCCCAAATTCGATCCAAAAGGAACTTTCGTGAACTAAAAAAGGCCATTTGGGGTGATAAAGGCAGTAAGCCTGCTTCTGAGAGCGTCCAAGGTGATTTAGCAGTAAGCGGAGGTTAGATCCAAGAGAGAAAAATATTTAGCTTTAGAAAAGAAGTGAAAGGCATTTTGCATTTTAGGAATAGGGTAAGAATCAGAGAGAATATTGGAGTTCAATTTTCTATAGTCAATGACAAGGCGCGAAGAACCATCAGACTTGTCGACAAAAAATGCAGGGGATGCATAATTGGAAGAAGACGGAACTATGGTACCATCCTGAGCATTTTCTGAATAATGTCATCCATTTTGGCCATCGGAGGAGGGCTAAGATGGTAAGGAGGCGAACGGACAGGAGTTTCATCAAGTAAATCAACGTGAGCCTGATAATTAACAGCAGAGCCTAGCTTATCTGTGATAACATCGGAAAATACAGATTTCAAGACCTCAGTGGCATTTTGTTGGGAAGCAGTGGCATAAATATGCTGATGACTGAAAACGTGGTTCATTCGAAAATCTAGGGGATCTACCAAAGGAATTTGAACGTGTGGATTGAGAAAAAGGAGAGGCCATGACAATATTATAAATAAGGCCAGTGTGAGCAAAAAAATCATAACCCAATATGACAGGAAGTGAGCAATTATTAACACCCTGAAATTCAAATGGCCAAAAAAATTTGGAAATTTGAACATTAAGGTTTAGTTGACCCACGATTTCAAGAGAGTGTTGAGATATGGATAGATATGGATAGAAGGACGTAACTGTGTTTGTAAAAGTTGTTGAAAAAAAGGGAAAGTTATTAGAGAAATTACAGAACCTGAATATAATAAGGCTAGGGAAGGAGAGTCATGTAACTGTATAAGAGTATATGACTGTGATTTAGTACCAGAATAGAGTGTTTATGAAGCATGAGGCAGATTTTGCCCATGAGGTCGTGAGCTGCCTACTGACGACGGGAATTGAAGTTTCCCAAATTAGAATTGGTACAATTTCGTGCAAAGTGCCCCGTAGCCTGACATCGATAACAGCGGAGACGAGAAATATTACCATGAGAAGCTGAACGAGTGGTAGGAGGGGTGTGAGTTGTTGAAGTGTTAAACGGGGGAGGTGGAGTGGAGGAATAATAAGAAAGGTTACTGTGGGTATTTAGAATATCTAGTTGAACGATATTGTAAAGCTGAGAGATAGTGGTGGGTGGCGTAAAGGATTCATTATTTGACAGAAAGCTGGAGAAGCATAAAATCGAATAAGAGAAATAATTTTCTGTGGATGTTGAGCAATAGCCAACACGTCAGAATAGCCGATAATGGAGTCAAGATAATCATAAGCCGATTCATCCGGACGTTGGTGACGTCTGATATACTTGTTACTCAGTTGTTGTCGAATGTCATAAGGTAAAACTGAGCGAAAATGAGCCCAATCATGAGAAGACTTCATATAATGGAGCCAAAAATTACTAAGATGACCAGATGTTTTTGGATAAAGCAATGAAAGCAATTGGGAAAATGGAGCTAAATCAGTCTGTAGAAATTTGCGAACCAAGAAGAACCATTGTGTCAAAGTATCAGGATCAGTAGACTGAATGAGAAGTACCTGGTCGAGACATTTAGTTAGAATATGGAAATTAAGTGGTTGATGTGAAGGAGGTTTGTGATGAAATGGGGATTCATAAAAATATTGCTGAGAAGTTGATGGTGCTGGAGTTCGCAAATCGGGAGTGTAGTGCTGTGCTGATTGAGTTTTATCGACAGAAGGCGGAGGCGCCTGATTAAGTGGAAGTTTAGATTCAGCAGTAATAAGAGAAAGATTGGGATAGAGAGGGGTGTTAGATTGAAGTGGAGGTGGTGTAACCGTCCAGGCTTCTTCAGCCCTACTAATTTAATATAATATCATTTTACGCGATATCATTTGATATCAAGTTTATCCGCCGTCGGCAATTATTTGTAATAACATATTTATTCAACGTCAATCATTTGTAATCAAGGCTTTTTGGAATCATATTGTATATATGATAACATCGTTTTATTATTTAAATTATTATATTATGTAGGATAAGAATTCATTATGTTGTAAATACGGTCAATATGTTGAGACATAGTTGTTTTCATTTCATCTCATGTTTGTGTATACGGAGGGTTATTCTTGAAGCTTGGGATTTTGCGTTACTCATGGGTTTATTTTATGACCAAGGCTAGTAAACAGTGACCCGTGCGCGAGGCTTGCATGCTGGTCAGCTATATCTTCGCCATGCCTTCTGGACTTGTCGAGGAAGAGAAGGGGAGTTGATGCTTCGATCTATCGAATCAGATACTTCGTTGTATATGAGTTTTGAGATTGAACTGTTACCAAGAGTGGGGGTGAGCCCGGATATATACTGATTCTCAACACGAGAACGGCTCCTAACTAAGTACAACTTCTGCTGTGAAGCTAACATCCTAACGAGATACTCCATCACTACTACTTCTACTGTGAACATCTACTTTGAACGACGTGATTTGATATTTGATACAGTGTGTGGTCGCTCCGCGACATAGTTATTTTTGTACAATGTGTTATCGTTTCGATACAGTACTTAGTTGCGGTAATGTTATCTGATCTGCGTGAGACGAAACAAGCTTATGGCTTGTGTTATTTTCAGTAAATATTCTGGACGAAGAACTATGTTTAGTTCAAGTCTACGGAATTTTGGTACAAGTCTGTACCGTATAAATAGTATAGCTCAGTTGGATTGAGATTTCTACTAATATGGAAAAATTCATATCTCTGCATTTTCTCCTCTTACGATCAAAGCTGATCAGTTTTTACAAGTATAGGGCCAATGTCAAATTTAAAGACTAGGCATGTAGGGAGTGTTAGTCCAGATAGCCCGTACCATATCATAGAAGGAAGGAAGGATGTCCATGGAGCAAAGTCTACATCGAGAAGAAGAGAACGAGTAACCACGGAAACCAGATGACTTCAACGGAAGCTGCAATTGGTGAGCTTCAATTAGATAAAGCAAGCAATAGTGAATTCAGTAAATTATAAATTCCTCCACGCTTTAAGGAAACTTTTCCGATTCATCTCATTTTGTTTGTATAATAAATTCATTTGTATTTTATATTGCGTTAATTTTCTTTCTTAAGCGATACTTAATGGTTAATTATTTAAAATCCTACCCCTGTGATCTAAGTATAAGTCTCTATGCTAGTAAATATAAATTTTGGTTTACAGTTTTGTTTAAAACTGTAACCATGGCGCCCAAACATTACATAGAGAAATGGGGAACCATGGAATGTTAATTGTTTCTATTTGCGTGGCAATTTGCGGGCAAGCCACAAATAGTTTATTTAATATTCATGTGTCCCAAGATAATAACTTTCATCTCCCCAAGTGTTTTGACGAGGTGGAACAGTTACAGTGGTAAAGGTTCAGAGCGCGCACTGGAAGAGACAATAGTAGTAAGAGTACTGGATGTAGAAGTAAGATCATAATTACAAGTAACAAAGGGATTGTAAGACATATTAGTAAGAGGACTTGGATCAGAAAAGTTAAAATGAGGATCAGACGAAATGTCAGAAGTCTCAGAAGTGTAGGGAGAAAAATTGTCAGAAAAATAAGCCATGTTGGAAGAGATGACAAAGAAAAAAGCAAAGTCTAGCGAGGTGAAGTACTAAATCACACAAGAAAGAAATAGGGCAACTACGGCAATAACAAGGTGGAGAGTTAGAGTGGTTATAGACTACACAATTCTTATATTTGCTACGATTTTGTACTCTGCTACCATGCTGTAACCCAATAGGGTATACACACATACAAGAAGTGATAATAATAATAATTGTGCTAAGGCAAGATCCCAATATATCGACAACACCGAGTAGTTTCCGGATCGGTAGGTTAAGATATTCACGCCATCCAGTTATGCCAGATTAAAAATAGAGGCCGTGGTAATAATGGTGATTTCCTAGTACCAAGATAATTGTATTCACGACGAACTAACAAATAGCGCAGTAGAAACCGTGCGTAAGAGCATTAGAAAAAACCGGTAGTGTCGAGTGAAATTAGGAGCATGACGGGTGAAGAATAGATAAGAAAGCATAATAAATTTTGAAGACATATGTATTGAAGCAAACAAACCAAACGTCTTACAAATTTTCACAAAAAGAAGAATGTACAAATGTGGTACTTTCCCAACCAGTAATACTAAAATTCGGATTTTTATACAAAATCTACCAAAAGGAAAGAGAGCAAATGAGGAAGAACAAATCAGGAACGGAAAGGAACAAGCAGGAAAAAGGAAAAATACGCCTATCTGTTGAGAAACCAAGAGTTACAAGAAATATAAAAAAAAGATATACACAATTTTAAAATCAGGATACAACAGCAAAGTAAAGTAAAGTCCAAATATATAAATCAGAACTGCATCAGTTACCATCAGTTACCAGTCAGTCACCGCACAACTTATTATGCAGGCCGAAATCACAATATTATTCGATAAAGCTGTTCCAAGACAGTCACATTCAAAGCTAACCAACTGTAAACATGAATGGCGAAGCACTGTTTACGCATGAGCGCGTATAGGACTCGCGGAGTTCCAGATACCACACATGCAAAGCTCGAAAGAGAGTTGCAACTAAGTTGTTCAATGGAAAGATTAAATAGTTTGAAAGAGGGTGAAATCTTGGTCTGGAAGTACCATGCTCCCTATTAAAATTTAAAAGGAAAATAGTTTCTGGTGAAGCTCGAAATTCTACA
This sequence comes from Anabrus simplex, assembly GCF_040414725.1. Classification (NCBI taxonomy): domain Eukaryota; kingdom Metazoa; phylum Arthropoda; class Insecta; order Orthoptera; family Tettigoniidae; genus Anabrus; species Anabrus simplex. Next base: position 116,756,022 of record NC_090267.1, on the reverse strand, counting down.
AAAAATAAATTAATAGTTTGTCATACCTCATCTTGATATTCGTAGTACTGCCACAAAATGGATACTCATGGGCACAAGTCCCTAAGGACGGAGACGACGTTTGGTGTTCCAGCCTCCACACAAGCTAAAGTCCATCTCAGATAATCCGGAGAAAGGCCAGGTTTATATACGGTAGAGTAGAGGGGAAATAATGACTAGAAATACGTCTGGAAGAATCCAGATGTTACGGGAGCATGCGCAACAAACCAAACAGTGTCGTATGACGTCAGCAGGCAAGAAGGTAGTCAGTTGATAGCGGATAGGAGAGATGGATAGAGCTGAAGTCCGTGCAAAGTATGTGATGTCCAAATACATATATTCACAGGTATTTGAGTCCCAGTTGCAGAGTAAATACGGTGTATTATCAAGATGAGGGTGAGTACATATTAGAAGTACATGGGGAATTTCGTTGCTGTAGATGCCGGTGAAGTGACGAGCTCGTTACACTTAACACGAATTCAAGAACAACTTGACCAAGAACTTCGAGAATATCAGGGAGGATTTCGACCTGGAAGAAGTTGCCCAGATCAAATCATCAATCTTAAGTGGATCATGAAACATCAAAGAGTGGGAAACAAAAGTTATTCATCACTTTAGTTGATTTCAAGAAAGCGTATGACAGCGTTCATCGTGTGTCATTACTTAAAATCCTCTAGGAATTTGGATTACTCCAGAAACTTATCAACCTTAGTGGAATTACCATTAAGAACGCTAAATCAAAATTAAATTCAGGGGGGAGTTGTCTGAATCATTGGAAATCCGGACTGGACTTCGACAGGGTGACGGTCTCTCACCATTACTATTTAATTGCACACGGGAGGAAATCATGCGAGAGTGGACTAAAAAATGCCAACCAAACATCAAGATTGGCAAAAATATCAAACTCAGTTGCCTGGCATTCGCAGATGACCTCGCGCTGCTCGCAGTTAGTGTGGAAGAGGGTAAACACCAAATTGAAGAACTCGAAAAAGTAGTAAAAGTCGGACTACAAATCTCGTTTGAAAAGACGGGCAACAAACAAAGACACCAACTATCACACAGGATAACAACAAACAAATTAAGATTGTAAATAGATTCAAGTATCTCGGGGAGTTTATTACTTGGAACTTAAACGAGAAAGTATCAGTAGAAAATAGAACAACTAAATTGAAACAAGCACAAAGTATCATGTGGCCAATCTACAAGAAAAAATCTCTCGATAAATGCAAAATTCAAACACGACAACTCCTTTATTAAACCTGAAGCTACCTACACTGGTGAAACAGTTGCGTGCGAGGCAGCGTACAGTGCAGACGTGCCACGAACCTGCTGCGCAGGCGTAGCAGGGGGAGAGGTGATTCTCCCAGGTGGCGCGTCCCAGGTGGCGGATAGGGGGGTCCTAACCGACTTGCCGGCGGACTTGAGGGAAATAAAATACCTCTCGCGGACCAAACACACACCCCCTGTGGGTGGGGGAGGCAGACGAAGAATTCACCCACGGTATCCCCTGCCTGTCGTAAGAGGCGACTGAAAGGGGCGACCAAGGGATGAATGAATTAGAACCATGAAACTACTCTTGATTCGTACCATCATGCGGGGAACACCATGGGTTGCATGTACTTGCGAGTAGTACGAAATAGGTTTGTGATTCGTTGCAGTAAAAAGCCTGGCCGGGTGGATTCCAGTACCCGTGCGTTATACCCATGTGGGCAACACCGCGGGTCTGGGCGTAGCCTGTGAGTTGTACCACTATATGAGCGACACCGTGGGTCTGCGTTGTCTGTGATTAGTACTCACTATGTGAGGAACACCACGGGGCCCTTGGGACCGGCACCCGTGACTAGTACACCTAGGTGAGGAAACTCATCGGTTTGCGTTGGCTGTAAGTGGCGCCATTGTGTGCGAAACACCATAGGTCTGCGTTACCTGTACGAAGTACAATACTTGTGAGTAGTGCCATCTTTTGTGGAACACCGTGAGTCTTCGCTACTTCTGATTAATACCCCAACATGACATATACTATGGTTCTATTTTACTCGCGAAATGTACCATTCTGTGGGGCCTTAGACTTGGATTTTGCACCCCCTTTAGACACCAAGCATCATTGTGCTTTATAAGTGATTCCTCGGTCGGTAATAATGTTATTTTCGATCTCTATTGAGTTCGATCCACTGGTTTTTGTTTGTTTGTTTTGTGTTTTGTTGGGTTCCTGTCCATCCATTCATTCTTCATGACATATTTTATTTTTATTTTGATCAGTGGATGCCTTTGAAATTTTTGTTCTTTCATTTCGTACCATTAGGGGCCGATGACCTTCGATGTTAGGCCCCTTAAAACAATAAGCATCATCATAATCATCAGTGCAGACGTGTTAGCGGAAACGAGTGATTGATGGGAATAACGCTGCAACAACACAGGATAAGAATAGGGTATTGGCATGGAACAAGATGGTGTTGGAATACAGGAATCATCAAGGAAGAATGTGTTTGTTTACGGAGTACCTGAGGATAGAAAAGAATCGAAAGTGGAGTTAGTGCTGAAAATGGTGGATATAATTTCAAATAAGATGAAAATGAACTTCTCGGAAGTGATATTGATGACAAACAGAGTTGGAAGGAACAATGGGAATAGGCCGGTGAAAATGAGATTGATATCAACCTTGATGGCAGATATAATTTTAAGAAGTCCCGGGAATTTTAAAGAATCAAACATATATTTGAAGGCAGGGACAGAAGAAGAGGAGAGGAAGCAGATGGAAATTTTAAAGCGGCACATGTGGAGGGCAAGAGCGCAGGGACTACGAGCCAAGATAGTAGGGAGGTGTTTGGTCACATCAGACAGAAAATGGACACTATCTTGGACCCCGGAGGAACTGCTGAGGATGGAAAAAAGTGAGTAGGAAGCGAGTTGCAGGATACGAGCGCAAGACGTCACCAGTGGAGAGAATGAAGAGTGAAGTGGCAGCAGTGTCAGCAGTCTGCTGGTGGGCAATGCAGCGACCTTGGTGAGTCAAAGCAGCGCAGGTGTAAATGAACGAGACACTAGTGGACCAGAGTGAAGTGAGTTCAGGAGGTGAAGGGGAGAGTAGAGACAATAGGAGACAGGGAAGTCAGCCTCCGCGAGAAAGGGGAATACAGAGAGGAATGTGGAGAGGAGACAGGCATTGAATAAGGGAAGATCGATAAGTGTGAAAGATTTATGGGGAGGGAGAAAAGGTTCCGGCACGGAGAAAGGGAAGGAAGGGGTGATAAGAAAGATAAGGAAGTGGAGAGAGATCGGGGGGGGGCTCACAAGGAAGAATGACGAGAAGTAAGGGTGGGAGCGGAGAAATACATGAGTAGAGAGGGGGAAGGGAGAAAATATATAACTAGATATGTCGATAGGAGTGTTGAATATTGAGGGGTTGATGGGGAAGCTGGGGAACAGAGAAATTATGGAATTAGTAAAAGATTTTGAGATAATTGCCCTAGTGGAGTTGTGGTTGGGGAAAGGGGTAGAAATTGAATGGGACGGATATAGAGTAGTAAATGTGATAAGGAAGAAAATAGGGAAGATGGGGAGAAACCCAGGGGGAATATTAGTTTTAATAAGAAATGACGTAGCCGGGAGAGTGGACAGGATACAGAGTGGGGTAGACGGGGTAGTATGGTTTAGAATAAAGATGGGAATAGGGTCGCAGGAGACAATTTGTCTAGCCCTACTATATAATCATCCAAAAGACTCAGTATATGCAAATAAATATTTCTTTGAGGAATTGGTTGAAGAAATGAACACGATTAAAGGGTTGTATGAAGACGGAATGACTTTAGTGGGAGATTGGAATGCACGAGTGAGCAATAGAGTACCGGATTATGGGAGAGAGGGCACAGAAGTGAGGGGGTACCGAAGACGGAGTAAAGTTAAGTGGGTAAATAGTTATGGGGAAAGGCTGTTAGAGTGTCAATAGAAAATGTATATATTTTTAATGGGTGGATGAAGGGAGATAGTAAGGGAGAACTGGCATACATTACAACGAATGGAGGGAGCGTAGTGGATGTAGGAATACGTTCGGAGATATTTTTAAATAGAATGATAAGTTTTGAGGTGTTAAGGTGTGGGGTAACAGAACATATCCCTGTTAAGATAAAATTGAGAAGCGAGAGAGAGGAAGAGATGGGAGATGTGGGGGAAAATAAGCGAGGGATATAAGTCTGAGGTGTGGACGTATGTGTGGAATGATTTTACGAGAGAAAAACTGACATTAGAGCTTAAGGAGACGGGAGAAATATTAAGGGTGGGAATTCAAAGGGCATTGGAAGGAAATGACATGGATGTTAGAATTTTAGAACTCCCAATATGGAGTTTGGGGAGTAAAGTGAAGAGAAGGGAAGGTGAAAATAAAAACAAAGTGACTAGGTGGTTTGATAAAGACTGTAGGGGGAAAGAAGTGCTTGTAATGAGAGCCCTAGCGCAGTTTAGGAAGGGAGGGGGAACAAGAGAAGAGGAAAGGAATATTGTAAATTAAAAATAGAATACAAGGGGGTATTGAGTGAGAAGAAAAGAGGGTGGAAGGAGGCGGAAGCAGAAAGAATAAATGGATATAGTAGAAAAAATAGATTATAGATGATTTGGGATTCTATAAGACAAGGAGAGTGAGACCAATGGGGAAGGAGACAAAAATAAGGGAAAATGAGTGGGTGGGATACTTCAAAAGGCTTTTAGAAGGGGAAGAAAACTGGTATACGGAAATGGACAAGACATATAGTGGGAAATTAGAAGTAGGGAATCAGATACTAGCTAAAGAGATAACAAGGCAGGAAGCAATTAGGGTATTAAGTAATGCAAGACCCAAGGTAGGGGGTGTGTGTGAACAGTATTACTAACAGTGTGTGGAGGGAATTAGGTGCCAATGAACAGATGTTGAGGGGGTGGTTAAATTCTTTAACAGGTTGTTCGAAACTGCGAAATTTCCGAGTGAATGGAGGAAGGGGATATTATGCCCAGTTTATAAGAATAAAGGGGCTAGAAGCGATCCAAATAATTATAGAGGGATAATACTCCTAGGCGCTTTGTCGAGGGTGTAGACAGGGATCTTGGCGAATAGGATAAAGAATTGGGTGGAGCCGTATGGGAGGATATCGGAATTTCAGAATGGATTTAGGAAAGGAACATGGTTGATAATGTGTGAATTTTGGACACTTTGATTACGAACTATGTGAAGATAATATGGCTCAAATTATATCTATCAGCAATTGATTTAGAAAAAGCTTTTGATACGATGAGCAGGGAGGCGTTATTCACGAGATTAAGAGAGGTAGGGTTGTTGAAGAAAAATGGGGGGAATTGAAATAATATATGAGAAGGTATTTGTGATGATTAAATTACAGGGTGGAGGGATGAATGAGTGTATGGAGTCGAAGAGTGGAGTGACGCAAGGATGTAAGCTATCCCCGATATTATTTATATTATTTGCAAATAATATTTTAGAGAGACATGGCGGAGAGAGATGGCAATGTCCATGGGTAGGGTTGAGTGAGGTACCGGGGCTGCTATTTGCAGACGATCTATTGATTTTCACATTGAAGGCAAGAGGGTTGCAAAGAGGGTTAGATGAGGTAGTTCATTATACTAGGAGATGGTTTCTCAGGGTAAATGTAAGGAAGACACAGATTATGATAGGTAGAAAAAGGAGAGTAAAGAAGAAAAAGAAAGTCCGGAAGGTAGATCAGGAGATAATTATTACCAGTGGAAAAAATAGAATGTTTAGCAGTAATAATCAGTAATAAGGGTACGTGGAAAGAACAGTGCAGAAGGGCTAACTTAAAGAGAAGAGGAGCGCTTGCAGCAGTAGGGGTATTAGAAAATAAATTCCCAGATATAAAACTCAGAAACTGGTGTTTCAATCACTGGTTAAGAGCAAAATGTTATTTGGAGTGGATGTATGGGGATTGAAAAAGGATAGGATAGAATTAAACCAGGTTGTTGCGAAATTTAGCAAGATCATGATGGGCTACCAAACTCCACTGCAAATTCGGGGGCTAGATTAGTGTACAAAGAATCTATGGAGGTTGAAATAGCGAAGTGGGTGATAAAGTATTGGATAAGACAGGAAGAAGAGAAGGGAGGAAAATTATTACAGGAAGCGTACCGATTTCAGAAAAGTATGGAGAATGAAGGATATTGGGTAAATAAGTGTAAAAAGAAGTTCAAAAATAGGTCTGGGGGAGTATGGGAGTGTTATGTGGGGGGAGAGGAAAGAACGGATATGGAAAATGATAAAGGGGAGAATATTATATATAGAAAAGCAGAATTTAATAAGGGAATGTAAGGATAGTGATTCTCTATCAGTATTAAATAAATTGGCGAAAGTAACTAACCCGAAAACGGAGTTTGAGGGTAGAAGAGCTAAGAGAGGATTGTAATGGTGGGTGTTCGGCGTTCCGAGAAATAGGGGGTGGGTAGGAAGAGAAGATAAGGATAGATGTACTTTGTGTGCGGAGGGTTGGTCAGACTTGCATATATTCAACCACTGCAGAGCTTTGGATGAGATAAAAAGGAAATTGCTAAATAAGGATGATTTGGAAAAGTTAGATAAAGGTTGTAACATGATATCATAGCTGTCTAGAGAGTGGGAGAGAGGAGCAAATATATCGAAATTTTAAAATGTAGCTAGAGCAAGATTTTTAAAGAAATTGAGGGAATAATAGGAAGAGTGAAGGGAGTTAAAAGTGGACAGAGATAGGCAAAAGCGGTGTAATACAACGAAATATTGTAAGAAGTAGGATTAAGATAAAGGCAGTAGTGAAGGAAGGTTTTGGTAAATGAGGGAGCGCATCCTGCCCAGAGGAATGGTTATCCACCCTGAGCAAGGTGCTGTTAAGTGGGTTGTGTAAAAAAGTAGTATAAGAGTATTGTTTTATATGTTAAGGTGTATGTATTAAGAGGAGGTTTGTGTAAAATTAAATGTATTAAGAGACGAGCATGTAATACTAGAACTGATGTGATTGTGAAGAGAGTTTCTAATAAGCAGTATTAGACAGGATGAGGAAGGTTGGGTAATTTGGATGTGCCGGCCTGAGTAGGTGGTTTAATTACATGAGGGGTAACATCTTAAGCATGGGAATGGTAATCCGCCCTGAGCGAGATGTTTTATAATACTTTGAGTAGGGAAGTAGTTATAAGGAGGTTGTATACACTATATATTATGTTTAGGTGTTAAGAGGAGAGTTTGGGAAATTATAGATTGTAATATGTCATAAGAAAGAATAAGGAAGGAACTGTTTGTATGACTGATGTGTACGTTTATGTAGAAGATAGTGAATTAGTAGTAAGAGGATTAAGGTATAGTGTAATGGAGAGATATACAGCGTGAGAAGAACTGTGGGAAGAAATGAACAAAGTAGAGTTTGGAAGGATAAACTGTTGTATGTCTGTAGGGGTAGGCGATGTAGATTGATGTATTGTTTAGAGAATTGAATAAGGAACTGTTGTTAGGGATGCAGTGTAAGAGTATGTAGAATATAGTGAATAAACAGTAAGAGAATTAAGGTATAGTGTTAAATGAGAGTTTGGAACGATGAACTGTTGTGTGTCTGGAGTGGTAGACTATGTAGAAGAATGGGTTGTTTATATCTCTGTAGTGTGAGTAGGATCAGGTTGCAATAAGCGAAATGGCTGAGTGCATGACGTAAGAGGAGAGAGAGTGGGGTGGATCTGACCGATCCCAAGGAAATGTTAAGTACGTCTGCACGTGGAGAGGGTGGAGTGGGATTTCGCTGTCAATGTGACAGGGAAGTCGGGCCGTGTGAGAAGATCCGGCTAGTCAGGAGGTAAGAGTGTGACAGGCCGAGTGTTGGACCGTCTTCCGCCACATGCGGCCTGTTACGTGAGGAACACATCGTCAGCAAGGGATCTGTGAGGTTCGGTATCCGGCCTCACGAGGCAGGGCTGGTGGCGGTATCAGCGGGTTGGATGGCATGTTTCCTTACCAGGGGGATGCCGCGACCAGTCAGTTTTTTTATAAACTTAGTTAGAATAAGGAAGTGGTTAGTGTAGATAGTTGTAGAGGTAGCATCTTGCATGTGGTGCTGGCTATCCACGCATGTGTGGGATGCTACAAAGTAGATGTAGTAGATAGTTAGCTATAGATTTAGGGGGATAGTAGTTGCTCAATCTCTATATTGCCAGATACCGATGGTGGTGTACTATGGTTGGAAATAAAGATATGTAGTGAAACACTATTCAATTTGAACACTAGGCCTAAATGAACAACAGATAAATTACAGAAGGCAGAAAGAAGAATCCTGAGAACAATCATAACCAAAAAACACCAAGTAGATGGATAATGGCGATTATTACCGAATGAAGTTGTATACCAGGAAACTGAGTCAATAATAGATACAATGCGTAAAATGAGGGTTGCATTTTTCTGCCACATATCAAGACTATAAGAAACCAGGGTACTGAAATGTCTTTTCAACTACTTTTGGAAAAGTAAAACCAAGAAAAATTGGTTCAAAGAAGTCCAGGATGATTTAGATGTATTAGGCTTGAAAATGCAGCAAATTGAAGACCGAGAAGAGAAGAGGATCCTGAGAAACAGAGACTTGAGACTTAAACTAAAAACGTTTACACGCAAATGGTACACCGTAACTGACGAAGAAAGGGCAGCCAGGTCAGAAAGAATGAAAAAGTTCTAGGAGCATGAGAAGAAACATAAGCCAAATTTGTAGTTAATGTTCTTAAGACTTAAATGTATATGAATTGATTACAGTGCTCCAATGTGGGCGTAAAATAATTAATAACAACTTCCCATAATCATTACTGGCTATATATTATTTCTGTCATCTGTCAGCAAGTTCTTTGTTCCACTTCGCCTTCAGCTATAGCAAGTCACATGCCTGCAAAGTAAAAACATAATAAAAATAAAAATATATACAACAATCGGTGACACTTTGGTAGTGTCTAATTAGAAAATTACATATAAAATGAGAATAAAATATTCGCTCTTGCATTGAGTTCCCACTGTCATTGAAATTGGACTGGGTAATCACGTGAATTTTTAAGTTGGCAAACTGGAAGCCTCTTTGGTTGTCAGGATGTTGTATACCTGGAGTAGCTCCCGTCGACATCACTTGATGTTATGGAAGCAAATTTGAATAAAGGTATTTCATCCGGGGAAAATTCTGGTTTAGATTACTCAAAGTTTGTTTCGTGTCCACAAAGAATGTCGCTTACCGTGCGATGCGTAGAATAACCTACGTTAGATAACTGCACCCTTTCCAGTTTTGCACTAATTGTATCAGCCACTTCACCTTTTGTTCGCTTTAGATCATCCTCAGTTCGTTTTACAATTTTCAGTGCATCACAAAGTGGAGGCCCTGCAGTTTCAAGACGAGTGATTAATCTTGGTATTGTGCCGAAATTTGATGTTATTTTTGCCAAGTTTTGACCCAGCTCTTAGAAGAAATCAACTCTTTCACAATGTTAATACATGACGAATCAGAAGGATAAAACTCGTGAAATACCCTCTCAGAGGAATCATAATTCCTGCAATAATATTGAGTAGCATCACTCCATGCTCCCCAGCGAGTAACGATAGGTTGAGGTAGAGCAAGAGCTGTTTCTTTCATATTCTGTAATCAAAGTGGAGCTTTCATGGGGGCGGCATCGGTTACAAACAGTAGAATGATTTCCCTCTTAACACCATAGCATCATCAAACAGCACCGTAATGGTGGAGTGATTACTTTCTCCAGAACGTCACATGTTGGAAAAAACATTTCGCCAGACCGATTACACCAATAGTTTTTTTTTTTGTTAGGGGCTTTACGTCGCACCGACACAGATAGGTCTTATGGCGACGATGGGATGGGAAAGGCCTAGGAGTTGGAAGGAAGCGGCCGTGGCCTTAATTAAGGTACAGCCCCAGCATTTGCCTGGTGTGAAAATGGGAAACCACGGAAAACCATCTTCAGGGCTGCCGATAGTGGGATTCGAACCTACTATCTCCCGGATGCAAGCTCACCGCCGCGCGCCTCTACGCTCACGGCCAACTCGCCCGGTTACACCAATAGTAACACTATCTACGTATCTCCCATCTACATCGATTGTTTCGCCCACGAAACCCATTCCGTATCTTATTGTTGAGAACTGTAGATCTTATCTTCTTCAACACATCTTCATAGCAAGAGGGTTTTGCTTAAGGTGTTGATTCATTAGGAATTGGCTGACTGATGTAATTGTCCAAGAAGAATCTGAAGCTGGCACTACTTTCTGTACTTTTTTAAGTAAGGAAATTGGAAGTAACCATAATCGTGCAGTACAAAATTCCGAAATGTTATCTGACAGGACCGTATTTGAAGAATCTTCCTTAAAAAAATAAATAAAAAAGCAGTCGCTGCCTGTCCTCTGCGGTGGGAATTTTTGTTGAACTCCTTTGTTTGATACTTAGTGGTATCACAGTGTTGTTGCACATAAAAACGCTTTTGAGCCGATTTACAGAGTTTACACTATAAAATAACACCATCACTACTAAAAATATGTCTCCCAAATTCTTGAACGAATTACCTCAGTTTCGCACTCTCTAAATACTTACCTTTAGACATGTTGAAATCACACTAAAAGTCTGAAGTTGCGATCTCAAACCAAGGACTGGTGGATGGGGGTTAGTTCAGTTGCCCTCGCTTTCCCAGAAAACACAAATCCTGGCAACGTGACAATTCAAATAAGAGTGAGATTAAGTCGTCCCAAGCCAAGCTAACTCATTGAAAATACTGCTTTTCACTGTCAAGGTTGAGCTCATTAGGAATTTCCGATCCTCCTTTGTCCATGTTTTTACTGCTACGTATTTAAAATAGACTGAAGCTGAGAAATATGGATTCCACAGAAAGAAACTACTTGCCTGTTGCAGTTGTGATATATCAAAGTTTGCTGCAGAAACTAAAGAACCGGTAAGAAGAATGCTATGGAATATGACAAAAATATGACATTACATTTCTAAAACGATAATATTTCGCAGATACGGTACCGTTATTTAAAACATTTATTCTTTTCATGTGTCTGGTGGTAGAAAGAACCAGTTCATGCAACGTTCATGAGGTGCTGCTCATGAAGCAAATGTAGGCAGGAAACATATTTGTACAATGAAGTAGATGCTATTGATGTAGACTTCCGTGGCTTCTCCTAGTAAGATAGGGAATTTAAAGTTGATTTACGTCGTGCCGTTATAGCAACAAACGTTCCGTTTTAAAATTTACATTACACTCATTTTTGAAATTCTCTGCAAAAGTACTGCCGCTAGTTAATATCATCCGAGCCGTCGCTTCGTAAGACTTACGGAACCTGCCTACGAAGGAGCTATGTCCAGGATCAAGAAGATCTGGGGGATTCTTATTTATTGATCTCTGGCGGCGAAACAGCTGACAGCCTTGGACATTATGTAGCCGACTTGAATGTTTTTTTTATTTTTTTATTATTTTATTTTTCCGCAAAGGGCACCTGAGCCGTGGCTCATACAGCTGCAATACATATCTGATATACTCGTACACGTAGCAGAATCTGGAGATAACTGATGTTTTACATGAGGATAAACAGAAAGTGAGTTAAACTCATTAAAGAGGTGGGTGTGATACATTTAACGTATGCAAGTTGCATTATTAAGATAACTCGAATGTTCATAGCATTTTATGTAAATATTTTACAAGTTTGTGCTTTAATACAGAAAATGAACCAGCGTGTCGAATATGTTCAGGAAGTAAGTTACACATGTGCAGAGTAGTACCATACAGATTTGTTGCCATATTCTGTTGAGTTAATTAATTCAATGTGAATTTTAATGATACCTCTTGTATTGTATGAGCATCAGAATTTTTCGTACATAAAGTATTGGAGTGAACCAAATTATATCCCAATTCATAGACCATCACAGCTGAAGCTTTCTGATCTAAAGCCTCAAGTGGAAGCATATTACAATGTTTGTAGAGATAAGCTATTGGCGTCCATGAAAGTAGCTTAAAAAGTACTTTTAATGCTTTCTTGTGTAGAATTTCAACAGTCTGAAATAGCTCTTTTCTGCAAGTTTAATTCCGATGCTCCTTCCAGTGCTCATTTAATCTGCACCAATCAGTTGACTAAAACTGACAAAGCACTCAATAGCTCATTTTGTGAATAGTGGTGTAAACATTTTAAACCCTAGTGAAGATGAGGTGCTAATAGCCTTGATGGATGTAACTTCATACATGGCCCCTGCCAAGCGTACGCTTAGGGTGTTTTCTCCTTCTCTTGTCAGTGTAACCTCCTGGCACGTTGATTACAACGAGTAGCAGGGCAAATCAGAGTGGAATTTATAAAAGTGAATAAACTTAGACCCATCTCTTCCGTGAAACCTCCATTAAGATTGTTCGTAATGTTTGCATCGTAGAATCTAGTTTTGTACACCTGTATTTGTTACAGGAGATGCTCAGAATGTTGTACCTTGTAATAGAGTCCTTGTTCAAAGCTTCAGAGCAGACATTGTGTTCAATAAAAATTATTGTTAACGAGGTGCACGGGTATGTTTCAGATATTTGGTATTAATGAAGACGCCGGCACCAGGTGTACAAACGTGTTTGGCACATGGTGTGTCCATGTGTATAAGCAATCATGTCAGTGGCAGAATGTCAACATATGCCTGCCATTACCTCGCCAACTGATTGAATGCGACCCCATGTTCGCTGTGACGGTTTTAATTCTCGAACAGTGTACGTTCCACTGTTTCGGCTTGTGCCACCAATTCTGATAAACCCAGTGTTCATAAAACACAGTGCACTTATTGGTAAATTTCTCAACTCTATTGGTGGGTAAAGCACCGAAATTTCAAATAATTCTACAAAAATTGTAAATCCTTCTGTAGGTAGCACTCTGCAAGTATATTATATCTTAATACGTATGGCTGTAATGATGAGAATTTTACTTTGAAGATACTGAATCGAAGCAAGTAAAACAACCAACCAACCAACCAACCAACCAACCAACCAACCAACCAACCAACCAACCAACCAACCAACCAACCATCCAAACAAACAAACATGTGACTGTTGATATCGTATTCGTAGCCCCGGGACCTCCGGCTTTACTTGGTATCCGAAGCACTGGGATTTTATTTTTGTACCGGATCTGGAGAAGATTGCAGAGGATAAATTGGACTGAAATGAAGAGCAATACCGAAGTCCTTAGAGAGATAGGAGAAGAACGGAATCTGATAACTGAAATTGAAAAACGGAAAATAAAATTTATTGATCACATTCTGCGGCATGAGGAGTTCCTTTATAACATCATTGAAGGAAGAATTGCTGGAAAAAGAGGATGAGGACGACCCAGAGTATCTTATTTCAAGAACCTGCTTCTGAGGCTGAAGTGTAAGACCTACGCTGAGTTGAAAAGACTGGCTCAAGATAGACAAGGCTTAGCCTTTAGAATATGATGATGACCGGTATTCCAAAAATCATATATGCATTGGCTGGTATTTGAACCATGTCCGGACTGGTGAGAAGCCAGCGACGTTGTTACCATCTGTTACTAAATTCCTTCGATTGGGTAAAGCTGTAGTATATTATTTAAGCTGCTGAATTTTTTCTTGTCTATTCTGCTTGGAAATTATTTGTAGTAGGGTGCAAGGTGTTAGTAATGTTTCAACAAAACGTTTAGACAGCCCTGGCCTAGTGATAATTAATTGTAGAATGGAGTGGTGAGACGTCTCTAGTTTGAGAGACTCACAAGTGACAGGGTGGCGTGCGATGGAATAAACCAACTGTGCCGGCGAGAAGTGCTTGCCACACTTGCTCGTTATATTAGTCCGTTGTTACATTGGTAGGCTACTAATAAAGTCCTTTTTATGAACAAGGAAGTTCCTAAGGGAGTGTGGAGCTTCCTAGCTCCATTAAGTGAATTCCAATTACAATAAAGCAGAATTTAAGTGCGAGAAATTCAACAGATGAATTGACAGAATAAATATGAAGAAACAATCTGCTCTGCGAAAGATGGTGAGTGATTTCTGTCAGTAAAGCCTACGAGAATGATCTCCAGGGTTTATTATATTATCAACTAAACCTTTATTCCTTGCCGGTGAAGTATACAAAAGATTCGCGTGCATTTTCAGAACACAAACGGAAATGTCCAAATAGGGGCGAAAACGAAGTGATAACAGTCCTCCAGGTTAGATTTTTATCGCAGTTGGGGAGCTTCAGTATGGTGTATGTCCTCCACGAGCATTTATCACAGCTTGGCACCTACGTGGCATGCTCCGTATAAGTCGACGGAGGTCACGTTGCGGTATCAGATCCCATTCTTCAATGAGAGCCTGTTCAAGGTCTTGGAGAGTCCGTGGTGGAACAGGACGCCCACAAACACTTCTGTCTAGCCTATCCCACGCATGCTCGATGGGATTAAGATCGGGACTCACTGCTGGCCATTCCATCTCTTGAATGTCCAGTTCTCGCACGACAGCTCTGGTGATGCACTACATGAGCCCTGGCATTGTCATGCAAGAGTACGAATTCAGGATCAACACCGTATGCAGCAACCAACACATGCTGTGGCATTATCTTCTCGATGTACCCCGCAGCGGTAGAATTACCACGGACGACGACAAGATTCGTACGGCCATCAATACTCATGCCAACCCACACCATCACAGAACCTTGTCCGAATCGGTCACCTTCCTGGACAACATTTGGCATGTACTGCTCACCACGGCGTCTCCATACACGTTGACGTCCATCACGCTGTCAGGGGAAATCTGGACTCGTCTATGAACACCACAGGTCTCCATTAGCGAAGTTGCCAGTTGACGGGCAAAAAGAAGGCGAGCTGCGCGATGTTGATGCGTTAAACGGAGCACACGAACAGGATGTCTGGGTCGTAAGGACACTTCTCTTAACCTGTTCCTTACTGTCTTGTCAGACACCGTGACTCCAGTGACCCTCCTGAGGTCTTGTTGCAGTTCTCTGGCAATTGCAGAACGACGCCGCAACGCACAGATGGTCAGATATCGGTCATCCTGTGGGGTTGTCATATGTCCACGACCTTGTCCAACCCTCTTTGTGAACTGGCCTGTCTCACTCTAGCGATTCCACAGCAACTCGACGAAAAGTCCACCCTTCCTAGATCAAAGTGACGGCCCTTGCGACTTGAACCTCGTTAAGATGTCTCATGGGATGTGCTGGTTTACGTACAACGTGCTGAAATGACCGCAGTAGTCTGTGTACCTCACAACGACACACGGAAGCACATGGCAACATTGTTTCTGGTACATACGAACTTTTTAATTTGGTTTAATATCCGGCTCCATGGCTAAATGGTTAGAATGCTGGCCTGTGGTCACAGGGGTCCCGGGTTCGATTCCCGGCAGGGTCGGGAATTTTAACCATAATTGGCATGTACTGCTCACCACGGCGTCTCCATACACGTTGACGTCGATCACGCTGTGTCAGGGGAAATCTGTACTCGTCTATGAACAAGACAGGTCTGCTACCTGACACAGGGACTGGGTGTATGCGTGCAGATCGCCTACGGGGGTCAGATCAAAAGACCTACATCATGCCTCTCCGGAGGCCACACGCCATTTCATTTCATTTGCTTTAATATAAGATGTGAAAAATGCTAGTTACGATATTATTTCTCTGAACCGTCGAAGTGTACTTCACATTACCAACACAGGAAACACGCAATAATGAATGCATTCTTTCACATAGGGTTGGCGTCAGGAAAGGCATTTAGTCATAGAACTGGCCTTTATACACACGTACCGGGCGAGTTGGCAGTGCGGTTAGGGGCGCGCGGCTTTGAGTTTGCATCCGGGAGATAGTAGGTTCGAATCCCACTGTCGGCAGCCCTGAAGATGGTTTTCCGTGGTTTCCCATTTTCACACCAGGCAAATCCTGGGGATGTACCTTAATAAAGGCCCTTTCCTATCCCATCGTCGCCATAAGACCTATCTGTGTCGGTGCGACGTAAAGCAACGTGTAACAGTTATTATTATTATTACTACCGCGTTTTAGTGGTAGGTAGAGGAGAAAGAAGGTGCGGGCGTGAATGGGTCTCAAACTACGGAATCAAAGTTAATGTAAAATTTAGCAAGGTTATATTTTCTTTTTAAAATGAAGAAACAAGCATTGCGGGTACAGAGTAGCGAGTCAAAAAAAGGTAGTTACAATATTTACAAGATTTGGGCTTCGCGCCCCAATTTCACAATGCTTGGGCAAACAGCCCAACCTTACTTCAAAATAAGTATTAACAGAGGGGCAGAAAACCCCATTCATGCTCAGGAGCACTTGCTCCAAATTACACCGAAAAGCCTCCACGAGGCATACAACACTCAATTTCCGGAAAAGAGCCACTCGCTCTCAACTTTAAGCCTCTCAAAGGCCACACCAAACTCCACCTTCAAGTTGTCCTCACTGGACATAGACACAGGGGTAAAATACCCAACCTACTGAGGTCTATTAAATGAAAAGGGGTAATTACATGACCTCCAAAATAACAATTTGAGAGGAGGCGATCTGCACTCCTAATACACTTTGTTTTTAAAACCTAATCTGGCTCTAGGCCACTAATGCAAGGGCTAATCCCATACTACAGAGGTGACTTTAGAAAAGAACAATTTATCTTATGTTAACTACGAATAGGTTGAGAAAAATAAGTTCACCTCAAAACAATATGATTGGGAACTCGAGAGGGTCAAGCACTCTCTATCCCGATATGCAGTTTAAAAGATGGAATAGATACAAGTTCCTTTACATTTTAGGGAAGGTTACATAATGGAAAAACTTCGGACCCGCCCCGAGAGTTAAACTGCTGAGCAAGCAAGAAAAGAAGTAATTAATCGGCCATTACCTGGTTGTTGACTGTCGCCGAAGAAAGAGGCGCTTCCCGCCCCCTGCTATGTACTTTACACACTGAAAGATGGAACAGAAGTGGCCCGGAGACCCTAAAATCAGCAGTTTATATCCTCTCGCGGAAGGTTCGAGGCGTTAGGGGAATGAAAACACCCTCCCACAAACTCTTTATTGGGTAGGATACAGCAACATATTCAAGTTGGGGGAAGATACCTCGGATTGGTCAGAAATTAATAAAAGAAATTCGGGATTGGTTAAGTACAAAACAAGGGGAAGGAGAGGGGTATACAGCCAACTTAAACAGTAACAGAAAGAAATTTAACAAGAAACAAACTTTTGAAATAAAAATTTCTCCAAAAAAAAAAAAAACAGTTCTTTCACTCCGCACTAGGGTGCACTATTGTTGATCTTCAGTAGTGTCCTCTAGAAGAGAAAGTTCACACTTCTTACTACAAGCAAAACAAAAATACGTAGAAAATGACACAGTTCAAAAACTCTAAAATTTCCAGGTAGTGACATCTTCTGAGAAACTTGAAAATTAATACCGTCAATAAAGTTCAGACTTCCTCCAGCAGAGGAGTTTCAACTGGCGCAACTTTTAAATTAGCGGCGTGGAGGTGTACCGCCCGGTACAATTATTATTATTATTATTATTATTATTATTATTATTATTATTATTATTATTGTTATTATTATTATTATTATTTTGAAGCTCACTGACACGTAAACCCATTTAGCGCTAAACAAAAACTGTTAAGATGACCATTTGTGAGAAGATTAATATATTCGTTTGTCGCGCTACGCTTTAAATGAGACAGTGTTTCTGATTTAAGACAGAGACTTGTTCTTCTTAATGGTATGCTAATGGTAATTATCAACAGTCTTGAACTCGTTAAAGCGTTTTAAGGAGCGTCCTTATTCGTAATAGTGTACTTCACTCTGCTCATTTGTTCCGCATAGTTAACATCAGTGTGGAAACGTTGTTAGTAGTAAAGAAGACATTTTATAGGAACTTTCGTGACAAAGTAAAGGTCCTCTTACAATCTTGAAATTCAGAACTCGTTGACGTTTCGTTTAGGTCTGCCGGACAGCGAGGAGTTCTATTGAATTTAGCAGCGTAGTTTTTGAAATTTCCACCATTCGTTAACAGTGTATTGTAATTTTGTCTTGCAAGCGAAATTCTCACGATAAATGTTTCACCATGCCCCATTTCTCAAAATGTTTTCTATGTGTAACTAGCAATACTGCCTGTCGATGATGGGATACTGAACATGTCACAAACATAGTTACCAGGAGAAGCGAGTCCGATCAGATATTGAACATTTCACAAACATAGGGCACGGTATGCGTTGCCTGTCGTAAGAAGCGACTGAAAGGGGCCCTTAACTTGGGAGCGTGTTTTGGCGACCACGGGGCCCTCAGCTGAGTCTTCGTATTGCATGCACTTGTGCCAGGCTTCTCGCTTTCATCTATCCTATCTGACCTCCCTTGGCCAACTCTTGTTCTTTTCCGACCCCGACGCTATTAGGTTCCGAGGTCTAGGGAGTCTTTCACATCCACGCCCTTCGTGGCCCTTGTTTTTGTTTGGCGGATATCTTCATTTTTGGAAGTGTCGGACCTCTTCCATTTTTCTTATTAGTGTTAATAGAGGATCGTTGCCCAGTTGTACTTTCTCCTAGAACAATAATCACCACCACCACTACCACCACTCTGTTGACAAGAAAGCCCTTGTATAGGAGCCTAATATTTGCGATAAGTGAAATTAAATTATGATTCACTTTTGAGAACTTAATTGTTAATAAGAAAGCCATTGCCATGTACGCTAATGGTATATTTAGCATAAAATAATCTCGCAGACATAGAATTACCAGGAGAAGCTAGTCGGACATCACCCCGTTGACAAGAAAGCCCTTGTAATATTCGCAATTGGTGGAACTAAATTATTATTCACTTTTCATAAGAAACCCCTTGTTGTGTGCCCAAATGATATGTTTAACATAAAACTAATCTGAATCAGTGAATATCTCCATTATTATAGCTCTCGCGCTGTAAAAAGAAAATCTGATATAAAATATTGGAAATTTGATTTTCTATCAACTTTCTTGTGTGCGCTTTTCAGATAGAACTAATATTTCCGGAGATATGTGGTAGTTCGTGAAAAATGCAATAATCGCGAATACTCCTTTTATAATTAATCATACGGTAAAAACGCATGAGACATAAAATATTTTGAATTATATTTTGCATTGCTACTATTAGCGGGAACATTGTCCGTTTTGGGTCCCCTGATACTGGTACGCCACTGTGTGATAATCAAATCATAAATAGCCGAATTCATAACCCGCCTAACTCAATATTAAGTTTTGAGAAATTGTGTTTAGCTATTTTCCTATGATGTCGTAACAAACAAACAAACAAATAAACACTCGTGAATGAACCTGCTTTCGACTTTTGTATACCTCGTCTGAGATCAAAACAAAATACAAGACAAAAATTTGGTGTATAGTCAGAATTGTGATTTTATTTGTGTAGTTTGTGATACGGTACGTGTATAGGGATAGCGAACCTATTTCTTTCTCTTTTACCTGTATGCCCCAGGTTCGGTTTCCGGCTATGTTAGGGATTTTTATTATGATCAGAGGGCTGGTTCGAGGTCCACACAGCCTGCATGAGAACAGTATTGAGGAGCTATCTAACTGAGAGATAGCGGTCCCGGTCTGGAAAGCCAGGAGTAACGGTAGAGAGGATTCGGCGCGCTGGTCACATGTCATCTTGTAATCTGCATGCCTCTGGGCTGAGCAGTGTTCGTTTAGCCAGTCAAGGCACGTCAGGGCTGTAGCGCCTTGCGGTTAGGTTAAGTGGTGATGGGTATTAAAGAGCCTGTTATACGAGAGACCAGCCATGCGGTCTGGGTTCGATTCCTGGCTCGTTCAAGGATTTTAATTTCAGAACAACAGAAGAGCTGTCCGGTGTTAAAGGCTGTAAATTTTGGTCAAGAAATCCAAGCAGTACTATTTGCGGTTGTCACGCTGATCACGTGACACTCCAATATCTAGGCCCATAGTCTTTCTTGTTGGCCTGCAGTTTTGACAGCCAAGACTCTTAACGAGCTATAAATGTCCGCCTAGATTTGTGTTAGTTGCAGTATTTTATTCGTCCGTGCTTACTTAATTGAGTAAGTGAGTAAAAGGGTTTTTTTTTCTAGGGGCTTTACGTCGCACCGACACAGATAGGTCTTATGGCGACGATGGGATAGGAAAGGCCTAGGAGTTGGAAGGAAGCGGCCGTGGCCTTAATTAAGGTACAGCCCCAGCATTTGCCTGGTGTGAAAATGGGAAACCACGGAAAACCATTTTCAGGGCTGCCGATAGTGGGATTCGAACCTACTATCTCCCGGATGCAAGCTCACAGCCGCGCGCCTCTACACGCACGGCCAACTCGCCCGGTAAAAGGTATTCTTAACGACGTCCAGAGCGATTAGTGATAACTGGAGTTTTTAAACATTGTTAAAATGGTCAGGCAAAAAGGCTGACATGAAAAATAAGCGTTCTAAATTGAAAAGGACTACTTAAAATATATCATTTATAAAACTTATACACATTTGACGTTACCAAGAAATGTTTATTTAAAGTACAGTATTAGTTCTCAAATACCTACTCTTTTCTGATAGATTGTATCGGTTTAGAAGCCGGCCCCGCGGTGTAGGGGTAGCGTGCCTGCCTCTTACCCGGAGGCCCCGGGTTCGATTCCCGGCCAGGTCAGGGATTTTTACCTGGACCTGAGGGCTGGTTCGAGGTCCACTCAGCCTACGTGATTAGAATTGAGGAGCTATCTGACGGTGAGATAGCGGCCCCGGTCTAGAAAGCCAAGAATAACGGCCGAGAGGATTCGTCGTGCTGACCACACGACACCTCGTAATCTGCAGGCCTTCGCGCTGAGCAGCGGTCGCTTGGCAGGCCAAGGCCCTTCAAGGGCTGTAGTGCCATGGGGTTTGGTTTGGTTTGTATCGGTTTAGATTATTGAACATCACTGCGAGGTGTTTCCTCGAATTCTCATAGCTTCAACTCTGCCTTCCATCATATAGACTCGATTTCATTGCAGGAGATCGTTTTACATCAGCTGATGTTTTGGGAGCGTGTTCTAATTGAAGCAATGTAAGTTATCACTTTTCACAACATGGTAAATTTTCCCGTCTTTCTGTGAACTTATATTGTCACCGAGTGAGTTGCCTGCGCGGTTTGGGTCGCGTAGCTGTGGTCTAGGATTCGAGAGATGATGGGTTCGTTATGACTACTCTCTACTGTAATATTTTGCGCGAAAAATCGAGAACCTCTGAAGGAATGGCTATTTTTAAGACAGAAACTGACAAGAAGTAGGGGTGTTGACAAGCGACCTCCATTCAATAATGCATAACGTTACGAAATTCAGACCAATTACTGTAGTATAATTTATTTATTATACCTCTCGTTTCTGTGAGGCTTACTGAGATTTTCACCCTTGAAGGATGCCAGTTCACAGTACCGCTCTTAGCCGAGTAATACTGCAAGGAATGAGAGCGTCCGCGAGGTGATAATGGAACGCAGCATAGAAAGTCGTACATTAAATTTACAATATCTGGAAAGATAGTTGTGGTGCGTACGGTGGCCATCATTGCCATTTTGTGACAAGGTGAGCAAAAGCAACATGATCTGAAAAATTTGAAATAAAATATCATACTGGCAAACCAGGTAATTACTTTCAGTCTTAAAATGGTAAAATATGAAATAAGTTATTAAAAAAGGCTTATGGAGGTATAATGGGCAAATTAAAAAAATTGATCCCTCCGTTCCCAAATTTGTGGAAACATGTTAATCTTTATATGACTCTTTTGTACACCCATCATGTAAAAGTAGGCATCTGCCAATCATTGGTTTTGTCAGTTGTTTATCAGTTAACAACGCCAGTTGGTGCTGCATATTCAAACCGGGCCCAAGAGTTACCTTCTTATGGCTACTGAATAGCATGTAAAAAATTTGCTGTCTAGATTGTGAAAGATACCTCGTTCTAACACTTGTAGAAACAGGCTAACTGGTAGAAGGATTTGCTCTCGAACAATGATGTACAAGCAATTCGAGCGTTTAGGCAA
Source organism: Anabrus simplex (assembly GCF_040414725.1). NCBI lineage: Eukaryota > Metazoa > Arthropoda > Insecta > Orthoptera > Tettigoniidae > Anabrus > Anabrus simplex. Next base: position 116,734,028 of record NC_090267.1, on the reverse strand, counting down.
CCAATACCCCATGCATCCAAGACAATAAGCGGAATACAGTGTACTGGTCCTTACTTTCACTCAGGTTAGAAATTAGTAGTGGAATACCCTTCCTCCACTCATTTCATACCTGTTCAGCTTCTGATTTGCTAAGACATTCATGAAGTGGTCGATTTAATACTTAACGATGAGAGAAAATCATTTCTCTGAGAAAGGACTCTGGAATGATTAATGAAACTTAAGTTACAGATGCTCTTAACTCGAAAATGTCCTGTAAGTTCTATTTTATGCGCACTTTTAGTCTCCACAGTAACGTCTTTCTTGTCCTTGAAAGGGCCTCCCTTGATAAATTCTTGGTTTCTTCTAATCCCAACATTGTTAGCTTTTGGTGTGTAAGGAGTCTTTCCCACGTATGCCTTTGATTAAGGCTCTATAAGATGGGTATGCTTAGCCACCATTTTGGTTCATACATGCGCAATGGGCAATGTGATCAAACTCTAGTTTCTCCTACCAGCGCTCGCTTCGTCACATTGAACGTATTGCTTTAATCACCGCGTGCAGGGACAAAATAGTAAGTAAGTAAGTAATTCGTCTTTATTATATCAATGGCTATATTTGTGTGGATATATATTACATAATGGTGGGTGTTCTGCGCCTAATTGTAGTAAAGTCTCTACTGCGGGATACAAGTGGTTTAGATTCCCTTCTGAACTGCATTATGCCTCCACTGCCTCTGCTACACCTTCTATTTCAACTGCTGATTTAAAACTGCATCCAGCTCCCACTGACATTACTGCACCCCTTACTTCAGTCACATTGATCATTCAATACAGTATTCAGTTCTGTCCCCAAAGTTCAGCAACACGAGTTCAATATCCAAACTCCACAGTTACAATATTTGTCAAAACTAACTTCAATGACAAACATAATTTGTTTAACATTGGTGGTAGTACAGCAAATGCCTTATTGAAAATCAAGACCCGTGGTAGGCCTATATGCAAACAGGTTTTAAACTATGAGCTTTCTGACTGAAGCTCTGAAAAATTCGTGTTTTTTTAAAATTTGGGTGATCAAAGAAACCAAATTTTGAAGTTATGAAATTAATTTCTAACTGTGAAGTCTTCTATAGGGACTATAAGCATTATATAATGAAAAATGGTGCAAATCTTGTAATGGAGAAAATTTTGAATGAAAAATGTATCAGTAAATGATCCAAAGTGCTGTAATTTAAAAGAAAAAGTTTTTAGACACTTCTTCAAAATTCGATCCTATGCTGTTGTGGACTTTTACAAGAATGTACGGAAACAAGGTAAAATGTATGGGACTGCTTCGAAAAATAAGAGCAAAATATAAACAAGGAATGGAATGTTACTGTTTTGTAAATACTGTAGTAAAAGGAGAGAGTACATTTGTAAAATATTACTTAAAAATAATATATTTTTAAATGTGCTGTCTGAGCAAGTTGACCAATGTTGCAACAATTTGAAGTATAAGAAGGTGAGTCGTGTTGAGAAATCATACTACTTCTACGCAAACCACAGGAATCTCTGTATATATAAAAAAAAAAAAAGGAAAATGTACTGTTGACTTTACCGAAGTCAAAAATTTTCAATATTCTCTACAGCTCGTGGCTCACTCCCCTTACAAGTGACTGGTAACTGATTATCAGTGCAGTACTTCAGGTTGGGAGAGAAGATTCAGCTATGGATATAGTTACTCTATTCCTATTTTCTTCCTGAATGTAATTTATAACAACATTTGTTTCATGAATGTTCGGTTGAATAAACTAAATCCATCTGTTCATTACAACCGCATAGCCTGATGAGATTCATAGCACTCACCAAAAATTATGTTTATTTTTCACGTAGAATGTATTTTTTTTAAATACTAGTAAATAAGGAAAGGGACTACATTTTAGAAGAAAGATATAAACTTAAAGAATCCCAGTTACCTGGGTGTGTTCGTCCTTGTACATCACATTAGCGCGTTATTTTTGTTCGAAGAATATTTTTCTTACAATATGGAAAATAGCGCTGAATCAATTTCACGCAAGTATGATATACCGACTGAGATCATATGGTATCAAAATCTTCTTTCACAATTTATATATCTTCGACACTGACCTATTACCACGTCAAATTCCACGATTTAAGAATGACACTAGCCTATATCAATACCACAATGTCCCTAAGTTCATTTGTCACTACCGCGGCGCATAGCTTACGAACATCCTATTCTACTTATAATAATAATAATAATAATAATAAACCGATGTATTAGTAACCTAATTTTTCTAACATTTCTGAAGTGAGAGTACATGCCTAGCTTGTTTGTTTGTTTGTTTGTTTGTTTGTTAAAAGGCAAATTATCAACGACCTTGCTTTTACAATCACCGTCCCGAGTAAAAATTACACAATGATATACGAAATGTACTAATATTTTTGTTGAATAACCGTTTGAGTAATACTGAGAGTGAGTATTTTTATAGCAGGTATGTTACTTTAGCATTATTTTGTAGCGTGGAGAACAGTAAAAAATAGGGATATACAAGGCTGGGGCGGTCAACTTACTTACCAACGTAGTACAGGAATGAACCAAAATGGCGGGCGAGCATACCTAGTCTTTAGAGAGCCCTACCTTTGATGGTGCTTGCCTTTCTTCTGCCGACACTTCGCTTCGTAGAAGGACCAGACCTCGTCCTTTTTCTCGTATGATTGACGGTAAGAGGAGCTTATGATCCCTTAGTTTTACCCCGAAGGGAAGAATCACAATCACTATCGAGCGAGTTTTTTACACGGTAGGGATGTGTTTCTAAAAGGATGCTTTAGGCAGATTGTCGGTTTGAGCCGTACCGTCGGCAGCTTTCAAGATGGTCTTCCGTCTTCTTATTTATTTACATACAGGAGAAGTGCGGCTATGCTTACGAAGACCACCGTCGCAAAGCCGCTATTTTTCCAATTCTTGTCATTTCCTGTCCAGGATCATCAAAACCTAGCTGTGTTATTGAGATGTTCAACTGAAAAAGAACAATCTTAACTACCATTAGTAATATACTAAAAGTTTCTGATCATTTCTCTACTACTGATTTTACATTCCAAAGAAAAATGCGATTTTGGAGACACCGAGGTGCCGGAATATTGTGCCGGTAAATCCATCGATCGATATGAGGCTGTCGTATCTAAGCATCTTCAAATACCACGGGACAGCCGGGATCGAATCCGCCAACTTGGAATCTCTCGTCTCAAACACTCAGTCCCGGTGAGCGATATAACCGGTGCTAAGACTTATGAACTACTCCCTGATTACAGCATGACAATAATTCCATTCCCATCATTGATGCAGGCCAGTACTACTACTCTCTAAGCATTTTATTCTGTCCTTATCGAAAATAATCTTTAGCTGTGAAGAAGACACGCTAGGTTTATTTATGCAACTCTGATCCACCGAGGAGCTATTTCTAGACTCCTGAGAGAGTGAAATACGTTATATACAGGGTCTTTATTCTATAGTTGCGCCTTCTGACCCAAACTTGGCAGTTTCGATCCTGGATCAGTCCGGTGGTGTTTGGAGGTGCCCAAATACTTCAACCCCATGTCGGTAGATTTACTGACACGTAAAAAGACTCCTGCGGGACAAAATTCCGGAACCTCGGGGTCTCCGAAAACTGTAAAAGTAGTTCGTGGAACTTTAAATAAATAGCATTATTTATATGTATGTATGTATGCGAATAAGTCCCTATGTATGCGGCAGCCCACCGGCCTCTCACCGCTGAGTTCCGTGGTTCAAATCCCGGTCACTCCATGTGAGAGTTGTGCTGGACAAAGCGGAGGCGGGACAGGATTTTCTCCGGGTACTCCGGTTTTCCCTATCATCTTTCATTCCAGCAACATTTTCCAATATAATTTCATTCCATCTGTCATTCGTTAATCATTGCCCCAGAGGAGTGCGATAGGCTTCGGCAGCCGGCACAATTCCTATCCTCGCCGCTAGATAGGGGCTTCATTCATTCCATTTCTGACCCGGTCGAATGACTGGAAACAGGCTGTGGAATTTCATTATCAAGCCCATTAAGACTAAGCAAAGTACTCAGAGGCGTGCATTTGCCTTCCTTTTTGCCTATATTTCTTTCATTTCTATACTGTGGGCTTCCTTTCTGTTCTCAGATCAGGTTGTTCCAGTCTTCTTCTTTGGTCTTTCCTCTTGGTCGACTTGCCATTTGTGAATTTTTGATCTGAAGATTACCCTGTTTTGGACATCTGATGGTGTAATTCCTGCTTGTTTCAAATCGGTTTTGATTTCGCCAATCCATTTCACCATTATTATTATTATTATTATTATTATTATTATTATTATTATTATTATTATTATTATTATTATTATTATTATTATTACCGCAATTCCATGGCTGGCAGAGGACTAGGAAGCGCCTGGATTGAATGGCTGGACAGGGGATTATTTAGAGTAACCATTTACATTTGAAAAAATGGGAAATTTAATTTCTTTCCTTTTTTTAAATTCAGAGAGTATTACGACATAACAAAAAACAGTTGAAATATAACTTGGGCCTATTTACATTAACAGAGAGCTCGTCAACTCCAACAATGCATTGGACTTAGAAGTCCTTAATCAGGTACAAAATGAATTTGGAGAACTCCCAATCGTTAGCTTACATGTGAAAGAGCATAATTGCCCGAACAGGTACTATATTTTAGGAGTCTCAGCTCGAAGATTCAAGACAGACTAGCCTCAATACAATCTCAGTTACACTCGGTAACCTCTAGAGTGATCCCACTTCATAGTTTTCATATGATTGTACACCATGGTGGTCTTATCCATTACAAAGTTCCACAATTAGTTTAAGAACTGTTCCAAAAGGGAACTTAAATGTAGACACGGTTACCCGAAGAACCATAAAGAATATAAAAGGGCATAATTACCCATACTACAAGGTCTTAAGAGTAAAAAGGAAAGGTTACAGAAAACAGGCCATAAACAAAAAGGCAAGGAGGCAAAACACCAGCACTCCCTAACAAACATTCCGGAAGTGACGAGAACCTAAGTGGGTTTAAGGACCCATGATGCCGAGGCTAATCCCATACTAAAAAGGGTGACTAAAGGGGAGAAAATTTAATAACCGAGACAAGATTTCCAAAATTTAGAGGTTGAAAGCTTTAGTCACCCAGCTTAAAAGTTGAAGGGGAGAGATCCGAGGGTCACCACTCGTGCTCCCTTACATTAAATATTTTCCCAGTAGGGAATATAGAGTCCGAAGACTGGTAGAAGGCCCTAAATTTCAACCCAAAAGAAAATATTACATATCAGACATTTAAAAAATCTTCTGCAACCTTTCTCTCGAAATACTCACAGGAACAATTACATGTTTAGGTAAATTCTGCCATTACCTGATAGCGCTGGATCTTCCTTTATCTGGCCGCACCCTGCCTCCTATCCTCTCTAACCTTCGTCAAGTCGCACTCTCAATAACCGGAGCAAATCAGACAAGACGGCCCTGAAGTGCTCTCCTTAAATAGCTCCGTAAGTGCAACGTAACCCCAAGATAATCAGCAATGACGTTACGCCCAACAAACGCCATAGGGGTTACGAGAGACGGAGAGAAAGGAAGGAAGAACAAGCAAGAATTTACCAACGTGAATCAAATCCAGAAAAGAACTTACCCAGAAACAAGCAGACATTTAAGGAAGCAAGCTGTAAACTCACCCCATAAAAAGGAATAGGATTCTCAGGATAATGTAAGGATGATTTCTAAATGAAATCTTAGGAACAGATTACACCCAAAGAAAAAATAAATCAATTAATTTGGGAAAATATAAGAATATTTCTGTAAAATAATGATACTTTAGCAATAAAATATAGTTGGTTTAAAATAAATTACTAAATTAACAATAAGTAAGTTTGTACCAATATAATTTAACCGTTTCGTTTTTTAACTTTCTCGTATTTGTAAATTTAAGTATGGGACAAATAGCTAGGTTGAATAAACGTGAAGGGTTTATACCAATTTAACTAATAATAATAAATATTAAAACTTAAGAAGAAAAAAGGAACGAAATGGTGATTTACGCAGCGTATGAGGTCAACATGAGGCAATTTACAGAATCAAACATAACACAATTAACTAACAAACCACAACGGAAGGACAAAATAAAATCCCAAAAGAAAGAGGGTTAGGAATACCATCTCCACCAAAACACAAGGAAAATAATAGAAATAACACACGCACCACACGAAATGACACAAGAAATCACAATAAACCAACCGAAATAATAATAAGAGAGGGAAAATAAAAAAAATTGGATAAGCGGAATAAATTTGAAGTTACCGGCTCAAACAATGTAAAAGTCGTTTTAGAATATCAACTAAATGGTGCACCAGCGGCGTAATAAAAAGAGAACTCAAAACCCAAAAATCACACTACAATTCCAGAACAATAATTTTAAATGACGTATAACAAGACAAATTACATGACCCAATAAAGTAGTAAAAATAAGTACGTACAAGAGTGGGGAGGTATTCCATGGAGACTTACCCATGCTGACCTATGCACTAGTAATCATCGGCCAAAATGGACAGAAAAAATTAATTTACATAGTTAAAGCACTGTATGATATGTGTAACGATCAGTATCCCTTATAGGGATATAAATGTAAGACACTATCCGACCCCAGTCGGTTTGAGTATCATCTTAGAAGATGGCTTAGACATGTCTTGATGCGTTCGCACACAAGTTCAATAGCAGACCGCCCTCTTTCAGTAAGCCACCGTGCGAGCGTTTGCATCGGGCGAATTTACGTGCACTCTGGCGGGGTAGTTCGTACACGAGACGAGTAAGTCAATTCATTGGCAAATGGCGTCAGAGACCACAACAATTCCCGACAGGAGATACATGCCGCTACGAATAATTCTTTCACACTAAGCATGTGACGAAGAGGCGTAGTCATATTTTAATGAGCGGAAGAAAATGTAGACAATGTTCAATCTTTTTTTGGAAATTCAACTTATATGCGCCGCCCAGACACATATATTTTTTTTTTTTTTTTTTGCTATTTGTTTAACGTCGCACCGACACAGATAAGTCTTATGGCGACGATGGGATAGGAAAGGCCTAGGAAGTGGAAGGAAGCGGCCGTGGCCTTAATTAAGATACAGCCCCGGCATTTGCCTGGTGTGAAAATGGGAAACCACGGAAAACCATCTTCAGGGCTGCCGACAGTGGGGCTCGAACCCGCTATCTCCCGATTACTGGATACTGGCCGCACTTAAGCGACTGCAGCTATCGAGCTCGGTGACACATAATTTAGAATACAACACTTTATAGGAGAGAGTTTAATTTCCAATAATTAAATTTGTCACTTAATAACATTACATAGGAGAGGGTTCCAGATTAAATTAAAATACAAAGCACTGATAGGCTAAATTTCAATATACACCCCCGGGTTTGATTGGCTAGAGAATATAGTCACACGCATATGATAGGCAGATTACATTCGAGGAGAAACCAGGTGAAGTGTTGACAATTTCCGTACACAAAGAAACAATCATCAGAAAATAAGTTTACCAACTACGACAAGAAAAATATCTTTAGCAATTACTTTATATTTAACCATAAGGGGTCGGTAGAAAATAGATGTAAGAGCCATCTAACCGCCGGAGAAGAAGGTTTTTGAAAGTTTTTTTTTTGCTAGGGGCTTTACGTCGCACCGACACAGATAGGTCTTATGGCGACGATGGGATAGGAAAGGGCTAGGAGTTGGAAGGAAGCGGCCGTGGCCTTAATTAAGGTACAACCCCAGCATTTGCCTGGTGTGAAAATGGGAAACCACGGAAAACCATCTTCAGGGCTGCCGATAGTGGGATTCGAACCTACTATCTCCCGGATGCAAGCTCACAGCCGCGCGCCTCTACGCGCACAGCCAACTCGCCCGGTTTGAAAGTTTTTAAAAGTTCGTGTTGACTGACGTAGATGACCATAGAGAAGGCGTGCAGTTCAAGTAGCCGGGGAAGGTGTACCCCTGGTAAAAATATTATTATTATTAACTATAGTTGTGCGTTGATAATAGAATGATGACCTTTCCATGTGCAGTCGTGGTAGCGGAGTTAACCTGCAGCTTCAGCCCGGTAGCTGAGCGCGGTCATGAAATGTTAATGTACAGTATGAAACTTATTTGATTTCGACAGATGTTCAATAATGTTGCCATCGCTCCATTGTAAATACGTTTATTTTGACAGCGTACTTTGTAGTATCTGTATGAATGATTTTAGTGCATTGTTGTTTAAAATGTGATATTCAGATTAAAACAACCTGCTTTCTTTGTAGAGTGCTATGCAAGATATTCGCCTATCAAGGAGAGCCTGTTTCAGTTCATTCGCAGCCGAATGGGCTAGTGTGTACCTCTCAGAAGCTATCTCTTCTTTTTATTTTTCCTCGAGATATCAAACATAATTACACATCTGATGTACAGTAAGGAAAATAATATTCAGTTTTATTCAGTGTTCCATGTTAACGTGTCAGTGGTGTGGATAGAGTGCTTCAGCCGCAGCAGCTCTTTTCCTCACGGGAGTACGTCCAAACCAAATTACGGAGGAAGGTCGCCTAATTTGACAGCCACTCCATCAGTGGTAACGAGCACAACTCAAATTTCACTCCAGTGAGTTGAGTCAATCATATGACCAGGCGGCAGATCTTATTTCAAATTAGGACTAGCAATCGAACGAGGAGTACACTATCCGTTCTCATTAGAAACCAACAGGAAATGTGGATTTAAACACTTGACACATTCTTTCCCCTCCTGCAATGAATGCCACCCCTTAAATACGTCTGTACGATGGTCATTTCTACAGTAGACAGAATAGATAATACAGGGTGAACAATAAGTACGCGATATCACGTATAATTTTTGAACTATGTGATGTATTTTAACATGCTAAATATAGAACTTATTATGGATATTTTTCATGATATTATGCACGCAATTTTGGGAAATATACCTTCACGTGTACAGGGCGTGACAGAAAACATAGTTTCCTTAACCATTTCAGGCCTGTATTTTCCCCACGGATCGAAATATTCATCTTAGGAAATGTTTAAAATGAGGGTGTGTTTTATGACATTGAAGATATTAATTATCTCAAAAAATCGAAAACTTTGTGTGCAATAGTGATGGGACATTCGATTCATTTTACTGAATCGATTCGTTTGATTCCATTCACGTTACTGAATCGATACAGTGATCCGATTCACGGCACATTAGTCACCGCTCCTACTGCATCTGCGTAGTATGTGCTGGTAAGACAGCAGCAACACCATTCAGTCCTCGCAGCTGCCATCTGGTCTTCATACTATGAACTTCTTTCTTAGAATAAAATGCTTGTCACTCTAATACATCGAAGGTTTCCGGCGACGCAGGGTGGGAAAGGTTAGGATTAGGAAGGTAGCAGCCGTGGCCTGAATTGAGGTACAGTCCCAGCATTTCCTGGTGTGAAAATGGGGAAACTACGAAAAACCATCTTAACGGCTGCCGACGGTGGGATTCAAACCCACCATCCCCCGAACGCAAGCGCATAGCTACGCGATACTAACCGCACGACAACTCGCTCAGTCATTTTTGAAAATATGCATTTTTCTATCAGCTAAGGATTTTTTAAATCGTCATATTTTGTATAGGCTACCCGAGATGTATAGTAGCCCGCTGGTTTTCTGATTCAGCATACTGTTGGTTAAGTTATTGCTTCTGTCCACATATGATTGAAGTCTTGTGTAACGATGTGACATATGAACTGAGAGAATACTGAGCCGTTCTTTCCAATATAAAACAGATACTTTTGAGTGGTCATTAGCATGACTCATAGTCATAGGGCAGGCTAGAGTAGAGTTTAATTGTCGAATGTCAACTAGGTTATAATACTAAGATTCATTAAACTAATAAATAGTATAACCTAATAGCCTACCTACTTACTAGCTACTTCAGAATTATGTTTTGACTACCTTTTTAACGCTGCAAATAAAACCATCATTATTTAAACCTCCCTGTAAGAAGAGGACAGTGAATGCAAATGGGTATTATTTTCAAATGAGCTGAGCTCGAGAATCCATTATAGCATAGGATTCTTTCAGTGTACTGTACCATGGTTCACTGTATGTCTCGCTGCAGCGGAAGCTCGGCTCTCCGCCAGTGTCCAGCTGTCCAGTGTGCCGATAAGGAGCCGTGTATCTTGTGTCTCACTGAGCCATGCTCGTTCACGTTTCTTTCGGTGTGCGATGGCTCACTGTATGTCTCGCTGCAGCGGAAGCTCGGCTCTCCGCGTGTCCAGTGAGCCGATAAGGAGCCGTGTATCTTGTGTCTCACTGAGCCGCGCTCGTTCACGATTCTTTCGATGTGCCATGATTCACAGTCTCGCTGCAGCGGAAGCTCGGCTCCCCGTCAACGTCCAGTGAGTGCGCCACTCAGCACTGTCCGCTGCGAGTAAGCTGAATCGTGTGCCGTGAGCTCGCCGTTCCTGTGAATCGATTCACTCGGACACTTGAATGAATCGATACACTGCTTCGAATCTTGCATTCAGTAGCCAACACTAGTGTGCAATAGATGGAACTACAGCCCACACCGCCTGGGTGGGGGTCACTTGCTGTACTGCAACAACACTTAGGAAGTCGCTTAAATTCCTGTGGAACGGAATTCTCGTACCCTTCTCTCTTCCCGGACCTCAAGCCCCCAATAGTTCATGCATGAGGCATGCTAAAATAATCTGCTTTCCGGTTAGATGATCCACCTAGGGATATTCCCGAATTACGAGACAAGATAGTTTTTTTTTTTTTTTGAGTCGTTGCGGCGACCTGTGTTTATCAATACTCTTCTTTCCCTCTACATGGTCGAGTCTCTAAATCATATTACATTGGTCTAGCTCTACCTCTAGTAATATATTTTCTCCAGTCGTATCAAATTTCATTAAATGCCCACTCTTCCGGATTTACTTCAAGCCAGCCATAGGCATAAGCAGTAACGGCTGGGTGGAGTCAGGCGTTAGATAAGGAAAAATACTATTTCGACTACTACTAAATGTTTCATTCTCCCCTGAAGGGGGAGGCAGGCCTCCTAGCTGGTGACGCCGTCTCTCAGTCCAGAAGATTTGCATTCTCAGGACAGCCGACGGTTGGGACTAGCCCCTCTCCGTCTCCCGAATACAGAGGTGTAGAGTCATGGTAGAGCTGTGACCACCCCTCCTCTGCTCGTTTGGCTGGTCGGAGTGCAGAACTATCGGACCACGGACCAGCCGTGGCTACTTGTGGGCCGAGACCCACTTTGCATCCACCGACGTCCTACTTCGATCGACGAATATGGGCCAGATTTTCTTCACAAAAAAGGCAGAGGGTCTGAATGGGTAAAATGGGCGACTGGTAATCATTTTTTAATTTTTGGATTCTGCTCTTAATTCTGTGTATTTACATCCAAATACTTGTTTATTTCCTATTCAGCCGAGTGCAGTAAAATTTTTCAAATGTTATTGAAGAGAATAATATTAGTCAAAGATTGTAAATGGACTTGAAAATTAAATTGTAAGTTGTTTGGAGATCACACACAGGCCATGAATTCTGTTGATTAAGCACCTGGACAACAACGGATTTATTTATTTTCCTTCCAATGCATTTTTGCGTGAAATATTAGTTATCATGGCGAATCTCAACAGTGGTTGGTTATGGCAGACGACTCAGCAAGAAGCGTGTGATTTATTAAATCAGGTGAATCGAAAGAAAAACATACCCCAGTCTACAGTGTCAAAAATTGTAAAAGTTCGAACCCCTCTGTCGGCAGCCCTGAAGATGGTTTTCCGTTGTTTCCCATTTTAATAATAATAATAATAATAATAATAATAATAATAATAATAATAATAATGCTATTTGCTTTACGTCCCACTAACTACTCTTTTACGGTTTTCGGAGACGCCGAGGTGCCGGATTTTAGTCCCATAGGAGTTCTTTTGCGTGCTAGTAAATCTATCGACACGAGGCTAGCGTATTTGAGCACCTCCAAATACCACCGGACTCAGCCAGGATCGAACCTGCCACGTTGGAGTTCAGAAGGCCAGCGCCTCAACCGTCTCAGCCACTCAGCCCGACGTTTCCCATTTTCACACCAGGCAAATGCTGGGGCTGTACCTTAATTAAGGTCACGGGCGCTTCTTTCCCAGTCTTAGGCCATTCCTATCCCATCGTCGCCATAAGACCTATCTGTATCGGTGCGACGTAAAGGAAAAAAAAGTTGTAAAGAGGTACAATGGCACGGAAACAGTGAAGAATATACACTTGTGATGATGGTGATGGTGGTGCTGCTGCTACTGCTGATGATGACGAATAAGACAGAATTCGAAAGGCCAACATCTACTTTGATTTTAAAATATGATCTTAAAAATATACCTGCCCCCACACATTCACAAAGCAAGGGATTAGGGCATCTGTAATTTAATGAAATCAGTGTCATTCGTTGAAAGTAAATATTTTCGCTCTGTGGGTTTCTGAGTTGATAAGAAGTCCGGTCGAATCAGTGGTCAGGAAGTTGTGCATTGAATCCACATGTAACTGTACGAGAGGAGTTCCTGGTAGGTGTGAACATTTCATGAGGTGTGGTAATCTGTGAGTGAAATCTGTCTTACTGTTGCATGAATTTAAACCCACTGACCTGTTATGCCCTTTAGGTCAAGGCTTCATTCAGTCGCGTGTTGCGACTCTCTTTCCAAGGTGAGCACGCGTTAGTCTGTATGCACTAACTGCACCTTCTCGATATTCCGTTTTCTTGTATAATATGTCAGTAATCAGAGGGTAACTGCAAGAGGTCATTTAGTTAGTGTCCAAGAATAATTATTGATATTGGACGCAGACGAGATTCATAACACTTGCTTAGGTGTACACCAACTTTCCTACTATTAGTTTTTTAAAGGTAAGTAGGGTGTCCCTTTCATCTTGACCACTCTCATTAACTTCATCCCGGAGTTCAAAATGAACAAGTGTTTCATACAAAAGGGGGAAACAGTATTCGTTGGAAGTAAGCCTTATGGCGTTATTAAAATGGGGTAACAATATTCCTGAAGAGAAAGCCTTACAGCGTTATTTATTAATGAGGTATGAGTACTAACATCGAACTGTGTATTTGATAGTCAAAAGTTCAAACAAGTTCAAGCAAAGCAAAGTCATCTCCGTACAGGCCATGAAAGCCATTGGAGAGGTGGAAGGTAAAGGCTTCCATTATCCGTAACCTCGGCACTTCATGGGGTAGAGTGGTTAGCTTTACGCCCGGTCGCCTTTGGCCCCAGGAATTAACCTGGTGCTCAGTTTTGGTGTAGCCTGAGTGAACCTCAGGGCCATGTGCACCTCTGGATGTGGAAATCTTGTATCTTAAATTTGACCACTTCCTGACGGTCGTTCGAACCCACGTCCTTCCGGGCGAACCGAATCAAGTTCAAGACCTGTTCAAAAATATATCACAAAATAAATTCTAATAAACAGATTGTTAAAAACTGATACAGAAATCAGGACTCAGAATTGTTTATGGAGTCCGTTATTTGATACTTTGCGGCACGTTTGCGTTGCATGTTACAATACGGTATGGCGCTGACGCTGTGCATTTGATATAGAGGTAATGTAAACATTGTAGGTACCCGAAGTTGAGTGCCCTGTTCCACGCAGGTTACCCTTAGGCTTCGATCACATTGGAGGCACGCTTGTGCAAGTAATTTGGTGGCGCGCGCGTGCGCAAGCTGGCGTGAACAGCAATGTGCTCACACTAAATGCAAGCAGGTGCAAGTTAATTATTATAAACAGGTCAGTCGAAATGGAGATGTCAGACGTTGAGGACATTGTTTTGGAAAATGTTTTAAAGTTTTTATTTTTGGATGAGCAGGAAATCAGGGAAGAGTGGGTGAACGAGTATTTTTTGGACAGAGAGGAAGATGGAGAGTATGCACGAATATTCAACGATTTGCTTAGACAGCCTAATAAGTTTTTTGAATACTTCAGAATGATACCGGACACTTTCTACTATACACTGGACAAAATCACACCTAGAATAAGGAAGCAATCTCATTTCCGAAAGTGTGTATCACCTGTAGAGAAGCTTCGATGGTCAGAAATCAACTGAGATCACGCACGCTTGCAACTACAAAACAAATATTTTTGTTTCGAAGTGGAGTCGGATTAAGCTTGCGCAAGCGTGCACTTGCTTGTGGCGGGCAGTGTGAGCAGCGATGGACAAGTCACCACTTGTTTCGGTCGCTTTCCTGCAGATTTTGTTTATATGTGCACGCTTGCGCACGCGCGTGCCACCAAATTACTTGCACAAGCGTGCCTCCAATGTGATCGAAGCCTTAGACAAAACGAACGTGAAGGTTATTCAGTCATCCGTGTGCAGTCTGATATAGCACAGTAAACCACAACCTGAGAGTTGTCTTAACGTAAACGTACTCCATGAAAAGAGAAGGTAGAAATGCTGCTCACATATGGATAATGTAAGTTAGCTGATGAATGTCTTCGTATTATACACATGAAAAAAAAGTTTTGCCTAATACATAATAGTATGGAAAATTAACATTTAGCCTTATGTGTTGGCTTCTACAATGGCATTCATGATCTTGTAAAGTGTGTCGTTTTGAAACATCCGCGTGATCGTGCTGTTTCGAGACCAATGGCTTGCCCCGCTTCCTGCTGTCTACAGATGAAGAGTAGGCAGCTCTTGCCACGGCCTGTACGCATTCAGTGCATTTTGCTAGTCATATCAATATGCCTAGATCCATCACTCTGTTCAGCTGGACACTATCGTCGCACTGATCCAACAAGGCCTCACTCAGACAGCTGTGGCAAACCGTCTTGGAGTGAACCAAAGTGACGTGTCGCGAGTATGCAGAAGGTATCAGCGGGCACATTTCCTGTCTAATCGTCCGCGGACATGTCGTCCTCGCTCCACAATAGCCGCTCAAGACAGTTTTGTTGTGATAAGAACTACAAGCCGACCGGTGGTTAACACCACAGAGCTCCGTTCTGACTTGCGACGGGCTTCAGGGGAACAGGTTTCAACCCAGACCATCAGAAAATGTTTGCATGCGAGAGGCCTACACGAAAGGAAGCCCTTACGTCGTGTCCCGCTCCTTGACCGCCACGGAACTACCCGTCGGAGGTGGCCCCAAGCACACCGTGAATGGGGGCGTGCAGAGTGGCGTATTGTGCCCTTCACTGACGAACTTAGGATCGCACAAGGATGTGGAGGCGTCAGGGATCTCGTGTCAGGCTTCAGCATGTCCACGAATGCGCGGAGGGTCGGTCATGTTTTGGGCCGGGATCATGCTGGGACGGCGGACGCCGCTCATGTCTGTTGACGGTGTAATGACTGGAGAGCGTTATATTCGTGAGATGCTGTGACCAATTGTGCGTCCATTCCGTGAAGAAATTCTTGTGGACGACAATGCAAGACCACATCGAGCGGAGGTGGTACAAAACTTCCTCCAGGAGTCCGCCATTGCACGAATGGAATGGCATGCGATATCGCCGGACATGAACTGTATCGAACATGCCTGGCATAAGCTGAAGCGTGCTATTGCTCAGTGTCCACGCCCTCCCATAACCCGCCAAGATATCATGGAGGCCACCGTCGAAGAATGGGATCGCCTGCCTCAAGAGGACCTGGACAACTTGAGCTGTGGTATGCCACGAGGAGTAACAGCCCTGCTGGACGTCCGTGGTGGCCATGTTCCTTATTGACACATCACTGGATGGCAAGATACAAAGTACTGTATATCAGTCCCTGTTTAACAGGCCAAATGTGTTTCTGTACGTAGTTCATAATTTTCTTTTCACTTATGAAAAAAGTCTGTCGGGGTGTATGGCTCAGACGGTTGAGACGCTGGCCTTCTGATTCCAACTTTGCAGGTTCAATCCTGGCTCAGTCCGGAGGTATTTGCAGGTGCTCAAATACGTCAGCCTCGTGTTGGTAGATTTACTGGCACGTGAAGTAACTCCTGCGGAGCTAAATTCCGGCACCTCGGCGTCTCCGAAAACCATCTGAGCCACTCAGCCCGGCACGCGCCAACTTGAAGTCCTAATTGGCATTCCGGAAATGAGTGCACAGCTTATTTTTAAGCGTCGTACATTCTATCCCTATCATGCACACTTACACGGGAATGATTTCTGGGATCGTTTATAGTTCTGTCGGCAGCCCTGAAGATGATTTTCCGTGGTTTCCCATTTTCATACCAGCATCAGATTGGCGCCATCCCGATCTTTCTTTCAGATGTTATTTTTACCGATGAATCTTCGTTCTCAAACTCAGACCAAGTGAATACGAAAAACATGCGTTATTGGGCCGTCGAGAATTCACGATGGCTATGACAAATGGACCATCATCGTCAATGGAGAGTTAACGTCTTGTGTGAGATGATTGGAATAAGGTTATAGGGTCATATTTCGTGAATGGTAACCGAAACGGTAGGGAGAGTATTCCACCTTCGTACAGAGAATGTTTTCTAGTCTTCTGGAAGAGATGCCTCCAAGAAACAGAATGATAATGTGGTACCAGCAGGATGAATGCCTGGCACATAAGTTAATGACAATATGAAAGTGACCGAGGTATGAGTGATGCAAGTAATACCATTCCTTCTGCAGCCAGTCCCTGTTATGAATGGTGTGAAAATATCACTCATAGGGTCAATTGGTGCATGCATTTCAGTGGGCTTGGCAGACTGGTATGTAATAGAAACTTCTGGCTCAGTAAGGACAACAACAGGAAACTATCTCACTCCTCATTTCCCTAGTATGCCTCTTCAGTGACGCCTAGGCTATCTATGACAGCCGTTGGTGGAACTGTGGTGGATTAAACCAGCATACGTGCTCGTCGTGTTCTGGAACGAAAATATTCTGGTGGAAGGACTGGTCGTGGAGGACCAGTTAAGTGGCCTGCTCGCTTCTTAACACTGTAGACTTCTTTCTGTGGGGATACCTGAAAGGCGGTGTTTACCGAGATATTCCAACAACTCCAGAAAACAAGCAGGAATGTATTATGCGTGCTTGTACGCTAGGAGAATCAGTGTTGTCATTCATCCAGCGACTGAACTTGAGCATCGCTACCAATGGTCGCCACTTTGACCATCTAATGTGAACGTTGTGCCCCTCACAGTATCCATATGGATAGTACTACAGATGGGCAGTTGAGATCCCACTATCTTTGTCGTATTTATTCTCATATTATGAAATTTATTCATTTTGACACATTTTTGAATAGGTCCTTACGAGTTTCACTGTAAATATGTAAATACGTAGTACTATTAAAAATGTTAGTACTCATACCTGATTAATAATAGTGCTGTAAGGCTGATCCCCTTACAGTATTATTACCCTCTTTCAGTTATACAACTTTTGTATGGAATCTTTTTTCACATGGAGCTTCGGTACGGAATTATTGTGGGTGGTCAAGATAAACAGATTACTCTGTATACAGATAGTATCTGTTCTCCCCTACATATATTTATTTAGTAATTATCCTGGGATTCAGAATTCATCCTTTATAAGAGCCAGATGAAGATCTTTACTGTGCGTCGACCTACGGAACCTACTTCCATAAGACTACTCGGAACACTAGAAACATGGCTACACATGACAATGCAGTCAAGTACCTAGCATTACACTTTGATCGCAGACTTACGTGGAACACACACACGTCAACGAAACTTATGCTAGACTTAGGAAATGATATCCAATAATCCACAGGAATTCAACTACCGACGAACCACATTCTCCTAATCTATTCCTTAGTTTTACGTCCACTGCTCATGTAAGCCTGCCAGATCTGGGGAGGAGCATCTCCATCCAAACTCTACCTCATGCTGTTCCAGAATAAGGTATTGTGTGTTTCTTTGAACGCTCCATGGTATGTTAGAAACAGTCAGATTCATCGACTGAAACCTCTTCTACCAGCAACTTTTTATTTTGCCAGGGGCTTTACGTCGCACCGACACAGATAGGTCTTATGGCGACGGTGGGATAGGATCTCCCGGATGCAAGCTCACAGCCGCGCGCCTCTAACCGCACGGCCATCTCGCCCGGTCTACCGGCAACTAATTCGGAGGATGAACAAGGATGAATTAAGGGTTAACAATGCCTCTGCCTTAGTTTCAGTGCAACGGCGATCTAAAAAAAGCCGTTATAGTGCTTTGTTTTATATATATAAAGAAAATCAGTGGAAACATGGTAAATTTACATACTCAAAGATTTTATTAGTGTCTTAGCAACTGAAAACATCAGTAATAATAATTTGGCTTAATACTAATCAATAATACGTTATAAATTGCACTCGAAGTGATATCTACTCTATGAGGGATTCGCTGGGACTGATCTCCCTCAAGCAATATCCAAATGTAGTTGTATTCGTTTGTATTATGTTTTTCAAAATGTAGCAATATATTTTGCTGAGCGTTTAAATACATCTTATAAAAAAACGGACATTATCTACGTGCTAATGTCTGGCTCTTTTACGGATTGGTTAGAAGCCATGCTTTCAATATGATATGTCGTAGAATGTGATTTGCTTTGTATAATAATAATAATAATAATAATAATAATAAGAATAATAATAATAATAATAATAATAATAATAATAATAATTGTAATTATAAAACAGAGATAACATAACATTTATTTCAGTGTTTCATTTTCACGCGCAACAGAGGATGCGATTTTCTTCTTTTTCTTCTTTTTATTATTATTATTATTATTATTATTATTATTATTATTTCAGTATAGTATACCGTAATAAATAATTATTTAGTATACCGGTATGCTTAATTATGTGAAATACTGGCTTCTGTTCTTTATCTCGTTATCCTATGATTGCATTTATTGAATAATCGCATTTGGAAGGAAGTAAAGTTTCACATTCGGACATGTGGTCGCTAACATATAGTAATTTCCACGTAAGGAAACACCCCAGAAAGTAAATATCGCCACCCGATGCTCTTCTTTTCTCTTTTTTGTAATGGCTGATCACTGCTGCCAACCTGCCTGGTTACATACTAAAATCACCAGACATAACCATAACAAACTAACCTCAATGTAGGAAACACCGATAATCAATGTTTCCCTACCCTAGTAAATGATAAAAGATAAGATCAAATAAATGAAGATAATTAAATATCTCGTCGATTTCCACGCTCAATGAGGAATTAAGGAAATAAACACACTTTCTCACTCAAATTATCCGTCTTTATTTTGATATACACTAGGCGTACTATAACCATATTCTTGACAAGAGGGGCGTGTTAAACGATGCAGTTTATTTAATAAGTCTTTGCAGTGTGATTTTAGAAAGTTCCAGACATCCAATGACTTCCCTTTCTTTTGCGCGAACATTTCCTTCTCTCTTCAACACCGGTAACCAGTAAGGAGAGAAATTATTGGGCATATTTTCAGCCTGCAGGCTGGTTATATCTTCAAGCTTATCAGGAAACATATAGGAATACTAATGTGCCAAGCTCCGTGAACGGAAATTAGGTCAGGTTTCAAGTTCACTGCGGATTTGAAAATAATAATGTTATAAGTTCTACTGCCAAAATTTCGTCCCGCAAGAGTTATTTCGTGTACCGGTAGATGTAGACATGAGACTGACGTACTTGAGCACTTGAATCATTTCACGCAAACAATGTTAATGCATTATCCGAACATGCCACAATTCTACTTACTTGGTATTAGCCAAATAGATTTACAATCCCACAGAAAAAGAAAATATGCTTTAAATATTCTCGCAAATGTATCACTAGTGACTTTAACGGCGATGCGGTGGCAACACGCAATTCATGCTAGAACAGTGATTGAACGTTGCCAACGTGCCAGATTCACGGTTAATGTAAGACGTCGTATCGGCAAGTAGGGTCCCTAAACTGTATGGTTACCGACACTGAAAAAGACCTGCAAAATACCCAACAGCAAGAAAAGTAACTATAAATCGATACCTTAATATTACAGGGGAGAAAGGGTAAGGTTGCACCCTTAGGGTACGTCCTTACACGGAGAGGACTATACATCGTACCGGTAACTACCGCACTGATGTGCTTTGTCTCTACCCACTGAACGTATTATTGTTGTGTCATCTGTCTTGTACTTTCACGCTTTCACGCTTGCACTGTATGAATTCTGGTGGCATTTGAGCTAGTCATAACTGCACTACAGAATCGCAGACATTAGGCCAAAAACCTGTTGGAGTTGTTCATCTCGCCATGCACCTCGCACCTCACACCTCGCCTCATGCACAGCATACTGAAGCATTTCTCTTCGCCACACTTCCCGCCGCTTAATACATTGAGTAATAATATTTAGTCAGACAGCTAAATAGGGAATTGGACCATATACAAAACAGAGTTTTGGTAGAACTTTGTGGAGCTCAGCAATTTACAAATTAATGGAAAACCTCGCACTAAATACTCCTGCTGAAGAATTGCTCCCGTGTTCGAATATGAGAATTTGTTGAAACCATATTCTCCCAAACACCTAGATGAAGAGAAGGAAGTGACGGTATTTAATAAGAAACTGTCGGTGGCGCGAAGAAAGGTAGAATACAACTTTGGAATATTTCACAAAGCAACAGAAACGACCTGGAACTGCAAAAGTTATATTTTATGTCTCCATAATACAGTAATTGACAGAGAATAAACACATGATATTGCACAGATCCCATCCTCCAGAGTGATGTCCGAGTTCGAATGTTTCAGTTCATTAATTTTTTTTTTCCTGTTTAGTAAAAGCGATAATAATCTGGTGCCATTTTCATGAAGTTCTAATGCACAGTACTTTCGCAGACAGTTAAATGTTTCTGTGTTTGGCATTATCACTGAGACCAAATACTTAATAATCAATTATTCTATTATTTTGGAAAAGCTTGATGTATCTATTGTAGAAATTACAGGGTGTAAGGTTATACCGTTACAGCTGATAATTAAATTTCATTAAATTTCATTTTTTCCTTAATTGCGTGCATGAGTGAACAGAACGAAATAAATGCTAGCCAACATTGAGAACTATTCATCATTGTTACCTGTGGCACTAGAGTTGGCTACAATCTCTTTTCAACATTTACCTTGAACGCATCTGTTATGGTACGAATTGTGACTTTCGCGGAAAGTATCGCGTATTAATCGCCTCTGACCCACGGGTACAGTGTTACGACACTGCATGACCATTACTATGACAGCAATGCGTCATCGCATAGGGGGGACGATGACGTGACTTTGTGGCAACCAATCACAACGCGAGTTCCAGGCACCTGCATCCTGAAATATCAAACCGATTTGATTCCTGGTGAACGGCGAGGTGCGCGGCGAGATGAACAACTCACAACATGTTCTTGGCCTTAAGCAGCGTTAACACGCAGACACCGGGTACTCCATATGAGAACCTGGACCGCGATGCCCCAAGCCCCTTATAAGCAATTTGGCAGCGTGGGGTAGCGACCATGGGCCCTCTAGCCGAGTATGCTGCTGCTTCTACTAGCTTGTGCCGGACTCCTCCTTTTCGTTATCCCTTGCTCAACTCTTGTTCTCTTCCGACTTTGACGGTATTAGATATGTGTGTCCTAGGGAGTCTTTCATTTTTACGCCCCTCTTGTACATTCCCTTTATTTTTTCAGTGGAACGGACCATTCCTATTTTTTACTTAAAAGAAAAAACGGTTGCCTTGTTGTACTTTCCCCTTAAAAGAGTTACCACTACTACCACCACCACCTAACTCTGGGAAAATGCTAGGAGAATAGCATTATTCAAGTTTAGGATTGTCTTTCACCAGCCTAGATTCAAATAATTTCACTTACAGAAAATCAAAGATGTGCTTGGTTCACCCGGAAGGACACTGGTTCGATTTTCCGGTAGGAAGTCGAAAAATTTAGGAACGGCACAACCGGATAGGCACATGGCTCTGAGGTTCACCTAGCCTACACCGAAAATGAGTACCAGGTTAATTCCTCATAGAGCTAACCACTCTATCCCACTTAGTGCCAAGTTTACGGATAGTAGAAGCTTTTACCTCCACTCCTTCAAGGGCCTTCATGACATGTACGGAGATGGCTGACCACAGAAAAATAAACAAGCTTCCGGTTTTATGCGACTACTGCTGTCTAGATCATAGCCACAGGACCTCCAGTTCAATATGGGATTTGAACCACAGGAAAGTTTATATTTCAAAATTTTGAACAGTGGATACCTTAGTGAGAAGCCAATGATGTTGAAGTCACGTCTTAATTTCATTTACACTTAACTTCCACAGAGCCAGCAATAACTGAGGCCTAGAGGTTGTTACTAAGCTCTGAAGTTTATAACGCTGATGACCAAAGACTTATTATTATTATTATTATTATTATTATTATTATTATTATTATTATTTCGTTTCACCCTCTTTGGGATACATTGAATCAATCATTTCTCTGTATGTTGTTCTTTTGTTAGTGCCCAGTATTTCTTCATTCTTTCTGATCTTCGTTTCCTGTCGTCTTCCGAGATAATAGGTTTGGCTTTCAACGTAGATTTGTCTTGAACCTTATATTTTCGTCTTTAGTTATTACTTGAGCTGTTCGATCGAATAGTGAATTTTCTGTAATTTTTAATTCTACTAGGTCTTTTTCAGTTCCTGTAAAGCAGTTACGTTTTGTTTTGCGGTTGAGGAAGAAGTCCGAGATTTGTTTGGTTGATCTACTGTATTAGAGTTCATTCTGAGAAGATGACCGTAAATGTTTATCCTTCTCTTCCGCATCGTATCTGAGAGAGTTTTTCAGTTTTCTTGTAAAGCGTTTCATTCTTGATGTATATTATTTTATTATCCTGAAATTTTGGTCCTATGATCTTTCTTAAAATGTTCCTTTCTTACATGTTTAGTGTTTCTGCTGCGTGTAGTGCTTCTGGTTTAATCAATGTTTCATAACGTTTAATTTTGGAACCCATGAAAGAGATTTTTTGTTTTATGTATCTTTTGTTAGTTGGAAGGCCACCTGAAGTTAATTTTTCCTGTATTATTATTATTATTATTATTATTATTATTATTATTATTATTATTATTATTATTGTTACGGAGTTTTTCCGTGGTAGGTAGAGGTGAAAGAAGGTGCGGGTGTGAATAGGTCTCCAGCTACGAAAGCAAAATTAATTTAAAATTTAACAAGGTTATATTTTCTTTTCAAAAACAAAGAAATAACAAGCATGGCAGGTACAAAGTAGCAAATCAAAAAGGGTAGTTACAATATTTACAGGAATTGGGCTTCGCGCCCTGATTTTACACTGCTTGGGCAATCAGCTCAGTTTTACCCCAAACACGAGTTTTAACAGAGGGGCAGAAAACCCCATTCATACCTAGGAGCCCTTGCTCCAAATTACACAGAAAAGCCTCCACGAGGCATACAACACTCAATTTTCAAAAGAGCCACTCGCTCTCAAAATTTAAGCCTCTCCCAGGCCACACCAAACTCCACCTTCAAGTTGTCCTCACTGGACATAGACACAGGGGTAAAATACCCAACCTACTGAGGTCTATTAAATAAAAATGGGCAATTACATGACCTCTAAAATAACAATTTGAGAGGAGGCGATCTTGCACTCCTAATACACTTGTTTTTAAAACCCTAATCTGGCTCTAGGCCACTAATGCAAGGGCTAATCCCATACTACCGAGGTGACTTTAGAAAAGAGCAATTTGTTTTACCTTAACGAAGAATAGGTTGAGAAAATAAGTTCACCTCAAGACAATGTGAGTGGGAGCTCGAGAGGGTTAAGCACTCTCTATCCCAATATGCAGCTTAAAAGAGAATAGAAGAAAAGATCGTTACATTTTAGGAAAAGGTTACATGGAGGAACGCTTCGCACCCGCCCCGAGAGTTAAACTGCTGAGCTAGCAAAGAAAGAATTTATTAATCGGCCATTACCTTATTGATGACCGCTGCCGAGGAAAGAGGCGCTTCCCGCCTCCTGCTATGTACTTTATACACTGAAAGATGGAACAGAAGTGGCCCGGAGACCCTAAAATCAGCAGTTTAAATACTCTCGCGGAAGTTTCTAGGCGTTAGGGGAATGGAAACACCCTCCCACAATTACTTTATTGGCTAGGGTACAGAAACATATCCGAGTTGGGGGAAGATACATTGGATTGGTCGGAAATTACTAAAAGAATTTCGGGATTGGATAAATCTAAAACAAGGGGGAAAAGAGGGGTATACAGCCAACTTAAACAATAACAGAAAGAAATTTAGCAAGAAACAAACATTTGAAATAAAAATTTCTCCAACAAAATAGTTCTTTGACTCCGCACTAGGGTGCACTATTGTTGATCTTCAGTAGTGTCCTCTAGAAGAGAAAGTTCACACTTCTTACTTCAAGCGAAACAAAAACCCATCAAAAATGACACAGTTCAAAAACTCAAAATTTTCCACGTGGTGACATCTTCTGAGAAGGTAAAGAATTAATAGCGTAGATAAAGTTCAGACTTCCTCCAGCAGAGGAGTTTCAACTGGCGCACATTTTAAATTAGCGGAGTGGAGGTGTACCGCCCGGTACAATTATCATTCGTATAATGGGTGTTAGCGACCACCTGTTGTATTTCTGCCCGTAAACTTGCTGTGTGTAGAAGATTCTCGACAGTAAGTAGCCCTATCCATTACTGGATAGTGTATATTGTGTGATATCTGAAGCTATCTCTTTTCACTTTCGAGTCAGTTAATTTATAACTGTAAGGTAGTTTAGTAGAGCCTCCGTGGCCCAGGCGGCAGCGCGCCAGCCTCTCACCGCTGGGTTCCATGGTTCAAATCCCGGTTACTCCATGTGAGATTTGTGCTGGACAAAGCGGAGGCGGGACAGGTTTTTCTCCGGGTACTCCGGTTTTTCCTGTCATCTTTCATTCCAGCAACACTCTCCAATATCATTTCATTTCATTAACCATTCATTAATCATTGCCCCAGAGGAGTGCGACTGGCTTCGGCAGCCGGCACAATTCCCATCCTCGCCGCTAGAAGGGGGCTTCATTCATTTCATTCCTGAACCGGTCAAATGACTGGAAACAGGCTGTGGATTTTCAAGGTACTTTAGTCTGCCGAAACTGATTTGAAAACTATCTGAAAAAGAAAACATGGTAACAGTCTTATACCTGAATTAATTTAATTTTGTTTATTTTCGGGTATAATTTCTGTTACATTTCTTTTTCAGGTAGTTTGTAAATGTATTTATTCAAAATTAGTTTTGGAAGACTGAGAAACCTAACATTTATAAATAATATCGTATTTCAGGACATCCCTCCTCACCTTTTTCCTGTCCTGGGTATGCAGTCTTTTCTGAACTATAACTACTAGTTCTCAATTTCCATTCATACATTTCACGACATCTTCCTTAGTTACTCTTGCTCTCCACGGTATTTTAAGTATCCTGTGACAGGTTCCCATTTCGAAGGCTATTTCTATTGATTCGCTGTAGCCATTTTTAGCGTCCATCCCTCAACACCATGCAGAAATATAGACTAAATGTAACATTTTACAAATCTTACTCTAAGAGTGACATCCAGTTCTGTGAATACTTCCTTGAATTTCATGAAAGCATTACGAGCATTCTCTATGCGGTATTTTATCTTCATACCTGATGTCCCGTAAAAAAAAAAAAAATAAAAAAAAAAAAAAAAAATGGAATCGACTTCAACAAGATTCGACGAACAAAAATCGTTTTGTTTGCAGCTCGAATGTTCCTGACTTTTGTTTACTGGCAGTTTGTGTGAGCGGTCTTTGACTGGTTACCGTAGTATACTGTAATTTTTGGAACACGCAGCGTAACTTGCCGTAAACATGCACGTAATTACCTTGGGAATGAAGTCTCTAAAACTCAACTGTGAGCCATGCTGTAATTTTTGAGCCTCTGACGGTCGATAGGCTGGAGCTAGTTACCGGATAACACTGTGTATCAATTTAGCGGCCTAGCGACTCTCGCAGTTTGAAATTGTAATTCCTGCGTTTATTAACTGCGAGATATTTTTAGGGCCAGAAGCGTTCAAATAAAAATCAAGCTAGTCTTCAATTTTCCGCTCCAGTCGAGTAGATGTCGGGCGCTGATCATTTATTTTATTTTTTCACTTTTTTCTTAGGACGCAAATGATATCAGCTTCTGCGACTTATGTATAACTTTCTAAGATATGCCTTTTGAATAAGGGATGAAGGTTGTCTGTTTCACGAGTTTGCAGATGCTTTAATCAGTTCAGAATTGTACAGTATTTTAGTATTGTTCTGACCTTACAGGGAACGTTACAATAATATTCTGTATTCAGGTGTGGGACTATGTAAGGCGATACCGTAATTTCATTTGCTGCTTTAAATTAGTTCCAGCTAGAGCGACTTACTGGCTAAGGATTAAATTACCGGGCGAGTTGGCCGTGCGCGTAGAGGCGCGCGGCTGTGAGCTTGCATCCGGGAGATAGGGGGTTCGAATCCCACTGTCGGCAGCCCTGAAGATGGTTTTCCGTGGTTTCCCATTTTCACACCAGGCAAATGCTGGGGCTGTACCTTAATTAAGGCCACGGCCGCTTCCTTCCAACTCCTAGGCCATTCCTATCCCATCGTCGCCATAAGACCTATCTGTGTCGGTGCGACGTAAAGCCCCTAACAAAAAAAAAAAAGATTAAATTGGGTCACATAATTTGCCTTTCATTTACTCGTGCATTTCGTGAGGTAGGAATAAAATTAAAAATTGATTTCATACTACATTCCGTCTTGTCTACTCTTATAAGAAAAGGATAAAGTTTGTTTTTATGTGTTTACCACTCAACGTATTTTAGATCTTCTTTCACGATTAAAAAGCTTATTTCCAGATGTATCTGCCAGTTACAACGTTAGGGGGAAATTGCCATCATAGCCTTAAAGGGTTCATTAATAATTCTAAGAAATCATTGTTACAATTGGGTTACCGTCTAAATTTCTCAAGTATATCTATTTCTCTTCTACAGTAAAAATGAATATAAAGGTATACTTTGTCGCAAGGCAGCCACTGCATATGAGGAAGTATTTCATAAACTAAAAAAATAGGCTATATATAAAGTATGCAGCTTATCTGGTAATCGGGCAACTTAAAAAGTGGAGGAATTATTCTTTCTGGACACTTAAAAATTAAATTTGCTGCTTGAACTGTTAGTCCAATTAAAATAGAGTAAGTTTTAATTCCATAATATGTATTTTCTTTTTACAGCAATTTTCCTGAAAAAATATTCTTTTCTGCAGTGGCAGTTGCTCGCCGCCAGACTGGGAGGGTTGCAAATCTAGTTGTCAGAGAAGTGTGTTGCGTAATGGTATATATTTTTAGGAGAGTGGTGGTGGTGGTGATTATTGTTTTATAAGGAAGTACAACTAGGCAACCATCCTCTATATAACACTAATCAGAGAAAAAGAAAGAAGTCCGACACTTAGAAAAATGAAGATATCGGCCAAAAAACGACGAGGGCCGCGAAGGGCGTGAAAATGAAAGACACTCTAGCCCTCGAATGCTCTAATAGCGCCGGGATCGGAAAAGAACAAGAGTTGACCAAGGGAGGTCGGATTGCACAGATGAAAGTGAGGAGCATGGCACAAGTAAGTTGAAGCAATTACAGGACTCAGCTAAGGACCCTGTGGTCGCCAAACCACGTTCCCAGGTTGAGAGCCCGTGTGGCCCCTTTTTAGTCGCCTCTTACGACAGGCAGGGGATACTGTGGGTATTATTCTACCGCCCCCACCGATAGGGGGATATTGATGAGAGAAAGCTTAGGTACGTTCTCACTAGTGCAGCATCGTAAATACCTGCGTGCAGGCCACGCGGCGCTGCTTTTGTCATTTCGGCGCAACCTTTATCCGATAGAAATCAAAATGCCAAAAATGCCAATACAGTATATATTTTATTCATAATTCGTACAGATTGCCATATGGTGCGTTTTTACATTTCATGGGAACATTTCGAATTTTAAGGCCTGGAGGACTCGCCCCTTGGCGTATTGGGATGAACATCGTTATTGGTATCCGTTACTCATGCAAATTCAGCAATCGTTATTTTGCACTATGTGATAGAAACTTCGTTAAGGTGAAAGGCGGAGCAATTTAATGTCACCCCATCTTAGGCTTTCGGCGACGATTTGTTCGGTTAGAAGGGTAAGAAGCGGCCGTGGCCTTAATTAAGGTACAGCCTAACTCCGAAAATCCTAAAAATAGTTAGTAGGACGTTATGCCAATAACATTATAACATTTACCTGATGTGAAAATGCGAAACGAAGGAAAACCATCTTCAGGGCTGCCAACAGTGACGTTCAAACCCACCATCTCCTGAATGCAAACTTATGGCTACAAAAACCGTACCATGCAGCCAGCTCGCTCTGCTTATACCTTTAAAATGGGGCTTTGGGTATAATCGTCCAAGCCTATGCCGAAGTAAATGTAAGTCTGTGACCCTTAAAAGAGAATACGCTGTAGTCTCTTAGGAATACAAATACAGTTTTCTGGCTACTAAAATGAACGCTCTAATTATTGGTGTAGAGGCCCAGGAGAGGGAGGAAACGGGACAGAGAGATTGATCGAAAGTGAGTTTTTATTGGACTGTTTACTGTCGTTCACATCAGATTTCTAATTGTCACTTCAATGGCCGTGTATCCGCGGGTGTTACTGGTGTGATATAGAATCCTTTCGCCATCCATTATTCTGTTAATTTTTTACATTTGTATACATTGACCGACTGCCTCATTTCGTTTCTTGAAAACAGTATTGCCATACTTCATTCTTCTTTACCATAAATCATAAGAAAACAACTATTGTTTTAATGTCAGGTCTTTTCTGTATACAACTTAAAGTGGTTTATACAAGAGTATCTGGTATTAAACTTAATTTCTCTTTAAGTATTGTTCACGGGTCTAACGTTTAGATTGTCCCAACGCTTTGCGTGAGGCAACAACAACCACCTACTGTTGTCAAAAGAGAAATGGGGTGACGAAGTGAGGTTGCACGAGAAGAATTAGAGACATGGCTGTGATATAAAAAGGTTGTTCAGTTGAAGTATGGACAGAGCAGGCAACACCACAAATAACTGACGGGACAGCCACGCGGTGGCAGCACTGCATGATGTGATGTTTGTAGTAACAGCTAGGGACATGGTCAGCCTGAGACACACGTCCACTAATAGTAAGGAGAAGAAAAAGATGAAGTGATGTTCGTGTTTAGTGGTAAAATCCAAACATACAACGTGGAACGTTTCAGTTCATGTGCAAAGAAGGTGTTTTGATTGGGAAAACTGTTATGAGCCGCCTTTTTTTAAAAAAAAATATTAAAAACTGTTTGTTCGGGGCGTCGACCTAGAAAGATCTTTTGCCCCTACTTTCACCGTATGTTAGGAACTTGCGTGTATTTGGAAATTGTGGAAGTGTAAAGTGTTGAATGTGAGGAAAGGAACATTAAGGGCGACACAAACACCCAGTCCCAGGTCAATTAAAAACCCCTAACCCGGCCGGGAATCGAACCCGGGGACGCCGGGTGACAGGCGAACGCCTTGCCCCGTACACCGCGGTGCCGGACATGAGCCGCCTTACATTCAGTGGTAACACACGCTTACACGCTGTCAACACAAGTATTGACACAGCGTTGGAGTTGATGATCACCCGCCTTACAGCAGGGCACATTTTAGTGTAAATTTGGCACTTAGATGTCCACTGGCATTTTCTTCATATATACGCAGTTAATCAACTTTGAAAAGATGTACTGACTAGATAAGGTATATCTATATTATTTTTACACATTTTCCAGGTAGGGCCTATCTCGCTTCTGAAAAATTCACAGATCTCCGTGACTTTCAGATACAGAATTTCCCCGAAAGCTATTCAGTCTATAATAGTCACCACATGTGAGGCTATTTGGGAAATGTGGAAGAAAATATCCGAAGAATTATATAACTTGTGGCGTTTTCCGGGCTGAGTAGGAGCTATAGACGGAAAGCACGATATTATTCAAGCGCGCCCAATCAGCGGGTCTCTGTTTTATAAATACAGTATATACATACTTTTTCTTTAGTCCTGCTGGCGTTAGTAGACGCCAAGTATAGATTCATTGCTGTTGATGTCGGAGGACTATTCTCAAGATCAGTTTTAGAAAGTCTCCGAAAAACAAAACGCTAAGTTCCTAAACCGTTGCCGAATCATAATGAACCTTTGCCTTATGTAATGGTTGGTGATGAAGCTTTCCCACTGAAAACGTATTTGATGTGTCCGTATCCCGTATCTACAGCTTGCAGTGATGAAGGCAGGCGAATTATAATATTACCGCCTGTCGAGAGCACGTCTAGTACCGACCGAGTGGGGAGTGCCTTTGGCATCGCTGTCCAGAGACATATGGACGACTCCATATGCACGCAGCAAATACTGAAAAAGGTTGTGTTAGCAGTCTGTGTTTTACACACTTATTTACACAGTGACGTGCCACTAGTAAACGATTACGAAGACAATATAATAATTTCTGAGCAATCATAGTTTACTGCGCTACCGCATCTTGGGGTCAATTTCATGAATGACAAATACGGTCCCTACATACGGCATATTGTGATGAAAGGAAGCTATGACTAATAAGTGATAACACAAAATATATACGTGTTCCGTTGGCTTCATTGTGTTTTACTCATTGTACTTTCAGCACTATACATGATATATCCTCTGTTACAAAAGATTACCAGTTAACAAATGGTTAATGTTATGTTAATGCATTTCTTGACCAGGCATTCTGGATAGAGTATTTGTGCCAGGATCATACACGTTGAGAGAGGGGAGAATGCCAGATGTGGGAACGTGATGAATCATGTTTGCAGTATTCATTTTAGCTAAATTACATCCCAGTATATCCTTGTTTTCATTTGTTCCTTTCGAAGAATGCCTAATTCCTTGTTAACAATTTTGAAAATTACCCGCTTAATTTCTGCTTGTTGGAGTACATTAAATGTCAGAATTGTTTCGGATATGTCGTCGAAGAACGTCATTAGCTTTCTTTTGTATGAGTCCAACACCTGCTGAGTTGTGGTCCTGGATGAAATAATCTGATTTAACATTGTCGCTAAATCGGGTATCCTTGCAGATGATATCTGTGATGCTGCTCGTTTTCGCTTTAATGCTACAGTTGATTTCGCTGGAGATTGAGTTGATCGTTGTGTTGAATTAACTGCTTCATCAGACTCGTATGTGCCTTCATTTTCCTCTTGTTCTTCGTCCAAATAAAAATAATAACATAAGAAATATTTAAACTTACCTTCGTTCTTGTAGAAAATGTTTGTGAAACTTCGTTTGTATTTCATATCTGCTTCTTTTAATTTTTTGACAGTCTGGCCACTCGCAGTTTATCTCCTGTTCAAGGCTGTCCTGTAGTAAGATTGCAGAAAAGTCCATTTATGTTTGCATTCGTCAGCTGAAAATATCATAGAATTACAAATTAATCACTTCATCTTGGCCTAAGCAATATCTCCCTGCACAATAATAACTTTCTAGAAGAAACCTACCAGTGATAATGAGCTGCACTGCATTATCCTTCCATATTTTTTCTTTTAAGTGCTTGTTTTGTAGTCTCTATGCAGTAAATTATAAATTATGTTGCTGAACTAAAATTATCACTTCTTCATCCATCTTTAAGCAAGACAACCACGCCACCGATACTAGTGGAAACTAACACATAATGTAAAAACTAGTGCAACCGAGTGCGTCCGATCATCACCGAAATACGACGAAGTTTGGCTTGTGGTAAATAGGGCAACCATTTCTCATTTTAATATGTGGTACCTGTGCTAAGATCGCACGATGATTGCGTCGGCCGTAATCACTCTGCTTGGCGGTCCGTGATAGCACAGTACCTACACAGCAGGGGCACAGTCCTACAAGTGAAAATACCCAAATGCTGCCCAATGCATTTGGAATGGTTTATACTGTTTGGCGGTTCCGAATGACCCGACACAGGCGAAGCATAGCCGAAGCACAGACCTACATTTGAAAACAGTAGATCATGAGGCAAGATAGGAAAGATGAGCAAGAGGAGTCTGCTGCAAGTAAGTAGAAGAAATACCAGTCTCATGCGACTGCCACAGACGTCTCGCTAGTCACTGTGCTTCAGTGGGTTTTGAATTAATCATTCTCCCGAATCCATTTGCAGTTCCCAATTAAAGATTCATCAGACGTATCAAATTATCTTACGCATTCATGTAACGATCATTTTGTCGAGCAGTACGGTGGTTTCCATTTGTTTGATCGGTAACTTGTGTGCTTGGACAATATTGCGTGAATTGCTTTGCCTGGTGTATAAAGAACCAGTTCCAATTTCCATTTCAGTCGCTATATTATTACGAGCTTCATCACTGTAAACTAGCAATAATATAACAGACGACGAGAAATCATAATTAAGATCTCCCTCAACGGGAAACATTCAAAATACGCAATGTTGCTTTCAAGGAAATGGATACCCTTCTGCTCCAAGTAACTTCTTGTGGAAGATATTGACTGCTGGAGAAGAATTAATGTTGTAAAACAAATAACAATCGCATGGATGCGACGAATATGAAGGAACAAACTCCATATAAAAAATAAGAAGATTCTACAGTTCGTGTATTAGTGCTAACTAACTGTAGTACCAATATTGATTGATACCCGGTTCTGATCGGATACTTTTTTAAATGTTTACTTCTTGGATTTGTATTACCTGTTTGAAGTGAATTTTTAGAGAGTTCTTTATTGTGACGTTGATTGATAGATTACGAACTCTGTTGTAGGTTTCGAAATGTTATGTGTAGGTCTATCATTTTCTTTTAAATTTGAGATTAGTTTCGCGATAAACTATTTCCTTGTGGCACCCTAGATTGTATTTTTTCCAGATAGTAAGTCATATATGTACCACGTTCGGTTGAAAACTATGTTGGAACATCCCATCATTCCAACTTGGACTGAACTATGACTTAAACGGCATCCAGACTGTTACAGTTCATCCCTGCGACCACGAATATGAATTCGACACTAATATCAGTCGTTTTCGGTAATTTTTTACGTACCAACCTCTCCCCTAGAGGTGCCTTGCATCCACCGTTGTTTTTCTAGATAGCAAGTCATATGTGAGCTATGCTGGAACACACACACATTCATCCGTAATCTCGGTAATTTTGGACAATTTCTATTTCACCCCTCTCAACCTCGTGTGGATGGGGCTGAACTTGGACTTAAACGACATTTGGAGTATCACTATTCATCTCAGTGACCCCGAAGACTATAGATTCTCCATTAATATTTATCGTTTTCTATTATTTTTATATTTCACCCTCTTTCCATCCCACCCCCTTCCAGACGGGTGCTGTGGGTGTCTTACCCCCACAGTATTTTTTTTCTAGATAGTAAGTAATATGTGTACCAAGTGTAGTTGACAGCTATGCACGAAAATACACATATACATCCTCCATAATCTCGGCCAGTTTGGACTTTTTACGCCCCTTCTCAACCCCTATCCCAATGGGGCTAGACTTGGACACGCGGAGTGTCATTGTTCATCTCAGCGACCCCGAAAACTATGGATTCGATACTATTTTCGATTATATTTATATGCCATCACCTCCCCAACTTCACCCCTAGGGGTCGCCTACCCCCACAGTGCCTTTTTACAGATAATATGTGTAACAGAATCTCTTCTTGGCCTAGCCTACATTCATAGAATGCCTACTTAGAACACCAGGGCTGCATTCTACTGTAGAATCCTCGATCTGACGTTGCCATGTTTACGGCCGGTCATTTCTTCATCTGATTCCTAGAGCGGGGGTAGTGTGGTGCCAATATCTCCATAACAGTTTGTTTTAGGGCCTTAAAACACCGTTTTCGCTTCCGTAGGGACATGTCGAGTTTTATTCTTCGCGTCGTTAAGCATGAAATGAGCTTTGTCTCGTCCTTGTACGGCAAATTCGATATTTCGCCTATGTTGATATGCCATGGGGCCTAAATATGGGGAATGGAGAGAGCTATTAAAATTTCTTCGGAGTTACCGGCAGGGTCCTCAAAGCTAAATATAGAACATTTGGTTCAGATTGGTGGAACGGTATGGATTTGTAAAAGGAACAGACAGGCAGATAGACAAACAGGCATTCTGCTTTATATATAGATAGATATGTAGATAGATTTGGTCTGAAAGTGTTTTCTTATAACTTGTACTTCGTCACATTACCAACTAAACAAAAATACAGTTCTTCAGTATGACGTTTATTTCATTTTCAATATCTCTCTGCCAGCATATCAACTTTATGGCATTACCAAATCTTCAGATTTGGAGACAAAACATACTGAATGGCGTTGCTAATATTTTCAAGAATATCCAACCGTCTTCCTGAGAAAGATTATGGTATGGAACAGAACCATGTTTAGAAAGTGAAATGTTTGAACTGTTTGCTGAATTAACTAGCAATTCCATTCCATCCAATTAAGATAATATGCATTAGATTAACCTTGCTCCATCTGTAGGAATATTGTCTTGCCGTGAGGCGCTGCCTTTCAATTAACGCCGGGCAAGCTTCATAAAACCGATTTAGTTCCTCACAGTAAAACTCGATGTAAACTACACAACCATTTAAAATCAATTCGAAGCTCAACACCATCTTCGAAATTCCAATAAACTCCCAAATTACCATGATGAACTGATTACTCATGAGGTGTTCAGCGCTTTTGTTATAAGGGTTGGGAAACGTTACTTCAATTGTCATCTCCAGTCATAGTATGTTACCGAAACATATTACCTACATGTTGAGAAGTTGTTTGAAGATACGAACTCGTTTGCTGGGACTAAGCTATAGTCTGTTCATATGGATGTACTCATCGACTTTCGGACATGTCGAGTTGGAGTAGCCAACCAACTGTCGCTTTTGAAATACCAAGGCTTGTCGATGATTGACTGGTACTGGCAAGGGGCAGCTCTTCAAGCATAGTTTGCAACGCCTTATTTTCTCGAAGTGAAGTCTTCTCCAGCGAAATTTGTGTGTTCAATGCTTATATTTCTATCACTCAGTCGTCGGAACCAATTTGCTGTAATGCTACCATCTACCTCACCTACATGCAAATTGCAGACTCCCAGTTACGAAACACAGCGCGCGGCAAGCTTTGATGGTGATTTGGGTAAGGACAAAAGTACCA
The DNA here is from genome assembly GCF_040414725.1 of Anabrus simplex. Taxonomy (NCBI): domain Eukaryota; kingdom Metazoa; phylum Arthropoda; class Insecta; order Orthoptera; family Tettigoniidae; genus Anabrus; species Anabrus simplex. The sequence continues at coordinate 116,698,870 of NC_090267.1, read as the reverse complement.
AGTAGTGGTTGAGGGTAGGGCAGGGCCTCACTAATAAATGGTAATTTATTTCTACTTGAGGGAGTTGAACAGGCAAGACATTTATTATATATCTATACCTTCCTTTCCTTACCTTTCCTTACCTTACCTTTAAACTGCCTCAGACCCTTGCTTTAAACCAGTCTAAAACTCCTTTCTTTCTTTCTTTCTTTCTTTCTTTCTTTCTTTCTTTTTCTTAGTTGTTTATTTTCTCATGTAACAATCTCACACCTATACGTAATAAGCTAATCAGTACATCGCAGAAGACATTTTGTGGTAAGTCACATTCAGAGAATTTCTTCAACATCTGGTAACTAGCCGCGAGTACTGGCCTTGTTTGCTATCCGCTAGCCACAGGCTTTAAGAACAAAGCGAGCGCTAGAAATTTGTCATCTGTGAGATTGAATTCAGTTACTTGATAAGACATGTCAAACAAAGCTAAATAGAAAGACTGCCACTACAACTTACGTCACTGCAGCAGACGATAGCACTGTTAAAACGTGGACCAGGCAGAGGCTTGGCTAACATGGTATCTGTCATCTTCTTTACATGTGCCTGGGAAGAGGGGATGCAACGAACTATGTATCCCTTTCCAGTTTTGTTTGAGGATAGAAAAGGAAGTCGCATATGATAGAACTGATCCTTTAATGGAAGGAAATATGTTTTGATCTTATAACTTTAGTTTAAGATTTTATTATTGTACTGTTTACTGGATCTTGTATGATAAAAGAGCTTAACATTGTATTAGAGATAGGATTTGTGTAAAGTATTGTTAAACCAACTCTGTCTGAGAGCTCGAAGTTGCAGCCAGTGCTAGGATTGGGAAACCTAAGTTGGTTGGTTCACTTTCAGGCTACAAGTTTTTCTTACTTATTCCAGTATAATTAAGCAAAATTAAAGAACGTAGTACCGGTTTAGATTCATCACAACATTATGTTCGCAAAGCATGTTGTTATGTATTCGGGCTACATTTGTGATAGTACATATATCACACCCTCGCACTATATTCAGAAGTGAGAGATATTGCCATTATTATTATTATTATTATTATTATTATTATTATTATTATTATTTCGTTTGTATATTCTTAATGTTTTAGGCTGGAAGGTATCCATATGTGATATGAGGAATTTGTTTTATACAAGCTGATGGGAAAACAGTGCTATTTACAGCTCGGAAAGTTTGTGTGAGTCATGTGGAATAGCCCAGAGTCCGATGAAGCGGCCTGGTTGTTATTGTCTTAGGACCCGGAAGAGTTTCAGGGCGTAGTCTTGGTATGGCTAGAAGATCTTCCACTCTTGATTGGATGGCCAGGATCAATCTAGACATATGAGAGAGTAGGGGGAAGCTAAGTTCTGTTTAGGCATGTGACAAAATGGCTAAAAAGACTTGCCTTAAAACTTTTGTGGAACGTGGTTGACGTGAAATTTTGTGGAATGTGATGTGTGGTACTGACCTACAAACTGTTGAGTGCTTAGGCACTTGGCATTTTATCACTTGTGGTGGCTTGGTGTCTTAAATGTCGGCAAGAGCTATGGGGTACTGTATTTCAGACTTTCCATACTTTATGGTCTGGAACAACAAGCATTTGTTGCTCAAGTGAAAGTATCTTTAAACCAAGTGTTAGAATCAGCGAACACAGAATTATAAGGTACAGTATCAGTGTGATATAACATGTGCTATTAATGAGAATATGCAAGCTGTGTTGATAAACAAAAGGTATTTATCTACATTCTGGCAGATATTATGACATCCTAGTACGCACTTTATACATACTGTACACACACACACACACACACACATGCATACGTACATGCATGCATGCATACATACACTGACTGACAGAGCAAATGCAACACCAAGGAGGAGTGGTTCGAAAGAGATGAAAGTTGGGGAAAAAACAGAGACGGCACGGACGAATAATTGATGTTTATTTCAAACCGATATGCAGGTTACACAATGCGCACGGCATCGACTCAGTAGGATGTAGGACCACCGCGAGCGGCGATGCACGCAGAAACACGTCGAGGTACAGAGTCAATAAGAGTGCGGATGGTGTCCTGAGGGATGGTTCTCCATTCTCTGTCAACCATTTGCCACAGTTGGTCGTCCGTACGAGGCTGGGGCAGAGTTTGCAAACGGCGTCCAATGAGATCCCGCACGTGTTCGATTGGTGAGAGATCCGGAGAGTACGCTGGCCACGGAAGCATCTGTACACCTCGTAGAGCCTGTTGGGAGATGCGAGCAGTGTGTGGGCGGGCATTATCCTGCTGAAACAGAGCATTGGGCAGACCCTGAAGGTACGGGAGTGCCACCGGCCGCAGCACATGCTGCACGTAGCGGTGGGCATTTAACGTGCCTTGAATACGCACTAGAGGTGACGTGGAATCATACGCAATAGCGCCCCAAACCATGATGCCGCGTTGTCTAGCGGTAGGGCGCTCCACAGTTACTGCCGGATTTGACCTTTCTCCACGCCGACGCCACACTCGTCTGCGGTGACTATCACTGACAGAACAGAAGCGAGACTCACCGGAGAACACGACGTTCCGCCATTCCCTCATCCAAGTCGCTCTAGCCCGGCACCATGCCAGGCGTGCACGTCTATGCTGTGGAGTCAATGGTAAATCTTCTGAGCGGACGCCGGGAGTGCAGGCCTCCTTCAACCAATCGACGGGAAATTGTTTTGGTCGATATTGGAACAGCCAGGGTGTCTTGCACATGCTGAAGAATGGCGTGCGGGGCTGCCACCGCTTGGCGGCGGATGCGCCGATCCTCGCGTGCTGACGTCACTCGGGCTGCGCCTGGACCCCTCGCACGTGCCACATGTCCCTGCGCCAACCATCTTCGCCACAGGCGCTGCACCGTGGACACATCCCTATGGGTATCGGCTGCGATTTGACGAAGCGACCAACCTGCCCTTCTCAGCCCGATCACCATACCCCTCGTAAAGTCGTCTGTCTGCTGGAAATGCCTCCGTTGACGGCGGCCTGGCATTCTTAGCTATACACGTGTCCTGTGGCACACGACAACACGTTCTACAATGACTGTCGGCTGAGAAATCACGGTACGAAGTGGGCCATTCGCCAACGCCGTGTCCCATTTATCGTTCGCTACGTGCGCAGCACAGCGGCGCATTTCACATCATGAGCATACCTCAGTGACGTCAGTCTACCCTGCAATTGGCATAACGTTCTGACCACTCCTTCTTGGTGTTGCATTTGCTCTGTCAGTCAGTGTACATACATACATACATACATACATACATACATACATACATACATACATACATACATACATACACCGATGAACCATTACATTATGACCACCTACCTAATACGATGAAGGACCACATTGCCCGCAGAACCGCAGCAACTCGACGGGTTGGTGAAAGGTATCCTGAGGTATCTGGTACAATAAGGGTAGCGGTAGGTCCTGCAGTTGGCGTACACTGCTGGGCGGTATTGATGTAGCACGAACCCGCTTCTCCAAGTCGAATTACAAATATTCAATGGGGGTTCATATTAGGGCTATTTGGGGGCCACGGCTTTAAAATAAATTCGCTATTTTGTTCCTCAAACCAGTCCTTCACAATCCTAGCCGTGTGGCATGGCGCATTGCCCTGCTAGTAGTGGCCGTAGCCTTCAGGGAACACTCTTGACATGATTCCCAATGAGCTCCATATACAGGAGAGCTGTTAGGGATTTGCGTACCGGAATAGTGGGCCTCAGTGTGTCCCATGAAAACATCGCCTAAGTCATCACACACCCTCCACCATCCTGTTTCCTCTCGGCCGTGCAACCGCGTGTCGTGGCCTCCGATGTAAATCCGCATACACGCGCTCGGCCGTAGACGTGATGAACCATGAATCAGGATTCATTGGACTAGGCGACCTTTTACCAATCTTCCACAGGCCAGTGGGGATGGTGTTGTGCCCACCTGCGCTGCTTTCGATGGGGTGCAGTCAGCATTGGAATATGAATGGGTCGTCGACTCCGCAGTCCCATGCGCAAGAGTGTTCGATGAACCGTGTGCTGGGAAACATTGGCCTTGTTATCACCGTGATACGCGTTGGTAATTTCTCGAACTGTGGCCCCGCAGTCGCTCCGAAGAATGCGTGACAGCCTCCGGTGGCCTCTTTCATCAATGAACCGCTGTCGATTCGCTGTTGGACGCCGCCGCTGTTTGCCCATCGTCCAGCTACATTCAATCCGTCCTTACGACAGCGGCACAAGAGCAGTACCCAAGCCGCGTCGTTTCGGATATGCTGGTACCCTACCAAGGCTCCGTGCCATCACAATTTGCCCTCACTCAAACGTGGAGATATCGTCCGCTTTTACCATTCTGACCCCGGAGGCACTATCAACGGCAAGCCTGTAGACCTGCCTTGTATATAACACTCTACCAACGTGTCACGTGTTACTCTTTCCCGCAGTAAATGTTCCCTGTTCGAGGTGGTATTAATGCAATGGCTCATCAGTGTACATTCATACGTTATGCGTGCAATACATACCGTATAAACATACATACACACATACATAGGCCTACATATATCTATCTTCATTATAGACTGTCCTGCCTTTCAGCGTTCAGTCTGCAAGTGGTGGTAATTATTGTTTTAAAAGGAAGTACAACTAAGCAACCAACCTCTATGTAACACTAATCAGAGAGAAAAAATGGAAGGGATCCGACACTTCGAAAAATGAAGGTATCGGCCAATGAAAGACAAGGGCCACGAAGGGCGTGAAAATGAAAGACTCCCTAGGCCTTGAGTACTCTAAAACTGTCGGGGTCGGAAACGAAACTAGAGTTAACCATAGGAGGTCGGATAAGATAGATGAAGGTGAGGAGCCTGGCACAAGTAAGTGGAAGAAATACCCCGCTCAGCTAAGGACACCATGGTCGCCAAACTACGCTCCCAAGTTGAGAGCCCTGGGGGCCCTTTTTGGTTGTCTCTTATGACAGGCTGGGGATACCGTGGGTGTATATTCTATGGAACGTCTCAACAAATGCTCTGTTTGCGAAGAGCTCTGTTGCCTCGTTTAGCTCCTCACCTCCTATCAATAAATGAATAGCTTAAAACTAAGTGTAACCGTTATCGCATAGCTCTTCTACTTATCATACCCATTATTATTCTCCTAGATATGCTACCATCATCCATTCGCCTCTCACGACCCCACACCGAAGTCACTTTTTGTGTACAGCTTCATCCGTCGAGTTTATTCGTAACATTATTTGCCTCTTCATTCCGAATACCCTTCTGCAATTGTTCTCACTTGTTTGTACCCGCAGTCATTTTCACTACTTGAATGTATATTACTTCCAGCTTATCCGATTCGAAAAGAAATATTCACCATCAAAATGTTGGCCAGCAGGGTAGGTGAGATGGTGGTTTACAATTTATAATCACTAGATTACGTGCCAGAAGCCCGGATTAAATGCCAAACCTCTCCGCATTATTCATCTGGAGTGAGGGCATATGAAGCTCTTGATGGTGATTCGTCCGTCGGATGGCGAGTAAAACTTTGAGCAAACCCCTTGGTGCTATTCGACAGGAGTAGGCTAAGTGCTGGCACCGGGTGTCACCCTCTCCCATCCTACTACCGTATATCACGTCATTCATCACATCTCATTAACTCCTCTGGTGAGGCTGACGTCAGGAAGGGCATCCAGACGTAAAAACTAGCTACGAAAATTCATTTCGCGTCATATCAGACCCCGTAGAGAAATGGGATAAGGTTTGTACATACGTATTATACTTATTTACATATTATATACTCTACCTTTCCGACCTATGATTTTGGGCGCCTGCTATAATCTCAGGGTCGTACACGGGTGATCCCCGGTGATATTTCGAAATAAAACAAACTAATCTTAAATTAATAAGCAGGAAGGATAAAGGAGAAAAAATAATAAAAAGATTATGAATGAGAATCTTTTTGCAAACACATTTATTTAAAATCTTTGGCAGAACTATAATGAAAAATAAAATGACAACAGTATAAGAATACAAATTGTTCCTAATCTCTCAGTAGGTCAACTGAAACACATTAATTATTCATCAACTTTACACAATCGGTTATATCCTTCGAATATTATCTTCCAATAAGCACACATGCTCCATTTGTTAAATTTAGTAGGTCGGCTTGTTTCAAATTTAATTCATTTCCACTCATTAAATCACTGACAGATGACAACACTCTTTCTTAATCTCAAAATCTAAGAAAAATACATATTGAGTGGTTGAAACTTCATTACATAGTATGATGTACTCATTTTTACGCCTTCGTTGTAACAAATTTTTACCGATTTCCAATTCATTAAATCCTTTCATTTTAATTACCTCTTATTGCGTTTCATTATTAAATAACTGAACGTTAATTCCAAAACTAAAGTTGACCTGTGCTACCTTTACAAGTTAATTTAAGTTACATTCATTAAATCCTTAAATTACATCTTATTAAGTCATAATAAAATGATTAAAATATTGAATTAACAAATGCCAGATTATTAAATTCATTAATCCATTGAATCTCTATTTACAATTCATTAAATCACCATCTTTCTTTGCTTGCTGAATCTCACCTACAATAATTACCACGAAACGGACGCGGACTGACGAGTATATCCGATCTACTTACAACTTGAGAAAATCGCATTACGAAAGGTTCAACTTCACACACACACACACACACACACACACACACACACACACACACACACACACACACACACACACACACACACACACACACACATATATATATATATAACCAGCTGTCTCAATACTAAGTTCCACCGGTAAAGCTTTACTTCTCGCAGCCCAGCGTTTATAACATTATAAGGGAGTTAAAATAATGCAAATCTTACTTGTAATTCCTTTTAGAGGAGCGATGTGTTCATTGCGGTGTCTGTAAACCCACCATCCCGCCCCAAGAAGTATATTTACTTTTATAACCTAATGAAGAGCAGCACCCGCTATCGGCCATGTCTAAAGTAGCTACTCGCATTCTTATTGGTCAACGTGAACAGAATGTGACGTCATTGCCATTAATGCTGATAAATACATTGCGTTACCAACCCCGGCTGAATTAAAGCACAAACACTATGTAAAGGAAACTATGTTCCACACGAAACTAGATACCTAGAGCCGCTTCGCGGCTTCTAACCGTCTTATCCTAACCGTCCGCACGGCAAGAACAAGTCCAGACCAATCGTGTAAGAATAATCACCACCACCTGGTATCGAAACTAGATGCCTAAGGCCGCTTCGCGGCTTCTAACCGTCCAGGCCAATGGTCTTGTGCAGATCCTATCGTAGCCGTCCGCACGGCAGGAATCTTGCCCAGATCCTATCGTAACCGCCCAGATCGTATCCTAACCATCCGCACGGCAAGAACAAGTCCAGACCAATCGTGTAAGAATAATCACCACCACCAGGTATCGAAAGTAGATGCCTAAGGCCGCTTCGCGGCTTCTAACCGTCCAGGCCAATGGTCTTGTACCTGGCCTAAGGCCGCTTCGCGGCTTCTAACCGTCCAGGCCAATGGTCTTGTACCTGGATGTAACAATAGACCAATCGTGTAACAATAATCATCAACACGTTCTCGTTCCTAAGTCCACATTAGTTCCTAAGTACAGACGTTGGCAGAACTGACCACCAGTTTTGTGGTTGTGTAAAGAAACGAGAAACAAACGAGAGTCGCTCCGCGCGCGGCTAAATGTAGCGAGCGCTGGGCTGCGAGAAGTAAAGCATTAATGTTCCACCAATATGGAAAGTACACGTTAATAATCACACTGAATAAAAAAATATGTAGCGAAGGGCCCTACGTAATATAAACAAACACAAATCCCCCAAAATCTTACATCTACACTGGCTTTACTGCAGTGGGAATAGAACCCCTGCCACAAACATAGCAGCCATATGGTACTGAATCCACAATCAATAAAATAACAACAATCAAAAAACAGAATTTGCGTTGCAAAGTACACAATAAATATATCATTCACACATGACAACAAAATAAATCCAGAAATGATGGTCATCTGTAAATCCCAAGTCCATTGACCTGGTCGAGAATCGGAGAGATGTCCCTCAGGACATTCAATTACAGTAACCTGAAATTCCCTAATCTTTAACTAAAGTGATACTCACATGACGTTAAATATTTAAATAGCCTTGTGCTGTGGTTCTACCTGATCAATTGGAATTATATAAGGTCACATCGTAATTAGTCTTCAATGACCCTATTTCAACGGGATATAATCTTTAACATTCGAACGCTGTGCCGTGGAGAGGCTTGACTCGAAAATAAACACATCTGTTTTCTTCGCACCTTGGCTTAATATATATCTGTCAGCGCTCCGCGTTATCTCCGTACAAGGCAAGCTGACCCAGTCTCTTCCAAATACCTTATATGAACTGGCCTCCTTCGGGCTGATAACAAATATTCCTCACAATCTACATTCAGGAATACACAATATCTTGCCTTCAGTAATCAACCTCGTCATATTTTATTCCACATCATCACTGATTCTCTTCCTCTCACTAATGTTCTGAATGTTAAAGTATCATATCTCTAACAAAGCACAAAAACTCAATAACGAAATACTGAAAAACATTAACTAACTCACAGCACATATCCTTAACCTGACAAAAATCAAATCACTTATCCATGAACACCGACTCGAAATATAAAATAATATTCACCGAGGGTCACTAGTTCGAGTCCGTAGCACATCATTGTTGAATCTTTCACGAAGGGCGAAAAATAGTCATGCAACATGCCATACTGTTAATATGCCCCACGAGCTACTTAAAATATACTAAATGCCACCTAATCTTATAAGCATTATACTAACACACACTGATATTATTACAGAAGATTAATACACGCTTAAGAATAGATTCTGAAGATCAAATTAACACTGTCACATGAAGATTATAAACACGAATACAAACCCCCAAGTCATTAGTACCACAAATTAACCATATACATCTAGCTGACATTTGCTACATATTTAAATCAAACAAATCTTAAACGTTACATGCAAAGAGTTACTATTTACAAATTTGCACAGGCAGCTAGTCATGCATGCAATTAAATTAAATGAAATCGGATGTACTCATCCCTGTCCGCTCCGGTCCATGATTCTGCAGTGCACCATCTTAGCCATCGTGTCGGCCCATCGATGCGGTGCTCACTCCATCACGACGGAAATACAACCGTCTTTAGGGCTCTCTTCCATAATTCTCCTCTTAAAGTTCATGATCCCGACACAATTTTGTTTACGGCACAATTGGTACCCTCGTGTTCGCACAATCCCTAGGTTCATCGAACATACAACCAGTTGTTGTACAAGTTACAAACACAATAAATAATTCTTCTACAAACTCTGCATTCACGTAACAATTTGATCTGTATCCTATTCCCCCCGGAATCTGTTATTCAATGTCCATTCAAGTTCCAACGCGCCCCGCGAATTCATTATTAGCCAGTTCTAACACTGCTTGAAGAGCAAGTCTCTCGGCACTTTACCATTATAATTACTAATCTGTGACGATTTAGTTCTGTTAATTCCTTTATGGGAAAAATTCCTGCGGATTAAGTCCAGGATCAAAAGAAAGTTATTTTTCCTTTCTCAAGAAACACTCAGTATTCACGTTTTTCGGCGACTATCACAACACGCGTCCGACACATTTGGTCCCAAAGCTTAGTCTTCTCTCAGTGCGTGGCGTCATCCAGTCCGCGTGCCTTGTAGACAAAACGTCTCAGGGATACCCGGCTCGATTTAATCACGTCCTGTCTCTAGTAACCACATATTTAATCACAGAAGTTTGCCAGGATTTCTTAATTACATATTTACAAATATATGAAAGTCTTATTTGCTTTTAGTAATCATTTCTTCTGGATTTAGACTTACTTCATAGTGCTTTCACATTGCTATTCCTGCTACTGCATCAGCTCCCCCTTTGCGCGCTACCTCATGATTCGTTGATTTGAAAGTTCTGCCATCTTAACTCAGTACGGTAACTCTGTCTCATATCGATCTCACGTTTCTCTCTCTTCAGAGTGGAACATTCCATCACCCTCTTTCGGATGCAACTTCCGCTGCTCTTTTACACGTGTGCCATTAAAGATATGATTTAGTAGGCCTGATTGCATCATACATCCTGCTTCAAATATGAACTCTACCTCATTTAATATTACTTTTATAATTATATGTATATGCCAATTACCTGAACCAATTGGGTTCAATACATACATACATACATACATACATACATACATACATACATACATACATACATATCCTGAGCATTCACTCACGAATAGAAAAGTTGGTCTGAAGACAGACTGATATGAATTTAATTTCTTCCGGGAATTCAATTATTTCCTTCAGATTACCATTGATCGCAACTGGGGGCTTAGTTCATTAGCTTTGCTGCACATTTCTCATTTAAGAAATACAGGATTCCGTCTCCGTGATGACCTGCGTACTATACCTCGCTCGGGAGAGTTGCGAACAAAAGATCATGGAGGCCTTTAGTTCGCTCACGGGGATTTGCAGTTTAAATGTCAAGAGACATAACATATATACATACCGATGTTTAGAACCCCCATATTTTACTTACACAGTTCGTGAAAAGTGAAAATACTTAAGTTCGTGCGATTTAAACATTCAGTTCCTCATGCTAAAACCACAATTTCTATCATGGCATATATACTTCAACTGTCATAAAACGACCCAAGTTTTGCGCAAGCGGACGAGGCGGGTGAATATCCCAGGCGAGCAGTTGATAATTCCGCCCTACAATTTACTCTAAGCTTTATTGGTGCAATAAAATGCCACGCTCTGGGCTGGGCTTTCAAGAAACCCCTCTCTCTAGATGTGAGGCAATGCAACACTTGACAAGTGATATACCTACCGTATATGTATACGAAACATGTACGCAGGATTTATTTCAATAGCTACTACCTTTTAGATGGCAATTCTATAGCAACAGAAACACACGCTCCTACGCACACATCCCCCCAGCAATATTCATTCCAGCTACATCTGGATGTAATGAATACGAGCTCATTCATTGGACCAGAACATATTTGTAGCTGTTTCACTTTCACCCACGTAAAGGGTTTAAACAAGAATTTCATTTTGTACTGTAGTCTGCTTGTAATATAATCTGCAAGTTTAGTCTGTTTGATTTGTGACGGAAAACTAGCACATTAGAATTTTATATAACAGGGCATAATTTAGTGTAAACTTCATCTTTACCTTACAGAAGAATAACCAGGCGAGTTGGCCGTGCGATTAGGGGCACGCATCTGTGAGCTTGCATCCGGGAAATAGTGGGTTCGAACCCCACTGTCGGCAGCCCTGAAGATGGTTTTCCACTGTTTCCCATGTTCACACCAGGAAAATTGTAATAATAATAATAATAATAATAATAAAAAAAGAAGAAGAATAACTGGAGAGCAGATTTGAGACTGAACGCGGAGGGATGACAAATACCTCACTTGTAAGTTTATTTAGTACACTTCATTATCGTACTATTATTTTTTTGTCGTGGATCGCTTTGAAAATCTGAAAAAAATGAGGAATCCCTTATTTGCTTTACATTGCACCGACACAGATAGATCTTATGGCGACGGTGGGATAGGAAAGGCCTAGGAGTGGGAAGGAAGTGGTCGTGGCTTAATTGAAGTACAGCCCCAGCATTTGCCTGGTGTGAAAATTGGAAACCAGGAAAAACCAGGGGGTTTCGAATCCACTAGCTTCCGATGCAAGCTCACAGCTGCGCGCCCCTAACAGCACGGCCAACTCGCTCGGTGAGGAATCCCTCCGTAGAAAATTGAATGAACTATGAAACAGTACGCATAAATCGACTTAAGTGGTGGGGTCATGTGAGGCGAATGGAGGAGGGTAAGGAAGGTTTCCTACGAGAATAATGGACTCGGTCATGGAGTGTAAGAGAAGTAGAGGGAGACCAAGACGACGAGGGCGAGACTCAGTTTCTAATGATTTAAGAGGTATAGGCCTAGAACTAAACGAGACCACGGAACTAATTACAAATAGAGGATCATGGCGGCGTTTAGTAAGTTTAAAGAGGCTTGCAGACTGAACGCTAAAAGGCATTACAGTCTAAATTGAAGGTGTGCGTGTGTTTATCGATACATCTTCGAGTAAACTCTACCAGTTGTGTGTTTATTTACATACCCTTCTTTCGTTACATGGTTCTTCTTCTTCTTCTTCTTCTGTTCAAATAATGACGCTACCTCTGACACCAGGCTGAGGGTAAGCGCAGCACGGTCTCTGCGACAGGTAGATGCCTGAATACCTGAAGGCAAAAGTTTGTAAGACAGTGATCCGACCTGTAACTCTTTATGGAGTAGGATGACAAGAAAGCAGGGACATATCCTCTATGTTGTGGAGATGAGAATGCTGCATGGACACTAGGATTGACTCGCTCGGACCATTTTAGAAATAAAGATGTGCGAAGAAAACTTGGTGTTGTGTCAGTCGTAGAGAGGACGACAGACGGGTGGTTGACTTCGGCAGTATACTCGTAGTCATATAACGGTACTTCAGTAATGAAAACAACCCACCCACTACACCCAAGAGAACGCCGGCTACGAAAAATACCTTCGAGGCGATGAACGGATAACATCCTGAAAGACCGGGCAAGCTGGCCGTGCGGTTAGGAGCGCGCGGCTGTGATCTTGCATCCGGGAGATAGTGGGTTCGAATCCCACTGTCGGCAGCCCTGAAAATGGTTTTCCGTGGTTTCCTATTTTCACACCAGGCAAATGCTGGGGCTGTACCTTAATTAAGGCCACGGCCGCTTCCTTCCAACTCCTAGGCCTCTCCTATCCCATCGTCGCCATAAGACCTCTCTGTGTCGGTGCGATGTAAAGCCACTAGCATAAAAAAAAGAAAGATCGTGGAAGACGTGTGGGTTGTAGGCCTCAACCCGGAAGATGTCCAAGATAGGTCCAAATGGCGAAGATACAGCCAAGCAAGACAGCACACCCCTTTTGACGGAATAAAAACTAGAAAAGGGAGAGTAATAATAATAATAATAATAATAATAATAATAATAATAATAATAATATGCGAATTGGCTACTTAGGATCATGCTACAATTTCATTTTTTCTTTATCTGAAGTTTCTTCTTACTCCATTACCGTACTCCTTCGTATGGGCGCTATGCTGTTTCTTCTGTTCATCTGCCCAGGCTCTTCCCGTCTTTGCAGTTCTATCGACTTGAAATCCTTCCAAAGTTTGAAGCATAGTCCGAAATATTTTCCTGTCTAACATCTGAACTTCCTGGATGTTGGACTTCCCTAGATCTTTACGAACTTCCTTAGTCCATGCCGACGTCTTCTTGTTCAACACGTAGTCGAATAACTTTTTGGTTTGCCTGGTTTTGTCCATTCTGTACAAATGTCCGAGAAATGATAACCTCCTCCTTTTCATGTTCTCTGAAATTTTCTCCACGTTTTTGTAGACTTCATTGTTGGTCCGAAGTTTTCAGCCGGTTCCAGTCTGGATTGGACTCAATATTTTCTGCATTATTATTATTATTATTATTATTATTATTATTATTATTATTATTATTATTATTATTATTATTGAAATAAACTATAGACGTGCGACCTCTCAGTAGGATACTTGGTTCTGTTTAATCTCTGTTCTGAAACGTGCTGTTTATGCTAGTATTTGACCTTTGACTTCGTTAAGTTCTCACCTAATTGTGTTAAATTCTCATGGCTATATGTTTTCTGACGCGAAAGCAAGATTTGCTGCAAATCATGTCATTATAAATGGAAATGAGATTAGGTTCCATTTTCATTGGTGCACAGTTTGTAACTAGTTTAGAAACCTGGCTGGATGTCAGCATTATGCAAAACAGAGTAGAGGCCGAGCCACTAGCGGCTCTTAGTGAGGTTACAGGAGGGCACTGTGAACTGCTGCGGTATTAATATTGAGGTAATTCCACTCATTCTCGTATACTGTTAACTTTGTGTAGAATTACGAAATAATGTAATGGTAAAGTAGGCTACAGGTGAGAGTGAATGTATCATCTTGCTGTGTCACTTACGTGTACTCTAATGGCTGATAACATTGATTTGGGATCATACTTCGAAAGTGGTGCTTGTTGCTAGATTAGTTTTAAGCCATTAGTGACTAAATAATTCGAAAGTGTGAGAATCATTTCATTGTTGTTTTTAAGATTACATGGACATTGAAAAAGAAAACCTATATAATGTTTAGTTCCCTGGTTGACAAATAACCGAGCGAGTCACATAGCTGTTAGCTTGCATTCGGGAGATAGTGGATACGAGCTCTATTGTCGGTAGCTCTGAAGGTGGTTTTCCGTGGTTTCCCATTTTCACACCAAACAGATGATAGGGCTGTGCCTTAATCAAGTCCACGGTCGCCTCCTTCTCACTCCTAGCTTTTTCCTATCCCATCGTAGCCATAAGATCTATCCATGTCGGTGCGACGTGAAGCAAATTGTACCAAAACCAATTAAAAATCTGACAAATATTGTTTGGGTTCGGACAGTAAAAGTTAGTATTATTTTAAAGGATAGTACCAGGAATAATTGTTATAAACATGAATCGGGAGAGGTTGAGTGGAGGTGGTGGTGATAATTATTTTACGAGGAAGTACACTGGACAACCATCCTCTGTTAACACTAAACAAAGGGAAAATGGAGGAGGTCCGACACTTGGAAGAGTGAAGGTATCGGTAAAAGAAAGGAAAGGGCCACGAAGGACGTGGAAATAAAAGACTCCCTAGGTCTCGCAAACCCAAAATTGTGGTCAGAAAAGAGCAAGAGTTGGCTAAGGAATGTTGGGTAGGGAAGATGAAAGCGAGGAACCTGACACAAGTAGCTGGAAACAGGTAGCGTAACCGTGGACGCTGCCCACCCACGCTCCCAAGTTGAGAGCCTCTGCTCTCCCGTTTACTCACATGTTACGACAGTCGGGGATAATATGGATGTATTCTACCACCCCTATCCCCAGGGGGCTTACATGTAGAAGTGTATGGAAACCGCCCACCAGGCCGCGCTGACTTGACACCCTACACTACGACCTGGAGATTGCAGATTGCACTTTGACCAAGTGTTCACCGAAAGCCAGAGAAAATGGATCCCATCATACTGCAGGACAAACGCCGAGGAAGAAGGTGGTGATATTCGATATTAATAAAATTTCTGAATTTGGTTTTATTTCAAAAATGTTCCAAAACAGGTAGTCAGATCGTTAAAAGTAGAACGTTATCATCCTTTCCAACAATCGATGAAGCGTGTGTACACTGAAAATACTTACGGGTTAATAACTGGTCGGATTCCATATTACTGTGAAGAGAAATAGTCAGTAGTAACAATAATTATATTAATGATTTTCATTTTTCATTGAAGATACGAAACGCGCGCATTATGTTCTACAATAACTACGTAATGTGGTATGTACAGCCACATGTTCAAGTCCACGTTTTAATTCGAACCATATTTTGCAGTTAGTTTCGTTACTTAACTACTGGGCTGTTAAACGTACAAGTTTCGTATGTTCACATTTTCACTGATACTTAGCCGATAACCCTGAAGATATTCTATCGGTGCTACTTATCTCCTTACTCTATTTCCATGAATTTCTCCTTACTCTCACTCGATTATATTCTTCTTCTTCTTCTGCCGTCTGTTGTTGCTGCTGCTGGTGCTCCTATTCTTCCTCAGTCCGTAACTCGCTTCTCCTTGAATCTCGTTTGTCATCTTGTTCCTCCATGTCTTCCTCCCTGTATATCTTTTGCAACTCCCTTTCTTCTCTCTGTTAATCTTGCACCACCACCACCTCTTTAATTTATTGTCCTCTTTTCATCCTTTTGACTTCTTCCACTTTCTCCAGACCTTCTATTTATTCCACTTTATTCTGATCTTCGACTTCCCCTTCTAGTCCCTTCTTGACTTCTTACTCTTCCTCGTGACCCTCCATTTACTCCTCATCTTCTGCTTTCTCCTCCTGCTCCTCCCATATCACCACAATGTTCTACTTCTCTACCATCTCTTGCCACCTCTTCAGCTTCTTCGCTTCCCATACTTTCTCCTGATCTACTTATTTTACATCCTTCTGGTATTTGCCTTCCTCTTCTTGTCCCCTCTTCAGCTTCTTGAGTTTTTACACTTCCTCCTGACCTTCCATTTTCTTCTGATCTTCCACATCCACCTCTTGCTCCTCTCCCACCACCACTATGTCAGCCTACTTCTCCTCTTCCACCTCCTCCACCTCCACCACCACCATGTCCGCCTCCTCCTCCTCCTATCCCACCACCACCACCGCAACCACAACCAACGCCGCCACCACCACCACCACCACCACCGTCTCCGCCTTCTCTTCTACCACCACCAACATGCCCGCCTCCTCCTCCTTTCCCACCACCACCACCACCACCACCGTCTCCGCCTTCTCTTCTGCCACCACCAACATGCCCGCCTCCTCCTCCTTTCCCACCACCACCACCATGTCCGCCTCCTACTCCTCTCCCACCACCACCACCACCATGTCCGCCTCCTACTCCTCTCCCACCACCACCACCACCATGTCCGCCTCCTCTTCCTCTCCCACCACCACCACCACCATGTCCGCCTCCTCTTCCTCTCCCACCACCACGACCATGTCCGCCTCCTACTCCTCTCCCACCACCATCACCACCACGACCATGTCCGCCTCCTAATCCTCTCCCCCCACCACCGCCATGTCCGCCTCCTTCTCCTCTCCCACCACCTCCACCACAACGTCCGCCTCCTCCTCCTTCTCTCCCACCGCCGCCACCACCACCACCACTACCGTGTCCGCCTCCTCCTCTCCCACCACTACCACCACCATGTCCGTCTCCTACTCCTCTCCCACCACCATCATGTCCCCCTCCTCCTCCACCTCCATCATGCCCCCCTCCTCCTCTCCCACCACCACCACCACTACCACCATGTTCGCCTCCTCCTCCTCTCCCACCACCACCACCACCACCACCACCACCACCATGTCTGCCTCCTCCTCCTTCATTTCTTGCCACCTTATCAGTTTCTTGACTTCTTACACTTTCTCTCGATCTTCCACTTTTCCTACTTTCTTTTGATTTTCGACTACCCCTTCTAGTCCCCTCTTCTGCTTCTTGACATTTTACACTTCCTCCTGAACTTCAATTTTCTTTTGCTCTTCCACTTCATCTTCCTGCTCCTCTCCTACTACCACCACCACCCACCACCACCATCACCACCACCGTGTCCACCTCCTCCTCCTCCACGTCTTGTCCTCTGTTCAGCTTTTTGACTGACACTTTATCCTGATTTACTTTTTCCACTCTTTTGATCTTCGACTTCTTCTCCTTGTCCCCTCTTCAGCTTCTTGACGTTTTATACTCTCTCCTAGTCTCCCCTACCACCAAGACCTCTTCCATTTCTTGCCCCCTCTTCAGCTTCTTGGCTTCTTACACTTTTTCCTGATCTTCCATTTCCACGTTCTTCTGATTTTCGACTTCCCCTTCTTGTGCCCTCTACAAGTGTTTGAGTTTTTACATTTCCTCCTGGCCTTGCATTTTCTCTTCCACTTCTCTCTCCTTCACCGAGCTCGATAGCTGCAGTCGCCTAAGTGCGGCCAGTATCCAGTAATCGGGAGATAGTGGGTTCGAGCCCCACTGTCGGCAGCCCTGAAGATGGTTTTCCGTGGTTTCCCATTTTCACACCAGGCAAATGCCGGGGCTATACCTTAATTAAGGCCACAGCCGCTTCCTTCCACTTCTAGGCCTTTCCTATCCCATCGTCGCCATAAGACATATGTATGTCGGTGCGACGTAAAGCAAAAAAAAAAAAAATTCTCCTGCTACTCTTCTATCACCATCACTACTGTATCCACCTCCTCTTCCATATTTTCTCCCCTCTTCAGCTTCTTGACTTCTTACGCTGTCTCTTGGTCTACTTTGCCTATTTTCTTCGGATTTTCGGCTTCCTCCACTTGTCCTATCTCCAGCTTCTCGACTTGTTTCCACTTTTTCCTGATCTTCCACTTCAGTTTGCCCCTCCTGCTCTACTCCTACCACCACCACCATCACCACCACCTCCTCCTCGTCCTCCTCCTCCATTTCTTTTGCGTTCTTCAGCTCCTTGACTCCTTCCACTTCTTCCACTTCTTCACGATCTTCCACTTTCTCCTGATCTTCCTCTCCCTCCCGCTGCTCTTCTTTCAGCTCCTTTTCTTCCTCACAACGATCCTCCTGATCTTGCTCCTCCTTTGCCTCCTCGATCATCTGCAGTGAGATAAATTTAATCTGACTTTTATCGTAATATAGAGGTGGTGAGAATTGTTGTAACTCTAATTAGAGGAAAGTGAGAAAGATGTCAGATCTTTCTAAAATGAAGGTATCGACAAAAGTAAGGAACGTGCCATTAGAGGCACAAAATGAGACTTCTTATAGCGCGTCTCTACCTTAAAAGACGGTGTGCGTTAAATGGAGCGCACTGATACCGGATCGACTTCATGTACAAAGTGTGTAAGACCAGGCACATGTTGTGACAAAACTCTTTTTAGTTGAAAACCTCGAAATTTCAAATATATTTGTGTATTGCATGTAAATGTATCTCATGCCCTACGGATCGAACGACGGTACAATTATTTAGGTATTATACGGAAAAGTTCAGAGCGCGATTTAAATGCACACCTAATAATATATAATTATTAAATTAAATATAATTGTATTCTTAATAATGTTATAATAAAATAGCCGAGCGAGTTGGCCGTGCGGTTAGGGTCGCACAGTTGTGAGCTTGCATTCGGGAGATAATGGTTCGAACTCCATTCTCAATTATTTTCCGTGATTTCCCATGTTAACAAGGCAAATGATGGGGCTGTACATTAATTTAGGCCACGGCTGCTTCCTTCCCACTCCTAGCACTTTCCTATTCCATCATCGGCGTAAGACCTATCTGTGTCGGTGCGGCGTTACGCAAATGGTAAGAAAAGGTTATAATAATAAAATAATAAACCGTTTTCACGAATATTTACAGTATATTAGGAAAATAATGGTTAAGATACATTACATACCTTTAGGATTATCCCCAAGTAGTGGCGTTATTCCTACCATAAATTCCTCCGCGTTCCTGGATGGTGCAGGTTTAACCGAATTTGAGCCGGTTGACGATGTATTGAAAGAAGAAAAATGTGTAAAAAATTGTTCCTCGTCATCTTGAATCTCGTCTCATTTCCCGAGATCATTTTCTGTAGGGTATTTTTTGTGTAGTCCACGTGGTTTGCCTGAATTTATATTGTCACATGTTCGTATGCTGCCGAATTTAAATTCCTCGGTTTTTTCCGTTTCTAAATGAGACCTTGTTCATTTTTAAATAGTTCTTCATTTCCTCCCATACCATTTCGAGAGGATCAAGTTCTCTCTGGTATGGTGGCAAGCGAAGAACATAATTATTTTCCTGCTGAATTAGCCATCTCGTCAATGATGTACTTATCATATCTGTCTCTGTTTTAAATCACAACAAAAATAAGTTCCCATTCCAACATATCATTTCGAAAAGGGATCCCCTTTTGAGAGAGCCAGTCTATAATCCGTTCTTTTCTCCATGAAGTTATACGTAAAAGTTCGCTTTTCCGACTGTGATAGCCTGCATTGTCTATTACTAGGTCAGATTCTTCGTGAACATTGAGCAACAACTGCCCGACGACCGAGCGAGTTTGCCGTGTGCAGCTGTAAGCTTGCATTCGGGAGATAGTGGGTTCGAACCCCACTGTCGACAGCCCTGACGAAGGTTTTCCGTGCTTTCCCATTTTCACACCAGGCAAATTAGGGGCTGTACCTTAATTAAGGCCGCGGCCTCTTCCTTCCCACTCCTAGCCCTTTCCTGTCCCTCGTCGCCATAAATCCTATGTGTCGGTGCGTAGTAAAGCCAATTGAAAAAATTGCCCAATGAACTATTTTTGTTACACTTCACCCTGTCATTTCGTCGCGTGCGTGTGGTGTGTTCTTTTGGGCAAGGAATATTAACTCGGCACTATTAATGAACCCCTTTTCATTCTCGGCATGAACCAAGGTAAACCTTGACCCACGAGCCCTAGGTGAACAATTTTTTCTGAAACTTTTATAATTTTGCATTGTTAACATTTATATTTATGGTTATGTTTTTTTAATTATTATTATTATATTATTATTATTATTATTATTATTATTATTATTATATTATTATTATTATTAGTATTATTAATGATCTGTATTTAGTGCTGTCGCCCAGGTGACAGATTCCCTATCAACTGTTTACTTATCCTTTTCTTATATGTTTTCAAAGAACTTGGAAATTTATGGAATATTTCCCTTGATAAATTATTCAAATCCATTACTCCTCCTCCTATAAATGAATATTTGCCCAAAATGTCCTCTTGAATTCCAACTTTATCTTCATAGTATGATCTGTTGTTGTACATTTAAAAGCTCCACTCAATCTCATACGTCTACTAATATCATTCCATGCCATCTCTCCACCGACAGATCGGTACATACCGCTTAGTGGATCATCTCGTCTCCTTACTCCCAAGTCTTCCAACCCCAAAGTTTGCAGCATTTTTGAAACACTACTCTTTTGTCGGAAATCACCATGAACAAATCGTGCTGCTTTACTTTGGATTTTTTATAGTTCTCGTATGAAGTAGGCCTAATCCTGGTAAGGGTCCCATGGGGTGGAACCAAACTCTAATTTGGGTCTTACGAGAGACTTATACGCCCTCTACTATAACTCTTAAATACCCTCATAACTAGGGGAGGATTTTGATGACTTAAAACATCTGAAAATTATCAATGAAGTACCCTTACATTTATGGTAAAATGCTATAAAATAAGTAAAAAATTGACTTTAAAATATTTAACCAAACTGAACCCGGGTGACTGTGGAACAATGATTTTACAACTAATATTTACTGCACAACTCTTCTTGTTTACAGGAATAATTATCTCCCAATTTACTTGGATATGTACATAATGATTTGCTGGATGTGTTGCTAGCACCATGCTCCCGAAGAACCTGGAAAAACTTGTTCTTCGCACTCGTTACAGGTTTCAGAGGTTTCTCTCGTTTAATGTGCTGTACAACAATTCTCCATTCCACACTCACTATGAAAAATCACAATTTACAAAATAAAACACGCCCATCTGTTATTAACACGCCTTCTCCAAATTCATTCACTAGTCGAATTAAAAATTCACATTGTGGGAGTTTCACTTTAGGCATTTTTCATGGACAGAAGTACTTGGAAGGATAATTCTGTACTGAAGCGGAAAGTAAGATATTTAGCAAATTTAACCAGATGTAAAAAATGTGTATTTTTTATGTTGTCACTTGAGGGTTTTTATCAATCTGACGATAAAGAACGAAATACATCCATACATTTAAAAGAACCTTTTTACAGTGATTTAAAAATTCTTCAAAACGCTATATGTTGAAGTAAAAGCTTCTTGAAAGTTGAAATAGTGACATATGGTGTTAGAGAGAGAGAGAGAGAGAGAGAGAGAGAGAGTGTGTGGACGGGGTGGAGGGCTCTCAATTATTGACGGATCAGATAACGACTCACCTATTCTAATATTTTGAGCCACCTATTCAGCTATTCTTGTCTAATCCACTAACCTTAACTTTCGTCAGTAGTCTCTCGTGAGCTACCCTATCAAAAGCCTTGGAGAAGTCAACAGCGATACAGGCAGTTTGGCCTCCTGAATCTAAAATATATGCTTTACCTTGTTGGAATTCTGCAAGTTCAGCATCACTGGAATAACTTTTCCTAAACAGCCTTCTATCAAACTAGATAGTAATTTCGGAAACGTGTCTAATGTGATAAAAAAAAGAATGCTTACCCAGAGCTTACAAAAATCACATGTCAAGCTAACTGGTTTGTAATTATCCGCCACTGTGGATCCGCGGTAGAGTGTCGGCCTTCGGATCCCAAGATAGCGGGTTCAAACCTGGCAGAGGTAGTCGGATTTTTGAAGGGCGGAAAAAAGTCCATTCGATACTCCATGTCGTACGATGTCGGCATGTAAAAGATCTCTGGTGACACATTTGGTGTTTACCCGACAAAAGTCATTAAATCTCAGCCATAGGCGCCCAAGAGAGATCCGGTTTACTCTGTCTGCCATCTAGTGGGCCTAGAGTAAAACGGAACGTCGAAATTGACGAGCAGACAGCCAGATGGCGTCAAATCGAAATGTCTGCACACGGTAGCTGAGGCCATACGATTATTATTATTATTATTATTATTATTATTATTATTATTATTATTATCACGCTTTTCCTTGTACACCGGGGCTGCTATTGCAACTCTCCATTCATTTGGTGTCACTCATTCATGCAAACAGTAATCAAATAAGTATTTCGGATATGGGCACTCTGTCCCAACCGATAGCCGGTATTATATCCTCAGAATGTTTATCAATTCCCGCAGCTTTTCTAGTTTCAACTTTTGTATCTTTTTGTAAATGTATTTATTAACATAGAAAATGTTCAGCAATTCGCCAGTATTAGCCGCTTTCTATACCTGAACATTATTTTTATACCCAACTTACCTTTATATACTGCTGAGTGAATACTTCTGCCTTCTGTTAGTCCTCGCATTTCGCCTTGTTCATTAATGATATCTGGAATGTTCTTCCTCGAACCTGTTTCTGTCGTAAAGTACCTGTATATGTATACGTATTCTTCCATTGCTCCCTAAAATATGGTTGCCAATTAGCAATTACGTTTACCATCACGTTGTCGTTAGTTAGTTAGTTAGTTAGTTAGTTAGTTAGTTAACTCTCTTGCTAATTTATTCATGTAACTTCACACATCGAATGTTTTCGGTGACGGATTGATGGGAAACGGCTAATATTGTGAAGGTAGCGGCCGTGGCCTTAATTAAAGCACAGCCCCAGCATTTGCCTGGTGTAAGAATGGGAAACCACTGAAATCCATCTTCAGGGCTGCCAACGGTGGGATTCGAACCTACTATCACCCGAATGCAAGCTCACAGCTGCGCGACCCTGAACGCACTGCCAACTCGCTCGGTTTTGCTAAATTCAATTTCCTGGTAAGTTTCTTCAATCTCTCCTTACTCTCACAACTCTATTTCTTTCTAACCTGTACCATCTCTTTATTTCCCTAATAATAATAATAATAATAATAATAATAATAATAATAATAATAATAATAATAATAATAATAATAATAATAATAGTGTGTTGCCTCTGAGTAGGCCTGTTACAGGTCTTTGGAGTTGACGTCGTAAAGGCGACCTGCGCGTCTATGAGAATGCGGCCCTACCTATGATAAAAACTAGAGGTGAAAATTAGAAGAGCAGCTGGAATTGATAAGATTTCTGGGGATATACTAAAGACAATGGGGTTGGGATATAGTACCATATCTGAAGTATTTATTTGATTATTGTTTGCATGAAGGAGCTATATCAAATTAATGGAGAGTTGCCATAGTAGCCCCTGTGTATAAAGGAAAGGGTAATAGACATAAAGCTAAAAATTACAGGCTAGTCAATTTGACATGCATTGCATGTAAGCTTTGGGAAGGCATTCTTTCTGATATTATACATGTTTGCAAAATTAATAAATGGTTCGATAGAAGGCAGTTCAGGTTTAGGAAAGGTTATTCCACTGAAACTCAACTTGTAGGATTACAGCAAGATATAGCAGATATCTTGAATTCAAGGGGTCAAATGGGCTGTATCGCGATTGACCTGTCTAAGGCATTTCATAGGGTGGCATGGGAGACTACTGGCAAAAACGAGTGTGATTGGAATAGACAAAAGAGTGACCAAATGGGTTGCTATATTTCTAGAAAATAAATCTCAGAGAATTGGAGTAGGCGAAGCTTTAACTGACCCTGCAAGAATTAGGAAGGGAATTCCTCGAGGCAGTATTATTGAACCTTTATGTTTTCTTAAATATATAAATGATATAAGTAAAGAACTGGAATCAGAGGTAAGGCTTTTTTCGGATGATGTTATTCTGTATAGAATAGGCCTAATAATTGTGAGCAACTGCAAAATGACCTCGATAATGTTGTGAGATAGACAGCAGGCAATGGTATGATGATAAACGGGGTTAAATGTCAGGTTGTATCACAAATAGAAAAAGTCCTCTGAGTTTTAATTACTCCACTGGTGGGGTGAAAGTTCCTTATGAGGTTCATTGGAAGTACGTAGGTGCTAATGTAAGGAAATATCTTCATTGGGGTAATCGTATAGATGGGATTGTAAATAAAGGCCACGGATCTCTGCACATGGTTATGTGGGTATTTAGTGGTTGTTAGTGGGGATGTACTAAAGGCAAAGGATTGCGATATAGCACCATATCTGAAGTACTTATTTGATTATTCTTGGTGTGAAGGAGCTATACCAAATGCCTACTAGTTCAGCAGATGATGACGAAATCGAAAGAATATATGAAGAGATAGAAGATTTAATACAATATGTAAAAAGGTGACGAGAATCTCATTGTGATGGGAGACTGGAATGCAGTGGTAGGCCAAGGAAGGAAAGGTAATACAGTAGGAGAATTCGGATTGGGACAAAGGAATGAAAGAGGAAGTCGGCTGGTTAAATTCTGCACCGATCATAATTTAGTCCTTGCTAATATTTGGTTCAAACACCACAAACGACGGCTGTATACGAGGACAAGACTTGGAGACACTGGGAGGTATAAAATAGACTTCATTATGATTAGGCAGAAATTCAGAAACCAGGTGTTGGATTGCAAAACTTTCCCAGGAGCAGACGTGGACTTTGATCACAACTTGTTGGTCATGAAATGTCATCTGAAGTTGAAGAAATTGCAGAAAGGAAGGAATGCAAGGAGATGGGATCTAAATTGAAATAAAAGTGTGTGAGGGACTGTTTCAAGGAACATGTTGCACAAGGACTAAATGAAAAGGCTGAAGAAAACAATAGAGGAAGAATGGACAGTCGTGAAGAATGAGAACAGTAAGGCTGTTGAAGAAATGTTGGGAAGAAAGGAAAGTTCAACTAAGAATCAAGCGATAACTCAGGAGATATAGACCTGATTGATGAACGACGAAAGTACAAGAATGCAAGAAATGAAGAGGGCATAAAGGAATACAGACGATTAAAGAATAAAGTGGATAGGAAGTGCAAGACAGCTAAGGAAGAATGGCTGAACAAGAAGTGCAAGAATGTTGAAGATAGTATGATCCTAGGAATGGTAGATGCTGCATATAGGAAAATCAAGAAAACATTTGGCGAAAGGAAAACTAGGTGTATGGATGTTAAGAGCTCAGATGGAAAACCACTTCTAGGGAAAGAAGACAAAGCAGAAAGATGGCAGGAACTTTTTGAACGGTTGTATCAAGGTAAAGACGTAGATGATATGGTTCTGGAACAAGAAGAGGCTGTTGATGCTGATGAAATAGGAGACCCAATTTTGTGGTCAGAATTTGACAGAGCTTTGAGAGACCTAAACTGGAACAAGGCACCTGGAATATATGACATTCCCTCTAAATCACTGCCTTACGAGAAACCATCATGGCGAGGTTATTCCATTGAGTGTGTAAGATGTATGAGACAGGAGAAGTGCCATCCGATTTTCGGCAGAATGTTGTTATACCTATTCCCAAGAAAGCCGGTGCTGACAAGTGTGAAAACTACCGCACTATTAGTTTAGTATCTCACGCCTGCAAAATTTTAACACGTAGTATGTACAGAATAATGGAAAGGCATGTTGAAACTGAGTTGGGAGAAGATTAATTTGGCCTCAAGAGAAATGTAGGAACATGTGAAGCAATCCTGACATTACGTCTGATCTTAGAGGATCGAACTAAGAAGGACAAGCCCACATACATGGCGTTCATAAATTTTGAAAAGGCATAATAATATACTATTCACAGATACTCTATTAGCGCACATGCACACAAACATATCAGTACGACTGAATTGCTCCCGAGGAAATGTAGTGCGGCTAGGCCTAGGGCTGAGTTTGCATTATCACTGTTCTACACTGATGAGCAATTGATTAGAGATAGCTGCGGTTTGGCAAAATGCTGCTGAAGTAGGCTTGGTGAATGTAATAGTACGAGGACTGTTCACATGGAATGAAATAGAACCAACATCCCTCTTCGGCGAACGGTACAAGAGCTTGCCGTCAGATAATATCCACCCAATTCTTCATCTCCAGCACCCTCCGGGACTCCTGTACCTACGATAAGAGAATGCGGCGACGCATCGCTCCCGAATTATGGTCGATTGGATCGATGAACAGTCCACGGCCATGAGGATCCTTGCCTGGCCCTCAGGGTCACTCTACTTCAGTTTTATTGAGCACATCTCGCATTCTGTCTAGAGGGACGAGCGTGCCCTGCGCTCTATTCCAAACAATCTGCGTACATTATGGGAGGCTGTGCAGCGGTCCCCAACGCTGCTGGTATCTTCTGGATTCCATGTCTCACCGCATCGCCACCGTGATCGGGAGGTGTCAATTCAAATGCTCATCAGTGTAAATAATGTCTTCATTGGACGAATTTGTTTAAATAAATTTAACATGTCCATAAAAGCGAAAAATAATTCACATTATTTGCAGTCGGTACTAACTACTCTACATTCAAATGGCATTGATTTGTGCATTTTGTTACTTGAGGGACATGCATTTCAGTGGCAACCAGCTCTCTACACTTCTCCCTCAGCATCTCTTTCTCATCTGACCATATCTCATGCTGTCTGGGATACAGAGTAGTCTTACAGGTACTGCAGAACTCACATTCTAAACTCTTTGTCTCTGTACTCTGTACATCGGATACTAATCATAATAAGTTGGACCGAGTCAACGCTGATGTATGTCATAACTCATAACCTTACCATTCCCCTTCCTGTCTATACAGAATTCACACAACCTTTTGCTTTTATTCCTAGCTTATTGTGACCATCTTTGCGTCCGGAGTAATGCTAGCTGCTCACTAATTTATTCACAATTGATTTGAATAGTATCGTGCCTCACTAAAAAAGAAAATTTCGTCATCCCAGCTAAGCATGAATACATTTCAGTAAGTTACGTATTCCATTAATGCTGTTCTCTTTCCTTTTCAGGTGAGTCAATCCAGCTCGCAGCATTTGAAGGTGGCCTTGGAATTGATAAGTGACCCAAACTACTCTTTCTTTTGTAACATAATAAAACAATTTCGGTGATATTTATTTGCATCATATTTTATATAGTATCATATTTTCTGGTGCTTATTTAGGTTCGCTTTTGATTGATATCTGAATTATACTGTTTTAATAGGAAATACAACTGGCAACAATCCTCACGTAACACTAACCAAAGGAGAAAGCCGAAGAGAACCGACCCTTCGAAGAATGAAGTTATAGTCGAAAGAAGGAAACGGGTCACGGGATGTGGAAATGGAACTCATACTATGTCTCGTAAACCTAATGCTGTCGGGAATTGAAAGACAACAGGAGTTGACTAAGGGAGTTCGGATAGGGAGATCACCTGCTACAATCACGTTCCTTTCCGTATCGTTTCCCACATAGCTGATTACTAGGTTCCAAGAAGGACATTTCGGGAATCATTAATGGACGGGGGGGGGGGGGGGGGGGAGCGTGTGCGCGAGGATCTACAGGAGGCAGAAGTATTCATTAAGCAGTATGTAAAGATTGTTGGTTACAAGGAAAATGCCCAGATAGAAGAGATGGCTAATACTAGGGAAGTATTAAAATTTACCTACAATAACAAAGACATTTACAATAGGATACAAAACTTGAAAACTCGAAAAGCAGCTGGAATTGATAGTATATCTGGGGATATACCAGGCACCAGGCTTCTTCGGAGGCCACACGCCGTTGTTATAACTGCAGCCCGTACACTCTCCAGTGCACTATGAAAGACCTAGCGAAGGCTACGCTCTACGGTGGAGATCTTGCTAAATACTAGTCTGTTGTGAAATACGAGGATGTTCTTCAGTTTTTTTAAAGCACCTCTGTACTTGATTTTTTATATCCATATGTTTGTATTGTTTTATTATTTAAGTTTAATTAAGAGATTATCTTTGTATTAATTTCTACATACTAGTATGTTGCTCCGTTACGCTTATCAGCAGCCCCTTTTTTCCATTTTCACACCGGGCAAATGCTGGGGTTACTGTGTACCGTAATTAAGGCCGCGACCGCTACCTTTCCATTCCTTGCTATTTGCTGTACCATCGACGCTGGAAATCTATCTGAATCGCGAAGTAACACGGGTAGCTAAGGAATAAAGTAACTATTGTCTCGTCCCGATCGGACTTACAGTTCACCAGCAACGTCGTACCGAAATTGACTGAACTCGCCAGTTAGTTCCCCTCACATAACATTTTCGTGAGTGATATGGCTAATGCAATCTAAAGATATCTTTCATCTTTTCTAAATCCTTTGACAGCAATAACTTCCACTGTATTTTATTTTGAAAATACACTGACTGAGCAAATGTCATGAAATAGCGGAGCACTGATGCGCAGGTGTGTTGTCTGCGCACCACACGCCCCCTGTGCCAGCGGCAGTTGTATAGGATACCTTGTGAGCAGTAGCTGTGCATGTGACAGGTGTAACATGGAACGTCGTCGTGAGCTGACACCGTTCGAACGGGGTATGGTGGTCGGTGCCTGACGGATGGGAAGTGCGATTTCGGAAGTGGTGCGGGAATTCGGCTTCCTACGATCATTCGTGCCCAGGGTGTATTGTGAATGGTTGAATGCGGGTGTCACCGTCCACAACAGACGAACGACCGGTCGTCCAGCCACCCTCGATGACCGTGACCGGCGACATCTGAGACGGATTGTCAATAATGACAGACGGGCAACCGTGCAACAAATCACGGCTCAATTCAACACAGGCCGTGCTAGACACGTCTCCCAGTGGACAAATCGTAGGAACATGGGTTCTATGGGGTATGGGAGGCGGCGCCGCACACGGGTACCACTGTTAACCCTACGTCATCGGGCACAACGACGCGCATCTCTCGCCAGTCACCAGGGATGCTAGGGGCTTTACGTCGCACCGACACAGATAGGTCTTATGGCGACGATGGGATAGGAAAGGCCTAGGAGTTGGAAGGAAGCGGCCGTGGCCTTAATTAAGGTACAGCCCCAGCATTTGCCTGGTGTGAAAATGGGAAACCACGGAAAACCATCTTCAGGGCTGCCGATAGTGGGATTCGAACCTACTATCTCCCGGATGCAAGCTCACAGCCGCGCGCCTCTACGCGCACGGCCAACTCGCCCGGTCACCAGGGATGGACACTGGGACAATGGCGTAACGTGATATGGTCGGACGAATCACGATTTCAACTGCACCATGCCGATGGGAGGCACCGTGTATGGCGCAGACCACATGAAGCGATGGATCTCGCCTGCCTCGAAGGTGTGGTCCAGAGCGCTGGTGTCTCTGTTATGGCCTGGGGTGCAATTTCCTGGTATGGAATGAGCCTCCTAGTTGTTCTGGAAGAGACTTTGAATGGTACGCGGTATGTTGAGCTGCTCGAAGACCATCTGCACCCATTTTTGGCCTTCCAGCGCCCAGACGGTTCTGCGGTGTTTCAAGATGATCACGCGCCGCCACATCGCTTCCACGTCGCCCGGAAATGGTTCCAGGAACATGCAGCGGAGGTCCAACGACTGCCATGGCTACCCAGGAGCCCCGATATGAACCCTATCGAGCATATCTGGGATGTCCTGGAACGCAGGCTCCGTGCCATGGATCCTGCACCCACGAACAGACCAGCATTGGCGGCCGCTCTGCAAACGATTTGGTGTCAGCTGCGTCCAGAGGACTAACAGGGACTTGTCGGCTCACTTCCACGGCGTCTCACTGCAGGTCGCAGGGCCAGAGGAGGCCCCACACGCTATTAGGTGACTATCCCATGACATTTGCTAAGTCAGTGTAGATTTCAGTGGCTACATAGGTCTCGCATACCTAATACCGTCGGAGTCGGCAGTTAGCAATTGTTGTCCAAAGGATATCCGATAAAAATTAAAAAAATGAATGAGAGAAGTCGGTCACAACTAAGTGGAAGTGCCGGGCTGGGTAGCTGTGACGGTTGAGGCGTTACCCTTCTGACCCCAACTTGGCAGGTTGGATCCTGGCTCAGTGCGGCGGTATTTGAAGGTGCCCATATACGTCCGCCTCGTGTCGTTAGATTTACTGGCACGTAAAAGAACTCCTGCGAGACAAAATTCCGGCAACTCGGCGTCTCCGAAAACTGTGAGAAAAGTAGTTAGTGGGACGTAAAAACTATTATTATTATTACGGTATTATCACTAAGTGGAAGTATTCTTAGCAAGAGTCCAATGTTCACAATTCTCTGTTCAAAGGCCGTACAGGGTGTCGTACGTATGACGCTGTAACTGGTGTAACACCTTCAATTATTATGTTTAATATATTTTAATTATAGTTTATATAAGGCTAAATTTTTAAATGTTAAATATGATTAATATATTATTTCCCTGTAAATATGTAGTGTAAAATTGTACAACCTCAAATACGTATTGTATAATCTCAAAATCTATAAAGTCGAAAGCGGTAGAAAATTCCATAATGTTCGTATGTTAGACTTATTGTACTATATTTGGTATATATGAAGGGTTCTGGAAACTTACCGTAGGTTTTATTATCCAGATACACGTAGAGACATTACGAATGTTGTACATATTTCCATGTACATTTTTAAATATTGAAGGAAAGTTCAAGTACCCATTCGACTAGCTGGTCGATCGATGTTTCGAGTGTGTTTCATTAGAGTGTTGTAAGAACTCTTCCAGAAGTCAATCGTTCTAGATGGTTGATCGAATAGTATAAATATCGAGCTGTCAAGTCAGTGAGGCGGGGAATTCAAGAGAGTGTGCGAGCCAGTGCTGTTGATATCTGTACTGGTCAGAATCGACTTCAGGATACTCCGCTATTGAGTGTTGTATATAGTGTCATTTAGTACTGTGTATAATTGTGTGTTGTACAGTGTAAATAAAGTAATTTATACAAGGAAGTGAACGTGTTCTCGTGTGATATTATTTACGTAAAATAAAATCGCATCGTAGAACGATAAGGGACGGAATGTCCATTAAGCCGTCTGTTATGGCATTCAGGGGCTACCACGGATGTATTGTATCCCTCCCACTCAAAAGGGTGGTTTGTCGGTCGTCTAATCTTGCCTCCTTTCTATCTGCCATGACTCGCCTCTTACCCAACTTGTCACTTTTAATTTTAATTGTCAGTGAAGTAAGCCCTTAGCCTTCCTAATTTTCTCTTGAGTTAGTCACAATTAATCGGTCTTTTGCGAATTTGTCGTACCGTAACCGGCAACTACAGGACTTTCATGCGCAAATTATTTATATTCCAGTCACACTTTTGAGGATGTTATAATATCTAGCGTAGATACTTATTGTGCATCCCAGCTTCCGACAATTTTAAACTTGTCGTGATATTCGCTATGTTGGATGAGAATATTGCCGTTTACCATGGAGAATGCTCTTTCATACGTTAGTATGGAAAGCACTTAGGAGGATTCTGTGCCATTTATTCTTCTTGTTGGATTGGTTAACGTGCGGCAGCACCTCATAAACTGGGAACGAGGCCGACGCCAGGACAGGATGCAAGCTATGCATGCTTAAGAGGATGACATTTCCTGGTGCACTGTTAGTGTCTATGTGATGTGCACCCTGAGAACAAACTGACTTCCGCGCCAGACATCTCTCCTGACTCTGATTTATGGATATGAAGTGAATGTGAAACAATTTAGGTTTTTTCTAGAAATTAAAACTTGTGGTACCTGAGAGTCTCCTCGTTATGGAACTGATGACCTCCAGATTAACAATCGTCTTGGAGCGTTTGAAAGTAACGACCTCAGCTGTAAATTTATCAAGCTTTATATATTACATCGTCTTATTAAAAACAATGTAACTATTTGTTGTTTGAAACTTTAAAATCTTGTTCTAATATTTGAAATACAATGTCACTAGTTAGTCTCATGTATAAATACATTTACAATCTGTTAAAATTGTTGAATGTCTTAAAATTATTTGTTGGAATACACATTAAAATCATATTGTTACTATTCGCGTGAGCTTTTCCACACGTGGTACAAAGTAATATATAAAGCTTTATATTTTAAGAGAATTTTAATAGTTTATTATGGTTAAGTTCGTTAACAGCAAACAGTAAGTGTAAGTTTCTAGAATAATGTTACCGGTTTTAACCTTGTTAAGAATGTTTATGGCTGACGATGTTCAAAATTAGAACGAAGCATGTCCTATGGTTTTAATAATTTAACAATAAAATAAGGATGAGATCCTAATTTTATAATTGCTTTTAATGTATTGAATAGGTGGAAATCAAATTTTTATTGTTCTCCTTTAACAGACTTTCAATACGGAAAAATGAGGATAGTCTCTTGCAATATAAATACTTTGAAAACAATCGACTTCATTAGGGAAGTTTCAAACAAAGATTATATTGAATTAAATTTAGCACATTGTAGCCTTTACTGATTTTTGATAGAATCAACCTTCACTGAAATAACTTCAAATAACCCTCTAGCGCAGGAAACTGGGAAATTAAATTAAGAGCGCTTGATATAAATTAGGCCTACGGTACTTGAAATGTATTTGATATTCGTACTAATTCAGTGAGGCGGCTGAGGTTTTGCAGTCTACAGGAAGGACTGTATTTGTATTTTGTTCTGTGCATCAGGAACACATTCCGAGTTTGTGTGTGTTAAAAATAATATAATTTACGGATGCCTCATATCCGTAACTCTTGGAGTTTTAAGGGAGGAAACAAGTACGTTATGAGCCTACTCAACGTTCATCGAAGAAAAAGAGGAAGATTCTGATCATAAAAGAATGATAACATCGGTTGTGCTGATGGAGAGGAAGAGCACGTCGGAACTACATACGGGAATAAAAATCATTATGCATAACTTAGATCAACATTTGCTTTTTCGTTTGATCAATACGTATTTTGCATTGCATTGCATTCGTTTTTTGAGATTGACTGTTAAGTCTGGAGTTATCAGCCAGTCATTTCTGGAGTATTATTGCAGCTTGTGCGTAAACATTTACGTACCAACAGGCATTATCGAATTGGTAAGGATGTCTAGGAGCTGAACGTCACGTAGTTCGAGGACAGAGTCGTAGCACTGCCGACAGCGAGATTCGAACCCACTATCTCTCGAATGCAAACTGATAGCTACGTGACTCAAACCGCGCGGTCACTTGCTCGTTTCGGTTATAGTATAATTTGGTAATAAAGCGATTATGACTGTTATCAATCAACGATTTCTGAAGGATTTGCCTGAGTCTTCAATGGACGGCCCTCAGGTGATGCGTTGTTCTTCCTTATATTCTTGATATCGTTCCACTATGTGAGCAATATGTTCTGCGTTGGCTACATATGCTTGGTTCGCTGGAGGTCTTTTGTTGGTGTGCCATCCTAGAAGTTGGATGATATTTTGGCCCATGTTTTAGCTATTCTTTTATTGTGCCTATGAATCTTCACTAGGGTGGCGAACAGTCGTCAACTTCTTGAAGTTATTATGCAATCCCTCCAAGGCGCTGTTAGTTCTTTCGTGGCCTCTAGTCACGAGGTCATAAACCGAGTGAGTTGACGGCGCGGTTAGGGTCGCGCAGCTCTGAAACTCATTCGAAAGTGTTTTACTTGGTTTCCCATTTTCAAAAACTGCTGGGACTGTACCTTAATTAAAGCCATTGCCGTTTCCTTCCCAGTCCTAGCCCTTTCCCATCCTTTCGATGTGTTAGTGCGACGTTAAACCACTGGCAAAAAGCAAAAACAAAACTCAAACAGGATGTTTCACATTTTGGGAGGGAGTTATCGGCTATTCGTCGACGTCGAGCTCGTCTTTCTCGATTGAGTATGATGCCAAATCGATTGTGAGAAATGAAATAACCAACTGTTAATGTTTGCATTTGGGAACACTTGTCGAGCCATGTTTATATTGGCTCCAGGGTTGATATGGATATTACCTTCTCGAGCTCTATCCACAGCACGTTCATATACAGGAGTCAGTATGCATTCTCTGCGTGTACGAATTGGATGGAGGACATAAACCGAACCAGACCCCATGGCACTACAGCCCTCTTAGGGCCTTGGCCTACCAAGCGACCGCTGCTCAGCCCGAAGGCCTGCAGATTACGAGCTGTCGTGTGGTCAGCACGACGAATCCTCTTGACCGTTATTCTTGGCTTTCTGGACCGGGGTCGCTATCTCACCGTCAAATAGCTCCTCAATTCTAATCACGTAGGCTGAGTGGACCTCGAAACAGTCCCCAGGTGCAGGTAAAAATCCCTGACCTGGCCGGGAATCGAATTCGGGGCCTCCGGGTAAGAGGCAGGCACGCTACCCCTACGACGTGCCCTCGGAAAATACCATGAACCGTAAACAGTTGCATGAATTGATCTGGTGCTGTTTTAAATGTTTCATCTGCGAACATAGTCGTGTACATTAATGGTAATGTTATGCTAGAATTCAGTTTTAAAATAACTGCATTGTCATTTCTATGAATGATGGAATATATATTCATGCGTTGAGGTTCTTTCTTATTTTATTTAACAAATTAACTGCAGTACCCGTCGTTTTTTTTGCTAGGGGCTTAACGTCGCACCGACACAGATAGGTCTTTTGGCGACGATGGGATAGGAAAGGCCTAGGAGTTGGAAGGAAGCGGCCGTGGCCTTAATTAAGGTACAGCCCCAGCATTTGCCTGGTGTGAAAATGGGAAACCACGGAAAACCATCTTCAGGGCTGCCGATAGTGGAATTCGAACCTACTATCTCCCGGATGCAAGCTCACAGCCGCGCGCCTCTACGCGCACGGCCAACTCGCCCGGTGTACCCGTCGTTGACGGGTATATCATACATAGCATATGCAAAGTTATCTAACTCCTCAGCTACTTTCCACCAATATTCAGGCAGACTTTTACTCGGGACGCAGCAGTAATCCCATTTATCGGAGATGGGTGGCAGCAGAAGAGACAAATCACATCACAACAACAATAGAATGTTATTGTCGATCAGTTTTATGAGCTTTCGATATTGTAGGCCTTCACATTTAGTTTCCTTCCGACTCTGGGTTATTAAGAGCATCTAATGTAAAGGGAGTCCTTCTTTCATGTCTCCCTCTTATATTATTCTTCAAGCGATCGTTTCTTTATGGTTTTTCTCATTTTAAAAAATTTTCTTCCGACTTTTCCTTGTCGATACGGACCGATGACCACGCAGTTTTACTAAAACCATCGCCAGTTAATACGAGTAAAAATATTTCCATGTTAACAATGCTTGGCGTTGATATGGACTAAGCAGGTGTCGTCAGTCGAGAGCGAAATGCCTTCCGAGCCAGTTTGCTCCCCGCTCTTGAGGAACGAGAGCAGCTTAGCGAGCAAGTAGGGGAAATGCATGACGTAGTACGCACACAAGGTCAGTGGCTCAAAGGTATAGCACATCTTTCTGGACAGTTTAGATTGCGACACGATTCGCGTGTACTCACGTGAGGTGACAGTAGTGTGTTCGTGTTCCCGCCTTTATCCTCACACCACACGACGTTCAAGCCTAGTCGGTAAATGTTGCATTTACTATGGAAGAGAGTTCAGCACAACGTAGGCCATCGACGCCAATAAGTTTCAAACCTTCTTGGGATGAAGAGTATTTGATACTTCAAGAAAATAACACACAAAATATTTAATATGTAATAAAATATTGAATTACATTTAAAAAATTAATCTGCAGCACTGTTGTTCCTTATGTCATTCCAGCAAGTATGATAAATATGAAGGCCGGGAAGGCATAGCGTTACTAGAAACATAATGTTTGTTAATTCCTCGGAGATGATTTATTTATGTACCGGTATGTATTTCGTTGCTGTTGTTCATATGGTGACATTTCCGAGCGGCAAGTACAGTACCGCAACGGTATGCAACCCGCCTGTCCGCTGCTCTCTTGTCATGTGACTGACAGCCGTCCCGAGCGGAGCAAGTAACACCGGTCACCGGCTCCCTAGAGCAAGTAAGTGATGACGTCTGGACTAAGTAACAAAAATCTAAATACATTATTCTATTATCATAGTTGGTACGGTAAAAAAAAACCTGTATATGATAAATGATTGGTACTTGTATTCTTTACAACTTTTATTGCGCTGTGTAATACTTTTCGATAGGCCCAATAACATAGGGATTTTAAAAATTCAATTTTAGGCACCTTGCCCTAAACTACCATTTCATCCAGCGTGAATAAACATTATTTATATTCTACACTGTAGCACCTTGTTCCCACACTTTACATACCGATTTTCATTAAATTCTGTTCTCCCATTTTTTCGTGGTTCGGCGTTGGTATGGCCTTAGCAACAACAATCGAAATTCACGAATCTCTCTCTTATCATAGCCGATACGGTAAACAGGCATAAGACATAAATGATCGAAAATTTAATTCTATATAACTTTAGTTATGTCTTGTTTACCGATAGGACCATTAATAACATAAATATTTGAGAATTAAATTTTAGACGTCCCCCTAAACTGCCATTTCACTCAAAGCCAAACTAAACCAAACCAAATCCCATGGTGCAACAGTCCCGAAGGGCCATGGCCTACCAAGCGACCGCTGCTCAGCCCGAAGCCCTGCAGATTACGAGATGCCGTGTGGTCAGCTCGACGGATCCTCTCGGCCGTTATTCTTGCCCCTCTAGACCAGGCCATTTCACTCAACACAAATAAAATTATGTATAACTTAGATTGTAGTGCATCATTCCCCGACATTACATTCCTATTTTCATTAAATTCTCTTTAGCCATTTTCTCGTGATGACCGTACATACATACATACAGAGACACAAACAGATAGACAGAAATTACGGAAAAGGAAAAAGTGCATTTCCTTGTTACTGTGGACATGACTGATAAATAAATACCATTCTTTTTACATTCTGAGCAATGTACATACAAAATTTTTATTTTATATGTAGTTATAGAAGATTGATCGGACGACGCATTCCTATACATTGCATAACGAGTATTATATGTGTCAGTGATCATAAAGACGACCTACTCCCACTTCTGGTAATTAACAGGATATATGTTTATTTTTTATTTTTATTTTTTTTTACAGAAAAAATGAATACGACCAGGTGGCAAGCATTGAGTTGCATGGTATACAAGCTTTAATCGGAGACGATGCTTGTGGTCCAGCTAAGTTTTTGAAGTGTTGTAAAAGTCAAAAGTGAAGTATCCTCCTGCATCTGACATCCGAAAAGTGCAGTGTAGATGAGTGAGCTGTATCATACGTTCAAGAAAGCAGTGACGATCCTTGTGAAATATCCTACTTAAGCTTCCCATCGTATTTGGCTGACCATATTGGCTCCGTTAGTCGGTGGTCTACTGTTTCGAAGATAGCATATTCGATCCTGGTTGAGTTCTATTGTGTTTTAGGGTGTTTAAATACACCGACTCCTCGTCATAGTCCTTTAGTGTGTTAAATAATTTCAGTACACAATTCCGACACCGTGGAATATTTCTCGTCATCTGTGACTTTCTTATTTCAACTGTCAGCAGCCCTGACGACGGTTTTCTGTGGTTTCCCATTTTCACACCAGGCAAATGCTGGGGGCTGTACCTTAATTAAGGCCACGGCCACTTCCTTCCCACTCGTAGCCCTTTCTATCCCATCTTCGCCATAAGGCGTATCTGTGTCGGTGCGACGTAAAGGTAATAATAATAATAATAATAATAATAATAATAATAATAATAATAATAATCACTTCCTGAGAATCTGAACTACAATGAAGAGCATCAGGTCCGAAGAAATCAGTCTTGGTTATTGTGTAAGAACTTTTGTTGAAGAGACGAAAAAAAAGTTGACTCCTCGTAGATTTTTGCATACCCCGAGAACGATCTCGTTATGTAGGGTATTAATATATTTCAGGCTGTAAATTGTAGCAAATATTCGTCTTCCTTTCCTTCTTCCCCATATATTATAATTGAAAATGATTTTTAAAATGTGCAATTTGCTTTACGTCGCACCGACACAGATAGATAGTATAGAGATTATTTTCTGGTTGTTTAAGTATTAATATTCCTTCAACTGCTGTAGATTTCAAGACACGGCAAGGTGTCGGAATATTGTTCTACAGGAAGCCAGTGAAAAGGAGTTGCCGCGGAACACCATTAAATGCAGCTGACCTCATCCAGGATCGAACTCACTACCTTATGGACTGACTGCACCTCTGAGGTCGACCATACTAATTCTCTTTCAGAATGAGCAAAATTGGCTGCTTCCGACGTTGCAGGGACTAAAACAGGGGACGTAGTTACAATGGAAGGTTAATATCATGTTATACATCGAAGGTTTTCGGTGACGGAAGGAGGTTTAGGGCTAGGATTGGGAAGGTAGCGTCCGTAGCCTTAATTAAGGTACAAACCCAGCATTTGCTTGGTGTGAAAATGCTTCGTCTATTTTGCGAGTAACTTTTGCTATTCTCGAATTTTAAGTATAGCGAACACTCCCCTACCCAGAATCACATTTTCACAATGTAATAGGGAACAGAATCACACTGGGTTATTTACAGGTTCACTAGATCCTGCCGTTTTTTGTATAGTTAATGGTATCTCATCAAAGTGGCTACAGGTCGAATCCCGGCCAATTCATGTGGCAGCTTTGAAAGGAAAAAGTCACGTCCCCATTCAGCGTTGTCAGTAGTTGTGAGTCCAATAAAACTCGATAATGCAAGAGGGTCTCAGCATCAGACTAATAACAATGAAATATTTAATTTGATTACCAAGGAAATAAAAACTTTTTGTTTTAGCGAAGAGTTTTATTTCAGTGGTTTTGATAGTGTTAAAAAGGCAAGACATTAGAATCACTTATTCGTTACGTATAGATATAATTTTAGTACACGTCCCATTTAACACAGGCTTTACTGCGTTTACACGTAGGAAAAGTCATTTTATTCCTTGGACTTTGGGAAGGAAGTGAGCATTAATCACGGTGAAATGGAGCATCAAAATAATATCTGCCTTAAATAACAAACTGGACTAGAATGTTGTAGAACATGGGTGTTCTTCTCTCGGGGGCTTTTGTGTAAGTCCCAGACGTATAGCATCATTTATAACCTGAGTGAGTCGAGGAAGACGGACAGGCTGTAAAAAGCGTCTTGCTCCTTTTCATTTCTGTCTCGTAAGATGGTTCAAGGAACACCTTGTCTTGGAAATAACAGACACGTCTTACCACAACCGCTGTCTTCTTGTTTTATGTGCGAGGTCGTTGGTGAATGCATAAGTTGACCTATCCGAGGTGGGAGACTGATCACGTGCTCATCTCATAAACCATATTTATCACAAGGCCATTTTTATTACCTAGTCAAGTGCATTATTTAGAACTGAAAATACTATATTATGACGATAACGTTTAAATAATGATAATAATAATAATAATAATAATAATAATAATAATAATAATAATTTAATGCTGAAATGTAGCGATCTGTAAAGCTAGGTATAAAACTGGAAACGGATATGAGATAATGAGGTACATCTAGGCACCCTACAAACTTAAAAATTGATACCAGAGAACCTCAAACTTTCAAGATTCCTAGAAAATTTGGAAATCGTCTTGACATTTCGGAGGCGATCGATCTTGGGTGGGAGAAGACGTATGAAATAGAGGCTCAGAAGCAAAACAGCATAAGCACGTAAGCTTGAGCCTTTTTCCACCTGGTGATAAACTTTATTTGGAAAGTACCCGGAAGGCCTGTTTAGGAATGAGAAAAGGCACAGAAAAATGATGTGAAATGATACCTGAAGCAGCAGAGAGTTGAGATTCTTTTATGCCTGCAAGGGACGCCACCAAACTAGCCCAAAGAAGTATTCTTACTTGTGTGGGAGAATTGAAACCGAGATTATGAAAATGTGCATAAAGCGACCATTTTCTGTATGTTTTTTGGTTGACTGTGATGGAGACAAGTTTCGTATTGGCTCCGATAGAGCTCGCATCATGTCTGGCCATAGGGGTGTCACATTCTGTGAAAATAAAAAAAGTGCGTAGTTTGAAACTATCATGGCGTATGCTGGATGGGACTGGTCTGTCCCTGACGGGTTGTGGGAGTCACGTTTTGTCACTTTGTAGGAGTGTCGAGACCAATCTCTGTCAGGGAAATAATGGCCCTTGCAAGTGGAGTCACACTCCCTTGTAGATCCTCTTTTGTATTTCCGCGGCGCATACTGTC
This sequence comes from Anabrus simplex, assembly GCF_040414725.1. Classification (NCBI taxonomy): domain Eukaryota; kingdom Metazoa; phylum Arthropoda; class Insecta; order Orthoptera; family Tettigoniidae; genus Anabrus; species Anabrus simplex. The sequence continues at coordinate 116,658,550 of NC_090267.1, read as the reverse complement.
CATCCGGCAAGAAGACAAGATATTGCAGTAGATGTGTAGAGATAAGGGAGATAGAGATACTTTCGTAGTACTCGTATTTCAAAGCGAAAGCCCCCGTTATGAATAACGGAATTTTCGTTCCACTTATGTGAAGACTGTCGGCAATAACATTATAAATACCTCCACAATGTTGAACACAGCCCCCTCGGTTCTGCGTACGGGTATCAATATGACTTCCGGCTGCAACTTATTCAAGCGGGCGAATCAACGCCACCTAGAGACAACCGCGTGGTGATGAGTGAATCAGAAAGGCCGCAAGTGTTTTTCGTGTTACGTCGAAATGGATTACGGCAAGTGGCACAAATTGTCGCAGATCAGCAGAAGAGAACAAAAGTAGAGAAAGTGAATAATTATTCTCTCAAACACCGAAATTAGACTTGTTTTTCCAAAGGATCCAAACTATGAGTCATCTTCCCCTCATGCAATGACGAAAATACAAATGATGGTACCAGCTACCGGCACGGAAAACTTTGATTAGTTTTAGTTGTATTTCCATTGGTCTGCTGTTGGAACTGTAAGTGGAAATCGTGAAGACGGTCTATGTACCAAGAGAAGGCTTTGTAAAACCAAACTATTACCCTTATTTTTTGGCTTACGAATAATGTGACTAGGGACAACTATGCTAAAAGTGGAGTGAAACAGAATCAGGACAATTTGTGTAATTCTCTGCGGATGTATCCAGATAATTAGCGATTTCTGACAAAAATACTGTTTGAAAGAAAGCTTCTTAAATGAGGACATAGTGAAACGCGAGCACTGTATCTCTGGTTTATTCCTGCAGCCAACGATCTGTTTTTGTGCTCCTTGTAAGCTTTTTGAGACACATTCCAATTTGCAACAACTGACTTCAATGATTGGAAGCACGGAAATCAGCGGTTAGCGTAACATGATAATTTCCACTCTCATCGTGATTACGTGTTAATGTTTAAAAGACGGGCTAGTGAATTGTGCAGTGTTGATAGCAGTCTGCTCTCTCAGTTGGTATTTTTTTTAAAGTTATTACTATTTAATGTTTGCTCTTTCACCGTGGAAGCATTCTACCGTATTACTTTATTGATTATATAAAAATAATAGTAATTACAATTTTAATTACAATTTTTTCTTACGAAGTTTAAGAAACGGGGGATGGGGCAAATTATTTGGGGCCCAGTGGAGTTGTAGTAGGGGCCTATGACCTAGATGTTAGGCCCCTTTAAACAATAAGCAAGCATCATCAAGCATTGCAGTAGTTAAATTCGGCCCTGTGCCTAATTGTATGTTTGTCATAGCTTCAAGCACTACTTCATGTACCATTGTAATACACAGTGTTATTCACCTAAGTTGTCCATCTCAGATATCTTTTGATCCGTTAGATATACACATTCTGTCTTAAACTACACTAAGGGGCTCATAGAACACTGCCCAGTTCGTCTCCGTCACATTTTCACCTACCGAGAAGTTGGTAGCAACTTTCTTTTTAAAAGGGCAATGCTAATTTCACCCGATAGAACAACTAAGAATCGAGCGACAAGTTCAGTGATATGCTTATTTTGCAAATTGTTATATTGGGTGAAATTAGTATAGTCCGATTAAAAAGACAAAGTTGCTACCAGTTTCTGGATAATTGTGTGCGCGATGGAGACGAATTGGATAGGTTTTTATGAGCCCCTTAACTGTAGCAGTACCAAGCCATTTTTCGAAACGCGAACTGCCAATAGGGGGGTACTTTGTAACCAACAAAATAATTTGTTCTGTTCGACATTATAGCTTTTTATTTAGAGAAATTTATCACATGGACTACAAACAGCAACAAGAGCAATCTAGATTAAGTCATATTCCCACACAGGTTTGTCTGTTTTGGAATGCTTCATGCGCAGTTCATGGATTTCATGGATCACTTCCTTCTGAATTTTCATCGCATTTTGCATGGTGCTATGCTTTCCATACATGTATCTCTTACAAGAAGCACAGGTCATTGTTGGTTTGCTCACTTTGTTGCATTTCTGTCCTTTTGTGTGATACTCTTTGGTGCATAAGTAGCAACGTCCTCTTCCACCGCAAGTTTCCTTGGCTGTGCTCTTCTGTTCTACTTCACACATCAGTACATCCTCCATGGCCAAACTGTTGACTTGTGGAGCCCTACGGTATTTTCAGCACGTTCTTGAATACAAGGTCTTATTAGATGAGTGGCCAGTTCTTGTAAGTACAGCCTTCGCTTATTGACTTTTTTTACTGTCCCAGTTTGGAAAATTTAGTAAAAATAATGTATAACCATTCAAAGCTGCAATATCTACAAGTGTGTAAAAGACAGTGTGTGGCCATTTCCGAGATCCCCTTTTTGTAGAATATTTCCGCACCCTCTACTCCACCTTTCGTTTTGTAATACACATTTATCACAGGTTTTTTCTTTCTTTTTTTTTTTGTATCAGATGGGGAACTAATAGCTGCGTTAGCATGTTGAGTCAACAGCAGTAGAAGGTTCCTCTTCGGCTTCTGACGAGCAACGTACGGTATGACACTAATGTCACAGGAACAATGGTAGAAGCCGGGCTGAGTGGCTCAGACGGTTGAGGCGCTGGCCTTATGACCCCAACTTGGCAGGTTCGATCCTGGCTCATTCCGGTGGTATTTGAAGGTGCTCAAATACGCCAGCCTCGTGTCGTTAGATTTACTGGCACGTAAAAGAACTCCTGCGGGACAAAATTCCGGCACCTCGGCGTCTCCGAAAACTGAAAATGTAGCTAGTGGTACGTAAAGCTAAGAACATTATTACATTGCTAGAACTTGCATCAGAGAAGGCAAATTTGCTAGAATACAGCTGTCTTCCTGCAAGTTCTTTCAGTTCCTCCGGTATGTGCTTCCTGTTCTGTTGAATAGTTCCTGCTAATGTGAGTTTATGGTTGTTCCACAAGTCCTCTGCTAGATCTGTAGTTACATAGCGACCAGAATTATTTATCGGTTGAATGAGACGTTTGACATCAATAGCTGTGTTTGTTCTTCTCTGCATATGGCTCCATGCTAAGAATGTAGCCCGTCTGGTTTTGCAATCTGTAAGCATTCGAATAAGAATACTGCAATTCCCTGGCCTCTCTTTGAGAAAAACTTTGAACGGACACCTTCCGCGAAATAAAGACAACATTTCGTCCATATCTGTGTGCATACTTGCAGAAAAGTTTTTATGAAATGTCTCCTTCATTAAATTGAAAACCCCTCGAATCGCTGAAAATGTATCTTCATCCTTGCGCTATTGTATCTTTATCATCAAACCTAATTATCCTCATAATTACGGGAACCTGGTCCTTCTCATAGCAGCGATGTAAACACATTTTCTCGAAATATTTGACCGCAGGTCTGTAATAGGTGCGAGTTTGTCGTTCATTTTTCCCATGTAAATAAGTAACCCTGAATAACCCATGAGTTCCGTTTCATTCATTTCAGGAATAGTTACTCTCACTGCCTCTTCATTTGTGTATGTGATGATAGTCTGCAAGATTTTTGGCACAAATAATTTTTCAAGCGATTCACGTATGGAAGACACTTCCCTTCATTGCGTAATCCTTCACGTTCTCCCACAATCTTCTGTGCTGAACGTTTAGTAATACGACGCGGATTCGAGTTATATACTCTACCAGTTTTAGTGACGTACCTGCTACCATTGTTCGCTAGTACATCTTCAGGCACCTTGCACGTGCCGTAATCTTCATTATCAGATTCACTTTCACCACTAGGACCTCCTGAATCTACGTTTAAGACAGAATGTGTATATCTTGGTAACGGATCAGAAGTTATTTGAGCTGAATAACTCAGTATATACAGTCATGGGTCAGCCGCCGAGCTGAGTGGCTCAGACGGTAGAGCGTTGACTTTCTGAGCCCAAGCTGGCGGGATCGATCGAGTGGTATTTGAACGTGCTCAAATACGCTAGCGTCATGTCGGTAGATATATGTTTTATTTGCTGTTTGTTTTGCGTCGCACCGACTCAGCTGGCTCTTAGGGTGACGGTGGGATATGAAGGGACAGGGCTAGGATTGCGAGTAAGCGACCGTGGCCTTAATGAAGGTACTACCCCAGCATTTGCCTGGCGTTAAAATGGGAAACCACGGAAAATTATTTTCAGGGCACCCGCTGTGGGTGCGGATGCAGACGAAGACAACACCCGCAGTTTCCCTGCCTGTCGTAAGAGGTGGCTAAAAGGGGCGACCGAGGGAGGATGCTATTAGAACCATGAGACTACTTGTGATTAGTACCATTACGTGTGGAACACCATGCGCTAACGTTACTTGTGACTAGTACCACCTTGCGAGGAAAACCATAGGTCTACGTTACAAAAGAACAGTATCATTATGCAGGGAACATTACGGATCTGAGCGTTGCTTGTGAAAAGTGTCATCGCGTGCATTCCACCGGTCGGTTCCACTGTGTTCAGAATGGGTCTGCATTACCTACGAGTAGTACCACTTTATCAGAAACAACATGGGTCTACGTTGCCTGTGATTAGTATCACTATTTGAGAAGCACACGAGTTTGGCTGGCGCCCGTGATTAGTACCGCTATGTGAGGAAAACCATGAGTCTGCGTTGCCTGAAAGTAGTACCATTATATGAGGAACACCATGGGTTTGTGTTGCCTGTGAGCGTTACCATAATGTGTGATACACCGTCGCTCTACGTTGCCTATGATTAGTACCACTATGTGACCAACACCATGAGTATACATGGCCTGTGATTAGTACCACTAATTGAGGAACACCATGGGTCCGCATTGCCTGTGAGTAGTACCCTGTGCGAAACACCATGGGTTTGTGAGTGGTGCCATTGTGTGTGACATACCATGGGTCTACATTACCTGTGATTAGTACCACTATAGGAGGAACACCATGGTCCTGCTTTACCAGTGATTAGTACCATTGTGAGGGTCCGGTGACCTGGATTTTGGACCCCTTTAGATAATGAGTATCGTCCCAGTAGTTAAGGTATTGTGAATTGGATCCACTGATCGCTTTGTTTCACTGTCCTTTTTCATCATAATTCGTTTTGGATTATAGTCAGTGGATTCATTTTGAAGTTTTAATTTTCATTACATTCACGTCGTACCATTAGGGACGAATGATCTAGCTGTTAAGCCCCTTTAAACTACAACAACAATAATAATAGTAATAATAATAATAATCTATATTTAGGGCTGCTGACAGTGGAGTTCAAACCCATCATCTCTCGAAGTATATTTACCAGCTCATAGTAGAACAGAATTCCGCCGAGCCGGGCTGAGTGGCTCAGACGGTTAAGGCGCTGGCCTTCTGACCCCAACTTGGCAGGTTCGATCCTGGCTCAGTCCGGTGGTATTTGAAGGTGCTCAAATACGTCAGCCTCGTGTCGGTAGATTTACTGGCACGTAAAAGTCCTGCGGGACTAAATTCAGGCACCTCGGCGTCTCCGAAAACCGTAAAAGAGTAGTTAGTGGGACGTAAAACAAATAACATTATTATTATTATTATTATTATTATTATTATTATTATTATTATTATTATTCCGCCGTAAAAATAGTTAAACAGCTGCACTTGCTTGAAGTAATGAAGGAGCTTATAATTTTGTTATTTTTCCCTTTAAAACATTCATCAGCAGACATGAATGAATGAATGAGTGAGTGAGTGAAACCCATTTACAAATACCTAATGCCATCAATCTTATACAAGGTAATATCGACTTTCTTAGGATTGATTGTCCCATGGGAAGTCGAGGAATTTTGATCTGATCTGTGGGGAATGATTGGGACACATTTCCTTAGCAATATTTCTATTACATAGCCGATTTTAGCCTGCGGAGTTTTAAATCATGTCTCCATAGATGAACACGTAGTTCCATAGCTTGGTAGCACCGCTTGAACGCATTATATGGCAAGCCAGAGATGATATGTGTCCTCTTATTATTCATATATTACGTACTTCTACGCCCGTGAACATTGTATCATTGTTATATATGGCACGTCATCGCTTATGTATGTGTCTGCCCGGCTTTAACACAAAACTCCTGATGCCCATAAAGAAAGAAACGTGGCTGTATTTACATTGCGCCCTCTACTGGTGCACTTCCTGGGCTTCTCCAGTTCCAAACATATGCAGGAACACTCAAGAAGAGGAGGAAGAAGAACATATTATGATGACGATGAAGATTATTATTATTATTATTATTATTATTATTATTATTATTATTATTATTATTATTATTATTATTATTATTATTATTATTATTATTATTATTATTATTATTATTATTATTGAAAGAGTTTACTAAAATAGCTTTGGCAAATCCGTCCGTCCGTTCTACTGGACCGATTTGCGATTTGCTTCATATTCTCTCCGGAATTACCTGTCGGTGAATCATGAGGCATTCATAGGTCTCTATAAGCTCAGCCAAATTTGAGGAAACATAAAATCAAATCATTACATGATCTCTCCAATAATTGCAGGCGAAGGCTTACCCTAACCCGCAATACATTCTCTACTTACCAGGTTGCTAAGCGATTATTCATTAATATTCTGTTAAATGTGATTTTCATCCTTCGTAATGTCCAACTCGTTGGCTGAACTGTCAGCGTACTGGCCTTCGGTTCAGAGGGTCCCGGGTTCGATTCCTGGCCGGGTCGGGGATTTTAACCTTAATTGGTTAATTCCAATGGCATGGGGTCTGGATGTATGTGTTGTCTCCATCATCATTTCATCCTCATCACGACGCGCAGGTCGCCTACGAGTGTCAAATAGAAAGACCTGCACCTGGCGAGCCAGAGAGTATACACTTCCTCTGATGATGGAAGAATTACTATTCTCTGCTAGATACGCTTTGATTCTCAGACCTTTCCCAATAGAACGTTCCTAATAACTTACATACTGCTAAGAGAAAACAGTGTACGTACGTACAGACGGGAAGGTAGGCCTATCGAGTCGACTAGCCTTCTATATGGCCATCAATAAAGCGCAGGGACAAACTCTTGAAAAATGTGGGTAGTCTACTTACTCGAACCAGTGTTCAGCCACGGCCAATTGTATGTTGCACTATCTTGAGCAAGATCGTTTGAAAATGTTAGAGAATGGTCGAATGGTCGAAGCACAGAGAATATTGTATGGAAAGAAATGTTGGTAACTACATTAGGAATTAATCAGTTATTATGTACCGGTATTAAATGCTCATAAAATTACTGAAAAGGGCAGGCAAAACAATATGACTGCGACAGAAATATCAAGACGAGTTATCTGACCTATTCATAAGGAATGCTGCGGAACAGAACGGGTCCACTAATTCTTCTTCTTCTCCTTATTCTTCTTCTTCTTCTTCTTATTATTATTATTATTATTATTATTATTCCCGTCGTGGGTGCTAGGGACCGCATACCAATTTCAATTCCTCAGCCTTTGATGTTCTTTCCAATACTCGTTCATCCTATCGTTTCTTTTTCCTCCCCTCAGACCACTTTGAACCAGTTTTCTTTTCACTTTTGCCTTGAAATCCTACCATATTTAACACCATATTTCTAACAATTCTCCTGTCCTTGGTTTCTTGTTGTATTATTTCACTCCAAATATTTCTTGACCTCTTGAATCCAGTTTATTGCTGATTTTTCCCCAAGATATTTGAATACCTTTTTGCTAATCTGTTTTAATCCGTACAGAAAAATATGCACAAAAATGTTCTGACGAATTTTCTTATTACCGGGCGACTTGGCCGTCCGGTTAGGAGCGCGCAGCTGTGAGCTCGAATCCGGGAGACAGTGGGTTCGAATCCCACTGTCGGCAGCCCTGAGGATGGTTTTCCGTGGTTTCCCATTTTACACCAGGCAAATGCTGGGGCTGTACCTTAATTAAGGCCACGGCCGCTTCCTTCCCATCGTCGCCATAAGACCTATCTGTGTCGTGGGACGTAAAGCAACTAAAACCAAAACCAAAACCCAAACCCCATGGCACTACAGCCCTTGAAGGGCCTTGGCCTACCAAGCGACCGCTGCTCAGCCCGAAGGCCTACAGATTACGAGGTGCGTGTGGTCAGCACGACGAATCCTCTCGGCCGTTATTTTTGGCTCTCTAGACCGGGGCCGCTATCTCACCGTCAGATAGCTCCTCAATTCTAATCACGTAGGCTGAGTGGACCTCGAACCAACCCTCAGGTACACGTAAAAATTCCTGACCTGGCCGGGAATCGAACCCGGGGCCTCCGGGTAAGAGGCAGGCATGCTACCCCTACACCACGAGGCCGGCTACGTAAAGCAACTAGCAAAAAATAAAATTCGTATTACTCCATAATTTTCAATATCTTGTATTTTTCATTGTACCCAGGATTATTCTAATGAGACTTGTTTCTAATATTTCTCGCATATTTAATATATGATCCAAAACTAGCCATTCGTCGCGTATAGGTATTCTGCTTTCTTTGCAGTAAATTGTAGTGCCATATTTTAAGACTTCTGGATAAGCAATTTTTATGTAAAAATTCTTAGTGATACCAAATCCCTTTTCCATCTTGTATATCCTTCCTTCTACAGCAGACCTTTTCCAACCATTCTTGAATTATCTCCATCGAATATTGTAATTTCTTCACTTTCTCGATTCGACCAGTATCTGTTGTTAAAAGTTTGTATCAATTGTTTAGTTCGTAATAAAGTTCTTTTTCTGCAGGGATACTCAAGCCTGTTTTGATGGATACTTTTTCAATTAATTTGCATTGCAGAATTTGTTAGATTTTCCGAAAGTATCGCCATAACATCTGCAAATGCCAGGCAGTTTATTTCAACACATTTACCTATTCTTTCCAAATGCTATAATAAATAATACATTAAAATAATCATATGATTTAGCAATCTGCTCCACAGAAGGGTTGCCGTAAAGGTACAGAATAATACACATAAATGTGGATTCTGCTAAAAACAAGTTAGTTTTCAAATTTAACTGTCACAGGTCGATTGTCCGAAGGAGCTATATCGATACATGGCAGTTTGCGTCCACATACCGCCGCCCACACCGCTCAAATTCTTCAGATGCTGTGTTTCGCGGTGTTAGAGCATCCTGCTCACGGCCCCGATCTCGCCCCGTCGTATTACCACCTGTTTGGTCCACTTAAAAAATGCTCCAAGAGGCCGTCGATTCAGGTCCGATCGACAGGTGAAGGAAGCGGTGCATACGTGGCTTGCTGCGCAACCAAAAACTTTTTTTGCAGAGGGTATCAGAAAGCTTGTGAAACGGTGGACCATGTGCATTGAAAAGCAGGGTGACTATGTTGAAAAATGATATCAATAAAAAGTGTGTACTCTTTTTGTACTAACTTAAATTATAAAAATTGATTGCAGATACTTATTGATTTGCCCTCGTAGTATTCGTATGTAAAAAATGAAAAAAATATGTAGTGGAGTTGTGAAATTGTGTTGAATTTTCTTCAATTAGTGCATGTTGTGTCGTCAGTGATGTATCGTAACGTCACGATATGTTGCCAATTTCCTCCTGATGTTTTACTTTTGAAACTGGCATTGTAATAAACTGTACCTTGATCCTCATAATTGAGGGGGACGTGAGGAATATCTTGGATTTTAGTAGTTCTTTCTAATTATGTGTTATTGTAATTATACCTTTCGTCAAACCGCTCCCCTGTATATGGGGTTTAGTTAATCACATTATTATTATTATTATTATTATTATTATTATTATTATTATTATTATTACCGTGGTTTGGTGGATGAGCAGAGGTGAAAGAAGGTGCCGGGAAGAACAGGTCTAACTTCCAGATCAAAGTTAATTTAAAACTTTAACAAAGGTTATATTTTTTTGAGCTCCAACAATTAATAACAACAAAAATATAACAACTTTAGACTAGGTAAAGAAACAAGACTAGGAAGGATCCAAGATTTCAGAATAATAACACTCTTGGGCTACAAGCACCTAGTTTTACAAGTTTGAGCTCCTAGCTCAGCATTACCAAACACTAATTTGTTCAAAGGGCAGAAATCCTCTAAAACATGGAGCACCAGCTCCGTGATTTACAATGTCAAGCCTCCTAGAGGCACTTTTACAATACTTGAAAAGAGCAGACACGCTCTCAACTTTTCCAGCCTAGTCAAGGCAACACCAAAAATGTCTTACACTTTCTGGCCTTCCATGGCCCAGCTCACAAATTGAAACAGGGGTATCTCGTACCCAACCTACAGGGCCTTCGAGTAAGAGAAAAATAACCGTTAAATAAATGGCCCAAACAAAAGGAAGGAGGCGGATACTTGCACTCCTCTATGCAGCTTCTTAAAACCTAACAGGCACTAGGCCGATGAAACAGGGGCTAATCCCAAACTATGGAGGTGACTCGTACAAGAATAACTTAAGGCATTATGGAAAGGAAGAAAATCAGTTACCAAAACGTCGTCACCTCAAACCAATATGAAGGGGAGCTCGAGAGGGTAAATCACTCTCTATCCCCGAATTACAGTTACAGATTTTATTAAGTTTTTATCTAAGCCGGCAGAAAATTATATGTTTAGAAAAAATGGTAAAGGTTTCGGAACTTTCCCGCGGGCTAAACTGCTGAGCAAGCAGGAAACAAAGATGTTAAATGGCCATTACCTTGCTGAAGACCTGCTGCCTGATGAAATAGGCGCCTCCTGCCTCACGTCCACACACTAGGGTAGCTTTTGATCAAGTGGCCAAGAGACGTGAAAATCAGCAGTTTATAAACCCTCGGGGGAAGTTCGAGACCTTTCATGAATGAAACAGCCACACCCACTCAATTTTATTGGGTAGCTTACAATTACACACCAAATCGAAGAAGAAACCTATGACAGGCTGAAAATTAATTACAGAAATTAGGGATTGGCTGAATTCAAAACTGGCGGAAAGAAAAAGTCGATATTGCCAACCCAAAAATGAATGAACATAATTTAGTGAAAGACAAACTTATGAATAAAAAAATTCTTCTGAAAGGTTCTTTCACTTCGCACCAGCGTGCATGATCATAGTTTTTCAGCAGAGACATCTATGAGTGAATGTCCAAACTTCTTGATGAATGGAAAACAAAAACAAGTAGAATTTCACACAGTTCAGGAAACTTCACCATAAAAAAAATTACGGTAGTGGCATCTTCTGAGAAAATTTACAAGTTGGACCAGCTTCAAGTTCCGAGTTTCTCCTGTAGAGGAGGTTTTATTGGCGCAAGATTTAAAAGTGCGGCGTAGAGGTGTACCTCCTGGTACAATTATTATTATTATTATTATTATTATTATTATTATTATTATTATTATTATTATTATTATTATTTTCGTCATCGTGTGGTTTTGGACTATTACTTGAAATCTAACTTGCCAAAAAATAAAATTATGTTAGAGGCGGTTTGACTACCACTGGGGTTTCCGCAAGAATTTTTTTAAATAATCGGATTCCTTTTAATTATTTAATTATTATTATTATTACATATATTACATACATTACATACATTATCATTATAGACTGTTATGCCTTTCAGCGTTCAGTCTGCAGGCCTCTGAGAATTTACTAAACGTCGCCACAATCCTCGATTTGCAACTAGTGTTGTGGCCTCATTTAGTTCTATACCTCTTATCTTTAAATCGTTAGAAACCGAGTCTAACCATCGTCGTCTTGGTCACCCTCTACTTTTCTTACCCTCCATAACAGAGTCCATTATTCTCCTAGGTAACCTATCCTCCTCCATTCGCCTCACATATCCCCACCACCGAAGCCGGTTTATGCGTACAGCTTCATCCATTGAGTTCATTCCTAAATTAGCCTTTCTCTTCATTCCGAGTACCCTCCTGCCATTGTTCCCACCTGTTTATACCAGCAATAATTCTTGCTACTTTCATGTCTGTTACTTCCAACTTATGAATAAGATATCCTGAGTCCACCCAGCTTTCGCTCCGGTAAAGCAAAGTTGGTCTGAAAACAGACCGATGTAAAGATAGTTTCGTCTGGGAGCTGACTTCCTTCTTACAGAATACTGCTGATCGCAACTGCGAGCTCACTGCATTAGCTTTACTACACCTTGATTCAATCTCACGTACTATATTACCATCCTGGGAAAACACACAACCTAAATACTTGAAATTATCGACCTGTTCTAGCTTTGTATCACCAATCTGACATTCAATTCTGTTGAATTTCTTACCTACTGACATCAATTTAGTCTTCGAGAGGCTAATTTTCGTACCATACTCATTGCACCTATTTTCAAGTTCCAAGATGTTAGACTGCGGGCTTTCGGCACAGTCTGCCATTAAGACCAAGTCGTCAGCATAGGCCAAACTGCTTACTACATTTCCACCTAACTGAATCCCTCCCTGCCATTTTATACCTTTCAGCATATGATCCATGTAAACTACAAACAGCAAAGGTGAAAGATTACAGCCTTGTCTAACTCCTGTAAGTACCCTGAACCAAGAACTCATTCTACCATCAATTCTCACTGAAGCCCAATTGTCAACATAAATGCCTTTGATTGATTTTAATAATCTACCTTTAATTCCATAGTCCCCCAGTATAGCGAACATCTTTTCCCTTGGTACCCTGTCATATGCTTTCACTAGATCTCCGAAACATAAACACAACTGCCTATTCCTCACGTAGCATTTTTCAATTACCTGGCGCATACTGAAAATCTGATCCTGACAGCCTCTCTGTGGTCTGAAACCACACTGGTTTTCATCCAACTTCCTCTCAACGACTGATCGCACCCTCCCTTCCAAGATGCCAGTGAATACTTTGCCTGGTATACTAATCAATGAGATACCTCAATAGTTATTGCAATCCTTATTGCAATCCTTCCTGTTCCCTTGCTTATAAATAGGTGCAATTACTGCTTTTGTCCAATCTGAAGGTACCTTACCAACACTCCACGCTAATTTTACTACTCTATGAAGCCATTTCACCCCTGCCTTCCCACTATACTTCAGGTCTAATTTCATCTATTCCTGCTGCCTTATGACAATGGAGTTTATTTACTATCCTTTCCACTTCCTCAAGCATAATTTCACCAACATCATTTTCCTCCTCCCCATGAGCTTGGCTGTTTGCAACACCACCATGATGATTTCCTTTTACATTGTGAAGATGTTCAAAATATTCCCTCCACCTCTCCAGTGATTCCCTGGGATCTATTATGAGTTCACCTGAATTACTCAAAACACTGTTCATTTCCTTTTTCCCCTCCCTTCCTAAGATTCTTTATTACTGTCCAGAAAGGTTTACCTGCTGCTTGACCTAACCTTTCCAGGTTATTACAAAAATCTTCCCATGACTTCTTTTTGGATTCAACAACTATTTGTTTCGCTCTGTTTCTTTCATCTACGTACCAATCCCTGTCTGCCTCGGCCCTTGTTTGGAGCCATTTCTGATAAGCCTTCTTTTTACGTTTACAGGCAGCTCTCACTTCATCATTCCACCAAGATGTTCGCCTTTTCCCATCTTTACACACAGTTGTTCCTAGGCATTCCCTTGCTGTTGCTACTACAGCATCCCTGTATGCCACCCATTCACTTTCTATATCCTGAACCTGCTTACTGTCTACTGGTCGAAATTTCTCACTAATCATATCCATGTACTTCTGTCTAATTTCCTCGTCCTGGAGATTTTCTACCCTTATTCGTTTGCAGACTGATTTCACTTTCTCTACCCTAGGCCTAGAGATACTTAGTTCACTACAGATCAGATAGTGGTCTGTATCATCGAAAAATCCGCGAAATACTCGTACATTTCTAAAAGATTTCCTGAATTCAAAGTCTGTTAAGATATAGTCTATTATGGATCTGGTACCCCTAGCCTCCCATGTGTAGCGGTGAATAGCCTTATGCTTGAAGAATGTATTCGTAACAGCTAAACCCATACTAGCACAGAAATCCAGCAAACGCTTCCCATTCCCATTAGCTTCCATATCTTCCCCACATTTACCAATCACCCTTTCGTATCCTTCAGTTCTATTCCCAACTCTCGCATTGAAATCGCCCATTAGCACTATTCTATCCTTGCTGTTGACCCTGACCACGATGTCACTCAATGCTTCATAAAACTTGTCAACTTCATCCTCATCTGCACCCTCACATGGTGAATACACGGACACAATTCTTGTCCTAATTCCTCCCACTGACAAATCTACCCACATCATTCGCTCATGTACGTGCCTAACCGAAACTATGTTGCGTGCAATGGTATTCCTGTTAAAGAGCCCTACCCCAGACTCTGCCCTTCCCTTTCTAACACCCGTCAAGTACACTTTATAATCTCCCACCTCTTCCTCATTATCTCCCCTTACCCGAATATCACTTACTCCTAGCACATCCAGATGCATCCTCTTTGCTGACTCAGCCAGTTCTACCTTCTTTCTTCCATAAGCCCCATTAATATTGATAGCTCCCCATCGAATTCCATTTCGTTCGCCAAGTTGTTTCCAAGGAGTCCCTCGCCTGTCAAATGGGTGTGGGACTCCATTACTCCCATAGGTCCGAGGCTTGCTTAAAGTGTTCTGAGATCGGTAAATTCATGAAGCAGGATGCTGCCCTACTTGGACATAGTCCAAGTGAGGATCTCTCCTCTAACGGGTTATGGACCACCGGTGAATTGTATAGTCCTAGCCGCCTGAGCACAAGGAGGGCCACGACTCAGAATATGTCCGAGATGCCCACTCCCATTCCATAGCAACTGGTATCCCGACTCTCAGGACCATTTACTAGGCCACTCAGCCGTTGCCCATGGTTCACGAACTAGGACGTGACTACAGTAACCCACAAACATGAACCATTATTATTATTATTATTATTATTATTATTATTATTATTATTATTATTATTATTATTATTATTATTATTAATTTAATTTTAATTATTCTGTTTCCCCTTGTTATCTTATTTTAATTAACCTTGCGATTCTTTTCGTGTAATGGTATCTGCTATACTCTCTATTGTTTGAATATGTGTAAGTTTTCTTATTGTTGGGTATTCTCTCGAGGTTCGTGGTTCTGTTGTTTTTGGGGTTGCCATAGTGATGATTATTGATGATGTAAATAAGATGGCGTGGCTGATTTTCCATGGAAGTCTTCGGTATTTGTGGAGCGTCCTGTGTTGATACTTTTTTCCTTCTAGGATGCGATTGAGTATTCTCCTTCACTCCTTCGTGTTAATGTTTTCCATGTTTATTAGTGTATCAGTGTACCTGACGTACAATTTTTTTGTGGGGGGGTGATGAAAATGATGCTTGCGGAAGCTCGCTGGGACGTCCTTGATACCATTAAAATTTGACAAAAAAACTAAATTGTAATTATCTCCTAGGTGTGAAATTTTCTGTTAAACAAAAGGAAGTTAATGATGTAAAAATTATCCCGTTTTTAGCTAGGTTAATTGTCATGGTTGTATTGTTTTATTAACATTTTCCTTTCGTTTTTTTTTTTTTTTTTTTGCGTCGGCCGACCGCGTTCAAATTAGTTCTCTTACCTAATTGTTCATCTTCCGCTCAATTAACAATGTTTTCAGAGTATCTGATGCCCAATCCTTCTTCCAGATAGTATGTTGTGTCCCCCTGAAAAGTTTGTTTGCACATAGCAGTAGTTGCGTTTACACCGACGATTTGTTCTCTTCCAGTCCCGACATTATAATACTTGCGAGGCCCAGAGAGTATTGTATAATCACAGGGAGGCTGAAAATGTGTCTTATTCCTTAAAACAACAATCACTACCGCAAATAATATTCAACACGTTTGTCTCAAATAATTAGCGTTTTAAGGGAACCCACCCTATAAACCTTAGTTTATGTTTTCTTCCGTCTTCCACTAACAGAGGAACAGAGCAGAGGAAAGCGCTCATATGCCCAGGCTCTGGCTATGAAGACACTCTTGGGGAAAATAAGAGAATTGTGCAAACTACATTTCTGTTCACCGGCTAATTTTCTCTCCTTCTGCGAAATGAAGCCCGTAGGAAGAGGTGAGTGGAGCTCTCTGCAAAATTGGAACTTACAAGTGAACAGTAAAGGGTTCAAGTGATACTTTTCTCTTTCTTGAATTCCATTCACTCGTAACTTCCAAGCATGTTTTCTCGTTGAAGACTGTATTCCCGATAGAGAAGCATTGAATTACTCCAACCAGACATACAGCCGTTCTTTAATGGGTTGTGTGCTCACCAGCCGCGAGATGACACCGTTGTCTACGTGTGTGCAGTGTTGCCAAATTAGCGTATTTTCCGCTAAATTTGGCGGAATTAGAAGACTGTCGGCAGAGAAATATATAATTTAGCGGACAGCGTATTTTTTGGCGGAATTCTAATTTATTTATAGCGGAATTCAGCGTTTTTATCTATTTTATGTTTTTTTTAAATTTTGTACTCCAGTCCGTCTCCGAGCTATTCCGTATTTTTTGTCAGGAGCTAGCAGTCACATGAGGAAAACATGTTATTGGGATTTGATGTTATAAGATCGGTGGCGTGCCAGATGCGACCGTGCCGCATGCGACCCGTGCCACTAGCGACCGCATAATCTGTAACCGTGCCGGATGCGACCGGCGTTGACAAGCAAATTGTCATTTGATAAGTTGTGTCATCACCCAAGATAAGGTAAGCTAAACGAAGTGCAATGCCATTTCAATAAGTCCCATAAACAGCCACTACCCCTACGTTACATAACACTTCTGGGGGAAACTCGTTTTACAACACGAAACATGGTGATGCGTTTACGTCTTTTCCCACCGGGCGAGTTGGCCATGCGGTTAGAGGCGCGCGGCCCTGAGCTTGCATCCGGAAGATAGTGGGTTCGAATCATACTGTCGGCAGCCCTGAAGATGGTTTTCCGTCGTTTCCCATTTTCACACCAGGCAAATGCTGGGGCTGTACTTTAATTAAGACCAGGGCCGCTTCCTTCCCATTCCCATTCCTTGCCTGGTGCAAGTCTTTCTACCTGACGTCCTTGGGCGGCCTGCGCGTCTGGAAGTGGGATTATGATAATGAAGTAGGGTGAGATGAAACCCGGTTTCAGCACGTAGCCTACTACTCTCGAATAATACCAAGGGGTCTGCTCAATGCTTTACGTCGCCATCCGACGGCCGAATCACCATGAACAACATCATATCCCCTCACTCCATTTGAACACTGCGAAAAGGTTTGCATTTGAATCCCGGCTTTTGGCATGCAATCTAGTGATTAGAAACTGTCTACCACCAACTTTCCTACCCTGCCGGCCAACATTCTGATGGTGATTTTTTTTCATCCAGGCTAAGTGGCTCAGACGGTTGGTATGCTGGTCTTCCGACTCCAACTTGGCAGGTTCGATCCTGGCTCAGTCCGCTGGTATTTGAACGTGCTCAAATACGTCAGCTTTGTGTCGGTGGATTTACTGTGACGTAAAATAAGTCCTGCGGGACTAAATTCCGGCACCTCGGTGTCTCCTTAAACCATAAAAGTAGTTACAGGAACGTAAAGCCAGCAACATTATTATATTTTTCTTTCGACCAATGTCACTCGAACCTGCTAACCACGGTGTCAGGCATTTTAGAAAAGATCAGGTTAGCTACTTATAAGCAATCTGCCACTTGGTGACAGCCCTTAATGCAGATCTTGTAAGTGATTGATGGGTCGCAGACGCTTATCCGCTCGGTCGCTATTGGCACGATAATGGCCGGGTCGCATCCGGCACGGTCGCATCTGGCACGTAACCATAAGATCATGGTATCATAAATTTGTAATGCGTGAGGAATGGGTACTTATCTCTTAGTTGACGAATGACGACAGATAATGAAACGGTGAGAGAGTAGCATTTATTTTTATGCTATGAAGGAAGACCGTTTACGCCTACACGTTTTACCTCGCCGGCTCGCAGGCAGATGGTTAATCCCAGTGAAACTCACAGATCAGGTGAGTGCAGACGTTTACTTTTATTATTATTATTATTATTATTATTATTATTATTATTTATTATTATTATTATTTGAGATCGGATATCTTGGCGGAATTTTTTAGAGGATTTTTAGTAGTATTTAGCGGATCTTGAAAATATAAGTTGGCTACACTGTGTGTGTTAGGTTTCAGCGTTATCAGATCAGTACAGCTTGCGCTGTTGTAACGTAAAGATGGCCGTGCCACACTCTGTTTGCACCAAGGAAGAACAGCGTTTCGTAATCCGTTTTTTGTGGTATGAGAGTGTACCAGGAGCGGAAATTCATAGAAGTCTTTCAGCACATTACGAGGACAATGTTTTGCCACAGCGAAGTGTTACCAGTTAATTGAACAGTTCAGAAGGGGTCGCACGAGCGTGAAGGATGAGGAAAGATGCCATTATTGAACAAGTGCGTGATATGGTCCTGAATAACAGACGAGTGGCTGTTGATGACGTGGCAAACCATATGCACATTAGCCATGATTCTGCATATGAAATAATACATAACAGGCTTAACTTTCACCAATTCTGTTCGAAATAGGTTCAAAACAACTCATTGAAGAACAGAAGTGCAATTCGTGTGAGAATCTGTTAGCACGTACTGGACCGTCATGCTAACGAAGGTGAAACATTTCTGAAACGGATCATCACTGGAGTTGAAACATAGGTTCCGCTTCGAACCACAGAGCAAACGTCAGAGCATGGAATGGAAGCATCCCGGATCCCCAGTGAAAAATAAATTCAAGAGTCAAACTTCTGCAGGAAAAATGATGCTCAGTGTTTCGGGACTCTGAAGGGGCCAATCCTGGAACATTACCAGAAAACTGTCTTGGAACACTATATGGTTTTGAAGAATCGTTACTGTGTGTTTAATAATACCGGCTAACAATGTTGCTCTGAACCTAGCTTGGCAGGTTCGATCCTGGCTCAGTCCGGTGGTATTTGAAGGTGCTCAAATAAGTCAGCCTCGTGTCGGCATATTTACTGGTATGTAAAACAACTCCTGCGGGACTAAATTCCAGCACCTCGGCGTCTTCGAAGACCGTAAAAGTAGTTATTGGGACGTAAAAACCAATTACATAATTAAATCAAATGGCAGACCAGACACATACAAATTAATTGTTTAGAAGCGTTTATAAGGAACTAGCTGTTATCCGCGGCTTTGCTCGCGTGGATTTCGTAATTTGATAAAAGTAATTGTTACCCACTATTGCACTGATACATTTCCTGAACATTCTGAAGAGAGGATCTAAAGGAAATAGGCCTTATAACAGAAGACACCACAAATAAGATAAAATTGAATACAAAACTCAAGAATACAAACCTCCGCTTTACCCTTACACGAAACAAACCAACACCACGCATATTTTCAACCGAGGAAAGGGCACGAAGTCGGAGCGTCTGAAGATTTGAAGAAGTAGGCTACTGGGAGGACCGCAAAGCCCGAACAATCCCTTCAAAGAGACCTGAACGATGGACTAAAGTGATCCTATGTGGTCATCAAAGAAGAAGAAGAAGAAGGAATAATAATAATAATAATAATGAGTTATGCAAATTTTACATTATTATTATTATTATTATTATTATTATTATTATTATTATTATTATTATTATTATTATTATTATTATTATGAAGAAAACCATATCTAAAGATTAAAGAATGACACGAATTTACAAAATTATTACAATAATTATTACAATAGTCCGCCTCTGTGGTGTAGTGGTTAGTGTGATTAGCTGCCATCCCACCTCAGCCGTCGTGAAAGTTTTTTTCCCGTGGTTTCCCACTTCTCCTCGATGCAAATGCCGGGATGGTACCTAACTTAAGGCCACGGCCGCTTCCTTCCCTCTTCCTTGTCTATCCCTTCCAATCTTCCCGTCCCCTACAAGGCCCCTGTTCAGCATAGCAGCATAGCAGGTGAGGCCGCCTGGGCGAGTTACTGGTCCTTCTCCCCAGTTGTATCCACCAACCCTAAGTCTCACGCTCCAGGACACTGCCCTTGAGGCCGTAGAGGTGGGATCCCTCGCTGAGTGCGAGGGAAAACCAACCCTGGACGGTAATTGGATTAAGAAAAGAAGAATGATTATTACAATAAATTACCTTCCCAATAAATTGACAAACACAACTTTACATACAAGCATTGAAGACACCCTTCTCTCGTTCGGGGCCTTCCTGACACACGAGAAAGGTTTCAGGGGATTAGGAAAGTCGTAGAGTGTAGGGATGGCATTCCATTTTAGCAGCTTCCTTCTATTTCTCTTTACTTCGATTTGACACTCCTCAAAACGAATCTCCAGGAAAAGATTATAATCAAGGTATGGTCAGTAAAAAATAGTTTGATAGACAAGTTTTTACAAAAGCAAATAGAATAAACTTGATGATTATTACATTTTTCTCTAGCAAAATGTTCACTATCCTCACACAGCTGTGAATGTTCTGCTGGCTGCCGTTATCACGTCGGCAATTCTGCACCCATTTCTCCCTCCTGTTTTAATCTTTCGGGAATCTAAACAATGTAGTCCCTTTGGATGAGTGACTTTTACAATCTGGAGTGACACAATTACCCATTATAACTTTAATCTCATTATTTTGGATAACGCGCAGACGACATCAAGTAGAGAGAGCTTTGGTCACAAAATGGCCGCTTCCGCAAAGAATTCTGGGAGCGTGACCAGACCTGTGTATAAAGACCTTGCTGCAAGTCGATCCGCCGTGATGCCATCTAGAACACTGCGTATTTCATTGAAAACAGTCTTTCTTTCACATAGCATGTATTGCATTTACACCGACGAAATTATGAAAGGATCCTGTATTATGGACGGACGGTTCCACTATGATGATGAGGGAGAACCTCAATTTTACTCTTATGGTTGTCTACAGAAACATCTTCAGGACGTGGACTCAATTATTATTATTATTATGAATCCATCTTTACGATACACCCGTGCTTTTTGTTGGCCGTGTCAAAAATGGTTGTAAATGTGCATTGCTGTGAGAGTCGAACGCGTAACCCGTATAGTGTGCTTGATCATCATCATCATCGTCATCATCATCATCATCACCATTTATCGAATTACTGATTTTTGAGTGTCGTGACCCCATTGGCTTTGCTGTTCACATCTCTGCTGTAGCGCCGCCATCCCGGACGGTCGTCGGTTTTCCTCGGGGCACATTGGAAAGATAAACCGGTAACAGTCTTCACTTGGCCCATCCATCTGTTTGCAGTCCTTCCCCGTGGTCTAATGCCCTCAGATTTCCCTTCCATGATTAATTTTCTCTGGAGTTTCTCCAGATCGTCTCGAAATATGTCCAAAGAACTGAAGTATTCTTTTATTGATACGATAAGGAAAGCGTTTTTAAAATCTTCAGCTCCTGAAGAATAGACGCAGTGATTCTTCGAGCGATCCAAGGCACCACATTTCAAAGACATCGATGTGGGACTTTTTTTGGTCATAGCGACTCATCCTATCAAAATCCTTATCTCCTTATTACAAGCTTGGTAATGACTTTGAATATCCTCGATCGTAAGCCCCAAGAACGTGTATACGAAGGATATACATGATAAACAATATTGTGATAGATTGCATAATTGCTTGCACCTAGGTTTGGGTTAGATGTCTCAGGACTTAAGACGAACCGAAGAATACCACACTTCCAGTAGATGCTAACATCACTGGACTTCGACCGTAAGAGTTCTTGCTCCATGCTGATCGCTATAAAAGGTAACACACACTTAGCCAAGAAGACGCGAGTCATGTGATGACATGACCAGTTGATTGAAAGCCGCCCGTTGGGTGTGCGCTGTATATTGATAGAGAACACGTTGCCTGTAGAGTACGGACTCAACCTCTCAGGGGAACAATCTTGTGACCAGAAGAGCCTCAAATGGGTCGGATATTGTGTCTACTTACTTGTGCCACGTTCCTCTCTTGCACATATCTTATCCGACTTTGACCAAATCCTGTTTTCTTTTTACCTTTATGATAGACTGTTCATTTTCACACCTTTCATGCCTCTTCTCTTTCTTTATCCGATACTTGATCTTCCATTTTCGTAACAGTTCGGCGCCGTGGTCTGTGCTTTGATGTCGTATCGTACAGTTGGTTATTTTCTGGGCATTCTCCAACGTGAATTCGCTTCATGATGTGGCATGCACCTTTCTTCGTAAATACACTATTCAAAAAGAGTTTTGCATCTCCTGGATTGCAGATATGCTAGGTTACTTACGACTAAACAGAAAATTTAGGAGGAATATAACTCACATTCTGTAACGAATAACAGAAAACCTACGAAAACCACGACGCATTATTGGGCAAATTTCATCTGTCTGTCAAACCTAGAAATCACAGTCGGTGTTATATTATTGTGTTAGTACACCCCGTGCGTTGAGGTATACATTGATTATTTTTGGCATGTTCTCCACCTGGTCGTTGCGGCTATCCGACTCTACACAGTTCACTCTTCTACAGCAGCCCTCCGGAGGTCATCCAGGATGAGAAGTGGGTTCCTACGTCCTCGCACCGCCTATTTCAGCTGATCTCAGGCATGCCGGCAGACATCGCAGATCATTTTATCGGATTAATTTAGGTCTCCCTGATGAGAATTTTCGCTCGCGTATTGCCGTCTTGCAGAATGAACCTTTCTCCGATATGTTGTCAGTATGACCGAACAAAGAGCTGGAGGATTCGGTTCCAATATTGTACACCTGTCCTAGAGGCCTCAACGACGATGAGCGGCGTCTGACATCCAAACATCACGGATCCGCCTCCCTTGTAGAACCGTGATAAAGTGTATATGACTCGGCTGACGTTACCTCGCCCTTTTCACAACCTCCCCCGACGATTTTATTAGACGTCAAACACATTCTGCACTCATCAGCGAAGAAGATTAGACTTTATTGCCAAGTTCTAGTCCAGGTGTTCTTTCACCCATCTGCACCTGGAGCCACGATGTTGGACTGTACGTGCAGATGCTCACCAAGAACTTTGGAGTTTAGGTGGGAGCTGTAGAGATGGTTTTGGATTGTTTGAATAGATATTCCCCCTCCAATTTGTCATGAATAAAGCATTACGCAGCCCTGTTGCGGAGTCTTCTAGGTTCATGCAGGCTAAAATTCACAAGTAATGCTCATCAACTACTGTTGTTGATTGCAGGTGACGACTGCGAGAATGATATTAAATATTTTGTATCACATGATAGTGGTTTTACGTCGTAACAGCGTCACTATTGTGTACACCTACTTAGTGGACAATTTTCCTCGCGGAAAGTCCTGGTTGTCGCAGTGTACGGACGACCAAAATTTGTAATGACTCGTCGAGGCCTGGTTACATACTGAACAGGCCACAAACTGTATTCTGTCCTTGTTATGTCCAAGGGTTCTAGTTGCAATGTACTCTTCTGGACTTTCCTGAGACTGCATGTCGTACTTCCGTACAGTTGACATTACACTGTATTCAGATGTCTCTCTTTAATGAGACTCTGTCTCAGCATACATCCTTCAGGAGCGCCCAAAATGTATCTGGTGCAAAACATTTTTGAAGTGTGTGAAAGTCCCTGGAGGTGTCGTGATAATCATTTAAGTTTCACTGGACAGGTTTACTTTGCATTGCTGATGAAATAGTAAAGTGCCTGTTCATCTGTCACACAGTATAAAGCGGGTGAAAATCGATTACATACATCACTATCTTGCATCTAATTGCTAATGACTAACGGTATTTTTACTATTAGCCTCTTGGAGCTGTAAAGGGCGCGATTTTAGACAGCCATGCAATCAACATTGTAAGTTAAAATCGGGTCTTATTGTTGGCTTCCGAGAGTGGCAATGTATCGTTTTTGAATAAGGGTAGGTACCACACGAAAACAAAACAAAAGTAATGGAGTGCAGTCGAACGAAGGCAGGTGATGTAGGAAATATTAGATTAGGAAATGAAGTCTTAAAGGAAGTAGATGAATATTGTTACTTGAGTAGTAAAATAACTAACGATGGCAGAAGTAAGGAGGACATAAAATGCAGACTAGCACAAGCATGGAAGAGCTTTCTTAAGAAAAGAAATTTGCTCACTTCAAACATTGATATCGGAATTAGAAAGCTCTTTTTGAAGACTTTCGTGTGGAGCGTGGCATTGTATGGAAGTGAAACATGGACGATTACTAGCTCAGAAAGAAAGAGGATAGAAGCTTTTGAAATGTGGTGTTACAGATGAATGCTGAAGGTGAGATGGATAGATCGAATCACGAATGAAGAGATATTGAATCGAATTGGTGAGAGGAGATCGATTTGGCTAAATTTGACGAGAAGAAGAGATAAATAATAATAATAATAATAATAATAATAATAATAATAATAATAATAATAATAATAATAGAAGAGATAGAATGATAGGACACATCTTAAGACACCCAGGACTTGTTCAGTTGGTTTTTGAAGGAAGTGTAGATGGTAAGAATGGTAGGGGTAGACCAAGGTATGAATATGACAAGCAGATTAGAGCAGATGTAGGATGCAATAGTTACGTAGAAATGAAAAGGTTAGCACAGGATAGGGTAGCATGGAGAGTTGCATCAAACCAGTCTATGGACTGATGACTCAAACAAAACACACCACACGAAGTGCACGTCCTGAACGGTCGACACTGCTATTCTTGACAGGTCATCTTCCAACTATATCAGTGAGTATACTGAAGTGTACACTGAAGATGATGTATAACATACATACATACATGCATTATCATTATAGACTGTTATGCCTTTCAGCGTTCAGTCTGCAAGCCTCTGCGAATTTACTAAACGTCACCATAATCCTCGATTTGCAACTAGTGTTGTGGCCTCATTCAGTTCTATACCTCTTTAAATTATTAGAAACCGAGTCTAACCATCGTCGTCTTGGTCTCCCTCTACTTCTCTTACCCTCCATATCAGAGTCCATTATTCTCCTAGGTAACCTATCCTCCTCCATTCGCCTCACATGACCCCACCACCGAAGCCGGTTTATGCGTACAGCTTCATCCACCGAGTTCATTCGTAAATTAGACTTTATCTCCTCATTCCGAGTACCATCCTGCCATTGTTCCCACCTGTTTGTACCAGCAATCATTCTTGCTACTTTCATGTCTGTTACTTCTAACTTATGAATAAGATATCCTGAGTCCACCCAGCTTTCGCTCCCGTAAAGCAAAGTTGGTCTGAAAACAGACCGATGTAAAGATAGTTTCGTCTGGGAGCTGACTTCCTTCTTACAGAATACTGCTGATCGGAACTGCGAGCTCACTGCATTAGCTTTACTACACTTTGATTCAATCTCACTTACTATATTACCATCCTGGGAGAACACACAACCTAAATACTTGAAATTATCGACCTGTTCTAGCTTTGTATCATCAATCTGACATTCAATTCTGTTGAATTTCTTACCTACTGACATCAATTTAGTCTTCGAGAGGCTAATTTTCATACCATACTCATTGCACCTATTTTCAAGTTCCAATATATTAGACTGCAGGCTTTCGGCACAGTCTGCCATTAAGACCAAGTCGTTAGCATAGGCCAGACTGCTTACTACATTTCCACCCAACTGAATCCCTCCCTGCCATTTTATACCTTTCAGCAGATGATCCATGTAAACTACAAACAGCAAAGGTGAAAGATTACAGCCTTGTCTAACTCCTGTAAGTACCCTGAACCAAGAACTCATTCTACCATCAATTCTCACTGAAGCCCAATTGTCAACATAAATGCCTTTGATTGATTTTAATAATCTACCTTTAATTCCATAGTCCCCCAGTATGGCGAACATCTTTTCCCTCAGTACCCTGTCATATGCTTTCTCTAGATCTACGAAACATAAACACAACTGCCTATTCCTCTCGTAGCATTTTTCAATTACCTGGCGCATACTGAAAATCTGATCCTGACAGCCTCTCTGTGGTCTGAAACCACACTGGTTTTCATCCAACTTCCTCTCAACGACTGATCGCACCCTCCCTTCCAAGATGCCAGTGAATACTTTGCCTGGTATACTAATCAATGAGATACCTCGATAGTTGTTGCAATCCTTCCTGTTCCCTTGCTTATAGATAGGTGCAATTACTGCTTTTGTCCAATCTGAAGGTACCTTACCAACACTCCACGCTAATTTTACTACTCTATGAAGCCATTTCAACCCTGCCTTCCCGCTATACTTCACCATTTCAGGTCTAATTTCATCTATTCCTGCTGCCTTATGACAACGGAGTTTATTTACTATCCTTTCCACTTCCTCAAGCATAATTTCACCAACATCGTTTTCCTCCTCCCCATGAGCTTGGCTGTTTGCAACACCTCCATGATGATTTCCTTTTACATTGAGAAGATGTTCAAAATATTCCCTCCACCTCTCCAGTGATTTCCTGGGATCTATTATGAGTTCACCTGAATTACTCAAAACACTGTTCATTTCCTTTTTCCCTCCCTTTCTAAGATTCTTTATTACTGTCCAGAAAGGTTTTCCTGCTGCTTGACCTAGCCTTTCCATGTTATTACCAAAATCTTCCCATGACTTCTTTTTGGATTCAACAACTATTTGTTTCGCTCTGTTTCTTTCACCTACGTACCAATCCCTGTCTGCCTCAGCCCTTGTTTGGAGCCATTTCTGATAAGCCTTCTTTTTACGTTTACAGGCAGCTCTCACGTCATCATTCCACCAAGATGTTCGCCTTTTCCCATCTTTACACACAGTTGTTCCTAGGCATTCCCTTGTCGTTTCTACTACAGCATCCCTGTATGCCACCCATTCACTTTTTATATCCTGAACCTGCTTACTGTCTACTGTTCGAAACTTCTCACTGATTATATCCATGTACTTCTGTCTAATTTCCTCGTCCTGGAGATTTTCTAGCCTTATTCGTTTGCAGACAGATTTCACTTTCTCTACCCTAGGCCTAGAGATACTTAGTTCACTACAGATCAGATAGCGGTCTGTATCATCGAAAAATCCTCGAAATACTCGTACATTCCTAACAAATTTCCTGAATTCAAAGTCTGTTAAGATATAGTCTATTATGGATCTGGTACCCCTAGCCTCTCCAAGCCTTATGCTTGAAGAATGTATTCGTAACAGCTAAACCCATACTAGCACAGAAGTCCAGCAAACGCTTCCCATTCCCATTAGCTTCCATATCTTCCCCACATTTACCAATCACCCTTTCGTATCCTTCAGTTCTATTCCCAACTCTCGCATTGAAATCGCCCATTAGCACTATTCTATCCTTGCTGTTGACCCTGACCACGATGTCACTCAATGCTTCATAAAACTTGTCAACTTCATCCTCATCTGCACCCTCACATGGTGAATACACGGACACAATTCTTGTCCTAATTCCTCCCACTGACAAATCTACCCACATCATTCGCTCATTTACGTGCGTAACAGAAACTATGTTGCGTGCAATGATATTCCTGATATAGAGCCCTACCCCAGACTCTGCCCTTCCCTTTCTAACACCCGTCAAGTACACTTTATAATCTCCTATCTCTTCCTCATTATCTCCCCTTACCCGAATATCACTTACTCCTAGCACATCCATATGCATCCTCTTTGCTGACTCAGCCAGTTCTACCTTCTTTCTTCCATAAGCCCCATTCATGTTGATAGCTCCCCATCGAATTCCATTTCGTTCGCCAAGTTGTTTCCAAGGAGTCCCTCGCCTGTCAAATGGGAGTGGGACTCCATTACTCCCATAGGTCCGAGGCTTGCTTAAAGTGTTCTGAGCTCGGTAAATTCATGAAGCAGTATGCTGCCCTACTTGCACATAGTCCAAGTGAGGATCTCTCCTCTAACGGGTTATGGACCACCGGTGAATTGTATACTCCTAGCCGCCTGAGCACAAGGAGGGCCACGACTCAGAGTATGTCCGAGATGCCCACTCCCATTCCATAGCAACTGGTATCCCGACTCTCAGGACCACTTACTAGGCCACTCAGCCGTTGCCTATGGTTCACGAACTAGGACGTGACTACAGTAACCCACAAACATGATAGTAATAATAATAATAATAATAATAATAATAATAATAATAATAATAATAATAATAATAATAATAATAATAATAATAATAATAATAATAATTGTGTACTGTTATCTTCTTCATCTATTGCGTTTGTGCAGCATTGGCGAACAGCAATACGATATCCAATGTATTTTAGCTAACATCTTTGGCGCATTCGGTTAGTCGTTTCACTTCCGAGTTTCCCAAAATCTGTGTCAAATGGAGGATATTAAACAATTATTATTATTATTATTATTATTATTATTATTATTATTATTATTATTATTATTATTATACATTATCTTCAGTGTACAATTAGTGCCTCTCAGTGTTCAGTCTGCAAACCTTTGTGAATTAACTATGCATCACGATAATCCTCTATTTGACATTGACTCCGTGGTTTCGTTTATTTCTGCATCTTTAAATCACTAAAAACTGAGAAACAATAGCCCCTATTATCTTCCTCTGATTCTCTTACCCTCTACTATTATTACCAGTATCATCATCAGTATTATTGCCGACCCCATGGTGTAGGGGTAGCGAGCATGTCCGTTACCCGAAGGCTCCAAATCGGATTCCCGGCTAGGTCAGGGATTTTTACCTGGATCTGAGGGCTAGTGAGGACAATTCAGGAGTTATTTGATGATATAGTGGCCCCGTTCTAGAAAGTCAAGAATAATGGCCGAGAGGATTCGTCATCGTCACGCTGACTACGCATCTTCTCGTAATTTATAAGTTTTGGGCTTCGTGACGTTATATTAACTCTCGTACAATATACAAAGAGAAAAGCATGCATGCGTAAAGAAAGGAATTATGGACAGTTCTCCACATCCTCCCCACCCTGGTCGATCTCCAGAGGGAAGACCGGCAGTATAGGCCGACGAATGTTGGTCTGTTGGCCTTCTGAAGGTTGAGGGTTCGGACCTTATTGTCTCCGACTCCTCTCCTTTCTGTGATTTGCGCCTTTTGCCACAGATGTCTAGGTGGCTGGTCATCCTGAAGTAGCATTCCCTCTTCTGTCCGTTTGGGAGTCGAACTTCGCGGTAGCTTCTGAGGTCAGGAAGATACTCATTCCTCCATCTCTTTAAGAAGTCCTCTTACATTTTCTCCCTGAGTCTAGCCTACTTCCTCAGGTCTATCTGGGTGGAGAGTTCAGAGCCGGTGGGCAGGATAGTTAGTCGTGTACCATTCAGGAGTCAGTGTTTCAGATCCGTCTTGAATTATTGATCTAGAGTTACCAGCGGCGTCTACTTCCACCAATAGTGTTCTGAGCGCCTCCTCACTATTTAGTCTTCCGCAGAACCTTTGTTGGGCATCTTTTAAACCGTTCCCGCCATTCTTTTCCACCGGCCTGTCCGGTAGTTAATTATAAACAATATACAAAACGAAAAGAAAACGTGGAAAGGAAATACAGTACATTCATAGAGAAAGAAATTTTGGAGGCTCAGTTTCCCAGTTCTCCACCGTAAGTCTTCGGACTGACTGGCGGTCATTTGGTACTCCAAGGCCCAACTAGGCTGTAGCACCATGGTGTCGATTTATTATTATTATTATTATTATTATTATTATTATTATTATTATTATTATTATTATTATTATTATTACTTCCGTATATTGCGTTCCCCTGCTAATATACTATTATATTTACTGTGCTGATTTTCAACAAAAGCACTGTAATATGACGACTTGGCCAGTAATGAAGCACACCACCAGTGTGTTAATACTCATCAAACACGTTTGAGAATCAAAAATATCTACTTGTATTCGTTACTGCTGTTGATATAAATATAATATTAATGGATTAAACTGCTTTTAATTACCATACAAAGAAGAATAAATCCAACATTCGTCGAAGAGCAGCTTATTAGTGTGCCCAGTAAGCCAAACTCTGTTGTAATTAAATGCATATATAAATACATAGATTAATATAATTAAAATGCTGATTATTTTGTCTTTATACACAAGTAACTTTATAGCCTGAATCTTACATGACCTCTAACACTCATAGGAAGATGGAAATTTTGTGAAATGAGCCAAAATACAGTGGTTGAATTATATTAGGAACAGCTGTCTGGCCATTCTTTATGGGCTGTTACGTTGCGAATCTAATACGAATCTAATGGTATTAACAAGAGTCGTATATAAATTTATCTGCGCCCGATCAGATCAGATGCAATCGATAGTAAGCGGTCTCTATAAATAACACTTGGCTTTAAAACCCGCCAATATCCATTGCGGGCAGGACGTTTGCGGTTTTAAAATTTGTACACGATTCACGAGGGGAAAAATGCTTTCGATTTTTTTAATTGTTTTTTTTTCAGGCAGAACTCATAGTCAGGAACAAAAAGCGTTCATAATGTAGGCTTTTTCAGATGTCTTCGGTCATACATCTCTGGTATAACAAAGCGCGGGAATGGGCAGGTAGGGTATGCAATCTTTCTTCAGGTACAGCTCCGATATTTACCTGGTTTGGAAATGGGAAAGCATGGAAAACCGTACTCAGGTCTGCTGATTTATCTATCTATCTGTCTATCTGCATATCTATTTTTAAGGATAACACTTGGCTATAAAATTTTACGCTACACAAAATTTACGGTGTTCAAAATAAAACTGACCCGGAAAATATTTATAAGACTGACGCGGAATTGACCCTTGTTAATGAAAAGGAGAACTCCCCATGAAAGGAAATGCTAGAAACCGTGATTTCGATGCACCAATCGGTTGCTGTCCCAAGTCTGCGCGTGCGCATCTCCCGAATACGTCGCTGTGTCTTTACGTGTGAGTGAGTGAGAGGACCAGACGTGTTTAGTGACCAGTTGAATACAACACAAAATGGTGCACGATTCATGCAAAACATATGTAGAACTGTTTGCACAAGAGTTTAAGACTGGAAGTGTTTTGACAAAACCTCCAGTAAAGTCTGCAATGCAAACTTTAGTGCCAAAATGGTGTGGAAGGGGCTCTGTAGCGAATAAAAACCGTAACTGTCCGAAAAGAGTTCGAACACCAGAAAACATTGCTCGAGTGAAGGAAAGCGTGAAACGAAGTCCGACGAAATCTCAACGCTGTTTCTCTGCAAGTGGGAACTAAGAAATCATCGTGTCGAAACATTATCAAAATAGACCTGCATCTTTATCCTTACAAATTTACTATTGTGCGTGCATTAAAGCGTCCAGACGAACCTTCACGTGTTGAGTTCTGTCGGTGGTTTCTCAGTGAAGTGGAGTGAGGACTTTTGGATCCTCAGTTTTTCATTTCTTCAGATGAGGCCATTTCCAGCCTTTTCTGTGATGTTCATTAACAAGGGTGAATCTCGCGTCAGTCCTATTGTAAATATTTCCCTGTCCAGTTTTATTTTGCCAACCCGGTACTTTTACGGTTTTCAGAAATGTCTGAGTGACGGAATTTTGTTCCGCAGGAGTTATTTTATTTCCACTTAAGATCAGATACTGCCGGATTTAGCTGGGATTGAACCCGCCATTGCGGATTCATAAAGTCAGCGCACTACTGCTTGAACTGCTTAGTCCGTTTATCTAAGCTGTCTATCTATCTATCTATCTATCTATCTGTAGCAGTCGATAAATCAACTCCTGCCGGGCTGAGTGGCTCAGACGGTTAAGGCGCTGGCCTTCTAACCCCAACTTGGCAGGTTCGATCCTGGCTCAGTCCGGTGGTATTTGAAGGTGCTCAGATATGACAGCCCCGTGTCGGTAGATTTACTGGTACGTAAAATAACTCCTGCGGGACTAAATTCCGGCACCTCGGCGTCTTCGAAGACCTTAAAAAGTAGTCAGTGGGACGTAAAGCAAATAACATTATATTATTATTAAATCAACTCCTATCGGGCGAGTTGGCCGAGTGGTTAGGTGCGCGCAGCTGTGAGCTTGAATCCCGAAGATAGTAAGTTCGAACCCTACTGTCGGCAGCCCTGAAGGTGGTTTTCCGTCGTTTCTCATTTTCACAGCACGCAAATTCTGGGGCTGTACCTTAATTAAGGTCACGGCCGCATCCTCCCCACTCCCAGGCCTTTCCTATCCCATCATCGTCATAAGCCCTGCCTGTGTCGGTGCGACGTAAAAAAATGCAACTTCTCCTATTCTGACTTGAAATTCCTTCACGTGTATGCTTAAACAAATTGACCTCTTCCTATGTTTGTCTAATAATTTTATGAAGATGTTACACAGAGCGTTTTTAAAAATATTTCTGAGGACGTCCACAATTTCTCTTGACGAAATAATTTATAATCTACACAGTTCAAAAAAATTAGGGGAACATGTTTTTGAACGGATGCCATGCTCCACAAAACAATACCTCACACCCAGGTATATTACCAACTAAACATTCGTTCTTTACCGTTCAAGTATACAAAAGAACATCGATGGATTCGTGTTCATTTTCAGAACACAAACGGAAAAATCCAAACAAGGGCGAAAACAAAGTAATAACGGTCCACCAGGATGGGTTTTTATCACAGTTGGAGAGCTTCAGTATGGTGTGTGTCCTCCACGAGCATTTATCACAGCTTGGCACCTACATAGCATGCTCCGTATAAGTCGACGGAGGTCACATTGCGGTATCAGGTTCCATTCTTCAATGAGAGCCTGTTCGAGGTCTTCGAGAGTCTGTTTTGGAACAGGACGCCCACGAACACTTCTGTCAAGCCTATCCCACACATGCTGGATGGATTTAAGGTCGGGACTCCCTGCTGGCTATTCCATCTCTTGAATGTCCAGTTCTCGCAAGACACTTCTGGCGATGCGCGCTACATGACATTGTCGTGCATGAGTACGAATTCAGGGCGAACACCGTACGCAGCAACTAATAGATGCTTTAGCAGTATCTAATCGATGTAACCCGCAGCGGTAACATTACCACGGACGACGACAAGATCCGTACGGCCATCAATATTGATGCCACCTCACACCATCACAGAACCTTGTCCAAATCGGTCACCTTCCTGGACAACATTTGGCATGTACTGCTCACCACGGCGTCTCCATACACGTGACGTCCATCACACTGTGTCAGGGGAAATCTGGACTCGTCTGTGAACAACACAGGTTTCCAGTGGCGAAGTTGCCAGTTGACGTGGGCACGTACAAGCAGAAGGCTACCTGAGCGATGTTGCGTTAAACGGGGCACTGGAACAGGACGTCTGGGTCGTAAGGACACGTCTCTTAACCTGTTCCTTGCTGTCTGGTCAGACACCATGACTCCAGTGACCCTTCTGAGATCTTGTTGCAGTTTTCTGGCAGTTGCTGAACGACGTCGCAACGCACAGATGGTCAGATATCGGTCATCCTGTGGGGTTCTCATATGTCCACGACCTTGTCCAACCCTCCTTGTGAATTGACCTCTCTCATTGTAGCGATTCCACAAGCGTTGAATAACTGACGGAAATACATTGAGATCCACGGCAACACGACGAAACGTCCATCCTTCCTGGATCAAATTGACGGCCCTTGCGACTTGAACCTCGTTAAGATGTCTCATGGGATGTGCTGGTTTACGTACAACGTGCTCAAATTACCGCAGTAGTCTGTGTACCTCACAACGACATACGGACGCACCGCTTTTCGCTTGTTTTGAGAGGTCACCTGACAGTTTAATGCATGGCTACGCCTGCAGATGGAGTATAACTTCGACTTGACATACACTGAGTAGCTAAGATCTCAAGTATGCTGTACGACCATTGGAACCCCATCTACAGCTGAGAGGACTTTTCCTATTTATGAAGCCCACAACCTGACTTTTAACCCCGTTTATCATCATATCATTATCTACTGTTCATCACATAACATTATCGAGGCCATTTTGCGGTTGCTCACATTCTTGTAACTTATTTATTACTCTGTACAGAATAACATCATCCACCAAAAGCCTTATCTCTGATTTCACTTCTTTACTCACATCAGTTATATATACACGAGGTGGCTCACAGACGCCGTACTTTCTACTTATAAATGTCCCGCATGCATAAGTGATGTGTGGGGTGTCTACCAACTGATTTTGACAGGGAAACTACTGCTAGCGGGCAGGTTACGTCAGAATATGAAGAGATAAGAAACAGAGTCACACTCGCAGCATGTTACTCAGCGCTGGCGGTCGAATGCACCCCTTGCATTAGTAAACATCGTTTTCGACCGCATAGTTCTAGGCTGGTGTATGGTACAGCCGCACTATATTTACTGTCTGCTTATCGCCAATGGCTAGTGTGTTCAGCAGCGACGAATACATAAACATCATTTTAATCTGGATAACCCGGTCGGAATGCAACCGAAGCTCCAAACAGACGTATGCCTTCTACACAAGTATTTCACCGAACAGTATCGTTTTTGTTTCATACAAGTAACTCTTTTATCGAGTGGAATGTCTACACATGTATAAATTAACAAATTAAATTTCCTTTTCTGCATCTTTAGCGTGTTAACAAACAGTAGCTGCGATTAGGGGGTGGGGCGTGAAGGGAAAGTCGCCCCCGCCCCTCGCCACTTTGTGGAGTAAACATTACATATTCACTTTAGCCACCTGGAACTAGGAATTATTATTATTTGTTTTGCTAATTGCTTTACGTCGCACCGACACAGATAGGTCTTATGGCGACGATGGGATAGGAAAGGCCTAGGAGTTGGAAGGAAGCGGCCGTGGCCTTAATTAAGGTACAGCAACAGCATTTGCGTGGTGTGAAAATGGGAAACCACGGAAAACCATTTTCAGGGCTGCCCACAGTGGGATTCGAACCCACGATCTCCCGGATGCAAGCTCACAGCGAATTATGTGTAAAAGAAACGTTATCTGTACAAGCCTTTGTGTCTTATCTGCTAATTCTTTCCTTTATTTTCCTTAATTATTAACATAATTTTTGGCGGAAATAAGCACCAAATGCCGTTCGTCGCGGCTAACCGATTTGTATAACGCTACGGCAAGTAGTGGAGACTTTGCATGTGCTGTGGGGAAGGGTAGTAGGGGTATAATGTTTTTGCCAAGATCGTGGACACTGAGTTATAATTCACCGGTATGCCGCACGCATTCGTCACTCTGGCAGCCTCTTCAGTGTCTGTTAGTTCCTTAGTGTGTATTAAAATACCAAATAACTTTTAATTGCATGATCATGCCGTACTTCTATTTAATTGTACCGGCTGAGTTAGCCGTGGAGTTAGGGCCGCGCAGCTGCGAGCTCGCACCCGAGAGATAGTGGTTTCGAATCCCACTGTCGGCAGCCCTGAAGATGGTTATCCGTGGTTTCCCATTTTCACACCAGGCAAGTGCTGGGGCTGTACCGTATTTAAGGCAATGTCGCTACTACACTTTACAGTACCTGTGAGTCGTACCACTATATGAGCGACACCATGGGTGAGCGACACCATGGTTCTGCGTTGCCTATGATTAGTACTCACTGTGTGAGGAACACCATGGGATAGTGCGAGTCTCTGTGGTTTTTCCACCTATGTGAAGAACAGGAATACCGCGAGTCTTCGCCACTTTTGATTAGTACTGCAACATGACAAATACCATGGTTCTACTGTCCTAGCGTCAAGTACCATTATGAAGGGCCGATGACCTGGATTTTGGACCCGTTTGGACTATAAGCATAACCGATTCAGGATTGTGCTTTAGAAGCAGTCTCTTGGTCAGTAATATTGTTTAACACTAGTTTCTGGGAGTGTGGGTCATTCATTCTTCGTCCTCACGTTTTGAATTCTTGTCAGTGGAGGATTATGCATTTTTAATTGTCCTTACATTTCATCTCATTTCGTGTCATAAGGGTCGATGACCTAGAAGTTAGGCCCCTCTAAACAACAAGCATCATCATCATCAAACCTAAATTCGAAACAAAGTACATCTAGCAGCATACTTAACCTAGAAAACGTAATCTGCTGAACACCGACTGAACTACTTGTTATAAAATTGAAATAAATATCATTACTCCCAATTTCTACCAACAAGCACTAAACACCAGTACATAAATAGCACAAAATGGATCACACACACACACACACACAAAATTAAATAATTTCAATAAGTTTTAACTACTTTATCGCTACGATAATGCAAGAGCTGATCACTCACAAGCTCAACATGTAACCAAGAATTCCCCATCAATGCCCCTGACAGTTTGTGAAGACATTATTTGTTTGAAGAAGATTCAACATTGCTCAGATTGATATTGGAAGGAACTAACTGGTGTAGTTAGGTTTTTCACCACTAGCTCTATAGCAACATTTCTTCCATTTCTTTCCATTTCTAGCCATGGTAGTAAATTCCTTTCATCACCAATCGATGCGATTACCCTTAAAACAGCGGTAACGCTAATAAAATGGATTACCGAGCTCGATAGCTGCAGTCGCTTGCGGCCAGTATCCAGTATTCGGGAGATAGTAGGTTCGAACCCCACTGTCGGCAGCCCTGAAAATAGTTTTCCGTGGTTTCCCATTTTCACACCAGGCAAATGCTGGGGCTGTACCTTAATTAAGGCCACGGCCGCTTCCTTCCCACTGCTAGCCCTTTCGTGTCCTATCGTCGCCGTAAGACCTATCTGTGTCGGTGCGGCGTAAAACAACTACCAAAAAAAAATTGATTTGTCTAGAAAGTGTTCTTAGTTCCCTTAAGTTCTCATCAATCATATGTATTAACACGTTCTCGCTCGGCGAGGAGAGCAATGGAAAACTACCTCACTTCATATTTTCCTTGTACGCCTCTTTCGTGAACGATAGGTTATCTTTGACAGCCGATGGTAGAGATCTGGGGGACCCAATCAGCCTTCGGACTGAGTTCTCAACGTATATTCAATAAGTATTGTTGTTACATCTCATTCGATCTACTTCATTTCTGTCAGAATCATAAACTTTGCGACAGTACTTCCGACACAGCCCGTAATTTTTAACGACGATATATTTATTTAGCTTCTATTTTCAATTACGCACTGTCGTATTAAACGTTTTTTCATAAAAGCCTATTTTTTATAGAACTGAAAATGTGGCTATTTTTGTTTAGAAAACCGTTTATAAACTCAGGCTGTTTATTTACACAATTTACAGTGTAATCAAGAACAAGCATTGAAATATCTTATAACAGCAAAAGTGGACTTTCCACTTGGAAAATAACAGCTAATAGTTTTCATGATTTCATAATCATATAAATCTTTCATTACACTTAATCACGCCTTGACGTCAAAGTTACAACAGTTCTTCCACCCTCATACTGAATAATACCACTTGAAACCGGCTCGGCAGTATTCTGACTACGAGATGTATACTGCCCAGTGACCAAGAAGCTGCCCTGCCCCTAGTGGGCCTGTGCCCTACCGTCGATATATTCCGTAGTGGACTCCCACGTGATGTCACATCTCCCCAGAATTTCAGCACGCGGCTACTCCTTGCGAGCCAAAGAGAATAACATTTTGTTCTCTAAGATATAATTACCAATATGCTATAGCCCATTAGAATGGAATAGAGTTTATTGCACTTGTTACATATACTTTAAAACGGAATCCTACAATTACAATATATATTTGAATGAATGAATGAATGAATGAATGAATGAATGAATGCATGAATGAATGAACGGACTGAGTTCCTGTAAAAAAAGGTCCTCTCTCACAGTCACGGATAGCCAACTACCTGGGAGAGAGTTTCGTGAATGAATTGAATTAGTTGAATGACTACGTGAATTGGTGAATGAATGATTACATGGGTGAATCGTATTCTTGCATGAATGAGTGAATGAATAAATAAACACTTTTCTCACCCAGTCACGGTTGGCCACCATCTGGGGAGAGAGCATTAATTAATGAATGAGTGGTTGAATGATTGGATGAATGAGTGAATGAATGAATTGAATTCATGCTCTCAGCCTTGCGCTGCGGAATCCGGCGGTTAGGGAGGGAACATTCCATTCTGTATGCCTGACTGACTGACTGTTTGAATGAATGAAGGAATAAATGAATTAATTAATAAGTGTCTGAATGAATTGACTGAATTAAAAGGGAAAAAGTCCTCTCTCCCAGTCACGAATAACCACCAACTTTAGAGAGGTTTAATGTATGAATGAATGTTCTCATTCAACAGACGTGAAATTAATATATACAGTATATTGACATTTAAGCATATACCTATTTTAGCCAAAACAAACAAACAGACAAACAAACACCCTAATTAGAAAGGAATATACTACGGAGTACATATCAATGAACAGAAATCAAATGACTTACTAATTAGAAAATATACAATACGTAAAGTACATTAACAAAACTGGACAAATATTTTTAAAAACAGAACAAGATACTAAAATTATGCTTATCGCCCTTTCGTATTATTGACTTTGATTCTGTACTGTTCCATATCTGTGGATCAAAATTTGTGTTATGTACATACATAGTTGCAAAACCTCGTTATTATTACCCCATACAGAGATGATACGTCAGAGATTGATAGGGGCCGGTGACCTTAGATGTTAGGCCCCTTTAAACAAGCATCATCATCATCAGAGATTAATATTTTTTCGTAACGTTTTTCTATTCAATACGACCAATTTTAAACTGCTCATTTAATACACGGGTAAATGATCTATTTAGAGTCTCCCTCTTCCAACATCGGTTGTCCGAGGCAGGAGTGACGAGACTTGGTTCATCCTGAAATATTAGCATGAATTTCTGTATGTGTAGTTTAACTGCCCTGTAATATACTTTTAACCATCTGTACTTGTTATAGAACATTATAACGTAAGAAGCGTCCGCCAGTGAAATTTACCTTTACATATTAAGGTAAATCGAGGTAAAGAGAAGAATCACATTCAGACTTAGCTTAATCTCATGCACTGTAGGTATTCGGCTAATTATGTTCTAACCCTCGTGCCTGAGCAGACTAAATTATAGACTTAGTGGTGGAGAGAACGGTATCGCACTTCCGGTCAGCCTGTGGCTTCCATTACTGGCCGTCGGGGATATCAGACTTCTGACGTCATTCAACAGACCATTGTCTGCTCTGCATTCAGCGCCGCTGGCTGATAGCGACGTGTATCCCACTACAATAGACGGCCTATTATTCTCCTTCCTATTTAATAAACAAGACACCTCGTGGTTTGCTCACTCTCGAACAAACAACTTGCCGATAAGATGATTCTCCACGTGCTCGAAGCTTCGTTGAAATGCTTTTCATATCGGGATTGACCGCCACTTTGGTAGAAGGCCATCGTAAGCTTGGTCGCTGACAGCGAAGCATTAGCATCTCTGCAGCAATTACTGTGATAGTCATGGTTGTGTGGCATTTTCTGTTACCAATCATATTACTTTTCAAAGTCACGTTTGGAGCTAGTACAACTGGCAGTTGCTATGTAACTTGAACTTTGGTAGAAAATGTCGCTCTCCTGTTATTTCTTATGACATGTTGGATTACAGCCAACGTTGACATCTTTAAAGAAGCCAGTGTGTATTTATAAAATGGTTGTATTTCTTTTCGTTACCAGTTATATCTTATGTACACTGTTTCTCAGAATAAAATGTATGAAAAAATCGAATACAGAGTGATCAGATAACCCGATGGTAAATGATTGGGTCTTTACGTACGATGTCATACGTTGAAAGAATTGTTTAAACGTAAAGAAAGAGATGTATTCAGCTCATATAGTATTGAATAGAGAATAGCTTATGCTTTCTTACAAAAATACCCTAGGGTCGAATACCGGGGTTGGGGCGGTGGGGTAGACAAGCGCTGCGCCATATTGCCTTTACCTAACAACTAAGTTACCAGTGATTGAGCACGTGTGATGTATTATACGTTTTACTACAGTACTTTTATCCATTACTGTGTTTGTGTTTTTGGGGGGGGGGGATGTAATTACAAATATACTTCGCTCAAAAGAATACTTGAGACCCAGAACGTTTTTTGTACGAGTAAGAACACTATAGATACATATCCAAGAACTGTACACAAGTACCCCGGCGTCACGACAGTTGCTTGTTTTCACCCCCTTAGATCACCACCGTAGGGTGACAGTTAGTGCTACTAGCTGCCGCCCTCGGAGGCTCGGGTTCAATTCCAAGTACTGTTAGAAATTGAAGATTAGCAAGAGGGCTGGTAGTGGTTAAAAATGAATTTACATTTTTCCTCCTAGATAGCTGATTATAAGTCGTGCCTGACATCAAGTATTGTTTTCTCAAACTATATAATAACAACAACAACAAAGTAATAAAGGAAAAAGAGAATGTTAACATTGATCTTCCACGGCCCGTACTTGTAGACATGATATGGGCTTTTGAGCTTATGCCGTGTCAAGAAAACGATGAGAAACTTTTTACGTTTCGCAGAGAGCGTACCACTACAGCTCCAACGGTAAAGCATTCTTAAATTCAAACCCCCCTTATTGTAGAAGACTTCCTCGTGAACAGTCGAGATTTTCTTCTGAAGACGCGGATCAAAGTTCTCTGCGAGTTTCACCTTGTTTTCTTGACACGGCAAAAGCACAAAAGCCTGTATCAATGTCTAGAAAAGAGAATGTTTAAAGCACGGTGGTTATCTGCGAGCATTAACTGAACTGGGTACTCCCCTGAAGATAGGGCGGTATAACAACACCCCCGGTATTCGCTGTATGTAGTTAGAGGCAACTAAAAGGGACACCGCGGGCTTTGAACTTGGGAGTGTGGGTTGGTGACCATGGCAGTCTCCTTACCTTTATCTTTCCTATTCGACCTTCCTTGGTCAACTCCTGTTCTTTTCCGACCCCGAAGGTATTAGGTTTTTGAGGTTATTTTCGTGCCCTTCGTGGCCCTTGCCTTTCTTTTGCCGATACCTTCATTTTTCGAAGTGTCAGACCTCTTCAACTTTCCTCTGATTAGTGTTAATAAAGGATGGTTGCCCAGTTATACTTACAACAGTAATCACCACCACCACCACCACCACCACCACCACCATAATTGAGCTGGAGCTAAACATTAGTTGCTCATTGCGAAGTTGGAACCTCCGTGGTTTGTAACTCAGCACTGTACTGTAATACACCGGCACCATGACAGTTGTTTGCTTTCATCTCTTAAAGTAGCAGGTTATAAGTAAGGCAGGCGAGGATTCATAAATGCCTATTTTTATCCTCAACCGAGAATTGTAAGTCTAAAATCTATTTCAGTCGATTTGTGAAGGAAATAAATGAGTTTTATAGTGCCAATAAATGCCTATTTCGTGCATTAATACCTATTTTGAAGACATTTGCATGTTAATGCTTAAAATGACAAATGTTTTTAAATCGTATTTTTCCATCCATCTCGACTTTGTTAGTTTTCTTTACCAGACATGGTGTGCAGGTAGCTACCAATGACAGGCACTTAAATGTGATTAAAGGGTTAGGGCATTATGTCCGTTCTCTGATTCTGCTTGGGGCGAGCTGGCCTTGAACCTGCACCTTGTTGTAGGGTGAAGTGTCCTGTTGACATAATTATCGTGTGGAAATGATAACAGTGTCTTCAATTGTATTAATATGTCCGCCTCATCGTAACGGTTGGTGTTATTAGCTGCCGTCCACGGGAGCCCGGTTTCGATTCCCGATACTGCCAGATATTTAAGATTGGCAGGAGGGCTGGTATGTGGTTGAAATGGTACATGCAGCTCACCTCCATTGGGGGTGTGCCTGAAGAGAGTTGCACCACCTCGGGATGAGGACACGAGTTTGCATTTTAGCAAATTAATAATAATAAGAAGAAGAAGAAGAAGAAGAAGAAGAAGAGCGAGCCTCCGTGGCTCAGACGACAGCGCGTGGTTCAAATCCCGGTCACTCCATGTGAGATTTGTGCTGGACAAAGCGGAGGCGGGACAGGTTTTTCTCCGGGTACTCCGGTTTTCCCTGTCATCTTTCATTCCAGCAACACTCTCCATTCTCATTTCATAGCATCTATCAGTTATTAATAAATCACTTTGGGAGTGGCGACCCCATCGTACTAATAGCCTATATATGATTCATTCATTACATCCCTGACCCGGTCAATGACTGGAAAACAGGTTGTAGGTTTTCATTTTCACTAATAATAATAATAATAATAATAATAATAATAATAATAATAATAATAATAATAATAATAATAATAATAATCGTATGGCCTCAGCTACCGTGTGCAGACATTTCAATTTGACGCCATGTGGCTGTCTGCTCGTCAATTTCGACGTTCCGTTTTACTCTAGGCCCCCACTAGGTGGCAGACCGAGTAAACCGAAACTCTCTTGGGCGTCAATGGTTGAGATTTAATGAATTTTGTCGGGTAAACACCAAATGTGTCACCAGAAATCTTTTACATGCCGACATCGTACGACATGGAGTGTCGAATGGACCTTTTTTTCCGCCCTTTAAAAATCCGACTACCTCTGCCGGGTTTGAACCCGCTATCTTGGGATCCGAAGGCCGACACACTACCGCTGATCCAAAGAGGCAGCTATTATTATTATTATTATTATTATTATTATTATTATTATTATTATTATTATTATTATTATTATTATTATTATTACGGGGTTTCCCGTGGAACGCAGAGGCGAAAGAAGGTGCCGGGGTGAATGGGTCTAACTGCAATGTCAAGAAATGAATTTAAAACTTAAAAACTGAAGGTTATATTTTCAAAAAAACTTCAAACTAACAATTTTTACAGGTATAAGTAGCAATCATTAAACAGATGGGGAAAAAATCCAAGATTCAGAATCTTAACACTTCGGGCTTTAAGCCCCTAGCTTTACATTTCCTGAGCTACAAGCTCAAAATTTACAAAAGAGCACAAATTTGTACAAGGGCAGAAATCCCCTAATTCAAAGAGCACTTGCTCCCAAAAGAGGCATTCATTAATTTTACAAAAACTTTGAAAAAGAGCTAACAGGCTCTCAGTTTTCCAAGCCTGCTCAAGGCAACATCAACTTACAATTTCTGGCCTCTCAAGGCACAACTTACAATTGGAAAATGATTATACAGGGGTATGTTATACCCAACCTACTGGGCCTTCATGGAACAAGATTAACGGTTAAATAAATAAATGACCCGAACATAAATTGAATGGAGGCGAATACTTGCACTCCTAGATATGAACTCATAAAACCTAAAGGGTACTAGGTCGATGAAACAGGGGCTATTCCCAAACTACTGAGGTTACTCGTATAGGAATTACATTAACCAATTGCAGAATGAAAAATAGTTATGAAACGTAGTCCCCTCAAACCAGGATGAAGGGGAGCTCGAGAGGGTACATCACTCTATATCCCCGATTTACAGTTAAAAATGTATGAAGGTTTTTACATTAGCCGGCAGAAAGTTACATTTTTAGAAAAGAAGGTTACATAGTTAACGATTCGGACCTTTCCCTCGGGTTAAACTGCGGAGTTAGCAAGAAAGATGTTATGTGGCCATTACCGTGTTGATGTACTGCTGATCGA
Source organism: Anabrus simplex (assembly GCF_040414725.1). Classification (NCBI taxonomy): domain Eukaryota; kingdom Metazoa; phylum Arthropoda; class Insecta; order Orthoptera; family Tettigoniidae; genus Anabrus; species Anabrus simplex. Next base: position 116,615,234 of record NC_090267.1, on the reverse strand, counting down.
TGAAAGAGGCCGCCCGCCTCCTGCTTTGACACACACACTCAGTAAGATGACGATCAATTGACCAAAGGACGTTAAAAGCCGCAGTTTATGAACCCTCAGGGAAGGTTCGAGATCATTCATGAATAATCAAGACATACCCACAGAATTTTATGGTAGATTTCAAAAGTAACACTCAGAATCGGAGAAGCAGCCTGTGATAGGTGGAAAATTAATTACAGAAATTAGTGATTGGTTGGACTCAAAACTGGCAGAAGGAAAAGGTAAATATTGCCAACCCAAAAATAAATGAACATCAATCAGTAAAAAAAAAAAAAAAAAAAAAAAAAACTTACGAATACAAAACTTCTTTGAATCAAAAGTTCTTTCACTTCGCACCAGGGTGCATGACCATAGTTTTTGTGGTGTCATCTGTGGAAAAATGTCCAAACTTCTTGATGAATAGCAATCAAAACACTGATAAATTCAGTCAGTGTAGGCAACTGCACAATATCAAAATTACTCTATATTTTAGTGGTGACATCTTCTGATTAGAGTTCCAAGTTGGTTTAGTTTCAGTTTCACTGTTTTACCAATAGAGTTCATTTAGGCGCTATATTTGAATGCGCGGCGTTGAGGTGTACCTCGCGGTACAATTATTATTATTATTATTATTATTATTATTATTATTATTATTATTATTATTATTATTAATCCTTTTACCTTTTCCTTATTTTGGTGACCACTTGTTCCTTGGCGTAAAACCTTCAGCTGTGAACGAAGTAGTATGATTCACATATGCTGAACAATTTAAAATGCTAAGTAGATGGTATATTCGGGTTGGTTTTTAATGCTTATTTTTGCCATTTTAGTGCCTATTTTGCGATTTTTAAGTGCATATGTGCCTGCGTATTTTGGGTATTTTTAGTCCCTGTATGTCCTCGCCATTTTTGTAAGTGACGTCTAACAACAAATAGTTAGCTGTACGGGGCGTACGAATATTAAGGGGAGCAAAGTAAGAAATGTAAATTTTCTCCGTGAATATTAGGCGTATCTAAAAACTGCGTAAGCTGTGTGTTGCCCGTTCGGTTAAGGGCGCGCAGCTGTGAGCTTGCGTTCGGGAGATAGTGGTTTCGAACCCCGCTGTCGGCAACCCTGAAGATGGCTTTCCGTGGTTTCCCATTTTCACCCCTTAACTGAGGCCACGGCCGCTTCCTTCCTATTCCCTAATCCTTTTCTACCGAGCTCGATAGCTGCAGTCGCTTAAGTGCGGCCAGTATCCAGTATTCGGGAGATAGTAGGTTCGAACCCCACTGTCGGCAGCCCTGAAAATGGTTTTCCGTGGTTTCCCATTTTCACACCAGGCAAATGCTGGGGCTGTACCTGAAGGCCACGGCCGCTTCCTTCCCACTCCTAGTCCTCCCATGTCCTATCGTCGCCATTAGGCCTATCTGTGTCGGTGCGACGTAAAGCAACTAGCCAAAAAAAAAAAAAATATATATATATATATATCCTTTTCTATCCCATCGTCGCCGTAAGACCAATCATTGTCGGTGCAATGTAAAAACAAATTGTGAAGAAAAATGAAATCAAAATAACCAATATCACTGAGGATAACTTTTGTAGCGGTGATTATGGCGATTTTTTTTTTGTTTGTTTTGCTAGTGGCTTTACGTCGCTCCAACATAAATAGGTCTTATGGCGACGATGGAATAGGAAAGGCCTAGGAGTTGGAAGGAAGCGGCTGTGGCCTTAATTAAGGTACAGCCCCAGCATTTGCCTGGTGTAAAAATGGGAAACCACGGAAAACCCTTTTCAGGGCTGCCGACAGTGGGATTCGAACCTACTATCTCCCGGATGCAAGGTCACAGCCGTGCGCCTCTACGCGCACGGCCAACTCGCCCGGTGACAGTGGGATTCGAACCCACTATCTCCCGGATGCAAGCTAACAGCCGCGCGCCTCTAAGATTATTGTTTTAAGAGGACGTACAACCATCTTTTCTTAACGCTAATCAAAGGGAAAATGAAAGAGGCCCGACACTTCTAAAAATGGACATATCGGTAAACGGAAGACATAGACGACGAAGGGCGTACAAATGAAATATTTCCCTGGGTCTCGCAAACGTAATACCGTTGGCATCGGAAGATAACAAGAGTTGATCAGTGGAAATCAAAAAGTAAAGATGAAAGTGACAAGCGTGGAAGTAATGCCGGACTCAGCTAGGGGAACCGTGGTCGTCAACCCCCGCTCCCAGTTTGGAAGCCCCTGGTCCTCCGTTTAGTCCCCTCTTACGACAGGCAGCAGATGCCGTGAATGTTTTCTACCACCCGCACCCTCAGGGAGAAGGTTTAACTACTCTTATGGTGGTAAATTCCAAACAACTTTCATATCCATTTTCCATTGATATTTAATTTGAATAATATCGTACTTTCATCTTAGCAGATATGCATGCATTTAATGTCCTGAAGTTAGTCGTAATATTATCTAAAGTATTCAGTTTTTAAACGCATGTTAATCCTTCTACAAGCTGTTTCGATAAGTACCAGAATTGGTAAAACTTTACGCTGACTAAACTGTCTCTCATAGATATTTAATAATTAAGTGAATTCATTTATCATTTATATAACTACATTACTCTTCTCAAAAGATGAGTATAAATTTTGTCATTAGTGGCCTCTAGCTTATTGTTTTAAAAATTGCCGATTTGAAGTGGAAAAACCACGAGACACTGGATTACTACTTCTGCAGCGTTAGTCTGGAAATTAACCGAGTGGAGGAGAAAAAAAAAAAAAAAAAAAAAAAAAAAAGGCATTCGGAACGCTAGATAAATACCAAACAGGCAGAAGCGGAGAGAATCGATAAGGCTAAATCAATTTAAAAGCTGCTTGACTCAGCAAAGTTGTATTAAACTCTTCCCCCAACGATCATGTAATGCCATTGTTCAGCACTCTGATCTTAGTCCTGGCTTAATATCGAAGTAAACTATCCTAAGGGCTTTCTTCTTTTCCTTTTTAAATCCCAGTTTGAAAAAGAAAATTGTTATTATCTCCGTGGTTACCAGGCTATCTTAGCTAATCCACTAAGGTCATCTGACGAGAAGTCTTGTACATGCGGGATAAGAGGTGCGGAGGGTAAGTATTGCTACTGCGCATGAGCCTACCTCAAGTTTCAAGGCCCGACAGTAACATCGGTTGTGTTCGCGGTAATTTTTGTGAACTAGAGGTGTGACAAACGGTTTTTTTGTGTAACTGCTACATCCGTCACTGCTTCCATAAAGCAACTGTGAAAAGTTACAGTTAAAAATAACGTCCAACATTACTCACCTTTTATTGGTCATAGCCTCGTCACGGCTTCAAGCTTGTCTCCTTACAGCTGCATTGCAAAGTCCGATTCATTCACTCACACATGCGCGCACGCATCACTACACTGTTGAAAGTCGGTGCAGCGAAACACGCATTACCATTTTCGGATGAAATGTGAAGACAAAATAGCGTATTTTCTGAAATCTACAGGAGTGAGTTTGACAGTGCCCCGATCAAGGATAGAAGACAAGAAAACATGATGATTATGCCTGCCAAACCTCGACACAAACCAGTACAAGAGGATCGATTAACTAAAATGAAGTAATGTTATGTTACCTGCAATATGACATCTATAATATCAATGTGGAAAGTTAGAATAACCTAATTTATTTATAGTACAAGAAAAAGTATACGAGTGAAACTTATAATAATAATAATATTATAATGGAGGTAGCCCTGCGCGATGTCTTGAGTCAACGATTACCCCTGAGCAGTTGAATGCGTCATAACGGTTTACACTTTAGTTACCAGATGACAGCAGCAACTAGAGTGTATAATATATTCTATAGTGTATTTGACTTAAAGCAATCTTGTACGGAAGTGCTCTCACTTGGAAGACATCCGTACTACCTGAACTCTGAAGGTCACATTCTGTGTCAGTGAGCTGCTACCAGTGACAGTTCCTACTTCCCAGTTACTGTTTTCACTAGTACGTTATTCTGTTGTCGTTACTCGGTAACCTGTTAATTTTTGTCCTCGTTACATTTGTAACAGTGACAGGCATGTAACTATGACAAAATAACTGCTACGTTATTTTTCAGCCATCTCTATCGTGAGCTGAGATGCTGCTGTGAAGTTTCAAGTTGGTAGTGCAATATTGTGCTTTAGTTACACATTTACTGTAAGTACCGCATAATGAATAGTATAATAATGAATACTCATCTCTGTCAGAGAGCTCGCACTGTTTATCACGACTAACGATTGTAGCTTACTATAGTATTTGTTACTCGAGCCGTACCTACAAGCTGCCGCGACTTCTTGTGAGACTCAGATAGTAAGCAATATTTACGATGAGGTAGACGAGACTGTCTTGAATATAATGTTTATGTATGGACTTTGTAGGTACCGTATCTAGGAAGTCTTTTGAACTGATGGAATAACTAATTGGTTCCTTGTCTCATAGTCTGTTGCAGATGAACAAAAACAGTTCTTCACTCTCATGCCAGTATACCTATGAAAACCTTATCTGAACTGTGTTAGTAAATGTTACTGTTCTCGAATTGTGATATATTTTGTTTGCAGTTTATTCCAATTTCATGAAAAGAAATCTCTTTTCTTTCTCTTTAATTACCAGGTGAGGCGAAAAAAGCTCGATTAACTCGATTAACTTTGAAATACGAGGGTTCGATTTCCCGGCAGGAAATTTGGAAAATTTACAAAAACTTTCACTCTTGTAGATGCACTTAGTCATGGAGTTCACGTGCCCCACACGGGAAAAGAGTACCAGATTAATTCCTGGGGTCAAAAGTGGCCGGGCGCCAGCCAAACCCTCCGCCTCACGTAGCAGTGAGCTTCCTTCCATTCGTCCAAGGGACTTTGTCGTCTGTACGGAGATGGCTTTGCTTTTATAATAATGTTATTGTTTTACGTCCCACTAACTACTTTTTGACGGCTTTCGGAGACGCCGAGGTGCCGGAATTTTCTCCTGCAGGAGTTCCTTTTCGTGCCAGTAAATTTTCCGACACGAGGCTGACGTATTTGTGCACCTTCAAATACCACCAGACTGAGCCATGATCGAACCTGTCAACTTGTGGTCAGAAAGCCAACGCCTCAACCGTCTGAGCCACTCAGCCTCATGCTTTGCTTTTTGTATGAGACTTCGTTCGAGAGTGTGTGAGTGAGTTTTGATCTTAAACTGAGCATATGTTGATGTGTACTGCAAAAATGGAGTGTAATTACCAGCTCTAGGGTTTATCTATATATAAAAATGGACGTGTGTGTCCATATATTTCACATTGCAGCCAGAACTAACCACCGCTGGTGTTTGCGTGTGGCAGTAGACTCGAGTTTCCCATCGTGCACTATGGTGGTTGCATGTCGGTAGCTGTGGTGGTGTGTTAGATATGCGGGTTGAAGGCGGCCAACTACATATAAAAACAGACGCGTGTCTTCGTATATTACACCTTGCAGCCACAACTATCCACCGCAGACCACTGGTGTTTGTGGCCGGCTCCATGGCTAAATGGTTAGCGTGCCGGCCTTTGGTCACAGGGTCCCGGATTAGATTCTCGGCAGGGTCGGGTATTTTAACCATCATTGGTTAATTTCTCTGGCACGGGGGCTGGTTGTATGTGTTGTCTTCATCATCATTTCATCCTCATCACGACGCGTAGGTCGCCTACGTCCGGCACTAAAAGCCATACGACATTTCATTTAATTACTGGTGTGTGTGTGTGTGTGTGTGTGTGTGTGTGTGTGTGTGTGTGTGTGTGTGTGTGTGTGTGTGTGTGTGTGTGTGTGTGTGTGTGTGTGTGGTAGCCTCGAGTCTCTCATCGTGCACTGTAGTTGTTGTGTGTATGTGGTTGTGGTGGTGTGAGAGATATGAGGATTGAAAGTAGCCGACTATATATATAAACTGAGTATATGTTGATGTGTACTGCAAAAATGGAGTGTATTAAATAGCCGCGTGTGTCCGTATATTTCACCTAGCAGCCAAAACTAACCACCGCAGACCACTGGTGTTTGTGTGTGTCAGTAGCCTCGGGTTTCCCATCGTGCACTATGGTGGTTGCGTGTCGGTAGCTGTAGCGGTGTAGTAGATGTGGGGGTTGAAAGTGACCGACTGCTGTATATATACCAACAGACGTGTGTATTTGTACATTTCACCTTGCAGTCACAACTACCCATCTCAGACTGCTGGTGATAGCGTGTGGTAGTAGCCTCGTGACTCCTATCGTGCACTATAGTGGCAATGTGTGTGTAGCTTTGGTAGTGTGGGAGATATGGGGATTGAAAGTGGCCGACTATACATGAAAATAGACGTGTGTGTTCGCATATTTCCCTATGCAGCCTTAACTAACAATCTCGGACCACTGGTGATTGTGTGTGGTATAGCATCGAGTCTCCCATCGTGCACTATAGTGGTTGTGGGTATGTGGTTATGGTAGTGTGGGAAATATGGGGATTGAAAGTGGCCGACTATATATATATTGTACCAGGAAGGAATAGGCTCTGGCACATAAGAGTTATAAATCTTTACCTGGGCGACTGCCCTAAATGCAGATCAGCATTGATTGATTGTATCATCAGCGAAGCGTAAATTGTTGATTTTCCTACCACCGATTGAAATTCCACTATCCCAGCCATCCAGTGCTCTTCTCATTACATACTCTGCGTAGATATTGTAGAGTTGGGGTGACAGTATGCAACCTTGTCTGAATTCAAGAGGACAAACTAGGGCAAATATTCATTTATAGGAAGGGGAGTTAGGGATTGGAATAACTTACCAAGGGAGACGTTCAATAAATTTCCAGTTTCTTTGAAATCATTTAGGAAAAGGCTACCGGGCGAGTTGGCCGTGCGCGTAGAGGCGCGCGGCTGTGAGCTTGCATCCGGGAGATAGTAGGTTCGAATCCCACTATCGGCAGCCCTAAAGATGGTTTTCCGTGGTTTCCCATTTTCACACCAGGCAAATGCTGGGGCTGTACCTTAATTAAGGCCACGGCCGCTTCCTTCCAACTCCTAGGCCTTTCCTATCCCATTGTCGCCATAAGACCTATCTGTGTCGGTGCGACGTAAAGCCCCTAGCAAAAAAAAAAGGAAAAGGCTAGGAAAACAACAGATAGGGAATCTGCCACCTGGGCGACTGCCCTAAATGCAGATCAGTATTGATTGATTGATTCGTGAGCGAAAGGCTAAGTTATGATGCACAAACAGCTGTGTGAGAGAAGGTTCTCGTTCTCACTGCACTGCGTAGGGAGACTGCATGAGTGAAGCAAGGTCAAGTGACGTCAGCACTGCCTGTAGCTTCCCTCCCCTCAGAATTCTCTCGAAACCATTTTGTGAACTTTTTAACGCCTGGATCAATTAACATGAGACCAACACCAAATTGTAGCCTATATTTTAAAAGTACAACCGTACAAATTTGAGATTAATCCGTCCAGTGGTTTCCAAGATATAACAAGTTGAAGTTTGGGAAATATTATCACACCTTCATCACCTGATTCCGAGCGCTGCTCGCAGACAGGTATAAATAGGTCAACGAACCGAGGTTATAGCCAGTGTGTTATGCGATTATGACAGAAGGACAGTATGATCCGTCGCGATCCGCGAGGACGTAGAAGTCACACTTGAACACTTTGAAATTGTGCGAAGACGTCGCAAGTAAAGTTTCTGCCGCGTCGCGAAGAAGGAAATGTCCTAAAATTTTCTCCGACTAAATCGTCGTTATATAATATTTAGGAGTGTCTTAACCGAGTGAAGTTATAATAGAAATTGTGAATTGAAGTGTTAAGTATTCCATTTATCAGTAAACGATATTGTGGACTTATCATTTTCTCGTAATTCTGAACTGTGTCATTGATCGCGACAATATTCTAATACATTGCGTGTGATAAACTAAACTTCTAATTTGTGACCATTTTAACAATTCAGAGACACATTTCTCCTATGCTAGTACAATTGTGGACTGTGTGAGATACTATTCCACTAAACATTCATCAAATAACAAGGCTAAATGTGACTATTTTTTCGTTTATTCTCTCGAACTTTCGATCACCACTACGAGAAGCGAAATGAATATTAATAACTTTTTATGACAATATTAAGTAGTACGGACTCGTGTTGTGCAAATTCAGTCATAAAATCTTAATCTACGAACAGTATTATTCCAGAGACTGTTGTAGAGACTGTTGTTAATGACATTTTTTCCAGTGTTTTATGGACTGTGATGATTATTCTACGGTCGAACCTCAGACATAATCAGTGACTATTATGGACTGTGACAGTGTTAAATCCTAATTCCATAAACTGTGAATGTGTAAAAAACTGTTTTTTCCGTGTTGAAAACTATTGCAAGTCCTTACTTCATTACCCTGACTTACAAATCATACTGTAGCATAGACTGTGATATTCTAAGTCACATATTCAACACCGTAAAACTAACGTGAGAATACGAACTGTGCATTGAGACATGTGTCAGTGTATAATACTAATCCTAATGATAATTAAGAGCTCTATAGTGCCAATTGAACTTTCCGTGTTCCGACATTATCTCTAAAAGAACATCGGAAATTTTGGCAAAGCGTTGTGCGATTCTGCTGCATCGAACGTCGTCTCCAGCGTGAGATTAATGTGGTTTCTTCGATCATGGTACCCACCGAGAGACGTCGACGAGGGATATTAACGTGGTATCTTCACTGAACGGACTTGTCACGCTGCTGGTGCTGAGTTCGAACCTTGGCTGCACGCTGCAGAATGTTCCAGGCACCAAGCCGCTAGACAGCACAACACCAACACTTATGCAACCTTGTCTGAATTCAAGAGGACAAACTGGGGCAAATATTCATTTATAGGAAGGAGAGTTAGGGATTGGAATAACTTACCAAGGGAGACGTTCAATAAATTTCCAATTTCTTTGAAATCATTTAGGAAAAGGCTAGGAAAACAACAGATAGGGAATCTGCCACCTGGGCGACTGCCCTAAATGCAGATCAGTATTGATTGATTGATTCGTGAGCGAAAGGCTCATATCTTCTCATATTTTGAGTGAGTAACCCCACTGACTGACTTTTAACAAAGCACTCAGTTAGTCATAGTGCTCCAACAACAGTAAAGTGCTTCGTGTGAATTTCAGCTTGCTATTTATAATAATTAAAGAAAGCTTCATGTCTTGCTTTTGAACTGTAAATTCCTTTTTAAAATCATTTATAACTTGAAGTAATTTCACGTAGATGAACTCTAGGGTTTGCAAGTGCACTGTTTTATTTTTCAACTTAGATGAACTGTAGATGTATACAGCAGGTGATCAAATATTTTTATTTGAACAACCAACTTATTCATGAACGTGTGTGATAATATTATGTTCAAAAATATTAGAAAAACTGTAGGCCTGCATCATAAGTGATGGACTTAATGAAATTCAAGGTGCAAAGTGTTATTTTGGTATTTAAATCCATATTAGGTGAACTGGAGGGTGTTTACGATCTCTAAAAGTGATATTTATTTTGGACATTTTTAACCAAGTAAATGTCTCAGAATACAACAGCATCGATATTTTATTTCTGGATTTTTTTAAATATTGGCCTGAAAATTGATTTTAAAGTTTCAACTGCAGGGTGATTTTCATGAATATTTTAAATAAATATTGTCAAAGAGATTTTACCATCTATTATTCGCCCTGCGATACTATCCATCTCTGTACTTGGTCCAATAAGAAACCGAACACTACCTGAGATCCTTCCCATGCTCTTGCCCCATAATCATTTCCTGGTACAATATATATAATAGGCGTGTGTGTTCATATATTTCACCTCGCAGCCACAGCTATCCACCGCAAAAAACTGGTATTTGTGTGCGGTAGTAGCCTTGAGTCTTCCATCGTGCGCTGTAGTGGTTCTGTGTCGGTAGTTGTGGTGGTGTGGGAGATGTGAGGTTTGGAAGTAGCCGACTATATGTATATAAATAGACGTGTGGGTTCGTACATTTCACCTTGCAGCCACAACTACCCACCGCAGACCACGGATGCTTCTGTGTGGTAGTAACCTCGAGTCTCCCGTCGTGCAGTATGGTGGTTGCGTGTAGCTAGCTGTGGTGATGTGGGAGATGTGGGGGTTGAAAGTGACCGACTATATAAAAATAGACGTGTGTGTTCGAATATTTCACCTTGCAGGCACAACTGTCCACTGCAGACCACTGGTGTTTCTGTGTGGTATTAGCCTCTATTCTCCCATCGTACACAATAGTGGTTGCGTGTGTGTAGTTTTAGTGGTGTGGGAGATGTGGGGATTGAAATTGGCTGACTTCGTTATTAAATGTATTAAAATGAGTGAGAATATACGGGAAGTATCTGAGTGAGAATGTATTCTAGATGGCTCTGATGTGTACTCCTTTGTTTCATATACCATCTTTGATGCATCTCGCATAAGTATGGTGATCGCAGAACCATCACAGTTTGCTGCTTGAGTACATCTGTGAGTGGATCTAAAAGAGCCGTCGGGAAGACATTGGGCCTAAGACCATCAATGGTAATGTGGATATATACAATGATAATTAGACCGTCGATGGCCTTTGCTGCAATCATCTGGTGGCAGAAAGCAAGCCAAGGAAAAGTCAGTAGAAGATTGGATAGCCTACGGAGAATGGCATGCATAGCCATAACTGGAGCTATGAGAACTACGCCGACAGAAGCCTTGAATACTTTACTAGACTTCCCATCACTATGCAATTTCATAAAAGGACATACTAGAATGAGTTCATATAGTTTGGCACAATCAGAGTGCTGGAGTGCACAAAGACCCAATCTAGGACACTGTAGAATTAAGAGTGATAACAGAGGAAGTTCTACACATGCCTTCTGATCATATGATACCAAAGTACAACTTCGAAAAACCGTTTGAGATCCATATAATAAAAAAGAAGACTAGGATATCAACAAATGGAATACTGAAAAAGAAGATATAGTGGTGTCGGACTGATGGCTCAAAGACTGGGGATGGCACTGGAGGAGAGATCAATGGGGGAAGACCTGAGAGATCAATCCAGATGAGGCTGGGCAAACACACTACAGTCTTTCAAGCTGAAGTGATAGCTATCATAACACGTCTTGAAGAACATTTGAAAATGAACTAGAGGAATAAGAACATTTTCAATTTTTTGGACAGCCAAGCTGCCACTAGAAGCAGTCCGGATACTATCCAGAATTGTCTGGTATTGCCATTCACTTCTCCTGAAGCTCTCGAAGTACAACATTGTCAAAATATTGTGGGTACCAGGGCATGCAGGTATAGAAGGAAATGAAAAGACAGATAACCTGGCCAGGAAAGGGGCAGAAACACATTTTGTAGGGGCAGAAACACATTTTGTAGGCCCAGAACCTGTATGCGGGATTTCCTATGGACAAGCCCGACGCTACACATAGGAAAATGGGTACAAAAGAAACAAATGGAGAATTGGAAAAATACTCCAGGATGCAAGCTTGCGAAGGAACTGATAACAGGACTCGTCACCATAAGACCTATCTGTGTCGGTGCGACGTAAAAGCAAATAGCAATAAAAAAAAGTAATCTAGTTGAATTCATCTGAATTTTCGTATCGGTAAAACGTTTTCTTGCAAATTCGACATACCGCAGCGAAATCCCTCTGCACTGTTGCTTCAGGCATCTTATAGCTTGTCCTGGATGTGTTGATAACTTTCTTCTGTACCCGTGTATTTTCCGCTAGCTTCTTGACGTGGTTAACCTCTTCGGAACAAGTTGCTTATTTTATGTTTAGTATTAAAGTTATGTTCCAAAGTATGTTCATTCTTGTAATTTGATTATTATTATTATTATTATTATTATTATTATTATTATTATTATTATTATTATTGGCGTTACTCTAATGTACCTTATGTTCCAACTCACTTATATGGATACTCTCATTCTGTTAACATAAAGATCTTATAAACTAGCATTCTTGAGCACTTCGTTGAATAATGTGAACCTCTTATCGTCACATTTTTTGTTCAAATGTTATTTGTTCGGGGCGTCGACCTATAGAGATCTTTTGCCCCTACGTGCACCATATGATATGAACCTGCGTGTAATTAAATTGCGTAAGTGTAGAGTGTTGAATGTTGGGAAAGAAACGGTAAGGACGGCACGAACACCCAGTCCCCAGGCCAGGGATATTAATCATTTACAATTAAAAAGCCCCGACCCCGCCGGGAATCGAACCCGGACGCTTTGCCCCCTACACCGCGGGGCCGGACATGGTCACATTAAATACGTATGTCAAAATATTCGCAGTCATCACATGTAATAATGCTATCACGTACAATACGACGTAAAGCTTCTGTTAAAGGTCTGTGTTTTGTACAAGTTGTGCAAAATGCAGTGTTAATTCCTAAATCATTTGTATTGCTTTATTAGAACGTGTGTTTAGAAAGGTAAGTACATCGGTGAATCTAATATCAGTGTATGATTTCTGGTTGCTGCCTTTCAAATTTTACCACTGCTTTCACAACCCTTACACTATTTAACTAATTATTTTCATGTACGTGTACATATTTTGCATTTTTTCGGTCATATTTTGTTCATAATCAACTACAATTTTTAAAGAAATAGATTTATAGTTTTCACTTGTATCTATATAAATAAAATTGTAGGGGGTCCGCTGTCTGTAATTTCTTTTGTTTTGCCAGTTTTTCAGATATTTATCCGTTTTAGGTCAACTCAAGACCGAATCGGTGGTTTTTACGTTTCGTGTCTGTCTGTTTGTCTGTTTGTCTGTTTGTCTGTCTGTTTGTCTGTTCCACCATCACGTCGAAACGGCTGGATAGATCTCAACCAAACTTCATATTTAGAGTATACTCATCCCGGGGAAGGTTTCGATATGCATATCATTTTAAAATCTTTGAATACACGGGGGGTTTATAGGAAAACCAGAATGGTTTTTCCACCATCACGTCGAAACGGCTGGATAGATCTCAACCAAACTTCATATTTAGAGTATACTCATCCCGGGGAAGGTTTCAATATACATATCATTTTAAAATCTTTGAATACACGGGGGTTTATAGGAAAACCAGAATGTTTTTCCACCATCACGTCGAAACGGCTGGATAGATCCCAACCAAACTTCATATTTAGAGTATAATCATCCCGGGGAAGGTTTTGATATGCATATCATTTTAAAATTTTTGAACAGACGTGGGGTTTATAGGAAAACCAGAATGGTTTTTCCACCATCACGTCGAAACGGCTGAATAGATCTCAACCAAACTTCATATTTAGAGTATACTCATACCCGGAAAGGTTTCAATATGCGTATCATTTTAAAATCCTTGAATAGACGGGGGGTTTATAGGAAAGCCAGAATGGTTTTCCCCCATTTTCTCTTATACTATTGATTTTCTGTAAACTTCGTTTACCGTAGGTGAAACGTCTCTTCATTATAAACAACTTTCGTTATGTTCATAATTTACCTTACTCTTCACATGACGGAGAAATTTACAATTTTCTGGTGGTATCATGCTCTGCATTGAGTGACCGACAGACCGACAACGAACCTACAGGTTACCATGGCAACGTCTCTGACTGCATGCCAGCAGGGAAGTAACGTATTGCCATTTTCCTCATCATGCTTTTAAATTCGTGGTTGTTCCTTAGGTAGAAGGCAAGAGAGGCGTCAATCGGCCTATCTGCGGGATATTGGCGGAATATCGTTGGATGTTGTAACCGCCCTCGAATAGATTAAATAATAACACCATTAGTCATCTTCTTATTATTTGTTTACCTAGGAATCACTGGACCTAAATTTCTCCTCTTTTACCGCTTTATTATATCCATAACTCACAGTAGCATAATTTATTTAGGGGCATTTGATTTTCCAATACATTAACTTGGCATTTACATATTTGTCGTTATCTGACTGTCCTCAGTTATAATCCATTTTCTATTACTTTCAACTTTCTTAACTGTATTATTTTCTTCCTTAATTACGCCGTATGTACGCGAGTGCTACAAACTACTGGATGTATTTCCACCAATACTCATATAATACACCTGTCCTTGATAGGTTTTAGGGCAAATATTGTTTCTAAATCCCTGAACTGACTGGGGGTTTATACGAAACCGAAACAGTGATTTTGCACTTCCACAAAATACACACAACCAACGTTAATTTAAATCTGCCTGCCTTGGTAGAAATTAATTTCTAAACCTTTTTTCTCATGTGCATCATTTCGATACGAGGACTAATAAGGGAGACATCATTAACGGACCGTTTTTCTGTACAAGTCCCATCGGACTTAACTCACGAGCGGGTGCGTGTAAAGCGTATTCCTTACAACTTGAAAACTACTGAAGACATTCGAACCAAAATTTATATTTAGCATCCACCTGTCCAAAGGTAGGTTTTAAATGTAAATAACATTTCATGTTCCGGAATGGACTGGCGGTTTATAGGGAACCGAAATGGTGATTTTACTCTTCCACAATATACAGAACAAGACCAACCTGACTGGAAATCGACCAAACGTGATGGAATTCCACCTCTAAACCTTTTTTTCATGTGCATTTTTTCGTCAGGAGGATTAATAAGGGAGATATCTTGAATGGTCAGTTTTGCAGGTTAAGTCCAACGGACATAGTCCAAAAGGTGTTTTGCATGGAGCAGATTCCTTATCTATATAAATCAAATCGTAACGACTATGTGTCTCTACACTGACTATTTTGGCGAAATTTACGTACAGCTTTCCGTTTAAGGGGTAATAATGACCATCTGCATAATTTTTGGTTTAGTTTCCTTTACCCGCCTCGCCCAAAATCCAGATTGCGGCATAATCTGCCAGAAGGAAAAGAAGATAATTGAAATTTCACAAAATTATACGTTTTAGCCTGTAACGAACGGAAAACATCCATGATCATTAAATTTTCACTTTTTATCCCCGAAGAATATCGAAATATGCAGGCAATTTTAATTATGGTGCAGACCTTCGGAAATTGCTATCACATAACAGATTACACAATCTCCGTTCAATTTGGAATGATCTACAACCTTGGTCTTATGACTTTTTGTCGTATATGTATCCCTTTTACGTTTCTCTATTAATCGATGTTAAGTAAATTTGGACTTTTCACATGCATAATTCATACTTTCAGTCACTTATAAGAAATATAAAATCATCAAACTCTTCACGAAAATTGGCCCACCCAGTAGCCACATGTGAGCCAAATACTATGCATGTAGCTGTCACATAATTATCCGAAAAGTAATGTAATGCGAGATAATCTTACAAAACCTTTACCCTGTTCCACGTTTCTAACTCAATCTGACCCAAGAATAGATGACATATCATAGGACCAGCCATTTAGGCCACTAAATCCGGCGTGTCTTTTGGTATAATCCTTTGTCGATTTGACGTACGTTTAGTAGCAGTTAATCTGTAAATGAAGGTCTTCAGTATTGTAAACACGCATATACTTTCGTATGTCGATTTATATATATTCACTGATGTCGATTTGTAGCGATTGAGAAAGGGTGGGTCTGCTATTGTAATCAGTACTTCCCATAGCGACTTTGACTGGCAGTATGAAAGGGTTCCTTCTCCAACTCCTGTGTAACTGTCATTAGTAAGGAAGGCCTACAATTGTAATGAATAGTTCACTTCTCGATTTGACTTGCAGAAAGCAAGTGAGCATGCAGTTTTGTTTAAAACTCCCCTACCCGATTGTGTTTGGCAGTAGGCAAGGGTACCCGCCATTATAAAGAAATGTCCTCATCTAAAATGTGACTGGCATTAGGCATAGTGGCCTGCTATTTTGATGGAAACTCACCAACTTGGTGTGACTGGCAGTAAGCTGGCTGGAAGTAGGAAAATGGGCCTGACATTATAATGATAACTGCACAACTCAATTTCGAGTGATAGTAGGGTAATTGCCTGCCATTATAATAAAAACTCCTCAACTGTAATCTGTCTGGAAGTAGGAAAAGGGGGCTGCCATTTTAACGAAAACTCACCAAATCGATTCTGTCCGTGTAGTAGGCAATGGGGCCTGCAATTATAATGTAAACTTCCCAACTCGATTGTGAATGGCAGTAGGCAAGTGAGCCTGCCGTTGTATCACAAATCCATAACAAACACTTTACATTGGAAACAACGTAAGGGGACCTCCCCATGCTCTTTCTCGGATAACGCTAAGAGACATGCAATTTTAAAACAATCTTATTTACTGCATGTTCAATGTTTACTTCGATATTCGAATACAATGTAGAATAACGTAGCGAAGCACGGGTACATTCGCTAGTCAGTAATAATTTTTAAATTACTTTAATTTTTGCACAAATTAACAGTACACTCTTGAAATGTTTTACTGTCATATTTAATATTGTGTAGGGAAATTAGTAGTCTTTGAATCTAGAAATTATTAAGTGAAGATTACAGTTGTCATATGCTGCGCCTCCCCCTTCCCCGCTATATTTAGCAGTGACATGATAGTGATTATATTATGTTACCATTGGTGTGTGTAACCTCCTCCCTACATAAGTGACACGAAGTGTCTGCCTTAAACTTGTTTATAGACTCTGCGTTGTGTATTGCTGTTTCGTTTTTCTTCATAACATTCCCGTAATATCCTTTTGCTCAATTTAAGAAATCATTATTAAAATGATGCATAAGCTTTTTCAATCCTTTATTTAAATTCATTTGAGCATCCGGCTCCTTGGCTGAATGTTCGGAGAACTGGTTTTCGGCTCAGATGGTCCCGGTTACGATTCCCTACCGGGTCGAGGATTTTAACTGCATATAGTTAATTCCTCTGGCTCAGAGACTGAGTGTTTGTGTTTGTCTTAATACACTCTTCTTCGTCTACATACAACATCCACACTGCCATCACACAAACACGCAATAGTGAATACATACTCCCACATAGATTGGCGTCAGGAAGGGCATCTGACCATAAATCTGGGCCAAATCCGCACCCAATTCCGACCCAAATAAATTCGGAATATGACCAAGAAATGTAAGTTAAATACTGTATTTGAATTTATTTGAGCACAACTCCCTTGTAGTGGGCTGGACACTGGCCGCTTATTGTTTGTAGGTCAAAGCATCTCATTCTCACCTTGGAACCTGTGATTGATGGTTGCTGTCATGTTAGTGTTTTACTAGTCCGAACCAGAACACATTTTTCACAGTAAAAACATGTTGAGATGTGGCTACCTTGTCAGCAGTATTTACTACAAAACTTGGAAAGAGTCCAATAATGTTCACGAAGTGGATTGGCTACAAAGGTGTGGGTGTTTCTCTCTCTCTCCTTGACCGATTACGAGTCTTTTAGCGAAATTATGAGTTTGAGGACATTGCACTGTCGCCGCAGATGTGCCAATCAATGCCTTCTTTCTTTGTAAGTGTCTGACGAATAGAGTGGATTGTTCAACGTTATTCGGTTGATTCCATTACATGTTCCTCGCCGAAATACTAGGCAAAGGTATATTTTCCATCTACCTAAAGTGGGAATTGTGGCACGGGAAAACTCATGGCTGCTGAGGGCACTAAAATCACTGAATGAGGTGGGTGAATCAGTGGGCCTTTATAACTCACCCCACTCTAAAATTAGACGTGCTCTATCGACCTCAAGAATGTAAGATCCCTCTGTATAAATATGTAAATCTTCTTCTTCATCATTCACTCCCTTTTCCAGATTCTCTCTGGGTAGGGTAGTGTACCAAAGCCCTCCACCTTACTCGATCTTTCCACCATTCCACTTCCAGTACTTTATCCCTTTCAGACCTGAAAGAAAACTGGAGGTGTGAATTTTTGTTTGTACGTCAAGACCTGAATAAAATGCTCCTCAATACACATATTAATAGTTTATTTTACAAAATAAAAACTAACATCCTAAAAACAGGACCCTTTACAAAATAAAAACTAACATCCTAAAAACAGGACCCACACAATTGTGCGTATCAAAATTCTAAACCTCGTTGTATCACGTACGATGGTGTAGCTTCAAAATTTACGTTCACTAACCAATGTACACACTTGATTGAATATATTCCGGTATTCAGTAAAGCTTCTAGATTAATATAAACGCAGTAAATAAATACTTACTTTCGGCACTACTGCTTCCTGCCATCTCGCCGATCAACTGTGCTTTTTAAACTCTTCTTCCTTCGCCCTGGCGGTCAAGCGCATACTAAAATCAATTGAAATACATGCCACGTGTCCTGCACAATCACTGCAGTCCGGTGTAGCGCCGAAAAAACATCAAATACGGTCAGGGATAACTAAAATACGAACCCGCACAATTGTGCGTACTCGGTCTGAAAGGGTTATTGCTATCGACTCCTCTATTTGCAATACAGTTCACAACAGAGCTCCTCAGTCGCGTTCTAGGCCGTCCCCTAGGCTTATTTCCAGTCTCTGTATCCATGAATGTTCTCTTTGGTATTCTCTCTCCTGGCATTCTAATCATGTGTCCAAACCATTTTAGCTTTGCTATATCAATAGTTTCTTGAAGTTTACACACTCCCACGCTTCTCCTTATTTCCTCATTTCGTATTCTATCTTGTCTTGTCTTTCCCGGTATGCTCCTCAAGCTGCTTGTATCTTACTTTGGTTCCGCTTAGTCAACGTCCAGGCTGCTGAAGCATAGGTCAGTATAGGTTAATAATAGGACGAGTATAAAACCTTCTTGCACTTCATTAACACATCTTTGTTCTATACAATATCTCTCACACACTGGTAGAAACTTGCAAGCTGCTGTATTCTTAAATCAATTTCTCCATCCGAATTTCCATCTTGTGACATCACGCTGCCCAAATATTTAAAAATTTTCACTACTTCAAGAGGTTCGTTTCCTAATTTTATCACTCCCCTCGATTTTCTGTTACCTTTCGTCATGATCAAAGTCTTGCTTTTCGCAGTACTAATCTTCATTCCAAAATTTCTTATCTCCTCATTCCATACGCCAACGGCCGTAGCCGTGTTGAAACACCGGATCCCGTGAGATCTCCGAAGTTAAGCAACATTGGGCGTAGTCAAGATTTGGATGGGTTGCCACGCGCTGTTGGTGAGGAGTAAGGGAATGGAGGAGCGGAAAGGAACTGGCCATCCTACCATACGTAAACTCTGGCTTAGGCACACCTCTACGGAGGTTCGAACCTGCCTTCGGGTAGAATACACCCTTCCCTTACACATTCCATAAATCAACTTGTGTCTATATTTCCTCTTCATTATCTCCCCAAACTACAATGTCATCAGCAAAGAGCATAGATTTTACTTGCTCGGCCATCATCTTCTCCTTGATATTATGTAGAGTTCTATTCATGATGATAATGAAGAGTAAGGGAGACAATACACTTCCCTGCCTTAAGCCTGTCTCAACTCTGAAGCATTCAGTTTGACCTACTTTGGTTCTAACACAGCTTTCGCAATTTTGATACAGTGCAATTACCACCTGCATTGTTTTATTCCCAATCTGTCAATGTTTTCCATACCCAATTCTTAGGGACACTGTCATATGCCTTTTCAATATATAGAAACGTTACTACCATGTCCTTTCCATATTCCCAATACTTTTCCATCATTTGACGCAATTTAAATATTGGATTAAATGTCGACCTGCCTCTTCTGAATTTATACTGGTGTTCTGCAATTTTCCCTCTACTCTGTCTCTTATTCGTTCCTCCAAGATTCCTTCAAGTATCTTAGCTGTATGAGGTATCAGTGTCACTCCTCTGTAATTTTCACATTGCTTCCTGTCTCCTTTCTTGAAAATTGGTATAATGCCCCCTTTCGTCCACTCTTTTGGGACATTCTTTTCTCTCCATATCACTCTGAAGAGTGTATATAACCACTGTAGACCCAACTGCTCCTGCTGCTATTATCATTTCTGTGGTGACCTCGTCAATTCCAGCTGCCTTGCCTCGTTTCATTCTTTTAGTGGCCCACTCACTCTCTGCCATGGACACCTCGTTTTCCTTATCTTCAATCTGCACTAAATCTGGTTCTTCGATTTCTCCTTGTACCGAGGTATTTTGCACGTTGTAAAGTTTTTCAAATTATTTTCCCCATCTCTGCAATATATCCTGCGTCTGTGTCATCACTCATCACTACCTCCTGTTCATTTTTAATGAAGTTACCACCTTCCCCTGGGTTTTTCTTCTTTTTAACCCACTGGAATAATATCTTTTTGCTTCCGGTTGTATCTTCTTGCAGGGATTAAGTGAATTTTTGCCAGCATTTCTTTTTCTCTTCTTGAACCACCTTGGAGCACTCCTTCTTGCAGTGCCCGTATTCTGTTTTTGCATTCTGTTGTTCTGTTTCTCAGCCATCTTTTCCAAGATTGTTTCTTCCTTTTAACTATATATTTTACCCTGCCATTCCACCAGGGCGTTTTTGGTCTTCCTTCCTTCCTGATACTCTTCCACAGGTCTTTCTTGCAGACTCCACCATGCCTATTTTAAAGTATGCCCATTCTTCTTCGACCCTTCCGATGTCTTCCTTAGGTATACTTGTTTTAATATGTGTCTGGAGCTCTTTATTTATTTCCTTCTCCTGCAATTTCCACACCTTTAACTT
Source organism: Anabrus simplex (assembly GCF_040414725.1). Lineage (NCBI taxonomy): Eukaryota > Metazoa > Arthropoda > Insecta > Orthoptera > Tettigoniidae > Anabrus > Anabrus simplex. Next base: position 116,594,671 of record NC_090267.1, on the reverse strand, counting down.
TCTCTGCCTAATCTCAGTCATCTCTTCCCCACCTTTAACTTAGCTATCACAACTCTGTGATCTCCTTCGAAAGATTAACTTGGGAGGACTGTTCTACCAGCATTTTCCTGTTACCTTTCTCGACCAAAAGTTAATCTATCAGAGTTTTGATTTTGTTATCCCAACTATATCTTTTTATCTTCTGTTTTTCTTTCGAAACAATGTGTTACCAATGATCAGTTCATTTCTTCTACAAAAGTCTACCAAAATATCTCCAGCCTTGTTTCTCTTCCCATACCCAAATGGACCTATAATCTCTTCATCTCCTTTTCTTTCCTGACCTACTTGGGCATTAATGTCTCCTATGATCACAACTTGTTTGTCCTGTATATGGCCTTCCAGATATTCAAGGTATTCCTTTAGGTCCGTATCCGTATTTCCTGCTTGTGGAGCATACCCTTGAATTATATCTGTAACGTCAGTTTCAAGTCTCAATCTGACCTTAATCAACCTGTCATTTATGTTTTCCACCAATTTAATGTATTCCTTTAAGTCTCTTCTAATTATGAGACCTACACCATTTTTGGGTTCTCTTCCTCCACTATAGTAAAAGGGCGTATCCTTTCTTTAGTTTCCTCTGACCTTTTCTTTTCCATTTGGCTCACTGATTCCCAGCAATGCTATATCTTTGTCAACCATAAAATCTACAATTTCTTCCACTTTCGCTGTTAGTGTCACTACATTGATGGTCGCTATCTTGATGTACGTATTTGGTTGCTGGTCGCCATTTCTCACATTTCTCCCAGCATCACAAGAATTGTACGTCGCTTGTAGGGAACACCCTAGCATTTTGCACGTCGCTTATGTGGAACGGCCTAACATTTTCCGAGGCTTCACTACACTTGTCATCATAATATAGGCTTTTATTACAATGGGTTCGCCACTCCCAAAGGCATTTTAGAGCTACTGCCAGCCGAAACTTGTAGACCGCTCCTAACATGGAGAACAGACGCCTTTTGCAGCCGCTCCTCTGGAGTACAGACGCTAGAGTTGATATGAGGTTTCAGTGGTATTTCCTCCACTGGTGGCCCATTTCCCTTCTATAAAGATTCCTCCGCCCTTAATCGTTGGTCCTTATAGTGGGTCAGGCTATTTATCGCCGCCCAACACTCGGCGTAATATGTAAATATGTCTGTCAGTTGGCCGTGCGGTTAGGGGCGCGCGGCTGTGAGCTTACATCCGGGAGATGGTGGGTTCGAATCCCACTGTCGGCAGCCCTGAAGATGGTTTTCCGTGGTTTCCCATTTTCACACCAGGCCACGGCCGCTTCCTTCCAATTCCTATGCATTTCCTATTCCATCGTCGCCATGAGACCTAACTGTGTGGGTGCGACGTAAAGCCACTAACAAAAAAAATGTCTGTAGGCCCTATTTAGTTTAACCATTGCAATTATTTTATGAGATTCGTTTTTATTTATTTAAGGTGTTGTAAATATGTGTATATAAACGTCTCTAGTTAGTTTAAACTTGATAATTATTTTAGGATATTAGTTTCATTTAAGGTGTATTTGGTTGTATATAATGTTGTATTGAAAAATCTGTAATTGGCCAAATAACGTATTGAAAATAAATAAATCTATCTTATATTTCTATCTGTAAGGTTAAGATGGATAAGTTGTCTGAAATTTCAGAAAATTTCAAGATGCACTTTCTGATGGTATTATTTTTCGATGTGATATAAATATTATTGCAATCGTCCGACTTGTTGGCTGAATGGTCAGTGTACTGGCCTTCGGTTCAGAGGGTCCGGGTTCGATTCCCGGCCGGGAATCGCTTCTGATTGTTCTGGCTCGGGTACTGGGTGTATGTGTCCGTCCCAATACTCTCCTCTTCATATTCAGACAACATACCACACTACCAACCACCACAGAAACACGCAATAGTTATTACATCCCTCCATATAGGGTTGACGTCAGGAAGGGCATCCGGCCATAAAACAGGGCCAAATCCACCTGTGTGACGCTGTTCGCACCCGCGACCCCACAGGTGTGGGAAAAATCTGTAGAAAAAAAAAGAAGAGAAAGATTAATATTATTGCAATCGATGAGAAGCATGAAAGAAATAGGATGGGCCAGCACATCCTGTATAGCAAACATGTGAACTTCACAAAACAAAACCTAAGCAAACTACCATGATATGTGCCTTAGGTTCAGGATCTAAAAAGCAACAGTCGTTAACGTGAGTTCAGTGTAGACCAGAGGTGCTCACGCTGGGCGTTCCGTCCCGCGGGCGCTTTGCACTGTAAGTGGCCGGGCAGGCAAGCGATGAGCGTATGCTATTCAACCACAGTGATGTTGTGCTTATGTCACAGACCGTGAAGGTTTTGGGCGAAGTTCTCTCAGTCACTCTCGGTAACTGCGGCGATATCCGAGTTTCTAATGGAGGCAGGAAATAATGAAAGAAAGAGGGGATAAATCCACGCCATTTTCAATTTATGTTGTAAGAAATAAGTTATTTATGTTCATTGAAGTTTGTGTTTTGACCGAATAAAATAAAGAGTTACGCCTGCAACTTCAGATATTATTTTAATGAAAGCAATGAATTAGTATTTTCACTATTACATTTTAGAAGCAGTTCTAATATAATACGGAGTTAAGGTGGATAAGTTGTGGCTTGTAGTTGTTTTGGGTTTAAATTATCTGATAAACCCACCAACAATCCAATCATGCTTACCGGGAATAACACCAGTTAGGTTATTTATTTGAAGGCATACTGTACATTTGTCTAGTAGATACATTTACATTGTTGTTGTACTTTAATCTAGGAGAGTAAATATCTGTCCTCACTCGTGATGAAACTTCCTCTCGCCATTTAGAGACTAGCTGTTACCATCGGAGGCCTGTTAAATTTAAAATACTAATTTCAGAAATTCAGTAATTATGGAAAGTCACACAACACTGGAACACTGTGCAAAATCAAGCAGTAAACTTGTTGAGTTATGTAACTATATTACTTTTTGCTTAATTAACAAGAATTTTACGTTTTTAAAAGTGGAAATACTGTCATTCCCGTCCACGGAATTGTAAAACGTAGCTTGTACGCTTAAACCCCGTACCCTTGTAGATTGTAACAGAAAAATTATAACATGTCAGTTTTCTTTGAATGAATAAATGTAAGAAAACAAAACTGTCTATGTACATCGAGCGCAGTATAAATCGATCCGGAATATCTTGGAAAGGTCAGTTTCTTGCGGTTATAGAGTTTTATTTTAAATTCTGTACACCACTCGGCATTTCGCTGAGTAGTGAAGGAGCGCTTCGTAATCACAGTCGAACGTCAATGCTCCCTCGCTTCACCGTGACGTATGCTTGCTACGTAAGCTGTCTGCATTTACGTCAGGCCAGCCCGGCCGCACTGGGCAAGCTTCAACGGGTGCCCACCTGAGCATCTCTGGTGTAGATCTTACAATGGGATTAATCCAGTCAGATATTCCAAATGCACAAGGTAAAGAATCCTGCAATCAGATAATTCTTCCAGACATACATGCGATGGGCAGTATCGGATGAGCACTCTGAAAAAAAGTACATACAGGCAATTTATGAGAATTTCCTGAAGAAAATAAAAGTGGGATTAATTTTAGATGAAACAACTGACGAGCTGTGCTGGTGTTTTCATTATCTGGTGAGTGGGTGGAACCTATGCTTTTTAATATGTAAGGCTAATGCCTGCACTACAATGCAGTAATTCAATTATTCATGCCTGAGGCTGTGGCAAGGGTGCGTACAATGCTAGAAGCACGAGCGTGTGGTGAGTGATCAACCTCAACCACGTGACGGGTTTGTGAAAGTACTGTATCAGGAAGAATTACAACAAGGCAAATTATTTCATTGCTGCTCTGAAGAAGATTATTATAAAGGTCCCTAGTCGTCAAATTTGTCACCGAGCTCCTCTTTCCACAATTCCCTATGATAACAATGTGGGATACTTGGTTAACATACGCAGTTTTCTTGTGCGAAAATGTTGAGAAAATCGTATGCTTCGTATATGCCCTTGATTCAATGGAGGCAGCAGCCATCGAGCAGCCCGTATGAATGCTCAACAATCAAGACCCAGAGTTGGAAAGTTTCGCAGTGTATGGCTACCTATATTTGCCTGATGTGATTCAGAGTTTGAAAGAAGAAGGTATGGAGAAGGAGGAACAGTCGAAGAAGTTGATGAGTGTTAGAAACAATTTTGATTGATTTGCCAAAGTCAAATTCGAATTAAATTTGAAGAACAATCCGGGAATGTAAACCTTCCAACTCTATTTCCGAATGCTTAAAAGGCATGCTTAATTGGTTTCTGTTTATGTCGAAAGATATTTGTCTACATACAAGGATCTCCTGGGCTCAGAGCGAATACGACTTACTGTCGAAAACATCGATATGGTGTGCGTAATTTAGTACAAGTTGATTTAAACCCGGGAAGTCAGTGGTTCTCAACGCTTTAGACAACACGGCCCGGGAATTCTGTTTGTGTGTGACGAGGGCCCGGTCCCAACAAATTTATTCCTAAATATTTTATAATTTTTTAAAAATTCATGCATTTTACTGATATAAACATTAATAATTTATTAAGTGTGGCGTAATCTTAAAGAATACATATTAGTTCAGTCTGATCCGACTCCCTGGCTGAATGACCACCATACTGGCCTTCGGTCCAGAGGGCCCGGGTTCGATTCCCGGCTGGTCCGGAGATTCTAACGTATATGGTTAATTCATATGGGACTGGGTGTTTGTGTTCGCCCCAACACATTCCTCTTCATGCTCAATCAACACATTACACTACCAACCATCACAGAAACACACAATAGTGAATACATCCCTCCGGAAGGGCATCCAGCCGTAAAACCGGGCCAAGTCTACATGTGCTAGGCAGTTCTCACCCGCAACCTCAACAGTGTGGGAAAAGTGGTAGGAAAAGGAGAAGAAGATTCGTTCAGTATGAACAATTTGTGACATGTTGACCAATAAATCAATTATATGTCAATCATGGGATTACAGTGGAACTTCGATATCTCGAATCACCTCGGGAGCCAAATTTCATTTCGAGTTATCGAAATTTCAGGATATAGAAAATACCGTTTTTGAGCATGTATAGCACATAATTGAATCGTATATATCTCTGAGCTTATATTGAATACAATATTCTTAACAGTATTTAAAAATACGCAAACAAACTCTATTTTACGGCATCATTGTAATTACCCTTATTATAGTAACTTGATGAACAAAATTTCTGAAACAAGCAAGAGATATGGTCTGGACATCAACACTAATAAAACAAAATTGATGATCATCAGTAAGAAGAACATCCTAGGCGTGAATCTGTTCCTCAATGGAGCAAGTATAGAGAGAGTTTCACAGTATTCGTACCTGGGTACCATCATTAACGAAGCATGGGACAATTCGCAAGAGATAAAGTGTCGCATTGGAAAAGCGAGAAGTGTTTTCAATTCAATGAGCTCAACCTTCAAGAATCACGACCTTACCATGGACACCAAAATGCGGCTCCTTAGGTGCTATGTGTTTTCAGTTCTCTTTTACGGTGTGGAAACATGGACGCTTACAAAAGCCACCACTGCTAGACTGGAAGCATTTGAACTCTGGCTATACAGAAGAATTTTGAGAATATCATGGACTCAGAAGATTACAAACGTTGAGGTTCTACGCCGAGCTAACAAGAGACCAGAGCTGATCAACACCATCAAGTGTCGTAAACTTCGATATTTTGGACACATCATGAGGAATCAGAAAAGGTATGAGCTGCTTCAACTTATCCTGCAAGGGAAAATAGAAGGAAAAAGATCTCCTGGGCGAAGAAGAATTTCCTGGCTCGACAACCTTAAAACCTGGTTCAACAAAACATATGCAGAACTGTTCCGAATTTCAATGGATAAAGCCCGAATAGCCATGTTGATCGCCAACGTCCGAGGCGGACAGGCACGCTAAGAAGAAGAAGAAGAAGAATAGAAGACAGGATACAGTACATACGATATTGAAAACAAAAAACATATCTCGGTTAACACTTTTGGAAGAAAATCTGTTAGTCTCTTCTGTTTGCTACTGCTCAACTTCCCTCCCCTCACGTGGAAACTTCTCGTCAATACAACGCAGCCGAGATTCGTAAATGGAGCTTGTCATCCGTGTCTTCGGGGGTTGCTTTAGTACGTGACCGGTAATTAATTCACACCCGATAAACAGCGAGGCTTTGCCGATGTTCCAATCATTAGAAGCTTTAGTTTTACGGTTCCCGTAATATTAGCTTCCAGCATCACTGTAAACCTTTCTTTACTTGTTAACTGCTCCTCACAAACCACAAATGCCGTATTGCAGAGTTAATGTTGCAGAATTTTCGAGTTAGAGTTTTTTTGCTTCAGGGAAGGAAATGTTTGCTTCTAGAAATCGAGAAATTCGTGTAACCGAATTTCAAGTAATAGAGAAGTAAATACACGTGAAGAATAGATAAACTCCGAGCAAAACCAAGGTCATGCAATTCACCAAAGGAGAAAAAGTACAGCTTCATATCAAGTGGAACAATAAGGATATTGAACAAGTAGAACAAATTGAGTATCTGGGCACCATTTTCAGAGAGGACGGAAAATTAGAGGCAGAAATAAACAATAGAATTAGAAAAGCTAATCAAGTTTACTATGGTATAAACAACACAATCATAGGGAAGAAAGACATTATTAGAAACACAAAAATGCGGGTACATCATGCCGTGTACCTACCAACCCTCCTGTATGGTGCAGAGAGTTGGACAGTGCATAAAAAAAAAGGAGAGCCGTCTGGTTGCCGCTGAGATGAGATATTTACGGAAAGTTGCCGGGAAAACTCGAAGAGACCATATTAGAAACACCACAGTAAGAGATGAGCTTCAGCAGGAGCCAATAATGGACGTCATTGAGAGGAGAGGATTGGGCTGGATTGGTCACCTAGAAAGAATGGAAGATGAAAGGAAAGCGAAGCAGGTGTGGCGAGGCAGACCAACAGGAAGAAGAACATGAGGGAGGCCACGTATTGAATGAGAGGAGTACATCTTGGGACTGATCAGGAAGCGAGGGAAGACCCTGGGTGAGTTTCAGAGAATGGCTCACGATAGAAAAACGTTTAGTAAATGGCTGAAATGTCCCGACGCCTAACGGCACAAAGGGAAAGAAGAAGAAGAAGAAGAAGAAGAATAAGAATAGACAAACGGCCGGGAAATTTAAGTTACTCCGAATAACTGAAAATTCAAGTAATGGAGGTTCGAGATAGCGAAGTTCGACTGCAATTGCATTTTGTATCATGTTTAGTTTCTTCAAGCCAACATCATTTATTATTTAATGCTAATTTTCTCTGGCAATATTATTCTATTCTGATCAGCAAAAAACTCTTTTAAATTTATAACATTGGTCGCTGTGTTATTAAACTAATTTTAATGATGTTGATTTGAAAAAAGAAACGGTAATTCGGAAAATGATTATGCCCTGTAACTCGCGACAAAAGTCAGCAGACCAGGGGAAGCAACAGCATGATGTTAGCCTGTTGGCGAACTTAGCTCATATCCACGCCAAATATTTCAAAAATGCAGTGTATTTCATGTTTATGAACAAAAATGTGTACATTTCTGATCATTCAAAATTGAGTCGCTTGGTAACTGATATTTGCCACAAATTTTAGAATGTACAGGTTGGAGACAACCTGGGTCGGCGCTTTTTGATATAATCACGAAAATTATTCTCCTAAGAATATTTTCATTATAAAATATTTATTGGTGTAAAATGTTCAGAAAGTAAAATAACAAATTCCAGGAAATATTTCACAGCCCGGTATAATTGATACCGAGTAACAGCCCGGTGGTTGGTTGCGAAACACTTCAGTAAATTGTCATGCTAGCCTTCTAAATATGTGTACGTTTATATTTACCATAGTCTTGGGATTTTTAAACATGTTCATGTTAATGGTTTAAACCTGGACAAAGGCATTTCATTAATATTTTTCTTTTCACAGTTTTGGATTTATTTCCAGAACCTTTTCCTCCCCATTCCGACCATACTGGTTCCGCGTACTGCTACAGTGTTGACTTCAAGAAAGTCGTTCTGCACTTCATTTGTATTACGTTTCCAAGGGATCCTCATTTTGGTTCTCAAATACATACGTGAAGCCCACACAGTTAAATGCACGACATTATCTTTGACTGTTGGCAAATGCAAAAGGCGTGTGACAGAGCGAGACATGCAGAAGGCATCTGATTCGTGGAATATCTGTTTACGGACACCCAAGGTCCGTCTTGTTGTTAGAGCGGCGCTTATGTCACCTTGCACTGTATGTTAGAAAACGTTTTAAACATCTGGTCTCACACTTCCTCGCGAAACATGGATTTCTATGCTTCAACATCCCCTCTGTGCACGCGACTTTGCTTTCGGCGATTTTTACCTCTTTCCAAGGATGAAAAGACATGTGAAGGGATGCCATTTTCCATCAGCAAATAAGTGAAAGGACATCGCTGGGGGCACTACGGGATCTTGATTAAGATAGCTGTCAGAAGCTCTGCCGACCCCCGAGGGAATTACTTTCAAACTGGTGGTGCGTAGGTGTGCAAACTTTTGCATTCTCTTCTACCACGTAAAAGTTCTTGTTTGCCGCCTTCCTCGAAACAACCACCTCCCAGCCCCACTGAATAGGTTAATGATGAGCCACTGCTAGATTATTTTGTGCGCTTCCATACAACTCGAACACTGTCTTACCTTGTGAGTTCGGGGTGCGTTTCTGTTCCTACAGTATGTATGCTGCAAAGTATGTCTTCCACTTTCTTTCTTTCTTTCTTTCTTTCTTTCTTTCTTTCTTTCTTTCTTTCTTGCCAACCGCGGACCACGTTAATTCGATTTCAGCTGCTTCTGGACTTTGATCTCCGCCCAGTAATCCTTCATTCTTTCACTCTGCAACCTTCTTCTCTCTTCCGTCCATGGTGTTTGGGTCCGCAAACTAACTTTTTCTTGGAAACTTTTTGTGTTCTTTATTTTCGACTTGTACGTTTCCCTGTTGCTTATTTCCGATTCTTGTATTCCCATTCCTCCTCTATGAACCATGTGACCTTGCCGCGGTGGGGAGGCTTGCGTGTCCCAATGTCGCAGATTGCCGAGCCGCAGGTGCAACCATATCTGATGGGTATCTGTTGAGAGACCAGACTAACGAATGGTTCATCGAAACGGGGGTAGCAGCCTTTCGGAAGTTGCAAGGGCGGCAGTCTAGATGATTGACTGATATGGCCTTGTAATAATACTCAGCATGGCTTAGCTGTGTTGATACTGCTACGCGACTGAAAGCAACCGGCAACTACAGCCGTAACCAACTCCCGAGGACAGGCAGTTCTCTCTGCATGAATGATGTACTGATGATGGCTTCCTCCCGGGTAAAATATTCCGGAGGTGAACTAGTCCCCCGTTCGGATCTCCGGGTGGGACTACACGAGAGGGGGCGATCATCAGGAAGATGGATACTGACATTCTGCGAGTCGGAGCGTGGAATGTTAGACGTTTGAATCGTTGTGGCAGGTTAGAGAATCTGAAAAGAGAAATAGATAGACTAAAATTAGATGTAGTTGGTATAAGAGAAGTACGTTGGCAGGAAGAACAGGATTTCTGGTCAAGCGTCTACCGAATTATCAACACGAAATCAAACAGGCGAAATGCAGGAGTTGGTTTAATAATGAATAAGAAAAGAGGGCAGCGCATAAGCTACTACGACCAGCATAGTGAAAGAATTATTGTCGTGAACCATGTGACCTTGCCGCGGTGGGGAGGCTTGCGTGTCCCGATGTCGCAGATTGCCGAGCCGCAGGTGCAACCATATCTGATGGGTATCTGTTGAGAGACCAGACTAACGAATGGTTCATCGAAACGGGGGTAGCAGCCTTTCGGAAGTTGCAAGGGCGGCAGTCTAGATGATTGACTGATATGGCCTTGTAATAATACTCAGCATGGCTTAGCTGTGTTGATACTGCTACGCGACTGAAAGCAACCGGCAACTACAGCCGTAACCAACTCCCGAGGACAGGCAGTTCTCTCTGCATGAATGATGTACTGATGATGGCTTCCTCCCGGGTAAAATATTCCGGAGGTGAACTAGTCCCCCGTTCGGATCTCCGGGTGGGACTACACGAGAGGGGGCGATCATCAGGAAGATGGATACTGACATTCTGCGAGTCGGAGCGTGGAATGTTAGACGTTTGAATCGTTGTGGCAGGTTAGAGAATCTGAAAAGAGAAATAGATAGACTAAAATTAGATGTAGTTGGTATAAGAGAAGTACGTTGGCAGGAAGAACAGGATTTCTGGTCAAGCGTCTACCGAATTATCAACACGAAATCAAACAGGCGAAATGCAGGAGTTGGTTTAATAATGAATAAGAAAAGAGGGCAGCGCATAAGCTACTACGACCAGCATAGTGAAAGAATTATTGTCGTCAAGATAGACACCAAACAAATGCCCACCACAATAGTGCAGGTCTATATGCCTACTACTTCAGGGGATGATGAAATCGAAAGAATATATGAAGAGATACAAGATTTAATACAATATGTAAAAGGTGACGAGAATCTAATTGTGATGGGAGACTGGAATGCAGTGGTAGGCCAAGTAGGAGAAGGTAATACAGTAGGAGAATTCGGATTGGGACAAAGGAACGAAAGAGGAACTCGGCTGGTTGAATTATGCATTGATCATAATTTAGTCCTTGCCAATACTTGCTTCAAACACCACAAACGACGGCTGTATACGTGGACGAGACCTGGAGACACTGGAAGGTATCAAATAGACTTCATTATAATTGGGCAGAGATTCAGAAACCAGGTGTTGGATTGCAAAACTTTCTCAGGAGCAAACGTGGACTCTGACCACAACTTGTTGGTCATGAAATGCCATCTGAAGTTGAAGAAATTGAAGAAAGGTAAGAATGCAAAAAGATGGGATCTAGACAAGTTGAAAGAAAAGAGTATGAGGGGTTGTTTCAAGGAACATGTGGCACAGGGGCTAAATGAAAAGGCTGAAGGAAAAACAATAGAGGAAGAGTGGATAGTCATAAAAAATGAAGTCAGTAGGGCTGCTGAAGAGATGTTAGGAAGGAAGAAAAGATCAACTAAGAATCAGTGGATAACTCAGGAGATACTAGATCTGATTGATGAACGACGAAAATACAAGAATGCTAGAAATGAAGAGGGCAGAAAAGAATACAGGCGATTAAAGAATCAAGTGGATAGAAAGTGCAAGGTAGCTAAGGAAGAATGCCTGAAGGAGAAGTGCAAGGATGTCGAAGGTTGTATGGTTCTAGGAAAGGTAGATGCTGCATACAGGAAAATCAAGGAAACCTTTGGAGAAAGGAAATCTAGGTGTATGAATATTAAGAGCTCAGATGGAAAGCGACTTTTAGGGCAAGAAGACAAAGCGGAAAGATGGCAAGAACATATCCAACAGTTGTATCAAGGTAAAGATGTAGATAATTTGATTCCGGAACAAGAAGAGATTGTTGATGCTGATGAAATGGGAGACCCAATTTTGAGGCCAGAGTTTGGCAGAGCTGTGAGAGACCTAAATAGGAACAAGGCACCTGGAATTGATGACATTCCTTCTGAATTACTGACTGCCTTAGGAGATAGCAGCATGGCAAGGTTATTCCATTTAGTGTGTAAGATGTATGAATCAGGAGAAGTCCCATCCGATTTTCGGCAGAATGTTGTTATACCTATTCCCAAGAAAGCCGGTGCTGACAGGTGTGAAAACTACCGCACCATTAGTTTAGTATCTCATGCCTGCAAAATTATAACACGTATTATTTACAGAAGAATGGAAAAACAAGTTGAAGCTGAGTTGGGAGAAGATCAGTTCGGCTTCAGAAGAAAGGTAGGAACACATAAAGCAATCGTGACTTTATACGTCTGATCTTAGAGGATCGAATCAAGAAGGACAAGTCCACGTACATGGCATTCGTAGATTTAGAAAAGGCATTTGAAATGTTGATTGGACCAAGCTATTTACGATTCTGAAGGTGATTGGGATCAGATACCGAGAACGAAGAATTACCTACAATCTGTATAAAAATCAGTCTGCAGTGATAAGAATCGAGGGCTTTGAAAACGAAGCAGCAGTCCAGAAAGGAGTGAGACAAGGCTGCAGTTTGTCCCCCTCCTCTTCAATGTTTACATAGAACAGGCAATAAAGGAAATCAAAGAAGAATTTGGAAAGGGAATCAAAATCCAAGGAGAGAATATCAAAACCTTGAGATTTGCCGATGATATTGTTATTTTATCTGAGACTGCAGAAGATCTCGAGAAGCTGCTGAATGGTATGGACGAAGTCTTGGGTAAGGAGTACAAGATGAAGGAAGTAGAGGAATATTGTTACTTGGGTAGTAAAATAACGAACGATGGCAGAAGTAAGTAGGACATAAAATGCAGACTAGCACGAGCAAGGAAGAGCTTTCTTAAGAAAAGAAATTTGTTCACTTCAAACATTGATATAGGAATTAGAAAGATGTTTTTGAAGACTTTCGAGTGGAGCGTGGCATTATATGGAAGTGGAACATGGACAATAACTATCTCAGAAAGAAAAAGAATAGAAGCTTTTGGAGTGTGGTGTTACAGAAAATGCTGAAGGTGAGATGGATAGATCGAATCACGAATGAAGAGATACTGAATCGAGTTGGTGAGAGGAAATTGATTTGGCTAAATTTGAAAAGAATAAGAGATAGAATGATAGGACACATCTTAAGACACCCAGGACTTGTGCAGTTGGTTTTTGAAGGAAGTGTAGGTGGTAAGAACAGTAGGGGTAGACCAAGGTTTGAATATGACAAGCAGATTAGAGCAGATGTAGGATACAGTAGTTACGTAGAAATGAAAAGATTAGCACAGGATAGGGGGCATGGAGAGCTGCATCAAACCAGTATATGGACTTATGACTCAAACAACAACAACAACAACAACGTATTCCCGTTTCTGTCAGGTCCTTCTTCACTTCCAGATGCCAGCGTACCAGTTTTCCTGGCCTCCACTTTATATGTATCCCGTTTAAATTCTTTTCTACTCCCCCTTTGAGATGTTGCGGCTGCTATGAAATGAGCCAACCTACTCGTATTTTCAGAGTGAAGGTTTTACAGCTCCGTAGCGTATTCGAATGAGCGTAAAATAGTCGTGTCGAGGGTGAAACTGTATATCAAAGAGCTATTTTTACGTTTTGTTGGGCACTTGTTCAAGTTCTTCTTCAAGGGAACTTTAAAAGCACCGATCTTGGTTCACATTTGGAGGAAGATCATGATCTACAGGAGAAGTTAAGAGCAATGTCTTCCTTCAATATTCTCATTAAACTTTGTTTCATGACATCACTGTAAGTGCGGATCCTTCTCGAGTTTAAAAATTATACGAAGCTGTCGATGTGATTGCTTTATGAGAGAAAGTTTGAGAACTTGATCTTGAAATGGAAATAATTTAAAAATGTTATGGGTTTTAGGTTCCAGTTTTTGGGAACTCGACGTGCTTGAATTTTGTCCTGCAGAAGTTCATTTGCATGCCGGTAAATCTACCGATAGGAGCACCCTATGTGTGCACAAGAGAAAGTGTATATAGAGCTGTAGCAGGCTGTGTAATAACCGCTTGAAATTATTATATAATAATAATAGTGAGGTTAGATCAGGCTTCCTTCATCCTTATTGTTCGTACTTTTGAGAACTGTTACAACTCTAAATACAGTCTCTTACACATCGTGTTAAAAATTAACTCCCAACGTGTATTCTAACAGTAATACTTATTATAATGTAAATGTGTGTCCTCGTCCCGAGGTGGTGCCGTTCTTTTCAGGCACACCTCCAATGGGAGTGAGTTGCACACACCTTTTTAATGACATACCAACACTCCTGCCAATTTTAAATATTTGTCCGTACCGGAAATCGAACTTGGGCCTCCGAGGACATGGAAATAATAATAATAATAATAATAATAATAATAATAATAATAATAATAATAATAATAATAATAATAATAATAACCGGGCCAGTGGCTTTGTGGTTTGAGTGGGTAGTGGGTTTGAACCCCACTATCGACAGCCTTGAAGAGGATTTTCTGTGGTTTCCCATTTTCACACCAGAAAAGTGTACCTTACTTAAGGTCACGGTCGCTTCCCTTCCACTCGTAGTCCTCGCCTAACCCATCCTCGCCATAAGACCTGTCTGTGTCTGTGGGACGTAAAGCAGAAAGTCATCTACAGTTTGGAGACCACGTAAAGCAGTGTTATGAGTGCGTCCTGCGTTTTAGATGAACGAAGATTGCACCACCGGAGATGTTTTAACATGTCCACAACAATGACATTCATTGTCAATAATTTTGTCTACCCTTCAGAATACGGCCGGAATCGAAACCACGAACCATCATCATTCGGTAATCTTATATCTGGTCCATCCAGGCAGCTAACCCACGCTGAAGACATAATCTCAGAAATAATAATAATTTGATATATTCATTTTAGTAAAGTTAATTGAAGTATTCATCTTCTGTGTACCTAACAACGGAAATCTGGAGGATTAGATTCCGTATTTCCTTATTTGTTATGATTGAACCTCTGAGATCAGAACCTTGCACAACACCGTGTTGAAAAGAATTGTACAGGAGTGTCAGCGCGCTTGTACACTGCAGCCAGTGAACATTTGCTGTGTGTTACCGTAACCTTTTATTTTGTGAAACATATCTTGTTTTGGAATGAAACTTTTCGAAACCATGCAGGTGTAAAAGCTAATAGGAAGACCAGGCCGGTGGCCATTGTGTTCATGGAGTCGGAATGTAATGCGGACGAGTATGGAAATGGCAGATAGTCTGCTGCTTCGCACGCAGTTAGCCAACTTGAAGCTTTGTGCAGAGCCTTTCTCTCTCTCGCTTATATTTTCGCTGGAAATGAACGTGATGACGTGCAGTTCGATTGCCAGATCAATGCATTTGTAACGAATGTCGAATGAAAAATTGGTTGGTCGGTGAATTTCGTGCGTGGACGATACATTGTGTTGATAGGCTAGGGGTATGCTTGTTCCATTCAAGCGAGTCAGGAAAATGTGAATTTCTATTCGTTACGTAAGTATGAAGTAATGATACCATAGCTCCGTGGCAGCGTGTCGGTCTCGAGATTTTAAAAATCACTAGTTCAAATCCGGCAGAGGTACCGCTAGTAGGATTTTGAAGGGCGGAATGAAGTCCATTCGGCACTCAATGTCGACATGTAAAATGTCGACGGTGTTACATTTGGTGTTTAACCGACAAATTAAATTGAAACTCGGCAATATATCGTCCAACAGAGATCTGGGTTACTCTGCTGTCTGGTAGAGTGAAACGGAACTTCAAAAGTTTTCTAACAGGCAGTTTAAATTATGTCAAATTAAAATTATATCAAAATAACAGCAATAATATTTTGAGATTTGCTGTGTCAAAGAAAGTGAAGAGACACTCTTTACGTTCCGCGGAGACTTTTTCTTTAACACGGCAAAATCCCAAAATAGTGTAATGTCTATCAGTGAGGGCCGCGAAGGCACCAATATAATAATACGGTATTATCAAACCTTTATTTCTTTCTACGACACTACGGATTTCTCCATTAGCTACGTAGAGGAAATATAAACAAAATAAACATAAAAAGGTTAGCCTAGTCGAGTCTGACACTACACTTCAGCTGTGTCAACGCGGTATCCCCTCTCTTGGATCACCCACCACCACCAACTCCCACCGGCTAACCTGTTGTTAGAGGGGGGAGTGGGGGGACACTCCACCACCAAATACAGTAGAGATAATACGCGACACTTACGGATTTCGCCTTGCTAAAATGGGAGACAATTCGACGGTGGCGCTCCTAGTGACTTGACCTGAACAAATCGCGCTAAATTCAAATATCAATGGAAATGTATATACGGAAGTGGATAAATAAATTACGTCTAGAAAGAAAATATTATTGAGATATTAACTTAGAAGTTGCTAAAGCAATTCTGGATAAATTAATGAAGAATTATTTAAAAGGTTATTATTCAAAGACTGAAATTAGACATATAAACAAGAAGTGAAATGGACTGGTGTGAAATGGCTTGATCTTTCATTTATGCATTACTTTTTTAGCTTTAACATTCCTGCCTGAACTCTTACGGTTGAATTTGTCTTTTTTCTCATTTAAAAACATTGTATCATCACATTGAGACACTTGTCAATAAAAATATCGGCACATTCCTTACACATATGATGCAATGAATTAACATTTAATAGCTGGACAATTTTCCTCTTAACATGAAGCCTTCTAACAAAAAGATATTTCTTACACATATGATGCAATGAATTAACATTTAATAATAATAATAATAATAATAATAATAATAATAATGTTATTTGTTTTACGTCCCACTAACTACTCTTTTACGGTTTTCGGGGACGCCGAGGTGCCGAAATTTAGTCCCGCAGGAGTTCTTTTACGTGCCAATAAATCTACCGACACGAGGCTGACGTATTTGAACACCTTCAAATACCACCGGACTGAGCCAGGATCGAACCTGCCAAGTTGGGGTCAGAAGGCCAGCGCCTTAACCGTCTGAGCCACTCAGCCCGGCGAATTAACATTTAATAGCTGGACAATTTTCCTCCTAACATGAAGCCTACTAACAGAAAGATAATCTATAAAATCCCGGCTTTAATCTGAGAAGAGGGATAAAGAAAGAAAAGTATAAAAATATTGTCGATGCTTTAAGGAATATTTACGTACAATTAGAGCAAAAATGTAACATACCCTTCGCTGTATTGTCGAGGATTTCTAAAGTCGCTGGTTATTATTCAAAGACTGAAATTAGACATATAAACAAGAAGTGAAATGGACTGGTGTGAAATGGCTTGATCTTTCATTTATGCATTACTTTTTTAGCTTTAGCATTCCTGCCTGCAGATCCGGAGCGTAACGTCCCTTCTTTCTTGTACACCTTATCCAAATCGCTTCTGTGACATTTCAAAACCCACAGATCACACCTACAACAACACATCGGTATTGAAGGTTAACTGCTGCACTGTATAAAATATGCATATTACATTTTATGCCAGTTAAAATATGGGTCGAGCAGGTCAGAAGATTATGAAGTACTATAAAAATCTCTGTCACTGGAAGAATATTTATGCAAACACAATATTACTTACATGTTCTTGTCACGAGGGAACCTGAAGAACGACCGCGCATTTTTCTCTACTTCGTAATTACTGCAGCCAAACACAGCACATACCTTTTCCCTCATGTTGAGAGGAGATATCAAGGAATGACACACACTACTATTTATTTATGTCAACTCACTGAAAGCGCATAAATAACACCAAAAACTTCACACAAGAATACACGTGCTCTTATGAGAGAATCAGTACTGTTCAGGTCTATCCGCTAGAGTGAGCTCCAGTAGCTGTCCCTCGATATCTCGCTCAGTGTCGCATATTATCTCTACTGTATTTGTCACCACCTATTCTCTTCGTTCCCTCTCTTCCCTCACAGAAAACTGTACTGAGAGAGGGGAAACAACTTCCAGGCTTCCCCATCGGAATGCCAAAGGTAGGTGGGTTAATAATAATAATAATAATAATAATAATAATAATAATAATAATAGCCAGGTTGAGGGGCTCATATGGTAGAGCAGTTGGCCTTAAAGTCCATATTGGCGTATTCGGTCCTGATTCAGACCGTTGGTATTCGAAGGTGCTCAAATACACAAACATCGATCGTATCGGTAGATTTACTAGCACGTAAAAGAACTCCGAGACAAAATTGTGGCCCCTCGGTCTCTCTGAATTCCGTAAAATTAGTTAGGGGTACGTAAAAACCAATATAATAATAATAGCCCTGTAGAAACTTTGAAGACAATAAGGCCTAGCAACCTACAAGTTTGCATGCAGCTAGTAGGCCGTAACTTGAAAAGGTGCTAGAATACTAGATGATCGAAAATTTGTATGGACATCCCAACCAGAGAGATTAAACGCAAAATATCTCAAATTGCAAAAGACACTTACCTTCCATGCTGAAAATACGACAGTTTTCCATCATACCGGCTTGTGTGATTGCCGTCAATAAAACACAAGGGCAGGCTCCTCTGCTGAATGATCAGCGTAGTGGACTCTGATTGAGAAGGCCCCGGATTCGATTCTCGACCTGGCCGACAATTTTAACTTTTAATTCTTCGGGCTCGTGGTCTAGGAATTCGTCGTAATACTGATCCTGTCATTTCTTCTTAACAAGAAAACAACAACAAAAACCCATTATTAAAATGAAAACCACCTTCTTGGTAGGGCCTATTAACAGTCACGAAAAATGACTCCCATACCTTTTCTTATCATCGCCTAACAAATGCTAATGGAACATATTAAATAAAAGCGTTGATTTCTAAACGAGAATAATAAAAAGAATACAATTTGCTTTACGTCTCACATATACAGATAGGTCTTACGGCGACAATAGGATTGGAAAGGGAAAGAGGTGGGAAGGAAGTGGCCGTGGCCTTAATTAAGGTAAAGCCCCAGCATTTGCCTGGTGTGAGAAATGGAAAGTCACGGAACACCATCTTCAGGGCTGCCGACAGTGGGATTCGAACCCACTATCCCCCGAATGAAAGCTCACAGCTGCGCGACCCTACCCGCACGACCAACTCTCTCTGTAATAATAATAATAATAATAATTGACTGCTTCTTATAATAAATGAGAAATATTTGACGTTGTTTATCATAGATATGTTTTTAAGAAATAACTTTTATTAAAGTGTGGGATGTAGGATTTTTTACGTGCCTTACAACCCTCAAACGGTACAAAATTCGCATGCCTCATATGGAAAATACCGTAAAATGCAAGTTGTTTAGTCAGTCTGGTGTGCCATAGTAATGGGCACTGGTAGTTGCACGTCACAGCCGCAGCCACCCCTCATCTGCTGGGTTGCTTGGACGGAGTGCAGAGCCGTGGACCAGCTGAAGTCCCTTCTGCAACCGCCGACCCTACAAAAGTCGAAAATAGGCTTTGCCATGGTTTCCCATACCTAATAATTTAATTGAACCTATTTTTGACTTTTGTACAGTTAAATTATTGGTCATTTGTTTTGTATAACGGGAAAACTCCTAACATAATTTACCGAAATTCGGTATTTTAACTTCAGGGATAGCCAGGGTGTATGCTAGACTATGCTGTATACTTTTTTTATTAGTATACAGCGGCATAGGTGGGGAAGATCAGGGCAGAGTAATACCCCGGGACAAAACGATCGTCGTTAATATCTTCCAGGTTGCTGGTGCCATCTTGTGGAGAATTCGAAGGCTAAGTCTTCAGTTGTGAGTTAGATTAGCCCAGCTTTATTTTTGAAAATTTTAGACATGAAAACGTTTTAAGTCATCTTGATCTAATGTAAGTGATGGTTTTACATACTTTTTTGTGTGTCCCACAGCGTACAATTGAATTTATTCACGAGTACGTAAGTGCCTTGAGCATTAAATGCAGTTGCTTGCTGACGCATCATTTCGTCCGTATTATTATTATTATTATTATTATTATTATTATTATTATTATTAAGAAATACATCGCAATTGGGAAATATCCCGGTGGTAATGATCACTTACAGTATTGTGATAATAAAGTAAAAACCCAAACAGCAGCAACAACGACAACAATTACAACAAGAGTATAACAAGCAATTCCCTGTAAAGAAAATATTTCAAGAAATACTACTAGTTTAACATTCTAATTCTAGCATCATCGTATACAAATTCACACATACTTTAAATAATTCAGATGTCTTAATACTACAATTTACAATGCATTAAAATATGACACTACCGAGCTCGATAGCTGCAGTCGCTTAAGTGCGGCCAGTATCCAGTATTCTGGAGATAGTGGATTCGAACCCCACTGTCGGCAGCCCTGAAGATGTTTTCCATGGTTTCCCATCTTCACACCAGGCAAATGCCGGGGATGTACCTTAATTAAGGCCACGGCCGCTTTCTTCCAATTTCTAGGCCGTTCCTATCCCATAGTCGCTATAAGACCTGTATCGGGGCGACGTAAAGAAAAAGAAAAAAAAAAAAAAAGTCCATCACGTAGAAATTTACGCACAATTTACAGAGTGCTGGAGTCTATTCTTGAAGCATCTTACATTTTTGGGAAAAGGCATCAAAACAGCTGCAGGTAATGCATTCCAATAATCAATTCCCTGATTTACGAACGAATATTTACCATAGTTTTCTGCGATCTATGTTCTACTTTATGCGGATGATCTGTAACAGGGCTTTTCTAGACGACTGTTCATCTCTCCCCAAGCTGGCTTATTCGTGTAAGCATTATGCATGGCACATAACCGTGTTCGTTTCCTTCTACTCCCCAACGTCTCCCACCCGAGTTTTTCTATCATACTTGTTCGCACTACTTCTGGGATTGAAATCATTAAGCACGAATCTTGCAACCTTTCGTTGTACCATCTCAAGTACCTTAACGAGCCCTGTTTGGTATGGATTCCATACGGCTGCTCCATATTCCAGGACTGGCCTAATGAGTGATATATAGCCCTGCATCTTCTCCCGGCAACTGCTGCCGTTTAGTACCCTTAGCACGAAGTGTAAGGATTAGTACGCTTTGGTAATTACACTTCCTACGTTGGTGTCCCATTTTAGATCTCTCTTTACTTGGATTCCTAGGTACTAGCATAAGTCACTCTCTACCAGAGTGTCCGATCCAAGACAATATGGAAAGTCCCCTTGCCTACATTTCTTTTCCATTCTTATGTGACTGCATATTCTAGAATTTATTTTCATTTTGTTATCGAGTGCCCACTAATGGAGTATATTTATATCGGCTTGCAATAACCTATTATGGCTAGCATTCTACATTTTTCTGTATATTATGCAATTATTATTATTATTATTATTATTATTATTATTATTATTATTATTATTATTATTATTATTACAGTAGATTCTCGGAATACGGCGTGATGGTACAGCTCCCATGCTGCTTTACCTCTCACCAAGACAGACCGGGTTCTATTCCTGATTAATGCATTTGAGATTTTCGAGGTAAATGTCATGTCTGCTGGTTCGGATTGCACGTAAGTATAACGTACGGTGGTTTATAACGGCCCGAATAACAGTCACGTAAAACTACAAGCTTTCTTCCTTCCTTCCTTCCTTCCTTCCTTCCTTCCACGTAGATTACCGGATACTGGATCTAACGAACTGAAGTGAGGGGCTGTCGAGTTTTCGAAGATGATGAGTTTTACGGACTCATTTCAGGTTTTATTTCTATAGTCACATTATTTTGTTTCCACGATGTTTAACTGAAAGAAATTCTTGTAGGCACTGGCATGTCATTCATCTTGACAATCTATCCTCGGTGGAAAGTTCACGCCATGCCGTGTTATGACTGAGAGCAGCAGACAGATAAGCAGCGTATGATGCGTAACGGACGCCAACTGTGCCAGTTTTAAAACGTATCCTTCGGGACAGGTAAAAGTTTTCCCATACAAATAACTTTTTACGAACTGTGCGTGAGTATACATCGTTGTAGTAAATATTAAGGCAAGTACAAACATATTGAACTATCTAAGAAAAGGAGGGATCATATTGCGTCAGACCTCGGGGCAAAGTGACCCTCTGAACTAAATTTGCATATGGGTATATTCTGTTTTGTATTTACGTTATAAAATTCTAAAAATATCTCAATAATAGCTAACATGTACACGCAAACATGTATATTATTTAATCGATTATTTCAAAAAGCAGTCAAGTGCCAAAAAATGAAAAAATGAGTTAATGGCAGAATATGTTACTAAGAGGGTATACGCATATTTTAGTGCTGAAACCAGTCAAGAAACATCCTCCTATAATGGTCAAGCATTACGCTGAATTTCGTATTTAGTTCAGAAACAAGTTAAGTGACACCGCTTGGCTGGTTTCTGCAGTAAACTGCTGCTACATTTTGTGATGTGCCGCACCTTTCCGCTCTGCTCTGAATCCAGAATAGCCAGCTGTTCAGCTGTTTTTGTTGTCATTGTTGTGTTTCTGGAATTGCATGTTCGTAGTTTTGTGAACAACTCATTAAAAATGTTTCTTTTGTTTAGTGAAGTGTTTTTGTAATCGTAATGATATGTCTGAAAGTTCAGAAGACGAGCCTGTATCTAAAAGGAATCGAGGAGGGGTAGACAAACAAACTCACACGCGTAATATTATTTGGAATGCAAGGGTAAAAGGAGGTTATATTTCTAACTCAGACAAGGAAGTACCTGGTCTGAGCCCTATATTATTATTTGTTATTGTCTGTTTTAGGTGCCCATCAATATCAAGAAGATACGTCACCTGAATGCCTTAAAACCTTACCTGATGGAATATGAACACTTTTACGGCAGAATTTTACAATGGCCTACTACAGAGACAGAATGTGCTGTGGAGTTTGTTTATGAGGATTGATTACCTCCTGTCATGATGAGCAGGCATTGCCGATTTCATACTTTTGTATCAGCAATGCACTCTAAACCTATTAAAATATTTTCTATTTCCATAAATATGGGGTTTATGAGAAAATCCTTTCAGAATTCAAGAATGATCCCATAAAAATATGTTTGCAACACTCGTTTATTTCAGAAACCAGTTAACTGGAAAAATTTTCAATTTTTTTTACAGCAAAGTTAATAAGCACAAAATATGTTTTCTTAGATAGAAAGTATTAAGAGATATAGTACTTTTAAGCTAAAATATTAAAACCCCTACCATGACATTTTGTCTGATGCTAGACAGTTTTTTTCATTTTCCCAAAAATAATCGATTCAGTTGTCTTTAACGTACTGTGATGTCGATGCCTTATATGCATATACAGCGGACGCCGTTTATATAATCACTTTTATGAAGCTCCATACGGACAATTACTGAGACATTGATAATCTTCCGTTTATTGTGATCATGAATTCGGTTTATGTTATCATATTATTTTGTTTTCAAGGACCAGCCTTGTCAATGCCCTTCTTCTTCTAGCCATGTCATGGGATAATGTCTCAGCACATACAATACGGAACTCTTTCCGGCGTGGGGGATTTGTATAACCAGAAGTTGAGGAGAATGTTGGAACTATGTCCAACAGGCTTAGGCTCCTTTCACACGGTCCACTTGCTTTCCACGCCACGCCACGCCACGCCACGTCACTCCACTCCACTTCTCAGACACTTGCCGTCCACTTCCGTCAACTTACCGGCAACTTCTCGTCCCCACCTCATATTTGCGTCTCGGTTTGAATCTGGTCCATGGACGCGCACATTATCCTTGGGATTTTTGTTCTTCCGAAAAGAAGGTTGAGGTGAAAGAACAGTACTAAGGTTCATTGGGTCCATCCATTGAATTCATATCGCCTAGAACGAGGAACTCATCGTTCTTCTAGATGAACGTACCAATGATCTAAAAATGTTCCTTAATTACTTTCGTATGAGTGGGAATTTGTTTGAATTGTTGTCAATCCTTGAAGCAGGTTTACAGCGTCAGGACACCAACATGAGAAAATGTATTCCGCCGATATTTTGAAACAAAAACTTCAAACTTGTGACGCACACAATGTTGACCGTTTGAACGACTGATTTAGTGAGCTACCAATATGGCCTTGCTACCTACACCTACCTTCTGTAAATAAGACTGGTAGTTCTCACGAATAAGATGTTTTCTTTTTTTTTTTACAAGTTGCTGTACGTCGCACCGACACAGATAGGTCTTATGGCGACGATGGGACAGGAAAGGGCTAGGAGTGGGAAGGAAGCGGCCGTGGCCTTAATTAAGGTACAGCCCCAGCATTTGCCTGGTTTGAAAATGGGAAACCACGGAAAACCATCATCAGGGCTGCCGACAGTTGGGTTCGAACCCACTATCTCCCGAATACTGGATAATGGCGGCACATAAGCGACTGCGGCTATCGTGTTCGGTCCGAATAAAAAAATGTTATTATGTAATTTAATTGGAAGCAGTTCTTTTGAAATGAAGACTGCTAAAAAGCCTTGATTAATTATTTTTCAATGACCCATGTTATTGTAATATCGAAAATTGTTAACATATAACACATATAGCCTATTACTGTAGATATCAACTTCTCTCTCTTTGGAGTTGTCCAGTTCGGCAGAAAGTGGAATCACTTCATGGGAAACTTCATTCCACATTTGAAGCCTTTTATTTTATTTGAGTAGTCTGTCGTTCGTTAATCCCACTGACAAGGCCGATTTTGTATTTCTATTATTAACTTTTCAGTATCTATGAATGGAACCGATATTTTGAAACGAAATCTTCGAACTTGTAGCTCATATTATGTTGACTGTCTGAACGAGCTAATCTAATTCAGTGATGAGTGAGCTTCCGGTCGCCCAGTGTGGAAGACACTTCAGGCCGGTCGACAGCAGCCTGCTGTTGACGAGAGTGGACGGAGGTTGCGCCACACGAAGTGTCTCGTGTGAACGCTACCGGCCTTTTACCACACCTCTGGTGGAGTGGAGTGGAGTGGAGTGGCGTGGCAAGCAGTGGATCGTGTGAAAGGGCCCTATTAACGGAAGACGAATTTCAGGAATGGATGAACACTGATGAGGGCAATGATGCGAAACAGACAGAAGACGACATATGTGAGGCAGTTACTTCCGCAAAATTAGATATGAGAGGTGAAGAATACGAAGCAGAAGATAGCGATGTTACCTAAACTTCCTGAACACCAACAAATGCTGAAATGCGACAGGCGACGAAGTGTTCAGCGTAGGTTAGTGGACTTCCAAAAACATTATGAGCGTGAAAGATTCATTAATGCACTTTTGAGAGACAACCAGAAGCAAGCAACAATTAGAGACTATTTTACATAGCTGAAAATTGTTAACCGGAATGCAGTGCTGTGTACCGGTATCTGTTTCATTGTAGTGCATGTAGGTTATGAATACATACAGTAGGCTAGCTATGAATTTTTATTTTTCGGCTACTGTTATTAATCGGTTCTGTCTGTCTGTTAGGTCATCAGCCCAGAGGCTGGTTGGACCCAAAAATAGCACCACCAAAGGTTATGCAGTTATAAGGAAACCGCAAAAACCAATGGCAGCACCAAAATGAGGCGTACTAGGCAAGACGAGGAGTGAGGTAGTTTGCCATTGCTTTCCTCGCTGGGTCAGAAAGTGCTATTGCAGCACGACTGACCCTATGAGCAACACCTTTCATAACACTCAGATGCAGTAGTCGTGCTCTGAATGTCATTACTCAGCACCACCTATACCCCAGCAGCTTCCATATTGTCACAGCCCTGGATGAGACTGGGACTTCGGTGGAAGCTACACTTTACTCTGGCCTGTGCCAAGAGATGGATACAAAAGTCCTGTATCCATCATGAAATGGCAGCAGGCAAATCAATCGGTTAATGTTATCAAATTATCTGCGTCCCAGAGTGATCATAATAATCGGCGTCCACTGTATTTACTTTAGAGGGATCATTTTGCCCTTGTCTTCCCTACATTAAGAGAGAAGAACGGGAACACACATTTTCTTTTAATACTAGCTGCATCGAAAAACGGATACGTAATAATAATAATAATAATAATAATAATAATAATAATAATAATAATAATCGCGATTGTTACATTTTCAAAGACATTCAAGTATCACTGGAAGTACAAGATCTGTCTAAACAATTGCACACCGAGAAGTTAATTTTCAGTTATTTATATCTGATACAATTTTGCTGTAGACATATTCGTGATTTTCTCAACGGCGAGCATTAATGGGATGGAAATATTTTCAGTCGTCTTGGTAATGAACTGATTGGTAAAAATGAAAATAGAAGCAAACTCGTGTCCTCGTCCTGAGGTGGTGCAGCTCTTTTCAGGCACACCCTCAATGGAGGTGAGCTGCATGTACCATTTTATCCACATACCAGTCCTTCCGCCATTCTTACATTTCTGACAGTACCGGCAATCGAATCCGGGCCTTCGAGAACGGCAGCTGTTCGTGTTATTGTTTTACTATTTGCATTACTGCGTGAGCATTAGCTCCTATTCATAAGGAAGATAATGAAGATGATTATCGAAATGAGAAGAAAACGTGAAGGATTACCACTTTCACCATTTTCACACCAGGCAAATGCTGGGAGTCTACCTTAATTAAGACCACGGCCGCTTTCTTCCCACTCTTAGCTCCTTCCTATTCGATCGTCGCCATAAGACCTATCTGTGTCGGTGCGACGTAAAGCCAATTGTATTTAAAAAAAGAAAAACTTATTCGTCAATAACATCCCACGGACTTAAAACCAACCCGACTAACCCAACAACTACGGCTCGAAATAAATAATGATCACCGAGAAGTAGTGTAGGTTGTAAAGTTACGAAAGGACATCGGCGAACGTAATGAGATCAGAGGTATGAAGGCATGCATCAGGCTTGACCAACTGTTCGTAACTATTCTCGTTACGAGAAGTTTACATTTCATAATCTTCTTGGTTGAAATACTACTCCTACTCGAACAGAGACCGGAAACCACAGGAAATGTTCCTTGCTGCTAGGGTGATTGAAAGGAAGGAACTGTTGTAGATAAGAGAGTGCACGAGTTCAGTGTTGTTTGTTGCTTGTTTTACTGTGAATCAGTGCTGTTACTGTGTGATAACTATGACGTAACCGTGTTAAACTGCCCGCGGCATCTCTTCTACATCAGAGTTCAGTAAATCACTATGCTGCCTGCGGTTATAATTGATCTAATCAAGACTGGAAGCTTCCAGGCATGGGGAATACGTGCACTGCCTGCGGGCGCCACGCCAGTGGGTTCTGCCAGAGGTAAGAGCACGCGTTCCAGGCAAGTCACGTTTAATTTCCATCTTGGTGTTGTTATCACTAGGTCATTAAGTTTATCACATTGCGTGCTTTCTGTCATCATCTTTTAATATGACTAGCTCATCTATGGATATGTTTGAGACATTTAAATCATATTCTAGTTAAAATTCATTTAAGAAAACGATTATTGCTACAGAGTAGCTCTGACGGTGGATCGCTGGCTTTCCGAGCCCAAGTTGACGGGTTCGATTTCGACTTATGGTCTGAGTCAAATTGGAAGCGTTTCGTCGTGGAGTAGGTATTCAGAATAAATTGTTCAACAGAGCGGCTGGTTGTCGTCGCGTTAACCCACACGCCCAATACACTGCGCTCCGCGGAAAATTTCACTGTATTGAATATCTCTTGCACCAGGCCAAAATACTTTTACTTCATAAAAATGACCGCGACGGAAACTGCTTTCCATTTGAGCCGGGCTTTAGTTTGGTATTTCTCAAGGTGCTCAAACACGCCAGCTTCGTGTCAGTGAATTTACCGGTATATAAAACAAATTTCTGAGGTACAAAGTTGAAGTACAGTATGCAGCTCGGCGTCACGGAAAACCGTAATAGTTAGCGAGACGCAAGCTCATTATTATTATTATTATTATTATTATTATTATTATTATTATATGCCTTTGCTGGCGAGACCTAGTGTTTACAATGCACTATGTCTTCTGGTATGGTCTAGAGCAATTTTGTTATCAAAGTGACTGAGGTATGAACAATACTAGTAATGCCATTTCATATACAGCCAGTCCCTGCTGTGAATGGTGTGAAAATGTTGATCATAGGGTCGGTTGGTGCACGCATTTCAGTGGGCTTGGCAGACTGATATACAGGGTTACGATATTTTTGTTAGGGTAAATTAAAGCTGTTCGGAAATATATCACTGTGTGAAATTTTGTTTCTATTTGCGAAAGAGGCATTTTCACGTACCTTTTTCCCGTTTTTGGTACCTTTATTCCTTTTTCTCCCAACCATGCCCATAATCTACTTTTCCCCCCTTTTCTTTAAGTTTAATTCCAATTTATTCTATAAGATTTCTAATCAATATAAAATATTTAACTTTCAATTAACGTCTCCTCAGCTTGCTATGTACGTGCGAATAGTAAGCCTACCTCTTCCAGTAAACACCGCGCGGCAGTTGAAAGCACACCTGTAACAATGGAAAATAATTGTATGTTCGACAATACCTCTTCCTCTCGCTTTACCGCTCTAGTGTAGCCCGCAATAATGCAATTGGCAATGAGTGATTCTATCCCACCAGATTCAGTAGCCTGCTGTTCACGAATGTGAGTTTGTTACTGTGAGAGACGTCATCTGTTCTCATGGAGGCGGAGACTGGTGACGCAGAGATGTCAGCAACCGCACCCGCGTAGTTCTGAGAATTAAGACTGGGTTCTGCTCTAAGCTACTAGAAATCGCGCAGACTGCAGTTCCAGCATGAACGAGAACATTCTGGTCGCTGTCGCGGTGTTATGAGAGAGTGTGGACAGCAAGTGAGCGAGTGAGCGCGAGAGAGTTGTGTGATAGTCGCACTGAGTTAGCAAGTGAACTGGTGTTAGCACTTTGTTACATTACTAAACGAGTGTACTACTAAATTTTACCATGCCAAAGGTGTCCAGTGCCCGATGTATTGCCCTGGCTGAGGAATTCAAACAATATTTCATAGACACTGATGGAACTGTTATGCGATGTACTATTTGTGATTCAAGAATTTTGTTAGATGAAAAACATAAGCGAGATCGCATCAGACAACACATTTCCAATTCTAAGCATCAAATGAATAAGGCTCTTCAAGCAAACAAATCGCGGCAACCTCTATTACGAAATGCGTTTCAACAGAGTTCTTCAAAAAGCCAAAATTTGAAGGAATTAAACATTGATTTGTGTTCAGCTCTTATACAAGCAGGAGTTCCACTCAATAAGGAAAACCATCCAGCATTCAAGGGAATTTTTAAAAAATGCACAAAGATGTCAATGCGCGATGAGAATACTTCAAGCAAAAACTACATGGAGCCTGTTTACCAAGAAACCATACAAAGAACCAAGGAGAAAGTGTCTGATTGCGATGTGGGAATCATTGTGGATGAAACCATAGACTCAGCGGAACGATATGTTTTGAAAATTTTAGTTTTCCCCTTAGCAGGGGAGAACGTTAAGCCCATGTTGTTAAAATGTAAGAACTGCAGAAAGCCAATGCCAGTACAGCAATGCAATCAATTGTGGGCTTCTGCCAAAAACTCTGGTTTTCTGGTATCGAGTTTGAAAAACTTCTTCTTGTGGTTATGGACCAAGCTCCATACATGGTTTCAGCTCTTAACCAATTGAAACCTTTACTTCGTAAGTTGAAGCATGTGACATGTTTGGTCCATGCCCTTCACCGGGTTTGTGAATCCATAAGGAACGAATGCGACATCGCAAATCAATTCATCTCTGCCCTGAAGAAGATTCTCCTGAAAGCTCCGAGTCGTGTTGTTGCCTACAGGGAAACCACTAGCCTTCCTCTTCCAAATTTCCCGGTCATTACTCGCTGGGGATCATGGATTGAGTGTGCTGTTATGTTGTGTGAGAATTTTGACAAAATTAGAGAGGTTTTTTGGATCCAGACGAGCAGGTGCAATTTCCAAGGCACAGCAACTTCTGTTACCGGAGAAAATACATAATTTGCAGACAGAACTATATTGTGTCCATAGTTACAAGTACCTGACTGCAGTTATTAAACGATTAGATGAACAAGATCTGGAAACGGAAAAAACAATGGGATATTTTTACTTCCGTGAGGGAGCAGTTAGATGGCTTTGCCAAAGACAAACTTGAGTCTAGTCTTCAGAAGAATCCAGGCATTGAGGAATTCGCCACATCTCTAGAGTTGCCATTCCGAGTGAGTACAAGGTTTGCCCCACTGGTTTCTGTAGATGTCGAAAGAAGCGTTAGCATCTACAAAGACATTCTACAAATATCTCCTAATAGAAAGAGAGTTTTAAAAGCGTAGATGCTTAATATCCTAAAGTACAACACCTTCATGTTTTTCCTTCTTTTGATGAGTGATAATTTGATGTACTTGTTTGTAATTCAATAAACTAGAATAGAGGAAAAAAGAAATCTTTGAATTGGTTGAATAAACCAGCACCTTTTTGTCCCTGTTTTTACCTTATTTGAGCACCTTTTCCCTACCTTTTTCATCAGAAATTTGCACCTACAAATCCTAACCCTGCTGATAGGTAATGGCAACTTCGGGCTCAATGAGGAAAGCAACGGGAAACTGTCTCAGTCGACGCAATCCTAATACCGTCGCGGTCGGAAAGGGCAAGAGTTGACCAAGGATGGTCGCATAGGAAAGATGAAAGTGAGGAGTTATATGGTCGTAGGAAACCCTGGTGGCCATGATCGTTAAGGCGTTAAGTCTATACTCTATGGTTTGACAGTGTGGTTAGTCGGTTCGAGTCCTGTTGGTGGAAAAAAGTGTTACCTCAGAATGTTGGCCGGCAGGGTAGGAGAGGTGGTGCTATACAATTTCTAATCACTAGATTACATGCCAAAAGTATGGATTCAATTTAACACCTTTCCGCATTGTTCATGTGGAGTGAGGTCATATGACGCTGTTGATGGCGATTCATTCGTTGTATGGAAACGTTAAGCATTGGTGCTTTTCGTCCGGAAAAGGCTATTTGCTAACACCCGGATTTACCCTCCCTCTTCCTACTATCATATATCACGTCATTCATTTCATCTCACTAACTTCTTTGATGAGGCTGACGTCAGGAAGGGCATTCGGTCGTAAAAACACGCTACGAACATTCATCTCACTTCACAGCTGCCCCGTACAGAAACTGGGTAAGGGTTGGACATAACAGTATCGTCATAGGTAACATATAAAACCACCGAGGGAGTTGGCCGTGCGGTTAGAATTTTCCGTTTCCACACCAGGCAAATGCTGGGGTAGTACCTTAAATAAGGCCACGGCCGCTTCCTGTCCACTCCTTGTCCTTTCCTATCGTCACCATAAGACCTATCTGTGTCGGTGCGTCGTAAAGCAAATTCTGGAGAAAAAAAGAAGATATGTAACGGCTTGTAATGGATGGCATTATTATCTTGACGTGCATTAAGTGAGACAGGACCGACTGAGCTGCCTGCGCGGTACGAGCCGCCTTCCTGTTGGCTTGTATTAAGGAAATTCTGGGTTCGTAGCCCTGAAGATGTTTTCCCATCGTTTTCCATTTTCACACCAGGTGCATGCTGATGCTGTACCTTTAATTAAAGCCGCGGTTGTTTCCTTTCGCATCCTTGAAAACTTAACTGTTTACGTGCGACGTTAAAACACTAGAAATCTGGCGCCCATTATCAGCATTTTCGGAAAATTATGATATAATATTATAATTAATTTGAAGTATATAAATTATAATAAGATTTCTATTTATTCACTCCCTTGTGAGCGGCGAGTAGAACCAAAGAGTGACACAGCTTTGGGCTTGTCAGTCTCTTGAACTACTATATTTTTTCCTATGGTATGTTCGGCTAAATCGATGGAGAATTCAACGAGGAACATATCCTCAGATGGATTACAATTTACTTACGATTATTCAAACGTTACCATTGATAGACTAGAAACCTAATCATTCGGTATAACAGAACCTAACCGGTCTGAACACCGTGATACACTGGATCCTATCCATAGCCGTTTCCCCAGTAGACTTCATTTGTGATAAAAACGTATTGTGCGATAGTGCACGCACTCAGCTGAATTAGTTTACCTATTTCTAAGAGAATGACCGAACAAATCAGAGGACCACTGGACCACCATATGAAAATGTTAATGCGATTTCAGTTCCGTGAACAAAGCACGTAAAAAATAGCAAACAACAAATAACAATACCAGGGAATTATTTCAAAATCCACGAACCTACTACGCTGGCATAGCAGGGGGGAGAGGTGATACTCCCACGTGGCGCGTCCCAGGTGGCGGATAGGGGGGTCCTAACTGGCTTGCCGGCGGACTTGAGGGAAATAAAATACCTCTCGCGGACCAAGCACACAACCCCCTATGGGTGGGGGACGCAAACGAAGAATTCACCCACGGTATCCCCTGCCTGTCCTAAGAGGCGACTAAAAGGGGCGACCAAGGGATGATCAAATTAGAACCATGAAACTGTGATTAGTACCACCACGCGGGGAACACCATGGGTCGCCTTTACTTGCGCGTAGTACCACTATGTTGGCCAGCAAATAGGTTTGTGTTTAGTAGCAAACGAGAGCGCTACGGTTTTTACAGTACATGTGATTAGTAGCACTATATGAGCGACACCATGGGATGAGGGAACCCATGGTTCTGGCTTGCCTATGATTATTACCCACTATATGGTATTGCTATTTGCTTTACGTCGCAGCGACACAGATAGGTCTTATAGCGACGATGGGATAGGAAAGGCCTAGGAAGTGGAAGAAAGTGGCCGTGGCCTTAATTAAGGTACAGCCCAGGCATTTGCCTGGTATGGAAATGGGAAACCACAGAAAACCATCTTCAGGGTTTCCGACAGTGGGGCTCGAACCCACAATCTCCCGATTACTGAATACTGGCCGCACTTAAGCGACTCTAGCTATCGAGCTCGGTACCCACTATATGAGGAACACCACGGGATAGTACGAGTCCCTGTGGTTAGTACACTTATGTGATGAACACCATAGGTTTGCGTTGCCTGTAAATGGCGCTGCAATGTGCGAAACACCGTAGGTCTGTAATACATTTGCGAATTCCATTACCTGTGAGTAGTACCATAATGTGTGGAATACCGCGAGTCTACGCTACTCTTGATTAGTACCGCAACATGACAAAATAATACCATGGTTCTACTTTCCTAGCGATAAGTACCATTGTGAGGTGCCGCTGACTTGGATTTTGGATCCCTTTCGACTACAAGTATCATCGATTCAGTATTGTGCTATAGAAGCAGTCCCTTGGTCAGTAATACTATTGTTCTACGCCAGCTTCTGTGCATGTGAGGCACTGTGGGTCGGTTCCACTGATCGTTTTAAATTCATATCCATCCATCCATTCATTCTTCGTCCTCACTTTTAGAATTGTGATCAGTGGATGTTTTGGGGCTTTTAATTTGTCATTTCATTTCGTCTCATTTCGTACCATTAGGGGCCGATGACCTAGATGTTAGGTCCCTTTAAACAACAAGCATCATCATCATCGTCATCATCTATTTTAAAAATATTCTCAACAAATATCTTAATTTGTATGGATAGATGGATTTTTTAATTTTCATTGTCAGCAAGTTGATGTCCGGCTCCTTGGCTGAATAATCGACATAGCGGCTTTCGGTTCGGAGGGCCCTGGTTTCGATTCCGGGCTGGGCCAGGAATTTAATTTAATTCTTCTGGCTGTGAGACTGGTGTTTGCATTTTTTTGATACTCATAACTTTATCTGCACATAACATATGAGACTACTAATCACCACACTGAAACACGCAATAGTGAGTACTTTCCTCCACATAGGGTTGGCAAGCCATCCGTTCGTTAAGCTGGATCTGCCCGCTGACCATGATCGTTAAAGAGTCTAGTCTAATGGTGTGACACCATAGTTGGCCAGTTCGAGTCCCGTTGGTGAAAAATAATTTCACCATCTGAATTTTGACTGGTAGGGTAGGAAATGAGGTAGTATACAATTTATAATCACTAGATAACGTGCCAAAAGTCTGGCTTCGATTCCATACCTCTCCGTAGTGTTCACATATAGAGTGAAGTCATAATAAGACGCTGTTGATGGTAATTTGTCCGTCGGATGGAGACAGTCACAGTCGAATAGCGACACCCTTATGTGCCCCTGAACTACTCCTCATTTTCATCCTCATCATCGTATCATCATCATCATCATCCTCATCATCATCATCTGAAGGTCACCCATGGGCGTCAAATGGAATGCTCTAAACTAGGCGAGTCAAACATGTCCTCAGACACTCACGGCATAAGCAATGACTTTTTTTAAAAAATGGCTTTACGTCTCACCGATACAGATGGGGCTTATGGGTGAAAATAGGAAACCACGGAAGACCATCTTCAGAGCTGCCGACAGTGGGATTCAAACCTACTACTTTCCTAATGGATGGTCTCAGCTGCGCGCTCCTAACCGCATGGCCTGCTCGCTCGGTGAATAATGAATTATTTATCCATCCAAAAGTGTAATTCCATCCACGTCATGGCTTTAAAAGAAATTCTAGAATCATCTAGTTACTGTATCAAACTTCGTTTGCTTAGCTATTGGTCTCACTAACTTTATTCTCCTCTTTTTTCTCAAACAGGTGGCTTGTATTCTTTGTCTCGTGTTCTCAAAAGGATCCGACTTCTTTGTAATAATAAAAAGAAGCGTGAAAAAGAGGGGGTGTGCTGGGAGGGAGGGAAAACTTCTCTAACAAACTTTATTCTGCACCTCTTCGTTGTTCGTTCTGTTACATCGTGTCGTTCTGCAGGTAATATTTGTTCGATTGAAAGTTCGTAGAGAAAGTTTGCTTGCCTCTTTTTGGCTTCGCAGGAAGTGAAAATGTGTGGAACTAATGACAAGGGAATAGTATTCATTGCTCAGCAGGAAGCGGGAGTACAAAAAGTCATGAGTACATTTCTGCCCTTAGTATTTTCGATAGGTCGATATTTGGGAGTACCGAGAGCGAACATGGCGTAAAGATCTTGGTAACATTAGGAAGGGAATTTCTTTTCCTTTGTTTACTTTCCTTCCTCCTTTTTTTATAGAGATGTGTTTCGTTCTTCACAATATAATATTTAAAACTAATAATTTCAAAATAATTCTCAGTCCACCAACATGTGTTCCTATGTGAAGGTTGGAGAATTCCTCGGTACTGGTACGTGAAACGAATTGTGTAGGAGATAGTCAAATTGGTTAAAGTAATTTGAACGGTCAGTTGATCAATTTCGTTTTGATTGGTCAACGTTTCACAATGAAATATTTGGAAATAATGAGATTTTTTTAAAAGATTTCAACCAAACTTGGCAAGTTTTGTGTAGAAATATACAGTACATTTTTCCTGACTCTTTGTGTCATTGAGAATGAGTGCCATTGAGCGCAGATGATCGGACACAGCTCAGCAGTAGTACCTTCTTTGTGTTTTAAAATTCATAGCGATTATCTGTTACGTGTATCGATAAACTGTGGTATACCGGCCCCTTGCAATCTAGTTTTTTTACATCCCACCGCTTTTACTACAATTCTGAAATACATCAGTCCCTCTCCCTAAACCGGGCTAATATAACGAGATGTGTGGTTACGGGCTATAAGATAGCAGGAATCGTGAGCACCAGTATTAATTCACTACGGGTACCTCGAATGTACCCGTAAAACGAGCACAGATACGAAGAACACCTTACAACAGGAAATGCACACACCGATCGGGAGCAGGTTTTGTATAGCTGGGGACTGCGCGCTGGATGTCAAGCCTCGCAGTAGCTCACATGTCAAGGGCGCGGTGGGAGGTGTGATAGTGGACAGAGCTCGAAGGTTCGAATCCCACGCAATTTTTTTAAACCACAAATTGCCTGGGATGCAGTAAGGTAGCATACTTGATAGCTTCCACAGACTGATTTGTTTATTTGGCCCTGTAGATCGAATGTGGATATGTTACTCATCTATGGAGAAGCTAGACAGAATGCATGCCAGGTACCACGCCTGTATCAAGAACGCTAGCCGGATAGACGACAACCGACAGACATGACTTTTCGGAGTATGGAATGACGTCTGCGGCTACAGCGTCCCTGGGAAGGACACGGCTTCTTCGAGATCATCCTGCGATGTCTGCTCACAATGAAGAGGCTGTCTTGGACGCTATGCGGCATAACCCTCAAACTAGCACACGGGCCATTACACAGGAGACGAACATTATGCCGGGTAGCTGTTATACGGATATTACATACCCAGCGGTTTCACCCGTACAATATGTACTTGCACCAGGATCTCCATGGTCATGATTTCGAAGTCCGGGTGGCGTTCTTTCAATGGACCCTACAGCATACGGGCACTGATCCTGCCTTTTTAACTACTATCTATCACCCACAACAATGGAACCGTCATTAGCCATAATGCATTACTGGAGTGTGAATAATTCCCATTGGGTACGACAGGCAGATTTTCAGGTATAGTGGGGCGTGAACGTATGGTTTGGCATCGTATTTGATCACCTCATTGGTCCCCATTTCTTTGAGGTACCTCTCACGGGAGAATTGTATCTGCGGTTTCTCCAAGATGACCTACCACCGTTCTTGGAACATGTTCCACTCCTTGACCGCTGCAAGATGTGCTTTCAGCATGACGGCGCTACGCATGGATAGGAAGAGGAGGACCTGGCCCACCAGATCTCCCGCTCTTACGCCCCTGGATTATTTTCTTAGGGGTCATGTAAAACAACTGGTGTATGCACAGGAACCGGCCAATCCTGGTCACTTTAGACAGCTCATCACCGAGGCATGCCGATCCGTTACGCCGGAGATGTTGCAACGTGCTAGACGGTCCGTAGAACATCGCGCGCAGCTTTATATCGACCACGCAGATCGTCAGTTCAAGCAGGTGTTGTGTCAAACGACGTTGGTAACTGAAATCCTGTCACATGTTTCCTAGCCTCTTCCAACCCAGCTGTATAACATATGCTACCATGCCAATGGTCCTTTCCAGGGCCAAATAAACGCAACCTTGCCACATCTTAGGCATCTGGCTGTAAAAAAGGCCTTTTTTACATTTGGCTTAAGCGTCGCACCGACATATGGCGACGATGGGATAGGAAAGGGCTAGGGGTTGGAAGGAAGCGGCCGTGGTTTAATTAAGGTACATCCCCAGTATCTGTCTGGTGTGAAAATGGAAAAGTACGGAAAACCATCTTCAGGGCTGCCGACATTGCGGCTCGAACCCACTATCTCCCGGACGCAAGCTCATAGCTGCGCACTCCTAACCCCACGGCCAACTCGCCCGGTAAGAAAAGCCTTGCGTGGGGCTCGAACCTCCTAACCCTCGAGCACTGTTCACTTTCAAAACTCCGACCGTACCCCTGCCAAGTGAACTATTGCGAGGCTTGACAGGCAGCGGGCAGTTCCTAGCCTCTACAATACCTGTTCCTGGTCTGTGTGTGCACCTCCTGTTGTAAGCTACATGTTCTTCATATCTGTGCTAGTTTCACGGGTTCATTCGGGATACTCATAACGAATTAATAGTTGCGCTCACGATTCCTGCTGTTTCTAGCCCGTAACCACACATCTTGTTATATTACCCCGGTTTTGGGAGAGGGACCGATGCATTTCAGAATTGTAGTAAACATGAATGACGGGTTGCACGAAACCAGATCGCAAGGGGCGGGTGAACAACCCGGTATATTGTTCACTATTCCAGTGTTCTATTCTTCATGGTGCGAATATTTGCAGAACATGTTGTTTGTATATTCGGAGTGTGGCATGAACGTTAGCATTTCCAGGACTTAAGCGATATCAATAGGGAAGATTATTTATTTATTTATTTATTTATTTATTTATTTATTTATTTATTTATTTATTTATTTATTTATTTATTTATTTATCGTATGGTTTTTAGTGCCGGGAGTGTCCGAGGACATGTTTGGCTCGTCTGGTGCAGCATTTATGAGGCAGAACATACAACGTGGGTGGGCGACATCTGCCATGTATGGAAACTGCGTGGAGGATTGTGTTGAGTGTGAGTTGGAGGAATGTTGTGGATAGTATAAATACCTAGTCCCCAAGCCAGGGGAAATAACCATTTTAAGGTTAAAATCTCCGACAAGGCCGGAAATATACCCGGAGCCGTCTAAACCGAAGGCGACTTCAGCCAAAGAGCTGGACAATTGGGAAGAAACCTAAGATAATTGAGTGCCAGGTAGGAAATACATAACAGGAAATAGATGGATCATTTCAAATACTTATGATGTGCATTCTTTCAGGTTGGCAGTAGGTTACAGTAAGTGAAATCAAATCAAAATGTGGCAAAGTCAATGCAGTGAGCTCACATTTGCCGTCAACGATATTCTGTAAGAAATAAGCTAGTTTTGGGACGAAATTATCCTTACTCCGGTGTATTTTCTGGACGACGTTGCTGTACGGTACTGAAAGCTGGGTGGACTCAGGTTGTATTTTTCAATAAGTTGGCAGTACATACTTGAAGGCAGTGAGTATGAGAAAGCTTGCTGGTACTAATAGGTAAATAGGTAGGGACAATGAAGGAGGTTACTCGAGACATGCGGATAAACGGTAAGTTAGGAATGAACTCCATGAATGAAATGTGCAAATAAACCAGCTTTGTTAATGGGGTCATGTGATGCGAATGGAGGTATTAGATTGTCGAGGTCTACGGAGTCTTTAATTGTCTTGCATGTCCTCTTTCGTCCCTTTCTTTTACAGATACTTTCAGCCTTCGAAGAGTCGGACCGCTTATGCTGTTGACTTAAACATGAATAATTGATGTATTTACCTATGTTCAGTCGTTCGCTCCTTGTACTTGTTACCGTTCCAAGAAGTGGAGTAGTATGCTTTTATTATACGGCTCTTACGATTCCTATCGTGTATCTTGTTCTCCAGTTCATTTAACAAGTGAGGAGATACCTTATTGATTTGGAACAGTAATTTCTCTTCTCGTTCGACAGTACCATGCGGAAGAATAATCAGTCTTAAGTTCTTGTTCATTTGCCAATCGTTAAATAGTGTTAGGCAACGTTTTATTAATACATCCTAACTCATGAACATTGACACGAAACGTAAAGTTCAGTTACACTACTGAGAAATTAAAATTGCAACACGTACAAGCACGCTCTCTGTTTTAATCTCATTGCAGCATAATTAAATTCAGGAAACTCAATCGTCAAAACGTACCAGTGTTTCTCCCCAGTGCGGCATGGGCTCATCAGTTGGATACCGCACCTACCCAAGACACTGGCCAGCTAACAGCATAGTTAATTTCAGGAAACTCAATCGTCAAAACTTACCAGTGTTTCTCCCCAGTGCGGCATGGGCTCATCAGTTGGATACCGCACCTACCCAAGACACTGGCCAGCTAACAGCATAGTTAATTTCAGGAAACTCAATCGTCAAAACGTACCAGTGTTTCGCCCCAGTGCGGCATGGGCTCATCAGTTGGATACCACATCTTCCCAAGACACTGGCCGGCTAACAGCATAGTTAATTTCAGGAAACTCAATCGTCAAAACGTACCAGTGTTTCGCCCCAGTGCGGCATGGGCTCATCAGTTGGATACCACACCTTCCCAAGACACTGGCCGGCTAACAGCATAGTTAATTTCAGGAAACTCAGTCGTCAGAAATTACGAGTGTTTCGCCCCAATGCGG